>NC_069371.1:49960000-51210000 GCF_021730395.1 Mercenaria mercenaria
TTTATACCCTAACAAGTCCGGGCAGAGTTGCCCAAAATTCGCTGTTTGGTATCACCTCAATCCCTCTGAAGTCTCGCCAGACTTTGTTGAACGTTACACCAACCGCGAGGTACACAAATAGCAACACGAAGAATCTGGATGAATCAAAATTTCAACATCATACGTAATCATTCTACGTTGTCTGGATACGATTTATGTTGAGTGAGTTTTCTTTGAAAAAATGTTTAGGTTACGAAGCAAATTATATCAAGCCTTAGATTAAGTAGAGCACAATATAGTGCCAAATATATAAATGTAGAAATAACCATCGGACCAAAATGATTTGTCATAAGGTAATGGAGCATGAAGTACCGTAATTTAAAGGCAAAATTGCAAAATGAATTTAACATAGATGTTGTGTCAAATATAGAATTAAGCACTAAATGACAAAAAGATTTGTTAACAGGGATTTAATGGTATTACATTATCAACAATATAGAGCCTGTACTGAGCCCTCCCCCTTCTTGTTCTGGTGATGGTTGCGGGGAGGGCACAGGGCACGCAGCGACGGTAGTCAGAGTCATGTACTGAAATAGAAGAGCTAAAATATTGACCAATGATTAATTATAAATCCGCTCCAAGGAAAGCTAATGATATCAAATATTCGATTGCCGAGTGGTTATATTAGCTGAATGAGATCCCTTTTGCTTCTTAATCCGTCCGAGATGTGGAATTCTTTCATATGAGGACGCTTTACTAGGTCTGTGTTTTTACCACGGTACATGCCTGTGCATGAAATAATTATCCAACGGGCATATCTGGTTTTCTTCTACTATTTAAGCAGAATAGTAGCAATACTCAAACAATATAAACAGAAACAGATTTTGATAACCGCTGTTTGCTTATATTCCGATACACGGGGGCATTACGTTTGCAAAAACATGTAAATATAGCAACAATAAAGCTTCCTATGTTTAATGGTTTTTTTTCTAGACACATCATTTTATAGCGGGTGGTCTTTTTAAAGAGGTTTACGACTATTGAAATATAGAAGGAATAACTCAGTTTGGGAAAAAAGTGGTCTTAATAATGAACAAGTCTTAATTTTGGGGCGGTCTCAATATAGGAGCGGTCTTAATACGGGGTTCTACTGTAATTATTTTTACGTACATAGTCTGTCCCTGTTGTTCCCCCGATAACGTCTAGCGCAGGTTGTGTTTTCCTTTGATCACAGACCAATGTCACAAAGGTATTTCTACAAGTAATTTAACATTAAGTGATTGCATATCTTTAAATATGAAGTTGAAATATACGAGTTCTTGAATTATAAGTTTTATTAGCTACAATGTTTGAAATAAGAGGGTCATGATGACTCTAGATTACTCACCTGAGTTTCACAGCTACGATAGGTAACATTTTTTTCTAGAAATAGTCTTGTTTACTAACAAATTTATTTAGATGTGTTTGACAACTAAAATAGAGGAATGTGTCTATAAAATTCTAAAATCAGGAGATGTATTGGGAAAAGGAAGCAGGCCCTCTCACGTTTCGACAAATAAAAATGATTTGTACAATCTTTAAAGAGGATTGCCTAAGCAGTAATTGTGTGAAATTATTTTTTACTACAACTATTAACAAGAAGGTTATTTTCAAAGTTCCAACTTCATAGTATATACATATAGAGAAAATGACCACATCTTCTAGTATTGATTTGAACTGGATAAATTTGAACAAAGTTAGCAGATGTCACCCAAGGAACACATGCAATTCAGGAGAAGACGCCTTTTGAAGATTTATTGATGCCCTTAGTAAAAACGACATGTTTTTGACAAATCGAACTGGTTCGAACAATCTTGATAAAGGGTCACCAAACAATCCTTTTTCTAAATATATTTCAAAATCAGGGCAGCAGTTTCTAACAAAGAAGTTTTTTTAACGTTTTCACTATAATATATATGTAGAAAAACCTGACAACGTTCCCCAGCGGCTATACTTGTTTGTGCGAATCTAAATAAGTTATTCAATGTCATTTGAAGAAACGTATGGACGCACGTACACAAGACGGACAGTGAGTGGCCACAATAATTCATCCCAAGCACCATAAACTTTACATTTGTAGCACTTAAAAGATCTACTTAAATAATGTGTATATATTATTTCGTCATGTGACTTCATGTCTAACTTCAATAAACATCACGGTTTAGCAGGTTTCTCTTTGAAATATATGAGAACACTGGTGTTAATCCGTTTAAATCCATCAATAATATGAGCTGTTATCAAAAATCAGCTACTAAATAAATACTACCAGTTTTTGAGTATAACCACTTATAATTTTATCTCTTTGAGCTAAGTTTACCACATAACCTCATAAAAGGAAAATCGGTAGCTTTAATCGAGAAACACGTGCAAAAGAAATTCTAATCATTTGGCATGTAATGAAATAATGGCATTTTTTTTGACAAATACACATTATGGACCAATAATCTGGTATGTAAAGCGTTGCAGTTTCTGTTATTTCTACTATGAAATTTGGTAATAAACAATATTATCATAGAAAAGCATGGTATCCCAATGGGAACTAAAGTCGCTCCACTCATTAGCTGTTTTTTTGTTTCTATTCTGTTATAAAGAGACTGTATATTTGGTTTTCTCGCTAAGATCCAGTTTGACATTATTCAAGCTCTTAATGAAACTTCAACGTACCCGGATGATACTTTAAATATTGACAGGCTATATTTTGCGGAAGTGCTGAAACATATTTATGTAAAAAGTACAATTTGACAAAGCTAATATATCAGATTTTGAAGTAACATGTTTTGACCGACAATAAACAACTGGTAATTAAGAAACAATATATATATAAAAAGAGACGATTCAAATTCGGTATTGTCAATTCCATCCACCAGGATTAAAATGTTCTTCAAGCTACATCATTGTCAATATATTTTGTCACACTGTGCACATTTCTCGTTCTGTCTCTTTTTGCAGGGTGGAAGAATACGATAACGAAACTTGGCAAGAAATAACTAACAATATATCGGAGGGGGACTGAGCAACAAAACGTCAGCACGGACTGGCAGAAATCATATTTACCTGAACCCGTCTTGACTCTGGTATTGAGCTACCACATAAAGTCCATTGTAGTTGAACGATACTTTATCAGGAACGCCTATGTCCTGGAATACGTATTTAACTGGGTCATACTGGCATACCTGAAATATGTAATTGGCTGCATCATATTGACATATCTGAAATTTGAGGTACCTTTGTCATACAGATATACCTTAAATGTGTAGTTAACGGGCTCATACTGGCGTACCTGAAACTGGGTTAAATGGGTCATAATGACAAACCTGAAAAGTGCAGTTAACGCGGTTATATCAATTTGCAGGATACTTGAAATGTGTAGTTAACGAGGTTGTATTGTCAACTCTTAAATGAGCAGTTCACATGGTCATTTGGACATATATGAAATGTGCAATTAACGGAAAAACAAGGATAAATGAGCCGCACCATGAGAAAACCAACATAGTGACCAGCATGGATCCAGACCAGCCTGCGCATCCGCGCAGTCTGGTCAGGATCCATGCTGTTCGCTTTCAAAGCCTATTGCAATCAGAGAAACTGTTAGCGAACAGCATGGATCCTAACTAAACTGCGCGGATGCGCAGGCTGGTCTAGATCCATGCTGGTCGCAAAGCCCCTATGTTGGTTTTCTCATGGCACGGCTCAAATATTCAACATAGAATGCCACGTTCCAAAATACGCAGCCTCTCTAAAACGAAACTCACGCATATGTGCACACTACCAACACAAACACACATATACAAAGCAAAACGAGGACATTGTAAAGACTGACAGACAGTGTCTGTTCTCATATATTGTATTTCGCTAGTATAGGAATTTAGAATTCAGTTTAAACCCTAGAAGGAATATTTGAATAGCTAAAACTTGCAGAACTAAGCACAAGTAAATAACGTACAAAGACAGGCACTTGCTTAATTATTGGTGAATGTACAACTAACAGAAGTATTACCATAATATAACAACAGTATGGAGACGCCTATAGACTTGGTTTTATAGAAACGCTTGCGAAATACATATATCTTAAAAAAAGATACCAGACCCAGACAAGTTTGGTGTTTGTTGAAAACAAGTGATGTAAAATTAATGAGATATTGTTTCATTTTTCTCTCTGTCCATGTTAAATCATAATTAATAACCATGAACTATACATACAGCAACATTTACACAGGCAGCTTCGTAGAAAGTTCCACATGGGTTGTAAGAGTACCAGTAGGCGTCAGTAGATGAAGGTCGATCTACAAATCTATAAATAGAATATCACTTTATGACTGACAGCTGTTATAGATAATTTTCCGCAAGACTGGTGAGAGTACCAGTAGGCATCAGTAAATAAAGGTTGATCATCTAAAAATCTATAAATAGAATATCAAATTATAACTGACAGCTGTCATAGATAATGCATAGTTTTCGAAAATGTAAATAAAGTTGTTTATTAATTTGAGGTTTTAGAAGCATTTTCAAATGATAACAACCTAAATTCGGCGTGTTGTATGCTTCTGCCCTATTTTTATTTACATACTGTCATGACACCATACAGGATAAGTATTCATACTGTGAAATTGTACGCCTGAGATTTTGTTTGAGATTTCACTCAGCCAGTTCAGAGTTGTGACCCTTGACTTAGTCAGAAATAGGCTTAAAGGGAATAAAAAATTGTGTCACCCATATCTCCAAAAGTGTTTGACCTAGAGCCAGCAAGCGTCACAGAAATTTTACTTAACGTATGAAGTTGTGCAACTTCGAATTTGTTTGGCATTTCTCGTAGCCAACATAGAGATAAGGCTCTTGACTTAAAGGGCATAAAAAAGTTTTTATGAATGTTTGACCTAGAATCATGAATCATTATTGGATTGTTATGTACCATATGGAGATGTGCACCTAAAGTTCAGTCCGATTTAACTTTGCCAGACTAAGTTATGCTTCTTGGCTAAACAAAAATATGCATAAATGCCTTAAAAGTTTGTTTCTCATATATTTCAAACAGTTTTTAACGTTGAGTCATGAAAATACCCAGAGAGATATTATTCTGCTTTAGAATTTGTTCACCAGGATTTTGTTTCGGATTACTCTCACCAAGAATTATGGCTGTTGACTAAGTCGAAATATGCATTAAGGGACTGAATGATTGTGTCGCAAATATCTCAAAATGTATAAGCCTTGAGTCATGAGACTTCATAGGGCTGTGTTTAAGCAAGGGAAGTAGTTGTGTACATGGTCTTTTGTGTTGGATTTAACCTCTCCTATCCCGCTGTAAGCACTGTTGAAAATTGTTCTTTTACTTTGTCCGTTTCTTTTATCTTGTGTTTCTTGGTGATGGTTAAAAGTATCTAAATCAAATAGTTGCGTTTTATATACACTTTGCCATGTATTGTCAAAACGTTACGTATGATAGTACAGTTACAGTAAATGGGGGTACCATGTAGTGTCCAGTGGCCACGCGTGTAGTTTCTTTTGGATTAAGTGAATAGTAATAAATGTAAAATCATCATTATTTTCTTTTGAGAAGTCTTTTCGTGGATTCTACGGTTTACAAAGTTAAATCTACGGAATGATACATATCTTTAAATAGAGCATGCATCTGCCAACGAACTCTAAAGATTCGGCAGTGTTGTTCTGTATGAATTTGAACCAATGGTTGAAATGTATATTACTTTAAAAATTTGAAGTCGTGGCTTCGCCATCTGGCCACATCCTCTCTAAGACGTGAAAAAAATGTATTTAGTAAGTTCCTCGCCTGGCGCTCTGCATCAAGAAATAGCTTTATCTCTAGAACTGGTCAGCCCAGTGTTAGTATAATGTTACTGGGTTGGATATCAAGTCGCCTGTCCACGGTAGGGCACCACTACAGGGTTGGGCATTGTGCTCAGGGCTACAATTTAGACGAATGAAAAAATTGCTGAAAGAAAATCCCGCTTAAACCATACACACACGCGTATCCTATAGCTTGTACTTTCATGCAACATTATTGCCAACATTGTGTAAGAACAAATTCTATAAACTTCAATTTACACAGTGTATATAAGGTTGTATACATAACCAAAATGTACGGAAAATACTAAGACTCTATTTGTTCGCAACACTAGACTATAAGTAAAATGTTTTAGTAAAGAAAACTAATTAACGCCCGCTGTAGAATGAAATAGGTATAAAAGTAACTTACACTGCCGTTCCATCTTTGTGGCCTATAGGACTGAGATCTATCGTTCCGCTTCCATCGTCAAAAACACAAGCACAGTGGTTGGATTTTACACACTGTTTACCAGTGACTATAGCAATTTTCCACAAAATGCCTAGCACATTTATAACCGAGATTACCTTATTCATACTAGAAAGATTTATGTCCCACACTTATATATGTTTTATTGATAAAACTATGGTTTCAAATGTTCGGAAACTACCAATATCAATTATAAATTCTTCAACAGAGCTACGTGCATATAGGTTCTCATGTTCGTGCAAACATTAGAGAGGTATTCCAGCACAATAACACCATGGAGCATTATTTACATATACTTCTTTATAGTTAGTACGGGTAGAAATCATGTTACTTATTTGTTCATATCTGGGCATTTTTTTCCGGCCGCGTGCTTTAAAAGTAACTTATATTAATGTTACAGATATGTATATGAATATAAATTAAGACTTAGGTCATACAATAATACAGTATACTATTGATAAAGAGGTATCCAGATGTAGGTAATTGTATAAATTTCAATTTTCTATACGTGAATATGAATATCATTAATAGAACAATGAAACTTTGCATCCTATATTAAACAATTTTCATTGTCTAATTATTTTTATAAAAAAATGTTTAAATTTTATACATATTTTACTGTAACTAGTATCATATACCTTCATGAATCTGACATAGATCGGAAAAAAACCCCACAAAACAATGATAAATATCAATCAGGGAATGGTACATTCCAAAAACGCAGTCTCCCAAACACGAAACTCACAGCACGCAGATGTACACACTGCCAACACACACACTCACATGCAAAGCAAACACACGAGAACAAAACGATAAAATAAAGGAACACAGTTGGGCACCGCCTTGGAGCGGTCAGTGGCAAACACACCACTGGGGAGCTTAAACCTGAAGTCTCATTCTCCAGAGGACGTTCGACATAGCAAGGAACTGACACAGTATTAATTTACATCAAATATATTTTGTGCCTAAGTAAACTTGTTTTCTTTTCCTACCATTTTTAATATTTTGTTAAGCGTTACGTTACATTTTGAAAAATTAACTTACTTCATAATTATTTTCTGTTATTGATTAAGGAATAACACTGTATGAAATATAACTTTTATTAACTTGTATAATACAGAACACAAGTCTGATTATTTAAAACATTTTAAGTCTTTTGTAATAATTTTTGGTTTTTATGAACAAAAATGAAGTATTTACCGGTTAAGTCGTTGTAACGTAGTTTGATAGTGTATAAATGGTAATTGAGCCGTGCCATGGGAAAACCAACATAGTGGATTTGCGACCAGCATGGATCCAGACCAGCCTGCGCATCCGCGCAGTCTGGTCAGGATCCATGCTGTTCGCTAACGGTTTCTCTAATTGCAATAGGTTTTGAAAGCGAACAGCATGGATCCTGACCAGACTGCGTGGATGCGCAGGCTGGTCTTGATCCATGCTGGTCGCAAAGCCACTATGTTGGTTTTCTCATGGCGCGGCTCATATCCTATTTTTAAAGGGATGAGATGAAACATATTCATTAGATCGTCACGATTCAGTCATGTTAATTGTATTTTGAATTATCAAGCAATCATAGACATACAAAAACAATGTTCACTTTTGTAAACAAACTCTTCAGCATCAATTTAGCATTTAAGTGTATTAGAGAGAAATATTGTATACACGTGCTTTGTGAAAAACATGCCGTATATAAACACAACACACAACTTAACATCTGTTAGCCTGGCTCCCTGGCTGCCTGGTTATTTTTATATATATTACTGCAAACATTTTATAAGAAAACTTTAAGCCCAATTTTAGCACATTTTTATCTGATGGCCGAACCTATATTCGGAGCCATGCGCAATAAAATATGTCAATGTAGAAACTAACTGCTTGAGTCACTTCCATCTTAATGAAGAGAACATGTAAATAAGAACAAATATAAGAACAAATATAGGAACGGGAGCCAGTCTAAATATCTGTTTGCACTGAGCAAGCTCATTTAAAGCAGTTATTAATGTCACGTTGAATCACTCAGAATGGTATAATATAGAACATAGCATGTAGTCACGTAATAAAATACCACATGAAATCATAATGTACGATGAAATATAACATTTTTAGCGCTCTAAATAATACAACATGGAAAATAACAAAGTGAAAAAGTTCACTGTATGAAACTGCCGCTTGGCGTCGCAATAAATAAAATCAAACACAAAATGCCATATTTAAAAACATCACAACTGAACATATCACGATGAGTAATACAATATAATTATCTTTTAAATATAACATGGAATAACATGGACGAAACATGTCAAGATGAATACTTTGGAAAACTATATCATGCTGTTCTACATTGCCAGGAATAAGTCACATGCACATTAAAACATAAAAAAGAACGTTGGCGTTACACTGCACCATATCCGGATTTTCTTTTGCAAACCAAACTCAAACTGTACTTGACACCATCCTGCAAAGATCATACAACCATAAACAAGTCAATGTAGATTCTTTTCAAATTAAGTGCATTAGACTTTCTAATTGTACAGTATTAAAAGATAGTATGTAACACTTATCAGTTTTAGTCAGTCAGTAATAGTATGAAACAAATGTCTGCGACCCGAAAACTTGCTAACTTAAATAAACTTACCCGAACTAGAGCAGGAAGTTCTGTCCAGAAATTTAGGTTAGGTATAAGTTCTTTCCCACTGGCACTTCTTCTGAACTTGTTAAATGCAACACCAGTAGCTAAATATACTGCTAGAAGCACAAAAAAGCTGAAGTAGAAATAAACATTAAAATATTGACAAAACTTGTAAGTGTTATGTACTCTAGCGTGTAGTTAATTGTACCACTTTCATTTGTTTTTATTTTCAGTGTAAGATTGAAATGAGCCGTGCCATGAGAAAACCAACATAGTGGGTTTGCGAGCAGCATGGATCCAGACCAGCCTGCGCATCCGCGCAGTCTGATCAGGATCCATGCTGTTCGCTTTTAAAGCCTGTTGCAATTAGAGAAACCGTTAGCGAACAGCATTGATCCTGACCAGACTGCGCAGATGCGCAGGCTGGTCTGGATCTATGCTGGTCGCAAACCCACTATGTTGATTTTCTCGTGGCGTGGCTCAAATATCTTTCACGAGTGAACACAAGATGCAATATTTTCATGAATGGCATAGCCACGAGTGAAAATGTAAAACATTTTGTTCACGAATGAACGATATTTTGATGTTACATTTAATTAAAGCAAACAAATCTTCTTTTTATTTCATGTTTTTTTCCCTAAATTTACCCATTTTATAGATTTTTACCAGTGAAAAATGCATTTTATATTTTACACCGTGAATATACCAGATATATTTCACTTCAATATTTCGATAATTCACTGGAAAAAAAATGTAATAAAATTACTTTTACAAAACGTGCAGGCTTATGTTTATATCTCCAATCTTTTTATACAAGTCATTAAATTGTTTTCATTTTTGACGGAGAAACTATTACTTTAGTGCACTAAATAGTTCTTCATCTCAGTCTCAAGTACATACTTAAAGCCCCGCTGTTAATTGCTAAAAGTATATTAAGAAAATCAAGTATTAAAGGTAGTGTGTAAATAGACAAAAAAGAGAGAAACAATACACTTTTATTTATAGAAACACCATATTGACCCTAGTGGTGAAGGTCATTTTGAACCATACATGACTGAGGCTGTAATCAACGAATGGATGAATTAGACATGACAAATAGGCATGAAAAACACATTTACATTATCAAAAGCACAGAACCACCACTAATACCACCACTGCTTCCGAAAGGAGAAGGTACCGGACAGGCTGCTGCCGAAGTAAGTGTCATATACTGAAAGATAAAACAAACAACAATAAAAGTGATCATCATTATGATATCAATGATGAAACACAATAATCAAATGGTAATGAAGATGGTTATGGTGATGATGATAATGGTTCAGATGTTAATAATGATATCAGTACGTATATACGATAATATAGGTTTTAGAAATTATAAATCTAAAGAAAAGAACAAAAATATTATTATCCTCTTAGAAGAGTTAAAAAACTAGATACTGGCAGTACGCCAGTCTAACAAACATGTAGCGATCTATACGTACATACTGTGTGGTTGTCGACTCCCCCATAACATCCAGACTTGGCGTGGCGGCCCCGGGATCACACACCAACGTGATAAAGCTTTGCCTTAAATATTTACAAAAATAGCCGATAGATATGTTTTACTTGTACACAAAGTTAAGTTTCTCGACTTCATTCTGATCTTAACATATCGCAGCACCCTGAAAACGACGCCGCATAATATTATCCATGCTCGTGTTCTACAATTACACTACAAGTCAAATGGTTTATCGCGGCCAGAAATTTGTACAAACCGGACAGAAGTTGCGAAATTGTCATTTGTGCAGGAATGAAGCGTTTACCATAATGTCCAGTACTGGACAGGTATAGTGACCATGCACGGACACAGCCAATTTTCTCAGAGGGGGTCCGATCCCCTGCCCCCCCCCCCCCCCCCCCACCCGCCCTGGAAATTCTGCAATTTGGCACTTCATTTTTTGCATTCTGGGACAGTTTTATGGACTAACCTGTTAAATTTGCGAAAATGATAAAATCAAGCTTTCTTGAAGGTAAAATTCTTAATTTCTTTTAGATAAATAATATGAATTATGTCGGGGTCGTATGTAGCAGCAGCCGCATATACTTTACATGCAGTCCTAATGTTGCCTTTTTCGAAAAACATTTTCTTTCCTTCTTGTCTTCTTTCCTTTTTAAAGATTTTCCAGAGGGTGTCCGGACCCCCGGTCCCCACCCCCCCATCTGGATCCGCGCATGGTGACATATCATGCTTTCTGTTTATGCAGGTAAACTTGTGTTTGGTTAAATTTCAACAGAGCACTATTGTCTGATTTTGTTTGTTTTGGGTTAAACGCCGTTTTCAATTGTCTGAACAGTGTACAAACTCATTACTGTTTTTTCAGGCAAGGGTGGAAAAAAAGTGGTAGACAATGAAAGCAGTAACATTTTTATTAAAAAAAAAAACAAAAAACAACGAGACAAACATTTCCAACATCTTTGGACGGTTCAAAAATCCCATGTTAAACATACGATAAAGCCCGAAACGCGTGAAAATGTTCCGAATGTAAATCGGGTGAAGTAAGCGCTCTATGTAGATTATGCGTCTAGATTGATTAAACTGGGCGTGTCTACTTACTTATTACTTGAGGGTGAAAAAAAAACGTGTTTTTTAAATGTTACTCTTAAACAAGGGTGGCGGTTGAACTACTAAAAGTACAACAACAGTTGATTCACAACAAATCGTACGGTATGTTTTATAATCAGTAGAAGCTAGTCGTATTTACGCTTATTAGACATGTTTCACCCATAAGTAAAGAATTGACAGGTCCATCATGAAATATTTTCCCCATCGTGCAAATACTTGTCCTATTCAATATGATCGCGGCCTCATCGGCCGCGATCAACAATTTTATATTTTTAGGTTTAGGTATGTACGTAGAGGCAAAATTTTTCACGTTTGTCTTAGATTTTGTTTTGGGAAGTGTACAAATGGGATAAATATTTGTTTTCTTTCAAATAAAGAAATATACAATGTTGAAATGGCTTTGTTCATTCATAAATGCAGTATTAGATAATGACATTTATTCCATCAGTGTTTAAGTAGCTGTTAGGAAATTAATAATCTATTAACTGACGTTACTTAGAAACTGGCTGCTTACTGTGCAATTTGACAGAGTTAATAGGTAAATTCTCATTACCTTAACAATCTTGCTTGTTTTACACAGTTTTATGTAATTGATCATTTCACTGATAAAATGTCATTACTTATATATTGTACAATGACCGTTCGTCATAGATAAAATGTCAGCACGTTGTCCAATTTTGATTGCTATATTGGACAAATATAATGATTTCTCCATGCATAATTGATCATTTCACTGATACAAAATATCATTACTTATATATTGTACAATGACCGTTACTCATAGATAAAATGTCATTACCTTGTCCAATTTTGTTTGTCATATTGATCAATGATATTCAGTTCCATATCGATAAAAATGTCATTACCTTGTTCCATCCTGACTGACGTAATTAGCGATGACATTTAGTCCGTCATAGTTGAACGAAACTTTGTCTGGCACACCAATGTCGTATCCAGTATAATAGTATGGACTATATTGACATGCCTTTAATGAAAAGTATGTTGTTTTTCTAAAGCTTGGCAAAAAGGTTGTACATACATAGCAATGATAATTGTGTTAACATCTGTCTGTCAAACTGTCACGTTTTCTGTAAATAAGTAATAGAAAGAGCAATGAAACTAGAGGGTAAACGATTTGTACGAGGGGGCGTAGCCCCCGAGTATAAATCGTTTACCCGAGAGTTTTAATGTTCTTTCTGTTTTGTATCATAGCCATCCATATATGGTAATTCAGTGGGCGTTCCACATTGCCATATACAGCAGTTCAGTGAGTACTTAAAATCCTTGCTTTACAAATGTGTAAAGCCCAGGTAAAATAAACCAATGCGAGAGCAGAAAATCAATAAAATACACTTCACTGTCTGCTGTTCCAGACAGCTGGCATACCTTCCTATCCAACAGTTCGGTAACTAGCGTGCGGGTATTTAATACCTGCACACTTTTAGTTACCGCACCCTGTAGTCAGTGTATACGATTTACCTGCACAAAATTTGTTAAGAAAAAACACCGAGCTATGATACAATTAGTATTTAATACATAGGTTACTATATATAGTAACAAAAATGAATGTGTTTTCAGCAGATTATTGCTTTCATGCTCTGATTGTCACATATCGGCCCAGGCCGAAAACTTATAATCATAATCGGCCCAATGAACAACGTACGCGTGAAACCAATGGCCACATAAAACGTGATCATGGTCAGTGCGCTTTCAACATGGAGGGCGAGCGTATATTATTCATTTTAATGTTTAAACTCAAACTGTTTATTTCTTTTCATTTCAAGACCAGTAATTCAATAGTTGTTTGTCACCTTAATTGATTACCCTGTCGGGTTCCTCTCGCAGAGTTCAATGGTAGTTGTCTCCCCTTATCGTTACTAAGAAACATGTAAACTAACAACTGATGGAAACAGCTGATCGCTTCAGTTCTCGACAATTGTGATTTAAAAAGTTTCAGGTTTCTTCTCAGATCATGGAATGGCTCAGATTATGTGTTGTTCCATGTATTTTTAGAATGGCAAACAATTCTTGCAGTCTGATAGATACATAGATCTAAAAACGAATTAACTTAGTAAGTGGACGCATTGGTCAAAAGGGTAAAACGCTTTCCTACGGAGGTCAAGGCCCCTGGTTCGAATCCTGGCTACTCCCATTGCGGTTTGTCCTTGGGCAAGGCACTTTATCACGATTGCCTCAGTCGACCCAGCTGTAAATAAAATGGGTACCAGCAAATTGCGGGAGTGAGGTATAATTGGTTTTAACTGTTCTTAATATAGGGTCGCAGAAAAGCTCTATAGAGCTTATGTTAATTGTTTCACCAAGCGACGGTAAATAAAACTTACCTCACATTACCTTACCTTAGTTTGATAGATACATAAATACGAATTAACATCGCGCCTTACCGACAAGAAAGTGTGTAATTTGTCTAAATGTGCAGGAATATGTTTAGTGCACCCACTTAACTTCCGCGTACGACTAAACACAGATTTTGTGAAAACTATCGACAGGAGTTGTAATTACTCCCCTTGAGTAGTGCAACCAAACATATGTATTAAAGACATTGATACATGCCATAGCCGGGCCGGTGGGAAAAAGAAACATAAAAAATAGTTTGCGGGGTTTGGGTTTGGTGGTTGGGACGGGAGTAATGTGGTGGGTGGATGTTGAAAGATACCAAGAGCCAATATCAAGAAACAGAAGAAACTGAAAGTAAACTAGGACTGTGTGCGGAAAAGTTGTTTTGTTACAGTGAAGTTTATATAAAAGTTATTGACCTGACAAGAAATGGACACAACTCTTTGATATTTGTTAGCTAATGACCTAGGTCGTACACACGACAGATCATAAAAGTATGGTAATTGTTATTGCCAAGTGTTATATTACTCCGTTCAGACATAAAATCTTTGACCTATGACGGCGACCTTGGCCTTT
This sequence comes from Mercenaria mercenaria, assembly GCF_021730395.1. NCBI lineage: Eukaryota > Metazoa > Mollusca > Bivalvia > Venerida > Veneridae > Mercenaria > Mercenaria mercenaria. The sequence goes on from NC_069371.1 coordinate 49,974,446, forward strand.
TAGTTAGTAGGGGTTTTACATACAGCCAATCGTCTAGTTATGAATAGGGTTTGTCCCTAGTAACTTAGAACGTTCATCCATTCACATAAAAAAGAAAAATGAGTTTAAATCTTTGACCTGTAAGTATGAAATTGACCTTTAATGTAAGTGTATAGATCTTGAATGTGACATGTCATCTTATCATGATAAATGTTTATATGTCAGATATATTTCGATAAAGGTATACATACCGCGACATCTACACACGTGAGTTCCGTGAAAGGTCCGCATGGATTGTATGAATATAAAAATTCATCAAGGGTTGACGGAAGGTCATAAAATCTAAAAACAAACCATAGACATTCAGACAGATATACAGGACAGGACATCTGTTCTAGAAAAAAAGATACTTTAATAAATATTTGATAGTATAGCTTTAAAATCCACACTAATCCACCCTAAGAATGACTTCATTTTAATGTATTTTCTTCACAGAGAAACGTGTAACTTCAGTCAGTCCAACAACATTATAAAAATTAAACCATGATGAAGCCAATTCCGTCTACTCGCAAACCTGTCTGAAAATATTATCCTTGGAAGAAGAAAATGGCTAATCTTATAGAAGGTGGTACGCCGCGCCATGAGAAAACCAACATAGTGCGTTTGCGACCAGCATGGAACCAGACCGGTCTGCGCATCCGCGCGCAGTCTGGTCAGGATCTATGCTGTTCGCTTTCAAACCCTATTGCAATTAGAGAAACCGTTAGCGAACAGCATGTATCCTGACCAGACTGCGCGGATGCGCAGGCTGGTCTGGATCCATGGTAGTCGCAAAGCCGACATGTTGGTTTTCTCAAGGCGCGGCTCATATTCTATTGTTTTTGAATTTTACTAATTTGCATAAATGACGAAGTAAGATATGTAAATTTTGATGATCACATTTCTGGTTGGATGAGTTGTCAAATATTTTCGCGATATTTCGTATATTGTCAGATAACAATTTGTTTCCTTCAATTCATCAAGTACATAAATTTGATATATTTCATGAAAGATTACTAGAGTTTCCCTTGTTTGAAATACAGGGAACGCGTACTCAGCTCTGTCTGATAATGGGTGCTTGCTAGCAAAACATTAGTTTTGCTTGAACTTTAAAATACAAACAAAATGTGCACTTACAAAGGATTTCCGTCTGTGTTGCCTACAGAAGACAGATCTATCATTCCACTGTCATCATCAAATACACAAATACAATTGTTATGTTTTACACATTGTTTACAGTATGTAACACTAAACTGACAAATAAACATCATACTTATTAAAACTGAGATTGACATATCCATTCCTTTAAGAATATGTGTAAATAAACCCAATGAAAATAATTTATATAAGCTAACTAAATAAAATTAAAATGTTTGATGAGTGTCACATTGAACCATTTTCATATCTATTTCGTTTTATCTTTTTAAAACGCGACATTTTAAAATAAACGTAGTAGTATCTGCTTCTGTTATCTGAGATAATAATTTAACTGTGATAACATTTTGATGAAATTTAAATACAATTATACACCTTATTGTAATTGTAATATGGTTATTGTTAACATGTGCACGTGACGTAGGAGACTTGTTCTGTTACAAGTGGGACACTTTTACATTATTTTGGTATTAATCAGTCAATTACCATCATCATCATAACCAGGTTCAGCAGCGTTGGCAACAGCAGCATCAGTATCTCCATCATCTTCGTCGTCGTCGTCATCATCACCATCATCATCTTTAGAAGCAGCAGCAGCAGGAACAACAACATCATCATTCTCAGCTGTAAGAGTAACATCAGAAGCGCCCTCCTTTCCTTCAAAATTATCATCATCATCACAACCACCACTACCATCATCATCACTTACCATTATAAACGTCATTAACATTTAATTATCTTCGTCCTCATCATCACTATCATCATCATAATGATCGGAAATATCCTCATTGTCGCCCTACACCTGATCAACATCAAGTTTCTCGTCGCAAACATGATTTTAATCGTCAAGATCATCAACGTAACCGTCATAATCGGTGTCTTTAGTATCATCATTATTAGAATAATAAATGAATCAGCGATGTACTCGTCGTCATCAGAAACGTTATCACAATCGGCGCCATTATCATAACCAATGTTATATCATTGTTATTGTTATTAAGTCATTGTTATCATTACAAAAGCAACAACAGAAGCACAAGCAGGCAGGAAAAAAATACGATTATAGACTGATATGAAATAAAGAAATATATAATCCGGTTAAAATGAATTCAAATCTCATACTCTTACCGATCGCTAACTAAGGACAATCAAATAACAGTCAATGAAAGTAAATGCAAATGCAATGCCGGTAAAGCAGAAACAAATAACCCACAAAGAATAAAGCTAAAATATAACAAGTATTGCACTTTCTAGTCCATCTACACTGAATTATTTAAATTCAATTTAATTTTGATAATAGGGTTTCTTGTAGAAGTTTTTAAATATACAGCAAATTTCCTGAAACCTTTTTTTAATTTCGAAAGCGTACCATAATTCCGTAAAACCGCATTTAACTCATCCGGCCACTGAATTAATACACAAACAGTGTAAAAGTCACAAAGAACTTGATACTCAAGCGCATGATGTAATGCACATAATGAATGGTTTTCTACTCTTATAAAATATAAGAAACTTCCGCTTTTCAAGTGTTGCATGAAGTGTCGACGTCCGCAAAACTGATTTTTTGCAACAATGAATAATAATTCTTAAACGTTGAAGAGTGTTTTCACATTCAATTATATCTTAATAAAGAATTGTTGGTACAGCGCTCAGTACATACATTTACCATTATTACGCTAGTTCCGATACAATGTCTTCAACTTGGATATATTTGTGTTCACTTATATTTTTGTTTTGTGCAAGTTTTGCAATTTGCCATGAAAGTAACAAGGAAATTCTACAAGACCTTGAAAAAAAGGTACAAGCGATAAAAGAAGGTCAGGCGACCGTCCGACTTGGAACTCAAAGTCTACAGGACTATTTGCTGGAAGAAATCGTTCAGCCTACTATCGACGAAAAAGATAAAACGGAAGGAGAACCTGAAGATCCTTCGTCACATCCTAAAGTTAAAAACTTTATACACAGACTAAATAAACTGGAAAAGAATATTGAGGCAATTGAAAGCTATGTTCACGATGAAAGAGAAACAGACACGTTCTTGAGTGGACTTCGTGGAGATATTGGTAAAGCTTTTGATAATGATATGTTACAAGTTAAAAATCTTGCCGGAAAGATGAGGGAAGAACTGAAAGGGTCGTTTGTAAATGTTGATCATGAGTTAAGAGCCGTTGAAGACTTTGCTAATTCCAGAAATGTTATTATCGGTGGGGTCCTTTACTATGACGGTATCGGAACTGCGTGTGGTCATTCATTCGACGTGTGTAGAGTAGAAAAAAGCGAATGTAGAGACGGAAAATGCCAATGCGAGCCAGGCCTCAGCTATGACGGTCTGCACGAAGAATGCGTGGACATTTGCATAGACGGATACGGAAGTACGTATCAGACTGTGCAATACTACATCATACGTGGTTATAATAATGCAACAATGAACGAAACCAGTCTGGAAAAATGCAAAGAACGTTGTCAGACTGAAGATAGTTTTGAATGTCGATCGTTTGATTACTTCCCTCGCTGGAACGCATGTTACCTATCTGAGGCCGTGAAAGAAGACGCCGATGAGGATTCGTGGGAGTATAACTCCGCCGGCATACATTTTCAGAGAGACTGCATTGTTGATAAACAGTAAGAGCGATACAGGGGAATAACTCAACCGGCATATATTTTGAGAGATATTGTTGGTAAACAGTTAGAGACGGTGCCCATACAGAATATGATGGAGATTTTCGTAGTTTCTTGTTTATAGACTTTCTTACACATTTTGGTCATTATTACATTCATTTATATTGTTTTTGATATCCTGTGAATATACTACTTACATGTATGTACAGAGTATACCATTTATGTGCCATTCTGAGGAAAAAGTGTATTGGATATTTAAGTAACACAATGATATTTATCATAGAACGTGTTTTATACTTCTTTTTACTTGAGCATAAGCAATGGCATTTTCTTTCTTAATATTTGCCTGTCATTAACGGTATTTGGACGTGTATAAGGTTTTGTTACGGAATAATCCATAGGAAAAACCAGTTGTGTCATAGTTTGGATTTGTTGTTCCTGAAATTATATTTCCATTTTTTTCAACACCGTTTGTTTTTGCTACAGTTACTTTTACTGACAGTAATCGTTCATTAGACAGCAAATTAATTTGACTTATTTTGCCATTTTTATTATTAGAATATTGGCAGCACAACACAACTTCGAACCTAAGTCTAATTTTGGGGATATATTGAATTGAAGATATCACTTGCATTAAAAAGGTTTTGAAGTCATGTTTCCATTTTTCATTCAATATTGACATTTTTCTTCCCGAAAGTGAATTTAAACAGATCCTTTGTGTAAAGTAAAGACAGCTATTAAATGTGTTTTACAATTGTAGATAATAAAACAGTCAAAGCTTGTTTATATCGTTTTAGAAATTCGAATATGTGGTGAATGAACTTGTAAATAAAACTTTCAACAAAGATGTAGTTTAAATTTTCACTAAAGCTTGACCGTAAAATCCTGCCTCATAATCAGTGTTTTTTTTTTAAAAATCAAAGTGTTTATTGCTTGTTTCTGTAGAATTGTCTCCACCCAGAGTTCACATTAAGCCGGTGCTAGGGATTGGAGTGTGTTGATAAGAAGCTATACATAACTTATGTTACACTTTTAGTTTATACTAATATGTTTTAGCGCGATTATGACTTACTGGAACCACTCTCGAGTCCGCTTCTTAGACAAACCAGTACTGGTGTCATATTTGAAGTCATGGTCGTGAATCCAGTGGGGCTCGAACCCACGCCCCGACACCTTATCCACTAGACCACCGCTCCCCTTATTCAGCGGAACACCGTTCCACCGCTCCACTTTTAAAACTTTTCCCACAATAAATAAATTTTGAATTGACTTGGTTTGGGGAGCGTGTGGGTGATGCGCAGTTTATTACCTCTCGTGAACAGCCTATGTCAAACCGAGTTTACAATTATTTGGCCTGGTTAGTTTCCCTGCTTGCACATGATCTTCTCATAGATCTTAATTAATTAAGACGCTATTTTATGTTATTTTACTAACGAAAATCTACAAGTATTTGATTTGACACATGTGCCGTCAAAACATATCTTCATTTTTACCCTTAAAAGTACGAGACACTCTCAGGTTGAAATAATCAAACAAACGAAGGAATAAAACGCGTATATGAACACACGAACACTACTTTTTAGGTATCAACCGTATAATGAATGAATATATTTAACGTATTTATGAATATCACCTTTGCACATATTTCGTATATAATGATTTGTTTGTTTATTTTGGGTTTAACGCCGTTTTTCAACGGCATTTCAGTTATATAACGGCGGGCAGTCAACCTAATCAGCGTTTCTGGATTTTCTACTAGTACAAAAACCTGTTCTCCGCAAGTAACTTCTCCACATGAATCAGAGGTGGAGGACGAATGATGTCATTTATTTTATTTTGTTGGGTTTAGCGTTGCACCGACACAATTATAGGTCGTACGGCAACTTCCCAGCTTTGATGGTGGAGGAAGATCCCAGGTGCCCCTCCGTGCATTATTTCATCACAAGCGGGCACCTGGGTAGAACCAACGACATTCCGTAAGCCAGCTGGATGGCTTTCTCACATGAAGACTTCAACGCCCCGAGTGAGGCTCGAACCCACATCGATGAGGGGCAAGTGATTTGAAGTCAGCGACCTTAACCACTCGGCCACGGATGCTCCCCGAATGATGTCAGACACAATGTCTTTTAACAAATCGTCACACGCCGCGCCATTTGTAAAACAACCAAGTAATGAAGGAATTAAAGGTGTTTATTAACAGCATTTTCTGTAATCATGAACTCATTTTAAAGTGTTAATTAAAAAACAAAACAAAAAACAAAAACAAAAACAACAAAAAACAGGTCGCATACATACCACTCGTATAATAAAGCCTTTCAACGTCATTCGGGTTATGCCACACCAAATTGAAAAGTTGTTCATCGGATTTTTTTTTCAATGTATGTTAAGAACAAATACCTTAAATAATCACTAAAATATATATTAAAATGTAAAATACAATAGTAAAGCCTTAAAGAATAGAAACTGTGTAGCTAGAAAAATGTAATAAATTGCCTTATGCTGCAACCTTACCTAATACATCAGGTTTGATTTGACTAGAATTAATGTAGAATACAATGGTGGAACCTTAAATATAGGAGGTGGCTTAATATGACTGGCATAAATGTAAAATACAATGGCAAAACCTTGAAGTACGGACTAGAAAGATTTCTTCTAATGATAACAACACACTGCTCTTTTAAGTTCACAAACTATAGTCATTCACAAGATATTTCTGGTTCTTTGATTTTCTGATGCCAAATTAAAGTCAAATCAAAAGATAAATTAATAATACTTCTGGTTATGTTTCCTTCGTATTTCCACAGTTTTGACCTTTCAAGTATACTGTTCCAAACTATTAGGCATTCCAATGTTTGAACAAAAGTTATTATAGTTGTGCAGTCTGTAACTTTGACCATATTTCATACATCAAACAAAATCTAATTCAATGAACCGGTAATTTATATCGTTCAACTTTTGGCAACTCGTGTTTCTGTCCACTAAAATTCCATTGTCAGGTCCACCTTTATTAGGATTTTCATAAATCATGATAGTTTTAATGCCATTTTCGTCACAAATGATATTACCAAGACCCTTGTTTTTGATAAATATGTCAAGAAAAGTATTCTCTGAGCATTATATCCTCCATAACCGAGTCCCGTGTAACAGTTCCTCCCCCGTGAAAACGTACAAAATGCAAGACCTGTATGCTAAATATCATGGGGGAGAAACTGTTACACGGGGCTCGGTTATGGAGGAAATCATGTTTCAGAGTTAGGATGCTGCTGCTACAGTTTTCCCGGACAACGTTACAGCATATGAAGGGTAATAATCGCTGGCGATGGTTTGTCCACAAAAGAATAAATGGTAAAAATCATCTTTTTTTTCTTCAAAAATATAAATTAGATCAGTGGTACGTACGGCATTTGAGACATGACTTAACATGCTAAAGACAGTATAAATGAAGTTTATCAAGTATTTTACGGCAGAATCAATCGTGTATTGCATGATAAGGGTGAAACTACTAATTTAATACTAATGTATGCTTGAAAGTGTCTTGTTTTAGTTACATGAAGGACCATTAGTTATTTTTTTACGTACATTAAATGTATAACGATTATTCCCCTTTGTCCTATATAGTTTTGTAATTCATACCATTTGTACAAACTAACACACATAACCTTTCTTACAATGAATCTGTCTGTTTAGTTCGAGCGATATCTCCAGTTAAGGTACGTTAGTCTGAGGTAGACAGTAACTGCAAATATCCATGACTTTACAAACTGCAAAAGTACAGCGGTGTTAATTGTTAGTGAAAGCCATTACATAATTTACTTTTTAGTGTAAAAATGCCTTGGTGTCATTTTAGGTATAGTAGACGTTGGTCGAATTGACAAATTGTGACGTTCAAGCGGGGAAAACTTACATGTGATAAAAGCAAAAATACATTTAAGTCTTTCATCTCCCCTGCATAATTCAACTTGTTTAATAGATTTAATATGAAAAGACACTTATGTTATATCGTCAATATACATATTATTATATTCATTTTATTACCAGAAAAAATTACATCCATGAGAAATTATTTTGACCAAGTTTCAGCACACAGTTTCAAATGATTAACGAGTTATTGTGACAAATCAGGTTATATTAAAACAAGACGAGCACTGTGAGTTACCGCATTTTAAGTGTGCAACATTTGATTCATTAAGGGTCAGCATACCTAAAAGATATACCAAAATCAGAAGTTGCATGATAACCCATTTACGTAAGAAAAGTGTTATAAAAATGACCAAACAATGTCGCTGCAAATCTTTCTTGAGTACGGATATTTGAATTTTGGTAAAAATACAAAGTCCTGAATTTAGGGTGAAATAATGAATAATAAAAAAATCTGCTGGTCTACATATCTGTATAACTATCAAGCATGTAGCAAACTGCTGCTACATTTTCTTTCTAACAGGACACAGAACATAGGAGACTAATATATTTGAAGGATTTTTGTCACAATGATGTGTACAAATGTTTACTTATATGTGAAAGAAAACAGTACGTTGTACAATCAATTTCAATAGTAGAACTATAATTCGCACATGTACATACTATTGTAGTATAATTATAAATCAGTATAATGATATTTATTTCTTCCTTTTTATGCGTGACTAATACATTACAGAATGAAAAAAAGAAACAAAAAAAAAAAAAAAAAAAAAAAAAGCAGGTTTTCCACGTCAGGAGTTTCAAAGGAGCGGCATGCAAAGGCTCAAAAGGTGCTTTCTTTAAAGATCCTAAAACAAGTAAAAGATTCCATTTGGGTACTAAACGTTTCTTTGATGGACGTTCGTTGAAAACAGCTCCTAACAAACGAATAATGAAAGGGTGTTGTCCAATAACTTATAACCTACTGGCTGTAACACTGCTAAGAAAATTATGCTGTAAAACCCAGAATGAATGTCTGGGATTTCTATAGCATTGTTCTACTTCTAGACATTTTGAATTTCTTTGAGGATTATTACTTGATTCTTTAAAGGAACATTGGTTGTTTTAAACCCCGAAACGGAGGCATTTCTAGATATTCTAGTTTGTAGCCCTGTTCTATCACCCATTTGTCGGATATTATTTTCTTCCATTGTGGAAGGAAGTATGAAGGGCGCCCGCCAACAGGTATCTGCACTTTTTGCTATGATACTTACAGAGTCACTTGTTATCTGTCCTACCAGATTTGCGTCCAGACTTGGTTTGGCTGCTGCCGCCATTGCATCGTTTTGGGTAGCTTTTTGCGAAAGTAGTTCTAGTTCGTGCACTGAATCCTTTTGATCCGTGCTCGGGTCTTGGTACATGTGGGATACGAAAATTATTCCAATTGACACTTTAGATCCCGGGCCTGGTTTAGGATCATAAGCACGTCGTTTGCTGGTACTAAACAAACGGTTGTCAGATGATTTTCGCTTTGGAGCTCTCTGCTTCGGAAGCAGGTCCTCTTATTTCTCCTTTCTTTCTTTTCTAGACTTGAGAAGATCTTCAAGACGAGAGCCTAATATTCCGTCACTAGTTAACGGTAGATTTGGAACTTTTCTACTGTCTGGTTGTTCATACCATCTGATGTCTGTCATTGCTGCTGTCCTTCTCACAATGTGATAGAAAGCTCCTGTCCTTTCAATCTGAGCTCGACATTTCGCAGAAACTGCAAAAATGTCTGTTATCATAGAAGTAGTCTTATCTTTATCAACATCAGCACTTGTTACATAGAACATCAACGTTCCAAGATGCTGTTGCAAATACAGCTTCATAGTGAGTCCTAAACAAGCTGCAGGTAGCCCTTGATAGGAAATCTGCTCATCCATTTTAGACGGCTGAGTAAATAAGGAAATACCGTCTTTCTTGGCAAAAGAGGCTCTATTTCCAAATTTTTCAAGTAAACCCCTTTTCCACTAGCTAATCCAAAGAATGAACTTCCAGATATTTTTCATATTTTGAGTCAACTGGAAAAAGATTGTCATTTTCTTTTGAGAAAGCAGTAAGTTCATTTCAAGTTTATTACCTATAACTTTCTTCAAGCACTTCAATTTGAGACTTGTCCAAGGTGATTCCCTCTACTGATGCCCTTTTCTTAGTGGTGACATCGTTTCCAAAAAGGCCATATAGGCCCCGTTTTTTCATGATTTTTCACGTTATGATCACGAGACGAATCTTCAGAGTCAGACTTTGTGTCACTGTGTTTTTGCTCCGCATCTTTGTGACGGGTGTTTCGAGGCCCCTATTCATCGTTAGAATCAGACTCTATTTGTCTCAACTCCGCGTCTTTGTGACGGGGACGAGTTGGAGGCGCATTCTCGTCACAGCTAAAGGCTCCTGTATCTGCATACAAAGAAACTTGATCTGTCTTTCTCAAAACGGAATTACTATCACTGCCCTGGGAAGAATCATCAGAGAAAAATCTGAGTCTTTGTGTCTTGGGTTTAATCTGTTTTTACTGTTCTGTTCTGGAGTTTGTCTCTGAACATTTTTTGTGTCTTTATAAACCCGTTCTGAGACCGACGAGTTTGTCTCGCCGTCAGAATACTTCCCAGTGTCATTTTGTACCTCAAACATAATTGAAACTTACCAAGCAAATTTATTAAGTTCTTTTAGAACTTAAAACGCGTCCGAACGCTTCGCAAGAAAGGTTATAACACACTAAATAGTTGTTGTTCTTCTATCAAGGGTCTGTATGCCAAAGAATGAACTGAGAAATCCAACATGGGGAGGAAGTGATTCACCGGTGCGTGGATAAAAACAATCACTTCCGGTTAGGGCTAAAAACGCTGATCTGGTACACGAAAAGGGACATCCAGACTGTAATAACAGGTAAATTTATTTACGAAATAAAATTGCCCACACGTTCAAAGTCCAACTTAGAAAGGCTAAGCATCCCGAAAAAGTGCATGTGACCAACTATAGTATGGAGTCCTTTCGTATGTATTGCTATCTACCACAAGGCCCAGGAGAACGAAGTCCGTGCGACAACTATTTTACTTCGCAAATGTTTTCTTAAATTCACAATATCATACGATTGTCGCAAATTTGCGAACTTTTATGAAACAGCTTTTTCATTCGTACGAAAAATAAAAACTTCGTTTATTCCTTTTATTGTTTTTGATCAAAACACGAGCGCGCGAAAAGCGAAGAAATATATATACCAAATATTGGTCAAATATTTGACAGGAAAACTTGAGACAAACAGTTCAGATAAAAAGAAAAACTCAGAAGAAGAAAGGAGAGCATACACGTTCTTAACAGTATTACAAAAGTGATCAGAAAATATGACAAGAACAACTGGGGACTTAAATTTGCTCATTTTAATCATTTAAGATACAATGTTGTAACCTTTAAAGACGGGAGTTAATATGATCAAAATATGCGTAAGTACAAATACCTTAAATAGTCACTAAAATATCTATTGAAATGTAAAATACAATAATCTTAAAGAATAGAATGTATAGCCAGAAATATGTTAATTTATTGCCTGGTGATGTAACCTTACACTTTAGATCAGGTTGGATATGACTAGAATTAATATCAAATACAATGGTAAAACCTGAAACATAGCAGAGGACGTAATGTGCCTGGCATAAATGTAAAATACAATGGCACCACCTTAAACACAAATATGGACTAGTATACCTTTATTTTATGATAACAACATAAAGTTCACAAACTATTGTCATTCCTAAGATATTTCTGGTTCTTTGATTTCTTGAGGCCAAATTAAAGCCATATTTAAAGGTAAATTAATAAAACATGTGTGTGTTTCCTTCATATTTCCTCAGTTTTGACCTGTCAAGTATACTATTCCGAACTATTAGGCACTCCAATGTTTGAACAAATGTAATGTAGTTGTGCAGGCTGTAACTTTGGCCATATTTCACACATCATGACAAACCGGTAATTTTGTACAAGTTCACTACCAAAATTCGCGAAACAGACGCCATTTTTCTGGTATGTCCAAAACTCACACCATACCGTCCAAAAAAGGTTGCGCACCACCGAATTTTATCTTCAATTTTGTTAGGGTGTGAACGCATGCAAAAAAAAGTACATTTCAAACAATATGTGCTGCAAATCCGATGAACAACAAAATAATTTTGTGAAGCATAAGAAAGATTTATGCAACAGTTTTGCTAATTGGGTGAAAGTGTTCAATTTTATTTTTTTCACATTGTGTCTTGTGAAATAAATGATCTGTTTACAGTAATAAAGATATGTGCTGGTCAGTATTTGCAAGTACATTGGTATGTCTGAATGAAAACAGTAAGTATGTCTAATAGATACAATAAAAGATCCCATTAAAATACTTTTATTTATAAATTTACAGGAACCACTTCTGATGATTTTAATCCCAAAACAACATTAAGAAAAGTTTAAACTTGCTTATATCTCATTCATTTCATGTTAGATCTCTTGAAATTCAAACATATTACTCTTAGTTAGTCAAAAGACATTCACAGTAATGAAAAGACATATATAATTATGTATAATGTAATATTTATGATAATGAAAACACAAACAGCAATAAAAAAACAATAACAATCCTTGTTTATATATTTTTATTACAGTGCCATATCAAAATTTGAGAGGTATACAACAGTTTGTTTTCTTTACCTTACGTGTTCAATGAGTAAACTGCAGCTAGTTCTAAAGCATTTGTAATTAATTATCTATTTGGCCCAGATAGGAGTCACCAAGTCATAAACAGACATGTTTTCGGGACTTCACTTGTTGTGAGAATACAGCCCAACTTGTGCTATCGGTCTTTTTTCATAAGCGGTCACCTGACATTAACGGTCCCTTTGAGTTACCCCCCGACAAATTACTTTCTTTGGATTACTGCATTAAACAGCCATCTGCTTTATGCGATAAGTGGCCAAGGTTTTTCTTTCCCAATGCATTTTCTGACCCCATTAATGGTCACGCTACACATTCTACTCAGTTGCAGACTCACAGACTCACAGACTCACAGTCACAATTTCGGATACAAACGTTTTTTTTTTTTTTTTTTTTAATTTAAAATACCAAAAGTATCTCACATTCAGTAATACGAGAGAAAAGTATCCATTCTTTGGCTAAATTGGCATGAATGTGTACCACAGTAAGAAGACGTGTCGCGCGCAAGACCCAGGTCCGTAGGTCAAAGGTCCTAAACTCTAACATCGGCCATAACTATTCATTCAAAGTGCCACCGGGGGCATGTGTCATCCTATGGAGACAGCTCTTGTTTTTAAATATATTATATAGTTGTGTTGAATTTGTATCAAATAATACTGTAAGATACTTCCGGGAATGTCTCTCCTGTTTGGTACGAATGTCCTTGCCAACAATAAAAAACATCTTTTATATGTAGACAGAGCCAATCTATTTTCACAAAGATAATTAAAATACTACTATCCTCAGTTGGTATCGTTCCCTCTAGCAAAAAGGAATCAGAAATGGCATGTCTAGCCAGATGCTTATAGAATTCATTTCATTCTTTACGTCTATAAGTCTGATGAAATTTGAATGTCCTGTAATGTTTTAGAATCACTTATAATGCATTTGCAGACATATCATAACAATAATATTAATCGCCTGGAAGCAGTCTGTGTTTGTGTTAATTTCTCATTATATATAAATTTTCACTTCAGTATCATTTAAAAGTATTTGCGTTTCATGTTTCATATTTGTCGCAAATATACCAGTCTTCCCAGACGCATGATCTAACACTCTCAGTTAAAATATGTTCATGATATGCACATTCAGAATATGAAAATCCTCTTATGAATTTCTCCCTCGATAACAAAAAAGAAAATTAATTAATCAAAGTCTGTACTCTATTGATTTGAAAAAATACCCTTTAAAATATCGCAAAGTTATGATGACATTTTATTTTTTTCCATGAAAAGCAGGCTGATGGCAAACAGAATACGGTAAAAGTTTCGTATTATCGTCTGAAAGGAATTAGAATATAATTAAACACTTTTCCGCCTGAAAAATATGGACACATGACGGCGAATTAAGAGTACATTTTCTATGACGATGCCAAGCCATTGTGCACCACCGTGATTTCTGACAGACAGATGTGGTTAACATATAAACTAACAAAACACCTTTACTGCATTTCAATGATATATTAAATTGTCACATATATATAATGCTTATTCTTTAATACCAAAAGTGGGCAAATAACATAGAAACTTTATGTAAACATTTCGTATTTGAATTTGAAATGAACTGCAATAAATAACACTTTTTTCCTAGAGATTCTGCAGAAATATTACAGCAAAATAAGAAACCATAATTTCTAATTTCTGACTTTCACCTAAAGGTAATTGGCACCGAACAGAGTTTATTTACCTCTAATTATGTAAAACATAATCTAACCAAATACCTTATAACGATCCTTGGAAAAAATATAGTTGTCAGGCAAAAATAACTAATTTTTTGTCTATGTCCACAGAATAGTAAATATTTATATAATTCAATACAGCGATATAAAATCCGAAACAATATATAGGTTTGAGGTTGTTTTTCGGAATGTACTTTTCTTGTTTATATATGAGAGGTTTTCTCCATTAATAAATTCAAAAATGTTTAAAATACGGAGCGCCAAATATGGTAATATCATTTGATTGTTTATTAAGAAAGGTAAACGCATAAAGTTCTACCTATCAAACCATTGTCCTAAATCACACATAAACGTTTCATTGGTGGACGTTCGTTGAAAACAGCTCTTAAAAACAAATAATGAAAGGGTGTTTTCCAACTAACTTATTACTTACTGGCTGTAACACAGCTAAGAAAATTATGCTGTAAAACCCAGAATGAATGTCTTTGGGATTTACTACTTCTATAGCATTTTTCTACTTCTAGAGACTTTGAATTTCTTTGCGGATTATTTCTTGATTCTTTAAAGGAACATTGGTTGTTTTTAAACCCCGAAACGGAGGCATTTCTAGATATTCTAGTTTGTAGCCCTGTTCAATAATTTCTATCACCCATTTATCGGATGTTATTTTCTTCCATTGTGGAAGAAAGTGAGAAGGGCGCCCGCCAACAGGTATCTGCAATTTTTGCTATGATACTTACATAGTCCCTTGTTATCTGCTCTACCAGATTTGCGTCCAGACTTGGTTTGGCTGCTGTCGCCACTGGAGCGTTTTGGGTAGCTGTTTGTGAAAGTAGCTCTAGTTCGTGTACTGAATCCGTTTGATCCGTGCTCGGATCTTGGAACATGTGGGATACGAAAATTATTCCAATTGACACTTTTAGATCCCGGGCCTGGTTTAGGATCATACGCACGTCGTTTACTGGTACTAAACGAATGGTTGTCAGATGATTTTCGCTTTGGAGCTCTCTGCTTTTGAAGCAGGTCCTCTAATTGCTCCTTTCTTTCATTTCTAGACTTCAGAAGATCTTCAAGACGAGAGCCTAATAGTCACTAGTTAACGGTAGATTGAAGTTGTTCTACTGTCTGGTTGTTCCATCTAATGTCTGTCATTGCTGCTGTCCTTCTCACAATGTGATGGAAAGCTCCTGTTCTTCCAATCTGAGCTAGACATTTCGTAGAAACTGCAAAAATATCTCTTATCATAGAAGTAGTCTTATCTTTATCAACATCAGCACTTGTTACATAGAACATCAAAGTTCCAAGATGCAGTTGTAAATACAGCTGCATAGTGAGTCCTAAACAAGCTGCATGCAGCCCTTGATAGGCTATCATCTCAACCATTTTAGACGGCTGAGTAAATAAGGAAATACCGTCTTTCTTGGCAAAAGAGGCTCTATTTCTAAATTTTTCAATTAAACACGTTTCCACTAGCTCATCCAAAAAATGGACTTCCAGATATTTTTCATATTTTGAGTCAACTGGAAAAAAATCGTCATTTTCTTTGGAGAAAGCAGTAAGTGCATTTGGTGTGAATTACCTATAACTTTCTTCAAGCACTTCAATATCAGACTTGTCCAAGGTGATTCCCTCTATTGATGTCTTTTTCTTAGTGATGACACCGTTTCCAAAAAGGCCATATAGGCCCCGTTTTTTATGATTTTTCACGTTATGATCCCGAGACTAGTCTTCAGAGTCAGACTTTGTGTCACTGTTTTTAGCTCCGTACCTATGTGACGGGTGTTTCGAGGTCCCAAATCATCGTCAGAATCAGACTCTATTTGTCTCAACTCCGCGTCTTTGTGACGGGGACGAGTTGGAGGCACATTCTTGTCAGAACTAAAGGCTCCTATATCTGCATACAAAGAAACTTGATCTGTCTTGCTCAAAACGGAATTACTATCACTGCCCTTCGAAGAATCATCAGAGAAAAATCTGAGTCTTTGGTTTTAATCTGTTTTTCATTGTTCTGTTCTGGAGTTTGTCTCTGAACATTTTTTTCTGGCCAAGGACATTTTGTAACATCGACGAGAGCAGTGAAACGTATATCTAAATCTTTGTATCTGCTAGATTTCTCTTTCTTTTCGACATTTTTAACGAGGTTTTTGTGTCTTTGTAAACCCGTTCTGAGACCGACAAGTTTGTCTCGCCGTCAGAATACTTCCCAATGCCATCTGGTACCTCAGACATAATTGAAACTTACCAAGCAAAAGATAAACAAGTTTTTTAGAACAACTTTAAACGCGTCCGAACGCTTCGCAAGAAAGAGAAAACTGAAAAATCCATGTGATAAACTATGAGTCCTCTCATAGGTATTGCTATCTATCACAAGGTCCAGGAGAACACCGTGCGGGTATAAAACTAATCTTTAAACTAACGAATATTTTTTTAAATTCGCAACTTCAAACGAGTGTCGCAAATTTTATGAAACAGCTTTTTCATTCGTACGAAAAATAAAAACTTCGTTTATTTTTTTTTATTGTTTTTGATCAAAGCACGAGTGAGCGTAGAGCGAAGAAATATATATATCAAATATTGGTTAATATTTGACAGGAAAACTTGAGACAAACAGTTCAGATAAAAAGAAAAACTCAAAAAAAGAAAAGAGAGAACACATGTTCTTAACAGTATTACAAAAATGATCACAAATATGACAAGAACAATTCAGGGGACTTAAGCTTAATCATTAATCAAAAAATGTTGTTACTAATAAAGATTGGAGTTAATATGATCAAAATATACGTAAGTACGAATACCTTAAATTGTCAATAAAATATCTATTGAAATGTAAAATACAATAATCTTAAAGAATAGAATGTGTAGCAAGAAAAATGTTAATTTATTGCTTTATAATGTAGTCTTACACTTTAGATCAAGTTTGATGTGACTAGAAATAATGTCAAATACAATGGTGGAAGCTTAAACATAGGAGAGGACTTAATGAGTTTAGCATAAATGTAAAATACAATGCCAAACCTTAAACAAAAATATGGACTAGAATACTTTTATCTAATGATAACAACATACAGTCACTGCTCTTCAAAGTTCACAAACTATTGTCATTCGCAAGATATTTCTGGTTCTTTGATTTCCTGAAGCCAAATTAAAGTCATATTAAACAGTAAATTAATAAAACATGTGTCTGTTTCCTTCATATTTCCACAGTTTTGACCTTTCAAGTATACTGTTTCAAAGTATTAGGCACTCCAATGTTTGAACAAATGTTGTGCAGTCTGTAACTTTGACCATATTTCACACATCAAACAAAATCAAACTTGACAAACCGGTAATTAAGTAAAATTTCACTATCAAAACTCGCATTTTCTGATATGTCCAAAACCCACACCATACCGTCCAAAAACGGTTGCGCACTACCAAATTTTAATTTCAATTTTGTTGAGGGTGCGAGCGCATACAAAAAACAGAAACAAAAAACATTTTTACATTTCAAAAAAATAAATATGCTGCAAATCTGATGAACAACAAACTAATTTGGTGAAGCCTAAGAAAGTTTTATGCAACAGTCTTGCTACCTGCGTGAAAGTGTTCAATTTTATTTTTCACACTGTGTCTTGTGAAATGAATGAACTGTTTACAGTTATAAAGCTATGTCCCGGACAGTATTTGCAAGTACATTGATATGTAAAAAAAATGAATACAATAAGCATGTCTAATAGATACAATAAAATATCCCATTAAAATACTCTCATTTATAAATTTACAGGAACCACTTCTAATGGTATTAATCCCAAATACAACATTCGAAAAACTTAAACTTGCTTATATCTCATTGATTTCATGATAGACATCTAGAAACATAATTATATTACTCTTAGTCAGTCAAAAGTGAATAGACGTATAAAATTATGTACAATATAATATTTATAAGAATGAAAACACCAACAACAATAAAAAACAATTACAATCATTGATTATACATTTTTATTACAGTGCATTTTTAAAATTTGAGAGGTATACACCAAGTTTTTTCTTTACCTTATGTGTTCAATGAGTAATCTGCAGCTAGTTCTAAAGCATTTGTAATTAATTATCTATTAGGCCAAGATAGGAGTCACCGAGTTATAAACAGACATGTTTTCGGGACTTCATTTGTTGTGGGAAATACAGCCCAACTTGTGCTATAGGTCTTCTTTTCATAAGGCGGTCACCTGACATTAACGGTCCCTTTGAATTACCCCGACAAATTACTTTCTTTGGATTATTGCATTGAACAGTCACCTGCTCTATGCGTTGAGTGGCCAATGTTTTTCTTTTCCAATGCATTTTCTGACCCCATTAATGGTCACGCTACACATTCTACTCAATTTCAGACTTACAGGCTCTCAGTCACGATTTCGGAGTTGGAGGCACATTCTTGTCAGAGCTAAAGGCTCCTGTATCTGCATACAAAGAAACTTGACCTGTCTTGCTCAAAACGGAATAACTATCACTGCCCTGGGAACAATCATCAGAGAAAAATCTGAGTCTCTGTGGCTTGGTTTTAATCTGCTTTTCTGGAGTTTGTCTCTGAACATTTTTTCTGGCCAAGGACTTTTTGTAACATCGACGAGAGCAGTGAAACGTATATCTAAATCTTTGTATCTGCTAGATTTCTTCTTTCTTTTCGCTTTTTTAACGAGGTTTTTGTGTCTTTGTAAACCCGTTCTGCGACCGACGAGTTTGTCTCGCCGTCAAAATACTTCCCAATGTCATCTTGTACCTCAGACATAATTGAAACTTACCAAGCAAAAGTTTATTAAGTTTTTGTAGAACATTAAACGCGTCCGAACGCTTCGCAAGAAAGAGAAAACTGAGAAATCCAACATGGGGAGGAAGTGATTCACTGGTGCGTGGATAAAAACAACACTTCCGTTTAGGGCTATAAACGCGGATCCAGTACACGGAAAGAGACATCCAGACTGTAATGACAGGTAAACTTATTTACGAAATAAAATTGCCCACCCGTTCGAACTCCAAGTTAGAAAGGCTAAGCATCCCGAGAAAGTGATGTGACAAACTATGAGTCCTTCAACAAAAGTCCGCAACTTCAAACGAGTGTCGCAAATTTGCGAACTTTTATTAAACAGCTTTTTCATTCGTACGATAAATAAAAACTTCGTTTATTTTTTTATTGTTTTTGATCAAAGCACGAGCGAGCGAACACCGAAGAAATATATATATATATATATCAAATATTGGTTAATATTTGACAGAAAAACTTGAGACAAACAGTTCAGATAAAAAGAAAACTCAAAAAAGAAAAGAAAAGAGAGAATACATGTTCTTAACAGTATTACAAAAATGATCACAAAATATGACAAGAACAATTCAGGGGACTTAAGCTTAATCATTAATCAAAAAATGTTGTAACCAATAAAGATGGGAGTTAATATGATCAAAATTTACGTAAGTAGAAATACCTTAAATTGTCAATAAAATATCTATTGAAATGTAAAAATACAATAATCTTAAAGAATAGAATGTGTAGCAAGAAAAATGTTAATTTATTGCCTTATAATGTAGTCTTACACTTTAGATCAGGTTTGATGTGACTAGAAATAATGTCAAATACAATGGCGGAAGCTTAAACATAGGAGAGGACTTAATGAGTTTAGCAGAAATGTAAAATACAATGGCAAAATCTTAAACAAAAATATGGAGTGGAATAATTTTATCTAATGATAACAACATACAGTCACTGCTCTTCAAAGTTCACAAACTATTGTCATTCCCAAGATATATCTGGTTCTTTGATTTCCTGAAACCATATCAAAATTCGCATTTTCTGATATGTCCAAAACCCACACCATACCGTCCAAAAACGGTTGCGCACTACCAAATTTTAACTTCAATTTTTATTTTTTTCACACTGTGTCTTGTGAAATGTCCATCACAATTCTTTTATTGATAAAATGCATTTTAGACTGAAACGAGTCGCTGTCTGCTTAAAGTACATCGCAATTTCAAGTGGTTGCAATTTTCATAGGACGTAAAATAGATGTTAAACGAACGTTGACGTTAAATTATTGTTGAAAATGCTATGTCCTGAATTCTGAAACATCAGAATATGACAGCAGCTACGTACCACACGCTAATAGATGTTATTGAACTATTTCCATGTAACGCTGTTGTTGTTGTTGTTGACGAGAAATACGGGTTTTTGTGTTAAGGTCCTGACGCAAGCAAACAGTGTCTATACGGCAACGATAGAAATTAAAATATACGACAAAGAAAGAAGTTACAGTAAACGACGAAGATACAAATATTTTACCTATCGTTCATCAGTAACATGGTTCATCTTGAAAAAAAAAGCTATTCTTCATGGAATGTTTCAAGATGTGTGTAAATAACGGTATTATTTAACAACCAGTATGACCGAGTTATTAGGCATGGTTCCAAAATATCATGTCCGGCATGGACAGGCATCTCGGTAGTACCTGTGATGTTTCACAAATAGGCTGAATAGCTTCCTTCCCCGAACAAAATATATGAACTGATGGATTCTAGTCATCGAAGTAATTTTATCAATTATTTTACAAGGCTGAATGCCTATTGAAACGTTTAGTTACCTTTATTCCATCGTTCGTGTGAAATAAAGCATGTGCATGTCTTCATTCGCTGTTGTTAATTTATCAAATATATTATATAGTTGTTTTTGTATATTGTCAGACAAAATGCAGATACACTTTGTATCAAATAACACTGTAAAATACTTCCGGGAAAGTCTTCCTGTTTTGTACGAACGGCATTGCCGACAACAAAAAACATTTTTTGTATATAGACAGAGCCAATCTATTTTCACAAAGAAAATTAAAATACGTTTATCCTCAGTTGTTATAGTTCCTTCTAACAATAAGGAATCAGGAATGGCATGTCTAGCCAGATGCTTATAGAATTCATTTCATTCTTTACGTCTATAAGTTTGATGAAATTTGACTGAACTGTAATGCTTTAGAATCACTTATAATGCATTTGCAGACATATCATAACAATAATATTAATCGTCTGGAAGCAGTCTGTGTTTGTGTTAATTTCTCATTATATATAAATTTTTACTTTAATATCATTTAAAAGTATTTGCGTTTCATGTTTCATATTTGTCGCAAATATACCAGTCTTCCCAGACGCATGATCTGACACTTTCAGTTAAAGTATGTTCATGATATGCACATTCAGAATATGAAAAACCTCTTATGAAATTTCTCCTTCGATACACGAAAAAGAAAATTAATTAATCAAAGTCTGTACTCTATAGATTTGAAACAACATTTTACCTTTTAAATTGTCGCAAAATTATGATGATATTTTATCTTTTTATTTTTCCATGAAAAGCAGGTTGATGGCAAATGGAATACGGTAAAAGTTTCGTATTATCATATATTATATTATATACTTATATCTGAAGTGAATTAGAATATCATACTACAACACCTTTTTTCCTAAAGATATGGAAACATGACGGCGGAGTAAGAGCACATTTCCTATGACAACGCCAAGCTATCAATGACTTTAGCCTAATGGCGATTTCTGACAAACAAATGTGGTAAATATATAATTTAACAAACACCTTTACTGCTTGTCAAATGGTATATGGTTGATTTCCATGATGTCTCTAGTCTTAAATTGTGGGTTATATAGTACTCTGTCTGACAAACAAAGATAATATATCAAATCTCTTCGTTTTGTAGTTTAATAGTGAATCGGGGCCTCCGTTGCCGAGTGGTTAAGGTCGCGGACTAGCCCTTCATCGATGTGGGCTCGAACCTCACTCGGGGCGTAGAAATTTTCATATGATGAAGTCATCCAGCTAGGGTACGGAAGGTCGGTTCTACCAAGGTGCCCACCCGTGATGGAATAATGCACGGAGGGGCATCTCGGGTCTTCCTCCACAGTCGAAACTAGAATGTCGCCATATGACCTTTAATTGTGTCGGCGCGTCGCTAAACCCATCAATGATAACAATTAATACTGGATCGAAGTAAGCAAAGATTGAATAGTTTTCACTTAAGAAAAATACAAAATTTTTTTTTCTATTTTGGTAATTTTTTTATACATTAATTTTGTTAATTATTTTCTTATTTGCCTTTTAAAAACTATAATATAATAATAATCAACAGGATATCCAATCATATTAATAATGGTAAAGGATACCGTAGATAACTTAGAAAGAAACTATATAAATTTCATTAGTTCTGATTGATTGAAATCATATTGACATGCTAATGAGTCTACAAGTAAAATATGGGGGACTCCGTGGCCGAATGGTTAAGGTCGCTTACTTCCAATCACTTGCTCCTAACCGACGTGGGTTCGATCCTCATTCAGGGTGTAGGATTCTTCTGATGAGGAAGCCATACACTGGCAGCTGGCTTATGGAAGGTACGTGGCTCTACCCAGGTATCCGCCCACGATGAAATAATGCACGGAGGGGCATATAGGGTCTTCCTCTACCACCAAAAGATTGGAAGTCGCCATATGAACAATAACTGTGTCGCTTTGACGTTAAACCTTACAAGTGACGTTAAAATAGAAAAAAAAAAGAAAACCACAGGCCGCCCAACACGACAAATATTAACATGTTTGAATTCATGAACGGTATTGAAAATACAAGCTACCGTCCATGTCCTATAGCCCCGGTTGAGCAGACCTCAATATCTACACATGTTACAAGTACCGAAGTAAGCTTTAGAGACACCCGCAGGTGTATACATACGGCGATGTACATGGAACCTTTCATGATACACGGTGCGCAATTCCATGGAAAGCGGCGTATGGTCCCCAGTTAAAATAATAAATTTGCCCTAAACGAGAAAACAATTGGCAGAACTATACAAAATATTCCTGGAATTGACAGGGGATCGGAGTTTATAAACCCAATAAAAATGACAGGAAAAAAACATTGACTTAATCTATCTTTGGCGGATAGTACTGGTCGATGGCATTGTTTCTGTTTTAGAAACGTTTATTCCATCACCTGTTTGATAACGTATACTTACTTCTTATTAGATACCTAAAATTTTAAATTATGAACGTAATTAAAAGAACTAACGTCAAGAGCTTACATTTAAGACCGAAAATAATACATAAGTCTTGCTATGAGCATTCTAAAGCAAGTTGTCTAAGTTTTTTTCTGGAACGTTTCATCAAACTTCCATGTAAGATCCCCGTGCAAGTAGTCCTACATATGAAACCATTAATTGCCCCATATCACACATCATATCTTGAAAAATATTATTCAGTTAGGTCATTGTTCTTTTTGACTTGTAGGTGCATTTATAAATACCAGGTAGGATTATCATTTGAGACTTGGATTAATCTCTAGTATTATATTTTTAACACTTGGTCACACAGGAAGCCACGGAAACCGCTGGTATTATAGGTGGCATCGAATGTTCTGCCCAACATTCAAATATCTCCTGAAAATTGACCCTAGTCTGAACAGTTCAATACGACACGGAAAAGGGCGACTAATTGTCTCAACCACAAAGGAGATGAAACGTTAAAACAAAAAAGAATTAACTCAGTGCTGGTTAAGAGTGTAACGATATATCGCAATTCACTGTATCATATCATAGACCTGTTTCACGATACAAAAATGATACAGTGAAAAGTAGAAACATTTTAGGAAAACTTTTATAAAATCAGTGTTAAAGATAGTAACTAAACAAATGTATCGTTTATAACAGTTTCTTTAACTTTAAAACAAAATTTAAAGTGCTTTCCAAGTGAAGAAACTTTGTTTTTCCTTTTTCTGTTTGTCACATGAATGCTCAATGTGTATCGCGATATGTATCGTATAGTTGCATCTGTATCACGATATGTATTGTATCGTGATACTAGCGTATCGTTACACCCCTAATGCTGGTCTATTTAGCTAAGAGCGTGATACACAAAATTTGTATTTTCGGGTTAGATAAAATCAACTATAGTGGTGTGCTCTATTTCATGGTATAAAATTCAATTATAAACTTTCAAAACTGAAAGCAGTAAATATGCACATAACGAATATGGCAACTGGCAGAATATCAATTCATTTCATAATAACATTTAGGCGGTCAAAATCGCTTAGTTAACAAACATTGATTTCTTTAAAAGGATAGTGAAATGACCTACCATGTGTTTGAAAGCATTATATCAACGTCATAAAATAGTCCCAAAATACATAGAAAGTCAAATGATTGTAAATAAATGTCGTTCATTCCACTTTACATCCGATTAGTGATTTATAAGAATTAATTATACATGTGTTAATCAGCACATTTTTAGATATGTGTATAAGTTAAGACAATTTATAAACGTTTTTAAACAATATGTGTGAAGCCTGCAAAAATAAAATACTAACACCACTTCGCCGCAGAAGTGCGGACATGCTTTGTTTGTTTTCTTGCAAAAACAATAGTTCTGAAATGTAATTTTAAGGACGTGGCCTTTGCAGTTTTCGAGTGTACTGTAAATTGTGCTCTCCCAAATTTGTTGGAAAAGCGATCACTCGCTGGAAAACTCTTTTTAAAATAGATAGGCATAAAAGGCTTCTCTACAGTCGTTTCATTTTTTGTTCAAGAACAGTTTACTAGTAATGTATAACTTTATTCTGTATCGTCAGCAGGTTAAGGTTTGAAAAATATAGCAGAATGGTTCAAAACTGTAACAGAAAGGTAACGTTTCAGCTTAATGCAAAAACATGGATATTTGGGCCAGCAAGTTCTCCAATTGGTTGCAAATATATATATTTGCTCCCAGACCTAGTTTCTTTCTAATAGACATACTTTTGTCTAAAATTTTGCGTATTTGCTGACTTCGACGAAAGAATTAAGAATATACCAAAACAAGTATAGCTCCTGGCGATTTTAAAAAAAATATATGCTCTTTCATTTCTTTTTTCAATTGTAAACCTACTAAAATATGCAAAGCTGTCCTAATTTTTTGAATCTTGTTTTGAAATTTATTGTTATTAGTTTTAAAGCAGTTCTGACAGGAATTAGAAGCTTTGCGCTGACAATGATTTCATTTCATTTTATATTCTGATTGAACAATTTTACATATACTATATTGTTTGTCAGATTTAATGATGTGTCACAGTGCACATTTAAAGACTGAGAGAAAAAAGAAACAGAAAGATGATATTTGTTAGAATCTGAAGTTGCCAAACAACCACGAAAATATGGGTTTTCAGACCTTCTGAATTTGGCAAAAAATTTTTCTAACAACTGCATTCTTGCTACGGCTCTAAAGGTTTTATCTCTTGTAAAGCATTCAATCTGAAAACAAATCACATTTTTTTCGAAAACAAAACCGTGCAAGATTTGCCTTTAAAATACGTTTACAATACATGCAGAGGATTACTTTTCAGCACTGGAAGTAGCAATGTCGATATAACTCTGTTTATGTAAAGATATCCAATGGCTATCTTTCTCTCAAATACTTTATCTTTAGATATATATAAAATGTATAAAATTCTCATCAAATGTATTGAACTTTATTGAATAAATAAATTAATTTTGCATATAGGGCTACATTCATAATGAAATGTCAAACAGTTCTAATAAACTTTGATAATGTGGCTGTTGAGTCCAAAAAGTCCAGGGGTGTTCAAAGATAATCTGTCATAGATCTATTGTAAAGGAAATAATGGATTTACCTGTATTGGAAAATACACAGTGTAATTGTATTGAGGTCAACTGCCACATTATCAAAGTTTATTAGTAACAGTTGATTATTTAAAAAAAACACCGTTTTTCAGTGGTAATACACATTATACTGCGTTTATCTATACATGTATACCTAATGTACAATGTAAAGCAACCTTGTTAATTTTATGTTTACGTAAAATATATGAAGTAATCTGTTATGTTTTTATGTAAATGTGGATCTGATATACCTTTAACTTTGTACCTATAAAAGCGTCACATAGTGCTCATATTCTAATACCCAAAAGTGGGCCAATAAATTAATTAAAATTTATGTAAACATTTCATATTTTCATTTGAAATTAATTGCAATGAATAACACTTTTTCCTAGAGATTCTGGAGAAATATAACAGCAAAATAAGAAAACATATTTTCTAAGAATCTGGCCCAGTTTTCACTGATATTCACGTAAAGGTAATTGACACCGAACAGAGTTCATTTACCTCAGATATTGTAAAAGTTAATCTAAAAAATATCCTAACTGGTGGAATATCAATAAAGTTCATATTATCGTTTAGACGATCAAAATAAATTAATTAACCAACATTTATTTCTTTTAAAGGATAATAAAATGCACATATCATGTTTTTGAAAGCACTTTATAAATACTTTAAAATATTCCCAAAATACACAGATCATCTTAAATAAAAATAGTTCATTCCATTATTAATCCGATGAGTAATTTATAATATACAGTAAGCGTTTAAATCGGCAGATTTTGAGGTGTGTCCAATAATATACAAATATACTGCCTTTTTCAGGTTTTGACAATTTGTAAATATATAATGTGTGTAGACTTTTATTGAGAATGGTTTATTGGTAATATATAACTTTATACGGTATTGTCAGCAGGATTGTCAGCAGGATTGCTTTTTCAAAATATAACAGAATGGTTTAAACCTTTAAGGAGAAGCTAACCTTTATTTACAAAATATACAGCTCAATGTGCAAACATGAATAATGTGACAAGAAAGTTCTCCTATGGGCACCAGATTGTCACTGGGATAAGCTGAAATCGACGTAATAAACTTTATACTGTTTCAGAAATGCTCAGCATACTATTGTTTACTGAAATGCATGATAGAGCTCATATGAGAGTACCTCATATCATTTTGGACAATGGACATCACAATATACATACAAGATGTCGTTGTCTTTAATGCCCGTTGTGCCCGATACATTACTGATATATTTTATGCCTTAAATCAATATACAGTTAAACGAGAATGCTTGCCTTAATTAACATTAATATTTTACTGTAATATCCTTTGACATTAGAAATTTTATATTACATTTTTTTTTTAAAAAAATATATACGTTTGCATAAAGAAATAACACTTTTAGGTCAAGCACATCCGAGAGTTTCTTTCTAATAGACAGATGTTCTTCGTTGATTTCGACGAATTAATAAAAAAAATAAGAATTAAACGTATAGAGGCAATGGCGTTAGTTTTCAAATTATTGCATGCTCTTGCTCAAACGTAAAAGTACTAAAATATGCAAAGCTGTCCTATTTTGTTTTTAATGTTGTTTTGCGGTTAAGAAAATACCAATTCCAATGCAGATCTGACAAGAATTAGAAGCATTAAGCTAACAATGATTTAATCACTTTTCTTAGTTTAAAATGCCAAATTTTACATTATATTATAGTGTTTTTCAGGTTTAATTAGAGGTAACAGTACTCATTTGAAGAATGGGGAAAAACGAAAAACGACTTTTGGACAAATAGTTAGCTCAAGGTGCCAAAAAGAACGAAGACTACGTGAATTTCGACCATTAAGGTACATGTGTAGCACACGCTTCTTCTAACCATGTCCTCTTGATGTTGACTTCAAGGTTTAACCTTTTGTAAAGCATTCCATCCGAAAACAAATCAAATTTTCCGTAAAAGAAACCTGTCAGTTGAACCTTTAAATCGTGTTACAGTATACATTTCCAAATTACCCGAATGTACCCTTTTACATCAATGAAAAACGAAACTTAGTGTAGGCGGCACTTTTAGGCTTATTAAACAAAATTGTATCTATTAAATTGTCACATAAATATAATGTAAATGTTTATACTTTAATATTAAATGTAGGTCAATGGCAAAAACATTTTATGTAAACAATTTGTATTTTCATCTGAAATGAGTTTACAAAAAAAAAAAAGAAAAAAAAAAGACTTACGCACTATTCCATAGAGATATTGTCGGAAAAACACAACCGAAAATTAAGAAAACATTGTCTAAGAATGTGACCAGGTGGCATTAACTTCACCTAAAGGTAATTGACACCGAACATAGAACTTTTAACTGAGATATTGTAAAACATAATGTAATCCATTTTTATACTGGTTTTTAGAAAAATATAGTTATCAGGTTCTTGACATTATAATAGTTCTACCTTAACCTTTACCCCGTTATATTTCTAAAATTGACTGATCCGTCATTCAGTTTGGACAGTACCACTTATTATTCAAAGGGGTGTTCACTTAAAATTTACTGACTGAAAAGCGAACAGTGCAGGCCATGATCGACTGAATTTGATCTGCATTGGTCGCAAAGGCAAAATCACTTGCCACCAGCAGACTAAAGATTAGCCGCAAAGAAATGAAAGGACTTCGGACACTATCATATGCTTCTAGCCTACATTTTAAATGCAAATTTCTCATTAAGTATTTGAACAATACCCAAATCGTTTCGATTCAATGATAAACCAATGTATTAGTTAATTTATTACAGCAGAAACTGATTTGTATCTGTTCCTATCAAGATGTTTTTCTTATTTTATGTGGGCCAGGGTATATTTTCTTGAAAAAATAAAATGTTTAATTTCCGTAAAAATATAATGTCATCACTTTACGGAAGTTTTAAATATATGAATTCCAGTCGAAAAAAGTGATAAAATCTGTTTATTTAAGGAAAAAATAACATTTTAAGATTAAAATCCTATAAATAAATAAAAAAGAGAACGATATTTTTGCAAACAACCTGTACTTGATTTATCTATGTACTGTCCGTAATGTAAAGTTATTGATGCATTACATGTGTGAATAGGTATACATGTATAAGTGACCGGTCAGTTTTATTGCAGTGGTTCAGGTCACTGGCACCAGATCAGAAAGAAAATGCCTCCGTGTTATACCCTACCCCTAGGTATTCTATAAGAACCATGGTCATGAACGGGAAAGTGCACTAACCCGTTTCAATCGTACATTTCTCAACTTAAACGCGCAGTTCGGTGAATGTGTACCTAGTATATTGAACAAGCGATAATTTATCTTCCATCGTGCACCAGTCACATTGTCTCAATATTCCATATTGCTGAGATTATCAACATATTTTATGCTTCCGTCAACGTTACAGAAAAAACTTGCTTGAACTTCCCTAATGAACATCCGGTCTAGAGGTCACGGCAGTGCGCACATGTTTGGCGAAACGTAAACAAACAAAAACAGATTTTTAAAAAATCACAATTTTACACTAAAACTCGAAATGATGAATGAAATTCATCTTGTATATGATCTTTAATTTGAAATCATACATTGGTCTGCATCTGTTCTGTATATTTTATTCATTTTGCACATTTTGCTGCATTTTCACATTTTAGCGAACACGTGTAGTAAAATGACGATTGACATACATTTTCACAACAGCCAATCAGAATGGTTTTGTAATCTAGAACGGAACTTCACCAGGGAAGTTCAAGCAAGTTTTTTGTGTAATGTTGAAATTACTGTAAACTACGCGTTGTTTTTCTAAAATAAGATGTATTGAAAAAATGTGACCGGTACACAATGGAAGATAAATTACCACTTGTTTGATATCCTTAGTACACATTTACCGCACTGCGTGTTTTAGGTATGAAATGCGCGATTGAAACGGGTTAGTATATTTTCCCGTTCACGACCATGGTTCTTACAGAATACCTAGGGGTAGGGTATAACACGTACGGAGGCATTTTCTTTCTGATCTGGTGCCAGTGGTTCAGGTAGTTATTTAAGGCCTATGTTATTTTGAAATTCTGAATTAGATGGGTGGGGTACATGATATTATTTCTGAGGAATTTCGAAGTTACTGTAAAACAAATTTTATTCCAAAGTGACAATACATTAAAACCATGCAGTGGTGAACACTTACTTTAATTAAAAGACTAAAGTGGGAAAAGTTGTCAGTATGTTAGGGTCACAATTTTCGGGGTAAGTATTCTATATCATCAAGCATAAATGCGAAAAAGTATAACATACATGATAAACCTGAACTATCCGTGTAAATGAGCTGAGAGCTATTTTTCTATTTCCATTAATTACTTTTCTAAAAAACACATTACAATTAACCAGGTGTCGATAAAATTTGTCATTTTTGTGCACATGCCTTTACACATTAAAGAAGTCCGAGCTATAGGTATGGTGTGCGAGAAGGGCCTGAGCGCTTACGTAGTGCGCATTTACAGGGAGTGTACTGCTCAGATTAAAAGGACACCAAAAGAAATAGCATTATAAATTTTGTAATACTATTATTTATTTACAAGCGTATGTCTGACAAATGACATCGAGAATTCTAACTGGCCTTTTAGAAAGCTGTATTTTCAAGTTGAATTTTCCACTTTGGTTAAAAAAGCATTTTTACAATACATTTGTGTAAATAATTACTGACAACAGACGGAATATCACAGTAATAAAAATACGCTTGACCTAGAGAATGTTACAACCTACTAAACTTCAAAGTTTAAGTTTAAAATTATATTAAAGACTTTTGCTTTAAAGGGAAAGGCAACGTTGTTCTAATGTTAATTTTGTCAGCTGGGATTTCTTAGAAAATCATTTAAAGAATTGAAAGAAAATTCAAAATCGGAGTAAAAATGATAAAGTTATGAGCATTTAAATGCATGGTCAAATTGGCGCCCATTATGTTTCCACTGCAACAAAAAAACAAAATGGCGGATTTATTAGGTACACATTTGAACAGCATTTACTTATAACTGTAAAATCATTTCTATACTTTTTCCAGCTATAATGAAGGAAAATATCATGTTTTACACCTTAGACTCAAGAGACATAAGAAAATTAGTCTTTTTTAAAGGTTATTTGCTAAATAAATTATTCAGCAGTGTGTTAATGACTTCATAAACACACTTAAATGTCTGCCTCCGTTATCAGTCATTTTCCTAAATTTCAAATTGCCATATCTTTTTCAATAGTTGTCCGATTTTAAAAATTCTTTCAGCGTTATGAAAAGCTAAATGTAACTTTCAGATTCATATAAAAATAATTTTTTCTTTCTAGCTTTCTTTACATTTTAATTAAAGGTGATAAATAAACAAACTAGAACTCTACGATAAAAAACGAATAGATCGTTTCGGAAATGTTAGAGAGTGAGAAAGCAAACCTATCGTTCGTATTGTTTAGCGTGGATGAATTAGCACTGGGATCATGGGAATCGTTCCGAAAAGGCCGGTTCGTCAGCCGCGAGCTAGTTGACTTCTATCCGGATGGCGCCTGGCATAGTGGTAGAAGTTGGGAGGTAATTGTCAAGCACAATAAAGGTGTCTCATAAGCCAAATTGGCTGACCGTTTCAATAGTGGTGACACTATAATAAACAAGACCTTTACCTTTATACAGAAGGGATATGTTTCACATGTAACATCAAAGCATTAACCCCTCGTGAAAATATTATATGTATGTGGCGTTCACTATTGATATATAATTGTAATATTATATTTTGACGTTACACTGAAACAAACAAATACCCTTTTGCATATTCATTTATATAAAAATATAAACAAACAAACAAACAAACAAACAAAAACGGGAATAATGTTTATCTATTTTATTTTGTTGGGTATAGAGTAACATCGAAACGACACAATTTACTTTTCCCAGGTTTTATTGGTAGGGAAAGACTCTAGGTACCCCTCCATAATTTTTTTTCGGGCTCAGGCGAGTACCTAAATAGAGACACCAACCTTCGATAAGTCAGCTGGTGGCTTCCTTACGTGAAGAATTTTACACCTCAAGTAGGGTTTCGATCCCACGTCGGTTGCAAGGAATTCGAACTAAGCGACCTTGGCCATCCGGTCATGAAGGCATGTATAAAAGTAACGTTTAATTATTTACCATTATGAAATATTCACGCTGATTTTCATACCCTGTGAATTGAACAATTATGTCCACGTTTTTCTTTTGCAAGTATCAAACTTATATATACATTTAAATTTCGTTAACATAATGATACTCTCAATGGTATTTACCGTCAGAAATTACAAATGGTTTGTCGAATACACCATACTTTCAATTACAAAAGTTTACACACCATGAGGGTCGGAAAGCACGAAATTTACGTTCTTGAACGTATATATGAATCGCCATGCTTGAAATGTAAATAAAGGAATAAAAGTAAATGTTTACATGATCGTGGAAAAGATCGATCTGTGATTGTCAATGTTCCCGATATGGAATACTGATGAATGTATAAACACGAGCCGTTTCATCATATGGGACTTACAGAAACACAGTAAGCGATTGTTTATTTATTGTATTTATGTTGTAGTAACCTTTGACACTGATTTCGAGGACAAGCCGGATTTGTGACACAAACATGTATGTTGTTGGGATGGAAAAAGATAGGTCCAAATTTTAAACTAAAAGCTGTATTGCATAAGTTCTTCGTTATTTCTGTGCATACAATTCGGTTGCTTAAACATTAGAATATCAGAAAATTACTGGAAATAAAACATATCTTTGAAAAAGTCCCGATCTTTCATCATTTGTTTGGTTGGCGCATGTTTACAAATTTAATGTTAGTAGGCCGTGATCTTCATGAAGCCGTGTAAAGTGATAATTTTGATGACACACTGGTTTTATTTTGTAATCGTGAGTGATCGTTAAGTGATCAGAAAGATTGGACAGTGGGATGTTATAAAAAAGTGATGCTTTATTTAGATTAGAGAGTGAATCGCAATATACAATAAGGAATTCTAAGGTAAAATACTCCTTTTATTTCGTTCACTGAAGTAAACATGGCGGACATATTTTTGTAAAAAAATCGGTGCACGTGTGATTTGTGTAACACAGTTTAACGACGTTTTCTTAGAAAACTTACGCTCAGCTCATTTACACTGACATATCCTTGATTGATGAATATATATATTGTATACTTATGAGAGACTTACGGTACCAAATACCTACCCCGAACATTTCTATGCATTTTCTTCTAGTACACTGTTGGGACATGCTTTTGAGTGTCATTGATATTTTATAATTTACTCGGAGATGCATTTTTTCATTATTATTAGCTTCTATTTGATCCCCGCGCATTTCTCGTGTTGTTACGACAATCTCAGTTTCACATAGGAATTTTACATTGTCAAAATAACATAGTCCTTAAGTACATGTACATGTCTGTATAGCTCTGTTATAAGTGATGGCAGATATTTATGTGCTGTATAACATTAATACTAAGAAAAGGCAGTAATCTTATCAAGGCCGTAGGGTGGGTTCTTGCTTGGGATAAGTACCAGTGGCACAGATAATATTTGAGCCGCGCAATGAGAAAACCAACATAGTGCAATTGCGACCAGCATGGATCCAGATCAACCTGCGCATCTGCGCAGTCTAGTCAGGATCCATGCTGTTCACTAACGGTTTGCCTAATTCCAATAGGCTTTGAAAGCGAACAGCATGGATCCTCACCAGACTGCGCAGATGCTCAGGCTGGTCTGGATCCATGCTGGTCGCAAAGCCACTATGTTGTTTTTCTCATGGCACGGCTCATCTCGCTTAAACATGTAATAAAAATGTACCCGAAATGACAGTTCTTTCTGAGGCTTGCCTAAGCAAGCTGGAACGGAAAAAGTTAAATCGGGATAAGTCTGACAACAACCCATCTATAGATAATGTTGTCTATTCAGGGCTGAAGTTGTGGGCAAAACATATTCGAAATGTGTCATCTGTAGGGCTAAAGTAGAAGCAGGTCTCTGCATAAAAATTGTACCTGAAACTCGGCTGGACCGTTTAATTCGTTTTTGCATCTAGCCGTATTTGTATATGCCATCTGCATGGAAAGCGGCTTGACACATCACTTTCGTGGCATCACACTGTGTGTGAAACCGTCACCGATATGACCTGCCAAGAAGCTAATGTTCTTGACCTATGCATGACAGGCATATCAATGCCAAGCGTTATTTCTGTTGGATAGACTATAGTCAGGATCAGATTAACTGCTGTGCACATATTGCCTCTTTTTTGTTGTGTTTAGGCCTAGTCCGCTTCAATTCAGTTTTCACAGTAGGAAGAACATGAAGTAATGAATGCGTGTAACATTTAGTATGTGTCTAAAAGAAATAAATATAAATGCACAGAAGAAGATGAAGAAATAAAGAAATGAAAAATATATAAAAAAATACAAAAAAAATAATAAAAACAAAATGGAAAACAAATTACATCATCGCTAGTGGCGTGCGTATTGCGAGGAGGGCATGCAGAAGATTACCTGGTGTGTTGCTAGTATTTTACAGCACACATTTGCCAATCTACTGCAACTAACAACCAGGATAAGCCAATGAAAATTTAACCCAACGAATAATAATGAATTCACAGTATTTGCTTCTCTCACTACTACACATGTATAACACGCCTATATGTGCCCTTTCAAACATTTGTATAGTATCTGAGTTACAAACAGAAGTAAAAATATGTGACTATCAAATTATTAAAAATGAATATAAAAAGTATTGGTTATTTTACATTTGGGAACATCCTGTAGTTATTTTTTTTGTTTAAAAGTACTGCTCCACCCCTTGCATCAACACAATAGTCACAGATAATGTGTATAATTAATATCTACAATTGCCTGCAAAATATGGTTTTGATGCACGGGGGGGAACAATGTTGTTTAAAGCAAAATAGCTTTTATATGTATATAACAGGGTACGTAATTCTATTTAGAGCAAAAATTACCATTTTATGAAACAAAAATTGAAAAATTTGACTTTAAGAAATAATCTCAAATATGTATTTTGATGGTATATGTAATTAAATACTTATTTCTCAGTGGTTTATTTTTCACTCTTGGAGTAGGCAAATTCATATAGAAAGTGTCCGAAGTCCTTTGCAAATATTCAAATATTTTAATACAGCGATAAGAACAAATACTGTTTTAGTTGCTTTAGATTGTTTTTCGCCTATTTCTTTTCAGTAGTTTGCGCTTATTTTTTAATTGAAAAATATATATATGGAGTCCCAAATATGATATCAACTTAGTATCACTGTTATTGTTTACATTGCATATATAATCTATCTTAGTCTATTGAAAACACATCAATGTGCAAACGAATGTTTTAAATAATAGATAAAATGTTGCTCTTATAAATTTGCTAAATGAAAAAAAAAAGTCATATAAGTATGAAAAAGTACAGAAAGACCGTTGTATATGATACATTGATATTGTCATACATGGAGTTTAATGAAGCACAGTATTAGCTTGGATTCAGTGTTGTTATATTTTCTGGTCCTTTGGGATCATGGAGTCCACTCAACATATGTGTAATAGAGTTCCGCTTAAGCCGGTGCTAGGGGGCGTGAGAGGTGTTGCACATTTCATTACCTCTCATGAACAGACTCAATCAAACCGAGTCTGCTATTATTTTTCTTGGTTGCATTCTTTGCTTCCAAAGGATCTTTTTACAGATTCTATGAATTCCTTTAAAATAAAAAACTTTAAACAATTACAATAAGGATTCCCATAGCGCAGTTTGATCAAGCATTGTTGACATGCAGAAAAGATGGGGTTTTTTTCAAAAGAAAAAAAAATTAGAAATCTACTAAAAACAAAAAATGAAAAATGTTATTTCGCTAATTGAAACAAGGTACAACTTATAAATGTAGTTTAAATGTACTTTAAGACGTGAAATATATCTATAAGTTCTAACTTGTTTCGGCACACCTTTATTCAAGGAATGATATTCGGATTTATATGATATGCTTTCCCTTTGTCATAGTCTATTGAACTGAGAGGATGCTGATAAAAAGAAAGACGATATATAGACGATATATAGATGTGGTAAACCGATCACAAGGGTTTTATTTTCAGATTATTCTTAGCCACCACTAAACCACCCATAAATTCAACATTTTGAAATGTAGCTTGTTACGAAATAACAAATATAGTAAACCGATGTGTCTCAACCACCATACCGCCCGCCTACACAGTCAGTATAGCTTCCAAAGTGAGCAAAATCTTGTCTTGCAATCATAAAAGCAGGGTGAATATTGTTTGAGGTAGTTGTAGTGCAAGCCCAGAGCAGTATTTAATTCTTTAGAAATTAGAGACAAATTTATTTCATCTTGCTTTTTTCAAAATTTGAGATATACTAAGATTGACAAAGCAAGTACAAGTCTGTTATTTCGAGAAAGATATGGGTTACATGCACAAGACGTATCACGAATCTTAGAAAACCTTCTATGCATCGTACATATTGGATAGAATAATAAATTTTCTGATGCTGGTGGAATAAAAACTAACCTAATTCAAATTTTTCCGTAATTTACAAATAAATGCTGTTTGTGTTGTCGTGGCAACCGAAATTCTAAAGAGCCCATATGAGAGTAAAGAGGTGTATAGATAAAAGACCCATGATGAAACCAAAAGCACGGATTAGCTCTTTTTTTCAGTAAAATCATTATAAAATGTTTCTGTATATTCAAATGTATGATGTTTAGCTAGTGAAAGGCATAATATGTCCCATAAATGACATGAAAAATATTCGCCATGCACGAGGAGGTCAAACTGCCTTCATGACGTCCTTACCTTCACATCTCAAAATTTCTTCTGTGACTTACTTAAAAGAATTGTAAGTTTTGAAATAGTGAAGGTATTTTTGTTTTCAAATTTTCAGATTATTACGATTATTTTCTTATCTCTGTATTGATTTTTTATGTCACTTAAACATGTTTATCAGGGAACGGACTATATATTTTTTATTTTAAGGCACCTGAGCATAAAGTGCTCGGGATGAGGGGCGGGAGTGCGCGTTGTCACTTTTCTGTATATGTATATAGTGGAAATCCCCTTGTCAGAAACGGTTGGCCTATTTTTATAAATCATTTCACACAAATGTTTCTTGGGTCCATTTATGAAGATGGTACAAATTTATTCGTTTAGTCAAAAAGTATGGCCGCCATGGGGATGCTGTCACTTCCCCCCCCCCCCCCCCACTCATATACATTACCTGCCCGTATTTATTTGGTAGAATGTTTTAAAATATTCTTGTCAGAAATCACCTGGCAATATTTCAAAATACTTTCTTCGCATAACCATCTACCAAAACTTTTCGAGCAAGCAGTGTAACTCAGGTGAGAGATGTAGGACCATCATGGCCGTCTTGTATAGAAAGAATATCTGCATTGAAGTCGATACGTTTTACTTTATCTATTTCTATTTATTAAAAGATCACATGGTAGAAATACAGAAACAGTGAAACCAACCCACATTTTTTTCTCAATTTTAAACATTTCAGCATTAGCAATAAAACAACCACACATTCGTTTCACGTCAACACAATTCTAACCGCAGTAGAGTTAAATAAGTGTGTAGAATAAATGCTGAAATAAATCTGAAAAGATCTGCCGCTTTGTGTTATGAACTTAAAACCACAATTTGGTACATCTTTCAGTTGACTTTGATGTAAGATTAATAATACGATGTGTGTAGAACTTATAAAAGGCATTTGTTTAACAATATATTATCTTCTGCCTTTGATATTTTATACTTTTTTAAAGATTTCTGAAGTACAGATTACACATAAGTTATATGTCTACGAAACATGCTAAGCCTCCACCGACTTTTATTTTCCTCTCAAATACTTTCAGTTATCTGTTTTCTCTATTGGCTTTATTTGTAATTCTAGGAAACCAAGGAGAACTAATAAGATTATGCACATTTCCGATTTTTAAAAACATTGTCGACAAAAATTACTACTACGATAAATATATAGTTTATTCAAGATAAAACAAGAATTTGTAACAGAGGTACCTGCTCTTTCTCGTTGTCAAATAGGTCATAACCGTTTGACTCATTCTTATCTTCTGAACAAAGGAGATCAACATGAATGTGTATCATGTTCAACACCGCTTACTAATAAACATGTTTTAATCGAATGTGTGGACTTCGCTCCACAGCGCAGTGCATACTATGATGCTCAATGCCAAGTTATTTCAGAAATCCTTCAGTGATTGCGGAGTTATTGACCGGACAAGAAGTGTGACGGACGGACGGAAGGACGCAGCCTATTTCTGTGTCCCCCTTTTTTGCTTCGAAAAAGGCGGGGGACAAAGAACAAAAAACAAAATTTATGACGTCATATGTATTTACAACACGATGGAAAGATTAACAAATTTCGAGGACATATCATATATACAAAGTATTCTAATGTCAGCTTCTTTTGTTTGTTATAGTATAAGATATCAAAAGATCTTTGATATCATATGTACATCTCATCTGTATTTAACATGGATTTTGAGCTTCTATAATGACATATCAACTGTGTTGAACTGATTCGTGTCAATATATTATCACTGCCATGACTAAATATTTGTACACAGTGTATTATGGAAAGAGAAGCAGCTGTTTGCCAGACGTTTTGTATATAATGGTAAACAGAAGGGTAGAGCCCA
The DNA here is from genome assembly GCF_021730395.1 of Mercenaria mercenaria. Taxonomy (NCBI): domain Eukaryota; kingdom Metazoa; phylum Mollusca; class Bivalvia; order Venerida; family Veneridae; genus Mercenaria; species Mercenaria mercenaria. Next base: position 50,012,956 of record NC_069371.1, read on the forward strand.
AGGAACCATTCGAAACGCAGACAAACTTCAGATTCTTCAACAAACGTTGGGAAGCTCTTTGAACACGACGTTGAAAATACATCAGCAACGTAAATATAATTTAGCAATTCAATATAAAATGTGACACCATCAAGATAATGAAATACATACTACAATGTAAAGTGACATATGTTTTCATAATGAAGCTGGTGCATGCAGAGATACTTTGGATATATGCTGGACAAAGGTCAAAGACAGCATGCATGACACACAAACAATAAGAAATGTTCATGAGCTGTGGATGGCTAAAATATAAAGAGCAAGTGTTCCAGTACATAAGCACCCTAATGGCAGTCAGAGGACATTAGCACAGTGACATGACAGGACTGTAACCCTGTAATAGATACGATAATTTGCGTTTCAGGTTACAAAAAATGGAAAAATCGTAATAAAGAAATTAGGTTCAAAAGCTGTTTAATCTCTTTGAAGCCTTTTTAATGTTTTGATATAATAGCATATTTATTCTTGTTATTTCAAAGCAAGTAAAGCTGACATTTTATTCCCTGATTGCAGTAAAATAGACCTACTAATGTTTTTCTCCTCTTCGTGCGTAAACAACCCTTTCCTTATTATGTTTCTTCTATTATCATCAAAGCTTTATGTAATGTATACCTATGGTTCTAATATCACTTTAACGTCACAACGAAATGACATTGCTGACCTGAAAACATCTCGAGAGTGAATTACTTCTATACGTTTCATATTCTTTCATGTTCAGTAATGAACAATCTTTGATATTTAATCTTCATATTTTTGAGAGGATTTTTATTTAGTTTTCATTAAGAATAGGTTAACGAACTGTATATAGTAGTAAAATAAATATGTTTTCTTTGATATTGACAAAGGCTTCGCATAAAACTACCTTTTTTCACCGGATCCGGTCATTTTAACAGGAGAAAAATCGTGTGTTAACAAGGCAATGTACCTGCTGTTAATACATGCTTCTTATTTTTGAAATAGATATTTATTCCTGCGCAGACAAACAACCTCTTCTTGTAGCATAAAAGAGGCAATTTAACCCATAATATGTTTTGCATCAAAAGCACCGCCATTTCCCCTGCCATTGTGCTTACTCTGCTAAGGTAAGTACAATGTTTTTCGAATACTTCAGTCAATATTTTTGATTTATTGGTATCTGAAAATAGTTTCTCTGTCCTCAAAACTTGAACTGGCCATGCTAAACATTACAAACAAACCCAATAATACCATGCCATGATAACAAAACACCCTGAATTCACATAAGATATTAAATATTAACTGTCAATTTATAATCAATAAAAGCATGAACTATATAATCTCATAGACGAACACAAACCCAACATACTTGTGGGTAAGCAGTCATGGCTTTCCTCTGAACATACAAATGCTGAAATATTTCCCCGGTCCTCCGGCTCCACGCCCTTTAGCAAATTGAAAATAGGGGCATCGCCTTGGAATGGTAACAAATATAAAGGAAATAGTTTTATATATTTCTATTGTTTTCAAAATATTTTCAAAGTATATCAAAACATGTAAGACTGAAAGCCATTTCACTTAACGAACCCTTTATATCATTAATGTTTATGTTTAATATGGGTATACTGGGGAACGTACATGTAAGGTACATTCTGCATTTTATTTCGAATATACTGTTATTTGAGATGAGACACAAAATAAATTATTATTTGACGATATTATAACTTAAACACATTTACCAAAACCTCAAACATCCATATGAATATTAACTACTAACTGAGGTAACTGCGCATCAGATATCTACTCTAGTGTCAAATATCATGAGAAATATAACGTTTAAACAATAAATCTAAAATATCATCACATCTTAGGGTTATCATGACCTAACAAATGCCGAAATAAACAATATAGATAATAATTGATTGTTTTATAATTATCATCATATAGTTTGAATTCTAAGATACATGATCACATGTCATGGATATATTTTCATTATACCTTAAGAGATAACATTGATTTGTACAACAATTCAGCCAGAGATAGAGAAATTTAAATTGAAAATAATTATGCACATTTAATGCTGTTTAACAGATTCTGTATTTAAAGAACAGAAAGATGCCAAAGAGATCCATATGTGAATAATCATTGATGCATTCCAAATGTCAGCTTTAGCGCAAACATGTCAAAAATACTAAGTTTAAGCAAGATATTATATTTAATAGAAAACGTACACGCATTCTTGCCGTACTTCGAGTTTTGAAAATATTGTGGTTTTTACAAGTGCACCGGTTACGAGTAAAATGTAAACAACGGACTCTGTCTATGAATAACTGGAATGAATGAATGACAGCCGATCTTAGGCATAATACTGATTGACAGTGAATGCTAATGACTTCGTGTGTTGCAGAAAGATATTTAGTTTGTAACAATTGAAATCCTCTCGAAACTTGTAAAATGACTGCGTAAATTTGGACAAAGCTCGCTGTCTTTGCCGTTCTGCCAGCTGCTAAATGATTTACGTGTATCATTAGCTATATATCGTTTCAGTCTTTATCACAACCGTCCAAAAACACTTCCTGCCATACTTGATTTCAATTATCTTTTATTATATTAACCTATTTACTGACCATCTGATAATAAGGTTAAAAACTTGTTTTGAGCAGACGATATATTTCTTATAAGGCTTCTACTATATTCGGGAAGAGAACAAATGCAGCTACCTAATTGGAAATGTGAGATTTTTGTAATTTGACATGGGCCAAGTGATCAAGATGAAAGCACATCTCGTGTGATACTGCGCGTAAGCAGTATATCATAAAATGTCACTTTAACTTCCTTCTTCCGTGGGTTAGCATGACCTTCTGAATGCGCATAGATCTTCTGCAGTAAATAAATTTGCGTTTTCACAATATTATTTATCTTTTATTAATTAATTCGTCTGGTTAATGTTTTGTTAGTTTTCTTGCTTCAAATATATGATAATATAATATATAAAGGCATCAGTGGTAGATAATGTCGGGGTTAAAGAGGTTAAGCGGCTGCCAAGACTTACTTCCTTCTCATGTTATACGTATACACTGAATTATTTAGGCAGCTGTTTCATCGGATAACTTTTGTATTATGTATGAGTAATTATGCACTAAGAAGTAAACGACTGCAAATTGATATTCTCTAACCTTTTATTTAGATCATTTCCTAAATAGTATTAGTTTTCAACTTACACATATACCTGTATATAAAAATGGAAATACTGAAGAATGTACACGGAGGTCAGTTTGTAAACACCGTTATGAATTCAGTTAAAGTTTTAGACTAGGGTAATCATCAAAATTGTACATCAATTTTTATCATCCTTATTAGAAAATATAAAACAATTCATATATTTATAATTTCAATCTATTAATAGAAGCAATTCGATTGGTTTAGCCGAGAAGGCGAGACGTTCACACATTGATAAACGCTGTATTTATACGCGTATATCAGCAAAGAGAATGAAAAAAGTACTTTTATTTGAAAGCAATAAATAAAAAAGTAAACATCAAGGTGAGCCGGTGAGTTCTTGGCAGTATCTTTTTATTAAAAAACACATTTGATGTCTGTAAAATGTGACAAAAAAACTATCACGCATTCAGATTGCTGTTATAAAGCAGATATTAATTTAAGCTTTACGTTGTATAATACTCGACACAAATGTCTTAAAAGACACTGATTTATGATTCTTATCACTCCATAGCCTTCTTCACATATTATGACTCTTGATCATTAACTAGATTCCAGTCCCACTATGCCTACGTTATTTTTTCGTGCATACTTTGGGTATACGAAGGTTCGTCTGGAAACAAATGTCTTAAATGATACTGATCTATGATTCTTAACCTTCTTCACATATTTTGACTTAGGCCTAAATTTTTTTTTATTTGTTTACGGTATCCCGACCTACCCTAAATTTTTGACCCGACCCTAAATGTTTTTATGACCTTGGGGAATTTTTTTTCAACTTTTTAACAAAAAGTTGCAAAACTGCATTTTGTATGCTTTGAACATGGTCAGTGATGTTAGAAATCAACTTACTGATGCTCTAAAGGCATAACCCCTTTATTTGTATTCTTTTTTTTTTACGTAAAAATAATTTCTATAAAGTCTCGCTTAATAAAAAACTTCAAAAAAAAAAAAAATTTCCGACCTACATACCCTATTTTTTTTGAGCATGTTACCGGAAACAAAGAATTTTTTACAGGCCTTATGATCATTAACTAGTCATTGCCTTCGTTATGTTTTCTTGCACAATTGGGGTATACGAAGTTTTGTCTTGGGACAGTGATGAACCTCTGAAGGAGACAATTATTCTATATGATGGAGAGAACGATGCTACTTTTGTTTGTTTCTTACCTCCTTAATTTTAGAAACATTTGCAATGGTCTTCATTGCAAAAAAGAACAGCTGTATGACGAATCTGTATTAACTGCTATATAGAAAGGAGAAGAGAAATTTTAAAAAGCACAGTACTAAATGAGATGTTATCTGTAACGGAAAACCACCCTGATAATATCTGCATATGAATATTGTGACGCAAACAGAAAGAAATGGAGATTGTTTTACGTCATCACGGCATGCTTGACGTTAAGTGTGTGTGAACCATTAAATTAGTATGTAAATCTTTACATTAGTACTATCTAATCTGAATTTAATTGACAGTCGTGTAATTTTCGGCAATTTTTAATAAGATATGAATAATTTTCTTTTGCTAGAAAAGGAAAAAAAGATAATGACTCATATATTTTAGATTCACATTTGCAGGAATCTTGCAAACATGGTCAATATGTAATAACCAATACTGAACTTGTCAAAAGTGCTTCGAATATCAGTCTTATGGACAGTTGCGAAGCATAAGTACTTGTCTACACTTTCAAAGAAGAATTATATCAAATGTCATTTTCCATCCGTGTTATAAATACTTCTTTGGATTTCAGTAGTGACATTTCAAATACAGAGAAATTATTTATTTTATAGTTTTATTGTGATGACATATGCACGTAGAGTACTAAGAAATGGAACATATATGAAAAAAATACATGCAAGGAATACTTAAGCTACATATAAAAATTTAGACCATTACGTTTTACATCCATTTAAGTTTTCAATCGACGTTAGAAATCTACATTCCTAAAATCAATTCGTTTTTCGCAATCGGCCAACAAAGATGTTTGTTATTATTCACAATACGTACATAATGCAAAGCAAGGTGAAGAGTTAGACATTAACAGGTGAAATATCTTTTAAAATAGGAACATGGAGCCTACAATCAACACTTAAAGACTGCCAAATGATCAGTAGAAACAAGAACAACAACATTTAAGTCCTAACCTACGATGACACTGATTGCCAGTCTTTACTATTTCCCTTGTGCCCATCTTTGTTCTTGCCCTTTAGCCAATTTTCATCATTGATTATATTAGTGTGCCTATCTTTATCTTTGCTCTTTCCTTTGTATCAATCTTTGCTCTTTCCGTGTACCACTGTACCTAGCTTTGCACTTTCCCTTTTACCAATATTTGTTCTTTCCCTTGTACCAATCTTTGATTTATCCCTTTCGCCAATCTTTGCTTTTACCCTTGTACAAGTCTTTGCTCTTTCCCTTCCACCAAGCTTTCTCCTTCCCTTGTACCAAGTTTTACTCTTAACCTTGTACCAATCTTTGCTCTTACTCTTGTACCAAGTTTTGCTTTTTTCCATGTACCAAGCTTTGTTTTTTCCCTTGTACCAATTTTTGCATTTTCCCTTGTATCAATATTTGCTCTTTCCCTTAAGTCAATCTTTGCTCTTACCCTTGTACCAGTCTTTGCTCTTTTCCTTGTATCAACCTTTGCTCTTTCCATTATGCCATATTTATCTGTGCTCTTTAACTTGTGTCAGTCTTTGTTCTTTCCCTTGTGTCAACCTTTGCTTTCTTTGTTGCATACCTGTATCAGTATATAAATGGTATACATGTATATTTATTAAAGGCTTTACCATTATTTTGACCAAGTTCACCATTATTATACACGAGCACTGCAATTAAAATCTCGTAAACAAATCGTAAAATTTGTATTCCGTGACCGGTAATCCAAATGGTTGATTTCAAATATTAAGTAAAACAAATATTTGTTAAAATCCCAAATATCTTCGACCATCGAACAACAGAGATACGTTTTGCATAGCGCCTTGCATACAGCATCCACCCTACCTTCTATGATAACATCAGTCAGAACTATCAAAATCTTTGCACACTTCATTGTAAAAGTACTTTACCATCATTTGTCATTGTATTTGTAAACGACACTGTTTGATATATGCTTGAGAATAAGTTTCAACCAATACAGCCCATCCATAATGTAATATTAACACGATTTTATGCAACAATACCATGGATCGAATACTGGTTTAAAGTACCGGTATATGGGTAGTATTTCGATGCCTGGTGACCCAATGGTATCATTTAAAAAAGCTGTGTCTGCTGAACAAGAATAAGTAAATAAGATTACCTAAATAATATGCAAGAGTAATTACAGTCATGTTTTTACTGCGAAATGATAATAACTGGATTTCTGGTGAAGTAGCATTGAAGACTATAAAGTGAAAAAATAAAAATTCTATAACATATTTATTGTCATGTAATTTACATTTTCGTTTTTAGTAGACAATACACAAATAATATATGATACCAAAATTATATAGGCTTACCAGGCATCAATATTCGATATATTTTGATAGCACTGTTATATAGAGTTTGCTTATTTGTGGATCGGATACCTTAAGTATTAAATATCAATGAAAGTACTGCAGAATGTTGTACTTATGGCGCTTCTGCTTTCAGTTTCAAACTGATTAAGGCAGTGATACTTGTTTGTCTTCTTTTATGAGATTTACAGTCATAGCGACATACTTTAAGTCATATGGCGACTTTTACAGCTTTTGCTGATGCATAAAGATCCAATATGCCAAATTCAGGTAATGTTTCAGATAGGGGTAAGTACCTGGGTCAAACCAGCGACGTTGATTGCTTTCTTGAGTAAAGAGTTCTACACACTAAAGCAAGGTTCCAAGCACTTTGCAGTGAGGGGGAAGGAGGTCAATTGTATCATATCATATGAAAAGCAGGGCTTGGAATGTGAAATTCGCAAGGGATTTTGGCGAAATTTTCAGGAAAAGTTTTTTTCTCGGATTTCGAATTTTAGACCCCAAATTAGGGTTTGCCTTAAATATATGATCTTCAAAAACCAAGATATTCTTTTTCTATCCATGGAGGCATTGAGAATGATACATAGTTTTTATTTGTTTGTTATTTATTTGTTTGTTCTTGAAGTAGAAAGAAGGAAAATGTATAAACCTTTTAACAAAATTTTCAAATCCCTCCCTAACATATTACACTTAGAAATGAAATTCAGCTTTATTTTATTTGCATAACTTAATACTTACAGAGACAAATGACAACATGAAAAGCATTTTCTGAGTATGTCTGTTTTATTGTTTCATTAAAATGCTTAGACTAACCACTGGACTGATAATAAAGAATTGTTCATAAAATTTCACATTTTTGTTACTTTTAACCAGGTTTTACAAAGTTGAAAACCTAGTTATTAGTTTGGCGATGTCGTTGGACGGATTTCTTTTTTTTGATGACTGGATGGATGGATGGATGAGCGACGTCAAGACTTGGTTTCCGTTCAATATCTTTAGTTCGGGTTGAAATATTAAAATGAAACTAAAAAGATTGAAACAGTTTCCGCTCAATAACTTAAGTTTCGATTTATGGATTGAAATTCAACTTGGCATATAAGTAGCTTATAGAAACAAAAACAAGGCTGGGATTGCATATAGGGTCAATGGGGCAAGCTTCAAGGTCTGTATAACTGTTTTAATTTGATTTTAACTATTTTTGTTGTAATCATCAAAACGGTTGGGTCCGCGTATAACTTTAGTTTCAATTGACATACTGTCACCAAACTTAGTATACAGCAAGCTTATAATGTAGAACTAGCTTTGGGTCGTACTTGGGGTCACTGTTACTTAAAATAGAAAAACACTTCCCGCTCAATAGTTTTGGTTAGGAGTTTTGCAATAAAAATAACAAGGAGCTGCGAGTTAAAAACGAACAATCATGCCCCGGGTGTATGACCAAAGACGTTGTTTTTTACATTCAAAGGTAAAGATAATATTAATTTAAAGGTCGTCTTTATATATGTCAGTATTTCGTTCTTGCCACAAGATTTGTTGATTGTGAGTATGAACTAAATATGGATATTTATATGGGCTGTAGGACCAAAATGTTGCTTATTAAGGATTTAGGTTTAGTCGTATGACAGTCAAGGTCATTTAAATAGATGTCCTTTTGTAGTTCTTGCCACAAGGATAGTTGTGTGAGTATTAACTAAATCGGGTCATAAGTGTGCGTTGTAGGGCCATAAAACGATGTTTATTAAGATTTTGAGTTTGAAAGTGAAGGTCATATGAGGGTCAAGGTCATTTATATATATATCAGTTTGTAGGTCTTGCCACAAGGGCTGTTGACTGTGAGTATGAGTGTTATCAGGTCATTAATTTGAGTTGTATGCCAAACGCTAAAATGGGATGGACGTACAGACAGTTCAAGAAAGATAGCAGTAAGTGAAATGGTAAAATCGGACGGAATGATATTTCAATCGCCTTAGGCATAAAAATGATAAAATCTAGGATCTAGTCTGAAAATACAGAGATATATTTTAAGAAATATATACTTACATTGTCTTCAGTGTAAAATTACTTGTGCATTCAGTGAGAACAACACATTGGTAAGTATTGATGCACATATCAGAGATCTATTCTAAACGTTTCTTAGTACCAGCATTCAAAATGATCTTAAATTGCAATAAACTTGTGCGATTTCATGTTAGCGCTGTCTAGTCAGTTTATTACAGAGAGACAAATCAATTAATTGTCCTTGCCTTAAAGAGGACAATATCAATTGTATAATATCACGGAATAGGCTGGTCATTTTAACTTTTGGGGTTGAACTTATTCCAACATAAATAATAAGTAGTATGTAAGGAAATGAAACATAGAAAAAAGTCCTCAAAAATATCAAAGCACATTTTTGAGATATTGCGTCTGGAATTCTGAAAAAACGTCTACATCTAATTCTTATTGTGGCCGTTACTGTGGACCTTATGCTGTATTGTTCTTCTACTTGTAAATTACAACATAAATGTGTTCTTTGAATATCAATAAAAAAAGACAGTTTAAGATCTCAAACATACGGTGCCCCTAAAGTGACATGTTACACACTTTTTTTCCAATTAGGTAATGTGAGACTTTTTTTATTTCGTTTAAACGAAATAAGTTATTTCGTTTAAACGAAATCATTTCGTTTAAACGAAACGAAATCATTTCGTTTAAACGAAATAACTTATTTCGTTTAAACGAAATGATTATTTCGTTTAAATGAAATCATTTCGTTTAAACGAAATAAAAAAAAGTCTCACATTACCTAATTGGAAAAAATGTGTGTAACATGTCACCTTAGGGGCACCGTACAAACACGTACTGGTAGCCTACCTTTAGTATTTTACCATCTTTGTCATAAAGTGTTGGGGTGTCAGAATTCAGAACATAGGCCTGTGTCAAAATTCAGAACAGAATTTATAACCAAACTAAACATACATATTTCTAAAACAGACTTTTCGGCATTGGAGTTAAAAGGTTTAAACACCAAACATGTGTATCTCAAAGTCAGAAAAAAGAAAAACATTCATAGGGGATTCTTGAAACAAAAACGTATTCAAAATGTTACTGCAGATGGGTGGGTATTTAATAACAGTTACGACAATTATTTATGCTTCTTGAACTGCTTTATTAGGCAATGCATGCATGTGAATAAAGAAAATATAGTAATATAACCGGCCTAGGAATCTTGATATTTTCATTAGGACCATAATTTTAAGCCAGAGAAGGCCTCAAACATTTTATTATGGACAAATCGAGTCGCAACATTACTTGTCTTTCCCTAACTATGAACTAAAAGCACTTAAATCATTTTCTTTACGTTTTTTTATGAAATATTCATCATGTGATCAACAAAGTATACAGTACATCTATGAAAACTCGGTCTCCTGATCTTTTTTCCATTTAATAATTCTCAAGGCTTCACCCAACATTTGCAGGTATTAGATTGCATTTATATTGACAGATTACAAAGTGCTTTAGTACGTGCAGAGACTTATTTCCCAGAATGTTATGAACATAACAAAACAAAACATAGCTATATTAACTTGATACTTGTCACTGTTGATAAAGTAAAGACTGCAAGAAATAATAGAAGAGTTACTGGAAACATGTTTTCCTACATGGAATCGGTAATGTTCATTTTTTTCTCTTACAATGGCAACATAGTACTTAATGGTGTCAGTAGACGCTTTAAAGTTACAGATCACTCAAGCGTCTAGCTTACGGGTAACATTGTCATTCCATTTTAAATTACTAAAGTGCCGACTCGATTTCTATATAGTAGAGAAACGGCCGAGAAAATAGTAAACAAGAGCTCGCAGAACATGAAATGCCCCTCATGATGCATTGTGCACTGGACGTTTGACGTACTGACCTCAATTATTATGGGTCATTTACCAGTCAAAATTGACCCCCATATCAAATGTGATCTTAGACCAAAGCATTCTCTAGTTATTTAGTAAAAATGTTCTGATGTTCTGGGTCAATGTGACATTGACCTTTGACCTACTGATCTCAACTCTCTATTAAGTTTGCCTTTGACTTACATCTACTGGCCATGATCAGCTTCCCTACCCACTTATATGCTCCTATTCCTAAGCGTTTTTGAGTTATCACCCGGAAACCGATTGGTCTACGAACCGACCAACCAATATCAGCAAAACAATATACCCATCCGTCTTCGAATGAGCGGGATGGGAGCATAATAAACACAATTTACCGTGAAAACGAAGCACATAGCGCGATTGTTTTGTCACCGGACGCTAAAAAAACATAAATAACACTAAGATAAGGAAACGATAGGTAAAGATTTGTCTACTCCACTTTTTTACGGTTTCTATACAACAATGTCGTTAAGGTTAGTCCAGGTGGGTTACTTAAAATCAGACATATTTACCGTCAAATCGGGCGTTCCTCAAGGTTCTATTCTAGGACCTTTACTGTTTTAATATATATCAATGAAGTATCAATGATACATCATGACCTTAATATAGATTTATATGCTGATGACTCTACACTGCATAACTCCGGTTATCAGTTAACTGAAATTCAAAACACTTTACAGCAAAACCTCGACTACGTCAATGAATGGTGTATTCTAAACAACATGTCCTTACACCCAAAGAAAACGAAATGTATGATAATCGGTTCTTCGATGAAGGTAAAGAAATATAATGCTCTAAAATTAAAAGTAAATGACACGGAGCTAGAAAATGTTACAGTGCAAAAAAAAAGTTAGGTATTTATCTAGATAGTACACTAAATTGGCATGCACAGATAGACAAAGTTTGTAAAAAATTGAATGCAAAAATTGCACTTCTGAAAAACATCATCTTATATATCAGCGAAGAAGCAAAATTGATGTACTATAATGCATATATCCTTCCCACTCTCGACTATTGTTGTACTATTTGGGGAAAAGATACAAAATGTTATATAAATAAAGTGCAAGTAATACAAAAAAGAGCGGCCAAGATTATACTTAACAGACTGATAAGGTCACCTACATTAGAACTTTTAAATGATCTAAAATGGTTTAAATTTAGTAACAGGGTAAAATATCACACGGCTGTGATGGTTTACAAATTTATGCATAACATGGTACCGATCTACATGACTGAAATATTAAGTGTCTCAAAAAATAAATTGCATAATCTACGATCAACAGTTCCAAAAGATCTTGTTTTGCGTATAACACCTCGTACAAATTATCTTAAAGATTCGTTCTCGTACTTCAGCGTTAATATTTGGAATAAAATACCTGCTGAAATTAAGGAATCAAATACATTACAAACATTCAAAAATAATATCAAACGACATTTGCTCATGTTACAGTCCAGTGCTTAAAATAATTATATTATTACAGTTTTTATATATTATGATGTCAGTTATTTTATTATTATTATTTTGATTTGCTGTTGTTTGTTTATTCTCTTTAATAGTCTTATAATTATGTGAGTGTATTTCGGATGGATGAATGGGAAGCTTTTACTCGTATTTAATACATTGATCATTGATACATTTTTTTAATATCATTTTGTGAAATCTTAAATGTTTGTATACATGTGTATTGTTGTTGTTGTTAACTGAAGGCCACACTGAAAATAAGTTTACGTTTCATTTTCATGTTATGTACACTTTGTATGTTACCTTCATTAAATAAAGACTGTATTATCATTATTATTATTATTATTATTATTATTATTATTATTATAGGGTGGAAGCCATTTAAACACCGAAGAAATGATACCAAGCTTGCTATGTTTTAAAAGATTTGCAATAACTTGGTCGCTATACAGCTTCGTCATTAACTCCGCTTTATATACCCTGGTGTTCTCCGCCATTCTCACGTTGACACACGCTTTTTCAGCTCCATCTTTTTCATGAGAAAACCAACAAAGTGGGTTTGCGACCAGCATGGATCCAGACCAGCCTGCGCATCCGCGCAGTCTGGTCAGGATCCATGCTGTTCGGTAACAGTTTCTCAAATTCCAATACGCTTTAAAAGCGAACAGCATGGATCCGCACAGTCTGGTCTGGATCCATGCTGGTCGCAAACCCACTATGTTGGTTTTCTTATGGCACTGCTCCTATGTATTCATTAGGTCTGTAAAAGGTGAAGGACAGCTGACGGGCGCAGAATGAATTATGTCCACTTAAATCCATCACTGTCATCCGAACTACATACGTGTGGTATCATTTAAAATATTGATGCTTAACTGATGCAAATCAATAAAATAAATATCCAGATACTTACATTTTAAAACTTTAGTCAAAATCACAAGTTCTTTTTATACTTCCAGAGTGATTCTTTAAAAAATCTTGTTTTGTTATTGTGAAACGCCAAATACTTGCAATACTGACGTAATCCCATTTAATCCCCGTATTACCATTTTATTCAAAAGCTTACACATAATCCATTTTCATATATTCCATGCTTGAACAGACAAGTAACTAACATACGCTCGTAGAAAATGTGCACATAAGTTCGCGCACAATGGATGGTTAGTTTGAGCAATGTTACTTTCTAAACATATTTCTGTTTTCTATTCATTAATCAGTATCATTAATTTTTCGGGCCTCTGAAATAACGTTTAGTCATTTATCATACGAAATGTTTTTTGTTTGTTTTGTAGCAGTCCGAAATATGGTACAAATTACAGTTGACTGTACTACAAAATACCCTAACTCTATACCCTAGTTCTCGGTATCTCATGAGTACCCGTTTCTCTTTCCCTCTCTCTCTCTCTCTCTTCCTCTTTCTCTCTCTCTCACATACATAAACACACACTAACGCACGTGCGCTTGCGTTTTCGTACACAAAACACTCCCACTAGTCACACACGCATGCAATATTGTCACAAAGAGACTTTATTCAATATTTATTTCTTGATCGTATGTTATATTTTATACATAAGTTATATGTAGCAGACATATAAGATTACACTGCTGAGGCAGTGAGTTCCAAACTTTAGGTGCATGGGAACAAGAAGGAGTTTATGTCGTACATAGGTATTCTTACCTTACCGCACACATTTGTGAAACCTTGCTTTGTACTACATCCATCTTCCCACGAAAAAAGACGTCCACAACAACAACATAATACGTAATATGTACGTACAAACAACACAAATGCCAAAGCTTTTGATATCATTTATCTTAAGACGTAGTGTACTCTAAGAACCTATATATATTTATATAAAACCACTTATCACAAAATGTCATAAGGCTATTATATCAATGTAAAAGTGTTTGGCATTTGAATGAAATCTCTGCTACAATTATCAAATGTCTTATTTCCAGACTAGTCGAATGGTGATTTATAGACAGAAATATACGAGATATTATACGAGTGTATTTTTGTTGAATTTATTTACCGAGTTGAATAAAATAATAAAATTCGAGTTTTTGATAACCATTTTATAAATCTTATTCAGCGAGCTTGATATATTTGAGTGAACGTAATATTCTTTTAATCACACGTTATCCTTTCCTGTTGAAACTTCAAACTTTCTTTTTTCTTTATCCATTATGGACACCAAGTCAATTCGCCCAACGCCTCTTATACTTAAAATGACGTCAAAGCCAAAATTTTATTACGCCAGTGTCACATCAAAATTATGTAATGCACCGTCAAACATGTGACTAAAATGTTCCTACTTGATACAGGATTTGTATCCTTACGTCTGATGAAAATGTACAATGCTAATTACTATCCTATTTATCATATGTTTGTTGTGTTTTTTTTTTGTCCTCAAACAATCGTATTTAGTTATAATGTATTTTCATATCAGCTGAAGACTTAAAATTTTCAATTTCGAAATATATATGTATGCCTCTAATAAATAAATCGAATATAGGCGCTATTTAATGTCGAAACATTTGCAAACATATAATCGGCAGCATTAAATGCCGTGTTTTAATCAGAAGATCGCTGTTCTGGCCATTTCGTAAACATTAAATGAAAAGTAATATGCTAAACAAATCAATATAAACAGACGTACTTTATGGCGAAGTAAGGGGCATAACCCCATAAATAGATAAAAAGCACTGCAAGGGCGCACAAGCTTCATTCCAAGGAAGCTAAATGAGATGCGCATAAGACGGTACATTCGCAACTTCGCAGTTTGTGCGCAATTCATGTAATGTTAAAGGGGGGGGGGGGGGGGGGTTGTGGGTGTGTGTGGGGGGGGGGGGAAGATTGCTGAAACCCTCAAATCAACTCATCACCATCCATCTGTATTCCAAGTTTAAAGTCAATATCTAACAAAGTTTTGAAGTTATGCACTGGACACAAAATACAAAAAACAGATTTGAACTCAATTTTGATCTTGACCTTGACTTACAGACCACGTCCATGCGCTGTGTACATCGTCTCAGCGCCACCTACCTATATGCCAAGTTCGACGTCAATACCTTGAATGGTAATCAAGTAATATTCTGAAAACAAAATATGAAAGACAGATTTGTCTTTGCTGTGACCTTTACCTTTGACTTACAAACCTGATTAATGCACTTTGCACTTTGTCTTATTGTCACCTACCTTTATGCCAATACTGAAGTCAATACCCTAAATAGTTATTTAGTAATGCTATGGACACAAAATACGAAGGTCAAATATAACCCTTAAGCTTTATTTAGGACCTTGACCTTGACTTACTTACTGGTCAATATGCTCTGAACATCGTGTTATCGCCATCTATCAATAGTTTGAAGTCAATACCTTGAATGGTCCGGAAACGAAAGATGATGGACGGACGGACAGACGCACGCGCCATCACATAATGCATCCGTTTATTTTCAAAACGGGCGCATAAAAATGTTGTTTTAGCGTAAATAAATATTACTGAAAGTCAAACAAGAGATAAAAGGCAGTATTTTAATTTGACAGAAGTTTTTGATTTGTGAACCAGTAGATTTATCGATAGCATCGTTACGAGACATTTCCTTGTGAAAAGCATATACAGACAAACGAAAACAGCCAAAGTATTTGACGTCATATGACACCGAAGTACGTTGCCTAGAAACCTTAAAAAATATCTTATTCGTAATATACCTAGTATATCAAATGATTTTACAAAATGTCATAGAGCAAATCAAGATAAAAGTTATAAACATTTATATGATATTCCGAAGTTTGTTATGAAATGTCACAAGGCAAAATAATGCTTCCTCTTGAGTTCACCCTGACCTGCCAATGCAGAAATATTGTCTACTGGAATTATAAATCTGCATTTCTTTGGTTTGATTAATAGTGTATGAGTTCTAATGAAAATGTTCTCGTGATAAAATTATGCATGTTTTCTTGTTCATCTTTGAAAGTATCAGTACCACTGATTTATTATTGTAATAGTTGAAAACTTGTGACTTGCAAATTCAATATATTTAATATTGTAATGGTATTTTCGTAACTGCCTTTGTGATATTAAATGCCTTTATCTATATTATATGATATGATAATCTGTGATAAAATCAGATATGTGAGTTCTCGCTTGCTATGAGAATAAAAAATATTCAGTGATATAAAATAAAATGAAAAGGAAGAAGATTGTATTTCAGATTCAGTAGCCCTTGTATACCCTTGTGAACATTCAAATATGTACAAGACAACAAAAGCAAGTCAAGTGACACATTGTAACCAAACATATGCGTTGATAAACCAAGTACAAAAATGCGTGTATAAACAAATATTACTGCTCAAATAATTTATCATAGGGTATTCTTACCACAACTAACCCGCTAAGATTGTTTTAGATAAGAATGAATAAGTGTTCAACGAAACATTGGGTAAATGTAAAATATGAGTTAAAGGTGTTTTTTATGAGTTTTTTTTTTTGTTTAATCTAAGTTATCAGTTTATGTCAATGTAAAATTATATAATTGTACTAAATAAATACAGTACTACAGCGCTATAACATCCTGCACATATCTAGATCATACACATGTTATGTAATATTAGAAGTGTTTCTAATTTCAACATATCTAAATATGAATACACATAGACCTAAATGTTCAATACATTTTCACTTTTGCTGTCTTGTTAATATATTGTTAAAGGATGGACATTCAAAACGAAATGAAATGAAGCTCATCTTTACATTTATTTTCTATCTGTAAATGGAATACTTATTGGTCTATAACACCTGCCAGACTAATTTTAGGATTATGAGGGAAAAAAATCAACCTATTGGTGAAAGCTATTTTAGGATTGTAAAGTTTATTTGTGAAAGAACTGAAAATGAAACTCGATAGTCTCTCAGTTTGTATAAGGCACTTCTGTGTACCTTAAAACAAACATATAAGCCCTGGCTGTTAAAAGACGAAATCGGTGTGTTTTTATACTGTACATATATTAAACTCATTATTTCATTTATCAAACAGGGAAATAATTTATCCAAGTTAAGGAGGTAGGTTACCTTCATATTTGTATGTGCGCATGTCTAACCGGAAGCTAACGTGACGATTTACGACGACGTTTACGACAAACTAAATGTGTTTGTATATTCATTCTTCTGAAAACAAATCATGAACCTGTCTTCGATCTGATGCTTTATGGTTTAATAATGCAGAAATAATGAATAAATTGCCGCAGAAACGCTTCAAAACAATGTTGCCTTAAAATGACGTCATTGACGTCATGACGTTACGTGTCAGTTACCGCGCAAAATTAATAGCTTTTATCTTGAAAGCACGTAATTCTGTGCATTTTCTTATTCAAACATATTTTCAAATAACATTATGCGAAATATTTTTATGAGATCTTGCTCTGATAATAAATAATATTTTGTTCTTATATCTAGTATACAATGATTTAGCAATGTTAGAAAATGGATGATAACAATGTTATTAAATTATATGTTATTGAGAGGTTATTGTTAGACATTTCACAAGCAAAATAATCTGCATCTTGATTGTATACCTTGACCTCCGTGAGAATATGTTCTATGGATTATAAAATCTAGATTCTTAGATAATTGTTAATGGTTCATAGAAAATTGTTTCGTGAATATAAATGCATGTTTCCATCTGAAAGACAGTACCACGTGACTTATGTATTTAATAGTAAAATTGGCGTTGAAATTCAATATATTTAATATTCAAGGGTTTTTCGGCTTTTGATTTTAAAGCTTTTCATCAATTATATGAGTATATACAGTGCATGTTGAAATCAGATATTTTCCTGCATGCTGAGAGATAAATGATCGTGAATAATAATTAAGCTAGAAGATTGTATTTGATTAATAGCTTGATAACCGAAAAATATTAAGACTAACGTGAAGAATGAAATTGTAAAAGCTATATCTTAATAAAAGTTCAATCTTATTCAAATATGTCAAATATTTATAAGGAATTACGACACAAAAGCAAGATTGCTTTTAAAACAATATAAGTGTTCAACGAAACTTTGGGTAAGAAAAATAGTTAATGAGAGTGCTTATGGTTTTTTTTTGTTTTTTCAATTATTCATTTTGTCATGTAAAAGATATAATTGTAACATCAAAACCCAGTACTACAAGCGCTATAAATCTGGACATATGCTAGTTACCATGAACACGAGCTATCATATTAGAATTTTAATTCTATATTAAATATGAATACCATACTAGTAATAATTTTACTTTTGCTGTACTTTAATATATTGAAACGTAAATACAAACGAAATGTAAATAAGTCATTTTCATTTTTTTCCATATGAATACTTTGGTCTATAATCTGCCAAACTATGGATATGAAAAAACACTTGAATTGATAGGATAAAGTTAGGAAAAACTGAAAATGATGATAGTTTAGCATGTAAAACTTCGTATTAAAACAAAAAAGCTGGCGTACAAAAAGACGTTGGTTTTATACTGTAATTGAATTAAACCATTATTTATTATCAAGGTAACTACTCCAGTTAATTGTTGTTTTGTTACATGGTCATCATCAAGGATAGATCTAAATCAGACATTCTTTGTATTTAAATGTTTAATTACTATCACTATTACTAATAACTTATTTATAGGTCATAAAACCTTTGAATGGAGCCACCTTTGAAAAGGTTACAGAAGATCTATCTTTAGAACAACTTTGAACACAATAATACAATGATATTAATATGTGAATAGTATACAAAGATGCTAAATTAAAACATTTATTTTAGTTTCATAATTAAAAAATAATTTATAGCAAAACCGTATTTTAACACTATTTATACACGATGGGCGGTTATACGTCGAGCGTAATAATTTCATGAGGGCGCAGAACTGTTTCTTCGCGCATGCATGGCACCAAATGGTAGGTCGTCACGCTCCTTTGTTTATACACGCCAGGACCGGAAATAGTAATACGTCTTGCGGAAGAGTTCAGTTTTGGCGAAAATGATGGCGAATTATTCTGCAAAGCGAATAACCAACTCAGTATGTGTGTAAATTAATCAAGACAGTTGTGAAATATGACATTTTGTTTTACACATGCTATTAAGTACAATATTTGATCAAGTTTTAAAGCGCTACTTCTAGATGCATACGTGGCGCTAAATATGACGTCAATGTGGGTTAGAGAACACCAGTTGTTTCCCCATAGTCTTCCATTATAACATCATGGCGTGTACGGCCATCCATAAATCAACACATGTGTTTCTATTCACATTTTTTTCAAGAACTATCTTAGTTCCACAAAAATATTGGACGAAAAACATATGAATAGTGATACTTTATTCAAGTAATTTTTGCGTGAATGAGATGACCCCGTGTTTACATCGTTGGCATGGCGGGAGAAATTCATTTGAAAAAAAACTTTTTTTCAATGCACATAATATGTAGCAAATTTTGTCAAAATGTATAATTAATTTATGTAATTAATGCAGTAAAAAAGATTCCATTTTGCAAAAACAAATTACTTCTTGGGTTTGTTAACATGACTGACCAATCAGAACGGACAAACATTACCTTAGTCCCAGGTATACACTAACCTCATTCGCTGTAAGTTTCCTGTACTTTTTCACATTTTTGAATTGGTGGTTTCTGACCTGTGACGTCAAAATAGCATCGTTGTGATGATTGAAGCATTGCCTAGTCATATTAGAATTGACGTTGCTTGCTAAGAATTGCTTATCAGTAAGTAAATTAAGCTTTAATTCTCGTTGTATATTCGCGACAAACCTTAAATTATGCAGAGACACCTGTTTCTCGAACCAAAGATCAAAAACGGTTTGTTTATTTATGTGATTATATTTATCTCATTTCAGTATGAATACGTATGGTTACGTCAAATAAAGTTTATATAATAATTTACAATTTATTTTTTATGTGAGTTGTTGTTATTACAAAGTAAAACTCTAGTGTGGTTGAAGGATTCTCAGACAACATTTCATAACAACATTCTCAGCTTTTGCAGTTGTACTGACGTAAGTTGGGATGAAGCATTAGCAAATATCTTAGAAATCAAATTCATTTATAATATTTTTTAGTTTATTTTTTATGTGAGTTGTTGTTATTACAAAGTAAAACTCAAGCTTGATCGAGGGATTCTCAGATAACATTTCATAACCACATTCTCAGCTTTTGCAGTTGTACAGGTCAAAAGTAATTGACGTAAGTTGGGATGAAGCATTAGCAAATATCTTAGAAATCAGATTCATTTATGATTTTACCCTTAAGAATTTTAACGGTTCGAAAAGCATGATACTTTAACATTTATCTGGTGGCAAATCTTTAAAAACTATATTTGCTCTTTTACGTCATCAAATTACGGACTAATATTTTTAGAAGTTACAAATCTCATCATATTGCAGATAACTTGTCTTTGGAAAAATGCAATATATTTGGGAAATGAAAATTACAGCATTATTTTTAAAAGTGTAAATTAATTGATACGAGAGGGTAAAAAGGCGAATTGTTAGCACTAATACACATTGTAATATTCATTTACATGAAAAGTACACACGAAAGTGCTTTTATTACAATGATACATTGCAATTTGTTTGTTTCGTTTTTTGTTGGGTTTAACATCACACCGACACAGTTATAGGTCTTAAAGCGGCTTTTTAGCGGAGGGGATACATGTTATAACGCTTGTTGATTCTATAAGCAATTAAATCCAAAATTAGAAGCAGATCCTCATCAACCAAACGAAAAGTCTCTTCACCTGACCAAGAGAAAACCCTCGAGAAAAAGCATAAAGTAACCAGATAGATCTGACACTGAAATTCATAGACCTAAAATTTGTGACACTGAATTAAAAGATCAGTTTGTACAAAGTAGAGAAACAATGAATGATCAGGATAGTTTTAACTGTACACAAGGTGAGGCACCAGAACAACAAGGGTCACAGGTACCTATGTACCCACAGCATCAACAACATGTTTTCAATATGGGCTCACCAATGATGCCACATATGTCAGCCCCAATATTAATGACGTCTCCTCTACATCCACCAAATATACAGCCCACAAGTTTATCTGACAATGATTTAGTGAGAATAGCCAACCTTCTCAAAGAAGCTTTGAAAGAGGAAATATACACTCTGATAAGTATGAAAGAAGATGAAAAAACATCAGTCATGGAAAAAGATATTGATATTCTTAAAGAAGAAATAAAACATCTGAAAATGCAAAACACTGAATTACAGCAGAAACAAGATGAAGCAGAGCAATACAGCAGAAAAAAACGGTGTAAGAATATGCAATTATAAAGAAGAAACAGATGAAAATACATTTAGCATAGTAACAACACTTGCTGCAAAGTCAAAAGTCAACATAACAAATGCTGACATAGATAATTCAAATAGAATTGGTGCAAAGAAAAAAGATAAACACAGAGATATTATAGTCAAGTTTACCACTTACAGAGCAAAGATAGAATTCCTTAAAGGCAGAAAAGCTCTAAAGAAACTAGGTGAAAATGTCTACATAAATGAAGACTTAACAAGACACAGAAGTGACCTTGCCTATGAAGCAAGGCAGATGAAAAAGGATGACAACACGGTCAAAGGATCATGGACCTTTATTGGATCAATATACATTCAAACACTCACAGATGAAGTTGTCAAAATAAATAGTAGACTTGATCTGAAGAAATATCAAACTAAGCCACCAGACCTAGAAGAATATTAAATAGAATAAGTCAGCTACATATAACTGGCCAGTGAAGAACTGTGTTTAAGATTTAAAAGTGTGTTATATGTATATGTGGAAACTGTTTATATATATCTGAGTATATATCT
Source organism: Mercenaria mercenaria (assembly GCF_021730395.1). Classification (NCBI taxonomy): domain Eukaryota; kingdom Metazoa; phylum Mollusca; class Bivalvia; order Venerida; family Veneridae; genus Mercenaria; species Mercenaria mercenaria. Next base: position 50,034,892 of record NC_069371.1, read on the forward strand.
AAATTAGTTTTGAAACCTATGATTAGTTTTGTATGTAAACTAGAAAGGAGATGTCCTGTTTGATATGCTAGTTTGGTAATGAGGATGCTGATGGTGATTGTGTTTATAATTATTATTTGATGGCTGATGTGATGGTGATGATGATAATGATGATGATGGTGGTGATGAGTAAGAGGATGATGGTGATGAGTATGATGTTGAAGATAATGATGAATATTATTTTGATGGTATACAGGATTGACATAATATTAGGAGAAGATGTTGATGTTGATGATGATGATGATGTATACTATTATGGCAGTTAGAGTAAAGACTACATGAAAATAATGTGTAAATTAAAAAGACAGTAGTTTGATCGTGATGAATAAACTTCTTGTATGGTATGTGATTATGATGTTGAAAACCATTAAGGCATCGCCTACAGTGGCAGCCATTTGACTCAAAATTTTACATGGAAATTTTCATAAAAATAAAAGATGACTAAGTGGTAACAATAAAGTCAATAAATTTGTTATAATTATGTTTCACATATCTATGTGAACATATGCAAGTAGAAGGATGTGCATTTTACTACCTGTATTATGCCTTTATTCGATATTTTTCTATGACAATATTTTGCAATTTTATCTGCAGTCAAACTCAATATATATTCAATATATTTCAAAGATAATTACAGCCAATTGTAAAGCAGACCTCGAAGAATAAAGTCATCAGAAATTATTTTGAAATTTTACCTGATAACTGAATTATACCCAAAAATCCCAACATCATCAATGTATCCAATTTGTGTTATCTGTTTACACATAATCTACATGTATATAAACAGGTGATATTATAGGATTATATATAGGTTTACCTGGCTACCTGTGGTCAGTAATGCATGTACAAACAACATTTTAAATTAAATTTACATGGGGTTGTCTTTTTATGTCTAATGCAATAACCAGGAACAATTTCGACAAAAATCCGTAGGAGTTTGCAGTATACATATTGCACTATGAAATTAACTAAATTTTGTCTTTGTAATATGTTTCATATTGGAGTTCTACTGCACATAAAATTTCAATATTTTGGGGTAAATTTTCGGTCTAAACCAGACTCAAATATTTTACAAGCGGCATATGTACTATAAATCATCATATGCTTCTTATGTTGATGATAATTTGACCAGCTGTTAAGGCTTTAGTGCAATTTTCAAGAGAAAAACACTCAGCCTGAAAATATGAACTGATACCGAATTGTGACTGTGGCGATGCCTTAAGATGACTTGACTAAAGACTACATAAGAACACTGTACAAATAAAATAGCCATATATGTGTTTGCTTTGTGATGAATGAATTATCGGCATTGTATATAATGATGATGATGGTGGTGATGATGATGATGATGTTGTTGATTACTTATAACTAGTGTAATAATTACATGAGATGTAGGTCAAATAATGAAAATACAATTGACTACCGTGTGATGATAAAATGTATAAATAAGATGATGATGATGATGATGATGTTGATGCGGATGCTGATGCTGAAGCTGACGCTGATGATGAAAACTGATATGATAGCTAAAATAAAAACTGCATGAGAATAATGTGTTAATGAAATAGTCATATATATAATAGTTTTGTGATAAATGAAAAATTTTTATGATGTGTGATGATGATGATTATAATAAAGATGATATTGATGACTATTGTTGTGATAGCTAAGGAAATGGTGTAATGATTACATGAGATGTAGGTCAAATAATAAGAATACAATTGTCTATTTGTGATGAATGAAATTTTATAAATAAGAATATAATGATGATGATGATGATGATGAATAATGATATGATAGCTAGAATAAAAACTGCATTAGAATAATATGTAAACCAAATAGTCATATATTTGATAGATTTTTAATAAAAGAAATATTTGTATGATGTGTGATGATGATGATGATAATGATGATGATATTGATGATTACTGTTGTAATAGCAAAGAAAATAGTGTAATGCTTACATGAAATGTAGGTCTGGTGATGAATAAAATTTTATAAATACATGTAATAATAATTAAAAAAAATAGAAGATGATGCTGCTGATGATGATGCTGATGATGAATACTGATATGATAGCTAGAATAAAAACTGCATTAGAACAATATGTAAACCAAATAGTCATTTATTTGATAGATTTTTAATAAAAGAAATATTTGTATGATGTGTGATAATGGTGATGATATTGATGACTACTGCTGTGATAGCTAAGAAATAAGCGTAATGATTACATGAGATGTGGGTCAAATAAAAAGAATACAATTCTCTATTTGTGATGAATAAAAATAAATATAAATAAGAATATGATGATGATGATGATGATGGTGATGAACACTGATATGATAGCTAGAAAAAAAACTGCATTAGAACAATATGTAAACCAAATAGTCATTTATTTGATAGATTTTTAATAAAAGAAATATTTGTATGATGTGTGATGATGATGATGATAATGATGATTATATTGATGATTTCTGTTGTGATAGCTAAGAAAATAGTGTAATGCTTACAAGAAATGTAGGTCTTGTGATGAATAATTTTTTATAAATAACAATAATTAAAAAATAATAATAAGAAGAAGATGATGCTGCTGCTGCTGATGATGATGAATACTGATATGATAGCTAGAATAAGAACTGCATGAGAAAAATGTGTAAAATTAAAGTCATATATTTGATAGTTTTGTGATAAAAGAAATATTTGTATGAGTGTGTGATGATGATGATGATTATGATGATGATATTGGTGACTACTACTGTGACAGTTGTTAAGAAATAAGTGTTATGAATACATGAGATGTAGGTCAAATAATAAGAATACAATTGTCTATCCTGTGATGATTTGCTTTTTATCAATAATGATGTCTAGAATAAGATCTGCATGAGAATAATGTGTAAATTAAATAGTCATATATTTGATAGACTTGTAATAAATGAAACATTTGCATTATGTGTGAATTTTAAGTACTCTGTGTGAGAATGTATTATGTACTGTATGAAGTGAATAATTTGGGCTATAATATTATATTTGATATAGCATTATTTTATATCATACACTGTACTATGTAATTTGTATCATGTATGTTTAGTAAGTACCAGTATGTAGTAGATAGCTAAGCTTTTTTGAAACTAAAAAACAAGACTTTAACTGCTTTAGATAAAACTTCACTGTGTCATCCCTGTCAAACATATATTATTATATACATTTTGTACCCAATACCTTCTAACGTTACAAGATAGCAATACCAAACTATTTAATATACAAGTTACTCACAGAGATGTACGGCACGCTATATCCAACGCAACTGCAACTAAATCCATTTTGAAAATAACCACTTTACACAAACAAATTCTGACGATGAGCACACATCTTTGAAATTTACACAATATTATACACTTACACACAGGATAAATATAATCATTTATAATTGTAACCAATGTTGAAATTGTGTCAAATTGAACATCTTATTCCATATGCCTTCAATTTAGAAAATTATAGTAATAACAGGTGCATGTAGTAAAACATTTCATTCATTACTAATTACATAATCCAATGACCAATCAATGAAATATACACACTTCATGTACTTGTCTGGTCGTATCGGCAAATGAAAATGAAGCACTCGTTTCACCCCGTGTAACCTCTGTCAATCTAACACATCAATGACCACGAGAATTAATATACACACAATATAAATATATTCATTCAAAATTGTAAGTAATGTTGAAAACTTGAAACTGTATTAAATTTATTATAATATTCCATATACCCACAATTTGGACAATTATAGTAATAACAGGTTGTAAAACATTTAATTCATTACTAATTAGATAATCCGATGACCAAACAATGAAACATACACACTTCATGTAATTGCCTGGCAGTATCAGCCAATGAAAAGCACTTGTTTCATCCCGTGTAACCTCTGTCAATTAAAACACAGCAGTGACCACGAGAAATAAAATACAGAACAGTCGAATAAGTTCTAGCATGTAATAACAAATATATTTTGTTAAAAATCAAAATTGTTGTGAGGTATGTTAAATCCATGTTTATTATGTCCAGTTGCGCACTCGTACTTCTCTATATCTTTGATCCGTTCTCTACTTTTCTCTCTATCATTGTTCTACTACCCTTTTGTCTTAGTCACTTTAGATACTGGTTAACCTCACCCTATGAAGCATTTAGTCCTGGTATTACCTAATGGCTATAGAACTAACCATGTATAGGGTGAGGATCGGACTCTTTGCCTTTTTTCAGATGAATGTAAAGGGACTACGCCACTTTACAAATTTTGAGCTGATAACCTGGATGTCCATGATACTATTATGTGCTGGTGATATTCACAAGAATCCAGGTCCTGATTCATGTAGCACACTCTCATCAGTTCTATCTGTTTCTGAAGTCTTAGAAGACTTTCGAAATTCTCTCTCACTTTTACACTATAATGTTCAAAGCTTTTTCAATAAAAAGGATATTTTGCAAGGAGAATTTCAACATTTTTTTTCTTTTACCGAAACATGGCTAGGCAGTAATACTGAGTTGGATTCCATTAGCTTTGAAAATTTTACTGCTCCATTCAGAAAAGACAGATCAGGAGATAACCATGGAGGGATCCTTGTTTATGTAAAAAGTCATATACCAGTTATTCGAAGATATGACCTGGAGCCGGATGGAATTGAATGTATTTGAATAGAACTTAGAACTGGTCACAAGAAATTTCTTTATGGAACATTCTACCGTCCTCCCAACTACACTCCTCTTGTTCTGTCCAGTATAGAAAACTCAATTGGTCTTGCTTTTGACACGAACATAAGTAACATAATAATTTCAGGTGACTTCAACTTAGATATGCTTAAGCCTGGAACACAAAGAAAAATTAATGATATAGCCACACAATATAACATGACACAATTAATAAATGAACCCACACATTTCAATGAATCATCTAACTCTCTCATAGACCTTTTTCTTGTCTCATCCTCATGTGATATGTTTACGTCAGGTGTCGGAGATCCATTCCTTGATCAAAATATCAGATTTCACTGTCCAATATATTGTTGTCTCAACTACTCTAAGCCCCACCTAAAGACCTACAAAAGAATGGTATGGAAATTTGACCAAGGTGACCACAACAACCTAAGACAAGAGGCAGCATCTACCAACTGCGACTCCCTAGAAGATGATGATATTGATACATATGCAAATAATATCACTCAACATATCATTTCCATATAAAAAAAACATATTTCTAATAAAATAACTACAATTAGACCAGCCGACCCTCCATGGATGCACAATGAAATAAGAAAACTCATCAGAAAAAGAAAAAGAGCATACGACAAGGCAAAACGTACACAGAGCGAACATCACTGGACCAAATACAGACAAATAAGAAATAAAACAACCCAGCTCCTCAGAAATACAAAAACACATCATTCTCAAAAACTGTGAGATAAATTAAAAAATGAAAATCTCAAACCAACAGATTATTGGAAAATATTAAAGAAATTCATAACACCTTTAACTAACCCAGCAGTTCAAACCTTAAATGATAATAGTAATCTTATCACAACAGACACTGACAAGGCAAACCTACTTAATAACTTTTTCCAATCGCAAACATTACTTAACGACAATAACAAAACACTGCCACACATACAATTAAATTCGAATCACACAACACTAAACTCTATCAATATTACAGAAGATGAAATAACTGTAACACTCAAGTCACTTTCAACAGGAAAAGCAGCAGGACCAGACAATGTAAATAATAGAATCCTAAAGGAATTATCACAGCAATTAGCACATCCATTTTGTAAACTCTTTAACATGTCACTTCACACTGGAAAATTACCATCACTATGGAAACTTGCACACGTTTGTGCTGTCTTTAAAAAGAATGACCCGCAAATAGTATCAAATTATAGACCAATATCTCTACTTAGCACCATCAGTAAAGTATTAGAAAAAATCATCCACAAACATGTTTTCAATTTCTTCTTAGAAAATAACTTTATTTTCTTCTCTCCAATCTGGATTTGTCCCCAACGACTCAACAACAAACCAACTTGTCTCGATATACAATACATTCTGTCAAGCACTAGATGAAGGAAAAGAAGTCCGTACAGTCGTCTGTGACATCTCTAAAGCCTTTGATCGCGTCTGGCACAAAGGTCTTGTTTTTAAACTCGAATCCACAGGTATCTCTGGACGTCTTTTAAACCGGTTGCGTGACTACTTATCACAAAGAAAACAAAAAGTAGTTTTTCCTGGTGGCTCTTCTGATACAGTTGTACTCTCTGCTGGTGTACCACAAGGCTCTATTCTGGGACCTCTTCTCTTCATTGTTTTCATCAATGATATTGTTCATGACATACGAATGACTGGCTAGTAGACTTTAATCCAAGGAAAGCAGAGTCTCTTCTTATCTCTCGTAAAGTTAATAAACCCTTACATCCTCCTTTAACCATGCATGATGTCCAGAGCAATGAGGTTAAATCCCACAAACATCTTGGAGTTGTCCTCTCTAAAGATGGAACATGGCACGAACACATAGATAGTATCAAGGAAAAGGCGTGGAAACGTATCGGTATCATGAGAACCTTAAAGTTTATTCTTGATCGCAAATCCCTCGAAACTATCTATCTGTCTTTTATACGAGTATTCTGATGTGGTATGGAGTAATATTACCCACCAGGAAGAATTTGAACTTGAGAAAAATTCAACTGGAAGCCTGCAGAATCATTACTGGAGCAACCAAATTAGTTCCTTTTGAGAACCTGTACAATGATACTGGATTTAAGCACCTTAAAATCAGGAGAAACAAACATAAACTAATCCTATTCTATAAAATGACTAATCGTCTGACTCCCCATTATCTCTCCTCCTTGGTTCCAGATGCCATTGGCCAAACATCTGTATACAATCTAAGAAATGCAAACAGTATCAGAAACTTTCAGTGTCATACACAACTATATGCTAACTCTTTCCTACCATCAACCATAACCGAATGGAATCAATTACCACTAGATCTGCGAAACTCTCCCACACTAGGTATCTTTAAAAGGAGACTCTTTTCTGGAGGACATAAAGCCCCCGACCACTACTATGTTGGAGACCGCAAATACCAAATTCTCCATTGCAGACTCAGAACACATTGTAGTTCTCTAAATGAAGACCTCTTTTCCAAGAACATCGTTAATAGCTCACTATGTACATGTGGCGAGGATGAAAATACATACCACTATTTCTTCAACTGTCCTATTTACACAAGAGAGCGCACGGAACTATTCAACAGTGTCCAACTAATTTCCAACATAACACTACATACTTTGCTATATGGTAATTCATCAATCACAAACACACCAAATAATTCTATCTTTCTACACGTACAAAAATACATACAGCAAACAAACAGATTTAAAACATAACACGACTCTTAATTATCTAATTTCTTAATTCAGGCCCTTTATGAGTATGATATAAGTCCGTCAAACATAACCAAGTGCTCTAAAGTGACCACTACAACCTATCTTTTCTTGCTTCTCGCTTTTCTGTCCTTTCTTTCCTGTACGATCTCATAGATATATTTTTGTCTTTACATTTGCTTTAAATACTTAATGAATACACGTATATTTATTTTCCTTCATTTTATGTCTAACCGGTCTACATACAATACTGTTTATTGTGAAGTTAACATGTTACCGAAACAAAATACCAAAATACGCAAGGAGAGTTTCAAATAAGCTTGGCTTTCTACTCAATCCTCCATGCTGTAATTATGTAACGTTTCATGTTGTAAATATATATTAATAAAATATTGTTTAAACCAAGCAATTGTTTGATGCGGTCTAAAGTTAGCCTTTAATGACCTATAAGCTATTTAAGATATACCTTATTTACAGAACGTTGTATATTCGTTAGATAGCTTTTTGATTCGTGTGTGAATGTCTCACGGGATAATCAAAGTAATATGCCAATCAATGTGATTATATATCTAAGGTTTATACCATTTTTTCAAATAAGGAATTACTGAAATCTGGAATGTTTAATGAAAGAACAAGGGCATTAAAATATTGTGGCAAATACGTATAACACAGACCGAAAACATCTTTAGCAGCCCCATACTGCACCCCATCTCTACCTCATACTCCGTCCAATCTCCTCATCACCACGAGTACCAGTGATCTGTATCGCACATATACAAAAGGCAAAGGGGTCAAAGGGCAGTAATACCTTAATATTGTACGTTCGAAGGGCTTGGGAAAGAAATGTTACTGTTTTATGTCGCATAATTTAAAAAAGATAAAAGAAAAATCTTCCGTAACCATTTTTGAAAGAAATTATGTACAAACAAAACAGTCTTCGGTGTCATTTATTTTAAATCTACGTTTTACAAACCTTTCATCTAGTTATATAACTACAACTATCACAGTTATAGCCTATGCGAATCAAATACTATTACATTATTACAAGTATCATATGGCAAATTAATGAAAGGGTACGAAGTATTCATAATAAATCTCGCCGCTCAGCAGCATATTATCAAATGCCACAATTCGTTAGAGCATATTAATGTTTAAAGGACCTCTGACAATTCTAGTACGAATTAGCATCAGAGGTAATACAAAAATAGAGTAAATATCATCATTACTTGTGACCAGTTTAATATTTTTCAAACCCAGAAAACACTTTTGTTAATAAATGATTAAGATGTTAGTTTTAGAACGAAACAATTAATGGCACAATTACTTATAGTAAATTCTGAGTTATTTTTATAAAATAACATTTTCCACTTGCCAAGACTAATCCTTTATGCGCGAAGTTGTATAACACAATATTTGTCGTTCAAAAGTTTAGGGAAGAGTGGGGAACGGTGGTCTGGGGTCAAAAGCTATAAACGTAGGTGGGGTAAATTTAGACGCATGTGTAACTTAGATAATGTGTAGAATGTCCTGGTTATTGGAATAGTACTTGATCCTGTCGGTTATTTGTCTACCTGTTTTGATATAAATACACAACATTGGATTCAGGTTGACCTGGCAATAAGTTACAATCTGCAAACAGACTGAAATACAAAATTCACATTAATTATCAAATATTGACAAAAAATACAATATAACCAGAGTTTGTCATAACTGGACCAAAGTACACATAAGTTTTGCAAGAAGATAGTTATTCAAATAACATAAAGTAGCAATATTTTGAAAGTATGAAATAGCAAAAAAGCCAAATATTAGTTATTTTCATCACTGGGTTTTGGGTTTTATTGTGATGTATAGATACAAGAGTATCACAATAAAATAAAAAAAATAAAAAATATACTTTCATAATGTCAAAACGTAATGAAGTCACCAGTTAAAGCGGCTAACTCACACATGTGTGAGTTTTAAATTAATTTATCACCAAAAGGCAAAATGCCGCCACTGAAGAAAAAGTTAAATACAGTTTTAAAAACATATTTTTACGTGCCTGGGAATCGAACTCCCTACGAAAAAGTATAAAATGAATACCGTAACCTTTCGGCCAAAGAGGAATCATCGACAGCATCGTAAACGTAGTGTTATTTTTGGTTTGTTTACATTTTAAAACGACATAATACTGTGCGATACCTATACGTTTGCGCCCTATTGATTGTTCTTTTCTCTCACTGTCACGTGATGTTTGCACGGTGCTCGCTGGACGGAATTCCTTTTTTTTATAAACTGGAAAACCCTTATCAGAAATCGTAGACGAATGTTTTGATTGTTATTTTATTAGGAAAACAAAAACAGAATTCGATGAAAAATACATTGTTAGAAAATCAATTACACGACATAAAGGTAAATAAAGGAAAAGTTGTTTTTTTAAATCTCACACCATGATGCTTGGGTTAGTCGCTTTAAAATGGGTAGTGTGTTCTGCATCAGCAGTTGGTAATAGCCAGTCTTAACTCAGAAGTTTTGCACGAAAAATTATTTGGAAAAAAAACAATTAAGGCCATAGTTACAATGCATATCAAAATGCAACAAGAGTTAACAAAAGTGGCCTACTCAAATAAGTATGGTTACTAAGTGTTGCCAAGGTACAAAGCTACAAAACTGGTCTTGAAGAAAAGTTGTGACTACAACATAAAGATATTACTTAAAATTTTATGTTATGATAACAATAAAAAAAAACTGACATTGAGTGCTTTGATATAACATTCTAATATGCTTGTCCCTGTTAAAACACGCTCACGCTAGAATGGCGTCACGTTAACGTGCGGTGACGTCAAAGTTTTTGTTGCGACCAAGAAAGATATTTTATCTACTGTTTTAGGTTAAGGGCATGTTAGAATCGAAATAATTTATAGCAAAAGAGTATTTTAACACTATTTATACACTCGAGCGGTAATACGTCGTACAAATAATTTCACCCGGGCTGTGCCCTCGTGAAATTATTACGCCCGACGTATAACAGCCCATCGTGCATGAATAGTGTTAAAACACTCGTTGCTATAAATTATTTCTTAATTTAAGATCAAGTATAATACTAAAATCTTAATTTGAAAAGTTTAAGCACGTTGCTTAAAGCTTTTCTAAAACTTCTAATTTGATTTCCATGTAGACCCTGTTTCAGATAGTCCTACCTGTAAGGTCATTGATTAATATTTAATTCCCAATTATAATTAGATAATTTGCTGGAAGAATCTATCTCACTGCGAACAAGCTGTCAAATACATGCATATTGTATGATACCAGAATTATTTTATGTCTAATAATATAAATTCAGACCTGCTCCTTAAGCTGAAATTTAGGTACAATGTTATCTATACCATACCATACATCATAGCTTGAAAATTGTCAATTAAATGAAATGACTAATTACTTAATTTTTAACCTTACAGATTTTTCCTTTATCCGGTGTCATACAGGTACATAGGTAGTTACCTGGTAGCATTAGTATTTGTGTCATTGATTGATCTCTAGTACTATACATATACAATATGCAATTAACCGATAACCGCAATTATTACATATTCGTTCTTACTCGCCATTACGTTTCAATGAAACCAGAAGCCTAGTATTTTCCATATTGACGTCTGAATGTCACATCGCGTGCGTGACGTCATTTTAATGTCCATCATTGTGTTATTTTTGTTTAGCATTTACGCAAGTATTGTCATTGTTTTCAGGCTATTGAACAAATTCATAATATTTGTATAAAATTAAAATCTGTATATACAGGTAATCTAATGTGCATCGGGAATTATGCACTCGTTCTATAGCGGAATAATATTTCCGCTGCAGAACTTGTGTACATATTTGTCAATAGAAAGCTAATGTCCTACAAATCTTTAAGCACTTATAGAACTAAAATGACCACAATTCTGAGAACAAATGCAATACATAGTTAATAGTAATTTGGCTTCAGTCTCATCGTACGATGATGCCAAAATATGCTAAGTTAATAGCAAGGTTTACCTTTTCGTTAAAGCAAAACCCTTAACCAAAACCGGTGCCAGTGGCCAAGTAACAACAATACTTCGTCGATATGTTTTAAAAAACTCGGTCGATCTAAGAGTGTCAGAACGTGCGTATCAAATTGTAGAGAAAATATTGGTCATAATGTGAATGACTACTCCGGCTACAGTGTATACTGCCACAGTTGATTTTGGATCAATAACATGAATGGAAACATTTATTCATTGACGACCGTGAACTCAGTGATGATTGGGAACTCTGTCTTCTGATTTAGCTTTAAGTTATTCGGCCTCAGCATGAACTCGTGTAGCTCTGCTTAAAGCGTTTTTCGTCTTAATTTAGACTTCGTTTATATGTTGAGCAGGCACCTTACAGTGCGATTTGCGTCATTCATGACCTTTGTCATTACCTTTGTCATACTAAGGATGTCAAAGTTTAATAACCTTTCTCCTTGGACATATTTGAGAATGCTCTCTATATGTTCAAAGGAATATTAACTCAGCACTACGAATTAACAATTAATGAAAAAGTACATATGGGAGCTTACGTAATAAACTATCAGAGCATAACTAATCAGACTATTTTAATCATGAAGCATAATTAAACACGGTATGTTTGATTGAATATATTCATGAGGGGCACTATAATACGCAACACCCTCGCCCTCCCCTCCCCCTTCCTTAAAACCGGCTTCAGCGGAATTCTGGTATGATAAAAGTGAATGCATTTTATAATCCAAAAGTAGCTGTGAAACGCTATTTTATTGACAAAACATTACAAGAAATTCCCGAAGTTAGTTCCACTATGTATTTTTCAACATTTGTATTGCCTGTAAGGTGCACACTATAAAATTATGTAAAGTGTACAAATGTGGGATACATTGCAAGAAAACTTTGACATTTGAATACATAGAAATACAATAAAAATACAAATGTTAAGAAAGCAGTATGAAAAATAACCTTTAATAAGCTCTTGTGCTCAAAAGCTCTTATAATAACCAACGCAAATAGTGGGTCGGAGTAGAAAACTATCTAAATATGTAATTTAATTACCCAACCAGAGTAAATAAGGCAACAGATGATAGATAGCCTTGGAGAAGAAAAAATGCGAAAAGTGCATAGATATTTACTTTACTGTATTACCACATGGTTCTGTGACGTAATGGATATATATGAAAAATGAACTTGTAAAATCTTGTATTGTTACTTGTATTGTTACAGGCAAATGTTTCTAGGGGAAAAAAATAACGGAGCTGCAAAAAAATCTAATTTGGAAATTAAAACTTGAGACCCAAATAGGCCTGAGTGACTCATCTGAAAACATTTTTACCGTATGACCTTGCAACATTTTGGGACTTGCAAAGGAAGTAAATTTCAGTGTTATTTGTGGAAAAATGCGAGAACAATCCCATTTTGCAAGAATGTACTTACATTTGGGGTAAATAAATTTTATACTTAAGAAATAATATATAAGAGAAACATGCTTTAACTTATCGAACCATTACGTGTAGGTTACACGTCTATGGAGTGATTTCACGGGCTCGAATGAATTATACACGCGGCGTATAACCAGTTCGTATTGTTCGGATGTAGCAAAACATAATTCTCGTATATCATTTTGATTCTAATATGTCTTTTATGTAAAAAAGTAGATGAAATAAGGAAGTACTTTTCATTGCGCGTGAATGACGCCAAATAAAGAAGGTAGACGTCAGGTCTACGAGTAACCGTGTTTGAACAGTGTTAAAATACGTGAAGTAACTCGTTCAGCGGAATAACAACACATTATGCGCCTTGTAATCCTTGTAATGATAATTGCAATTGGGCATTACTACATACTGGACATACATTACTACATACTGGACATACATTACTACATACTGGACATACATCACTACTAGATAAATGAAACCCAACAACATTTTTATCAAAATATTTCAATGGACATGGAACAATCAAGGTCGTCTTTTCGTCTATCATCTAATTTACCACATTTAATCATTCAGATGCTTAGATATTTAACCACTCGGGCTAACACCCTCGTGGTTCAATTCCTACACATCTAAACTCTGAGCCGTGATAAATCAGGCGACAATCCACTCGAAGATATTGATTATTTGTTAATTTACAAATAAATGTCATATATAACTGTACATTTATTTGTTAAAAAGCGTCAAACTTTTTAGCAGTAGTACAAATTTATAGGGTGCTTAGCTATGTATTTACATTTATAAGGTACATGTATGCATTATTTTAAATCTAACTTACACTCCTGTGCATATACATAAACATTTTAATTGTTAACAAATAAACTATAGAGAAATATTCATATTTTCAAATATAAATATGGGTCTAAGATATCTTTAGATATAATATTTAAAGTGCTTAGGAGTCACACTAATAACCTTAATATCAATATCACACTGACCTAATATTCCTAATGTTGATGATTTAGTGCCTTGTGGCCGTGTCTATCATTTCAATTTTGCTTTCAAAATAAGACAAAATAATGCTAGAGGCCAAAGAAATACTTCTGACATAATTAATGAACGTGTTCTTAAAATTATTACTAATTGTCCTTCTTCTAAGATGTACCAATCTACAATAAATGCGCAATGTTCGATAAATGTCCTTTCTGTTCTGGGCAATTACACGAGATATGTTTTCTTAGCTTGTAAAATATCTCAAGTAATAAATGTTGTTGGTACGGATCAGGATGTTAATTAAAAACACCATAGGGAATTAATTGTCCCTATCCTGATTAACAGCCACAAGACGCCAGTAGTTCCACTTCACTGTAGCATTCAATTAAATGTTTCTTTTTCATAGGTCAGAAACTAAAGTGAACCGATTGACATTCTCGTCAAATTGTTAGTTAATATAGGTCAAAAGTATGTCCAATAATTACTTTAATTGTACAATATGCTTCAAGTTTTACCTAAATACATATAGAAGATATATTCAAACTTAATGAATTATTTCGTTATTGGACCTAAGAATTGCATGACATAAAGTCTATAAGATTCTTTGGAAGCATAGAATGCAACCAAGCAAAGTAAAAGCAGACTTCCATTCAACAAATGTGTAATAGAGCTCCGCTTAGCCGTTGCTATGGGCGTGAGAGGTGTTGCACATTTCATTACCTCTCATGAACAAACTAAATAAAACCGAATCTCCTATTATTCTGCTTGGTTGCATTCTATGCTTCCAAAGGATATTTCTACAGATTTTATAAACTATCACAACAGCAATCTTTAAGTACCGTGTGGCGGTTGTAAAAAGTCTCCCCGTACTTGGATTCAGTGTTATTATATTTTCTGGTACTTTGGGATCTTGGAGTTCATTCAATAGATGTGTAATATAGTTCCGCTTAGCTGGTGCTAGGGGCGTGAGAGGTGTTGCACATTTCATTACCTCTCATGAACAGACTAAATTAAACCGAGTCTGCTATTATTCTGCTTGGTTGCATTCTGTGCTTCCAAAGGATATTTTTACAGGTTTTATTAACTATCACCACAGCAATCTTTAAATGCCGTGTGGCGCCCCGTACTTGGATTCAGTGTTGTTATATTTCTGGGCCTTTGGGATCATGGAGTTCATTCAATAGCTTTGTGATAGAGTTCCGCTTAGCCGGTGCTAGAGAACGTGAGAGGTGTTGCACATTTCATTACCTCTCATGAACAGACTCAACCAAATCGGGTCTGCTATTATTCTGTTTGGTTGCATTCTATGCTTCCATAGAATATTTTTACAGATTTTATTGACAGATTCTGTTCATAAGAGGTAATGGAATATACTACACTTCACTTCCCTTAGCAAAGGCAAAAGGTTAAAGCGCAATTCTAATTTGATAAAATTCAATGGAATCCAGGATCCCAAAAAAATTGAAAATAAAACTACATTGTGTCCAAGTACGGTGAGAAAAATAAAGAAAAAATATACCAGAATATAAGAGTTCTCTATCAACATTTTAAAGTTTTGTTTATTTTTTAAAGTTTTTTTCGTGCAAGCTTAATTCGGTTTGTGACTGTACGCTCAGCTAAATCCCTCATCCATCGCAATATTTTGGTAGTTGCTGGATTAATAAATAACAGACAATAAATGTCAGTTAAAACTATAATGTGTAAACGGTATGTTTGTTATTTCTTACCATTGGCAAAGGGTTTTACAAAATCATGTGTTTACGAACTAGTAGCCTTTTGTAATGTTTGACTGTCATTTAAGTTTTTAAGTTCTTCCATTGACTTTTACAAAAAGATACGTAACATAGCTATAGTATAAATGACATTTAATGATGTAAAGTGAGATCATCCATGTATATCTGAATAATGTCATTTATTTTAGGAAGTTGCCCAATAACGATGTTTGAAGTCAATGACATTTGAAGCAACGAACTCTTTCTTCTGCCTAGCAAACTTAACGATCAAGGCATTAGAATTGATCACGCTGGAACAAAACATACTTTCATTATGATTAAATGACGTCAGTAAAACATTTTTCAGTATGCACTCCATACAGGCATAGGAAAATCTTGCATGCATGTTCGAATTACTTTAAACTTTAGTTTTCTCCCTTTAGTGTTTGTTAATGTTATGTAAACAGCAGGTCGTCAACCTTCAATATATCTTTGCAATGCTTTTGTTTATTCCATTCAAACTGAAATTGATATTTACTCATATTTTGTTTAATGTGTTATTTAAGCAGTAGGTCGTCAGCCGTCGTGTGTTCAAACTAGAATTGATATTTATTTATTCGCTTGTTTTAATATTTTGATATAAACGAAATATATGCCCATTTGATTACAAATTGTGTCCCGAATAGGTCACTCATTCATGTAAGTGTTAATAATTTTCATTCTCAGTCAAAACTTTGACAATTATACAAACTAACTTCTGCAAAAAAAATGTCATCTTTTTTAAATTCCACAATACATATTATATTTCAGTTCCGTGCCTTAATAAGCTGCGTACGATGAATCGATATTACAAAACAAAGCAACCCAACATTCCTTTACCATATGAATATACCGGTTCGTAATTTAAGTAAAATGAAAATAAGTTCAAGCAGATGTATGATGGGTATTTTTTTTTTTTGTAAATTCAGGTAAGCCTTAACCAACACTTAATCGCAGATTAAAAATAAAGATTTTCTATTGCAAATATTTTTCAAAACTACTAACTTATTTTCCTTCCCTCATATTTATTAAGTCCTACTTGGAGATTGTGACCCTCTTCACATATTACTTATAAGTCGTTTATTTTATTATGTCTTGTTTGAAAAGGAATAACTTATACCTTAAACACTTACAAGCATGTTAGAAACACATGACCCAAATTTAATGACCACAACACAAACTGATAAAATGCTTACGTTTGTGCGTAAACGAGGTCAAATGATTGCACATCTAACGAAAAAAGTAGTCAACAGCGCAGAATTGATGACGCAATAAACAACATTTAAATGAGTTCTAAAAATGTTAATTCGTTGGAAGTACCGAAAGCTTTCGTCAGAGCACCCTGCTACTGTCGTCTGCTGTCTGTGGCTGATGACATCACTGAACGCTCGCGAGATCGATTAGCTCGTATTACTCCAATTCTATTGACATCAGCTAGCTTCTCCATTCATTTTTTTCTGCAATATCAATTCATTTTGAGTGAATGAAACACATACCAATGCGTGGGCGGAACGAGCAAAATACATCGTCATGGCAACGATATATGTTAGATTTTATTTCAAATAATTCGATTATTCGGTGAGTAGAATTTTGTGAGAAAGTTTGGTATGGTTTGTATGTTTTACAAATAATAGTACGCTTCCACCGCTTTTGTAGTATTGGAAAATCCGTCAACAGGTCGCTTGGCAGCCAAGCTCTCCGGAATCGAATGACGTCATTGCGAGAGGTTAATCCGCAAAAGCACGTGTATAATTTACATCTTAAAGAAGAAATATACGTTTGGTATGTCAGACTATGTTAAAGCATGACATTTCGAAACGTCAAACGAGTGCCTCTTGATTTATGCACAAAGGGCGGAGAAATGCTAGAACCTTACTAATGCTTTAATGTGAAATTTAAGCTATGGCTTCGCCCGGCTTATAAATAATTGCAATATACCGGTAAATACAGACGATTGGATATTCATTTAATGACACCATTGAATTCAAATAGTCAGGAATTTTGCAATTGTTGCAGACGACTGTAGAACGATGGCTACAGGAGGTGAAGAGTCACATGAATTGCAAGGTAAAAATTAATTTTATTTCATAATTATTTGATTGCATATTTATACAATATGTATGCATATTGAGGCTTTGCAAAGTTATGTGCTTTTAAAATAATTTGTTTTTATGTGTACATTGAACAGTAAGATTAAATTTTATTGCAATTATAAGATTGTTTTAATTCAAAGATATGTTTTTATTAATGCTTATTAGTAAAATGAAAATTACCTTGCAAGAATTCATACATAAATATTATTAAGTATTTACAAAGTAATCATTATTGATCCACATTTCACCTGAATATACATTGAAGGATGATAACGAAACACTATAAAACTATAGGTTAAACTAAGTAATAGATTTATTTGTTTGATAAAAAAATCTTTCAATATGAAATTATTTTCATCAACAATATACTATTATTTCAATTGTTTTGACAGTTGTATAATATGAAATCAACCATTTTTACTTTAGTAAGCAATTATAGAGGCTGGTCTATAGCATTTTGTACACATTTTAATTTTCTAAAATGAGTTTTGTATTAATCCAATTCCATGTACACTGCAAGATTTGTTTTTTTTATATATAAAACTCATACCTAGCTCAAAACCAATATTTGTGACATACTTTATGATGTATTTTTGCAGTCAGGTAGCCGAATCCGCAGTCACACATGTAGATGGACTGCTATTGAAAATAGTACTGTCATTTGGCAATCAATAGGGTTTTTCTTGCTGCTGAAATGAATATTTCTGAGCTTCTCTTACAAATATTTCTATCCATATTCAACAAGTTTTACCGAAAAAAATATTTCTGTCCTCCTGTATTACCATCTTATTACATGAAATACTTTACGCTGCTGCAATATTATTTTATTTTTTACATTTTGCAACAAAATTCCTACTGCTTTACATATTTCTTACAAGCTGCAATAAATATTCTGAACATGCTGCAACAAATATTCTTCACGTGCTTGAATATATATATATATATATAACTAACATACCGGAAGAACTATTTTTGACGTGCGTAAAACTTCTCACCAAATAATTCACACATTCCCGCCATGCTAGTTAACATCATGTCCAGTTCCAGCACGTATATTTCTACTGCTACATTCCTACATTCCTGCGTTGATGAATGTTTATGCCTTTTTCCATAGCGTCACGGCGAAACATGCTACTTCAAGTAAACATTCATAAAAATCGTTGCTGCTTTTGTTCTTCTATAAGTATTTTACCGTGCTAATACGCATATGTCTGTCCTTTTACGCAAATCTGTTTCTTATCTGCAAAATCATTTTGAATTAAGGACAACTCAAACAGCTATGGGAAGTATGGGCTGCAAACTAAGTTTGTTTTTTTTGGGGTTTTTTTTTGGTAATAATATCTGTGTTTTATTAGTCAGGTACCAAAATTGATTTTTCAAAAAAAAAGATGTACAAAAGTATTACCATATATAAATTGTGAATCAAGCCAAAAATAATATAACAACATTTTGATTGAAATGATAGAGTTGATACAAACAAAAGTAAAGAACTGTATACATGTTTTCATTTAAAGCTTGTGTTGTGTAGCAGTACACCTGAAATGTTAGTTAAATAGAAATTGGCTTTGACTTAAGCGGACATTAAAATGCTATTATTATGCGCCGTGAGAACAAATAGTCGCCATATTTGTCTGTACTGTTTGCTATACCACATTGATCGAAAGTCTTTCAAATGAAAAAAAAAAGCTTAGAGACTTGTGATGTGGTTACCCAGTCAAGTAATACATGGCAAACAGCCTGAAAAGTATGAATATTATGTCTTACATAAGTGTAACCTGGCAAATGCCAACCATGTTACTATATCCTTTCAAGTGTTAAAGCGAACACGCATTTGAGGAAAACAAGGTTGTTATATTTTACAGAAATCAAGCTGTCGTTTTCAATAAAACAGTGACATATATTTATATTGATTCGTGCCATGACTTTTGAAGAATTGCTTCCTATTTAGAAAAAAAAACACATTAGATATGTCTCATTTTTACCTCTAAAAGAGAAAAGAACAGAATAGAACACTTTGGATAATAATACTATTTTCAATAATTTAGTTTGGATAATAATACTATTTTCAATAATTTAGTTTGGATAATAATACTTTTTTCAATAATTCGGTGTCATAGCCAAATAATTCCCATCAATATTGATTCTACCGATGCGTACAAATTAAAAGAAATAAGTTTATCATATGTTCATTCTTATTTTTTATAGTGTTCATAGATATTCGTACAGTCGTTATGTATTAAATGAAAATTACACAACTAAATATGTTCCAAAAATAACCTATAATGAACATATTATACATTCGTGTAATTGATGTTGCAAAATTTCATATATTTGCCAATCCAAACAAAATATTTTGCACATGATATTTTGTGACGAAAGTCACATGCTAATGTATTAGTTTGATATGCTAGAAAAATATGCTAATAAAAATTAGAGGATGTAATCAGAAATACACCATTGCAAAACATTTTCTCTTGGTAATCGTCCACATGAAAACTTTGTAGTGTTATAGGTCATTGGTAATGCTGCCAACAGTGTGTATAGTCTGACTCGATCATTTATTCTTTACGTGTTGTTCTTGTTTAAAAATTGTATCATTAATATAATATATATAAAGGGAGATTAAAACAAAACAGAACTTTGAAACAAAGTTTGAAACTATGTGATTATAAATCAATGAAATAGTATTTCGTTGCAAAATTGAATCACTTTAAATTTGTAAAGTTGTAAAGTCAGAAGCTGACTTATAATATACTAGAAATGATCTTGTTGTTATTGTAACACAACATGATTAAGTTATGGCTGTTGGACATAACATGATAAAATTATTGGCTGCTAGACATATACTGTTGGAAATTTGTAACCATTTAATATCTATAAAGGGGGACAATTATAGATAATACATTTTATTTATTTTAAAACAATATTGTTGCGTTATTGAAACAGCATATCATATTTTAATTAATTACAAAAGTTAATTTGTTTTAAAGTTTTTAATTATGGTAAATTGATATCGCTGCAAACACTAGGACAATTTAGTTTAAAAAGCCACATTACACGTTTTACGAATACACTTAAAGTGATGTATATATAAAGTGCAGGTTGTCATTGACGATCAATCACTTTTGCCATCTTCAAACTTTTGTTACACACTTTAAGGGATGAATATTGTTTTGCCTTTTTTGTTTGTTTGTCCATCTGTGTACATGCTTGTCTTATTCGCATTTCATGACCAGTGTTCAGCTCATCTTCGCAGGAGAGATTGGTATGAAGTCTAGTTGTGCATGTCGGTAATATCGGCTGTTGTTTATCTATTGCGGGGTTATGGCCCTTATATGTCATTTTGAATAAAATCTGTCTGTATTTTTTTTATTCGTCATGAGACATCAGAGAAACAGTAAGTTCAAACCCCAGCTATGGATACTTCATTGGTTTTACGATTTAATTATTTTCACTGAGATATGACCCTTGAAATTTACGTATACAGTCTACATAGGGATTCTTGTCAACCTTGTATCACCAATACCGCTTGCCAGATTTTCAGTAGTGCATACCGTCAGAATGTTCCGCTTGGGAATTTATGGCTCCCTAAAGGTCATTTTTGATAACATTTGTCAAGACTATTTCTCCAGTTCTGTTGATGGGATTTAATCAACTTTTATAGGAATATTCATGTCAAAGCTGGGTTGTTGCATACTACATGTATAAATAATTTTACACTGAGTTACGGCCCTTTAATTTTTTAGCATAATATTTATAATCTATAGATATTCTTATGAAAATTTCATCTCCAGATCCGCTGATAATTTTTTTATGAACCGTCATAGTACTGATCGGAACGAAGTACATATTATGTCATGTTCTGCATTGGTACTCTATATTGATTATTGTCCTTTGATATTATTTAATTATGAAAACACTGCTAAAAATGTTCTTCTCAATCACCTTTCGGATTTCTATAAAGCTTAATATTAATAAGTGATATAAAATGTTGTTGTTCATATAACAATATCAGTCATTAATTTATAAAATAAAAGTCACTTATCTATAGATTAAAAAAGTGAGAAGTTCCAGTGTACGTTCCTCTGTATATATAAACACTTACTTCTACATCTTTAATAAATACCATGTCTGCTCAGGGAAACAAGCGTGTTTTCAAAAACACACTTCTAGTAGTTTAATAAAGTTGCATTAAATTGATGTCCATATATACAATTGTGTGATTATAATAAATTAAAATAATTATGATAAAAGTAATAATAATAATAATCATGTTTATAATGATAACAATAACAATAGTAGTAATGATAACAATTATAATAATTATAATAGTAATAATAATGATGATGACGATGATGGTGATGATGATGATGATGATGATAATAATAATAATTATCATTATTATTATTTATTAATTAATTAATTTATTTATTTATTTATTATTATTATTATTATGATGACCATCATCATCACATCATCATTATTAGTAGCATAATTATTTTTTTTATATTTTTTTAGTTATTTTTATTACAAATTTTAAGGGATGGATATTGTTTCGCCCTTTTTGTATGGCTGTCCATCTGTTTATATACTTGTCTTATTCGCTTTTTATCTCCATAATCCCCTGACCAGAGTTTAGCTCATTTTTACAGGAGTGATGATGGTATGAAGTTTAGCTGTGGATGTCGTTAACCTCCGCTGTTGTTTATCTTTTGCGGAATTATGGCCGTTATTTCTTATTTTGAATAAAATTTGCCTGGACTTCTAAAACGTCAAAGAAATAATCAGTTCAAATCCTAGTTATGCATATTTAGATTAAAACTTATTTTTACTTAGATATGACCCTTGAATTGTACGGATATAGTCTTGTCAAACTTGTATCACCAAAACCGCTTGCCAGATTTTCAGTAGTGTATAACGTAAGGATGTTCGGGAATTTATGGCTCCCTAAAGGTCATTTTTCATAAAATTTGTCAAAACTACTTCTCCATTTCTGTTGACGGGATTAAATCAAGTTTTATAGGAATGATCATGTCGAAGCTGGGTTGTGCATATTACATGTTTAAACAATTTTACACTGAATTACTGTCCTTTGATTTTTAAGCATATTATCTATATAGATATTTCTATGAAGATTTCATCTCCAATTGCGCTGATAATATTTTTATGAACCTTCACAGTACTGATTGGAGCGAAGTACATATTATTGTCATGAGTACTCTATATTGATTATTGTCGTCTGATATTATTTAATTATAAAACACTGCAAAATACATTCTTGTAATTCGCCTTTTGGATAAAACTTAAAACAAGTAAGTGAGATAAATTGTTGATGTTTAGGTCATAACAACAGTCGCTAATTTATAAAATAACAGGCACTAATTTATATATTCAAAAAAGTGAGAAGTTCCTGCGTAATGTAACTCTGTACATGTATATCTAAACACTTACTTCTACATCTGTCTTATCAGGGAGACAAACGTGAAATCAACATCTAATTCATGCCCACATATGAAATTTTGTTGTTGCTTTCATCATAAACATAATTATAATAATAAGTAATAATAATAATAATAATAATAGTAGTAGTAGTAGTAGTAGTAATAATATGATAACAATAGCAGTAATAATAAATATAGTAATTATTATTATCATTTTTGTTGTTTATTATTGTTATTATTATTGTTGTTATTATCATTGCTATTAATAATAACTATAATAAATAACAAAAGTGATGATGATATTTATTATTATTATTACTTTTGTTAAAATCTTATCATCATTATCATTATTAATTGTTATTTTATGATGATGATGATGATGATAATGATGATGAATATTATTATAATCATCATCATCAATCATATATTGGCATCATTATGACCGCGTAATAATTGATTAATATGACGTATGAAGGAAACTGGTCACTCCTTTTCTAACTGTCATTATCAACAGAAACAACATTTTGATATCATTATTATTATCATCATCATCATCGTCATTATCATCATTATCATCTCAAATAAAGGTTTTATTATTGAACGCGAAAACAAATTTTATTACAGCGTAAAGATTTCGTCAATTAATATGATATATGAAGAAAACTGAACCGTCATTATCAACAGAAACAACACTTTAATATTTATAAACCAGCAGTCATAAAAAGGAAAATAATAGAATACAAGGTAAATAATATACTAAATAAACAATTTTGGGAAAGTAAATACACACAAGTTCCTTAAAGGGCAAGGAAAGCCTGACAGTGTGTTAATTTTATATGAAAGCCACCCTCAAGCCTTTCATAACGCTGAAAGAATTTTTAAAATCGGACCACTATTGAAAAAGATATGGCAGTTTGAAATTTATAAAAATGGCAGATAATGGAGGCAGCCATTGTAGTGTGTTTATGACGTCATTTGCACACTGCTGAATTCTTTATTTAGCAAATAACCTTTTAAATAGATTAATCTCATTTCCATCTAGAGTGTAAGAATTTCTTTTATTATAGCTGGAATAAAATGGAGAAACTATTTACAAGAAATAAGTAGATACAGTTCAAATATGTATGTAGAAACTGAATAAATCCACCATTTTGTTTTTGTTGCCATGGAAACAAAATGGTTGCCATTTTTATCAAGTATTTAAATGCTCATAACTTTCTCATTTTAAGCCGATTTTGAAAATTATTTCACTTCTTTAAATGCTTTAAGAAACGGTTGAATTATCATAAGAAAAACATTGCCTTTTCCTTTAATCGTATGATGTAAAACGCTACCAAGACAATAGTTTCATACATTTTATTAAGTATCACAAAAATCATAAACCGAGAGAAATAAAGAAAGACGAATAGCATAACCATGTCCTACACCCATCCAGACTGCATTTGTATCAGTACATAGAGAAAATGCACGGTACCTGAAACTGAAACTGCTTTATTTGTTTAAACGCCTAATTTTACACATAGTATATTCACCGGCGTTGTACATTAATTTATACCAGATTTATATAGCGCCAAAGGCGCTTTACATAGTTCAAATGCAGCCACACAGGGCGCATAATTCATCCTCTACTAGTACAGACACAGAGCGATCTGACCAGAGGGACAGAGTGAGACAAAGCCCCCACGACAGAGAGATCAGAAATCAGATACAGGCCTATCCGGCTAACTTAGCCTAGCTCGTTTCGAATAGACAGCCTGGTTCTTTAACGTGCCCAGTGTATAGCACTGATACACGCAAGGATTGCTTGGGTTCCTGACCAGTACACCTCTAGTTGGGTGGGAAACACTGAAAAGCGTTTCTGAAAATTCCCGAGTAGCTGCCGGGGATCGAACCCCGACCTCAGGATTGGAAGGCCAGTTCATGAATATGTAATTAATACGTAAGGTGCAAATTATTATTATTATTATTATTATTATTATTATTATTATCGCATAAATATTCATAAAAACTGTTTACAAAACTTATAAATACTGTTTAACTAAAATTTGACGCAATGTTTAGCCACTAACTGGCCCAAGACTTTGTCCCACTGTGTCCTTGTGTTTATTTCGTTACAGCTTCTTGTTGTTGTGGACCTACTTTGCAAATGCGTGGCTCTGATGCTGTGTTTTTACTGCTCTGTGCTTCCGAGAAATCTACCCTTACCTATTATCTTCTGTTCTTGTTGTCCAGTTGGTTTTCTATGTCTATGCACTTTTGAGAAAATGTCAGTCATACATACGCGACTGAAGGGTATCGCTTCGGGGAGGTTGTGTTGATATTTTGTATTTTATGTTTGTAAGACATTTTTCGTTGGGTTTAACATAACACTCACACATTTATAGGTCACATGGCCACTTTTCATCTTTTCACGGTAGAAGAAGACCCAAGGTCCCTCTCCGGGCATTATTTCATCACAGGCCGATACTTGGCGAGACTCCAACCCACATCTGTAAGGGGCAAGTGATTTCAAGTCATCGACCTTAACTACTCGGTAACTGAGGTTCCGACAGGCAGTAATACTGTATTGAAGATCCCAGAGGGGTTAACAGTACTATAGATATAGTACTTCTTGATGTTAGGAAGAATCAATGTTTACTAATGAAATGAATAGACCAAGAAAATGGCAAATGAAACTATGTTAAATAAAATCCCTTTACTCGCTTAAAGTATATTCTTTGAATAAATAGAAACAGGAAAAAAATCACCCCAGACGTTCTTGCAATTACTAGTTTTCTATCAAATTAGCTGTTATCACTATTGAAACTTAAATGTGCGGCAAAATATTGATATACTTGTAACTATTATAGTTTTGTTTATAATCTTAGGTGTAATAAACATGTGTTCTATATGTCTGTCTGTCAGGCCTCATTCTGGCAAACAAGGTAACTGGATCGAATGACAGAATAACCTTCGTTTACATGGATGAGTAAATTGAAGTTAAATATTTTTTATTTTGATATGAAATACATGAATTTCAATGTACTGAATACTAAAGCGCGTACTTCGAACATATTTAATGCACTGTAAATGGAAATTACTTAAACCGTCATTCATTATTCATTTTCACATTTCATTTGTTTGTCTTTTTCTTTATTTGCCTGCAGATAAACTTTTGTAAATGAGTCGCGACTTACGCTTATAACTTAACAAAATGTGGATGGCTTAATGAAAAAAGTCTTGTCACCAAGTTTTTAGCAAAGCTTACAGCTAAATGTACACCAAAGTTAAACTACATTTTATAAGTATTCCCTGTTTGAGAGTATCATGTTTACTTTCAATTAATGCTAAAATATGCGTCTTGCTATCAGAACTTTACCTTTTACAGTGTTGTGGTGTTTCCTTCTGTCAAATATCTATCATGTATTCAGTTCAACTTTATTATTCAACAAAGTCAGGAAGTCCGAACATTTTTCGTAGAATAGAAGAATGTGACAGTATGTTCAACAAAAAAAGTGCCCATCCAAACATGAACATTTCAATAATATATATTAACCTTACCTATGCAGGTAACTGTAACAAAAAGAAACAAGAAATATCTTAAGAAAAGACAAAAGGCGTCGAGGTACTAATGTTTGGCGTATGAAAAATTTAGAATTAAACAGGATGTACAGACAGAAAAGATTTGAATATATGAACACATGAGTCATTTGCAAATATTTCAACTAAACAGCAAGTATAAATGATCAATAGGCATCTTTTCAGTGATAGAATGTCAAAATGCTTTTGACGTCCTGGGCTGATTCAAAAATAATTTCTTGTTGGGTCAGAATCTCCCATAAGTAACAAACTAGCACAATATGTCGACCAGCATACAATTAGTTGGACTAGAAAAGGCTAAAGCAGTTGAATACCTGAAATAAAATATAAAGCCCTTTTAAATCATTAGTGACGCCCATACCTCTAATTACTTGATTAAGTTCTCGGTTTAAAAAAGATCTTAAAGCAAAAAACCCAAACATTTGCAGATTGGGAGATCTTTAATAAATGTTGAAATCTTTTTTATTTTGGTAAAGTAATAGGTAAATGCATAATATAAGATGGAATAGTGATTTTTAAATTCAATTGCACATTGTTGCTGTTTGCATAGTCATTATTTTTATGAAATTTAAGATTTTTCAGCTGACCTACTGGCCTACATTGGTGTTGTTATTATATTCGTTCGCACTTACCAGAGCGAGGCTCCAGTGGGGAGCGACCCCTGGTGTCAAAACATGTAGGGAATAACTCAGTTCCGTGAAATAATAACAAACAATTGTTAAATTTTCTGCTTCACGGAGAACATGAATTTTCCGTGTGTGCGAAACCGCGTTCAGTCCCAAGCCGGGTACATTGACTTTACAGTTATAACTAGCCGTCACTCATTCATCTGTAAGCAAGGTACGCAATGGGGGAAGAAGGCACCTTCTTACTTCTTTCGATTTCTCTTGCGATGATAAAATACTTAAGACTTTAAAATTAGAATAAATCATTTTAGTTTTGGATAACAAAACTACTAAATATCCTCCATTTAATATATGCCGTTTATCTTTCCAGTGCGCAACTTTTCCGTGTCCTAATTACTACAGAATCTAGGTAAAAATCCATGTTATACAGCTAACGCCGAAAAAAGCCAAATGATTATATGTCATAAGACACGTCTGGTGATATGCAAACCATATTGTTAATCTATGTTGTGCATTATTTATTTGTAATTTTCATTTCTGGTAAACATGCAAATACATGGATTTTAAAATTCAATCGCATCACATCTCGGCTGTTATGTTTCACGTTATAAGTATGATAATTATAGCATGATTCGTTAACATATGATTTTCTACACTGTACATATCTTTGTCTGTTCGTTTCAATTAACTCTGCAAGACATAAGATTATGTTCAAAGGTATTTTTTTTATATTTTTCTCCGCTGGCTGGTGGTTGCTGCCACCAATGTCAAAAGTATACTTACTTTGAAATATTACCAGTTTAAAGACCATCCTTTCAGCCTAAACCTGAGGACTATACTTTCTATCACGATTACCAATTTATTGATAGAACTATTAAAGCAGTCAAACTGTTTTTAGTATTTTCTACTCTACCTCTTCAGCGAAATTTAGTTTTAAAAATATGTTAGGGTTGATACAAACATATGCCCAATTTTTAACCTAATTTAAAGAATGATTGTCTTTATGACAGCTACTTCATGTTAGAAAACTGGGTCATCTGGGCTTATAAAGTAGTCAGTCATAGAAAATCTTATGCCCTTTGTAAAAATGTGTAATTCTATACACTCTACGTTAGTTAAATGCTTAATATTCTAAACCTAAAACACAGTACTGATAATTTGTTAATTTTATGTTACAAAGATATGTTATACATGTTCATATTTTCAAATATAAAATTTGGCAATTTATACTTTTTATTACATATAATTGTAATAATAATCTAATAATTGTATCATAAATATACATGTTTTTCATTGCTACAATTACGGGTGCCTAATATTGATATAAACAAATATGACGTTTAAAATCCACAATCCTTGCATGTGTTCTTGTAAAAGCATTACAAAATTGAAGTCACGGCTGAAAATGAAAAACTGACAATTTTTTTTTTTGCCTAAACATTTACATTTAGTCCAAACGATCAATCTAGCATTTAATCATATATATCTTATTGGTAAACCTATTTAATAATAATAATAATAATATTGATGATGATGATGATGATGATGATGATGATGATGATGATAATTTAACTGATAAAATATAAATAATGATAATTAATGATAAAAACATTAATAATGATAAGCATTTATTAGTGTAATATTATTTAAGATAATAATCATAACTTAAAACATTTTTTTCATATTTCAAAATGATTAGAACATTTATTGATAGTGTAAGCATTTTTACAATTTAAATAATTAGTGATGATGAAAAATTATCAGTTTAATTATTACTGCTGTTGTTGTTTTTGATATCATTATAATAATTATTTTTTTATTTTATTTATTTATTTTTTTATTATTTAAAATGAATAAATAACAATACTGTTATAAAAACTATGCAAATTAATGAAAATTCTTCGCTGAAAAATGGTTATATATTACTGAGCGATTTTCATTTTTACACACTATACAGAACTTGTAAGTGTGTTAAGGATATGTCAATGCCTACATGTCTTGCAGCTACAGCATAATTCGTTTGAAATGATTTGAAAGTAAAATGAATATCCTTCTTGTGCAAGCTGCATATCTGAATGTTTCAGCTAAAATGCATTTTAGGAATATATAATAGATGAACATAGTTTGTGAATCCATTACGCTATGCATTTAATTTTATATCTAAACATATATATTGCTTCTCAAAATGATCAGTTAATCAGGCAGACTGCAAGAACTCGGTCAGTTATTCAAGCATTTAAGTTACAAATACGTCATCGGGGTAAAATGATCTTATTTGTCAGTCAAAAAAAAGTTTCATAACGTTTCATAACATTTGCTTTTTGTCTTGCAAGTATTTTGTCGACTTTAAATCAGTTTATGACAAAAAGTGAAAAACGTGGACTTTTTTAAAAGTCCAGCTATTGTTGCTTTAACATCTGGTATCTTTTACTAACTACAGTACATGGCGTAATTTATCTTTAAGCTCACTTAGCTTCCATGTTTTTCTTTAACACAGACATTTTTATCTCTTATGTAAAATGTTAGCTGTACGGGAAAAGTTTCGTTTTCATTCGTTTCCATCACGTGCTATTTAATATACATCTGAGGTTGAAAAGCCATAATCTAGTTTTAAACACCCCACTAGATTATGACAATTGTTATGTATGCTTATGGTTTAAATAATCTACTTGCTCTCATCGTATTATGCGGTGAATATGCTGTTAAAGGTTTGTGGTGCCTTCTTGCATTTTGAGAATTCAATTTCATTGAATGTTAACTTATTGTGTAGACACATTTTTAGAGATTAAAACATTTACATCAATACCAGTCAAACCTATGATTAATTAGAACGTGTTAATAAAATGTAACGTCGGTTCAAAGCAAACTATGCTACTTACATTTTTCAATTCGGGTTTATCATCAGGTGATTTTCCAGTTACATCTGATTCTTACTTATTTAAGTTCTTAAAGAAATAAATATGGTTGTTGAAAGTTTTCATCTTTCATGCACAAAGCCAATAGATATTTGTATCACTCATACTTGATAAGTTCTTGATAAATACATTATCTTTATGTAATCACAGGTGTAATATAATATAAGTTTCTTTAATGATTGTTGACAATATCCTTGGATAATTTTGAAAAGAAACATAGAAAGGAGTGTCACTTTTTGTTCTGCAAATCAGTGAACTATCTGCATAAGTTTATGACTTTTTGATATTTTGAAACTGTATTTCAGTGATTAGACCAAATTCAATCTTACTTATAATTTACCCATGGAAATGGCAATCCTGTTCGCATCATTTGTAAGGAAAACTGTGTGATAATTAATTTCATTGCAAGAGTGTAAAAATTAGTGTTTTATATTATACTTAGTTTTAAGTGTATACATTTTAATAACATTATTAAATACTGGATAATGACTTTGAGTACGAGAGAAAATAAATGGGTACTTCTTGTGAACAAAATGTTAAAAGATGACTTAGAAAATGCTCCAAATAAGGTTAACAGGTGTTCATTGCTTAAACATTTGTCATGTTCTTAAGGTTTTTGTGATGCCTGGATACAATAAAGTGTTGGTAATACTAAATATTTTAAGTATGGTTAAGCAAAGAATAAATGATCAAACTCTTCAAATTTGGCACGATAGATAAGAAAATACTTAGAGTACTATTTTATCAGTCACTCGTTCAGTTGAGGGTTTCTTCTCATATGCTGCAAACAGAGGCAGTTCTTTTACAAAAAATATAGGAGCATATGTATAACATGTTTTAGCTGTCAAGAATGTAAACATGTATCAGTGAGCAATATTTTACTTTCCCGTTAAAAAATATTTTAGCCAAACAAATACGGTTGTTATTTGAATACGTAGTTTTATTTTATAGTGGTCATTTCTTGAAACAGAATTGAAAAGCCGATTATCCAGTCTGTTGATCCTTTTGTTTCGTTTCATAAAGAATCAATTCAAGAGCCGAATATATCTTAATCAATAAGACTAGAATATGTTGTTTGTTCTTTTTTTCATAATTATTGGATACAATGTATAAATATATATGTTATGTTAATCTATTATTAGTGTGTAGCATTTTCCAAATGTAAAAAGTATATACATATACATAAATATTTATGTATGCATGCTAATTTCATTGTTCGTCATACATTAAGCGTGTTTATATCCTTATGGACTTTTAGCCTATCGGAATTGATGGTATAAACTGTATATGATGATTATTATATTACACACTTATTGAAAAGCATGCTGATCAACAGTCAAAAGTTTTGCCCGAGGTTCGAATTGGCACAGTTTCATTTTTACCTTAGAAAAAATTATGTTGAATATAGACCGGTTACTTTGCTCAAAAGTGTTAGTTGACACTTTACATAAAGTGTATGGAATGGCTTGCTTGTCAGTAGTGAAAGCTGTTTGCTAAGGGTCCGAAATGCCGAATGCTTATAGTATTGACTATAAAGACTGCCAAACAACTAATTTAGCGTTTAATAACATGACATCGAAAATAAATTTCAAAGACTATTTTCTAAAAAATGAATTTGACCAAGCACTCCCGAAAGGTCAGTAGCACAAAATGTGCACCCGCGATTTATATGAGAAGTTATGCAAGTTCACGTGTCAGTCGTTGCCTTATATAACGTGCTGGATGTTAGCTTATATAACGTATTGTATGACGTATTGGGTGTTGGCTTACAAAACGTGTTTGATGTTGGTTTATATAACGTGTTACCGTCAGCTTATGGAATTTATTATTTAATTTATTGAACAAGTTTTTTGCTCTTGCGACAGTTATGTAAATGATATGATCCACATATTAATTTGTACCGGATCCTGAAGGTGTGGAAAGAAATTACTGAGCTCTCTAAACGCAATTTTAACTAAAGTTATCATCAAAGTTGATAAATAATATCTCAACAAAAGGCTTGCTTGAGACGGCATCCTAACAATCATACAATTTTGCAATTTACATAATACTTAGAGTAAGCTTAGTTGCACTCAAAGTCATCAAAATCTTTATAATGAATCCATGGGTTTCTACCGTTTTTTGGGGGGGTGGGGGTGGGGGTGGGGGTGGGTTATTAAACCACATCACTGTCTGCTCTGATTTTTTTAGGCGGAATTCTCAAAAACAGGCACAACTGTGAAGCATCCTTTATTTCAACAAAATGTTAATGCCGAACGTTTTTATCTCAGTTTTATAAATTCTCTTATTATTTCTTCATTTTTATATCAGAAGATAATGATAATAATGTAGCCATTTTTGACCAATCAGCATATCAAACAGATTCAATAACATCGACAAAGTAGAAATTTGTATAAAGACCAATGTATTTATATGTCTATAACCATACAAGTCCGTTTTGTTTTCATAGCCAGAAACTAAGTTTTGAGATAATATATTGAAACAGTTTATTACTTAAAAAACTAATGTAGTTTTCAAATTCTAATTAGTTTTAAATGTTTTATGTGTAACATCTAACTGACTTTTTAATCAAAACCATATATGAAACAGTCTATGCTTGACGTTGAACAATGGTTTGAACTGTTTTGGATTCCATACATATTATGTAACAACTTCACAATATTAGTGTACCAGAAGGCTATACTTTACTTATTGCTAATCAAACATATGCTTTTTCTTAATCATTTTATGACCGCCATGTACCTTTGGCAAACTTTAGTGCTATTCACGATTGAATACGCACATACGTGTCAAAGAATCTAATTTCGTTCAAAAGTTGAATGTGTTTTTAGCAATTATAAAATATTCAATTTTAGTACGGTAAATGGGCTTTTTATGTAGAAACAGTTGGTATATGTGTTTGAGAATTTGTCTGAAAAAAGAACAAATCGTTAATTTTATTTATTCCAAGGGTAAAGAACATATCTTTAATCAAGGAAACACTCTCTGAATAACCTTATTTGAAACTAGTTGTAATATATCACGTGCTACCATTCTGATAATACATAGAGAAATACATATATAAATAAATAGTATGTAATCCTTAACATTGTTTCAGTAACCTGTGTGTCATGATAACTAGGTATACCATGAGGCATCTATCCCAGTGGCACACTTAAAATAGGCTCGTGTATACTCAAAATGATATTACTATACCAATGTAAAATATGTTTGCCATTCTTATATGAGTAGAAGAGACCCAGAAGTAAGAAATGACTTTTGAATTTCGGCAATATTTTGAAATATTTGACAAAAAATAGTTGTCACGTAATAATGCTTTATGTGTTTGTAATTTTCGGTTTTTCTCTGTATCTTTTTTTTTCCTGGTTAACTTAACACATTTAGCCATGTATCGACTTCTCGTTTTTTGGCAATCTAAAACATTTTGCAATTTATCGTCTTTTTCCATTTTTGGTTATCTACAATATTTTGCTATTCATCGTCTTTTCTCTTTTGGTGATCTACAAAAGTTTACTATTTATCTCCTTTGTTGTAATATTCAACATTTTGCCATTTATTTTTGGTAATCTACAACATTTTGGCATTGATCATCCTTTTTGTAGTCTACAATATTTTGCCTTTGATTGTCTTCTTTTTCCATGGAGTCTGTAACAATTCGTCATTTATCATCTCTTGTTTTAAATATGTAAGTCATTTCATAACTATCAACAAATAGAACGAAAATATTTTTAAATGCTTTGAAGTACAGAGTGAAACATACCCATTTTAGTTGGAACTGGTGATCAATTCAAAATACTCAAGATGTTGCAAAATAATCCTGTTTTAATAAAACTTATATCGTATTAAAGTTGATTATTAAAGCCCGTTTGGATATATATCATCAGATGTATTAAAGATATTCTTGAGAAACAAGTTAAATAACAACGCAGACATGTTTTGACTGAGGTCATTGAATGGAATGGGCAACACCACTAAATTAAATGTCAAACCGGCATAAAACTACTATATGCAACACAAGCGACGTATTTGTATGTCCATAAGAAACATCTGGCAAAAAACTAGGATCTGTTGAATTCTCTGAAATGTATGTCATCTATTTCCAAACAGTTATGGTTTATCGATGTCAAATGTTACTTCCGCTTTGTTGTTTACAAGGATAGGTTGAAAACTATAGACACTTTGATTTATATCATGTTCTTGTGTTATAAATATCAGTAATTCCTGGAGTATAAATTGAGGTGTGGCATACAGGTATGTGGAGATATTCCATAAGGTCAAACGTTTTTTTTCTATTCAGGGAACGTGTCGTTATATTTCCTGTTCATTATACTTATCATGTCAAGACAAAA
This sequence comes from Mercenaria mercenaria, assembly GCF_021730395.1. Classification (NCBI taxonomy): domain Eukaryota; kingdom Metazoa; phylum Mollusca; class Bivalvia; order Venerida; family Veneridae; genus Mercenaria; species Mercenaria mercenaria. The sequence continues at coordinate 50,069,557 of NC_069371.1, forward strand.
GGGGTATTTTAACAAAACTCTTCGTCTTCTCACCAGATGTCTTCATAAGAAAACTATATGTCTTCTAACCATATGTCATCACAAGAAATCTTTGTCTTCTCACTTAAAGTCTATGCAACAAAACTCTACATCTTCTCACCATTTGTCATCACAGCAAACCTTTACATGTTCTCACCATTTGTCATCACAACAAAACTCTAAAATCATCTCACCATTTCTCATCACAACAAAACTCTAAGTCTTGTCACCATTTGTCACCACAACAAACCTCTACATCTTCTCACCATTTGTCATCACAACTAAACACTATTTCTTCCCATCATATGTATTCACAACACAAATCTATGTCTTCTCATTATATGTAATCATCATCACAACAAAAATGTTATCGCACCATATACCATATATCTTCTCACCACATGTCTTCACAACAATTTCTATGTCTTCTTACCACATATCGTCACAACAAAACTGTATGTCTTTCCGCCATTTGTCTTCACAAAGAAACTTTATATTTTCCAACCATGTCTTCACAATAATTTCTATGCCTATTTATCATATGCCCTCATACACCACTTTATGTCTTCTCACCATTTTCCATCACAACAAAATTCTATATCTTTTCACCGTATGTAATCTCAAATAAAAGCGACCGCTCTTGCAGACTCGACCAATGTCTTCCGTGCAACAAAATGCAGCTGCTGGTTGTACTAGCTTGTCTTTCAGTTTATATAATTTATTTTTGCAAAGCTTGTCGTTCAGTTTGTACAACGTATTTCTATACTACATGGAACTTTGTTTTGCATGTTCTGTAATTTTTTGTACAAGCTTGTATGACAGTATTTGACCAGCTTGTCTTTCATTTGTGCTAGTTCGTTTATCAATTTGTTTTATTTATTTTGTTGTACAAGTTTGTCTCCAGTGTTTATAACTTGTCTTTTATTCTAGTTCATTATTTTCAGTTTAAGTAACTTATTTTTAACGTGTTCGTCTTTCAGTTTTTATAGCTTATATTTTGTTTAAATGAGAGTGTTATAAAAACATGGAAATCAAATATTAGTTTCAGTGTGGCTACTGATGTTTAAAAGATCCACGATAATAATCATTATTTTCCCACCATCATTGTTACATCATTGTGCATAAACCACATTTTCTTACAGTGATTGTTACAATGATAGTTTGACAACCAGGAAAAGTTTTTATTCATATCATGTCTTTAAGCTATAGATATCTGTTTTGTAATTCCTTTAATGTTAGACCATTTGTGGTAAGTAAGTAGGTGAAGATACTCCATAAGGCCAAAAGTATTTGAATATACAGACTTATTTTAGTGTAAAATCTTTATCATCTCAGTATGTTATATCAAGCGCACGACATATCATCTAGGGTCCCCGACTTGTTACCTTGAGTGCACCACATATCATCTTGAGCGCATGAAATATCATCTCCAGTCCTAGTTTTATTATCTCGCATGCACAACTTCTTATCTTGAGTGTTAGGCATAGTATCCTTGGTGTCCTCTTCTTGTCTCCAGCGCACAAGAAATTATCTAACCAGCAAGACACATTATTTCAAACACTCGACATCTTACGTTTTATGGCAAATATAATGATACCTACTTACTTTTCTACCTTTATTTATCTTTATAAGATATTAGAAAATGCAATAGAAAGTTCGATCAGTATGTCTCTATAAACCTTTTATGTCAGATCAGTGTTTGTGTGTGAGTGCAATATACATGTATATTAATATGTCACAAATGGGTTACACGTGACAGTTATAGCATGAGGTAACGCAAACTAACAATAAATGAATAGTACACGTAAATCGTACCCGACAACAAATCGCAACACGTCTTTCAAATGAAAATATTTTGATAATGAGTCAACAGCGTATTTTTTTGCAACCAAACGATGCCTTTAACTTTGGGCGAGATGTACATCAAATTATGATTATAAAGCATTGTTTAAACAATACAAACATTATAAATCATTATACTTTTATTGAATCGATTGCCATTAAATAGTAACCATTAAACAGCTATCTAATGATAATGAGATGAATATACAAGTTTACTAAACTGTTCTGTCTGTCTCGATGAATATCATCTTGGTCAGGTCTAGAAACTTGGATATTCCCGATATTATCATACAATAAGTGTTTTGTTTTACGGCTACACTTAAAACAGCAGCATGATGTGGTATATATCACAGTTCACAAGCAAAAATGTTTAAAAACAGTTAATACATAAATTTAATGAATTTAATGAATTGTAACGAGAGTATTTTTTGGATTACGCAGTATAGAAACCAAATATGACTAACTGGCGTTTGACAGATCTATATTTAGGAAAACGCTTGAGCATGTTTTTTAAAAAAATGTTTCTCGTTCAAGTTTGCTTGCAAGAATATCACTTTTTGTTGTGAATATCACTTTCTGTGAACCTTCATGTGAACAGTTATCGATCAATGAGATAAGCGGAATTTAAGAGTCTTAAAATAATCAAAGTCATTTCCAGAGGTCCGAAGGCCCAAGGTCAATAGTTTGACGTTTTATTCGGAAGCCTTTTCATAATTGCTTTATCAAATAAAATAAAAAATGTCCGGTTGTATTTTTAAAACTTTGACTAATTAGCAAAGCAAAATGTGTTTGATACAGACCGGCCACACAGCGAAAACTGTGGGCAAGCGTTTTATATATGGAGTTATGTACAATCTGACTAAAGTTCTCGATCTTCTTAAAAGTCAGATCTGATGACAGCCCATTCAAATTCATCTTTTTGTATTATCTGATTTCCAATATTGCTTTTTTTATTTCCACCAATCTATATTTATTTGTACCAATCAGATGACTCGTTTCAACAAGCGTTTTGCTAAAAGGGACTGGATTTAGATTTTGTTTCTAAACTATCTTTAAAAAAATGTGAATTCAAGCAAAAATCACGCCCGAGTCGGGAATCGAACCTGGGCTGCCACCACAATAATATTTTCCTGCCTTCTTGACCAATATACCACAGAGGAGCAAGAACTTATCGATGGTTTATAATTGAGGCAGTTTACCTCCGGTATCCCTTACAAACGTTTTTCAATTTTGAAGTGAAGAAATAAGAAAAACAACTAATTCTCATTTCTTATTAAAGCTTTCTTATTAAAATTATAAACCCTTAACTTTTATCTTCTGTATACGTGATAATCACATATCGAAAACTGGAATCCCAGGTTAAATACATATTTTTTAAACTTCTGCTTTCACTTTCAAAATGTTGAAAGCAAGGCTCCGATTGGTTAACATAAGTCTCAATAGCCTGTCTTCAGATCCAACGAGTAGCGTTAATTGGAGATGATTTTAAACAGATTGAAGCTATGTAATAATTGTATTCATGTTGATAACTTGGCGTATAGTATAATGTATAATTAAAAGCACACAATCCTATAAACTTTTCAAACGTGCAGTTAACGCAGTAAGGAAGATTTTTTCTAGATATTTTCTACAAACTACGAGGGTGTTCTAGAACTAGAATAATAACGCTGTCTTCACGTTATATTTACTATGTCTACTAATAATAATCAAAGTACTCCCAAAATCTCGAAAGAATCATTTGACACAAATCTGTAGTCATGCCTCTTCACGGCACCCCTATGTTTTGGTAGCTTTATTTCTGCATAATATGTACATTAGCATCGTCATAGATTCTTAAAATTATGCATAACTAAAACAACAGATTAATACTAGGGTAGATATTTAATTTAATAGGTCACATTGTAAGAACAGCGTACAGTAAAAACTCTGAAAACCGGACCCTCCAAAAACCGGAATCCTCTAAAAATCGGACGATTTTCAAAGTCCCAAGTTTTTCTCTTTTAAGTTTAATCAAGAAAGCACTCTGAATACCGGAATTCTGAAAACCGGATGCTTTTTCATGGCCGCAAAGGAATATTATACATAAAAATCCTCTGAAAACCGGACAGTAATTGTTTAAACTTATATGTATTATCACTTTGAATTGATTTTAAAAACATATTCTCGAGCAAGTGACAAAAGTTTGTTTACCATCTTACAGTCACAAATGTTACCTATGTATGTGTGAAAATCATTAATCTGTGTGTTTGTATTTTGCATATTAGCTATAAAAGATAAACTTATAAAGTGCAAAACATTCATTTTAATCAAATAGGGAGAAGTTAATTCATCGATTGGTGTACAGTGATTTTTCATAAAATAACATTTTTTTTGGAGTATGAAAAAGATTCTTATTCATATTAATTATTAATTATTACTGATATTGGTATTGATTATTAAATATCGATACTCACATGATGCATGGTCTATGACTTATAGGAGCTGGACTATTTATATCGCTAGGATAAGCAAAACATTCTTTTCACTATAAAGTATCATTTTAAGTGATGTTTTACTGATTTTAATATAAAACAGAGACATACAATGCAGATTTGGGATAAGAAAAAAATACTAAAAGACACTGCACAGTCAGAAGGAATAAATAAAAGTGTACATATATAAATCCTCTAAAATATTTGTGCAAAATCCTCTCAGAACCGGAATCCTCTGAAAACCGGACTTTTGACTTGGTGCGGACAGGGTCCGGTTTTCGGAGTTTCTACTGTACATTGTATCTTAAAAGAATAATGCAAAGTCAACCAAAAATTACACAAAAAGAGATACAGATTTAGTCTATGAATAACCACCAACATAGATAAGCAACTTATAGGGCAGTCTACACGTAATGCTTCTCGAAATCAAACTATGCCACAAAAATGAAGGATTCAATATTTAGTGAGTGAGTTGGGTTTTACGACGAATCGACACAAAATAGTCATATATCGCCGAGGGATTTGATATTTAATTGATACATATTTAATTGATATATAATCAGTTCAGTATTTAAGGTAATTGTAATGTTCCTAAAATTATTTTTATTAACTCTCTATATGGAGATAGAATTAATTGGGTGTTACAAATGTTCGGTGAATTCTATCTCTCGGTAAAGTCCCATTAGGCCTAAAATTTTATAATAAAAACAATTGAAACATTGATCGAAAATAGATGTTATGCATAATCACATGGTCAGAAAAGCAATATTTTCAATACTGTACATGAATTTATAAAGCAAGAACCGTAAAGGGAGATAATCAAAACCAATGTATTCAATAAAACTTCCTATAATGCTCATCAATATTCAAACCTTTGACAAATATTAGATAAAACAATTACTGAGAAAAGAATTTAAAAAGAAATTTATACATATATTTTAATCTGATAACAAAAAATGTGGCAGCCTCATTATAAACAAAGGAATTATGAGTCTTAGTAGTACTGTCTTTATCAAATCTATTTTGATTTTGTTATTTACATTGATGGACATGTAGTAATAGAATATACTAACTGTACGAAATTGTTTGCTGATATAGGAGTCAGAGGCAAACAACTCCGTTTATTTCTGTTTATACAATACACACAGTTGTTAACTACACAAATTAATTTTTATTGGATATTTTATGCAAAATCTGACACAAAATTGAGATGTGATATGTTACCAAAATCGATTTCAACTAAATTGTTGATTTTTTTTCAGTGCAATTAAAGAAAATTCTTACCTGTACATAGTTTATATCAAATTCCTGTTAGATAAGACCAAAATCTTCTCGCAGTAGAATATTAATCTTTATGAAGTTCTGTTCGACCACTTTCTAATTATATGACATCATCAAGTTGTCACAACGGCTTACTGCAAGTGTTAACCCCCTATATGTTAATGTTTTACCCTTATGTTATTAATCATTGCCTACTGGAGGGAACTGTTTTAGAAAAGGTTGATAAATTTTATACCTTTATATGTGCAGTCATGGGTATATTCCTCATAAGAGTTCCTGAAATGGTCATATGATTTAAATTTATTTATTTATTTGGGTTTTACGGCGCACCAACACAGTATAGGTTATATGGCGCAAAACAGGACTACAAATTTTGGTTCCACATCTCATTTACATCGAAATAAAAACATGAGGTATGGAATCAAAAAGGAATTATTTTTCTTCGACAGTTAGTGACACGGTTTCTTTCCAAACATAATTCTACATATCATAAAACGATACGAGAGGTTTTCGGGAACAGATTGTTATACACTACCTTAAATGTCCAGTAGATGTTTCACCTTAGCAGTAACTTAATTGCCTATGCCGTGGTCATTAACTCTTATCGTGTCTCGTAAATAAACAATTAGGTAATCGAAAAGTCGAATTATTTTTAGGATAATATTAAATGCAAGGACAATGGTCCAATAGCAATAACCTTTCATATTGTTTTTGTAGTTTGCGCCGAACCTACTTTGTACTTTGTACTCCTGAAAACGAATCTTACTGAATAAATTTATGTGTACTTGAATCGCGAACCCGAAACAGTCCGAAACAACCAAAGTCTATTTACTTATGACACAATTCTCTGATTTAGGTAAGATAACTGCTAGCACAACCAAATTCTATTGACCTTTGTCGCAAGAAAAATTTTAATTCGGACAAGAAAATTCCTAGAACAACCTAAGTCTGTGTTCTCTAATTCTAATACAACAAACTGAAAGAACCATCAGAATCTGGTTACGTTTGAAACAATCCTTGCTTTCAGCACCCGCCTAGGCGTCATTTAAATGTTATCCTTTTAGACCAAAATAGAAATAGGAAATAGTAAACTAAGTATGCAGAAGGACGCCATTTATAGCTCTGTTTAATTTAGTAGTCAAAGATAAATAATTTCTTTATTCATTAGCTAAAACAACATTTCTTATCAGACAGTTAATTTTAGACGTTTCAAATTTAGAACCAATTGGTATTATGTATTCTCTCTACTGGAAAAAGATCATCTCTTTTCGTTTATATTACTCTGTAAATGCGTTACGACAATCACGTGTCAAATTAAGGTTAACAAGTGCTTTTGGTATTTATAAAAGGGCGAAGAAAATTGAAAATGTATATCATAAAATTGTACATGTTTACCCCATAAAAGGTATGCTAAATCAATATAGATTTTATTATTCATTATCTAGAAATAAAATCAAATTTCATTGTTCAAATCTGGTACCTATCGCACGGGGTATACACTACATACAAATCATATACAATGTTATCTTTTTTCCTAACTTTCATTTTGAGGAGTATAAGGTCTAAAAATAAATCTTGTCAAAATCTAGAAACCTTGGGTAAAATGACACCAGAAGCATGGCGTAATTTTTTGGCGCAAAAATAAATTCCATCATTGATAATTATAGTCAAATTTATTAGACATTCATGTATTAAACATAAATGTTTTAGCGCAGCTACCTCTATTTGTGTTTCAAACAGCAAGTTTGCTAGAAATACTGCTATAAATCAGTGCTTCTTATGGAATAAAATTCAGATTTTTACTTTTTCTTTATTTATGGAAATAAATAAAACTGACAATAATACTTCAAAAAAAATATAGCTTTTGACAAACTACTATATCATATCAAAATACAATTATCAATTTTATATTATATTATATTATATTATATTATATTATATTATATTATATCATGTTATGTTATGTTATGTTATGTTATGTTATGTTATGTTATGTTATTATATTGTATTGTATTGTATTGTATTGTATTGTATTGTATTGTATTACATTACATTATCATTTTACATAACATTACATTACATATTGCAATTTTATATTTCAACATTAACATTTGTATACACACCAGATTAACCTGGTTGTGAAAATTGACCAAACATGCATTAACAACTTCTCGTCTAGCATTGTTTTTTTTTTTGGTTTGTATAGTGCATTGTTGACTTTAAGATCACAATATACGTCTTCAAATTAAACATATATAAGCTATCTGAAAACATAAAACCCGCCATAAGGTAAAATATATGTAAAAATGAAAAAAAAAACAAGAAAGAAAAAAAATCCAAAATAAAACTTCCTGATCTCAGGGGCTGTTCTTAGGGTGTTTTAGTAAGACATTCCTCTTTACCATATTGTAAATTTACATCTACATTAAGATCATTGGCGTATGTACATTTTGTCTGGGTACAAAACTACCCGTTTAAAATTGGGATGAGAAATCTTAAAATCCTGGTTTAAACAAGATATGTAACAAAATGTATATATGACATTGAGAATTAAGAAATAAAGTAACAAATTGCATCAAATAGATGTAAACACTCATAAAGAATGGTCATGTTCTTCAAATTTCTGAACATGTTACACCAAATACTAATTTGTACTTTACGGGAATACCTGTCAGATATTCACAATTCAAGTTAATTTCAATAAACAACTTTAACAAAGTGTAACATTTGTGATTTAATAAATTTTGAAATGATTTCATCTTACACAAGCGCATAAAGTAACACTGACATAAGTTAGGTCTTATGTCAACTGTCCAGCTTTCATCTTGCGGAAGATCAAGATACTTTTACAGCCACATATGGACACTTGGGTAGAACCTACAACCGTTCGGAAGCCAACCATATACACAAATGTGAACATTAAAGTCTTGGATTTACCGGGAAATTATGTTTAATGCAATGAAATCTAATACTTTAATTCAAGTTATACATGGAATATCATTACTTTAGATTTTGATTTGACCACTTTGCATGGTTAACCTTGTGGACAATTACATTCTAACATTATGCTGTAATAACAAAACCACATTATGAAAGATGGTGTGACAGAGACAAACATGACCACAGAAAAGTGTATTTTAAATTGTCTTTGTCTTCAATATAATTTATGTTGTCCAATTTTCGTATGATTTCTATGCCGTTTAAGTTTCGGAAAGCTATTTTTTCTGAAATATCTATACATAACATATAAACTAGCCTTTAAAAGAAAATATTGAATTTAGTTTATGGATATGATTTATGTATGATTTTCATTTTTAGCAAGATTTTAAGTTAATTTCGCGCTAGATAATGGTAAACCATTGTGTATGGACCGAACTTTTAAATGGACGATCATAAATGCATGTTCTCAGAAATGACTCATATTTTATTCACAACAACTGATGTTGTATAGAACATTCTAACACGACCAGCGAATAACCTACATACATGTAGAGCAAAATCTATCTCGGGTTATTCTGCAATAAACTACTCGCGTGCAATGACGTCATCCGATCCAGGTGCGTAGCACGGTCGTAAAAAGTAGTTACCATTTTTTCTAACTTTGTTGATACTAGTATGTCGTATTAGAATCGAAATAATAAGTTCCCAAGTGTGATTTATCGTAGAATAACCAGAGTTTTTCGTTCTTATGCGAAACAATATATCACGATATTCTTACGCATAAGAACTCAAAACTCGGGTTATTCTACGATAAACCACGTTTGGGAACTTATTATTTCTTAAATACTACCTTGGATATAAATCTTTATTGTCATGGTTACCATAGCTTTAAAGGTACTCGCCCACAGTTTAGGTAAAAATTTTCAACATGTTCATTTCCACCAAGTTTGTTCAAAAAAATGTATACATGACACTGAAAAATTATAAAGTGGATGAAAATAAAAGTTAGATATTGGTAAAAATGGAAGAAGAATGTAAATTTTCTGCATTATTTCAAAAACGTTGCAACGGTTTACTAATTTCTGCACAATATTTTTGGTTATTTATAAGAATATCTTGCAAAAATCCTATATCAGTAAGTTTGTACCACTAGTCACTTTCAGAGTATTCACTTTTTATGGATTTTTTAGGGAAATAATTTTTCGTCGAAAATGTATGTGTTAATCCCTTTAAGTGATTTAATGCCGAAAAAAATCACGAAAGATCTTACTAAAAATCACGCTTTCTGTCTTAATATTAATCAGCTAAATTAAACAATCTCCCGTTACCAGTTATTATTTATTGCACCAGCTTGCCATATATCTCAGTCTTATTCATGAAGACTTTGACTTTTTAAAACCATTGCAATTACGTAATACGTAAGCTCAGACAGTTTTTAGAGACATCTGATACGAAATGTAGTGTATTTTCTTAGTTCTACATTATTGTCAAACCATCATCCAAAATGAATAAATCATAACATTTGTTGTTTTCTCCATGTGTGTTGACAAACAATCTGCAGAACGTTAGTAGTCTAGGGCTAAAACTTTGCAGCCTGAATTTAGGATCTTGAAAATACAAGGCAAACCTAAATCCGTGATTTTTTCTGGAATAATATTAAATGAAAAGGATTAGAAACAACATGTATATTTAATCGTAAATGCAACTAAGCGATTTATTGAAGACAACGGAGGAAATAACAGTCTACATAATTTGGTATTCAAAGCCTTACCGAATTAGATAGAGCAACGAATGTGGACGTTTTTGGCAAACAAATCTCAATGGGATTTGATATACACAATTTACTGCATTGACAAAGTAACCTGCTGTAATAAATAAATGTCCAAGTTAGGATAAAAAGTACAGAAGAAGGTGGAGTTGTAACAGTGTACCCGCCAATCTCAAGTTGATAATTATATTTCAGGTTAAAGATGTATGGAAAACTACTGAATTTCACTTTGTTTCTAACTGATGTCCCTGTTGTCAACACTCTTCATATAAGAGTGTGTCTTGGTAAAGGGTAGACATCTGACAGCTGAAGGTCAGGTGCCCCTTATGCATTGGAGTGGAAGTAATTTCAAAGACCACATTACCACACATTGCCACATTACCAGTTTTCTTCCAGAAAATGTGTGGGCAACACAAACCGTCAAAAGAGCACTGAAGGCCCTGTATTGCTTGCCTGTCCTAAAGTACTAAATCTTATCCAATAATACATAGTATCTAATACGGCCAAGATTTCAGGTAAAATGAAACATTCTGATTATGTTATATGCAAATCAAGTATATCATGAACCAGTTTTTTCAATGAATTGACCTTATAACAGTTATTATCTAAGTGACCCAGTTACAGATTGCCTTAGATTTTAAAGAAACAAACATCTTTACCAAATTTTATGAAGAAAAGGATGAGAATCTGACCACGAGTGTTGAAAATTGAAAATGCTTCTCTATGATTAGACCTAGTGATCTAGTTTAATGCCACAAGAAATCCAGATTTGAACTAGATATAGAAACAAATATTGCGAAAAATGGTTTGTAAATTTGAACTCTGAAGTATTTGCAGCATTTCCTATGATTGCTCTGATAACCTCAGGTAACGCAATATGAGCCGTGCCATGAGAAAATCAACATAGTGGGTTTGCGACCAGCATGGATCCAGACCAGCCTGCGCATCCGCGAAGTCTGGTCAGGATCCATGCTGTTCGCTAATGGTTTCTCTAATTGCAGTAGGCTTTAAAAGCGAACAGCATGGATCCTGACCAGACTGCGCGTATGCGCAGGCTGGTCTGGATCCATGCTGGTCGCACACCCACTATGTTGGTTTTCTCATGGCACGGCTCAAATATATGTGTCATGGTGACAAACAGTCTCACAAAGAGGTATGGTACCGTAATGAAATAGAAAATAATCGAGTTTCAACAAGGTGTTTTATGACTTGACTTAATCGCTACGCTTTCCTATTTGATGGTGCGATTACTTATAAAGTGTAAGACTCCTTGATGCTTTTCTCCTAAATCCTTCAAAAACGGACGGAGGTGTGGAATTTTGTCTTGCAGTTTTCTTAGCCGTGCCCTTAAAAGTTAGGCTCTTGGTGCTCTGACTTCAGACAAGTTGTTGAGTACATTGGTGTAATTATATCTTAGATTTACCATAATTTTATGTTTTACTTAATATGATCTGATATATTTTCACTAGTGTTAGAGCCTCTCTCAGCGGGGAGTGATTTTATTTACATTGTGTTGTCTAACTTGTTTAAAATAGGGTAAGTGCAAGGTTGGCATGCCTTAAACGCGTTTAAACCCCCAGTTTCCTTTATATTGGTAACTGACCGTTCCAAGGCGGTGCCCCTATTTTCAACTTGTTTTCTGTCCGTCTTGTATTTTGTGTTGCGTATGTTGTCTTGTTTGTTGTTAGCGTTTCTTTTCTCTTTTTCCTCACTCCCCCTATCGTCCCCTCCCATTCTTTCCCCATGCATTTGCATCCCCTCTCCTTTTACTATGAGTAAGTTATCGTGTCCACCTTAATTTTGAATGCCGGAATCCTTAGGCAGTGCCCGATTGTTGTTTTTTTCCTACTTGTGTGTGTGCGTGTGCTTCTGTGTGTCTTGGGCGGTGCCCAACAGTGTTGATATATCTTGTATGTTTGTTTATCTGTGTAAGTTAGTTATGTCTGTGTGTATTTGTCTTTTGTACGTGAGTGCCTGCGCTGCCCTGGTTTACGTTGTAGGGTAACTGTGATTAAGTAACATAGTATTCCTCTTTCAATATTCATCCTTGTTCAACTTCCCCAACCCCCCCCCCCCCCCCCCCGCAAACACACACACCCTCACCTCTTCTACCACCTACCCATTCCTCTCCCCTTCTTTTATATTTTGCTTAAAATTAAAATGTACTTGGATTTTTGAAGCAACCCGTCTATAATATTTTTCCGTTACAGCTTCTTTTTGTTGTGACAAATACGTGGCTCTGTGGCTGTGTTTTTGGTGCTCTGTGCTTCCGAGAAATCTGCCCTTACCTTTTATCTTTTGACCTTGTGACCTAGTTGTAAATCTCAGGTAACCCAGTTTGTAATATTTTAGAAGAAAGCATTCTGACAAAAACAAATAGCGATGAAGTAGAGACTGTGACGTAAAGCGTGCTAACAAGGCTTTCATTTGATTTGACCTAGAGGCCTTATCTACGACCTTAAATAATCCAATTTTAAACTTGACGTTGATTATATAGATGCAAGAACTCTGACGATAAAGTAGAAAATACTGTTTGTAAAGCGTTAACAAAAGTTGGTTTTACTATTTGAAGTAGTTGCATAATTGTAAAGCCCAGATGATTCATTCTGACCAGGGTTTCTTTGACTTGGTAAAGCATTGTGATCACTAGCGATTTAGAGTAAAATTATTGTCGAGACGACGCATGCTCAGGTTTGTCACAATTTCTCACCTTGATGCCGTTGTGCCGTTTTGAACTCAAACAGAGAATAAAATTCTTCCAAATCATAAGTTGACAAAAGAAATATTTCATCTTTTCATATGTGAAAAATATAGCTGCGTTAGCTTATAAATATACCTTGTAACACTTCGAAATAAAGTGTACAGCACGGCTTTATTTTTAAAAGCAATAACTTTACAATGAGAAAAAGTACATGCTTGAAATTGATTTATTTGTACAAGGGTGATAGCTATGTTACTCTTTTTATACCATAGTTTTTGTGACAATATACTATATTTTGATAGGTTTTTAATGCAAGTCAGAAATGTTTTATTTGATTAGCAAAATCAGATTTGCGCCCTTGGTAGGATGAGCCGAGTCTTGAAAATATGACAAAAGATGTTTGTCTAACCTATTGAAACAAGAAAGATGTTCGTTATATTGTCAATGACGATACAAGAATTCTTTATTTTGCAATTTGTCTACCTTTCTGATTTTATTTGAAATCTTAGTATTTCATAGGTTCAGAGAAGTTTATAATTATATCAATTTAATTTATTTGAGAATTAGCTCATTGAACACCATTCAACATTTTAGACGCTTTGACGTACTTAACATTAAAATGATCTGAACTAGAAATCCATCTACTGGTTCCATGAAACAGGTTTAGAGCGAAATGCCCGTCTTTTGGAAACTGTCAGAAGGTGGATTCCCATTCCCAAATATCATCGGGGTATATCAATAAGTTAACTTAATCTGTGTGCTCTCTCAAATAGGATTATTTATCATTTTCCAAGACAAACGGACTTCCAAATCATCCATTGACAAGAAATTTCACGTCAAAATGGTGTCTCATATAATTTACTTTACCTCTATTTACTGTTTTGAGCCAAAAGTATGTGGATAGAATGTGGTAGGGGTCAAAGTAGAAACGTCAAGTAGTTGGGTTTTACGGCGAATCGACACAAAATGGCCGAATGAAACGTCAAGGTCATTATGATCTAATATTGTAATAGTGCTGGTCAAACTTCTCATAACTAACATACTCCCTATAATCAAATGTCAAATAAGTATTTATCTCTGATTTAAAAAAGGAGCTGACAACTTGTGGTTTAGGGTCAGATACGTCAAAGGGTATGGTCACTGGCCTAAGATTGTTGTTGATTCACTGAAGCAAACGTATGTCTTGCATTGAAGATTTTTTTTTTATTTTTTACATAAAGTGAGATTAAATTCTGCTTTACATACAAGGAAGTTAATACAAAATCTGTGAAAAGATCCTTTGGAAGTATAGAACACAACTAAGTAACATAATAGCAGACTCGGTTTGACTGAGTCTGTTCATGAGAGGCAATGAAATGTGTATCATCCCTCACACCCCCAAGCACCGGCGTAAAGGTGGAATTCTATTACAGTTAAAATGAATATTCTCCATGATCCTAAAAGACCAGAAAATATAGCAACACTGAGTCCAAGTGCGGGGATGCATTGTACAGCCGCTACATGTTGACTGTTGACTTATTGACTGGTACCACATAACATATAAAGTTGAAGATTCCAGATGTCTTAGTGATATTTTCCTAATCACATACAAGTTAGTGTGACTTGGGTTGAATTTGTGTGTTTAAATGAATAATTGCTTTCGTTTTGTGAAAGATGAAAAATAATTATTTTAATACTTTACCATAATAATTATCATTATAGTATTCTTTAACTTGCAAGGCGACAATGTAACTCATATACAAGGTAAAAGACCAAATGATGAATAAATTCCATCCCCACAATGTTTCCTTGTTGAAAACAGATTTGTTTTCATATGTTTTCCTCTTGGTCTGGCTTTCTTGCATCTACTTTTACAGCATTTCTCTTTAGTTTGTGTGCATGTAAGGCACCTTAACATATTCAAAATAAAGTATTCTCTGTTATGGATCATATTTCAAAATCTTCTGCGTAGGTTCTGACTATAATAACGCATGGTCACAGTGTAATGAATTTATTTATTTATCTGTAAAAAGTCGGTCGTGACATTTTCAATATTTTGTAAACAAAGTGTCAGGTGGCACTATCAGTGCTGGGAAGCTATTGTTTTGCATTTTTAATTTAGCACTGCTGTTAAGTGTGTAAATATTAAGAAGTTTTAAATGGCGTCGTCCTCTTTCAAACAACAGTTTGTCCTTTACCTTGAACACATAAATGAAAACTCTGCTGATAAATAGCATGTTGTTGTAAACAAAACGTGCGTTAGAACACGAAATGACGCTTCCCGAGGAATTATTTATTAAATTGACAATATTGAATGATGAAGTTATTTTATAAGTGTATCATAATTATGAGTTACTTAACGCATGTGGAAATAGTTTTGCGTTTCTTTGATGTTTTTGTAGTTTATTTGGCAATGGTCATTGAATTTTGTCCTTGTTTTTCAGTCTTTCAGTCTTCTTGCAATCAAATCTATCGTTGCTTGTAGCATCTTTTAGTGACTCCAAATATGAAATGTAAAATAACGCCAAAAATAAAGGCAGCATTAAGCATGAGATAATTTTCTTGGTAGAAAAAAAAAATATTCAGTCTTCATGTTGTTTGTTCAAAAGTTTTATATCTCATTTTAATTGCTACAAAATGCATCAATGATACCTGGGAAATCCTTGAAAACTACTTCAAGAAATATGATATCTTTTTGGTGATTTAAAATAATGTCAAAGCTGTAACTTACTGGTATGTTTAGAATACTAGGTATTACCATTTTTTCGTATTCATGCATGTGTATATTGTTGTATATGTAGATGAGCTGTGTTCTGTTATGTAAAAATGAATTTTAAGTAATATGAAATTTACAGAAAATGCTAAGCAAATTATATCATAATTTAGATAAGTTAGTTTTGTATTATTTAGGGATATCTTAAACCCTCCCGTCAAACGGCCAGTACATACACGTAAAATACAGGAAATTAGAATTAAACTGTCGAAACCTCCGGTGGTTAGCTTCTGATCCTATTCAAGTCACGTTTTCTTGTTATAATTTTACCTTCAAAACTTAATCTTACTATTACAGAATACATATTTTCTGGCCCTGACCTGATTTAGTGATGTTTCGCATAAAATATATCTTTGAATCACATATAAACTGTTTTCATAAAATCTTAAGATATTAACATCTTAACCGATATATCAGCTGGAAATATACTAATATCCAGAAAAAAGCTATTATGAAAACGTGAGGATAGCATTACGCAATATGAAAATATGTTTTAAAGTCTCAGGATATAACATTAGCCTAATTCTAAATGTAGTTTATTGAAAATTTGATGCGGCCATGTGTATATATTTCAAAAATATAATTACAATTTTTTAACTAACACAAAGTTCAGCGGCTTTAAAATGTCTCACAGTACTTTGATTCAGTGCTGTTTTACTTTTTTGACCTTCGGGATTACGGAGTCCATTCAATATGCATGTGTGACAGAAATCCGCTTTTCCGCTTAAGCCGGTGCTAGGATGTGTGAGGGTTTTGCACTTTCCATAAACTCTCATGAAAATCCTCAATCAAACTGAGTCTGCTATTAATTTACTTGAAAACATTCTATGCTTCGAAAGGATTTTTAATAGATTTTTTTCTTGTTTTTTTATTTTTTAAATAATGGGGTAATATACAGATATTTGGAAAACGTGGTTACTCATAGATATTTGAAAACTGTACATTAGAGGTTTCATCGTGTTTATGTCAGAAAACAAATCCAGATGTACATACCTGGTGCAGTTATGTTCTTGTCAAATGCTTTGTGTCGGTGCTAGGGACATAAGTGATGTTTCAAAATTTATGACCTCTAATGAACAGACTTTAAAACCAGGTTTATCATTATTATGCTTGTTGGCGTAAATTGCTTTCAAATTATTATTATGCTTGTTGGCGTAATGATCTTCTTCGATATTTGAAAATTGAATTGCACTTTATAATAGGGCATTATTGTCAGTATTTTTGAAATATATAAATATGGGTTTTATTTAAGCTTTATCGTTTGAGGAAAAATATTCATTTAGATGTGTTCAGAATGTTGACATGTCTCGGAATTGGAAAATTTTGAGTGTGTACGTGTATACATGTTCGAATCCCATGAACATCTTAGTAAGGTCACCGGGGTGGATTTTCAAATTACATTTTTCCAACACGATTTGCGTAAGATAGTCCTGCTGAACCTGAACACATTTAATCAAAGCGAGTCTCCTATTATTTTGGTTTGTTTCGTTTTATGTTTCAAAGTGATCTTTTTATAGATCGTATAGTTTTTATTATTGAGTAACTGACTGACGTAAATAATCATGGAGACCCCACTTATTGACTTTCTATTGCAGAAAATTGTGTCAATTTCTTTGCGTTTACTTTTAAGATAAACGGCAACTCGGACCAATCACGTTACTATGGTTATTAAGTAACGTCTAACTCTGTACTGTGTGACGTGAATCTATTTCAAGAAGTACAGTTGCTAGCAGACATATTACTGGTTATAATAGCACCAGTCATACTAAACAGGAACAACGTTATAGAGCCAGTGTATGTATTTATCAAACACCCTAACAAGAGGCACACCACAAAGAAAGCATCCTCCGCTCAAGCAGCCAGCTATGTAGGGATTGTTAACGTAAGGAATATGCACATAAAATAAATAGAAGCAATGATGCAAGTTGTCAATTAGGAAATAACAAATAAATTATGAAACACATTAGAGCAACGGTAAATTGCAGAACATACCTTTATTAGAAACTCAAGACATTTTAAATATCTATCGAGAAATCAGATAATATTCTACAAGTCTCAAGAGAACAAAACGAGCATACGTGTGTGTTTGGCTACAGTTTTACGTTTAGTTCTAAATAAGCTTTAAAATAAGGTGAGTATTAATGGTTACTGCAAAATACATTGTTTAGACTATTTGATACTATCGTACTACTTGCAAGCCAACTATTAGAAATAAGCGGACATCTAGCAGAGTCTGTAACGTAGGCGGTGTAATCATATAAAATATATTCACAAGATTTCCCATTGGTGCATCTTATTTTGTTTCGGATTGTCGTAGATTATGGGCCATAATTTCGATAAAATATTAAAGATGCTACAACTATCTGTAAAATGAACTGGGTTGAGAACATATACATGATTTGATCACATTGTATATCTTATATTCTAATCTCAATATAGTCTAAAACTTCAGACAATGCCAAGCATAGTATCACATTCTTATTGGCGTTTTGGAATTGTTACCTTGAAATCTTAAATGACCCGAATCAACTTACAAATCTAATTCAACACTCGATATTTGTCAACCAGTTTAGTAGTACATACTGCTATTGACACAACAAATTGTCATAGAAATGCACACGATTTTATCACTTCACATATAAATCTCCCAATCTTGAAAGTCACTAAATTCAAACATTCTAGGAATTTACTTTTGTTAAAAAAAAAACCAAGTTAATGTGATTCACAAGGCAACACAGACACGTATGTGTATACCAGTTTTTTACAAAAATATTTTCAGTCACAAGATATGAGCTATGCCATGAGAAAACCAACATAGTGGGTTTGCGACCAGCATAGATCCAGACCAGCCTGCGCATCCGCGCAGTCTGGTCAGGCTCCATGCTGTTCGCTTTTAAAGCCTATTGGAATTGGAGAAACTGTTAGCGAACAGCATGGATCCTGACCAGACTGCGCGGATGCGCAGGCTGGTCTGGATCCATGCTGGTCGCAAAGCCACTATGTTGGTTTTCTCATGGCACGGCTCATATGTTTAACTGATTTCTTTGTTATAGTATGGCAACGACCGGATTTTGTTTTCTTATGATTTTTCCTGATGATGAAATCCGCACGTGTATAAATTCTGCTTGTGTGTGGCATTTTTTTTTTGATGAAGTCGATAAAGCAATATACCTATACCATGATGTGTTTCAGATATAACGCTAGGTAAGTATTTTAATTTCAAGTGGCTCATTCAGCTGAAGGTAACATTTCATGCTGCCCACGTATCGTACATATACTTACAATATATATAAAAATATAAAAAATAATGTCAAATACGTATGAAATTAGAACGTAGAATGTATAGGTACGACAGAAATACTGCAATACGTATAAAGATCTCTAGAAAAGGTGTCTATAAGTGAATTTTATGACACATTTGCCTTATTTTTCTTTAGCTCAGAATCTAAAAATAGCCAAATAGTTCAAATGAATTTTCCTAAAAATGATGTTTGTGAAACACCTTACTCCTAAGTTCTAAATTTGTTCTAAGAAGGATTCTAGAAACGGGCCCCGGGTTCGGGTTATCGCTATATTTATCTGTGGAAGGAGCTCGTAATGTGGTTGAATTATTTAAGCCGGGTGCAAGGTATCAAACTGATATCAACAAGACAAGTGTGTTATCAATATCTTATACTAACTTTCGCCACAACATCCTCGTCCTGAAATATAATGTTGTGCAAATACCATTATTTTATCAACACCAAAGCTGATAACAACTCTAGTTAATCTCGTAGCCCATATAAACGACGTATCGCTATGCCTGTTTTATGTGGGCGACCTAAAAACGAATTGTGTAGGCGAATGATTGTTTCTAGCGATATGTATACACGATAGACTGCTACTCAGACACCAGAGTTTCTGTTCTGATTCAGTTAATATTATACTTTGACTAAGACCAAATAAGACATTTAATATAATAAACAGCCAGGTCAGAAAAAAAATCAGAACATGTACATCTTGTCCATTATCTACTCGTTGCTATATTTAATCGGATGGAATGAATTCTTGGAAGGGTAATACATGTAGACCTATAAATGTGGGATACAAGAATCGTCATGTTGAAACAGAATGCAGAATGACATTTTGTGGAATAAAAATGTTTAGCTCGATTAATTTTTAGCCTGCTAAATTTCTAAAATGGACTGGTCCATCATTCAATTTGGACAGTACTACTTATTATTCAAAGGGGTATTCACTGAAAATTTACTGACTGAATAGCGAACAGTGCAGACCATGATCAGACTGCACGGGTGTGCAGGCTGATCTTGGTTTGCACTGGTCGCAAAAGCAGAATCGGCTAAAGGGTAACACTGGAAGTACGATATTACAGTAAAGTGTTATGTCTAGGGTCAAACTAAAGTTCATGAAACAACTATTCCATCTGGCATGTACGTATTGATATTAATTTCACTAAGTATTTTATGTAAAGGAATGACATTTGTATCCATATAATATATCAAGCATTAAAATCAAGGGCGGCAACTCTTTCCGTAAGATTGAACGTCGTTCTCAAAAGCAAACAATACAGAACATATCTTTGAAAGTCGGCAATCAAAATTTCAAAAAGATAAAGTTAAATAATTATATTTATTGAAGATTTTCTACTTTCGTAAATATCTGAATATAAAATTTTTAGTGAATGATAGCCATTGGATATCTTTAAATTTAAATTTCAATATCAGTAATTCCTTCCTTTATCATTGACGTCAATGGAAGTTTCAATGTTTGAATTGTACCTTTAAACCACACTATCAATTGCTTAAGAACAAACGTATCAAGAAAACAAAACTTAACATGCTGTAGATAATGGTTTATCTTTAACAATAATTTTCAACGAGTGAGAGAGTTTCTAAAAAAACTTATAGCTTCATACACAATTCCCTATTTTGATAATTGTAATACAGTCAAACCTGTGTTAAAGACTACCTCTGAACAGAGACCACCTGGCTCTAAAGACCACATGTTTTGTTTCTCATTTTAACATTTACAGTGTATTTTAACTTGTGAATAAAGACTACCTCCCAATAAAGACCACATTTTGGCTCAACCAAGGGGGGTCTTTATGGACAGGTTTGTATTGCAACAAATGCAATTATATTGACAAATATTGTTTTAAATCAACAACAATTAACTTTAAGAACCCTTTCTGCAGATTTGTCATTTATTTTAATTTTTCATTTTTGTCCTTGTACGTAACAATGTCCTCCTTTACAGACAAGCAGATCGATCATCTTGAACAGGGGAAACATTTCAATTTCCTATGAGCACTATAATTAACTAGAATAAATGAAAGATACTAAAATTAACTAGAATGAAACAAAATGATTCAGGAAGTTTTGCAGCTATTGCTATGTGCTCTTATATATGTGAGGGTTCAAAAAATATATGACATTAATTATGCTAGTTTTACCGCTAAGATGTGTGACATTGTTTTTAAAGCTTTTAAACAAAACTGTCCAACTCGGAACGCATTTACTTAATCAAAGAATACACAATACACAATAATTGAAAGTGGTATGCTAGCATCATGCAAGTTTAAAGTATTTCAACCAATCGTTCAAGGCTCTCATGTGTATGAATGAATATTAACAAACATGTATCATTTCCACAATGTCTAAATTTATTTCATCGCATTTCAAATGTTTTTGTAATTCTTCATATTGCATATATTGTATCACAAATATACTGCGAGGCTAAAATATTGGATAATTAATTTTCAAATACATTAGCCATAGGCAATTGAACTATTTCGAATTTTCAACATGATTTATCTTTTAGTCTATAAAGCATACCTTGCACATACATGAAAAAACAAAACAAATTGCTCTTAAAAGTTGCTTTTTTCTTCAATAATGAATGATTTTACCATAATATTAGAATTAACAGCATGTGAACTTATGCATTATGATTCCTCTGTTATTAATTCTTATTGCAGTTCATAATTACGCATAGCTCGATATTATGCACATAATGCGTATTATAATATCTGTCACTGCTCACCTTCGGAAAATATTTGGAAAATATTGATTCATTTCGGTTTCTTACGCGAAAATATGTTCATTTGGACCATAGTTTGATAATATGTCTTTGATATATAAATTTGATAATGTTTCCCTGTATTGTTTTTGTTCTGCTTGTCTCTTTGAATTGAAATGTCAATCAGGTATAAAATCAATGCATAAACTACTACAGGGTTTTCTTTCAGCCTAGCTGCGTTCTTTGTGCGTGGCTATTTCTGATGTTTTTTTCGTACTTGTTTTTAGAAATCTTTGTCACGTCAATAGCTGGTGTAATAACCTCTTATTGCAACTTATTGTATCATTTACTATTATGAAATTCTTTGTGTCCCATTTTCCAAACCGCCAGTATTGTTTTAACTTAATTTCTTTGAAATAATCCTTTGCTGACCCTCTATCAAATTTGGTCCAATTATTCAGATTCTTACCAGGTCTAAAAGAATAGAAATATACTTAAACAATATCTCCTCCTAAACCAGTTGGTCAAGTTAAAAAAATAGTTTCACATAATTTTTATTGGATGAACATCTTCCAAAAGTGTTCTTGCTTCTTCGTCAGAAAATATGGACGCTAGTGGGCATGGTAAATTTCTTTCTATATATAAATAGAGAAATCTACAATCTTCTCATCAAAATCTAATGACCCAATTTAGGATTTTTTGTTTTTGAACGGCCCTCTAATAACAGAATTCAAATCATTCTGATTCGTCGGAAACAGTGCCGATAGTTTTCATATATGTACATATTGTGAACTTGTTTTATTGACAAGACCAACCAAGAGTGTTCATGAAATTTCTGTTTGTCAAAAACAAGGCCACCAAAGCTAGAATTTAAAAAAATCTTTAAATGATGTTTTTTTGTTTTTTTTTTTAAAAACAGGTCTGATTTTAAACAGCTGCAAAGAGATGTTTCTAAAGTCGCTCTCTTCTAAAATTGTTCCAAGGATAAGTCCACACTCAAGGAATTTAAAAACGCCTCGTGCATATATGGCAATTATTCCTTCATGTATTTGTATTGAAATGTGTGATATTAACGTATTATTATACATCAAATCTATCAAAAAATTATGTGTTTTTAAGACGCGTGACCGTGTAGTCAATTACAAACTCATAAACAACTTTAAATTCAAAATTTCTCAGTTCTTATCATATTAAAGGTCTCTTCATTAAAATCGATATTTCCCGATACAAAGCTAATAACCTATAAATATGCACGAGTTCTCAGCGGAAATATTGCTCGACTTAAGGAGCGCAATATTCTTCCGATGAAGAACGAGTGCATATTTCCCGATGCAAAGATAATAACCTTTTTATTACATACACATCTACACGTATAAATATAATGTAATTATCATAAATTTGTTTAATAGCCTGAATAGGATTGACAATACTGAACTAAATAGAAAAAATAGTGCAAGAACAAACACTGAATTACGTCACGCACCCGATATGAAATTCAGGCGTCAGTGTATGGAAAAATATTGACGTCTCCGGTACCAGTGTAACTTAACGGGGAATAGAAACGTGTATGTAATAAATTCTGATGTCACTGAATGTATGAATATATATCAATGTAAAAGGTGTTTAACCTGATTCCTTATCAAATAAATCTGTTAGCTTCTCTGGAAAAGAAAAGTTTAAAAGGTAAACCCTACTTGTATATGATTTCCAATGATTGTACATGTA
Source organism: Mercenaria mercenaria (assembly GCF_021730395.1). NCBI lineage: Eukaryota > Metazoa > Mollusca > Bivalvia > Venerida > Veneridae > Mercenaria > Mercenaria mercenaria. The sequence continues at coordinate 50,093,073 of NC_069371.1, forward strand.
CAATAACTGGAATAAAGTATACATTTAGTCAAGGACCATTTATAACAAGTCAATATCAAACCATACACTCTCACCTGTACCCATCCTAAAATGGAACTCGCATAATGGTCAATTCAAACAGTCATTGATTCTTAACTCCGTAGCAATATCTTGCTAAAATCGTTCGGGGATACTTCTAGCAGTTTCCTGTGTTATATATTTGTCTTACGAATTTTCGAGAGGGAAGTAACCTTTTCTTTTGACCTGACAGACCTAACTTAAAAAAAACGACAACAAACATTAGTGACAATATCTTTGTATCCGTCAATGAATAAAACACTAACATAAAGCCTTTGAACCATATCTATACTTAAATTATGTGCGTCATGTCTAAAAGTTATATGATTGAGATATATAAGAAGCATTTTAAAACTTAGATTAATTGAGTTTTAACCTTGTGAATGAACCAGTTAGATTCTATTAAAAGTGAATGGAATTTTTTCTCCCGTGGTTGTCAATGAGGTTGAAAAGGGCAGGAGTAAATAGTAGAGTGGCTTGTTATTTTATTTTTCGTGCTTTTTAAGAATTTATAGCAAATCAACAAATAGTTTTACCATGTCATAACAATTTCATTAAGTTTGGATAATTATTTCTTAACGTGAAAAGGTGATGAACTAGAAATAAATATTTTCGGAATTTCTAAATTTGAATATTATTTATTTCAGTAGCTTACCTACAAATTATCACGGATCTGTCCATATGATAACTTGTTTTGTGTCAAACATTTTATTACATTCTCAAAAAATAACATTTGTTGTATCAAATGAATTGTGTTCAAAGTTTTACAAAAAAGTGCGTATCTATTTTTTGCTTGCTTCGGAAATCAAACCCGGATCCACATGTTGAGAATATTCGGCCATAACACAATCCATTAAGCTACCAAGTTGTCACTACCACACAGCCCCCAAAAGGTGACAAATAAAAGCAAAACCAATACAACCAACGAAAGGTCTGTGATAATTAGATAGAAATTACTTACAGTCAAACCCTTTGTTAAAGACCACCTCTGAACAGAGACCACCTGGATCTAAAGACCACATGTTTTGTTTCCCATTTTAACACTGACAGTGTGTTTTAACCTGTGAATAAAGACCACCTTCCAAAGAAGACCACATTTTGGCTCTCCCAAGGTTGGTCTTTATAGACAGGTTTGACTTATATGGTTCCGCTCTCGCGGTAGTTTTCATAACAAAAAATGTAATAAGTTTTAAGCAGCTTTTCTAATTATCAATACATTTTATTTGTACATAAAGTTTTACATTTAGTTATTATGTACAATCATTTCACATGTTTTTGGCATGAGAGTGTTGCGCAATAGGCCGATGGTATGAGGGTGTATAACTTGCGAGTAATTGTTGGCCTTTTACGAGATATTCAAGGATTTAAAAATGGCCGAAAGTCGTTTGGCATTCAACCGTATTTTGTTTATTTATTTTAACCCGAACAGCCTAAGAAAGTATTCAAAACTTTTATAATCTACAAAGTAGCCCAAGTTACCGTCTTCTTACATTAAATCGCAGTGTACAAAATATTATGAATATAGGTTTTATTATCATCGAAAGTTTTTCAAATTAAATATCTAAATAGTAGTATGATTTTTCATTACTATAAAATGCTATATTTGTGATAAGAAGTTTAACTTTATGTTTATTAATATACTCAATGTTTGACAAACGAAAGAGTAGAAATGAAACGGAATCTAGTTTAGACATTAAATAATATCTAGAATTGATTCCTAAGTCAATCAGATAACCAAAAATGGTTTACCTATGTGAAATTTATGAAATTTTTATTTACATCAATAACTGAAGTGTAAATATTTAATTTAAATCTGTGACCACAACGAATGACAACTCTTACTTTAGACATGTACTTACAAGCAGAGATTTCCCTTGCAATTGCACACTTGAGTGGAAAATGCAGAGGGGTTTAGACACAATATCATAATATCCTTTGTTTTCCTTTTTTTTTAGCCCACCCGCTTAGCTCAGTAGGTAGAGCGTTGGTCTACGGATCGCGGGGTCGTGCGACCGATCCTCGGGCGGGGCGTATGTTCTCCGTGACTATTATGATAAACGACATTGTGTCTGAAATCATTAGTCCTCCACCTCTGATTCATGTGGGGAAGTTGGCAGTTACTTGCGGAGAACAGGTTTGTACTGGTACAGAATCCAGGAACACCGGTTAGGTTAACTGCCCGCTGTTACATGACTGAAATACTGTTGAAAAACGGCGTTAAACCCAAAACAAACAAAACAAACAGACATAATGTTTTTACAACATAGACAATCAGGATGTATTCGTATGTGTTTGACAAGCCGATATCAAAATGAAATATCACTTATTATTTTATAGAGAAGAAAATACAGTTTTGCTTGTATCAAAATGTCGCATTTATGAACAGGTGTTGTAATACATGACGTATAGGATTAATAAAGGTACAATTATATTCATCTGCATTTCATATGCCTATATGGTGTTTACTTTAAGGTTAGCAACGACATATACTTCTACGCTTGTTGATATGTCAGACACAATTTGACATTGAATAAAACAACAATGTCAAGACAACATTAGCAGATCTCTTTTTCACGTTTTACATCTGCTTGCGGTACGTACATTCTAAAAACGCTAAAAATTTTGCTAAAAATATTCGTTAGCCTATTGACAAGGTACAGGAGATCGTTGGATCTTTCCCTGGCCGTGTCCTACAAAGAGTTGAAATATAGTGCCAGTAACACGCTTTTTATTTTGCCCTCAGCATTGTAACAGAAACTGGCCTATTCCCTCAAACCCTCGTGGCGATGGATTCCGTCGAGAACGATTACTGCCTGTACAACTTGTTTCACAATCAGCCTACAATAAAGTAGTGAATACATATAAGTAAAATAGTACCTACTTTGTGGAGGAATCAGTTAGATCTCTCAGCAGTATACTCATAAACATTAAAAACAAAAAAAAAACTGGTTTTTCGCATTGACAAATAAAGTAATGCTCTGAAATTTAAACACGCTTTTATTACTTGTGTTTAGCTTCATGTGATGTAATTCTTTCTTAAATGAAATCCAATGCGTTCCCATATTTTTCTCACATAAGATTTTTTAGGGTTTTATGTTACGCGGATTACAAATACCATTTATTCTTTAACCACTTGTACATAATTTTATCTTCTGATATTGCCTAGAACTTAAATTGTTTTCATTGTTTTTTCCTTCCTTCTCTTGAGAAGGAATATTATAGTTTGGTTAGTCACACTTGACTGAGCTACTGATGTCGAAAGCTGCTGTCATTACAAGCTGGCCAGTCAAACTCCGTGACCTTAGAAATAACCTCTGACGTTAAAACTATTCTTTCCTAATTGAGGCGACTCTCTGACTGAACGCGTCCATGGATTACATATTACTAAACCCGAGGATGGTTGACTGATTCTTTTATTTCCTCCATTCTTGAAGAACATAACATATGTACAAACAAATTTACATGTAAACAACTAAATATTATCGTTATCTTCAAATGCATGGTTAATATGTGAAAACAAACCCCATTGCGACCCTCTAATTATGTGTAACAAATTCACGCATCGAATCATAACGGATTGGCCGGGTCAATGTCTTATTGCCGTATTTACTCAACTGAAAGTGGTAACAGATTTAATTTGTTGTTGGATTTAACAATTTATGTTAAATAATAACTAGCGTAAATACCTACTTGACATTTTTTGGTAGTATAAAACAGACATTGCAACCAAAATTTTACATGATGATATATATATTTATATAGATGTGCCCTAGAAGGAACTTTTGGTATGCTTTAACTTGTACTATATACTGTTTATGCCACTAAGGATTAATTTGTTCCTAATACGTTCCACTTTAGTGTTAAAATCTTAGGATGAATCTTTACATTATTATGTTGGAGGACAATATGTTAGAATAGCTATAGCCAAATATAATTTATCATCATTATCATTATCTTTATATGTTATCAATATTTCTCAATGTAATTAGATTTTCTATTGATGTTATTTTGTTAAGTACCCAGCCGTCACGTCAAATAATTATCACTGAAATGCATAAACCTTTTTGTAAAAGATTCAACAGAACGCAACTAAAGCAAAGCATTACAGCAATGTATACATCGATGTGTAAACGGTAGACATTTACACACACATGCATAGACAAAGAACAAGGACAGAGCAAACGGAGAGCATAATGGCATAGCCAACGAATGGTTAGACGCAAAAAACATCCAACCAAAGAAGTAATTATGCGCACCTATAGCGCGTTTGACCTTAAATCGGCGTTTAAATGTTAGAATCATTGATGCAAAACATTTATTAAAGCAGAAAGAGTATATTGCCACATAGATAGATCTACATTTGATGTAAAAAAAATGTATCATTTGTACATACGAAAAACATCTAGATGCGCATACAGCTTGTTAAATTTTTGGTTATAACAGAATATAATATTAATTTGTGAAAATATTCTTGATAACTTGATAAAAACAGAAATGAAACGGTAAAACAGCTTTAGTAAAGTAAATGTAAAGGATGTTTCAAAAACTTCGTTAAAGAGAAAATATATAGTAAAGTTTTAAATAAAATCATTAATGCCCGTGTTTCTGAATTTAAGAATTATAGTTATTTTCTTTCTGCCAGTGCAAAGCTTAAAGCCAATTTAGATCAAAAATGTTTTATTTTGGTTTATTGTTCATTCTGTTATCATGAAAATGTCGGTACTTACGTCATAATATGGGAGTGTAAATAAAGGAAAAGAAAACAAGGCCATAAATTAAGGAAGAAGAGATAATAAAAGCCAGGCTTAATAATTTTTGTCTTTCTTAGAAAGTGAAAATACTTTTTTTTTTTGTATTGTGTTTTTGTATTTGGAAGTCATTTCTTATATTCTCGGGGAATAATTATCGAATAAAAATAGAGAACATTTTTTCAAAGGCTGTGATTTGTTACTTGTATTTATATGGTTGCCTACTAAACCTATATTAAAAAGGTTTCAAGAACTAAATATGTTTGATTGTCAACTGAACCTATATGCTGTAGATGAAATGAAATATATTTCAAGAATTACATTTGATTGGTTGCCTACCAGATCTACATGCTGTGTATGAAATCAAGAGTTTTAATAGACGCTTCAAAAACTAAAAGTAAGTGTTGTATCTTTGATACTTTGATCTCTTAGTTGTTTTACGTTGGCTATGTATTTTGTTTTCACCCATACATAAAATGCTATGGGCGTGTGGTTAAGGAGGCTGCGTTTTTTTATATGTGGCTGTTCATGCTGGATAAACCAAGAACCGTGAATTATTTTTGGCTGGGTATAACGTCGCATCGACATAATTATAGGTCAATGGCGGCTTTCCAGCTTTGATGGTGGAGTGCCCCTTCGTACATAATTTTATCACGGGTGGGCACCTGGGTAGGACCACCGGGCTGGACGGCTTTCTCATATGAAGAAATCAACGCCCCAAGTGAGGCTCGAACCCACCTCGATGTTTGGCAAGTGATTTTAAGTCAGAGACCTTAACCACTCGGCCACGGAGGCCCCTTGTTTTCAAGAGTATGAAGCTAGTTTTTTCATGTTTGATAAACTAGAATGAGTGGATTGATGTTCTATATCCGAAGCATGAACATGAAGCTTTAACTGAAATGATTATGTCAAGGTTTTACTGTAGTCTATTTCAGCTCCTAGCAACTGCCGTCAACCCATCGCATGTTTGCTCCTACTTTCGTCTTGTCTTTTATAATTTCTTTTGATGTATTTTAATAGGCTTATGACTGATGTTATGGCCCGCCCATTTCGTAGAGGAGTGTCTCGCAATGACGATAGACGATCATTTTTCTCTCTGAAATGCGTCATTTTCTACTAATTTTGTACATTTCTGTTAGAGATTTGTTGAATTTAATCTAAATTCAGCTAGCAGAAGAGTTTCATGCACTTAAAAGCAATCAAAACCTTATTTTCAAACAGTTGCGTAAGTTATAAATGACAAAACTGTTTATGTACATTTTCTTTTCATCTATGGTGTGAATATTTAGCATGTTTTCAATAGAGGGGAATCAAATTGTAATGCATAGAGCTATATGTTTGTGTACCTTTATATAAACAGTCAAGAACACGTTTCTTAACTGCAGGGAGGCGGGGTGGTGTAGGGGATGGGGGGGGGGGGGTGCTTTTTATTTTTTGGGGGGAAAGTACAAACATTATTTTCCATAGGATGCATTTTGAAATGTATGTTGAAGTTCTCTCATTATTGTCTGTCACGAAAATGGTATATTTAAAATTAAAATGTCTCTACAAAAACTTAGCATGTCTATACATGTTATTCATACAAATCTTACTTGTCGACCTTCTACATTTGAATGTGGAAAAAAAAGGAATATATTCTCTAATAAATAATGTTTTTGTTTCAAAATTACGCATGATATCCTTTTGTTTAAGACCAATGTGGTTTGTATAATGACTCATTTTTTGTGTAACCTTTAAAGATTCATCTTATTAATTGCCTGTTATTCCATGACTCGTTTGAAAATAAAGATAAAAAATGTTGTCGGTAGTAAGCAGTATGCTAATGTGATATTTATTTAAAGAAACATGTCTCCAGATGATCAAAGCTATATCAAAACAAGTTTATCAGAAAGAAAGTAAACATTATAAATTATCAAAACATGGTCATCAATCAATATTGTTAACGTTTTTATTATAAAATGGGTATAATTTAAAGAAATGTTAAATTCGTCTTATTTTACAGCAAAAAATGGGGTTAACGGTAGATTTTCCGGAAGCAAAGCGCATCCTTAACACAGTCAAGGAGCTATGCATAGCAATGTAGGCCCGTGGAAAGATATTGCAGAGGCGTAGTTTCAAAAAATCTAACAAGTACATTGTAATTATATGCAAAATACCAAAGTGTTTTAAGACTTAGTGCATGGCTAACACTTTGCAAACTATACACGTACTCTTCAAGTAAATACTACTTGGTTATCCCTATAAATGAATGTTTTTTGTAGAAAAAGACACAGGACTGTAGGCCTGACCATCCAATCTGTCTTCTTATGAAACTAAGCTTTGCAGTCACGTGGTGCAGTTTGTGCGTGTGCGTACTTGCGTGCGTTGTGTTTTCTTTAAGTTAGTTAACTAAAAGAAACAGAGAAAATCTTTGTTATGCCTGTCGTTAAAGAGGTCATAAAACGTGTAACACCCCTAACGCTCTTAGCGCCGGGTTCCCATTTTCCAGAATCGATGAATGGGCTTCATAGTTGCTCCGAAATAACGCAATAAAAGAAGACATTATATAGTCCCCACACGACACTTAAGATCAGTTCTCTGTAAGCACCAAAAAAATAAAAAGGGGGCGGCAACTCGTAGTCTCAGAATTACTTCATATTTGTACCCGTTTTAGTATTCAAGCCACATATGAAGAATCTAGGGCAAAAAACAATACGAATCAGTTCTGGTTATCATTGTAACGAGAATATTCTACTTTTTGCGAGAAATAACCATTTCTAAGAATCTTAATTTACTAATGTGACAATTTTCTTAATATATTATGGTCTTTATATCAGAAACAGAGCACTCCCTAATTATCACATTTGCCTGATACACACATATATATATTTTCTATATTTGCTATATCTAATTTAATTGTTCCTTTTAAAATCATCATAATGAGAGAGAGGGGTAATTTTCTGATAAAAAATTTAACCCATACCCTGCTAAATTTCTATAATGAGCTCGTCCATCTTTCAATTTGGAAAGTACCATTGACTGTTAAAAGGGGTGCTTATCAAAAAGGTACTGACTGAATGGCGAACAGTGCAGATCATGATCAGACTGCACGGATGTGCAGGCTGATCATGTTCTACATTGGTCGCAAAGGCGGAATCAACCGTGTCCAACATGATAAATTATTTAAAGGAAAGATGTACAAATTATACATTTACTCATATTAAATTTATTAAAAGACTGAAATAGGTATATTTGAATTTTATGCATTAACAAGTTTGTGAGAGGAATTCATTATAGCTTTCTACAGATATTCAGATAAAAACATACACTATTGCAAATGACTAAATATGATTACCTCTTTAAATCACCCCCTCAATTCATACTTCTTGGAAACTTTGTCTTCAAGCAGTCATTTTCAAAACACACTACAAGGAGCTGGAAAAAAATCAATAAAGTTATAAAAATATATACATTTTGTAATAAACATATTTCTTTATCTGCTTGTTACGGTTTGTTACTTAAATTAGTTTCATGTGCTTTACATAAAATAACATAAATAAAGCATGTTAGCTGTCATTTACAGCACAAGTATCATCTTAGTAAAATAAGCAGAAATATCAGACCGGTGTGCAAGAAAATAATCCCTGTATGGTCTTTGAATCTGTTGAAGTGGGAGGGTTACCAAATACCTTACATAACTTGAATTTTTTACATGATTTTGAACATTAAATATTCTGACACGTATCCGTTTTCATTGTAATGTCAGCCTGTAATTGTTGATACTTCTATCAGTTGATATGACTCTTCACTTATCGAGATACCGACAAATTTTCCACCAACAATCTATACTTTTTTTTCTGCCGAAGAAATTTTCCCAAACAATGTCGCTATTCAGCAAATTTCAAACATAGATTTAGTTTGAAGATACAAATCCAAGTCTCTCATGCCCATTTAGCACAAGAACCCGGACTGCCATTGTGTTAAAATACTAAAATCTTGCAAAATCCATGTAGAAAACTGATTTCAGGAAATTCCAAGAAGTAAACTTAGTTTTCCAAAAGGAAGAGGAGAAAATAGGAAAAATACCCCAAATAGTAAAAAACTGGCCCAAATCTACAAAAATGTGTCCGCATGACCCACTACAATTTATGTTTCTTTTTAAAATACTATCTTCCCTTTATATTAACAAATATACGTTACTCCTGTGACCTGTGCACTTTCAAGATTTAAAGCACAATATAAACGTATGTTTTGCTCCATAAATATCCTTTTCCTTGCATTTGATAAATCGTACTAGAATCAAAAAGATATTTAGAAATTCTAGTTCAATATGAAACCTTGTTCATTTGCCTTTAAAATTTGCAAGTACGAAAATAAAGGACACTTTCTAGTATTTTCTAGATAACAAAATTGGCACACACTCCTTTTTTTTAAATTAAGGAGGTTAGGGAGTTGCCTCCTCTTTTCTACGGTAACCAGAACATAATTAAATCAAAGCGCTCAAAGCGCTGATGGTGGCTGCTAATCAATTTTTAAATATTACAAAGAAAGCGACACAACTGAGGAATTGTTAATATAAACTATAAGAACTTTTTTTTGCATTTTTTTAAATATTCGGCTTTGGTTTCAAAATTAATCTCTTTTCACTGCCAGTCATTGTTTATATACACGCTGGTTCAGTCATTAACGAATAGTTTTGATCCTTTTTGATTATTTGTGACGAAAACTACAACATAAATTACATCGAAGATGTTTTACTATGAATAAATAATATAAGCTTTTTCTCCAAATCATTCAGCTTTTAAGATTTCTTTTTAAAGCTTTTGGGCAGTGTCTTTCATGAATTATTATACACACTGATTTAGTCCGTATCAGACAGCTGATCAGAATGTCAGTTCTGCAACCAGTGTATTTTAGAGGTGCATTAATTATCATTCCATCTCTTATACTTAAAAATTCGCTAGACATAACAGCAGGCTTCGCAAAAATGCTGGACATTAAATCAGACAACTTAAGTCAGACCGAGAAAAAAGTCCAATATATGTAACTGGCGAAACGAAACCGTTTTAATTTTTATACATATATTTGTATCCAGATATATTGAGACGCACCATGAGAAAACCAGCATAGTGCATTTGCGACCAGAATGGATCCAGACCAGCCTGTGCATCCGCGAGGTCTGGTCAGAATCCATGCTGTTAGCTTTCAAAGCCTATTGCAACTAAAGAAACCGTTAGCGAACAGCAAGGATCCTGACCAGAGTGGTGTGCGGATCCGCAGTTTGATCTGGGTCCATGCTGGTCACAAATGCACTATGTTGTTTTTCTCATGGGGCGACTCGAATGAATTTAGTTGAAGTGAGCAGAATCTGTCTAGAAACAATTCAATTTTTAAGTTGGTCAAATCTGTTATCCGACGACTTGCTACAGTCTGAAAGATTGCCGTTTCACACAGGCGAGTATTAGTATCATCGCTGCGCCCACTTTCACGGGCTTACAAGTTGATGAAACCGTGATACAGTAGCACCACTTAGTCAAAGCGAGCTTGCAACACCTCTCAGCTTGGGCGACCTGTGGGTTTCCACGTTATTTTTGTTCACTTTCGCATTGCTAAGCATGTTTTAGTATACTTTGTTTTTGATATAACGATGAACTGTACATGTTCAAGTTATATCAATAAAGTACTGTCCTGTTCATAAATCATCTCACTAAATTAGCGCTAATTAGTGTTAATTGGCAGTATCAACGCCTGAGGAAATCCATATTACTGCTGCTTATCGATTTTCTATAAATAGCCTAATTAACATGTCATATTTTTGCGTGCTTGAAACGAAAACGAGACAATGCAGTCGAAAATTCAGTAACATTCTTAGATCACTAGGGTTGCATTAATATAATATCTTACAATTTGATAGCTATGACGAACAGTTTGTTGTGACATATTTGAAAAGTGTTACAACTTGCTGGAAAAGCTATCAGAGGTACAAACTGGTATTGTCTATGGACCGGAAATGTTTGGAAACTTTTCCGTTGAAATTCCGTTTCTATTTTTAGCCACGGATTATTGCTAGCAGAAGTCATTGTTCTTTATCAAATAAAGCCTTAAATTTCGGGAGTTATACATGTGACGCTGCGGTTAGGAAACATTTTTGAATTGTCAGTCTGGATTCCCAGGCTAGGTTTCTATATTTATAAGCTACCTTTTCTACGTTATAAGCTACGTGACCTCTGGGGCAGTACTATGCAATAGCTAATCAATATCATCGCTCCAGTTCAGGTAACATGAGGTCATCATTTATTCACGTGATCATAAATTTGCATATTTGTATTCATACACGTGGTTGTTTTAATTAAAACGTTGACTTCAGTTTGTATTGATTTTAGTCGCCGAATTTACATTAAAAGTGGTATTAAGGCATAATTGTAGCTTTGCATATTCTGCACGTTGTGTAGATAACTGTTTACCTGGAAAGCTTGGAACTATTTTTGGTTGTGTTGTTAGGATGGTCTGAAGAACTGACAAGATTTCTCAAACGGAGTATTCTTTTTGACACTGGTGGCAGCAGCCACCAAAAATGAAAATCCGGATTTTCTTAATTTTGCATGCTCTTCAAGAAAGATTAGTTTCCAACCTTTTTGGTCCTTACAGAGAATTGGTATTAAAGATATGATGTTGTGACAGTGAATAAAAGTACATCAGAAGATCATTTGAAAGCACAGAATAGAACCAAGCAAAACAGCAGTAAAGTGATAATGAAATGTACAACACCCTCATTTTCCCCTAGCACAGCCTTGAGCGAAAGTTTTGAAAATGGGACAAATGATGCAACTAAATTCATGAATATCAAAATCAAATGATTTACAAGAACAACAAAACTTGGTGTATTCTACATCCCCGTAATGTCCCAACATGGCAAACTTAAACTAAGTCGTCATAAAAGATTTAACCAGTTATAAAACTAACAATTTATCCAAAAAATAAAAATCACTAGGATTCAGAATTTGGCTTCTGAAATGTTTAAAATCATTGCTGGTACCACTTCCTATAAGGATTTCACATACTAATAAAAAATAAAAACTTCTACTTAGAAATATCCTTTCCTAAGACTAATTCGTCATCAAACCTAAATTGACAGAGCAAGCAAATTTTCAGGGTTAAACTTCATTGCGTTCACAATGTCCAAACTTTTTGGAAGCTTCCTAATCTGCTATGGAAATTTTACAACAATTTTCTAAAACTGAAAAAATCATTTTATTGACCAAAGTTGACACATTGACACAAAAGTAAGTAGCAATACTTGTTACTTTAAACTCTCCAAGATTCAGTTAGCATGTAACCTTTTTTGTAGACAAACACAAATAATTTTTGAATCTTCAGTTTATGTCAGAAATTTCTTTCTATTTAAACTCGCTTGATTTAGCGTTTTAAATATCAAAATTTTCTGAAGGAGGACCTCCGTAACTGCAGGATTTGGCTCCCCGTAAACTCCCCATCTTGACCCCCAAACTTCGAAAGTGAATCTACACTTTAATATTATATTTCCAAATATATAAAAAAAAATTCGAGGAATCTTGTCCCCGAACTTCTCTAAAGTGTCCGTAAACATCCATTTTTTGTCTGACAACTGTAAAAGCAGAAATTTTCGCAAGGGTTTAGTTTTTGCTATATTCGCGAGGTCAGACATCTCGCAAAAAATAATCATCGCGTAAATATTCACTATCAGTATAATTCAAATTCAAGCATGATACTATTTTTACAATTTCGCGAATATTAAACCTCGCGAACATACTCAAAATATCAAATGCGTGAAGTTTTGGCCCCGAGAAAACATGTGCTTTTACAGTATCCGCCTGGTGGCTAATATTTAGTTCTTTTACCTGAATATTTAATCAAATGAGTATAAGACAAACGACTTACATTTAGTTATATCATTAACTTAATTGAACTACTTAATTTTAAATGTATATATTTATCATGTTTATTAATTTTCGAATAACAAAAGTATAACAAATATATTTGATAAAAAGGAGAAAAATTCCTTACTTTTACTCAAAAAAGTCTGGCTTTCAATTTATGAAAAAGTATTCGGGCTTTTATATTAAACAAAACAAAATTCTTGACTGCAAAGAAAATTAGCCACTTCTGCCCGCCCCCATCAACAGAAGTTAAAATGATCGGTCCATAACTACATAAACTTGTCACTCATTAAAAACTATTTTCAACCAAACCAACGGAAAACTCCACAGGTCACTCAACACAACAAAAACGAAAATGTTGCAGGTTCGGTTTGATTGAGCCTGTTCGTAGACGGTAGCTAAAATGCACGCTCCCGTCCACGCCCTCTAGCCGCGGGCCGAGGAGAACTCAACACCTACACACGCTAAAAGTACAAAAAACAATTAAGAGACATCCGCAGATGTGTTCACGCGTACGTGCAAAAAGGTCCAAAACACAGGCGTACGTGCATTAGGTGATATTTACAATATTTTCGCATCTTACTGCGCATTGGACAAAAGTAGTGTTTATGAAATGTATTAATTAAACGTTTTTATCAGTTTTGAAAGATTCGAATGTAGAATTTATGTGTGATGGACTGCAGCAGTCAGTATGTGTTGCAATCACATGCATATGCATGTATGTACAAAGTACATGTACTATTACCATTACTGCTACTACTGTGTTATCACGAACATTCCAGACTTTTTGTGGAAAAATATTCATGAAGACACAAGAATGGTAATATAATTAAACAAATGTCTCTGTTAAATTATTTTCCGCAAGAAAACCAAAGAACATTACGTTCGTTTTCTCATATTTGGGGTGAATATGGGTAAATTGTTTTTGTTTTGTTTTTCTAAAACAAGCACAGTGTGACATTTAGTGGTTCGGACTTTGGTAAAATCTATCCGCCCCGTTGGATTTTTAAAATCTTTTCAGAAAGTTGATCACGGACTTAATTTTTTAAACATTTTAACGAGGTTTAACACAAGAAAATTCCACCATTAATGCAAATGAGAAATATAAAATTATTGATTATCATTTATGTTTCTGGTTGAATTCAAGGTGACATAAAACAGTAAGATAATATTATTCATTTTACATGTTTGTCATAAAATAAAATAAGGATTTCGTTCTTGTTAATGCAACTTTTTTTACCTTTTATCATTTCGAAAATAAGCAAGAGTAACAATATCTCTTTTTCTTCTATTTGCGGTATTTTAATTTATATTTGTACAAAAATATAGCGAAATCTACCTGTTAGAAAACACCTTATTTGAAACAAAGCACTAGGCGTGTAAAAAATTAAACAAGTATACATAAAACGCATAATATACAATGTGAGCAGTTTTTGAGGAAATGGTGCAATATTTCCTATTTAATTATTTGATATTATTTAATTATGATTCCTTTATGCAATAATTATTATGTGAACACTAGAATTTAACGGTAGTGTTTCAGCAATACTGCTCATTAATAATAAATCCTCTTCCATGTATTTTGTGCTTTTATTACTTGCAATATTGCATTTCTGCATATATCAGAAAACGTTACAGATCCTGCACATTGAGCTCAATGCGGTGCGTGGGCGACGGAGACAGTTTCCAATAATCGCGAACCACATATCTATTTATAGTAACAAAATGTTCTGATAATCGATAACAGAGGCGCTTGCGGAAAATTCAGCTACAAAACAGCCAATATTGAAGCTAAATGTGAAAGACCGTCTATTAGCATTGGAAATGCGAGTTATTAATAGCGCAAGTAACAAATGCCTAGATACGAGGTATTCTGATTAAGAATGTCTCCCTTAGATATGTTACCGGACCTCAAAAATTTCTGTTATAAAATGGCGAACATCATTTATTTCCCCTATAATGGACGAAAATTAAATTGCATTGTGTGCACGTTGTTTTAGATAGAAAATATGCGATTTTAAATACACATTACGCTTATAAATACTTAAGGATACATTGTGTTAATAAAACAGCTCAAAATTGTAATGGAAAATGCTAGTTTAGTTCTTTTGAGATGGTGTTAAATACAGATAAAACCAAGATTGTGTGCGTATGTATGTCTGTATATGCTTCAAGTGATAATTCAGCTTTTTAAGAAGTATTGATTGCCCTTCTAAATATCGCTGATCGATGCCTACATTCACAAATTTTGAAAGTTATAAAAATCAAAAAGCACACAGAACAATTTCATTACCAAAGAAAGGTCAAGCTTTTCACGTTAAATTGGCGTGCAATATTAAAAGTATGTTCATACATGTTTTGATTGATGAAATATTTATAATTCTACTTAAGTCTTTGCATTCCAGCCGGCTTAACTGCTAGTTATATTTTAATCTCATGTAGTATGTGTTTTATCAGAAGTCTAAGGACATGTTCTATGTCTGCAATTTTACTGCAATAAAGTTTTGATATGTCAAAGCGTGTCAAAACCTGTAAAGAGCATGAGAAAGATAAAGTGCCTACTAATAAAATCTATAGTGACTTTCTGAACTTACACACTACTGTGCTATGATTGAAAGAGAGACTTTGAATTTCTAAAATGTACTTAATGAAGTGTTCAATAAATCATATGGTACGGTTGATAAACTGTGTTATATACTGTATAATTTAGAATTAATGATGTACTTTCGTTGTACGTCATACGAAAATAACACAAAACAATTCGAACATCTCATTTTAATTGCGTATGTTTATTGCATTATGCAAAGGAGACATATTTCGCCCTAAACTTTACAAATATTTCGAAATGCACTATCTAGACGATATGAATTTTAAACTTCTATTGTACTTGCGTATATTTATCGCATAATGCTTTTGTTGGCAGCAAGCAAAGACTACAATTCCTCCAGGGATATTGGTTTTACAATATCAACTCTGCCATATAGCAGATTCGCAAACAGTTGACGTCAACAGTGTCGAGTGACATTTCACCTGACCTTATTTTTTTGCGGTCTGGGATTACTCAAGATATTGTATTATTTGTTGTGTAAAAGTCGTTTATCATCATAAAAAATGGATAACATTGACCGGATTTTGTCGACTTTTTTGAAGGCAATCAACAAACGAACACTTTAACTTATCTGAACGATTTAAACAAATAAAAATCCCATACACATATATTTCAAACTGTTTGTATTTTTTAGTTTACGTCAAATATACGTAAACAATCTGTTTAAAGTGTCAATGTAATCAGCTTGTAGTTTGTTTTTCCTGAATTGACCTGCTTGTTCAAATTAACATTTAAGGACAAATGATTAAAAATGAAACAAATGTATGAAAAGAAAAACCTGCACAAGCAGAAACGAACAAATGTATTCATTACTGACTGTTGTATTTCGCAGCAACTAGTCAAACACAAAACATGTAAATAAAACGCGTTCTTTGGCAAATTCAGTACCACTTTTTAATTTTCTCTTGAGCCTATAGTTGTAGAAAAAATGTATGTGCTACTTAGATAAATAAAATAGAAATAAATTCTGTTAGTTATTTCTTGTTGAGTTTCAATTACTGACATAGTTTATGTCATTTGACGACTTTCAAGCGCAAGTCGCACTGGCCCAATTCAAGACATTTAACGACTTACAAGCTCATCTTGAACTAACACGGTTCAAGTCATTTAACAGTTTGGAATTTTGAAACGCACTGACACAGGCTCGTTTGGAAGATCGGGTTTTTACCTGAATGCGTTGTCTCTTAAAGCCCTGCTTCCGTCCTGCCTTTTAACCTTGAATTGTCACTGAAAAAGCATGAAAATCCTGACTATACCTGTGGTTTTGCGTACTTAAGTGTGGCACGTGGCCGTTAACTGTTACCTATTGTAATCATGGGTTGCATACACACAAAAGAATTTGAATAGCCGCGGAGCAGGGCTTTAAAATAAAGTCTTTATTATTATTATTATTATTACACAGTTTAAGTAATTTTACGACATTCGAGCTCAATATGCAATTACACAGTTTAAGTCATTTGACAACTTTCAAGCTTTGGATGATATATGAAGAATAAGGTGATTCTCTCTGCATTTTTCAGGCACGGATAGGCACAAAGGTAGAACCACCAACTTTCAAAAAGCCAGCTGTTTTTGTTTCGGATATGAAAATCCGAGCAAAGCTCGAAACAAAAGAGTTGTCAGTGACTATTCGGTCATGGACGCCCCTGAAACTGTTTTTGAAATATATAGAAAATCCAAAAGCAATTTTTTAAACAATTAAACGTTTGCACGAGTCAATAAGCGGACATACTGTATTTTTCTTTTTTTTGAGTGCAGTATTACTCCATGAGAGAATGAGTACATATTTCTGGAAGAAACCTTATACAATATCGATGTTTATGAGCTATTAAACGCGACGACACACAATTAAATGGCCTTACTTATGAATTCAGACACCCGATATGAAATGTAAACGTCAGTTTGGAAAACGATTGACTGCTCGATATATTCTAGCCTAATAATCCTCATATAAATATTTACCATTACTAAAATTCAAATTAAAGCAGGATACCATTTGAAAAATTTCGCAAATATTAGATACTCAAAATTTCAAATTCGCAAAAGTTTGACCGAGCAGAAATATGTTCTTTTACATTATACAGTCAAACTTGTGTTAAAGACCACCTCTGAACAGAGACCACCTGGCTCTAAAGACCACATGTTTTATTTCCCATTTTATCATTTACAGTGTATTTTAACCTGTGAATAAAGACTACCTCCCAATAAAGACCACATTTTGCTCTCTCAAGGGTGGTCTTTATAGACAGGTTTGATTATATGAGCTATGTCCTCCTGATAAACTTATATGTGTGTTCATTTTCAGATGAGCCGAGGTCAGATGATGAACCAGAAGCTCAAGCACCCGGGGAAGCTCCAGGTGAGTCGTATGACTTTCTTATTTTAGCAGTGACATTTCCTTTGGGTTAAACGAATTGAATTTCGAGTCCATATTAAACGGGATAGATTCTTCAAGTTTCTCGGGTATATTGGTGAATTTATCAAATAAGACTAAATAAGTTAATCTAAATATTAAAGGCATATGAAACAATTGAAAATTATATATCAATTCAAGTAAGGGTAGACTGATTACTGGAAGCATTGAGACCAACAAACACAGCCACAGCCACATTTTTCACTACAGTTTCTAATTTTGTAATAAGGTATTGCAGACAGAGTGCATCAGATACCTGTCAAAAAGATGAAAATATATTGTTTGAAAGATGTTGGAAGAAAGGGAGTGGAAACTAACTGTAAAAGGGTTTAGGCGTAAAAGATGGGGATGGAGCGTAATAAAGGGGAGAGAAATAACACCACCAGCATATAGGAAATCACTCATAACATTAAACATTACGGACATACAAACAATTTGAAACTCTGCACACCGCATAGGAACGGTCGGTTAGGATTTGTTTTCTAAAATATATATTTTGATGTAACTTCTCACAGTCGTACATATATGGTCAATAATTTTTGCGAACTAAAATGTAAAAGCCCGTGTACTTTTATTTTTATTATATTTATTTATTCATTTTTGTGAACCCCCCCCCCCCCCTCCAACCCCGCACCCCGCCCCCATGAGTGGTGGGGGCATATAGATTTGTTTTTTATTATTTATTCGCGCATGATTAAAATGATATACTATTAACACGCTGATTTTACGACATTATTGGAAATATTTAACGTGTAAAATGTGTTTTTGAAAGACAGTTTTAATATATCATATCTGTATGTATTATATTATCTAAATACATTTGTATATTTAATATATACTCGCGGGTTAACATCATTTCAGAAAATGATTTTAAATTCCGTATACCGAGTCCAGGCTTTATTCTACATTATCTGGATAAAGGACGTTAAAACTACAGTCACACATACGGAGGTATGTCCGTGCGTTGTTGTACAGTACGGTTGGGATTGATCTTAGGGGTGGGGGGGGGGGGGGGGATAAGTACGGAGCAGTACGTCTTAGTAAGGAAAAAATGGTGAGAAACTTGAAACAATAAAAGGACGCGAATAAGTACTACGTTGAACTACGTTTTACTGCTCCGGCAACTTGCACAGCGCGTGTGGACGGGTCCGCAGTGAACTACGTTGAACTACACTTAAGGGTGTAGGATCGAATTTTTTCTAACGTCAAGAATTGTTTCCTACTCCGTGAGCTTGAACAAGAGAAGAAAAAAAACATAGCTCACCGAACTCGTTTTAATTTTATAGCGCATTTTCTTCACCCGCTGTTTAACATTTCTGAAATTTTGGGAATTTTTAAAATGATGGTACTTTATAAAACATATATTATCCCATTTAACATCATAGGAATTTCAGGACTTTCAAGTTTATATGAATGCAAGGTGATGTTAGTATGATATAAGCATAACTGCCAATAACAAATTTCTTTTATTTTTACATGTTGACATAATTACCCCACCCACTTTATTTTCAACTTAGATTTAAAACAAAGTCTGACGTTAAGATTTTAAAAACATTTTGCAGTTTTAATGACACACTTAAATTCTACAAAAAGGAATGAAAAAAGTGGGGTCACCATGCATTCAAGGAATTTATTAAGAAAAACTGTAAAAAAAAAACTGGTGAATTTTGGTATTTTCTGTTCTTTTTGTTTTAATTTGTATTTTCTAGATAATATAAAGTGCTATCTTGGAAAATTTCAGTTATAGCTTATCATTATATGTATCAGTCAGGAAAATATATAAAACCAAATCTCATCAATTTTAATAGATATTTGAAATTACATACCCCTACCCCATTGTAAATCTTACGTCAATTTTAGGCAAATATCAACCAAAAATAAGGGTGAAATTTTTTTTCGCAAAAAGTAAACTCTGTTTGGTTAAATGTTACATTATTTGTCATATTTTAACTATTTAGCAAACCCTTTGTTAGAAAGCAATATTCGAAGAAACATTTTTCAAAATGGCGGATATCCTGGGAAAAAAACGTTCGTACATCCTTACGTACGGGAAGCCTCGGATAACTATGTTTAGCTACGGATCAATACGGAAAGGTGCATTTCAGTACGGGTATCTTCGTTTTAGTACGTTTTAGTAAAGACGAATAAGTTTCAACCAAGTTGGACTTAAGTCACGCTCAGATGGCTACTGATCGCTCAAACTTTTGACGTAGCTATCCGCGCCTATAAATTTGTGACTGGGGTATAAGATTTTCTAACGTGCAAAACTACATTAAACGTGTTAATTTATTTATTTATTTTGTTGGGTGGGTTTAATGTCGCACCGACACAATTATAGGTCATATGTCAACTTTCCAGCTTTGATGGTGGTGGAAGACCCCAGGTGCATTTTTTCATCACGGGCGGGCTCCTGGGTAGAATCACCGACCTTCCGTAAGCCAGCTGGATGGCTGCCTTACATGAAGAGTTCAACACCCCGAATGATGCTCGAACCCACATCGATGAGGGGAGTAGTTAATATTATAAGGGTTTTGAAACAATTTGACACCACTTGACCCCTTGCCCCTCTTTTAAAAGAATCCAATGCCGGACAATTAAAAACCCACAGGTTTCAAATCAACTAAAAAGTTTTAAACACATATAATATAATGAGTATACAGAATAAAATATATTGTTTGAAGGAAAGAAGATTTACTGATAATATAAATCCTCATTATGTTACAGCAAAAAACGGGAGAAAAATGATAATGGCTACCTGTTCATCTTGTGGAAGAATGAAATCAAAGTTTGTTAAAAGTACAGTGGGTAATTTAGATATTCATAAAGCAATGTTACCTTTATTACCTAAGAAAGGTTTAACACTCCCAGGATATAATTATTGTGGACCAGGAAATCCTTTAGATAACGGACCTCCTGTCAACGAACTTGATGCAGTATGTATGGACCATGACTTTTGCTATGACAGCGGTGTAAAAAGAGTACATGCGACAAAAAATGCTTTCCAATTTAAATAACACTAAATCAAAAATATTTGGAGAAAAGATTGCAAAACATTTAGTTGTAAAACCCGCAATTAAAACGAAATACAAACTTGGGTTGGGACAGGAACAACAGTTCGCTATGGGCCTAACGCCCAGACAAAAACGAAAGTCAAAAAACGGGAAAAGGGGGTAGAGTACACCCCCGAAATAACTGTACCAAGCTACCGCTGGAGCGATGAATTAACAGAAGAATTACACAAACCAATTAAAAGAAAATTTAGGAAACGAAGAGTGATAGTTAATGATATTGATGATACTTGGTCAGCTGATTTAGTTGAACTGCAAGCTTTTTCAAAATACAATAAAGGAGTAAAGTACTTGTTAACCGTTATTGATATATTCAGTAAATATGCTTGGGTTATTCCATTAAAAGATAAAACTGGAGAATCTGTTACTGGAGCATTTGAAAAAAAAATAATTTCTGAATACAGAATTCAGGGACGAAAGTCCCCGAAGACTGCAAGGATTCCACAAAATTTATGGGTAGATGAAGGAAAAGAATTTTATAATAAAATGTTTGATCATTTTTGAATAAATATAAAATTAACATGTATCATACATTTAATGAAGGAAAGGCTGTAGTAATAGAAAGATTTAATAGAAGTTTAAAAAGAATAATGTGGAAGTATTTTACAGCAAATGATACTTATACTTATTTAGATAATTTGCAGGATATGGTTGATAAATATAACAAAACAAAACATTCTAGTATAAAAATAACACCAACCGAAGCTAGTAAAAACTTAAATAAAGGTACTGTTTACTTTAATTTATATGGTGATTTAAAGATACCAAAAAGTAAACCAAAATTTAAAATTGGTGATCGAGTTCGCTTAAGCAAACTGAAAAGACATTTCGAAAAAGGATATACACCAAACTGGACAGAGGAAATATTAATAATTTATGGAATTAATAATACAAATCCCAGAACATACACTATAAAAGATTTAAATGATGAAATAATTCAGGGTTCATTTTATGAACAAGAACTTTTACCTACTACACAAGAGGTTTTTAGAATAGAAAAAGTTATCAGACGAGACTATAAGAAAAAACAAGCTTTAGTAACATGGAAAGGTTACAATGAAAAATTTAATAGTTGGGTTCCATTTAGTGAATTGGAAGAAATTTAAACTGAAAAATATTAATATTAGTTATATAAATGAGTATTAAAAATCTAATTTCTAATAATAATGGAATAGAAACAATAGATCAATTAATCATTCACTTAACTAAACTAGCTGCTGCTTACAGAAAATGTTATAAATTTTGTGGGAGAGTAAGTACTGGGTTATATATTACAGCAAGTATTTTTGGTTGCTCAGCTGCATTAGCACTTGTTCAAGCTATTCCTATATTTGTAGCAGTTGCTGGCGCTGTTCCAACAATAATTACCATATTTACTAATAGACTAAAACTTGACGACAAGAAATTTATTTTAAAAGCACATCATCACAAAATAAAACAACTTATAACAAAAGCACGAATCGGAAAAGTAAATAAAGAAGAAGAGAAAAGGGTTATTCAGGATATTTTTACAATACTATTAGAAATGCAGAAAGAAAAAAAAATATTCAACACCTCTTGAAATGCACATGAAGGAATTTAAACTTAACGGATATAAAAGTAAAAAAGAAGAAGAGTTGTATTAAAGATTATTAAAGATTATTAATGATTATTAAAGATTTTTTCTATAAGTATTTAATATAAATGAGAAAATTATATCAATTGAAGGTAATATTGCATCAGGAAAAAGTACGTTTTTAGATATTATTAAAGAATATAATCCTAATTTTAATATAATTCCAGAACCAATTCACGAATGGCAAAATGTTATGAACCCAAGCGGAAATTCATATAACCTTTTTGAACTTGCTGCTCAAGAACCTTCCAAATATTTATTTCCTTTTCAACTAACAACTTTAAACAGTCATATAAAAATGTTATCTTCTGCTAAACAGTTTGATGGTGTTTCTGTCCTTGAAAGTTGTTATTTAACTAACAGTAACGTTTTTACAAAACAACATCACGACAACGGTGTTATAAATGACCCCGAGTGGGCAGTAGACAATCTTTTCTTAACTGATCATATCATAAAACCATACGGAAAAAACCCAATTGATGGATTTGTTTATGTTAAAACCGACTCAGAAATATGTCTTAAAAGACTTCAAAAAAGAAACAGAACGGAAGAAAATAGAGTTGGTTTAGATTATTTAGAAAAACTACACAAATTACACGAAGAATGGTTAAACAGAATGTCTCAAGAAGGTATTAAAATTTTAACAGTTGTAACAATTTAGAAAAAATAACTTTAAAATCTTATTCAAAAGATATAGATAATATAAACAAATTTCTCAAATCAATATAATTTCTTTACGTGTGCTTTTAAAGATTTTTTTCTACAAGTATATTATATAGATGGTCAATAGAAAGGTAGATAGAATGATTATGTCAAAATTATCTAGCACTTTAGGAGAAATAATGAATCCAGACAAAAATTCATATAAAAAAGTTCTTAAAAGAAGAAATGTTATTAAATCAAAACTTGATCAAATAGTTAGCGATGAATATAAAAATCATGTCATTCATAAATTACAAAATGTTATAGATCCTTATCTTTTAAAAACTAATTTATTTGAATGGGACTGTGGTTGTCTATTAACTGAAGAAGAAAATGCCGAAAGGTTATGTAATTGTCCCAGACCAAATAATATTCGAAACAATCCTAAAAAATTATTGCAACCGATTGTTATACTAATGAAGAAAAAACATATAAAAGCACTTATGCAGCATCCAAAGACCTGAATATTAATTCAGGGTTAATAACAATGTGCTGCAAAGGAAAAGACCAAGTTAAAAGTGGAATATCAAAAACCAGTGGAAAAAATATGAATTTAAATATTTTAGTTCTTCTTAAACTTTATTTATTTTATTATTTTTTTAATCCTTTTTTCCTTAGTGATCTTTTTTCTAAATATAATATATAGATGGAAATCGAGAGATCTACAAAACAATATTATAAGAAATTTGAAATTAAAATTACATATAGACGAGATCCAAAGAATCAATTATATTTAATTATAAACGACTCTTATGAAATACTTAAATCTGAACTTAAAACTTTAAAAGGTATAAAAATAAACGTTGTTTTAAAATTAACTTTTGTAAAAATGGATAAAACTGATACAATATATAAATCAGCTTATTTTCAATCAAAAGCTTTAGAAATTATTAACACAAACGAAATAAAAAAACACTTTACGTCAAGCCTTTGATGAAATAATAAATAGAATTGGTAATTGGATTTCAAAAGGAAGTGGTAGGAGAATAGAGTCAGTTGGTGCTTATTATATAAATAGATATAAGTATAGTCCATTGGCTGCTTCAAGTTATTTAGAGTTACCAAAACCATTACAACATCCAATGAAAGGATTAATAAATATAAAGAATGATGATAACGAATGTTTTAGATGGTGTCATTTAGCTTACAAATTTCCTGTTAAAGAAAACCCTCACAGAGTTTCAAAATATAAAAAACATATAAACGATCTTGATTATACTGGAATAAAGTTTCCTGTTACATTAAATCAAATACCTAAAATTGAAGTTTTAAATGAAATATCATTTAATATATTTGGTTATGAAGAACCTACGGGAATTTATCCATTGTACATATCAAAATATCAATACAAAGAACACTGTGATATGTTATAAATCAATAAAGATAAAATAACACATTATGTTTGGATAAAAGACTTTAATAGATTAATGTTTCAAAAAACAAAATGTAAAAATAAAAAACATTTTTGTAAAAGCTGCCTGCAGCATTTTTCTCAAGAAAGAATATTAAATGAACATATTCCAAATTGTTTAGCTATTAATGGTGCCCAAGGCGTAAAAATGCCAAAAGAGGGAAGTAAAGTACAATTTAAAAAATATCATAAAGGTTTAGCAGTACCTTTTGTAATTTATGCTGATTTTGAATCAATAACTAAGAAAGTTTTAACTGCTTTACCATCAACTGAATCTTCATTTACTGAACCATATCAAAATCATATAGATTGTGGTTACGGTTATAAAGTTGTTTGTTGTTATGACGATAAATATACTAAACCAACCCAGATTAATAGAGGCCCTAATGCAGTTTATAAGTTTATTGAAAAAATGCTTGAGGAAGAGGAATATTGTAATGAAATATTTAAATAACACTTTAACAAAGAACTAAGAATGTCTAAAAAATACGAAAGTGAATTAAAAAACCAGAAATCTTGTCACATTTGTGAAAAAAGAACATAAGGAAAATGAAAATCCTGTTCGAGACCATTGTCATATAACAGGAAAATTCAGAGGAAGTGCTCACTCAGAATGTAATATTAATTTTAAACTAACACACAAAATTCCTGTTATTTTTCATAATTTAAGAGGTTATGACGGTCATTTTATTATGCAATAAATAGGGAAATTCAAAAAAGAAATTAATGTTATTCCTAACAATATGGAAAGATATATGGCATTTATGATTTCCGACTTGGTCTTTATTGATTCATTCCAATTTATGTCTCAATCATTGGACAACTTAGTAAAAAATATTCCAGAATTTAAATATTTATCTCAAGAATTTAATTGCGAAAACATTAATTTATTAAAAACAAAAGGTGTTTATCCGTATGATTACATGGATTCATTTAGAAAATTCAAAGAAACAAAATTACCTTCTAAAAAGAATTTCATTCAATTTTAAATGAAACACACATATCTGACAACGAATATGAACATGTAAAAATGTTTGGAATAAATTTAAAATTAAAACAATGGGAGAATATCATGATCTATATTTAAAAACTGACGTATTACTTTTAGCTGATGTATTCGAAAATTTTAGAAAATTATGTTTAGAGTACTACAAATTAGATCCTTGTCATTATTTTAGTAGTCCTGGTTTAGCTTGGGATGCAATGTTAAAAATGACTGGAATTAAGTTAGATTTAATAACTGATATTGATATGTATCTTTTTATTGAAAAGGGACTGAGAGGAGGAATAAGTTATATTTCAAACAGATACAGTAAAGCAAACAATAAATATATGAAAGATTATGATCCTAAACTTGACAGCAAATACGTTATGTACCTCGACGCCAATAACCTTTACGGTTGGGCCATGTGTCAACCTTTACCCTCTGGAAACTTCAAATTTATATCTGAAAAACAATTCAAGAAATTAATTGCAAAAG
Organism: Mercenaria mercenaria; assembly: GCF_021730395.1. NCBI lineage: Eukaryota > Metazoa > Mollusca > Bivalvia > Venerida > Veneridae > Mercenaria > Mercenaria mercenaria. The sequence goes on from NC_069371.1 coordinate 50,119,070, forward strand.
GTAAAACTAACTTTATACTTGAATGTGATCTTGAATATCCAAAAGAATTACATACTGTACATAATAATTATCCTTTAGCTCCTGAAAAAATTAAAATACCAGATCAATGGCTTTCTGACTATAGTAAAACTATTAAAGAAGAATTTGAAATAGGGAAAAGTAATGTAAAAAAATTAGTTCCAACTTTAATGGAAAAACAAAATTATGTAGGTCATTATAAAAATCTTGAACTATATACACAATTAGGGTTAAAAGTAACAAAAATACACAAAATATTAACTTTTGATTCATCTCCTTGGTTAAAAAAGTATATTGATTTTAATACTCAAAAAAGATCTAAAGCAAAAAATTCATTTGAAAAGGACTTTTTTAAGTTAATGAACAACTCTGTATTCGGTAAGACGATGGAGAATTTACGCAAGAGGGTTAATATTAAATTAACTCATGATGAAAACCTTTAATTAAAATATATAGCAAAACCTTCATTTGTTAGTTCAACGATGTTTAACAAGAATTTGTTTGGTATTCATAGAATAAAAGAAAGTTTGTTATTAAACAGACCTTGTTATGTTGGAATTTGCATTCTAGATTTATCAAAATATTTAATGTATGATTTTCATTATAATTACATTAAGGAAAAGTATGAAAACTCAGCAAAGCTTTTATTCACTGACACTGATTCATTATGTTATGAAATAAAAACCAAAGATGCATATGAGGATTCTTATAAGGACAAAGATTTATTTATTAATAGTGATTACGATAGTAATTCAAAATTTTATTTCGACAATAATAAAAAAGTACATGTAATTGGAAAATTTAAAGATGAAGCTGCCGGCATTCCCATTGTTGAATTTGTCGGAAGTAAAATGTATTCATATTTATTAGAAAATGAAGTTAATAAAAAATGTAAAGGAATTAAAAAACTTGTTGTTAAGAAAACAGTAGTTCATAAAAATTACAAAGATACTTTGTTTAATTCAACCCGAAGTAATCACACCTTTAAAGTTATTCGTTCTGATAAACACAATCTTTCCAGTTATGTTATAAATAAAACATCTTTATCATGTTATGACGATAAAAGATATATTCTTGATAATGGTATTGATACATTAGCTTATTCTTAAATTAATTCTTAAATAACTCTTAACTGGCATAATATTAGGGATGAATATGACAATAAAAGAATTCGTTATAATAATGGTAAGGGTAAGGATTGGAAAGATATCATATTTACAAATGGTTCTTACAGTTACACAGATATTAATAATTATATTAGGGAAACATTAATAAGTAATGGTGATTATGAATTTGATAAATCAGACATTGCTCCAATAAGTTTGGAATTTGATTTAAGTAGTTTTAAGATTTTGATTTCAATTCATGATAAATTTATGTTGGATTTGGGAATATCAAATTTTCATACATTGCTTGGATTTGAGAAAAAAATGTTGAGAAATACTGAATGGGGAACTACAACACCAAATATAACTAACTCTTTGGATACAATTTACATTCATTGTGATCTTATTGATAATTCACTTGTTGATGGTAATTTCAGTGATATTATCTATGCTTTAAGTACTGCAGATTTAACAAGAGCTTATCCATTTACAAAATAACCACAAAGAGTTGGATATTCTGAAATTAATAAATATATTATAAATTCAATTAGAATATATATTACAGATGTATTTGGTAGAATAATTAATTCTAATGAGGTTGAAACAAGTTTTACACTAATTTTAAAAGAAATTAATTAAATAATTAATAAATTTTAGTTTTATATAATGTTCAAAAAAGTTTATGACAAAAATAAAGGAATATTTATTTATGTTAATGCTCACACGGGAAAAGAAATTATACGCGGAACAGGTATCTTTGACACTTTAACTAAATTGTTTTCAAGTTCAGCCGCATCTTCAATTAGCACAGCTGGAAAAAAAAAGCTTTGGAAACAGCAGGAAAAGCAGCACTTGAAAGTGGAACAAAAAAGGTTGGAATAGAAGTTGGAAATTTAGCTGCTAATAAAATTGTTGAAAATTTTAAAAAGGAACCTGCTCCGGCAGTTCGTAATTTAATTGCTAAGGAATTACAAGAAAAGAATAACAGTAAAAATAATAATGATAATGAGGAGGATATTAATATAAGATTAAATAGATTATTGTCAGGATCTGGAACTTCAACTCAACGTAAACGTATTAACAGATTAATTTATAAAAAAATAAAATAATATATAATATATACATGTTTAGAACAAAACAAAATTGTGAAAGATATGAATTAACTCCTATTCAATTAGATACAGCTTTAATATCTGTCTTGGGAAATAATGTTAAGCAACAAAAAAAACGGATATCACTTTACAATTAATGATAGAATATCATATTTTGATTGGTTTAATGCTTATTTTGAAGTAAGTTTTAAAGTAAATAAGCTTGCTAATGGTAATAATTATGCTGATGGAGATCAAATTGCTTTAATTAATAATTTCATTAATTGATCAGTTAGTGGTTAAACAAAATGGAAAAATTGTTTATGATTGTAATAATTTATACAAAGTAATAAATGTAAAAAATTTAGTTGAATTATCTAATGATTATGCAAAAACAACTGGAACAAACGAATTTATTTATTTAGATACTAGCGCTAGCACTGAAATCAGGCCTGCCCACGCTGAATATAATTCGGGGTTTGCTATTACAAAGAAATTAATCCAGGGTGGTAATGAGGTAAATGTTAAAATTCCATTAAATAATTATTCATTTTTTCAGGGTTTAAAAACTAATATTATACCTCCAAGTCAAATTCAAATAACACTGCAGCTGACAGATGATGATGAATTAATTTTTAGAGCTGATGCTGCTGATGCTGGTAGAAATTAATTCTATGGGTTCCGCGTTTAATTTTTAATGAATTTGGACTTAACCTAATTGCTGAAAGATTTACAAAAGCAAGCTGGTCATACCTACGGGAAATGGTGACACAATCAACTGATATACAACAAAATAATATAACCTTTAGAATAACGGCTGGTGTAACAAAACCACAACATGTATTTGTTTATTTACAACGACCTGATAAAAGTAATTCACAAGAACATAATCCACATTTATTAGATACATTTAAAATTAATGCAGCAAATGATAATTGCACTTTGAGCTCTTGTCGTCTTGAAGTTGGTAATGGTGTTTTTTATCCAGAAACAGAATACACAAGTATATCAAGAATATATGATGATGTAATTAATTATTATTATAAACAAAATAACAAAACTACTGGAAGTCTCTTAAATAGATTTGATTTTCAAAGTTTGTTTGGATTTGTTCATTTTAACTTGGAATATAAAAAGGAAGTAATAACAGAAGATCCTAAGCATATTACATTAACAGTTAAGTTAAATATTCCACCAGCAGCTAATATTCGTGTTTACGCAATTGTATTGTATGAAGAAACAGTTGAAATAAATACTATTGGAAATGAACTTGTTATTGTTTAAATAAAATAAATTTTAAATATATAATGACATCAAATTATATTGAATATAAAGTTAACCTAACAAATGGACAAAAGAAAAATTTAGCACAAGCTTATAATAATAAAATTCCACATACTTTTAGATTAAAACATGAACAATTACGTGGAAACTTTCCTTTACTTTTAACAAAAACACAAATTGATAAAATTGAAAAGTCTATTAGAAATAAGAAGGGATTAGAAATTACAATTTCAAAAAAACAAATGTCTAGTCAAGGTCAAAATGGCGGATTTTTAGGAGCTTTGGCTGGTTTGTTAGGAAAAACAATTCTTCCAATGGCAGCAAAAATAGTTCCAAAAATATTAGCCCCTCTAGGCATCGGCGCTTTGTCTGGGCTTGCCAGTACTGGTCTTAGTAAAATACTTGGAAATGGTATGATTTCAGTAGCTAATAATAAGAAAAATGTTATATCACCATATCTTACACCTAATCAAAGAAAGCAACTAGTAGGATCTGGAGTGATTAAATTAACACAAAAAACAAAAACAAGACGGCGGGTTTTTAGGTATGTTGGCTGCTAGTCTAGGGATACCTTTGATTACATCTTTGTTGAGTGGTAAGGGACACGGCCAGGGTATACAGATTGATTCTCAGAGAAGGCCTTACAGACGAATTCCTATAGTAAAAAAAAATAAAATTTATAAACAAACCAATTTCTAACTTTGAAATTGAAAAATGGATTAAACAATTAAAAATCAAAAACTTTAGGGGTGTATTTAGTAGAAATAATTTATTAAAATTAAAAGCAAAGGACGAGTGTGGAATAATCAATTAAGATGACTCTGCTGGACCTGGAACACATTGTGTTTGTTACTTGAATACTTTGTACTTCTATCCATTTGGACTTCCTCCGCCGGAAGAAGTAATTAAGTATATACCAAATGTAAAATACAACAATGTTCAATATCAAGACAAAACAAGTACACTTTGTGGTTATTATTGTTTATTTTTCATTAAAATGTTACAAGATGGTATAAACATTTATGATTTATTGTATAAAATACTAAAAGATAACAATCAAAGAGTAAATGAACAAACAATTATAAATTATTTTAATAAAATGAGTTAAAATGTATCAAGAACGTAATATTCTTTACTACTAACAAAAATGTATCATAAACGTTATATTCCATACTACTCCCAAAAGCGTATATTCAACCATGCGTATGCCTATGGTATACTCAAACGGTTGAGTGATTCTTACAATATAAAAGTATTATAATGTTCAGTCAACCGTAGGATTATGGCATAAGTATACGGTTGAGTGATTCTCACAACGTGAAAGTATTATGATATTCAATCATGCGTATACCTATGGCATACTCAAACGGTTGAGTGATTTCAGTTGTTTGTACTTAAATCTTGTAATACTTGTTTAATAGTTGTAAATTTTTTGTAAATATATTCAATAGATACAGCACATTTTAAAATGTCATTATATTTCATTGCAAAATCATACAAACGTATTAAAAAGTTGCAATGTGATAATGAATAATTAAAATTATAATTTTTAAGTGTTACCATAAATCCTTTTTTTCCCTTTTTGTTAATATTTTAAACTTTTTTAAAACTTTTCCTTTTTGACATGAATTTAAAACTATACTTCTTGTATCTGAGCGCATCAATTTATCCAGCATTTCTAAAAATTCGACACATTCATCTGAAGTTGATGGGTCGCGGGTAAATACGTCGGTTATTTTTCGTTCGTCTGAGAAGGATTCTTCCAATTTCTTTTTTACTTCATTGTATCTGGTTTCTCTTGTAGTGCGTGTTGTTGTTTTTTTTCGATGCCAATTGGTGTTGTAATTTTATTATATCTTGTTTTAAATGTTTGTTGTCTTCCCGAAGTTTTTGTAATTCGTTCGGTTCCCAGACGTATTGTTTAGGCTGAACACCACTAAATCCAGCTGTTCTTTATTTCATATAAAATACACTCACTTCATAACGGTGTTTCGACATTTTCTAGCATATCAGATTTTCAGACACTTATATTCCCATAAAGAACTAGATCGCTACTTTAGAAAAACAAAAAGAAAAGGGGGTGTTAACTTTTATATAAGAAAACTACAGTTCGTTAAATACAACCCGCTGAATTTACTACTTTTCGCTTCTTTCAATTTCTCTTTTCGTGACATTAAATTCTTACGCCGCCATTTTTATCTAGCATGCGATAGGAACATGCCGATTTCATTAGAATGCAAAGTGATACATACTGAAACGCGGTAGGGTAAAAGTAAGCACGTTGCTGCCGAGAAAATGCACTAGGAAAGGAAAAAAGATTAGTACTATTTATATTTGGACTACTTGTGACCAGACCAGCGGAGGCTTACATTCTATTTGGTAGTGATCAGCCTATAATTTAAGAAGTTCGTAATATTCCATTTTCAGAAAATGTCACGTAAATCCCAGTATAACATTTTCAGAAAATATGTTAGTTATTTATAACCAGGTTTTCTAAAAATACGAGAAAACGAAAGTAAAGTAAATATGTCAGTTATTTATAACCAGGTTTTCCGAAAATATGAGAAAACGAAAGTAAAGTAAATTTGTCAGTTATTTATAACCGGGTTTTCCGAAAATACGGGAAAACGAAAGTAAAGTTAAAACCTGTGGGTTTTAAATTGTCCAGCATTGGATTTTTTAAAAGAGGGGCAAGGGGTCAAGTAGGGTCAAATTGTTTCAAAACCCTTATAATATTAACTACTGAGGGGCAAGTGATTTGAAGTCAGCGACCTTAACCACTCGGCCACGGAGACTCCTAAACTTGTTAAGGACAACCAAGAAAGGGCCCGGAATTTATAAGGGGCTAAGTTTAGCATAGATTTGCTTTTATATTCAAACTTTGTGCACTCTTTATGTTGTTAAAATATCTGGAAAATACTTATGGAAGTTGTGAACTAGCCTTTTTATTTACGATTGAGATTGTCACTAAATACTTGGTATTCATTTGACTGTTACATACATATATACAGATCGAAGTCAGTCTTTTTATACGCGTCTGGAACACTATTTCAGAGTTCAGTAACTTATGCCGAATTTTCTCATTATTTAAATAAAATTCGCAATATTATAATACTTTAGGTCTCACGAAATCAAAAAGTTGTTCATCGGATTTGCCGCTCGTATATTTTTAGAAACACACAAAAAAATTGTTTTGTTTTTTGGCTTGCGCTAGCCCCATTGAAAAATAATGAAGCCAAAATTTGTTAGTGCGCTACTTTTTACGGACGTAGCAGTGTTCATATGCTTATAATCCAGTCTCAGATTGTTTTGAAATGGACTTAAATCACAATAAATATTTGTCTTCAATATATCATGATACTTATATTTAGTTGCATTACAGTTATTTTCCCTTATGCAGTTATGCCATTTTCTTCGAATGTTTACACAAAAGTGATTAATCGGATTTATTTAATAGGAAATTGGATGAAAACAACGCACTAATTTATTTGATAACATCATATACATTATTTTATAAAGGGTAAATAAGTATTGATGCATGCCACTTTTCTGTGTTCTGTATACCAAAGTAAAGATTTTACAAGAAATTTTCATTATGAGTTGTGATCAGACCAGTTTAGATCTTCAAATTTTCCAGTCTTCGAGTAGAATAATGTTAATGTACGTTAATCTCCATTTCAGACCTTAATTGAGACTTTGTTTTATAACATTTAATCCGTTATTGGCGCTAAGAAAGTTTAAAGTTAGAACTTTAAAGTTGACTTTTCTCAGTGCTTGACTCTAAATTAAAGCTTTGCCAGAAAAGGGAAGAGGCATCATAGTCAATATAAAACTTTATCCAAAAATAAAATTAACTTAAAAAGGGGCGTAACTCTGTAAAAATTAAAATCAGGGTTATGGCCTAGTGTAGACTTTGATAGTAAATAACTATCTTAAGTGTCAAGTCAATAGCTTTAATAGTATCAGAGATATTTTGACTTTATTAAGAACTTCAAAAGTTAAAAATGCTACATTTTCATCGCAGTAAATACTCAAGTCACACATCTACTTCATGATTATGTTTTTAGGTTATGCATTGTTGTATATTACATATTTTCTAACAGCATTCTCAAACGCATACATTATTTGATTACAATGTTCTGAGTTCCGATGTTATTAATCTCGCGAGTTGGCTTGCTTTGTTGTGCGTTTACTGGTCAAAACGTACCCAAACAAAAATGTGCCCTTGTTTTCTCAATCCCTGATGAATTATTTTAATGTAAAACGGCTGTATATTCTATTGTGAATCAAAACAAGATAAATATATTTCTTCGCTCTTCGCTCACTCCTGATTTTCTCATAAACAGAAACAAAATATTTTTAAAAAAATTCGTTCACCGCCTCATTTTTTAAATTTTGTTTTTTCACAGAAAAGAAATCCGATGAACAACTTTTCAGTTTGGCATGGCCTTATCGAGCAAATATAAAATGTAGTCCACTTGTTTAAGAGTAATTACTGTGAAATCATTTATATTCGTGGGGGACTAATTTTCGTGGATTTCATGATTTAGTCAATCCACGAAATTTAATCCCAACGAACAAGTAAAATTCCCATTCATTTTATGTTCAAAAGTTGAAATCCACTAATTCATATTCCCATGAAATTGCCGTTTCGACCAAAACCACGAAATTTCATGCCCACGAAATTAAATGGTTTTACAGTATAACTTTACGTACAGCTAAGTACAAGGAAGTCAAATGCAAGAAAAAATAATTATCTTACAAATCTATCTCAAGTGTCTTAAATCTCCTTCAAAGAAATTCTTAATTACTTGAAATGTCAAATTATGGTAGCATCTAGCTGAAAAGGCGAATCATTTCCTGAAAATATACAAGAGAAAAGAACATTTATGTCTTCATATTTTGACAGGACTTTCTTTAATTATCTACAAAATGACATCTGGAAATCTTATCTATTGAAGTTTATTTCCAATGTGATAGTGACATAGATAAAGAAAAGCTATATCACAGGTTTAATTTGCTTTAAAGGGTATTTGTTGACCTTTACGAAAATGGCTAGCAGAGAAGGCAACTATTTTAATGTGTTTATAACAACTTTATTATTCATTTGGCAAATACCTTTTGATATTGATTAAATGACTTGAGTTAAAGATGTAAAGTATGATAATGTATTTAATTCTAATTGAAGGAAGTACAGAAATTAAGTTTAAGAATTAAGAAAGTACAGTTTGAATATTCATCTGAAAATAAATTAATTCGGTCACAGAAACAAATTGGCTACATCTTTGATCAAATATTGGAGTGTTCATAACTTTCTCATTTCTGTGCCGATTTTGATTTTTTTTTTCACTACCATAAATAATTTAGGAAGATCCAGCGTTAAAATAGTGTTACCTTTGCCTTAAGATGTTCTATTTCAATAATTCTATTCCTGTCAATTTATTCACCATCTCGTGCTGTTGGTATATAAATCATATTTTCAATGTAAATAACGTGTGACAACATGACAAAATTAGAAACACTGGTATACTCCGCACGTATTTCTAAAACTAGTGTTTTGTACATTAACAATGGTGTTCGTAACTAACGACATAACTGATCCGCCTCACGTAACATGGAAATCTTTTGAACGGTGTACAAACTTAATGACACTGTCGTTATAAAACAACAGAATGCTTAAAGAAAAATAATTGAATAATCATATCATCAGAAAATGTGCCTTTCTTCAGACAGAAAAAGAATGGACATATAACAAAATTAGGACAGTGCCATACGTATTCTTTAAAACTTTTATTAACACGAATAAAATCCAGTGCGTCACTGATTTGATAATGATTACTCCGCACGGAATCTAAACGGACTACTTTTGAAACAAGAGAATGCTCACTACAAAAATCAAGATGAAATCAAGAGAATGCTCACTACAAATCAAGATGAAACCAGTCAGTAGTAGCTGATACGTGGGTAATTAAACAACATGTACAATCATTAGAGATATACAGTATGTGCATAAAACCATGACATGCACATCCTAACCAAGGATAACATAAAAAGAGTAATTCTAATTTCCACTTATCATCAACGTGCTTGACAACGGTATGACACTTCGAAGCTTCGGCTTTACCAAGACCTATTAAAGCATTATGTACTATACCACAAACTGCTTTATTTCATATCAAAATCACTATCATCTTTCTTTAATACAGAAACTTTTGCCTAGCATTAGACTTTTTATGATCTGAACATGCTATTATATAAAAGGTTAATTCGGATATATTTTTTAAAAAAAGCTTTAAATTTCATCGAACTTTGTTATTTTTGTCAATATGAATTGTGTCGTTGTATGACGTTATGAGTACGTGTGTGTGAAATGGACAAAAACTTGTACAAAACCATTCAAATTGGAAACTTTCTTTTTACTTTTAAGATCGAACTATCTTTAGCACAAGTCATACAGATCATTAGATAATTACGATATACAAAATATTTATAAGCTCATAGTTTTCGCGGAGAGCCAGACTTTAATATATAACTTTTGATGATCATTCGATATGATGTTCACTCAACTGAAGACACATAAACTATAAATCTAACCTCTATATGCCTTCATTCACAAATCACATCCCAAGAACATTAATTTTTATCTTTTTCATCCTAGTGGTACAAATTAAACGAATGTCTTAACTTTGGCCAGCGTTATTAGCAGACGTATATTTCTATACGATGGAATCAGTTTTTAGCTCGACTATACGAAGTATGGAGAGCTATCCTATTCGACGTCGGCGTGTCCCCACCTTGGTTAAAGTTTCGATGTACTTTCTCTTTATCTTAGTTATTGCTTGATGGATTTGCTTCAAACTTAAAATAGTAATTCCTCATCATCACCCACATTATATGACAAAAGGGCCATAACTCTGGCACTAATATTTTATGAATTATTCTCCCTTTTTACTTAGAATTTCTGGTTAAAGTTTTGGTGCACTTGCACTTTATCTCAGTTATTACTGAATGGATTTGATTCAAACTTAAAATAGTTGTTCAACATAATCACCCACATCATATGACACAAGGTCCATAATTCTGGCACCAAAGTTTCATGAATTATGCCCCCTTTTACTTAGAATGTTATGTTAATGTTGATGCATTTTCACTATATCTCTGTAATTTCAGAAAGGATTTTATTCAAACTTAAAATAATTGTTCATCATCATCGCCTACATCATTTGACACAAGAACTATAACTGTAACACTCGTATTTTATGACTTATCTCACTTTTTACTTAAATTTCAGGTTAAAGTTTTTATGCACTTTCACGTTACCTGTGTTATTACTAAATAGATTTGATTTAGACTTTAAACTGTTTTACCACATCATCATCCACATCATATGACACAAGGACAATAGCTCTTGCACAATATTTTTGTTTTTAATTATCCCTCTTTTTTGCTTAAAATTTCAGGTTAACGTTTTGATGCACTTTCATTTTATTTCTGTTATTACCAAATGGATTTGATTCAAACTTAAAATGGTTGTACCACATCATAACCCACATTATTTGATATAAGGGCCATAACCCTTGCATCAATATTTCATGAATTATGTCCCCTTTATACTTAGAATTTCAGGTTAATTGCGGTGCACTTTCACTATATCTTTGGCAGTACTGAATGAATTTGATTAAAACTTAAATTAGTTTTTCCATCATCCTCATCATATGACACAAGGTCAGTAACTCTGATGCAAGTATTTTATGAGTTATATCCCCTTTTTACTTAAAATTTAACTTTAATTTTTATGCTTTTTATATCTCTGTTGTTACTAAATGGATTTAATCAAACTTAAAATGGTTGTTCCACATCATCACTCACATCATATAACACAAGTTTGATAATGCTGTCGCCAGTCTGTTCTGAGTTATGCCCTCTTTTTACTAATAGAATTTCCAGTTCAAGTTGCGATGCACTTTCGCTGTATCTCCAGTATTATTAAATAGATTTGATTCAAACTTAAAATCGTTGTTCCGAAATGGCCGCATGATATGGCATATAGTGCATTACTTTTGCAGAAGTATTCCATGAATTATGCTCCTTTTATACTGCTTTAATGTTTTGAGACTTAAGCAATATCTTCATTCTTATTTGAATCATTAAACACTCCAGTCACAGCTTCAGCTTCCTCAGATGTGCCTAATTTCACTATCCAGCATCGAAATAGTCGAGTCTTGTTAGGTTTGAGCTATAAACATAAAATTAGTATTACAACACATGGCATCTCATACAGTACATTTACAAGAAAAAAGCCTGTCTTTATTCTGCACGCTCGAGTCCCGGGAACAACAAAATCGTCTATTCTTTCAACAAATTACTCATGCATGAACATGTTTTTCATTCACATATTCACACGAACATTTTACCACTGAATAAAATAACGTACTGGACAGAAAATAAATGGGCATCCAAATCAGCATAATGTAGCTGTGATTGTTTGCATAATTGTATGTAAAGAAAATACAAATACAGGAATTGCTAAATAAGTAAATATATAAATTTCGGCCAAAAATACCTTTAATGTAGCCACCCGTACCCAAAGTTTTGGAATATGAAATTATAAAAAAAAATTGCTATGATATAAGAGCTACGTAATTTATATTTCAGGTTATATAGTGCGTTTGCTTTCGTCCTGAAGTGTTCTCTATCTAATTCACAGGACAAAAAGGCATTTGTATGCCATTCTGCGATATGTACCTACGTGTTTTGACACGCTGAGATTTTCACACACAATTACAAAGAAATATTTCTAAAAAAAAATGTCTGATTCTAAAATTATTAGCTAAAAGAGATCGCAATGTCTGTTCCCTTTAGTATGAAAAAAAAACTTAAAAAGTAATTAACTCTTAAAGTCTGAAATAGTCTTAAACTAAAGTCAGTGACGTTTTTATATAAGAACATTCTTTTTACTTCTAACATTCATAAGTTATTTCCAAGATAACATACCTCACAAGATGTGCTCGTGTCTGAAAACTCGTCGCTATAACTTGACTCAAAGATATTGATTGTTTAGTATTGTCCGACTCATGATATATAGCAAGTGCCATTAATTTGTTGTATTAATTTGCTGTATTAATTTGTTGTTAGTCAAGTATCATTATGAAGGTGCGTTTACAGGTGCGTTTCATGCGTTTACAGGTGCGTTTTATTTACTTTATACATATGCATTTATTGCAAAAGTCATTGCCACCCTCTTGATACTAGATGTAAATATTTATTTAAAACATGCTCCGAAATTATAGAAAATGATCAACAGTGTATTAGAGTTTGAGTTTAACAGACATAAACTATTTACAAATAAATTATTGTTCAAGCGTGCCAGTAAAAATAGATCATTTTCCCAACTGTTGTTAATCTTTCGATTGCATAATATGTAAAAAGACATAATATTCTTCAGAGTATATCTATAGCGCCCAAATGAACTTCTTGTCATAAAATTTGCATTATAACTGAACTCCAGTGAATTTCAAGGATGGAAAACATGAATCTTTGACGTCTTTTTATTTTTACTGAAGGTAAGAAGGTCCATGACGTTTTTATATAAAATGCATGATAATTGGGTGTTTGTCGGAACCGATCCTCAAGCATGGAGCGGGGGCCTTCGTGGCAGAGTGGTTAAAGTCGCTGACTTCAAATCGCTTGCCCCTCACCGATGTGATTTCAAGCCTCACTCGGGGCGTTGATTTCTTCCACTTGCTTGTGGAAGAGCGCTGGTTCTACCCAGGTGCCCGCCCGTGATGAATTAATGTACGGAGGGGCATCTGGAGTCTTCCTCCACAATCAAAGCTGGAAAGTTGCCATATAACCTGAATTGTGTCGGTGCGAAGTTAGATCCAACAAAGCAAACAATTAGATAAAACTCAGTCTATAGGGTGACACAGAACTGCATATGTACGTATTTATTACATGAGAGTATTCGGGTTCACAGATAACCATGATTATAGACAAAATTAAATGTAAGACGAGTTTATGAAGTAATGAGAGAGTTTTATTATCCCGGAAAAGGTGACTTACTAAAAATAATTGTTACTTAATAGACTGAACACCATGTTATTTATCGCATGTTCAAATAGACATTACTACTTCAATTACAAATAGCATGTTATCTGTAGTTTTGCGTACATCAGCTATGGTAAGAGTAGACTTCTCGGAAGCACTAAGCGCCCCAAACAAAGCCAGAGAGCCATGCATCGCAAATTAGGCCCGCAACAAAAAGACACTGATTTCATTGCTGGTGTAGACAATACATGTGATTGAAATGTTGTAGATTTCAGTGCAAACAAACATGGTGAATTATTATGTGATTTTTTGATTGAGAGCAACTGTTGTATTTTAAACGGAAGAAATCATATTAATAATAATTACACTTTTGTAAGCCAGCAAGGATCTTCAGTTGTAGATTATTGTCTTGTACCATATGAAAGTTTGTCATTGTTTACAAAGAGTGAAATTAAGCTCATGTCAGACTTGTTAAATGACCTAGATATTGTTGATAAGATTGACCCTTCAGTATGTATTCCTGATCATTCTATGGTAATATGGTCCTTTGCTCTGGGGGAATATAAACAAAGACATGAATTTAGGTTTGGGAGTTCTAGTCATACAGTTTATGATAGGAAGAATGTTCCTGTAGATTTTATGAATAGTAATTACATAAAACGGTGAATGTAAGTGTATCAGGTAATAATAAAAAACGTAAAATCAAAAAGCATTGGTGGAATGATGAACTGACTGAGCTTTGGAACAACTCTTGCAAGGCTGAGGAACGTATGTTGAATTCAGATGGTTCTACAAGACAGAAACTGCGTATAGAATTCAATGCCCAAAGAAACGCTTTTGATAAATGTGTACAGAAAAGTAAACGGAGATATTGGTTTGATAAGCAAAAGGAAATAGAAAATCTGGCAGGGTCAAATCAAAGTGAGTTTTGGAGGAAGATAGGTAAAATAGGTGTAAGTCAGGAAAGGGGTAAAAATATTCCATTTGAGGTTAAAAATAAGGATGGTTCTTTTTCAAGCCAGAAAAGTGATGTGCTTTATAATCTTCACATTAATGATTTGATCTCAGCAGTTAAGAATCTTGACCTTGGTATCAATATTGATGGTCAGAACGTGTCTATCCTCCTCTATGCTGATGACATAGTACTGATAAGTGATTGTGAAGATAAGTTACAACTTATGTTAGATGTACTCCAAAATGGTGTGATGAAAATAGTATGAAAGTTAATCCAGATAAGTCAAAGATTGTACATTTTAGACCACCATCAATACCTTGTACAATGAGGAATTTTAAATGTGGAGATGAAGTTTTAGAAGTTGAAAATCATTATGTTTACTTTTGTCTGAGCATTTAGATTTTAATGTTATGGCGAAACACGTTGCTAAATCAGCAAACTGTGCTTTAGGACTTTTAATCTCAAAGTACAAATTCTTTGATGGACTTCCTTTCTCGACTTATTCAAAATTGTATGAGGCTACGGTATGGAGCACTATCAGTTATGGAGCAGCCATTTGGGGTGATAAACAGTTTTCTTGTATATCAGCAATTCAGAACAGAGCAGCAAGATTTTTTATGGGAGTTGGTAAATACACCCCAAATGTGGCGGTAAATGGGGATATTGGTTGGGTAGATGTATATATTAAACAGTTATCATCAGTTCTCAGTCAATGGTATCGTATTAGATCTATGTCCAGCAGTAGATTGAATTATAAAATCAACCAATGGTCAGTGTAACAAATCAATACCTCATGCAAAAATTGGTCTTTTAGATTAAGAAAATTATTTATTGAAGCGGGTGTTGGAAACATCTTTGATGCGAATGACATTTCAAATATTGATAAAGTGGGAATAAAAGATAAAGTATTAGAGAAACAGAATGAGAGACTTATAGACAACTGGAAATGTAATTTAAATGCTGAGAATGCTGTAAGAGGAAATGGAAGGAATAAATTGAGGACATACCGTTTGTTTAAGCAAGATTATAAGACAGAGGCTTATATTAAATGTATTTTGCCTGGTCGCCATAGAAGTGCTTATGCCAAGTTCAGATGTGGGGTTGCCCCCTTACGCCTTGAAACTGGTCGGTTTGAGGGTATTCCCCTAGAGCAAAGAACATGTTCAATTTGTAATAATAATGTAATTGAAAGTGAGGAATATGTTTTAACTGTCTGCCCACTGTATGATAACTTGAGATACAATTTGTTTCAGCATATTTCTAGTTACATACCTACCTTTGACTCATTAGATAACAGGGATAAACTGTCTATGATCCTGGGTTCCAATACTGTAGAAGTGATAAAATTTTCTGCCAAAATCTGCTATGATATTCTCTTAAGAAGAAGATGTTTTTTATATTCATAGATCAATTTACATAGTGGATGTACATCGTTTAAATACACTCTTTTTACTGGAGATGGCTTTTTAAAATGTAAATTTCAACTTTAAACAAGTCTTTGTAGATAATAGTTACTACCTTTTATCTTTTTATAATGGAAATTTTAAATTTCCTTAGTGAGTTAAACACTTTATAGAATGAAGATTGGCTCAATGTTGTTTTTTTTTTTTTTGGAAAAATCTGAATTTTATTAATTATATCAGAGGAAATAACTCTTTGTTGTTGCTGTCTTAGGTCTAGGTCATTGTAGTTAAAAGACTACTGTTTATACATGTATTGGTTTTTCATTTACATTCTGCTGGGTTTAGGGCATTGCGACCTTATCTAGCTGTAAATTTGGAAGCATGCATAGAGAATAATCCTCCTCTATTAAAATAATTACTGTATAGACAGAACAAATGTGGTGTACTATACAAAGGTTAACTGGGTATTTATCAAATAAACTTTGGTCATATTAAGGTTTGATAGGTATTACAAGTAGAGTAGGAAGTATTCAGATACTGATAGTTAATTATTTTTGTGTAGGTCATATAAAACCATGTAAGCATTTTATATGATATGATCATCAACCAGGTTATAGGAAAGTATAACCTTGAATACTAATCTTACAGAGCCATTTAATTAATACATAAATATTTTATGTTTTAATTTTTATCCATGTATGTTTTAAAATAAATAGTCTCTCATATTTCTTTTAGAAAGGTTTTCATGAATATTTTATGACAATGGATGTATATGTAATGTCATGAAAAGTGAGACTTAAATAAAAAAATTGTATTGTATTGTATTGTAGTGAAAAAATATAGAAGACAGGTTGCTACATAAATAGAACAGCAAGTACATTTTAATTATATGCGAAATACAAAAACGGGGAAGAGGTAGATAAAGGGGTTGGGGTGTTTTGGGAAGTGGGTAAAAGCAAGGATGAATATTCAACACGGCAAGCCACGCTCCAGAAACGAAGTCTCTCTACACTGCAACTACAGCAGTGCAAATACGGACGTGCAGATGCACACATGCACACAAAACTAATCTCACTCATAGTAAAAAGAGAGGCGTGTAAATGCTAAGGGGTGGGGGAGATAAGGTTGTGTGTGTGGGTGGGAACACACAACAAACGAGAGAACAAAGAATGTAGGTTGATTCCTGTCTCTCAGCACGCTCCAGAAACGAAGTCTCTCTACATTGCAACTACAGCACCGCAAACACGGACGTGCACGAGATATACATGCACACGCGAACGCACACGCACACAAAACTAATCGCACTCATAGTAAAAAGAAAGTGGTGTAAATGCTAAGGGGTGGGGGAGATAGGGTTGTGTGTGTGGGTGGGGACACACAACAAACGAGAGAACAAAGAATGTAGGTTGATTCCTGTCTCTCAGCACGCTCCAGAAACGAAGTCTCTCTACATTGCAACTACAGCACCGCAAACACGGACGTGCACGAGATATACATGCACACGCGCACGCGAACGCACACGCACACAAAACTAATCGCACTCATAGTAAAAAGAAAGGGGTGTAAATGCTAAGGGGTGGGGGAGATAGGGTTGTGTGTGTGGGTGGGGACACACAACAAACGAGAGAACAAAGAATGTAGGTTGATTCCTGTCTCTCAGCACGCTCCAGAAACGAAGTCTCTCTACATTGCAACTACAGCACCGCAAACACGGACGTGCACGAGATATACATGCACACGCGCACGCGAACGCACACGCACACAAAACTAATCGCACTCATAGTAAAAAGAAAGGGGTGTAAATGCTAAGGGGTAGGGGAGATAGGGTTGTGTGTGTGGGGGGGGGGGGGGGGGGGCGGGGACACACAACAAACGAGAGAACAAAGAATGTAGGTTGATTCCTGTCTCAGCACTGCTGATTCAACGTAGATAGTAACCTTTCTGAGGCTTCATTTAATTTCTTGTCGAGACTTTCGACTCCGTCTCCGAGACTTTCATAGGACTGTGATGTCACGTGACGATGGTGGTCATTAAGATTTTATGCATCAAGATTTTGTTCAGATACTAAAATATGTAAATATGTTGTTATCCTTAAATGGATTCAACCCTCTCATCAATACTTCAAATGAGACAAACGTTTGTGTGCAGTGTAGGAGTCCCATAAACTACTAAAGCATCTTACAATTTTTTCCCTAAATTGTAAGGAAAAAAAAAGTAAAATAAATCAACTATTTCGGGGTATCCGTTTCATTCCCCGCTGAATTAAAAGTGATGTGATTCAAGAAAGTATTAATTTATTACAAATATGCGACACACTTTTTATAGATCAAAGTTCTTAAGCAGTTGCCTTGAAACAGTTGCATATAAGAAAGCTAAATGACACATCTCTTATTTTATTATACAAATATACCTTTTCTCACTCCAAAAAATTTGGCAAATGTAGTTATACCAGTATTATAGGTCACATAAAAGGTGAAATATGCGTCATTAAGACAGGTAAACATGATATTAAAGTTCGGTAGCCTGATGGGTGGCATTCGGCCAGAAAGTTAGAAACTATTAAAACGATACAAAATATTCCAATTCTTCTTTTCCGCCAGCGCTTCCCTGATTGATTTGCACTCCTATGTGACCAGTGAGGTTCCTCTTAATAAGACCTGACAAAGACCTTAGCCATGCTATGTTACTGACTGCAAAGTACTATTGTTAATGATGATACACAGCGATAAAGGAATTGTTGTCCACTTCTTGATTTAATTAACAGACAGGATGGAAGTAAACAGACTGATCACTTATACGACTACACTTTCAGCAAGCTCTACGCACGGAAACTAGTCACACATGAACATATTTACATATGACATAAACAATGATATTATCTTTGCTTACGGCTCGTTTCAAGTTCCTTCTTGTCTAACATCCAAATATGTAACTCTTAACTGAACATAAAAAGTAAAGAAGCATGTATTTATAAAATAACCATGTTTTCAAATACTAGTTCAATCAGAAAGATAGTTTTATCAGTAAAATAGTAATATGAACTTAGGTGCTACCTAGAAGGCAGAGCTCCCTTGAAAAATCACCAGTGCCCCTTGAAAATTAAAGGAGTGCTGCTGGAATTATGAATCCGTTTTAAGAAGTTTATGTTCTTTATGATCTATTAAAAGTTTTGATAATCCATGATTTCTGAATGAAAGTCTTAGAATGCATTAAGATTAAATCTTAACATGCGAAAACTCTACAAATATGCTATATACGAACTAAAGAAAGTTACGGTTTTTTAGAAGGAAGAATGTGTCCAACTTTAAGGCAAAAATACTGCTATGACAGACGTCTGGTATGGGGGAATGAAAATCATTTACATGTACAAAGCTTGTTTAAAACCCAAAAGACTAGCCATCTTTAAAAGTTGGTGATAAGAATTTTACCTAGAGAAAATCACCGTTTGCCGAAATTCTCGAAAACTCCTGTTTCATTTACTAAACTGCTAAGTTAACAGTCTATGACATTTTTATGGTTAATCTTTTAGCACTATAGAATAGGAATGGTAGTAGGAGCCTTTTTGATTTTTATTGATAATTCACAGCCAACAGTTTTTGGTTGCGGGTTTATCCCGCTACCAAAGTTAAAGTGTATTTCTGACAATCATATAGCATCTTTATTTTATTCCGAATCACACCCAAAGGATGTTCATGTGCTACACAAAATAGTCCCATTCATGAACAATGCGGATGAATTATCAATGAACAAGCAGTTCTTATTCAACCTGTATCCACTCACACTGACCATTTAGATTATATAAGATCTATCAATGATAAGGTATTCCAGCCCATGGTTACATCACAAGCTGGGTCAGGCAGAGTTCATCTTAGATATGAGGCACATTAAATTTGTATTTGTTTCTCATTCCTGTTTAATCATAGACTGGCATTTAAACAGAAAATAAATCTACAAAAACCCACAACCATCAGACATTTCAAGGCTTTGATTTTTTCCTAGTAATAAACTCTGGTCAGTGATTTTTAAGCTTGTGGATGAAATATATGTGAACGGGGAGAAGAGCATTATGTGCTTTTCACAGTTAAATGCCTGTATATTTTGTTCCCAAAACCTTTTAAAAAATAGGTTTTATCTACAGACAGTACATTAGAACCTGACATCAATAACAAAACACTTGTTAAATTTCACATTAATGACTTTATTTTTTTACAATGCTTTCAAAACTCATATAAAAAAAAGAAAAAGCACTGAAATCAAAAAGAAATTAAAAAAAATGGCTTCCGGTGAGGATCGAACTCCCGACCTTTGGTTTTCAACGCGAACTCGGTAACCACTGCACCAGTATGGAAGTATGACGTCATCATCACAAATATAAGCATACATAATAAATTTCAGTTATGGCAGCGTGACGAAAATCGTTTCACATTGAAAATATTGTATTTTATCTTTTTTTCTTCGTAGAAAATGTATTAAGCACTTAATTCTTATTATCAGACGCTCATTTACATTTTTATTCAACGTTCAAAGCAGTAAGCGAAACGCTTTTGTCAACCGTAAACAGCAAGCGTCTACTGACGTCTTACTGATTAATTACTATGAGCATTGTGTACTGGAAGAAACCCGAACAACACCGATTCCAAAAAAGTACCACGAATTTTCAACTCGATAGTAATTCTATACACAGTTTTATTCATTTTCTTTTTCACACGTTTAACCGTAATGCGACGCTGTCGGCGCCGCGGAGCGGCGCCGGTAGCTCTGCTACTAAGTTTGACAACAGAAACTACCACATTGTCCAGAAAGAAAAACAGTAATTAAGATTTTCCATGTAAACTATTTTTGTTTCTGTCAAATAACAATATCGCGATTTTGACACATGACAGTTCTTGCTCAGTAAATATTTTTATTTTGTTATGTGATTAGCGTGACAAAAATAACGAAAAAATAGTACTGGAATGAAACATTCCGCACGCGTGTCTAAAAATAGTGTTTTCACAAATTGACGATGTGCGTCATCGTTAATATGATGACACTGTTGCTAGAATACAACAGAGATCTCACAGAAAAATATCATTTTTAACAAGGCAACGATTATTTAAGGAATAATATGAATTCAGTCAGTGTCATTTTTCTGTTCCATGTATTAGTGCATTAAAGTTTTTCTATAATACAATCAGTAGTTATATAGAAATGTCTATTTCACGTTTTCCCTTTTCATGATTAAAGAAGGTGGGCTATGCACAATAGCAACACGGCCGAATTCATTTTATCTTATACAGAGCTGTAAAATACAATGCAAAAAAGTAAACTATATCGTTATATCAACTATTTAAGGTAAAATTTAGAAATAGTGATGTGCATTATATCACACATATATAAAATATATAAAAAAACTCTTTCAGAATTTTCCTTGAAAATTGACATTTAAATGAAATAATTTATCGCCAAGTTTTTAACCAAACAAATAGTTCATTGTTCCTTTTAAGTGCTGTCATATAGGTTCACAGATAAGTACCTTGTACGATGATTATTTTGTGTCATAGAATGATCGCTAGTACTATATCTAGACAAATTGTATATTTCTATATTTATTTTTAGAAAACATGTACGAATTTTAGAATACTTCTTAAATATCACATTTCAGTTTGCTAAATTTAAATATATTCCAACATTTGATATCCGACTTTTGAAAATCAAGTTTAAAGTATTAGTATAAAATGAAGAAGATTTGTAATAGATATATTGTCTCTAGTTATTTCTATACATTTATAAATAAATCTAGAGCGAAAAATAGACACAAACATTTTATTATTTACCTAAATTGGATATATCCATAATTCATGAATGCATGCGTTTTGTAATGAATCTATATTTAACAGCATTACTATTTTCAGAATCATGTCTTAAAGTGTTTATAGTATTGGATGAAATACATAAAATTATTCTTTTCAGTATATAATATTAAAGCAGTATTTTACAATTCTATTCATCTTACTCGCATAATGCAGAATTTAATGAATACCTTTTTACATCAGCATCCATTTCATGTATTTTCTATGTACAAAACAGTCCAGCTATTGGCAGCCATATTCGGATACACTTTAATTTTAGTTTTAGTTTTTCGTGATATAGAAATAAGCTTTGTAAAATATAATAAGCATGAATTTATACAGAGCCTTTTGAGGACTTCATATATTTTGGAATGTTTTCCTCCCCTTTTCTTAAACTTAAAATTATTTTTCTTTATTTTATGTATGGTTCAAACTTGAGATGTAAACTGGATTCTTTTAATTTAGGTAGTGTTATAACTTTAGCTTTAAACTTGATTCTTTAATTTTGGTAGTGTTATAACTTTAGCTGTAAACTGGATTCTTTAATTTTGGTAGTGTTATAACTCTAGCTGTAAACTGGATTCTTTAATTTAGGTAGTGTTATAACTTTAGCTGTAAACTGGATTCTTTAATTCAGGTGGTGTTATAACTTTAGCTGTAAACTGGATTCTTTAATTCAGGTGGTGTTATAACTTCAGCTGTAAACTGGATTCTTTAATTAAGGTGGTGTTATAACTTTTGCTGTCATATTGGTCAACTGTTAATAATAATATAGCTCCCCATACACTCCCCATACACTCTTAAAGTCATCAAATCCAAAGATAAATGCTGTTGAAACGCCCCCCCCCCCCCCCCCCCCACACACACACACCTCAACATTTCGAAAATAGTTTTCACATTTATAAAATATTCTCACATAATTTTTATAACACATCAATATTTTACATCTTAAGACATAACTCCTAACTTAAAAAAACTTACAAATATACATTTAAAGGAACTGACCCTCAGATTTTGGCTAAAAATGATCTTCATTAAAATTGAAATTTGGTCATATAATGAACATTAGAATATGAGTTCTTGTTTCTAATCTTAAAAATGCCAAATCAAGAAAAAAAGAAGCCCGCGTCGGGAATCGAACCCGAGCCTCAGCGGCAATAAAAACTGTCGCTACCAATACCGCCACAGAGGATTTTATGTCTAAAGCGCGTTAAATATAAATTTTTATAACTAAGGAACGCTTTTCGATTTTCATTGTAAAAATTAGTAAAAACAACTAATTCTCATGTGTTACCAGAACATATAGTTTGTCAATAATTAAGTTTTAAAGCATTTTTAAGAAATATAGCATTACTTTCATGAAACAATGTACCTTTTTTTTCCCCTTTTTTGTTGTACGATCTGCAGGCCAGTGCCTTTAAATGGTTAGAATTTACAAACGAGCGAAATATGTTTTGAAACAGAAAAATCGTTACAAGAACAAAGTGACATTTGGGTATATTTATAAACCTTAAAAAGTTCGTAGAGGTTGAAAAATGATAAATAGATATAATTGCATAACTCGATTTTACTGAAATTCAAACATTCATTTACAACCTATTTTCCTAAATGTACTATTAGAAACGTGGAAGATATTGACAAATTATCAGTGGGCGTTCTCAATATGAGTTTTTCACTATTTAACGACTGAAGCCCACGTGTTTTGACACTCTGAAATCTTTGCACACACATTAACAAACAAATATCTCTCGACAATGTCTGATTCTAAAGTGATCATAAAATCTGTTTGAAGTAGTCTTAAAGAAGATTTAAGTAGTTGAAGACCTGTGGAGCAAACTATTATATAGCTTTACACAAGATATGCATACAGACGATGCAGGCTAAAGCTAGATTTACAATTATAATAAATTATAATGTTCTAAAAGTTAGTTTTTAAAATTGTCAGTTATTTTAATGATTTTGACAAAAGCTGCGTAAAATCTTTGTTTTGTCAATATTTTCCTGCAAATTTCTCTGGTACATTAATCAGTTGCAATACACTGATTTATAAATAATGCTTTGTTTGTAAGATTCAAAATGCACTTAACACATACAGTACCTTGGAAATTTAAAGGGTATAAAAAGTTTGTTATTATTTTGATTCGGAAAAATGATTAAAGTTATTTTATCTTAGATAACTTTTCAAGGGAAGGCAAGTTTACATATGTTGGCAGAACTTATGACTCGGTCCTATTGCATGAATCATATGCAAAAATATATTAAAAATATAAGTAGTTTGTAGGAATAACGCATGTTTTTTCGTGTTATAACATCTGCAGATTCCCTCGGGACTGGTTGGTAACGGCTCGGGCACCAACCAATCCCTCGGGATTCTGCAGATGTTATAACACGAAAAAACATGCGCTAACGCTATTCTAGCATAAAACGCGTAAAAACTGATAAATGGATACATTGTCACTCAACGTCATTAAATTTCCGCGAAATGTGCGAGAATGTCTGAGTTGTTTATTTACGTTGACGTCATTTCGTTTTGAATTATCCGTTTTAGGGCCGAATGGCGTTTACGCTTTGCCACGGAACGCACATATATAAAAAGGTGTTATAACAGCACGCGAGCGCGAGAATCTCCTTGTTAACACACGTTTTCTCTCCTGTTAAAACACCCCCGCAAAATGACAATAACAGCAGTTTTATGCTAGAATGTCTTGAAATAGTAACATGACACAATGATAATATTTCACGCATTTAACCTTTAGCCTGTGCAGTTCGAGGGCTGAGCGCAAAACTATTGTATCTTGTTCTTTATCTATATACAGTTACTATAGCTTCGCGCTCAGACCACGAGTTATTTCATTTAAAATGAACAATTTTTCTTACGCTTCAGTCTATTAATTTTCATGTAATGCTACTCGTAAAAATCTTGTATCTGCTATTTACTTAGTAGATGTTATGTTGATCTTACGTGCATAACAAACAGACATTATTTTCATTGCGAGTCTTTTAATGGTTTTAACCAAATAGTACATAGAGTACATTTAAAACATCATGCGCCCCATCATGGTGTCAGAATGCTTTTGTCGGAAAAGGTAAAATAGCTGTTTGATATCTTTCGCTGGAAAAGCTGCATAATTGTCTGATAATTATTAATCAAGACTTCACGTTACTTTAGGTGGAAAAGGCAAAATATTTCTAATATTCATGGATTTCTATTACATTTTGGTATGATGTTGAGTTAACTATATCTTATCACAAGACATTATTGACAATTACTGTGCAAGCAAGCCTTTATTCTGTTGACGGTCCTTTACTCTAGATTCTTATATATGTTAAACAGAAAGTAAAATTCGGACTGTACTGGACATATAACGTAAATCTAGTCAAACAACTAGTTGCGAAACTGTATAAATCGGTAAAAAAAACCCTAAAGGTCTGCTTCTGTCGAAATGAAAGGCAAGTGCAATGCAAAGATGCCTGTTTACAAGTAATACTGTGTGTGTACGGGGGACGTGAGGGGTAGGGTGTAGGAAAGCCACGAATGAAACTTACGTGACTTTCAATTCTGGTCTATATTCAAGCGTGTATGAATAACGATATTCTGAACCAAATGCCTCCCGGGATATGAACAAGGCCGGCGGATAGAAGAGTTAGGGCACATGGCACAACTGAACCAATATCCGGCAAAAATAATATGAACAATGTTGTTATTACATGTTAGCAAACAATGGGCAGTTGATATAAAATTTTAGTATAATCAGAAACAGCAATTTAAAATAATAATAACAATATTTTAACATTAGTTATTAACCGTATGACTTGACTCATACAGTGACTACATTTGTTATTTTCATTGAGAGGTGATAAAATAGTATCAATAATGCACTGAAAAAAAGTTTGATGAAAAATAAAATCATTTAAGGAGATGTAATTCTTATGTAAGCAGTTCGCCCACGATAAAAGACTTAGTACAATGTATGTCTTAAGCTTCTGTTAAAGGTAGTCAGTCAAGTTCTAGTCTTGTAATGGATTTGCTTAAAACTTTTACGATTTATCTTTTAACCTTACATGTATTCACTTTAACACATGCTAGGTCTCCGCTTGAGGTATTTGTAAAATTATTTTGTCTGTGCCGGTTGCCAAACTAAGACATAGTTTTATTAGCATAATTATATATTTGGTAAGCATTCTTACAATCGGAAATAACAGAAACTGACCATAGAATATTAAGAGGCTACCAGTATTAACTAGAAATGGAAGTCCATGAATCTCTTTTGTCTATCTTGGTAAGCCAGATTGAAAATAAATTAATTCTTAAGGTTCAATCCGTTTGAAAACACACATTTCAGTTCAGACTGTTTAACTATCCAAATATTTGTCAAATGTAATAGTAAAACTGGAAATTTTATCAAAAGTCAAACAAAAACATAGCATTTTAGAAACCTCCTCTCTAAAGAGAGTAATTACAAATATTTATAAACAACGTAACTCCATATATGTATAATGAACCTTTTCCTTAAAACATATCAAAGGGGGCCTCTGTGGCACAGTGGTTAAGGTCGCTGACTTCAAATCACTTGCCACTCATCGATGTGGGTTCGAGCCTCACTCGTGGCATTGAATTCTTCATGTGAGGAAGCCATCCAGCTGGCTTATGAAAGGTCGGTGGTTCTATCCAGGTGCCCGCTCGTGATGAAATAATGCACGGAGGGACACCCGGGGTCTGAGCTGGAAAGTCGCCATATGAACTATAATTTTGTCGGTGCGACGTTAAACCTAACAAAATGAATGAATAGATATGTAAATAAATAAATAAAACATATTAAAAGTGATAGTTGCTTAAATGAGATTGCCCGGCTTTATGAAAAAAATACCCACCTCGTGATCTGATATTATTAGTTAAGTCAGTTATGAGATGGAGTTCAGTTGCCTAATTTCCTCCTGTTGTATAAGATGGAAAAATACATAGTCTGACAGTTAATGTTATAACAAGCTGGAGATTGCATGATAGAAAGTCGGTGAATGGTCATTTTTACTGAAGCATTATTCAATTAAATACATGCAAAATATAAAGGACACATTCGCTGAGATTTCCACTGAAATAACGTAGCCTATTACATAACAAAGTTATGTAAATACACCATTCATTAAAGCCACAACGTCTTTGTAGTAAAAATGTCGCACGCATACATTGACAGCATGTATATACGCATAATTCTTAAATAAATACTTCAGATAATAAAGGATAAGGGCTGCAAGCTGAACCCTTTTGGAAGCATAGAACACAACTAAGCAAAATTCTAATATGCTTGTCTCTGTTAAAACACGCTTACGCTAGAATGACGTCACGCTAACGTGCGTTGACGTCAAAGCTCTTTTGCGAACAAGAAAGAGCGCTACTATATTTTATCTACTGTTTTAGATCAAAGACACATTAGAATTGAAATAATTTATAGCAAAACCGTGTTTTAACACTATTTATACACTCGGGTGGTAATACGTCGTGCAAATAATTTCACTCGGGCTGCGCCCTCGTGAAATTATTACGCCCGACGTATAACCGCCCATCGTGCATAAATAGTGTTAAAGCACTCTTTTGCTATAAATTATTTCTTAAATAAGGACAGTCTATAGTTGATCGAATCTGTTCATCAGAAGTCATAAAGCACGAGACACCCCTCACAGCCCCTAGGTTTAAGAGGAACTCTGTTAACCTTATTATTACATTGGATGAACTCCATGACCCCATATGACCAGAAAATATGACAAGACTGTGCCATCGTACGAGGAAAGGTATTACAACTGCCATATATGGTGTTTGTAATTTGTAAAGACTGCTTTTTTATTGTTAATAAATTCTCTAAGAAGTCCTTTGGAATCACACAACTAAGACTATACTGACGGTTTAAACAAGTAAACAAGTATGGTATAAAAATGACCTTTGCAGCAATGGTTATTTAACTATTAACTGTGTGTTTATGTTTTAAGAGTTGAGGGGTTACTTCATAAATAATAAAGTACTAAAGATTACTAGTATGCGAATTGTATAATCATTTGCACTAATTGCTCAACTTATTTTTCAATACATTCGACTGGCAATGCCCATGCCGAACCTGTACTTTTTGTTTGGACTGTCGATCGATGTGTTCGACATAATGTGTTAATACACTACTGATATATACGTGCATGTATGTGACATGTTTTGCAAGCCTATATATGATATGGAATTCTATAATGGTTTTAGATTTGCAAATCCTCAGAACCGTTTGTTTATTTGAAAAATGGACTTCAAACTAAGGTGTAATTTTTCGACGTACGTATTACCAAAACTTTTGCCCAAAATAGTTGGCCATGCTAAATTAACCTAAATCACGTCTTCACAAACATTTTCTAATAGTGAGTTTGTCCTTGGCCAGCAAAAACAAACAAGTGTCAAAACTTAAGCATCAGGTTCCAAAGTAAGATAACTTAGTTTTGAGACAAATCTCAGAATCAAACCTTGACATAGACTAGTTTATAAATTGAACAAAGAATCTACAAAGAATAACAGTGAGTTTTGTCCTTGGTTAGCGTAATAAGATCGAGTTGGTAACGAGTGTCAAAACTTTAGCATCAGTCTCCAAGTTACGTTAACTGAGTTTGGAGACAAATATCAGAATCCAAACTTGGCATTGGCTAGTTTATAGATTGAACTTAGAATCCACAAAAAATAACTCTCAGAATCCAACCTTGACATTGGCTAGTTTATAGATTGAACTTAGAATCCACAAAAAAATAACTCTCAGAATCCAACCTTGACATTGGCTAGTTTATAGATTGAACTCAGAATCCAACCTTGACATTGGCTAGTTTATAGATTGAACTTAGAATCTACAAGAAAACTCTCAGAATCCAACCTTGACATTGGCTAGTTTATAAATTGAACTCAGAATCCAACCTTGACATTGGCTAGTTTATAGATTGAACTTAGAACCCACAAAAAAAATAACTCTCAGAATCCAACCTTGACATTGGCTAGTTTATAGATTGAACTCAGAATCCAACCTTGACATTGGCTAGTTTATAGATTGAACTTAGAATCCACAAAGAATAAGTCTTAGAATCGAACCTTGATATCGGCTAGTTTATAGATTGGACTTAGAATCAACCAAGAAAGTATTCCGACTAATAGCACTGGAGCATTCAGAGACGGAAAACATTAAAAAGTAAGGGGTAAGGTCGCAGGTTATATTATTGTCATAAATTGATTCTAGGTTAACTACTTTTTAGCATTTAGGTAATGGACCCGTAATAGTGTACCTCCTTTTTGAAGAGTATTCAACTCCTACCATAAGGCTACTATGACTAATTTTTCAGGAGGGCGTAGGTTAAAGCCTCATTAGGACCAAACGTTTTGTTTTTTTTTTTTTCTTTATAGTTCTTTTTCTAGTAAGTTAAACTTTTTTGCAAGATTTATTACTGATTTAATGTACCAAAAAAAACCCGATTTTTTCATGTGATAAGTCATTTATTGCTGTATAAAGTGAATTTTACCTCTAATACGGAAGTGTGCAAGGATAGATATCTTTGAAAATAAGAGTTACGTGCGGTAAAAGTTCTTTATTTTGCCTTTACTTTAGATTTTAGTTTACGTATTGTGGAAGAAATATTGGTAGGTTTTACTTCTGCTGATGGTTATTTTTTAATGTAGAGAGCAAAGTTTAAAGCAGTCTCACAGGACTCGGCCATTATCTTTCAGTGTTGGAGCTTAATTTCTGTCCGATTAAATCCTTTTACTTGAGGCTCCCTAGTAAAAAAAAAGTTATCGACAGTTTTATTTTGTTTTATAATTGTTGAACAATACTTCGAGGTTTCTTTTATCAAACTTACTGGAATAACGAATTCTCTGCGATCGTTTTGTACAGTGGTTATCACTTTCAAATTTGTCTCTACTTGAGGTTGAGAAAATATCATAAACTATATAAAGTTTTGAGAAAAAAAAACGACACGGCAAAAGTTGTTTAAAAATTGCAACACAGTGCGAAACAATATTAACTTTAAGACTGTATCAAATTATGCATTTTTTTAAACATTACTATTACGGGTCCACTACCTTAATAAATTAAATTCAAGACTTTTGACACGATCTGAAACTTGTCTACAAATTCAGATTCGAAACTTCTGGCCTATCTAACCGCTATTAATCGCTATTTTCTCCACGAGAACTAGTTCTGAGACGGAAAAAGTATGTCAGTAGTTCTAGACTTTGTGAGACACACCCAGGTGTTCAGTTTATCATGAATTCATTCGAAAGACTCAGTTGTTATATTGCCTATTAAGCTCATCTATATTGCAATGGAAACCTGTACACATAAATCATTAAAAGACGTTTAATGAAATGTGATTTTCAATATGTGGCATATTGCAGATTCAGCAAAGTGTTGTAACTTGTTTGAGTATTAACACATTCCGCTTGCTGTCTGAGAAATTAAAACACAGACAATATTTATTACGACAAAGGTTCTACCATGTGCATAAAGCGGAAACCGGAACGCCATCTGGTTGAACGAGCCGACGATCACAATGTTTGGGGGGAATTCCTTTATCATTATCCATGATTAATTAAAATTAACGATTTATTGACTTGTCCCAAGATTTATCCCAATGTATTTTAAAGTGATGAAGTTTATGTTTTCGTTAATTGCTGCTTTTTATGAAACAGAAATCTGTTGACTTCATTTAAAGTTTTAGCTATGCCCCAAAAAATATCTGTGAAGACAAGCAGAAAATCCAACTTGAAATCATAATGAAAGTTGTTATTTCGAGTAATTCCTTTTTGAAGTATTTATATGTTCAAACACTATTGCAGAATATTGTGTATAGAAGTTATTCTGTGCGGTGTTAGGGTCGTAGGTTCCAAACAGGACTGGTTGATACTTGAGTGTCTCAGCCATGTCTGGGACAAAATTATTGAAGACTACGTGACGCTGATGAAACTATATCATTTTTTTTCCTCTATCTTTTGTCTCAGTTAAAAGCTAAATAGCTTGAAGAAATGCATTATATCTAGTGTCATACATCTTTAAAGTAATCATTTAGTTTACACGGATCTATATATCATACCCAACTTTTTTCTTCTTAGGCGTCTTATCAAGCCATCCGCAGCGGGGTGCGAGAACAGCCGCCGCAGAGACTTTCCGATATCAGACAGACCTGAGATTTACATTGAAATATAGAAGGATTAAATTTTGTTTCGACCATTCTTATTTCCTGTTCTGATATTTAAATTTATCACTGTTCCTACCATAAAGTTCATTTTCTTATCTTTCCACTGGTGTATTTTTTATTAATGTAACACTATTTCTTCTTGCTTCCAATTTCATTTGAAACCAACCATAGTATTTCCCTATATAACCTATATAAAATGCAAGTAAAACACGTTTTTCGCTTACTTTAAAGGACATTTAATACTGTTTCTCCTCTGAAACAATTTTTATCACTGTTATGACGTGAAAGAATAACAAACAAAGAAAATGATGATATAAAAATATATAAAGTAATTCAATAGCATCTTGCTTCCATTTGCATTCAAAAACGGCTAAAATTTCACTTTAGCCACTCTGCCCAAAATGTCCGAGTTATTTCGGTTAGCTGATAAGATTCTCGGTCTTGCTTGAAGTATTCCGTAGTAGAGGCAAAGATATTAGAATTATCATAGCTGGAATACGATTGTATAGCATAAGTTTTTTGGCTGATTGTTTTAAAAATAAAAGATAAAATATTGCCTTTATCCCATTTTTCGTTACATATCGTTTATTTTATGTAAAAAAAGAAAATGGTGTCAAAAATTACTATGTATTTCGGTAAAAGTCAGTCATGTGTCATTGTTACAGTCAAAAAATGTAAATTGTCTCAACCACGTATCATTGAAATATTCGATCTTAGAATATAATAGATTTAAAATGTCAAAAATTACAGTTTATAGTTTTGTACATCCACGCTTCACTGTGACTGACAGAAAATTAGTGCGTGTGAAATAAAAATAGTATAACGTGCAGATTCAGTAAAGAAATTAAACAAAATTAGCATAAGTCTAAACTGTTTTTCGCTTCCATTACTATTTGAAATTATCAGAATCGGATCAGTGCATGACAGAATAAATCACAGCTACATCAGCATACGACTGTATTAATTTTACGTACATAATTTTTATGTATTACCAGATTGCTATATGATATAATGGACTATCACATAAATTTAGCACTAGTGGAAGTATATAAAATATTCTATTGATTCGAGTGTTTAATTGTAATTATTATACAGTCGAACAAATAGTTGTCAAAACTATTGTAAGTCTAAATGTGAACAGTGGCTTGACATGATATATCTTTTAACTTGATATCTTTTTATTTGAAATAGATTTTAGTATTACAGTAATTTTGATTTTAAAGTAAAATATCATATAGCATGTTGGCTGTTTTGCTAATTACATATAAGGGTGTAATATATGTGTTTCTGATTAATAGCAAAGTGTTAAGTATTATAGTAGCTGTCAGCATGACGATATGATAAAAGTTATGTTAACACAGCAGGTATCCGCGCCTGTATAAGGGTCAGCTATAAAAAGAAAAACTTCATGATGAAAAGAAATGAAAGAAAATGAACTGGATGTTTGATTAAATCATCATATTTCTATCCTAAAAATATATCCTAAAACGTTGACTTTTTCGGAAATTATTGAATACTTTTGATCACAGAATTGCGAGTTTACACAACTGCATGCAGTGTGTGCTATCCATACGGATAAATACAACCAGATGTTCTGTTGCGCAACATATTATACTTAATTAACTAAGCAAATGCAAACGCGATAGTGGTCTGATAAACCTAAAATTTTAGTACTTAAAATTATGTGACCGGTGTCTTAAATTTTTATTTCTTTCTGTACTGTTACATATTGTGAATACATGTGTTTTAATTGCTGCAAGTTAAAGTTTCCACAAAGCCAGACTGCCTTAGTAAATTTCATAGCCTATACTCAAAAATGAACTTTCATTTAACAGAATCGGAAGAAAGCCTTGAAGCAAAATGTTATTTTAACACTAAATGTTACAAATCGAGTTTTAAAAGCTTTTGCTGAATCAAAATTTTCTTATCCGGATACCTCTACAATTAAAATGTTTTTAATTAAAATTTCAATCACATATCACTGGTGAAATGATATTTTTACCATTACAATTCATGTGATCATAATTACATTATAGCTATCTTTTCATAAGGTTGGTTATTATTTGAAGTGATCATGAAAATATTTTATCCTGTAAAATTCTTGCATTAATTATACGGACTTCCATTTCGTCTTTCCTTTCCTTTTATGGATGATCGATTATTTTACAGTTTATTTGTGAAAAGTAGCCAGGGTTCCAGTCTGTTGATTTTTCATGTGTTTCTGTTCTACTGTTACTAAACGTGCCAGTAACAGCAACTTTCTCATACACATTAGATAGCACGTATGTTATGACAAAGCAAAAAATATCACCGACTGAATCTCAGGCTAGGTGATAAGATACGTTATGTTACCAAACGGGTAGATAAGGGAAGAAACTCGCAAATCTAATTCTTCTTATCAACGGTAAATACAGGGTACTGTCCCTTGATGAAAGAAGACTTTAGTTTGACATGAATACATTTAGTTTGTATTAGGCAGTCGTCTGGCTCTAACCAATCTTGTTTGAGATCATACTTCTGTTCAAGTACTTAGTCTATTTGTATAATAACAATCGGTGAGAAACGTTATATTTGATGCCAGGCACTTCAGCCATTAGGCCAGTCAAAACAGTTTGGTTGCGTTCATTTTCTTGCAGATTTTATTATATCTTTTCTAACTGATCTGCTAATAAACCTAAAAGACAAAAATAATTCCATAATCTGACCTTTTTCTGTTCCCAGCAATACAGTATTTTACATGTTCATAAAATTTACCAATTTTATATGTATTGAGAAACAAGAAATATCTTTAAAAATGATGGTCGGCGAATTGTGATAAGGAAAGAAATTTATGAATTTTTCATCTAACATTCATCTTTCATTTAACTTTTTTCAAATTGCAAAACTAAACACCGCACTTTAACAATTTAAATGGTTCTCTTTTAATTTTTCGCAAAGGTTTCGTAGGGTTGCAATTTGTTTCGTTTATCCTTAGATGAATAATTACAGCAGTAGTTTGATGAAGATTCATGAAGCGGTTCATGAGAAGAGGTGATTAAACGTGTTTATATTTTTAGCTAAATTGGTCCCTATCCCCATTTGTAACAAAATAGCAGGAGACCTTACGATATTGTTACACATCGAGTTTGATAAAAATCCATTACATTTTAGTGGTTAATGCGAAGAAAGGCATATCTACTTTTAGCTATAGTGGTCCCTAATAGGGCCCAAGCTCCTATATAAATAAATTTGGAAGAGGACCTTATAATGATGCTCCAGACAAAGTATGACAAAGATCCACCAAGCTGTTCATGAGACGCTGTATAAAGGCATTTCTAGTTTTAGCTCTAGCAGCCCCTAAAAGGGGTCAAATGTCCCAGCTGAACAAAGTTGACTGCGGGCCTAATAAAGATGCTACAAATCAAGTAAAAGACTCTTATCACACCCTTATTCATGTGATACGCAGACCGTATTCAGCTCTTTCTTTAATTTGATATATGTTGGTACTTGAACAGGTTTTTATCATATTTATTAAACTTACTTATCATTTTGAGATATATCAATATTCTTGCTAAATATACTGAGCCAAAGTTAGCTTTAAAACTGTGAACAGCGTCGTTTAGGATAAACGCTTTGTCTACATTTCACTCAGCTTAGCACAATCAACAGAGTGAAAGAAATTGCCACTATCGTCCAATCAGGCAGAGTGTTGCATAAATCTTCCATTTTGATAAATTATCTATAATGCGTTATCAAGTAGTTTGATTTGCAAACTGAAGTCACGTGGCATAGGTAACGAAAACGAATTTAGACGGCGTTCGCCGAAAAAGGTGCAGGTCTACCAGATTCTAAATTCAAAGGTTAATTACCGCTTTTCGTATGTGTTTTCGTGGTTTAAAAAAATGTGACTTTAGTGTGGGAAATCGTTGAGACTCAGATTGCTATCATGGAGGACTTTACAAAATAGATTGTTGTCTGCTTAACTTATATATACATCCTCTAGACCTTCCCGATTGAAAAACCCTTCTTTTGACCAGAAATGAATAGCCCAATGCTTCAGGAAACTGAATTGGTTTCGAAGATGATATTGCTGCATTTATTTGTTCCGCGTATTTCAATTTATACCTGCTTTAAAATCAACAGTTCCACATCGCTTGTACACACCTTCTGATAAAATCCAAGGGGAAAGATTTTCAGTTAGAGGAAGTTTTCTATTTACTCAAAGCATATCATTGCCAGAATGTATGGCACTATCATCTAGTTACATATGGTTATTTTTTCTCATCACGATTTTGAAATTGACCAGGTGACAAGGTTACTAATATATTATATGACTAATCTCTAATCTAGGACCAAGAAAATAGAAAAGTTCCTGATAGCCATTGCATAAATGAATGAAAACATTTAGAATAAATTATATCACTCCTATGATATATAAGTAGCATGGTTCTGTATATTTATTGGATAAAGTCGCTTTAAGATATGTGTATCAGATAACATGTGGGCAAAAGCGCTTCTTTCAACACTGATATGATTCTAAAGTCATTAAACTAAGGTATATATTTGCACATAAAGCATTCATTCGTTATTGACATTCGCAATCTCGTCAAAAGGATTACAGTACAACCTCTCCAGAGCGGCCCTCTCTTAAGCAAAAACCTCTCTATAACAACAACATCAAATTTTCCCTAAGCTTAAATATACTATCAAATTTACCTGTCCAGAACAACAACCTCTACATAACAGTCAGTATGTGTATCTCCCAAAGGGCGTTGCTCTACAGAGGTTGCACTGTACATCGAATCTACGGAAGACTGTCACAGGGGTGTAAAGTTATACAGTATACAAGTCCAGCTCATGACGTGATTATCACTCATTTCAATTCAGCTTGAGAAACACAGGTGGAAGGCCTTTCATAATTTTGATTTTTTTTTCTGACGAGAATGCTTGCCATAAAAGGGGAGGCATCTAGAGTTACGGATTGGAACTTACAGTATACATATATTAACTTATGCATGATTATGTTTAAATCCGTTACGTCACTGTAAATCTGTAAAATGTGTATATTTAATTTGAATGATAATGTGTATATTCTTGTATTTCGAGATTTTGAAGGACGCAAGAAACAAAATAATGATGATTTTGCATCCCGAACGAGAAACAAGTTGACTCTGAACAAAAATAGTTCACTCCATGACCATGAGAACTATGGTCATACACCACAATTTCTTTCTTGAACCTCTGTTATGTTATGGTTGTAGTATGACTGAAAATATCTCTGTTGTGTCAAAAATTGTCCCCATTTTTTAAAGTTATTTATCCCTTCTCCATACCAATTCTAAGGGTGACAGATTACTTTTGACACAATCACCAGTTTGTAGCTCTGGCCATTTGTTGTATTATGATACAAAATATCCTTGAAATTGTATTGCATGTATGCAGCAACTTTTACACCATTATTCATGAGGTGAATTAATACTGAAATATAGTATAATATATAATATATATAAATATACGTAGAGTCCTAAAAGTAATTCTCTCCACTGTATCAAAGTTTTTCTCACTTTTCAGATAAGTCATGTGCCTGTTTCTACCGAGAATCAGAACTGACGTTGATAGAACTTACATAATTATTATTACACGACTTCTTATAGCTCTGTAAACATGTGTTGATAAAGGAGTCATAAAATGAAACGTTAAACGAGAAACTCGAGATTTGTATGCATAAGGTTTGGACTTGTGAACATTTTCTACTTAAGCACCGTTTTGTTGT
Source organism: Mercenaria mercenaria (assembly GCF_021730395.1). Lineage (NCBI taxonomy): Eukaryota > Metazoa > Mollusca > Bivalvia > Venerida > Veneridae > Mercenaria > Mercenaria mercenaria. Next base: position 50,155,758 of record NC_069371.1, read on the forward strand.
TGTTGTTACCGTTTTGTTGTCGTTTTTCGTGACGTCATTACCGTCGCAGTGAGGAGCAGACATCATCAAGATAAATTATATTTATCAAACAAAAATCCTATAAGACTGGCTTTCGTCTGATTGATAAAGATATTTTCCAAAGACTGGAACAAAATTGCCCATAGTCCTAGAGGTCAAGAGTAAATGACGTCATGCTTATTGCTGATATCATTTTATCACACGTGACGTTACTTGGGCGATATGTGTAAACTGTTGTTACATTTGCATTATCATTCTGAAAACAATGACTCAGATGAAAAATATATATGTTTATTTAGAATGTGCGACATTTCAGTGGTATATACAGCAATTAACATTAATAAATATGAATTTAAAATCGTGATCAAAGTTAAGTTAGTATGTTGTAAATCAAGAAAGTTAAGGGGTGGGGACACCCTTCTGTTTGCAGTATTGGGAATCAACTACCTCTTCCTTGCTCTCCTAAAAATACAAACATAAAAATAAATGAAAAGATGAGGGTGAAGTTAGGGTTGGGGCAGCCGGCCCGCAGTTTCTTAGCTTTCTTGAATATTTTAAATCATATAATGTAAGGTAAATTCAGAAATGTTAGGCTAGCCTTCTGGTTCAATGTGTTTTTTACATTTTTGTCAGCATTATGATATTGTCATTTGCTGTTCCAACTTTGTGCCATTTCTCTGATCTCATCTAATTTTATAGATCTATATATAAAATTTGAAATTTCTAATTAATATGGTAGAATTTATTATTCAACTTTTGATATCATATATTTTTGACATTTCTGACTTATCATCTTGGTTTACAATTTTTGTGTCATTTCTCTAATAACATGTAATTTACTAAATATTTTTTTAGATCTTTCTGATGTATTATTTGATCACATGTTTATACTTTAAATACATGTTTTGAAAATAAGCACGTCTGGCATTCCCAGACAGTGTCAGTCAACTGTGCGTTTTGTGTTGTGTTCAGTAGAAAGACCTAGATATAGACCAACCAGCGGACATGTTTGGTGTGACACAAATTAACACAGAAGGAACTTGAAACCGACTATAAGCGAATATAAAAATATATATGTTTAATTAAGATATATTGGGATTTTGTTCATGTTAGAACAAAGTCTACCAATGGCTTCCTACCGCCACATGAATAAAATTGCTTTTGATTTTACAGTATACATAGTTGGTGACTACAAGCATATTTTACGTCATCTTTGACATTTCCACTGCCATTTTGAATATTTTTGAAGCAAAGAAAAAAAGATTTCCGTGATATTTGATCAGCAAAAGTCGGGTGAATTTTTTTCATATTGATTTTTATATATATTTTTTATAAGTACTTTGTGTCGTTTAATAATTCCTTTTGTACGAAAGATTGATGGCAAATACATTTTATTTGACTAAATCATGCTGATGTCATTTTGAAAAAAAAAATATGTGAGGACTCAGACGATAGGGTCGCACATTCTAACGAAGTTTCCATTTATCGTCATCCATATTTATTTGTAAGCTTTAAAAATAACATAAATCTTTCAGCATACTGTATCTCACTTTTCAGATAAGCCATATGTAGTTGATGCCATGAAAAGGCTAAAATAAACGTCAAAGCAGATGGTTATGGCTCTACATGCCGAAAAGACGGGTTTTATGAGTAGAAAGCATATAGTGTAGGGATAACGCATGTTGTTGTTTTTTCGTGTTATAACGTCTGCAGAATCCTGAGGGATTGGTTGGTGCTCGAGCCCGTAGGGCGAGTGTACCAACGTATCCCGAGTGATTCTGAAGATGTTATAACACGAAATGATTATGCGCTTACGCTATTCTAGCATAAAACGCGAAAAAAAAGACTAATAAATGAATACATTCTCCCTCAACGCCATTAAATTTCCATGAAATATCCGAGTATATCCAACAATAAACACTATGTTGCCAATTTATGCAAAATTGTTTAATATTATTTTTAATGAAGGCATAATACCAGAAAGTTGGACAAAAGGAGTGGTAAAACATATATACAAAAACAAAGGTCATCCAAATTTACCAGAAAACTACCGTCCAATATCATTGTTAAGCTGTTTTGGTAGATTGTTTATCTGTATCATTAATAAGACACTAAATTCATAAGCCGAAAAAACAGGTCTTATAAAATCAACACAAGCAGAGTTTAGAAAAAATTACTCAACATATGACAATTTGTTTATCCTTAAAAGCCTAATTGATCTTGGTAATTCTGATAAAAAGAAATTGTTTTGTTGATTTTAAAGAGGCCTTTGACTCAGTTTGGAGAGTAGGGCTTTGACAGAAATTACAGAAGCAAAATATAAACGGAAAATGCTATTATATTATTTATAAAATGTATGAGAATATAAAGTCAAAAGTTGTGACCCATGATTGAAGTTCTCCTTTTTTCAACTGCTTAAACGACGTTCGTCAAGGAGAAAACTTGTCCCCTTTTTATGTTTAGTATCTTTCTGAATGATTTAGAGGATTATTCAAACGGTAATAGTGTACATGGTGAAGTTAAAGAGTCGGTCTCAGATGATTCACGAATTTTTTAAAAATTGTTAAAGGACATCAAATACAAATATATGTAAGCTCTATAGAACTGTGTATAAACGAAGCACGTATATCAATACTTTACCTACACACTTATGTAAAAGAATGATGTCTTTTTTAACAAGAAACCATCGTTTACCAATAGAAGTTGGACGATAGAGAGGAACACCTTCAAACGAAAGAAAATATTTATTCTGTACTGATATTGTGATGAATTCCATTATTTATTAGTATGTTCACTCTTCAATGATATAAGAAAGAAATATATATGAATATGAATATAAGAAGTATTACCAACGACCAAACATCATTAAATTTGGAGCATTACTATCTAATGATAACTATAAAGTTCTTAGGAAGTTAAGTTTATTTATGAATAAGATAATAAAAACTATAATTTTTTAAGGCAAACCGTATATTTGTTATATATTTCTGAAATAGTATCCTATTGTTTGATACGTATATGCTGAAATACTTTCTCATTGTCTGATACGTTTATGCTGAAATATAATTATTTCATTGTTTTTTCAGTACATTGTAATTGTAAATTTGTTATGTACTGAAAACTATTTGTATAGATGTATCTTTTGAATGAATGTTCTTGGTTACATGAATCATAATCTTAGAAATCATTTAAACAGAAGATAATCTGGTGTTTCCCTAATACTAATACTATCTAGTTTTCATTAATAATCAACTTGAAGGAAAACTGTAAAGCCTTTGGAAATCTGTAATATTAAACAAATAAACTTTAATTTTATATCTCGATGGTAAATAATCTAAATTGTCTTCAGAAACAACACATACATTTATGGTCCATGTAACAAATAATTATATAGTGTATAATAAATTAGGCTGCCGTTTCCTAATATACTGCACTAAACATACATATGTTACCGTCATTGATATTGTTTAAAATGTTTTTCTTTACTGTGTTATTTTGCTGTACGAGCCTAAGCATTTTTTAAATAAAAGTTGGAAAGTTGGAGTTGTGTTTTCACGTTGACGTCATTTCTATATGAATTATCCGTTTTGGGGCCGTAATACGTAAAAAGGTGTTAAAAAAGCACGTAAGCGCGAGAATATCTGTTAACACACGTTTTCTCTCTTGTTAAAACATTGCAGAAAAGTGTCAATAACAGCAATTTATGCTAGAATATACATTGTAGCAAAAAAAAATACAATGACAAAATAAGCTGTGTGGTTGATAAACTGAAGCACCCGAGTACCACCTGGAAAGAAAACAGTACTCACAAGCGGTGAGAGAAAACATTGTCAATTATGCACATCTTTATTATGCCTGAAATCGGTTACCCCTTGACTAGTAAGGAGTTTTTAAGAGAAGAAGATAGAACGGCGATGCGGCCGGAAACCCCCTTTCCTGAATAACCTCCCGGGGAAAAGGTGGTTCAAACACTTCCAAGACAGAAATTTTTCATTCACGATGAGAACACCAACGAATCTTCGGTATGAGCGAGTTCTTGTGAATATTAAAGTGTTGAAAGACTGGTTCAAAGATGTTTGTTGGTTTCTGGAAAAAAAGGAGTTTCTAATATCACAGAATACAAAGAGATTCGCGTATTGAATTTTCAACGCAGACGACAGCGATTTTTTCCGCTTGCTGTAAAAGCTGGAAAGGTTCTCCAGACGTGTATACACCAAATGGTAACTAATACAGAGATCCAACTCACTGTTATGGTGGCATTCAATGCGTTTGGAGATGTTAGTCCTCCGATGATACTGTTTCCTGGAGAACGTTTTTTTTTAGATATATACATTAAAGGATTTCCAGATGCCAAGTTTGCCTTCACCAAAATGGATCTATAGCGAAACGTTTGATGAGTTCTTGAAAAGTCTTATTGAATTAGATAAGGAAAATGATATGAAATTTTCGAGAGTATTTTTTGTTGTCTGTCATTTTCTTTTGTCTTCTCCCTAAAGCTGCCGTATACTCCGAGTATATGATATTGCCTTGTTTAGCCACATGAAATCTGTGTTAAAGGATATGATGAAAAATTAGCAAATGGATGAAATTGGTCAAGCAATGTCAAAAAGAGATTTCCCAAGTCCATCTGAGATAAAATGGCATAATGTTGTCAGTTGTTTTAGACTAGCAGGTTTTTGTCCCATTTGTTTGTTGAGGGGATAGACAAGTCAAAGTTTGGTCTTTTAAAGAAGATGAAAATTGGGAAATGTGACAGCAGTTTTCCAAATCAGTGAGCATGCACCTACACCTGATACTGCAGGGTACAAGTACAACCTTTTGACACCTTTTCAAATTGTTCCAAACACCAAAAGCAGATGGCACAAAGGAAGTAGAAAATATGCTAGTCATTGTAAAATTAGTAGCGTTTCTTAATTGTAATGTGTAGAAATGTTGATATGGTTTGGGAAAATATTATGCAACTACTCGGGCACATTTCCCTTACTAATTCTAAATGTAATTTAAAGTTTTTTGATATGCTCTTCTGTCAGAGAATGAGAGTCAGTTGACTTCCTGGCGCATTTTTTTTACGCAGAACGGGTTTGTCCAGGAACGATTCGGACTCTTCCAGTGTTTCTTTATCGTATTGTGTACAGTGAACCCATACTGCAGAAGCCTATTCTAAAGCAGGTCTATTCATAAAGATAAAGAGTCTGCCTATATTACAAATGTTCTTAAACGTAGTTAGGCCCTATTTGGTCAATGCGGTCGTGCCATTTTCCATTTGAATTGAATGTTAAATCTAAGTATTTATGTTGTTCAACAAAGGACATCGGACATTATGCTAGGGATTTTGCTCTAAGTTCAATGCTATTTCTTGACTTCAATAGCTGATAGTTTTATATAATAGCTTCAAATACTGATAAATAAGTTATATTCCTATTAAACTGTCACAAAAAATAGTTTTATTTCATATTCGTTTTCTTCAAATTCGAACAGTTTGTAACTAAGGGTCATATTTTTGAAAAATTTAAAATGTGTAGTTTTAGTTAAAATAAGCATTGGCATTTAAGGTATGTCTACTATGAAATATTTTAACACAATAAATAAACTTATACCATGCAGATTATCAGCTTTATTGACATTTCTGAAAATAAACGAAAAGGAAAAAATAAAAGTGGAACAAAACGTTTGGTCCCATAACTGTACTTCAGTTATTTCCACCTGAGTGCCCATGATAACTGATGCATTGATCATAGCCTATTGTTTGTTTTCTATACATCTATTGCTATACTGTATTTATACACATGTACAATACTGACCGGGCATTATGCGGAGGATTATTATTGAATACATGCAGTGGTGTAGCTGGCCATACATTGGCGTAGTTTGCCTTTTTCAGATGAAGCGGTGGGGTGCAGGAGACTGCCTATTCCACTGTGGGTTCAGGGATGCCTTACTTTTAGCTTTTTATATCAGTGGAACAGAACTTCACTAGCTAGTATCAACATTTATGTAGATATTCTTTGGGTGTCTGTGTTAGTTCTTTGAGGTCCTTACCTAGTATTTTGGTTGGCTTCAGAATAAGTTTCAGACGTGTGAGCGAATTGATGTTAATTCTGGGGTGTCAGTGTTAGTTCTGGGCGAGTCAGTATTAGTTCTATAGGTGTCAGTGTTAGTTCATGAAGCAACTGGGTCAGTTAAGGAGATGGTGTCTGGTGTAGTTCTGTTAGGGTATAGGATGCTGGATCGAATAAAAGCAAATGTTGTTCTTAAAATGCATCAATTGTGTCCTACAAAGGGTAAAAAATTTGCACTAAAGTGGCACTATTCCCATAGTATCTCTTTGTCATGTTTACGTTGAAGACACATATATATGTAATATGTCTAAGCCACTTGCTTGGTTCTTGACTTACGACAGACGCAGTTGTCTCAATCCTGATGACACTCAATCGACGGACTTAGACTGTCAAAAGGTAACAGATCTGATTGAAAAATTCATAAAATATACTTATAAGGATCAGTCTGCGTTCTAGCTTGGCTTTCTATGTCCGCTATTTATTTAGTTTAGTGTTTTCTGTGCTTGAAATATTTAGAAAAATGAATAAAGCTGTAGATATGTAAGGTTTAGGAAACACATGCAATAAGTGTCAAATATTTATGTAAAGATTAATTCGCTGACACCCTGTACGTAGTTTTTTTTTCAATTTTAAACACTTTCCCCCTGTGACCAAGTACCATTTTTTGCAGCATACGTATATACTACTAATAATTATTTACAAAGGCATGTGAATTATTTTGTTGCGTCACGGGGGGGGGGGGGGGGGAGAGAGAGATGTTTAAAACGTAAAAATGATTTATGTTTACATTTTAATAGAAAAGAGAATGAGAAATGTCTACAAAGTCTTCTTTTTTGTTCATAAACTTGTAAAAGGAAGTCACATTTATCAAGAAATGGTCTTCAACTATCGTAACTATGCAATTTCAGAAGTCTATCCCTATGTCACTTTTTCCTTAATCGGATAGGCAATCTGAATAGGATAATGTCCGAGGTCCTTTTAACAGGTACATTGTCAAATTTCACAGTACCATATGGTGTGTTGATATTTTGTTGTAAAGTAAAAAAAAAGCAACAACATTGCTTCTGATTTGTTGGGACTATTTTTAGACCAGGTATTAATCGTGGCAAGAACGTGTTAACAAGTCCTTCAAGATCAGTCAAAGAAGATATAGCACGTGCTAAAGAAGCGTCATTCGCAAAAAGACGTGCAATAGATAACAAAATCCCAATGATATTATTTACATATACAGAAAAAAGACGGGCATCGGGGCACTCCAGTATTGACAATGACAGGTTCAGATAAAGATGTACATAGTATACCTCTCATCTACTATATGATTACATAAACCCTATTTCTCGCCAGCCTTTGAAAAGTGATATCAAGCACCATTTTTATAGAACGGGTGCTTTAATAGCACTTTTTCTCTGCTAAAATTAATGTATTCTGCAGGAATAAGACCGTTTTCATGTTTATAATCCAATATTGGCAAGTTCTGCGGAATGAAATCAGAAGGGAGTTAGAGCATATAATTCTATGGTAGCAGACAACCACTGACCAGCATCTGATTTCAAAAACTATTCAACCCCTGTTACCTTTCATTCTTTTTCGTTATTTTATGAATAATTTACTTTCATGAAAAGTAGGTGCAGGAAAAAGTGATGTTCTATAAAGATATACGGGATATTGTATGACCTGGACCTGCTATGTTATAATTGTTTGTTTAGAATTGTTGCTTTATCATACGGTTTGGTATAAGTTTTACTCTCAGATTTTAAGCCTTTTTTAAGGGTGCTACACCATGATTGTCTGTTGTTGTTTTTTAAATATATTTTACAAAAGAAAAGAACTTTTTGTTTTTACCAGACTCTGAGTCATTAGAAAAGATTACTGATTCTAAATACTCCCAGTATGATTTGCGTATTTCTCTTTGAATGGTGGCTTTAAGAATAGTAAGTCGCTGTCTCATTTTACTTTAATGTTCCTTTCCTTTAGCGTTTTTACATTTAGTGTTAATTTTATCTCTTTTATGTATCATTTTGATGACCTTTCTTGTTACCCAGGGAAGATCACTTCTGGGTTTAGTCATTTTGGATGGTATGTATTTACTTGATAACTCATTGGCTTTATTTTTAAATTTTTCCCACAGTATGTTTGGGTCATTAGATGAGAGTTTAACAAAAAAACATTTTTAAAGTATTAATTGAGGTCAGACTTCATTTAATCCCAGTTGGCTTTTTTAAATTGTTTGATTTCACGTTTTACTTGTCGAGGTCTACCAATTTTGATGTTCATTTCATGAAAGACAGTATTATGATCTGACGATCCAAGACTAGATAATATTTTGGTAGAATGAACTTGAGAAGGCTGGTTCGTCAAGAATAAATCAAGAACATTGTTTTCTCTGGTGGGTTCTTTTACTACCTGATCCAGGTTGAAATTTGTAAGATTTTCCAAAAATTGCTCATACAATGATATAAATTTACAAGAATCCCTAACTGTACCAGACGTCCAATCTAAATCAGGCATGTTTAAATCGCCTAGTATCCAAACTATGCTATTTCTAGGTACATTCTGTAGAGAGTTCCACAAGGACGACAGGTTATTTTGATCATTTTCATGAGGTTTGTAAAATGCTGATAAATAGATAGATTTGATCCCTGGAATGCTTAATTTTGTCCATACTATGTTACAATCTGGATCAGTCTTTAAGTCAGGTTGTTCCTCACAAACAAATCTATTGGAAACAGCTAACATTACAAAACCCTCTTTACCACTGGTTCTATCATCTCTAAAAACTTGAAATTGGTTATCTTGGGGAAATATTTCAGAAGAACAAATATCTGGTTTCAACCATGTTTCTGTGAACGCTATGATGTCAGCTTTGATTTGGTCTAATAGAAGGTGAAATTCTGGAATTTTATTTCTTGTTGATTGCAATTTATTTTCAAAATGGTTACACGTTCATCATTAACTTTTCTTATGTTTACTTTATATGGGATACTGTTATCATATTTTTTAAACTTTTTCAATAGGTTGTGGTATGGTTTTAGTATTTTTAGGCGTTGATGTAAATTTAGGTTTCATATGATGGTATGTTCCGAGATGTTTTTTGAGATCTAATATGTGATGGTCTGGTGTGATATCAGAAGAATGCTGTTCTGTGGGTATCTGCTAGAGTATTCAGTGAATCCATCAGACGTCCAGAATAGTTAGGGAGGCCACAGCGCAAACACAACCAGACAAGCCGAGAATCAGAGAGTTCCTCGTATGTGCTGTCACCTATCCCCTGACATGACGCATGGTACCATTGGTCACAATCGTCGCAATAGATCCCACTCTGGCTCCAGGTGACTTCTTCTGTACAATAACCACACAGGAAATCCTGGGTTTCAGATATAGATGACTGGGGGGTGGGTTGGACTCAACATTTGAGGATTGATTTATCAAGAGAGCGAATATGTATATCAGTGTAGTTTTGCTCTTGTGATGTTTATCAAGCATGTGTCTGTTTTTCATAACTTTACTGAGGGAGGCGATGCAGGTTGATGTTTCGGTTCGGTTGTCATCGGATGTGAAAATTGTTCCTATATACTTGTGTTTTATTTTGGTCATAGTTTGAGTTTATGTATGTGAGTGAGTGAGTGAGTGAGTGAGTGAGTTGGGTTTTACGGCGAATCGACACAAAATGCTCATATATCGCCGATAGTTTATGTATGTAGACTTTATACAAGTCAAAAATAAGATAATGGGGAATAAGTAGAGATGAATGCTTTGGAAATACACAGAAGACAAATCACACGGACAAGGTGTTAGACACAGACGATGTTATCTTCACTCAGTGCCGCTGCTCACTGAGACTAAATGGTACACAAACAAATGAGCGGTACCGATGAAGCGATCAATCGGCCAAGTTTTAGGCTGTGAACTCAACTCAACTTTTAGTAATATGAAAGAGAAAGGGTGCAAAAAGGCATGCATTTAATAATGTACCAAAAATTTGTTAGAACTTTTTTTCAACCAAAAGTTGGTAAAAATCAGCAAAAATCACGTAGTTTACATTTTTGGAAACGGATAGACTAGTATCCGGACACACAGAAAACAAGAAACTGGACAGGACTACATGTTACGTACAGGAATTCATACTAATTCTACCTGTCACCAAACAAATTTTAGGTGGTACAATAGTCTAAAGATGTGAATATAGACTATAATCGAGAAAAAGTGAGCTTGAAAAATTTCGCGACTGCCCCGACGCTATGACGTCACCTTTAACCAATATCTAAAAATCTGAGCATGCTAGACCGTTTAAAGTCTGTATAAATTTATGTCAGTACTTAGTGCATGGTGAGCAAAATTAAGGTAGCATCTTCAATGACTTGCCGAATTTCTCCCAATTGTAGGCTCTACAAGGAAATATAGTCTGATCTGGCCCCTGTAAAAACTTCGCAAAACATTAATTCCCACATATTGGGTTTACGCACGCATCGAGCATACAACACTAAAGGCTATGGTTAGATTCAACCTAGATTTAGTGTATCATTCAATGTGTGCGTACGTTCAGTGTGGAAGAATAAATGCCGTCCGAAAAATGAAAAGACAGTCACAGGTTAGCGACTTCGGTTCGCGGACATCTCTTGTCCATTTTGTGGACTACTTTTAGATTAATTCATTATGAAGGTGGGCTGTTTTGTGACATCACATAAAAATTTGGTATTGGTTTCAACAGACTGGCATTTTGAGTACTACTGACTACTACTGCTTTGAAAAATAGCTGTTCTTACACTGGCTAAACGTGTCTGGAAGTTTTATTAATTAAAAGCTGTCGCAGGTGTAAATATAACACCCCCTGATCTGTAGTGGTGAAATCTAAATATTCATGCGCGGTCATAAGGCTTGCGTGAAAATAGTGCGAATACTTTCTAACCGAGTCGTTGTACAAAAAGTATTTTCATACGATAATATATGTAAAATAACATATTTAATGTAATTTCAGAGCAAGAACCGTCATTCAGAGTTTATGTTGGCAACTTGAAGCCAAATTGTCCGGAAGACACTTTACGCTTCCTTTTCGAGGAGCACGGTGTTGAGGTCGGACACATTTTGGTGAAGAGAAGTTACGCCTTCGTTGATTGCGAGGATCAGGCTAACGTTGACAAAGCCATTGATAAATTAAACGGTGAGGACCAATTTATAGATATGTTTCTATTTATTGCAAGCCGCATGTCATTGCATTATTATGTTAAATGCTGGAGATCATGATATTTTTTTACCGGCGAAATCCAAGATGGCCGATCCACGTTTTTGTCACGTGCTCGTGCCGATACTTTCCAATAATTAAGTACAAAAAAGTAGATCTAATCGAGGTAGGAAATGAAGAAAGAAACCCCAGAAGGTCAAGTAGTTAGGATGGGACTATATGCAAACTGCGGTTTTAAAATGTGTTAGTCTAATCACTTTTACTAAGCTGATTCCAAATCTTGAACCAACCGGGCTTATACTAATAGGACTTTATGAACGTTGTAAAAAAAATTGCTTAATTTAAATCTGCAGCCACTTATTATAACTTGATAATCATAAGGTAGCTTTTCCTCTTTTGTACCATGGCTTTTTAGTAAAAATTGTGTAGGGTCGCTCTAAAAAAAGCTCTTATCTGATTAGCTCAGTTGGTAGAGCATCTGACTTGCAAGCAGAAGGTCGCAGGTTCGAGTCCTGTATTAGGCTACACATTTTTCCGATATATTGGTGGCCGTGCCGCGAGTGTGGTGACTAGCCCAGGGATCACTTTTGGCAGATACTATTATGAGATTAATTCCCATTTGCCTTGAATCAATGAGATTTTTGACAAAATGAATGGGATTGGTAGAGCATCTGACTTGCAAGCAGAAGGGCGCAGGTTCAAGTCCTGTATCGGGCTGCACATTTTTCCGCTCCTATTACATGTCCATTGTTTCACAAAGCGATGGTAAATACAATTTACCTTAACATTTAAAGGGGCATGGACCTTGGTCATTTTGTGAAAAATGGCAAAACATGATAATTGTTATACAATGTCAAAAAAATTAGGCAGTGGCTAGGATTACGGAAGTATTTGAGGCATCAGATATTAGGACATGCATAAATGATGTTTTAAACTTACTTGTTTCACTTGAAATAGCGATTTTTCATGCCTGCCGTATTATTTCATGTTTCAGTGATTTTTTTTTGCCCTTTTTGGAAAAGGTCCAGTACCGGATAAATTGGGGAAAATAGCGGGGTTTTTACTCAGATTGGGAATTTTTATAGTTAATTAATAACATCATTTACAATGCTTCTTCCTTTAATTCCATGTAAGTAGCATCAAACAAACTGTTTAAATGGTTAAGTCATGGTGAATATCAATGTAACTAAGTTTTCCTTCTGCAATCCTCAAAATGCAAACGTAATTTGGTCATTTGGGAATTTTGGGATGATAATTGGGAAAAAAGATTGCATTTTTCAATTGGGAAAAGGTCCTTTTAGAGGTACTTTATAAAGAAGGAAAAAAATCGCTGCAATTTGTGTTAGTATAATCTTAAATGGTATATTAATGGCGACATGCGGAAATTGTCATCCTAATTGGTATTATACATGAGCGTTCACAGGGCTTAAGCTAGGCTAAGATTTTAGGGAGAAGTCACTTCTCCCTCAGCTAAGATTAGGGAGAAGTGGCGAGATTTTAGCGCCATGACATGCAAGTTTAAAAAGGAACTAAATATGCTTAATATAACTATTTTTATTATTTCCTGTCTTTGTTTAGAAAGTCTATTAATTTAAAGTAAATAACAAATTAACTGAAAATGTCAGTGATTCTGTTTTCTTATCATTTTAAACCTTCTGAATCTAATGTGATTTTAAGAACTGCAAATTTAAGCTTTTTTCACTCTTGCAATGATTGCCCAAACCAAGAAAACCCTTTAAATATCAATACAATTAAAAAAGTTAGTTCCATATCAGCAAAAAATAAATCAAGCTCCCAGTGCTTTGCACTCAGTCAGTCACTTTAAATAACAAGTGTGTGAATTAAATACATGTCAATAGGAAGCAGTGACATCACTATGACATCACAGGGAATACATTCTTTGATCTGCTGGTGACTCTTTGATATGCTGGTGTCAGCACACATTAAAAGAAACAGTTGTCAAACAGGTTTAACCCAGTTTCTGATGGCAGATGTCAAAAATTTGCGTAAATTTCAGTTACGTTATTTAAGTCACAGAAAGTGTCAGTGATAATATTATGTTTCTAAAGTTGGGCTTTTGAAAAATAAGAGTAAAATTAAGTGGATTTAAGGAAATTACTGGAGCTAGTCACGGTAAGATACTTTCTAAAGGTCAAAACTTATGTAATATAAATCCCTACTGCTTTGTTTATCAACAGTCAGTTTACAAAACAAGTCTCAACTTCGCATTTTTCCGTAATCTGAAGTAGGCGGAGCTTAAATTATGCCATCGTGTATTCCAGTCAAGTGTCAACAGGCCAATAGCGGATAACTGGAGGAGTGTGGATAAAAAAATCGGGCGACTTGAATTTCGCTTTGATGTTAGGTTAGGGCAAAGTGGGGAGCTACAAAGCGACTATTTCGCTCAAGTCGCTCCCTCGCTCAAGCCCTGGCGTTCAGTTATATAGGTAGTCAAATGTTTTTAAAAAAAAAAGACCAAAAAAAGGACAAAATAAATAAAGAAGAGAAAGAAAGAGAAAAGGAAAAAAAATAGAGAAGAAACTATGATAAAATGGAAGAAAAAATGCAAAATCATGAATGTGAAATAATAACATACTTGAACTACCGAAACATCGCAATTTTAAGTGAAATAAGTAAGTTTACAACATCATTTATGCATGTGCATGTCCTAACATATATTAAAATTTTGATGCCTCTGAAATACTTCGTAATCCTAGCCTATCCTCATAGGCTTGTCTAGAAATATGGAACTTCCTTAATCCTAGAATCGGAGGCTAGGATTACGGTACGGTAATTCTAGCCACTGCCAAAAGATTGCGTGCAATTCTACAAAATTATAAAAAATGTAGTATTTAATCAGTAACTCGTGTACATAAGCTTCTTTTTAAGTGAAGAAAAACTGAATAAACTGAAACACTTTCAATTCATTATCATCTGCCCTCGATTATTTACAGTTCAGGGTTTTCCCTCAGAAATTTTGATAGAAGGTCACCATGTCCCCTCTGTGTTTAGCTTTGTGGGTCATTTGTTTTGTAATTATTTTTAATTGACTGATTAGAAAGGCAGAAAGAGAAATAAATGTAAAAAGACCCCGAGTTGCCTGGCACTGTGTTGATACGCTAACACAGCCAGAACTTCAGTCATGGCTAATGTTTTCAGTACAAAGCCAGTCATTACTTCAAGCAAAATCCTCGTGGCTACGAAAGACCAAACAGCACTTCTTTCATGCACACACTAGAGAACCAGGTTTTTTTCTAGCTAACTTGGGAACATAACCTATACCCCAAAATTGGGAATTTTGATGCGTAAATGTTCCAAATTGGGAAATATTTAGTCCCATAGGATATAGTTAGGATGTGTTTAAGCACTTTCTCATACACTTGTTTCACACTGTACAACCGCTTTAACATAATAACTTACTAACATACTTTCATTACAAAATTGTCCATAATTTGGTCAATGTTTGTGCAATTTTGATGGAAATTTTTTCAGAATGTAGATTGGGAATTTTTGCACTCATTTTGGGGAAAAAACATACTTTTTGTTATTGGGAATATAGCCGAATAAAGGCTATAAAAACGGCCGAAAAAAACCTGAGGACAGAAAACAGTTTTGAGCCATTTTGTTGAACTGTCCGACTTCATAGTCATCTTGAGCTGTGTTATTTTGTTAAACTTTCAATGCAGTCATTTCAAGTAGTAAAGACAGGTTTACAGTGTTTCTACGTTACTAATTCATACCTGTCTAAAAAAATGACAAGATCTGACGTGGAGAGTTGTGGTATCTGTCAGACTCCTGTGTCCGATATGATAGGCAGTGGGATTGGTTTTTATTACCGCTGAAGTGTTTTTCACAACACAGTTTTCTTGCGCATTTGTTCACTTTTCATTTATCTGTTGCTTGAGTGGTGGGGGCATATAGATTTGCTCTTGTCCGTCCGTCCAAAAATCGTGACACGCCTAGCTCAAAAAGTATTTGATATAAATTGATGAAACCTTGCATGAGTCTTTTTCATGATATGAACTTGCGCACCTTCTATTTTTCGTCTGGCTCCGCCCCTAATTTTAGAGTAATGGCCCCTGAAATAGTAAAAAATGCACATTTTCACCTTGTGACATGCCTAGCTCAAAAAGGATTTAATAATTATAGATTCATGAAACCTTGCATGAGTCTTAATCATGATATGAACTTCTGCACCACCTATTTTTCAACTGGGTCTGGCCCCTGAAATAGTCAAAAATGCACATTTTCACCTTGTGACACGCCTAGCTCAAAAAGTATTTTATATATATTGATGAAACCTTTCAGGAGTCTTTATCATGATATGAGCTTGCGCACCTATTTTTCGTCTGGCTCCGCCCCCTATTTTTAGCTCACCTGTCACAAAGTGACAAGGTGAGCTTTTGTGATCGCACGGTGTCCGTCGTCCGTCTGTGCGTCCATCCATAAACTTTTGCTTGTGACCACTCTAGAGGTCACATTTTTCATGGGATCTTTATGAAAGTTGGTCAGAATGTTCATCTTGATGATATCTAGGTCAAGTTTGAAACTGGGTCACATGCCTTCAAAAACTAGGTCAGTAGGTCTAAAAAAATAGAAAAACCTTGTGACCTCTCTAGAGGCCATATAGTTCACAAGGTCTTCATGAAAATTGGTCAGAATGTTCACCTTGATGATATCTAGGTCAAGTTCAAAACTTGGTCACATGCTGTCAAAAACTAGGTCAGTAGGTTAAATAATAGAAAAACCTTGTGACCTCTCTAAAGGCCACATTTTTCATGGGATCTGTATGAAAGTTGGTCTGATTGTTCATCTTGATGATATCTAGGTCACGTTTGAAACTGGGTCACGTGTGGTCAAAAACTAGGTCAGTAGGTCTAAAAATAGAAAAACCTTATGACCTCTCTAGAGGCCATATATTTCATGAGATCTTCATGAAAATTGGTCAGAATGTTCACCTTGATGATATCTAGGTCAAGTTCGAAAGTGGGTCACGTGCCCTCAAAAACTAGGTCAGTAGGTCAAATAATAGAAAAACCTTGTGACCTCTCTAGAGGCCATACTTTTCATGGGACGATGGAAGTTGGTCTGAATGTTCATCTTGATGATATCTAGGTCAGTTTCGAAAGTGGGTCACGTGCCATCAAAAACTACGTCAGTAGGTCAAATAATAGAAAAACCTTGTGACCTCTCTAATGGCCATATTTTTCGTGGGATCTGTATGAAAGTTGGTCTGAATGTTCATCTTGATGATATCTAGGTCAAGTACGAAACGGGGTCATGTGCGGTCAAAAACTAGGTCAGTAGGTCTAAAAATAGAAAAACCTTGTGACCTCTCTAGAGGCCATACTTATGAATGGATCTCCATAAAAATTGGCCAGAATGTTCACCTTGATGATATCTAGGTCAGGTTTGAAACTGGGTCACGTGCCTTAAAAAACTAGGTCAGTAGGTCAAATAATAAAAAAACCTTGTGACCTCTCTAGAGGCCATATATTTGACAAGGTCTTCATGAAAATTGGTCAGAATGTTCACCTTGATGATATCTAGGTCATGTTCGAAACTGGGTCACTTGCTGTCAAAAACTAGGTCAGTAGGTCAAATAATAGAAAAACCTTGTGACCTCTCTAAAGGCCACATTTTTCATGGGATCTGTATAAAAGTTGGTCTGATTGTTCATCTTGATGATATCTAGGTCTAGTTCGAAACTGGGTCACGCGCGGTCAAAAACTAGGTCAGTAGGTCTAAAAATAGAAAAACCTTATGACCTCTCTAGAGGCCATATATTTCATGACATCTTCATGAAAATTGGTCAGAATGTTCACCTTGATGATATCTAGGTCAAGTTCGAAAGTGGGTCACGTGCCCTCAGAAACTAGGTCAGTAGGTCAAATAATAGAAAAACCTTGTGACCTCTCTAGAGGCCATATTTTTCATGGGATCTGTATGAAAGTTGTTCTGAATGTTCATCTTGATGATATCTAGGTCAGTTTCGAAAGTGGGTCACATGCCATCAAAAACTAGGTCAGTAGGTCAAATAATAGAAAAGCCTTGTGACCTCTCTAAAGGCCATATTTTTCATGGGATCTGTATGAAAGTTGGTCTGAATGTTCATCTTGATGATATCTAGGTCAAGTACCAAACGGTCATGTGCGGTCAAAAACTAGGTCAGTAGGTCTAAAAATAGAAAAACCTTGTGACCTCTCTAGAGGCCATACTTGTGAATGGATCTCCATAAAAATTGGCCAGAATGTTCACCTTGATGATATCTAGGTCAAGGTTGAAACTGGGTCACGTGCCTTAAAATACTAGGTCAGTAGGTCAAATAATAAAAAAACCTTGTGACCTCTCTAGAGGCTATACTTTTCATGGGATCTGTATGAAAGTTGGTGTGAATGTTCATCTTGATGATGTCTAGGTCACGTTTGAAACCGGGTCAACTGCGGTCAAAAACCAGGTCAGTAGGTCTAAAATTAGAAAAATCTTTTGACCTCTCTAGAGGCCATATTTTCCAATGGATCTTCATGAAAATTGATCTGAATGTTCATCTTGATGATATCTGGGTCAGTTCCGAAACTGGGTCACGTGCGGTCAAAAACTATGCCAGTAGGTATAAAAATAGAAAAACCTTGTGACCCCTCTAGAGGCCATATTTTTCATGAGATCTTCATGAAAATTAGTGAGAATAATCACCTTGATGATATCTAGATAAAATTCAAAACAGGGTCACGTACCTTCGAAAACTAGGTCAGTAGGTCAAATAATAGAAAAACCTTGTGACCTCTCTAGAGACCATATTTTTCAATGGTTCTTCTTGAAAATTGGTCAGATTTTTTATCTTGATGATATCTAGGTCAAGTTCAAAACTGGGTCACATGAGCTCAAAAACTAGGTCACTATGTCAAATAATAGAAAAAAACGACTTCATACTCAAAACTGAGTCATGTGGGAAGAGGTGAGCGATTCAGGACCATCATGGTCCTCTTGTTAGAGTTATGGTCCCTGAAATATTCAAAAATGCACATTTTCACCTTGTGACACGCCTAACTCAAAAAGTATTTGATATAGATTCATGAAACCTTGCACGAGTCTTAATCATGATATGAACTTGCGCACCCCCTATTATTCATCTGGGTCTGCCCCCTATTTCTAGAGTTATGGCCCCTGAAATAGTCCAAAATGCACATTTTCACCTTGTGACACGCCTAGCTCAAAAAGTATTTGATATAAATTGATGAAACCTTGCATGAATCTTTATCATGATATGAACTTGCGCACATCCTATTTTTCATCTGGGTCCACCCCGTTTCCAGAGTTATGGCCCCTGAAATAGTAAAAAAAATGCACATTTTTACCTAATTATGTGCCTCACTCAAAAAATATTTAATGTAAATTCATGAAACCTTGCTCAAGTCTTTATCGTAATGTGACTTTGCACACTTGTCATTCTTCTTGAGAATTTTAGCGTTTACAGGGCACTCGTTTGGCCATTTTTGGGGCCGAATATGGGAACAATCCCCCTCCTAAAATAATATGTTTTTTTTCCCCTTTCTCAGAAGAAAATTCCCCTGATGATAGGTTGTTTGACACAAATAAATATTAACTCTTTCTTTTAATATTATATAGTGCCTCTAAGGAAGATTACTGTTGCAATATAGTCACATCAGTTAGAAATGATTGAAAACAGTATTAATAAGTGTGAAAAGTAGTTACATATACATGGCTTAAACTTCCCCTTTTCGTCTTAAAATGTCGAAAAATTCCATTTCCTCAGGGTATGGGTACCTGTCCCCAAAAGTTGTCTAGTACCCTGGTTTATTACAGTTATGGCCCTTTTTTGGATTTTTTGTTTGTGATGCTCATAGTTCAAAAAATTTTATGGTATAGAATAATGAATCCATTTCATAAATTTTTTTTGAGGTTATACCGTCATTAAGACTGCAAACATTTGAATGATTTCCCCTTATTTGTGACAAATGTACCAGTGGGGGGCACACCCTGTGTCCTACAGACACATTCTAGTTGATTTTTAGCTCATCTGATTTTTTGAAAAAAAATGATGAGTTATTGTCATCACTTGAGCGGTTGTCGGCGTCGGCGTCTGCGTCGGCGTTGCCTGGTTAAGTTTTATGTTTAGGTCAGCTTTTCTCCTAAACTATCAAAGCTATTGCTTTGAAACTTGGAATACTTGTTCACCATCATAAGCTGACCCTGTATAGCAAGAAACATAACTCCATCTTGATTTTTGCAAGATTTATGGCCCCTTTTGTACTTAGAAAATATCAGATTTCTTGGTTAAGTTTTATGTTTAGGTCAACTTTTCTCCTAAACTATCAAAGCTATTGCTTTGAAACTTGGAATACTTGTTCACCATCATAAGCAGACCCTGTACATCAAGAAACATAATTCCATCTTGCTTTTTGCAAGAATTATTGCCCCTTTTGGACTTAGAAAATCAGTTTTCTTGGTTAAGTTTTATGTTTAGGTCAGCTTTTCTCCTAAACTGTCAAAGCTATTGCTTTAAAACTTGCAACACTTGTTCACCATCATAAGTTGACCCTGTACAGCAAGAAACATAACTCCATCCTGCTTTTTGCAAGATTTATGGCCCCTTTTGGACTTAGAAAATATCAGATTTCTTGGTTAAGTTTTATGTTTAGGTCAACTTTTTCTCTTAAACTATCAGAGCTATTGCTTTGAAACTTGCAACACTTGTTCACCATCATAAGCTGACCCTGTACAGCAAGCAACATAACTCCATCCTGCTTTTTGCAATAATAATTGCCCCTTTTGGACTTAGAAAATCATTTTCTTGCTTGAGTATTATGTTTAAGTCCACTTTTCTCATAAACTATCAAACCTATTGCTTTAAAACTTGCAACAGTTTTTCACCATCATATGTGGACACTGAACCTCAAGAAACATAACTCTATCCTGCTTTTTGCAAGAATGATGCCCCTTTTTAGACTTAGAAAATCATGGGTAGGACAATATTTCTGTTACACAAAAAAAAATCAGATGAGCGTCAGCACCCGCAAGGCGGTGCTCTTGTTAATTTAATTTTGAAATGGTAAACTCTATTACAAGTGCGCTTGTTTATCATTACTTCCTGTATAAATTCTGTTGCTCTTCGATACTTTACCAGATCCAACACTGCTAAATTTATCATTTTATTCGATTACCATAGAATAGTGGCAAAATTGTTATTGTAACATTCAACATTAAATTTACCGGCACGTAAACAACAAAATTTAAAGCCAAAATAAATTGTGGAATCTGTACGTAATAGTGATTTTTTTCTGCCACTTTGTGAAAAAAAAAAAAAGTGAATTTTTTTATTGTGAAGGGGCTGAACCTCGACCCCTTTATGAGAAGGGTAAAACGCCCCGTGTACCCTTTCAGATATTTCCTTGCTTCTTGTTTGCTGCAATTACCTGAAAAATGAGTCTTGTTTTTGTTTGTCAGGTCACCAGTTTCCTTGGTCAGATATGATGCAAGTAGAGCCATCTGTTGGGCGAAGGAGGTAAGATAACTTTAGAATTCCACCACAGACACTTGGGGTTCAGCCACCTTCCCCATCTTCCGCCCATGCTAGCTAGCAGCCACTATCTTTTAGCTTTTAAGAAGCAATTTGAGCGCAGGTGTTGAAAACAAAATTTGTTAACAAGTATTTAAGATTTGCTATCTAGAGCTACAGATAAGCTTTTATTGAAATGGGGTGTTTACCACTTTACTCTTCAGGTAATTGCGTCAGATTTCTGCCGAGGTTTTCAGCACAACGGGCCCATGGCCCATATACTCTGAAAACATGGGGCCATTCTGAAATTTTTTGGGCCATACAAATTTTTACATTTAAAAAAACTATTTTTCTTGTGCTTTACACTCAAAGTACATGTCATAACATTCTCTTTTCCTTATAACTTAACCACGTATACTCGACCAACCAGTTCTTATGAAAGCTCCATTTGTCAGACATTTTACTCTACTTTTTATACCCCCACCAAACATGTTTGAGGGGGGTATATAGGAGTCAGTTTTGTCGCGTTCGTCGCGTCCCGTCGCGTCCCGAAATCTATTATCTCAGTTATTACCAAATGGATTTGATTCAAACTTAAAATACATGTTCCACCTTATCACCCACATCATGTGACACAAGGTGCATAACTCTTGACACCAAGTTTTCATGAATTATGTCCCCTTTTACTTAGAATTTAGGGTTAATTTTGCTGTATTTTCACTCTATCTCAGTTATTACTAAATGGATTTGATTCAAACTTAAAATAGATGTTCCACCTCATCACCCACATCATGTGACACAAGGTGCATAACTCTGACACCAATTTTTTTTATGAATTATGCCCCTTTTTACTTAGAATTTAAGGTTGATTTTGATGTATTTTCACTATATCTCAGTTACTACTGAATGGATTTGATTCAAACTTAAAATAGATGTTCCACCTCATCACCCACATCATGTGCTCACATCATGTGACACAAGGTGCATAACTCTGACACCAAGTTTTCATGAATTATGTCCCCTTTTACTTAGAATTTAAGGTTAATTTTGTTGTATTTTCACTATATCTCAGTTATTACTAAATGGATTTGATTCAAACTTAAAATAGTTGTTCCACCTCACCACCTACATCATGTGACATAAGGTGCTTAACTCTGACATAAATTTTTTATGAATTATGTCCCCTTTACTTTAAATTTAAGGTTGATTTTGATGTATTTTCACTATATCTCAGTTATTACAAAATGGATTTGATTCAAACTTAAAATAGATATTCCACCTCATCACCCACATCATGTGACACAAGGTGCATAACTCTGACACCAATTTTTCATGAATTATGCCCCTTTTTACTTAGAATTTAAGGTTAATTTTTATGTATTTTCACTATATCTCAGTTACTACTGAATGGATTTGATTCAGACTTAAAATAGATGTTCCACCTCATCACCCACATCATGTGACACAAGGTGCATAACTCTGACACTAATTTTTCTTGAATTGTGTCCCCTTTTACCTAAAATTTAAGGTTAATTTTGATGTATTTTCACTATATCTCATTCTGATTGGCTTAGAGCCAAAGGGAAGTAACCTTTTTTTAACTTTTGTATGGAGTTTCTTCACCTTAAATTCCAGGAATTAGTCTATTTTTAGAAATCCTATTTTTAGATTTTCAATATTTTAGGTATTTTTCTAACTTTTTTATTATAAGTCCTATGTAAAAAGTAAATACATTTTTCTGTGGTAACATGGGTCGGTAAGACTTTTTTTGTATTCACTTTTAGTGTATCTCTAATATTAGAGATTTAATATATTTACTAGTATTACTATACTAGTATTATACTAGTATTACTTACATGTGGAAGCCCAGGATGAAGTACTCCAAAGACTAAGTATTTTTAATATTTCTTATGGTTGCCATTCTTTTGTGACAAGACTGTATGGTGGGGGTATGAGTCACTCCTGTGACAGTTCTAGTTACCACTGTTTTGGGGCTCGGAACTCGATTTACTCAAATTACTGGACAGGGTGGGGTCGGATCACTCTGTGGTTCTGAGGTCATTGTAAATGTTAGCGCTACCTTTAGTTGAATCTTCGCTTTTGTTTGATTTGTATCTTTCCCCAGCGTAACTAGAGTCTGGTTCATTTTCTTAGGAGCAGGAGGACCGAAAAAGTTGAGCCAAGTCGCTTTTTGTTTTGGTGCGGTCATCATTTTGACACAGTGACATTGCAGTTATCATGACACATTATTTTTCAAATCTGTCGCAGTGATCTTTCCAAGGAGGTACCTCTATTTCCCATGCAAGCCCGCCACACTAGCGATCGTTATCAAGTTTGATATTTAGATTTTCTGGCGCGCCAAAGGCCGGCCAAGGCGATTTTTGTGCGCCATATTTTTTTTTGGTCAGCGGTGCAAAAATGCAGTCTCGGCAGAACTCTGTTGCATATTTTGTTATTATGTTTAGGTCCTTCTTTTCTCAAAAACTAAGAGCTGCAGCTTTGAAACTTTGCACACTTGTTTGCCATCATTAGATGACTTAGTAGGCCAAGAACCATAACTCTGATATGCATTTTGTTAAAATTATTACCCTTTTTTGTACTCGGAAAATTTGAGTTTCTTGGTTAAAATTTTTGTTTAGGTCCACCTTTTTTCAAGAACTATATGAGCTATAGCTTTGAAACTTTGCCCACTTGTTTATCACCATTAGATGACTATGTAGGCCAAGATCCATAACTCTTAACCTGCATTTTGTCAGAATTATGGCCTTTTTAGCTCACCTGTCACAAAGTGACAAGGTGAGCTTTTGTGATCACGCGGTGTCCGTCGTGCGTCCGTAAACTTTTGCTTGTGACCACTCTAGAGGTCACATTTTTCATGGGATCTTTATGAAAATTGGTCAGAATGTTCATCTTGATGATATCTAGGTCAAGTTCGAAACTGGGTCACGTGCGGTCAAAAACTAGGTCAGTAGGTCTAAAAATAGAAAAACCTTGTGACCACTCTAGAGGTCACATTTTTCATGGGATCTTCATGAAAGTTAATCAGAATGTTCATCTTGATGATATCTAGGTCAAGTTCGAAACTCGGTCACGTGCGGTCAAAAACTAGGTCAGTAGGTCTAAAAATAGAAAAACCTAGTGACCACTCTAGAGGTCACATTTTTCATGGGATCTGTATGAAAGTTAATCTGAATGTTCATCTTGATGATATCTAGGTCAAGTTCGAAAGTGGGTCACGTGCCATCAAAAACTAGGTCAGTAGGTCAAATAATAGAAAAACCTTGTGACCTCTCTAGAGGCCATACTTGTGAATGGATCTCCATAAAAATTGGTAAGAATGTTCACCTTGATGATATCTAGGTCAAGTTTGAAACTGGGTCACGTGCCATAAAAAACTAGGTCAGTAGGTTAAATAATAAAAAAACCTTGTGACATCTCTAGAGGCCATACTTTTCATGGGATCTGTATGAAAGTTGGTCTGAATGTTCATCTTGATGATATCTAGGTCAAGTTTGAAGCTGAGTCAACTGTGGTCAAAAACTAGGTCAGTAGGTCTAAAATTATTAAAATCTTTTGACCTCTCTAAGAGGCCATATTTTTTAATGGATCTTCATGAAAATTGATCTGAATGTTCACCTTGATGATATCTAGGTCAGTTTCGAAACTGGGTCATGTGCGGTCAAAAACAAGGGCAGTAGGTATAAAAATAGAAAAACCTTGTGACCTCTCTAGAGGCCATATTTTTCAATAGATCTTCATGAAAATTAGTGAGAATGTTCACCTTGATGATATATGTAGGTAAAGTTCAAAACAGGGTCACGTACCTTCGAAAACTAGGTCAATAGGTCAAATAATAGAAAAACCTAGAGACAATATTTTTTAATGGATCTTCATGAAAATTGGTCAGAATTTTTATCTTGATAATATCTAGGTCAAGTTCAAAACTGGGTCACATGAGCTCAAAAACTAGGTCTGACACTATATCAAATAATAGAAAAAACGACGTCATACTCAAAACTGGGTCATGTGGGAAGAGGTGAGCGATTCAGGACCATCATGGTCTTCTTGTTTGTAATTCTTATCTGTGACTTTTTTTCTTACATACTGACCAGCACTTGCAGATGAGCGATGGCACCCATATGCGGTGCTCTTGTTTATTGACAGCAATTGCTTTTTCAAGAAAATTAGTTGCATATTATTACACATTTGGTATTTTTTGAAGGCAAAGCCAAATACATATGAAGTATTGGTTTAAACTGCTATGACTGTTTCTCCATCCACCAAACAATATTTTTTCTAAAATCAAAGGCAAATATTGCAACAGAGACTGGTTCACAACACTGAAATGAAAAACATCCTAAAAGAACGAATTGAGTTAAACATTTTGCTTTGCAACAATAATAGCTCTCATTGTAATGGAGTTATTTCCAACTGAGCCAGTCTGCAGGACTGGTAACGTTTTTTCAACTTGCACGTTCCTTTGCTATGAAAGCGATGATTTTAATAGTAGTTTAGTAAATTGAATTTTCTTTGCTTTTCTACATACTTTATTTGTGAATTTAATCAGATACATTACCTGTAGCTTTGCAAGCAGTGCAAAAATCGGAGATTTCTAACTTGATAAGTTCTAACTTTAGTGTTATTTCTAGAGCTCAAAAAGGGCAGGGTGCTGCCAAAAAGGGGCAGGGTGCTGTCCAAAAGAGGCAGGGTGCCCTTTTAGATGTGAAAGTTACCATAGCAGTAGTTGCATTTCTAGATGTCTATAGTTAATACATACATGTATGTATTCCATTTATCTTTATTGCACACTTAAAAGAAATGTCACAGAATAAAGTGCTAAATCTTCCCAAAACTAGTTACAAAGTTTACAAAGGCTTTTTACTTACTTTATAGTTTAGGTTAAACCATTCAAGCCTTTCTCTTAAAAATGTCACCAAGAATGTTAACTTATTCATATGAATGTGAAATAGTGGATGGCCTTAATATAAGCTTAATCTTGAAACCAAGATCATGTTGTAAACAACATAGTTAAAGGCCTGTTTCAGGTCACATTGTAAACTGATAATTATCAAAAGTCCTAATGTATTTATCAGGTCTTTCATCAATATTTCATTAACAGAAAAGTGCTATTACAGTAAGGTTAAAGTTGACTAAATCGCATATCCAAAATATACTATCCGGATACTGGTACACTTTCGGAATGTTGTCTGAAAGTAGTTTTTACTCAGTTTAAATGACCCACTTGGGTAAACCAGAGATAGTTCCACATATTTTGATGTTTCTCATCATAAAAAATACACCGACTGTCAGCTTTTTTGAAGGAAATATGGAAAAATTGCATACGACATCGGGAGTAATAAGACTCGTGAAGGGACATTCTAAACTTTCTTTTACTTTCGATAATCATTAAAGTGTGTGCATTTTCTAGTTTAAATTACAGTAGAATCAAACTGCATTGATATATACTTGTTATACTAAACAACGGTCTAATTTAAATTTTGCCCAAAGAAATCTAGGGCACTTTTCACGTGCTCGGTAATCAGCTGGCCGCTTACGCACGCTTTTTTGACATTTCACAGGATCCATACTCTTTATCAATTTGTTTTAACACTTCATTGATTCTCATTACCTGTGTGCACTCGCTGTGACGTAATTTGCTGATCAAAAAATCGTCGAGGCATGTCAACAGGGAATTTGGCGGGATTTAGCATAAGATCAAAGGCAACAGGGCACATTTTACGGGCAGCGTGGCGGCAGTAAAAAAGGGCAGGGCGGGGCGCCCCGCTGCGTCGCTCTAGAAATAACACTATAACTTAATTATGGAGAGAGTTTTCGCAAAATATGGAATGAGGGACTAGTTCATTTTTAACTTGCCAAGACTACAGGTCACTTTAAAAGCTTGAAATAAATGCAACAAAGTTCATTTGAAAGGGAAAAGTCTGACTGGAAGGACGCCTGTTGATGCAAGCTTCTGTGTAAGGAAAAACCTATTCCAACACTACTTTTGACGTTTTTTTTATAAAATGGGTACTATTCATTATTCTTTAACGAACTTTTACATTCAAACAGTTCTGGTATCAACTGGCGAATGCTTGCCTTGTTGTTTACATTTTTGACAGTTTTGCATTATTTACAGGCGCTCAAACAAAGTTCAGATCCGCAACTTTCCTAGTCATATTGGTGCTGAAGAAATCCAAGAGCTTGTGCGTACATATGGACCTGTCCAGAAGTGCGAATTAGGTGAGAAGTTAAAAAAATTTCAAACACAGAATTTTAGAAATTTGTCAAGTTTAGGACATTTTCAGATAAGAATAAAGTTTTAAGCATAAAGTTTCTTTTTCTATTTTGGGGGGTGGGAGATGATTGAAGGGCCTGTTACGAGGTGAAAACGTTTAGTAATAAAAAGCAGTATTTTTCATAAAATAATATCTTAAACACAAAATGAAGCACATTGTCTTATTAGCTCACCTGTCACAAAGTGACAAGGTGAGCTTTTGTGATCGCGCGGTGTCCGTCGTCCGTGCGTGCGTAAACTTTTCCTTGTGACATCTCTAGAGGTCACATTTTTCATGGGATCTTTATGAAAATGGGTCAGAATGTTCATCTTGGTAAATTCTAGGTCAAGTTCAAAACTGGGTCACATGCCGTCAAAAACTAGGTCAGTAGGTCTAAAAATAGAAAAACCTTGTGACCTCTCTAGAGGCCATAACTTTCAATGGATCTTCATGAAAATTGGTCAGAATGTTCACCTTGATAATATCTAGGTCAAGTTCGAAACTGGGTCACATGCCTTCAAAAACTAGGTCAGTAGGTCTAAAAATAGAAAAACCTTGTGACCTCTCTAGAGGCCATATATTTCACAAGATCTTCTTGAAAAGTGGTCAGAACGTTCACCTTGATGATATCTAGGTCAAGTTCGAAACTGGGTCATGTGCCTTCAAAAACTAGGTCAGTAGGTCAAATAATAGAAAAACCTTGTGACCTCTCTAAAGGCCATATTTTTCATGGGATCTGTATGAAAGTTGGTCTGAATATTCATCTTGATGATATCTAGGTAGTGTTTCCTGCAGACTCTAAAAGGGGCATGGTGCTTCCCTTGAAAAAGGGCACTTTTAATGCGCGGTTTGGCACTGAAAGGGCATTCGTCCCAGTACGCTTGCTGGCATCATTTTACAGACACCATTTTACATACTATTTTCACATTGCATTTGAGAATTTTTCATATCTCAGATATGGGGTAGATATTTGTATTATTCCTTAGATAATGTTTACCATACTTTCAAACATTTTTATTTGTTACCAACATGAAGTGCTGGCTTGCATTTCAGAGACAGATATCTGGTGAAAATTTTTAATAAGCAACAAGTTTTATTGAAACAACTATCAATGCCCAACTTTATTTTGTCAATCATCACATACCATTTCACCATTGAATTACGTTAAGAGCATAGGCAGTTCGTCAAATCTACATGTAGTCAATGACTGTGTACCTATATGGCTGATTAAACCCATTGTTCTTCGTTGTCAGTAAGATTTAGAAGACAAATCTACATGGAAAGTTACTTTTTTCTTTTGTTTTGGGCATACGAAAACGAAAGTAGAATGCTACGTAAAAAGTACATGCTGTGAAATTTGCTAGATTAGATCGTCTGCCACTATTTTTATCAAGTTTCTGCGATACATACACTAGTTTGAATCAATGATTGACTAAGAATCTTTTTTTTTTTTCTATTAATCATACAGTATTAAGTGAAATAAACATATATGTGAATACCTATGGTTCATTGCGAATAATAATTCAAAATTTCGGCTTGCTTGAATGCGGCCGTGCACTTTCAACTTAAATTTCAGCCTTATAAAATTATTTTGACAAATTATTTACTAAAACAAAACTAGGGCCTTGCATTTTTAGTTTATTCATTTAAATCTCGATCAGGTTTTATAACTTAATCGCTAGGTTATCGGTTATTTTCATACCGATGTACGTTTTCAAATTTTCAAGATGGTGGCGACTTCTGCGTCGGCGCGTCATGAATGTGCTTTTGAAAGTACTACTTCGTAATTATTAAACAAGACATTTGTCGATTTTAATAAATTTGGTATCATTCTGAAGCTTAAATGTTTATCTTGTATTATTTTTATAAATGATACCAGTGAAGGAATAAAATATATCTTGTAGATAAAATCGATGTAAAACATTTTGAGTCTGGTCATTTTTCTTTGGGTTGGTCGGCGATCGGCAAAGGCAAACATTCAACATTTTATTTTAAAGGCCTAATGAGCGCATCAAAAATGTGCGACAATCAATCTACATTTTAATTGATTACAACCTTTTAAAATAATTATCCTTTAATCATGTGTTAACTGACCGTTTTCAATCATCTCTTCCGTAAAAAGGCTAAATGTAGCTTCTCCGCCGACGTGCTAAAAACAACAAATTTTCATCTACTGTTTCCAATTAAAGAATCATAAAACAGTAATTGATTGCATAATCCTGTCAGTTCTTAATCAGGGTCATTCACGGTTGATGCACCCACGTGTCGACCTGTTGATCAAAGCTGCTAATTGACGGTACAATACACGGAACATGCCCCGTGGACATTGGCTATCCAGGCTGGTTTTGAAAGGGCACTTTTCAAGATAAATACAAAAGCCTGATAAAATAAAAGGGCACATGGCGCAAACGGGCAGCTTAAAGGGCACCTTGGCGGCACTTCAAACGGGGCATGGCGCTGCGCCATGTTAAAAAGGCCTGCAGGAAACACTACTAGGTCAGGTTCAAAACTGGGTCACGTGCGGTCAAAAACTAGGTCAGTAGGTCTAAAAATAGAAAAACCTTGTGACCTCTCTAAAGGCCATATATTTCATGAAAATTGGTCAGAATGTTCACCTTGATAATATCTAGGTCTAGTTCGAAAGTGGGTCACGTGCCTTCAAAAACTAGGTCAGTAGGTCAAATAATAGAAAAACCTTGTGACCTCTCTAGAGGCCATATATTTCACAAATCTTCATGAAAGTTGGTCAGAAGGTTTACCTTGATAATATCTAGGTCAAGTTCGAAACTGGGTCACGTGCCTTCAAAAACTAGGTCAGTAGGTCAAATAATAGAAAAACCTTGTGACCTCTCTAAAGGCCATATTTTTCATGGGATCTGTATGAAAGTTGGTCTGAATGTTCATCTTGATGATATCTAGGTCAAGTTCAAAACTGGGTCACGTGCGGTCAAAAACTAGGTCAGTAGGTCTAAAAATAGAAAAACCTTGTGACCTTTCTAGAGGCCATATATTTCACAAGATCTTCATGGAAATTGGTCAGAACATTCACCTTGATGATATCTAGGTCAAGTTTGAAACTGGGTCACGTGCCTTAAAAAACTAGGTCAATAGGTCAAATAATAGAAAAACCTTGTGACCTCTCTAGAGACCATATTTTTCAATGGATCTTCATGAAAATTGATCAGAATTTTTATCTTGATGATATCTAGGTCAAGTTCAAAACTGGGTCACATGAGCTCAAAAACTAGGTCACTATGTCAAATAATAGAAAAAACGATGTCATACTCAAAACTGGGTCATGTGGGAAGAGGTGAGCGATTCAGGACCATCATGGTCCTCTTGTTTTTAAATGGTATGGTTTAGATCTACTTTAGAAGTGTTTTCATAGGAATATATTTCAATGAAAACTGTCAAAAAGGGGGAAAGCGTACTATTTGAGAGGGGAATGGTGCCAAATTTCAACCTAGAAAACTGAAGACAGACCAAAAAAAATGCTTACTTTTCTGCAAAAAAAGAGAGGGCTTTTCAATAGTCTTCAAGAAATTAATGCTAAATAATTTGTTTTGTTGATAAAAGGTTTGAACTATTTGGTATAATTAGTGAATCATTCTTGTTTTTTCAGTTGGTGCAGAGGGTTTGGTGTATGTGACATTTGATAATCCAGAAGCTGCTCAAATGTAAGTTTAACAGAACAATTATTGCAGATAGTTTTGGGGATTAAATCCGATGGTAAAAAATACATTTTGTTTTGTCCTCTCGAAGACCAGAGTTATGGCCCATTACTTGTTCAAAAATATATATCGGTAGCTTGTAAGTTTGTGTAGGCCTTGAAAATGAAATTTTTGAGGTTCTCCCAAAATTTGATGGGAATATATTACTACAAGATGATGATTAAACCCATTTTGTGCACTTTCTATTGTTTGTTTTTAAATCATCCATGTGATGAGTTAGCTATAAAATCACCTTTTTCCATCTGCATTAGATTTTATGCAGTATATGAGGTAAACAATAAATACTTCTCATATGAGTGGAAGACTGGAAAAAAACTTACAGTTGATAGGTGCTTAGCCAACAAGTAACGCATGACCATACAGCAATAGGAAGTTTGGGCACAAGTGTGTGGTGGACATGCATCATTGCAAGCATTTAAATATATTGTGCAACTAATTTTTTAATACGCCTGCCTCGGGAAGAGTAGGGCCTATTATGTTGAACACCCATGGCGGGCGGGCAGGCGGGCGGGCGGGCGGCATCCAAAAGCATGTCCGCTCTCTAAATCAACCAATTTTCATCTGATCTTAACCAAACTTGGTGACAATGTTTGTGGGCATAATATCTCTGCCAAGTTCGATAACCAGCAATATCGCTCCAGGCACTCTGAGTTATGGCCATTGAATTACTCAAAATCTGCAAATTTAGCCTTGTCCGCCCTCTAAGTCAAACAGTTCACATCAGATCTTCACCAAACTTGGTGACAATGTTTGTGGGGTTAATATCTCGACCAAGTTTGAAAACCAGCAAAATTCCCCAGGCACTAGAGTTACGGCACTTGAATTACTAAAAAAATCTGCAAATTTAGCCTTGTCCACCCTCTAAGTCAAACAGTTTTCATCTGATCTTCACCAGACTTAGTGACAATGTGGGGATAATATCTCGGCCAAGTTCGATAACCAGCAAAATCGCCTTGGGCACTCCTGGATTATAGCCCTTGAATTACTCGAAAATCTGCGAAAGTAGCCTTATCTGCTCTCAAGTCGAACAGTTTTCATCCGATCTTCACCAAGCTTGCTGACAATGTTTATGGGCAAAACATCTCGGCCAAGTTCGATAACCAGCCAACTCGCCCCAGACACTCTTTGATTATGGCCCTTGAATTAGGCCATATTCAATGACGGGCGCATTTTGTGACAGTCTGCCACTCTTGTTTTAAACCAAGGAGGCATTTAGTGTTTGAATTATCTTTCTGTCTGTCACACTATTTTTTTATCAAATTCATAAGAAACTAGGTTCGCATCATCAGCATGGAGTGGACATGCGCATTATTTCGAAACTTCATATCTGATAATTTATTCAGTGAATCACAATGTCCTTTCTTTTGGACTTAACCATATTACACCTCTATTTGTACCATATGAACTCACCTTCTCTGTTTCCGTCCAGATTGAATGAAACATAAAGTTTGCCCTTTTTATATGTCCTTGAAACAGGACATATCATGATCATCTCTGGCGTCCGGGAAAGTTGTCCTCTCTCTAACTTGTAATTGTGAAATTTGATGCTCTTGTTTTACTTAGTATGTTTTATTTTCTCAGCCATTTTCAGGAGGCACGTGTCTTGCATTGTTTACCACATTCTTATTTTCCCAAGGTATTAAAAGTGAAGATAATTCATTTATAACAAAAGATATTTCACTAGCATATTTCGATCTTGCACTGAAGTAAACAAACATACTTTATGTATTTCAGGGCTGTGACGAGCTTAAATGGCATAGACTTTCAGGGATCATCAATTAAAGTAAGTAACTTGTCACGAATAGAAAATGTTTGAAATTTTTGAAGTATAGTCCTGAAATTTAAATGTTCAAATTTGGCTGAGTGTCACGAGGGGAAACGCCTCAATTTCTCGGTACATTCTTGTGTTCTGTGTGTATTAAGTAGAAGGCCATACTAAAAAAGTTGATGGGTTATTACTCATATTCTTCTGTAAACCGTATTAATTTCTGAAAATAGTTTTGACAGCATGGAAAAATTGGGAGTGGGTAGGGGC
This sequence comes from Mercenaria mercenaria, assembly GCF_021730395.1. Lineage (NCBI taxonomy): Eukaryota > Metazoa > Mollusca > Bivalvia > Venerida > Veneridae > Mercenaria > Mercenaria mercenaria. Next base: position 50,188,572 of record NC_069371.1, read on the forward strand.
CGATAATTGAGCAATGAATTTTATATGGCCTAACATTTAATTTCAGTTACTGACTCTATGTACATGTAAGACTAACAGGTGGCATTTCTGATGTTATGTTAAAAATATAATAAATAGCCAGTATTTGGGGACTTGACTCGGAACAATCTATATTTGACAATCGTTGTTGGAGATCAGTAATGTTTGTGGTGTAAAGGCACATTTTGTAGAAACAACACTATTTATTCTAGGTTGATTTTGCAAGTAATAAGACTGTGCGTAGACCAAGGCCAAACTATGGTGGCCCAGTTGCAGATAGAGGCATGATGGAGAGGGGGTCAGGCCCACAGGGCGGTCAGGGCAACCGGGCACAAGAGCTCCCTCTTAGGTATAGAATTTCTTAATATTTAGAGTGTGGAAATTGATTTAACTTCATTTGTATTTGGGAAAGTGTGTCAAGTAAGGTTTTGTTTCTGTATGAATGCCTGCTCAGCCTCTACATCTAGTATAACATACATGTAGATTGCAAGAAAGGAGACTGGTCACTTGTTTGTCCAGTGCTCAAGATTTATTTTCACTTAATTCTAGTGTTTTCTCCAAATTAGTTTTCGAAAGAATTATGTTACCCATTATTGCGAAAAAAATTTATAATATAAGAAATTTCAACCACAAAATTTTGATTGACCATGTTTGATAGAAATTTTATAAATCTGGTTATTTCTTTCGCCAACAGCTGAGTCATGATTGAGTATCAAAAACTGAAGATAAATTATGGTCACATGATAAAAATAGGCAATCCAGCCTAGGAAGAACCTGCACTACATGTAAAAAAGCACTATTGGGTGCATTTTTACAGCTCATAGAAACTGAAAGTCAAAGAAAATGAAAACTGCCATAATTTCTGTTTCATTGTTTGCTTTGCAAAAATTCATGAGTTTATTTGTTTTACATTGACATTATACAAGTATGCCAGTTTAAATTCAAACCCTGGGCAAGTAGTACTTTACAAAGTGATGGAAGGTATAGTGGAGGTGCTGAATTCTTCCAGAGATATTGCTGTGCATAATTTTTTACCCGAGTTTGTGTTAGCTGTATTTCAGAAGAAAAGTGAAAATAAAACATTTGTTTTTCAGAATTGTGGTTGGCAGTGAATTTATTGGTGCTATCATTGGAAGACAAGGCCAGACTATACATAACATAACCACACAGAGTAGAGCAAGGTAAAATCAAGTGTTTTTGTAATAACCCTTTGCCCGTCATCAGTTGGCCCAAATACAAAAAAAAAATCGTTTTAATGATTTTTTTTCTTGTAAACTGTTTGATGGATATACATCCTAAGCTGACAGTTTCTCAGATCTGGTCAGGTGGTACCACTTGGTTACAAGTGCTTGAGCTACCACAGGTATAATACAGGGAAAAAATCTTCATTATCTCCAATAGGCTTTCAGACAGTTGTGTGTGTTAGGCTTACAAGTAGCTAATAAGGAAAGTGTGTATGTGTATCTACTAGCCTGACTCGCTCAGTGAGTGCTATTCTACTCATTTTTGCCATTTTCTTTATCAAATATACGTATGTTCCCCAGTGGGAGAACTCTTATTGACTTAGAATATTTTCGAAGTTTTGCATGGAAGTTGTTATCATTGTCATAATTGTACGCCTGTCTGAAAGATGAGAGGTATTATGGGCAGGCATCGAAGAAAAACTTTGTCCAGGGCATTTCTTCTTCATGCATGAAAGTATTTATATGTAACTTTGCACAGTTGTTCACCATCGTGAGACGGATTGTCGTCTGTGAGAACCAGGTTCCTAGGTCTAAGGCCAAGGTCACACATGGAAGTAAAAGGTCAAATTCAGGAATAACTATAGGGAGCATTTCTTCTACATGCATGGATGAATTTTGATGTAACTTGGCACAGTTGTTCACCATGAGACAGGAGTGTCATGCGCAAGAACTAGGTCTAAGGTCAAGGTTAAACTTAGAGGTCAAAAGTCAGATAACAAGCTCTCAACGCACGTATTTTGTGACTATGGCACCTTACTTTTAATTTGTAATTAATTGTAATAAAATAATTCAGTTATACTAGTCCAGCCAAGTTATGGCCAATGTTCAACTTAGAACTTGTTGTATAGACGAACCTGCAATCTTGTGGATAACTTTGTTTGGTTTTGGAGATATGGTGGCTGGGCCAGCTTACAGGTTAAATTATGTTGTAATAAATAAAGAGAAAAGCCGTATCATAGCAGACAAGATTATTTCACAAAATAGAACAATTGTGGTAAATAGATGGCCAAAAAATCATGTCCACATATGTAGTACATGTACAAGACGAGTTGTTGCTTATAAATTAGTGAAATATCCTGTTTCCTCATTTCAGGGTCGACATTCATAGATCTGAAATGGCAATGTCACCAGAAACAGTAAGTTGATATTATGCTCCTTTATGATCAAATGTTTCAGTATATACAGGGATTTTTATACGCCCAAAGGGACGTATAATGTTATGACGTTGGTGTCCGTCCGTTAGCAATTTCGTGTCCGCTGTGTAACTCTTGAAACCCTTGAAGGATTTCAAAGAAACTTGACACAAATGTTCACCACACGGAGACGACATGCAGAGCGCTTGTTTCGATGACTAGCTTCAGGTCAAGGTCACACATGGGTCAAAGGTCATATGAGTGGTGTTTCTGTCTCCTCTGTAATCTTGAACCCCTGAGGATTCAAAATTGGCACAAATGTTCACTCACAGCACATCAGACTGAAATGGTGCAGAAAGTAGCTTGTTTGGCATGACTCAAGCTTTCAATCAAGGTTTAACCTAAGGAGTAAAGGTTATAGACGTTTGCGCTGATTGTCCGCTCTGTAACTCCTGAAACTCTTGAAGGATTTCAAAGAAACTTGGCACAAATGTTCGACCACACCGAGACGACGTGCAGAGCGCATGTTTTGGATGACTAGCTTCAAGGACAAGGTCACACTTAGGAGTGAAAGGTCATATATGACTTGCTGTGTCTGCTCTGAAACTTGCAATCCCTTGTAGTTTCAAGAATGCCATTTTTGTTCCCTACAATATTGGTTACTGCCCGCATTTTTTGTATGACATCGCTTAAGAAACAGGTCAACTTATTGGCATCGAAAGGAAAGAGACCTCTTTGTGGTAATATGTACTCATTAGATTTGCTACTTGTGTTTATTTTGTGGATCCTTTTTAGCTCATCTGATTTTTTGAAAAAAAATGATGAGTTATTGTCATCACTTGAGCGGTTGTCGGCGTCGGCGTTGCCTGGTTAAGTTTTATGTTTAGGTCAGCTTTTCTCCTAAACTATCAAAGCTATTGCTTTGAAACTTGGAAACTTGTTCACCATCATAAGCTGACCCTGTATAGCAAGAAACATAACTCCATCTTGCTTTTTGCAAGATTTATGGCCCCTTTTTACTTAGAAAATCAGATTTCTTGGTTAAGTTTTATGTTTAGGTCAACTTTTCTCCTAAACTATCAAAGCTATTGCTTTGAAACTTGGAATACTTGTTCACCATCATAAGCAGACCCTGTACATCAAGAAACATAACTCCATCTTGCTTTTTGCAAGATTATTGCCCCTTTTGGACTTAGAAAATCAGTTTTCTTGGTTAAGTTTTATGTTTAGGTCAGCTTTTATCCTAAACTATCAAAGCTATTGCTTTAAAACTTGCAACACTTGTTCACATCATAAGTTGACCCTGTACAGCAAGAAACATAACTCCATTCTGCTTTTTGCAAGATTATGCCCCTTTTGGACTTAGAAATATCAGTTTCTTGGTTAGTTTTATGTTTAGGTCAACTTTTTCTCTAAACTATCAAAGCTATTGCTTTGAAACTTGCAACATGTTTTACCAATCATAAGCTGACCTGTACAGCAAGCAACATAACTCCATCCTGCTTTTTGCAAAATTATGCCCTTTTGGACTTAGAAAATCATTTTGGTTGACAATATTATTTTAAAAAATCAACTTTTCTCATAAACTATCAAAGCTATTGCTTTAAAACTTGCAACAGTTTTTCACCATCATAAGTGGACACTGAACATCAAGAAACATAACTCTATCCTGCTTTTTGCAAGAATGATGGCCCTTTTTAGACTTAGAAAATCATGGGTAGGAGAATATTTCTATTACACAAAAAAAATCAGATGAGCGTCAGCACCCGCAAGGCGGTGCTCTTGTTTGAATTTCTTCTTTCTGTTGTTCCTGTCCTTTGGGCTTCAACAGTCACGTTCTTTAAATTTTGCTCCCATCTGCTGGTGTGACCCTTCGGGTGTATATTGCCCCGCTTGGCGGCGCTCTTGTTTTTCCTTATATAAGCGGTACCGAATATCGGACCCGTTCACAGTTGCAGACGGTCTTTCACAATTTTCAAATTGGGTCCGCCGGACCAATTCACAATTGGTGTAAAAGCCTCTAAAATAGTAGAAAAAGGTAAAAAAAAAAGGTTGTGGGATTCCAATAGTTGATTCCAGATTGCAGAAGTACATTTAAATGACGGCCTGGACAGGTTACAAACATGTATCTTTTGGTTCTTTTGATTGTGACAAGTTGACTGATGCAAAAAAACGTTGATATGATGTATCAACCTGTGATGGTATACCAGTATTTGATTTATATTGAGAGCTGGTACACCTTAAGTAAGAAGAAGCACTTGTAAACCATTCAGCTTTGAGCATACTTTGAAAAAAAAAAAGAAAAAGAAAGAGCCAAGATGCATATGGAAGTAAATGCTGGTAATAAGGCGCTTGTGCCGCATGTACGTAAGTGGCATTTTCCCATCTAGTTCTTATATAGCAAAGCTAAAGTAAAGATTTTTTTGTCAGGAATAATACTTATGAGAGTGGACACGTTATTTTGATGGTTATATTTTCAGGTTATCACCATCAAAGGCAGTCCAGAAAGCAGCTTGAATGCTTGTATAGAAATCATGAAAATTGTCCAGGCTGAAGCACAGTCCCTTGTCAAAGGGTGAGTATATACACACCTCGGTAAACCTGCATTGCTTGTTGTTCAAGCATGAAAATAGTTCCAGCAGGTGCTGGAATTTCTGATTTATAAGGAGGAAAATGGCATGTAAGCATGTTTTTGTTGGTGATGCATTTTCCCCTTCAGAACTGGTCAAATAGGAATGTTATATTTAAGATGCAGCTACATGTGAATTCCTTCGGATGATATGAATATATTTATTGCTCTAGATTGAATTGGAAATCAAGACTAGTTACTAAAAAAAATTTTTTATGACCTTAACTTTTAATTTGGTTTTCTATCTAAATTGAATAATTTGAATAAAATTGAATAAGATCTGTAGTATAAAAGTATGATTAAATTGGCTTATTTCTGACACGAGTTTCTGAAAGAATTGATGCCCTTTAAACGGCTTGTGCAAACCGTGATGAAGTATTTAGGAAGATAAATTACAACAGCAGTAAAATAAATGTACAGCATAAATTTCTAACCTGAAGTAGTTTGTTCTCGTGGGTATTTGCCTAAATGGGACACGAGTTGGACTGTTTCCAGGGGTCACACAGGCTTAAAAGTTTCTCAAACAAAGTTGAAAAAGTAACACGTAGAATTTTATATCAGAAAAAACAACAACATTTTATAAGAGGCACACATAAAAAAAGTTGTAGCCACTTTTATTGTAGCACATAGGTCAGTTGCCTTAATGCAGCGTGGTCCCTTGTTTATATTCTTGTGTCACTGATGGGTGATAGTATAGTTAAAAGTGGGGATGTGGAGAGAGTGGATGACGTAAAAGTTTCAGATGTACTTTGTGTTGGAAGTATTGATGGAAAACTGGTTTTGGAAGCCAAGTTTTTAAAAGACTAAGTGTGATTGTAAGTGCTTTCATTTCAGTTCTCTGTTGATGATTTGTCTAAAAGTGGGGAGATAACATATTCTGTGTTTGGTGAATTGAATTTGAGTTATTTTCCATATACCATTGATTTGATTTGTATAAGTGAGTTGCGCCATGAGAAAACCAACATAGTTGCTTTGTGACCAGCATGGATCCAAACCAGACTGCGCAGATGTTCGCTTTCAAAGCCTATATTGCAATTAGAGAAACAGCGAACAGTATGGGTCCTGACCAGACTGGACTGCCGGATGTGCAGGCTGGTCTGGATCCATGCTGGTCGCAAAGCCACTATGTTGGTTTTCTCATGGCACGGCTCAAGTATTTGTTTATAAATAGTGTGCAATTTGCATGGCAATGACTGTTGTTGATTATACCCCCACAAAACGAAGTTTGGGGGGTATATAGGAGTGAGCTTGTCGGTCGGTCCCTTGGTTTTCATGGTTTCCAGACAATAACTCGTGAAAGGCCTGACAGATTTAGATAATTTTTGGTACACAGGTGTAACATCATAAAATACAGGTCAAGTTTGACTTTGAGGTTAGTAGGTCAAAGGTCAAGGTCACAATGACACGGAACAGTTGAACGGTTTCCAGATGATAACTTGAGAATGCTTGGGCCTTGGATAATGAAAGTTGATATGAAGGTTGGTCATGAGTCATGACCAGCAAATGACCCCTATTGATATTGAGTAGGTCAAAGGTCAAGGTCTGTATTGTGGGGATATAATTCGTCACTCCTGTGACAGCTCTAGTTAGTTTTTAGCTCGACTATTCAAAGAATAGTAGAGCTATTGGACTCACCCATGTGTCGGCGTCCCGATTTGGTTAAAGTTTTGTATGTAAGCTGGTATCTCAGTAACCACTTGCGGGAATGGATTGAAACTTCACACACTTATTCACTATGATAAACTGACCTACATTGCACAGGTTCCATAACTCTATTTTGCTTTTTTACAAAATTATGCCCCTTTTTCGACTTAGAAATTCTTGGTTAAGGTTTTGTATGTAAGCTGGTATCTCAGTAGCCACTTGTGGGAATGGATTGAAACTTCACACACTCATTCACTGTGATAAACTGACCTACATTGGACATGTTCCATAACTCTATTTTGCTTTTTTACAAAATTATGTCCCCTTTTCGACTTAGAAATTCTTGGTTAAGGTTTTGTATGTAAGCTGGTATCTCAGTACCCACTAATGGGAAATGGTACTAGTTACTTCCTCGCTTGGCGCTCAGTATTAAGAGGGTAGTGCTAGGACTGGTCAGCCCGGTGTCAGTATAATGTGACTGGGTGGGGTATCATGTCACGTGTCTACGGCATGATATTCCAGTGAGGCAGCACTATAAAGTTGGGCATTGTGCTCACTGCTACAAGTAGACACCATCGTTTATATGACTGAAAAATTGTTGAAAAAGACGTTAAACCCTAACACACACACACACACACTAATGGGAATGGATTGAAACTTCACACACTTGTTCACTGTCATGATCTGACATGCCCTGTGTAGGTCCCATAACTCTACTTCGCAATTTTTTCAAAATTATGCCCCTTTTTCGACTTGGCAGTTTTTGGTTAAGTTTTTGAATGTAAGCTGGTATTTCAGTATCCACTTATGGGAAAGGATTGAAACTTCACGCACTTGTTCACTTTGTGAGCTGATAAGCTCTGTGAAGGTTCCATAACCCTTTTTCCCATTTTTACAAAATTATGCCCCTTTTATCGAATTTTGTATTCATTCAATTGACAAGGCTGTTGAATAGTCAAGCGTTGCTGTCCTCGGACAGCTCTTGTTAGTGAATGTTGTAATTTTCATTGCAGAAAAGGACCACAAGATCAACTAGGAAATGACAGGTATAACTGAAGAGTTGTGTTTATTTTAATTACAAAAAAAAAATCAAAACAAAGACTGATTATATCTTAACTTGCTTTGATGTTACATTTTAAGGAGCTTGTCTCGAATGTAAGAAAAGGGAGATAACTAAAATTTGCAAGAGTGGAGAAAAGGACTTGCAAGATCTTGCTCAAATTGTAGTGTCATAGAGATTTAAATGTTTTTTCTCATAGTACTTTTGAAGTAATGTTATATGACCAAGTTGCGCAGTGCTCCAGATATAAGTTTGACACTTAAGAGTTACTATCCTTAAATTTGTTGAGTAGTAATTGAGATGTTTTAACTATGTGCCATGGCAAACTTGCAAATATTAACACCACCACCTCGATCTGATCTGTACGTAGCCAACATGGTTTGCTAAAAATGCAGATAGTTTTAGATAAAGTTGTTTGTTACATCAAATGACTATTTCTTGAAAAATATTGCCAGTTAGATTTAAATAGCACAATAGGGTAAAAGATGGCTTTCGTTGAAATGGGCTTTTCGTTTTGAAAAGAGATCGGTCCATTTTGTAGTTCTCCATTTGAATAAAATCTGTAAAAAGAAGCCATGACTATTCATACTAAAGTCTTGAAAGCAGGGTACAAAGTAAATTAGATGTTAAGGCTAGGAATTTGCACTGGTACTTATTCTTTGTGTCCTGTGACTATTTCCATTTTGTACACAATGAGAACCACCTTTTAGTCAAGGTTTTATGAATATTATTGTATGTAACGTAAATAGTAGCAGTCCCAAGAGTATCTGGGTAAGAAAATCAGCTGGTTAGAAATCAAAGTTAACTTGGCATTTTTTGTGTGTTTTGCTTAAATCCTGAAACAGATATAATTACTGGGCTTATCTGGAGCACTGTGTGCATGAAACCAAAAAAAAATATTGGAAATCGACAAAAATTATGTGGTATGACAACTAGACATATTAGTTTACTGTATCCATTCTGTGTAAAAAACATATTTACATTTTGCTTAAATACTTTGTAGAATGCGAACAAAAGACGAGACTTACAGACTGCTTTCTCGTTAAAATATAGGTTAGTGTTATGTACATTTCAGAGATCACCCTATGAAGATACTTTGTCCAAACAACATCTGTGGAAGAATCATAGGAAAAGGGGGCTCAGTTATCAAGAATTTCATGGAACAATCGGGAACACACATTGTTGTCTCAAGGTATTATACCGGTAGCTTCTTTTTCACTGTTGTGGCAAGGCTGCCTCAAACGTCGGCATGAAGGACTTTGGTCCAAATTTATAAAATGTGAGTTTGGAGACTAGGTATGAAGTCTGGCCAATTTTTAATTTCAAAAATGGCTCAGAAACAGCCAGTCAGGTGTTGGGAGTCTGTGGACTGACAGCCAAATTCAGTTTTATTACTTGAGGCTCCAAAGGTTTCAAACAACTGGTTGATGTTAGTTTCAGGACGGGTCTCCAAACTCTGGTTTTAAAATCAACATATGTTATTTCAGCCAGGATGGTCTGATTAATTGGTACATTCATTCCGTTATTGTTTTCTACTGGAAAAATGCACTTGTCCTGTAGGACCACCATACAGAAAATTCTGCTTGTCGTCGGGCCATTTCTACTTGTCATTACGAGCAGATATTAGGTTAGGGTCCAAGTCTAGAGAAGTGAATATCAGTTTACTACTTAACATTTGTCGTGATGGTGAGATTATGATTTCTATAATGAAGCAGTGATGATCTGGTATAATGCTGACATGCGGTGAAGATGTATACCGTTTATATGTACCACCCCAGTCTGAAGCTTCATGTATCTAATTTGACTTTAAAACATAAGATCATACTCCGAATACTACCTGATAATAGTTAAAGTGTAACAGAATTGTTAGAAATAAAGATATATGGCCAGGTACCTGGTCTCCCAATGTGAGAAAACTTTATTTTTGTTAATTTCTTTGAAATTATTTTATTTAAGAAATAAGTATCAAAATTAGGTTTATCGTAGAATAACCCGTTTGGAGTTCTTATGCGTATGAATATGTCACGAAGGCCTATGTGATATAAATTCTACGCATAAGAACGACTAAAGAGGGTTATTCTATGATAAACGTTACTTAGATACTTATTATTTTGATTCTGACACAACTTGCTTAAAATAACGTCAGACGAGAATCAGAGAAGTATTTTCACCAAGCGTAAATTACAACTGCTTGCTACGCCTCAGCATTAGCCAAAACACAGTGTGCGCGCAGCATAGTTCAAGGTCGGTTTATTGCAGAATAACCAGAAATAGATTTTGCTCTACAAGTATGTAGGTCGTGTTAGAATATATGATAAGAGATGATTTATCTCGAAGGCAGTCTTAAGATGTTGGATGGGAGCAGCGAGTAGTCTCCCTTTACTTGGATTGATGAGTTATTTATATCATGTGGTCCTTTACCTGTTCGGATCATGGAGTCCATTTTCAATCTGTTTAAGCTTAAGCGTGTGCTAGATGAGGAGCTTTCCGCTTTCCATAACCTCTCAATCTGACTTATAAACCTGAGTCTGTTGTTTTACTTGGTTTTGTTCTGTGCTGCCAAAGGATCTCATAGATTTTACTTACCAGAGCTAGAAATAGACAAGAACAGATTGATAACAGTATAAAAAAGTTGAAGCAATGATGATGTGGTTTAATGCCTATATACAATGAGGATGTATGCCATTATATGTACCACCCCAGTCTGATGCTTCATTTCTGCTGCTTTGTACTTCAAATTAGTTACCATATGACCTACACATTGTGTCTGTGTGACGTTAAACCCAACAAAATGAACTTTCTTTACTAGTATATAACAGTCCTGCATAGAACATTGATATGATTCCTAGGTTATGTAACTTTGTTTGAGAGACCATTTTCAGAATGCAATCCTGCCATAAATTTGTCATTTTCAACAAACAGCGCAGATTGTTTTGTATTTTGAGGCTGATCCCCAAACTGTATCTTAAAACCTGTAAATTTTTATCCTTTTGCAGTAAAGCAACTTTTATTCTATCGTTACAAGGCTTTTGAAATGGTTTAGGCTTTAAGATATAAAAAAGTGAATTTTAGGATCCGGTCAGATGTTTTACCTTCACATAAGGCATTGTTAAGATTTGTTTACTTTTATTTGAGAAGATGAAATCAAATGTTTGAATAACACAACACTTTGGTTCCTAGCATATAAGAGAAACCTACTTGGCTATAATTTCAAAAGTTTGTCCAGCAACGCTTAGTTGTTAACAGTATGCAGGTGCTAACGAAGCAATGATGATCTGGTTTAATGCCTATATACAATGAGGATGTATGCCATTATATGTACCACCCCAGTCTGATGCTTCATGTTTTGCTGTCATGACTGTACTTTCTTAACTAAGTCGCCATATGACCTACAATCGAGTCAGTGTGACGTTAAACCCAACAAAACTAACTTTCTTAACTAGTATATAACAGCCCTGCATAGAACATTGATATGATTCCTAGGTTATGTAACTTTGTTTGAGAGACCATTTTCAGAATGCAACCCTGCCATACATAAATTTGTCATTTTCAACAAACAGCGCAAATTGTTTTGAATTTTGAGGCTGATCTCCAAACTGTATCTTAAAACCTGTAAATTTTTATCTTTTTGCAGTAAAAACAACTTTTGTTCTATTCGTTACAAGGCTTTTGAAATAATTTAGGCTTGAAGATATAAAAAAGCTGAATTTTAGGATCAGGTCACATGTTGAACCTTCACATCAAAGGCATTGTTAAGATTTGTTTACTTTTATTTGAGAAAATGAAATCAGTTGTTTGAATAATACAACACTAGGTTTATCAGAGAAACTTGCTTGGCTATAATTTCAAAATTTTGTCCATCAGCTCTACTTGTTAACAGTATGCAGGTGCTAATGAAGCAATGATGATGTGGTTTAATGCCTATATACAATGAGGATGTATGCCATTATATGTACCACCCCAGTCTGATGCCTCATTTTCTGCTGCTTTGTACTTAAACTAAGTCACCATATGACCTACAATCGTGTCAGTGTGACGTTAAACCCAACAAAACTAACTTATAACAGTCCTGCATAGAACATTGATATGATTCCTAGGTTATGTAACTTTGTTTGAGAGACCATTTTCAGAATGCAAACCTGCCATAAATTTGTCATTTTCAACAAACAGCGCAAATTGTTTTGAATTTTGAGGCTGATCCCCAAACTGTACCTTAAAACCTGTAAATTTTTATCCTTTTGCAGTAAAAACAACTTTTGTTCTATTCGTTGCAAGGCGTTTGAAATGGTTTAGGCTTTGAGATATAAAAAAGTTGAATTTTAGGATCTGGTCAGATGTTTTACCTTCTCATAAGGCATTGTTAAGATTTTACTTTTATTTGAGAAATTGAAATCAATTGTTTGAATAACACAACAGAAACTTACTTGGCTATAATTTCAAAATTTTGTCCATCAACTCTACTTGTTAACAGTATGCAGGTGCTAATGAAGCAATGATGATGTGGTTTATACCTATATACAGTGAGGATTTATGCCATTATATGTACCACCCCAGTCTGATGCTTCATTTTCTGCTGCTTTGTACTTTACTAAATATAAACAACGTTGCATATAACTTTTGGGCTTACCGTGTTTTGACCTTCAGTCGTGTTAAACAGCTGTGTTTGGAGACCAAGCTCAAGATATGACCATCCCGCTGTCAGTTCCAAAATTTTGTTCAGAAACAATCTGTACAAAGATGTTAAAAATCCCTAAACAATACCTTGAACCCTTAATATTACTGCCATAGGATTAATAAAATTATTTCGCAGTAAAAATGCATGTATCTGTTTTAGATATATTTTCAAAAGTTTGTTTGTTCACATAGTTCGATCTTACGGTACAATTATATTAATTTTCAAACCTTTCAAACATAGTTTTCCTGGCATTGTTGACATATATTTTGTACTTTAGTGTTTTTATATGGGAAATAAAAAGAAATCGAAGTGTTTGAATAACATCATTAAGTTTTTGTTTTCTTGCATATGATTGAGAACACCTCAGCATGAACTGGAAAACATTGTTCATCAAAACCAGTATTTAACAGTTAGAGGCAATGTAGCAGTGATGATGTGGTTTAATTCTTATATACAGTGAGGATTTATACCATAATATGTACTACCCCAGTCTGATGCTTCCATTTACTGATTGTGTTCCAAATTTTGTATGGAAACAAGTCTCTTTTTTGATTGTCTGACCATTGCTTTGGTGGTTGCTTTCCTCCTGTGTGTAACATGTTGACCAATGAAATCCAGTGCTGCAAACGACTGTTTGTTTGTTAAGCTTACACTGGGAAAAAAGCAGGCTCGGGTCTGTCCTCCCCTTCAGGCATTGTCAAACAATCTTCTTAAAAATACACACATATACCTATTGCTATAATGGTTTCAGTCGTGCAGCTTAACAGTTCTCGCTTCAACTTGAGTTGCCCAGTAGTTTGAGACTGGTCTCAGTACTATACCTTGTGTCCTTCAATCCGGTTCAATGAAATATATGTGCATGGGCCAACTTGCATGAAATCCCATCAGATCTGGTTGGTTTGAATGAAGCTATGATGATCTGGTTTGATTCTTAATGTACTATGAGGATGTGTGCCATTATATGTACCACCCCAGTCTGATGCTTCATGTTTTCTTGCTGTATGGGTTTTTAAGTCTTAATAAAATAGTAAATGACTTGTATACTTTGGTCATTTTTTTTCACTTTTACACATGGCAATTTTAAGAGTCCATATTTTTTAATGAGCTAAACAAAAGGAAAACTGTAAATTTTTAATTTGAGGGTTTTTGGGGGGGAGGGGATGGGTGCAGGGTTTAGTCAACTTTGCAGTTACAAAGGTAAGCCAGATTTTTCTCATGCACTAAATAAGAAAGTGAAGGCTGGAACAAGTGGTGTTACACTATTTAATTATTTTTTTTCCAGTTATATGGTAGTGACAGACAAGTGGTAGATAATGAAACTGTTTTTCAGATAAAGTACTGGTATATTTGAGAGTTTTTCGATCATTGCCAATGCTGTAAACATTCTACCAAGAAAACTAATTGGGAACTTGAGAACAAAAAGCTTGAAGTTACTTAAAAATTTCCATAGATAGAAGTATGCACAAAAATTGTTAGTTACAAAGGTGAAGCAATGATGATCTGGTAAATTTCCAAGATATAATGAAGAATTAAACCATTATATGTACCACCCCAGGCTGAAGCTTCACAAATTTGATAGTAACTTCTCAACAGTAGAGGGAAGATTGTGCTGTATAGTTGAAAGATCAGGTAGCCAACTGATCATAGATAAATGCTGAATAGACATAGAAGAACAGCAGTCTGTCTGTTCTCAATATTTGAATGTTTTGTCGTTTAATTTTCAGTGCCCAAGATGCTACATATTTCACAGACCGAGTTGTCACAATAACTGGTCCTCTGGAAAGTTGCAAAAAAGGGGGAGAACTGCTCTTCGAAAAAATGAGAAAATGTGCTGAACTTGATCAACAGAACTATCAGCAGGTATTGATACTTTATTCTGGTGTTCTGCAAATCAACAAAACGAAGTTGCTGCAGATTCTATGCGAACAACTTGTATTCTTCCTTTGTTTGTGTTTAAAGAACGTTAGGCTACCAAATTTAGAAGTAATAGGTTCTACTTCTGATTGATGCGAATGTACTCTGATGATGAGTCTGAGAGGAGACAAGTATACATGAGTATATTTCCTCGTCTATTAATCAGTATGAAGAATGCCTGATCGTTTACTAATTGTGATGAAAGTCAGATATATCAATTATGACCAATTTTTTGAAACTTGACGATTCAATTCCAGTAATGCTCAAGATGAATCGCAGGACTTGTAAGTTTTTACCAGTGCTGTCATATTAGAAGTATTTTACATGATGGAATAGTAGTTTTGCTAGATTTAGCTTATGGTCGGCAATAAAAAGTTTTGTTGATGATTGCATCATGGTCCTTTCAGTGATTATTCGTCAATACTGATATTAATCTAAACATTACTAGTATACATTAGTATTAGGGCTTCGGAAATTTGCTGGTTTGTCGGTTTTGGACCGATTTTTGACTTTTCAGACCGATTCATGAAGTGAAAAACGAAAAAAATCGGTCCCGTAAAAATGGAGAAAAGTATAAATTTCGGTCTGATATCTCAATACACCATCTACTGCCAAGCAGAAAATTGTTGGTCGCACCCTTAGATAATCAATAAACGTGTCAACCGGTCTGATTGTCACTTTGATAATCGGTCCGTAATTAGCACGTGACGCAATCAGTGCTCGCGCGGCACATCCTTTAATGTTTGCAGACAGCCGACTGCAATGTATTAAACATTTTTGACTGGTTTCCAAATATGTCTGACTGGATCCAGATCATTTCGACGGGGATCCACTTCTTTTATTTAGAATCCGACGGATGGTTTATTTCAAAAGGCTATGTTTGATCACGGTAAAAAACAAATGGTCACTGCATTTAATCAAAGAGCTATAATTGTACATTATAGGTCTTTGATTTAATGAGACATCACACGGAAAACCGATCAAAATATTTTTTTATAATTACTTGATTTGAAAAAATTACAAGATTCATTTGTTGGGGCTCCAGTTGAAACAAGTGCAGAGAAAAAAAAAAATGGACTGGCAAACACGAATGATAAAGAAAACCGGAGTGGCGCTGTTTACCAAATCGGTCTTTTAAAAAACATTTCAAGATGAAATTTTGTTTACATCAGAAGAGAACATATAACTTTATAAAATTTAGTTGCTTATTGAAGTACAACATAAGTGAAATGAAATATCCGTGGCCAACACGCGTGACCTTTTGGTACTATACATTCGGGAAATTCGATCTCAGCGTTCATATAACGTACACATTCGGGCCGTGGCAGAGTATTCTTAAAATACTGAGACTGTTTAGCAGAGAATATGTGTCGTGTAATTCACTTTGACGCATTGTATTTTATAGAATTCCGTCAAAGAATGAGGAAACATCACAAAGTATCTGCCGTGTATACGGTACAGGTCACGTGCGTTGGCTTTAAGACTAGTTACGCACACGGTGTCAATGCCTCGGTAATTTTATCCTTACAGTATTTTCTCGGAAAAACATCGAAATTTAAACAAAGTAATGATCACACATAACACTGAATAACTGTCTTCATTGTATGGAAACACGCGGTGACCGGTAACTCAGTTTTAATGCATGACATGCTTATTTCTTTACTCTGTCACGTTTTACAAAATATGTAATATTGGGAATGCGGTGGGTGGGGTAGCGCCGATGTTCGGACCGATTGAGTTATCAAAATTTCCGGAGCCCTGATTAGTATATATGGTATAACTGACACTTGTTTGGATGTTGAAATGTTCTTGTTGAGAATATGCAAGTACTGGTACAGAACACTGGTTCTGTTTACTGACACGCTATTACATAGTTGCATATAGTTTGTCACTTGTATCATTTAAATGAACACTTCTTACAGAATATGGGTGTATATGGTGGAATGGGTCCTGGAGGTCCCATGGGTCCAATGTTCGGAGGCGGTCGTGGAGGCCCTTACCAACAAGGACCTTATCAGATGGTGAGTGTTAAATGTCGAATGGTCCTGGAATGGAAAGTAGTTAAATTTATTTCTGACTGTTAAAAGTGAAGTTTTATAAATCTTATTAACTGTGAAGAAGCAATGAAAAACAAGTTAATCTGATAACTGTAAACATATTGAGGAAAAATACATTGAATACACAATTGCAGGAGGTCGTTGGTTCGATCCCCGGCTGCGTCATACCAAAGACGTAAAAAATGGTACTATTAGCTTCCTCGCTTGGCGCTCAGCATTAAGAAAATAGTGCTAGGACTGGGCAGCCCGGTGTCAGTATAATGTGACTGGGTGGGGTATCATGCCATGTGTCTACGGCGTGATATTCCAGTGAGGCAGCACAATAAAGTTGAGCATTGTGCTCACTGCTACAAGTAGACACCGTCGTTTATATGACTGAAAAATTGTTAAAAAAGACGTTAAACCAGAACACACACACACACACAAATTCCATGAGTAGGTCAAGTTGAGAAAAAAATATCTCTGGTAGGAACTTGAAGTGACTGTGTATCTGTATTACATCTGTATTTATCAGAACGAGTAGGCCACTAGGTTGTTTTTCTGAGTAGACCTTCAGTCGCTTGAGATACTTTACATGGCATTTTCTCCAAGATTTAAAGCTGGAAAAGTTGCCATATGACCTAGCTTATGTCTAAACCCAACAATAAAATATTTGCTGAAGCAACTTTATGATACATAAACAAACCAAACAATCCAATTAATATTCGCTAACATTGATAGATATATTGAAGGTATGATGACTGAAAACTTCCTTTTAGAGCCTTGCCATGTTCATATGTTTAATATGTGTACTTACTTTGAATGTTTATATTTATACAATTTCAGCAGGGTGGTCCAGGGATGTATCAAGGTGGACCAGGATTGTACGGGGCAGCCCCACCACAACCCCCTCAGCAGCTGGAGGTCACATACCTGTATATACCTGAATCAACAGTTGGTGCAGTCATAGGAACAAAAGGGGTCAACATTAAAAATATCATGAGATTATCAAATGCTAGAATAAAGGTTAGTCAAGTGATTACACTTCTAAAATTGTTTGGTTCTCTTTGCAAAATAGTATTTTTAGCAGGAAAAGATCCATGTTATTAAAACGTGTTAAGACTACTTTCTGTGTTGA
Source organism: Mercenaria mercenaria (assembly GCF_021730395.1). Classification (NCBI taxonomy): domain Eukaryota; kingdom Metazoa; phylum Mollusca; class Bivalvia; order Venerida; family Veneridae; genus Mercenaria; species Mercenaria mercenaria. The sequence goes on from NC_069371.1 coordinate 50,206,063, forward strand.
CTATGACACATGATGACATCTTGGTAGCCGTACTGAAGAACTGTGTTGATAACAGTATTTTTGGATGTGATAAAACTGATGTCATAGTTGCACCAAGTCAAGAGACGGTATATATGCTATATTAGGTTAAAATTTCAATGTTTATATATATGTTTAGTATATATGCCTTCTCATTGTAATAATTGGCTGCTAAAAATTGTCCAAATGAATAGTAAATCAAACTGATTCTACATATATGTAAATATATGCTCTTTATTGAGCTGCAATATTAAGATTTACAAGTTCACATCTTAAGGTAGTTCTGCACGTTTGATAAACCAGATGTAATAGCGTAACGAGGATAACAGAATAAAACCTGGACAGGAGAAATATCCTCTTGTGTGTGTGTGTATTTATAAATCTATAGAAGGCCATGTGTGCATTTTTGAAAACAGCAACATTATTTCCTTTCCTAAGATAAAAATAATAAAAAATATTGATACCTGAAATAATTCCATCAAATCTACCTAAAATTGGCAGCTGAGCAAAAATAACCACATTAACAATATCACGAGATTATCAAACGCTAGAATAAATGTTAGTCAGGTGATTACAATTCAGTGTATAGTTCTGTTGACAAAAAGCATATTTTTAGCAGGTAATGATAATGTTATTAAAACCTGTTATAACTACTTTCCGTGTTGACTATGACACATGATGACATTTTGGTAGCCGTACTGAAGATCAGTGTTGATAACAGTATTTTTGGATGTGATAAACTGATGTCATAGTTACAGGGATATAAACTAGCTATTTTTATTTAGGGGCCCAGACTGTCAAAAATAAATGTTTGACATTAGGTATATGGGCATTTTCTCCAACAATTTAGGGGCCCAGCCCAAAATCTAGGGATTGTGGGCTACTGGGCCCCTGCTAATTTATATCACAGAGTCACAAGTTGATCTATATGAGATATTTAAGGTTCAGTGTTTATTCAGATGTTCATTGTAATAATTGGCTGCTTAAAAATGTCCAAATGTGCATATTATTTTAATTACAAATTTAAGTTAAAGTCTTGAGGCAGTTCTGCATGCTTGATAAAACTGGAGTCCTGTCATAACCCGGATAACAAAGAATAAAGCCTGGACCCAGCACACAGAAAGGAAAATTGTCCTGTGTATAAGTATTACCCCATATGTACATTTAGGAAACGGCAATAATACTTCCTTTCTTAAGACAAATAAAAAATGATAACAAAAATGTTCTACACCTGAAATACTTCGAAATAATGCCATCAAATCCACTCGAAATTTTTGGCTGAGCAGTCATCTCAGAAATGAGCACATGGACCTGTACATTTTATTTGACCATATAATACACATTTTGTTGATTTACAGCTGTGAAAAGATTCACTAAAATCTGCATTGTAGAAAAAAATTCAGTTCATGTCATCAAAATTGTGATTTTCGCATAAACTTCCATTATGAAAACTCCTGTGAGATGCAACTTTCAAATCTGTAGAGCAAAAAAATATAAGCACAAGCACATGACCCTATCATTCAATTTGCCTTCCTAAGTATATGCTGAAGTTTAGAAAAGTCAGTATAACATATAATTGCCCAGTATTGGTTAAATGTTTACGTCTCTGTTGAAAAGAAATAGTTGGTTTACATCTAACATTTATAATGTCTGAATTGATTGCTTAAAAACACAAGGTCTAATGTGCTGTATAATTTCTATAAACTTTGAACCTTATTTCTAAGTAGTCAAAATGTCAAATATCTTTTTAAAGATTCAGTATTTTGACAATTTTCACAGCATGCAGTCGGTGCTTGACCAGAAATATGCATGTTGGGTACATTTCGACAGTATACTACACAGGTAGCATACATGTACAAACAAACTGAAGGTGTACGATACAGTTTATGCTATACATTTCAGATACTAGATCAAAATCAGGGCGGGGACAATAATGAAAAACAAGGACGAGGACCTCACAGAAGTGAAGAACAACGTAAAGTCATCATTACTGGTAATGCTGAGGCACAATGGAAGGTTTGTATCCGACATCTATATAATAAAGTAAAATGACCAGTAAGGGTTGTGGAAATCCAATTATTTTTCACTTGTCCACGAACAAGTGACGCTTAAATTCCGCCTGTGCGCATTCAAAACATACTGGTCTGGATTTTCAATATCAAAATGTATGCTTGTGCGCGGACAAATGGAATGAAAAAATGCACTTGTCTGCTGGCAAAAAGTGGTGGACAAGTTGGACACGGGGAATTCCACACCCTCTGTCAGTGATCAGGGCCCTCATTATGTACTCATCCAATATGGCATCAGGGGGTTTTGTCTCGCAGTTGAGATTTAATGCAGCTTCCTCCACCATCAAAGCTGGAAAGTCGCCATATGACCTATAATTGTGTCGGTGCGATTTTAAACCTACGAAAACGAAAACAACAGTTTAGAGCAAAAAATGTTATGTTTATCATTGCTTGTAACTTCTTGTCAAGTAGAAGTACTTTTCTATGTAAGGTTTAAAGCAAACTTTTTACTGCTCAGGTCTTTTTTTTTTTTTCATCAATTTGGGAATGCCACCGACACTGGTGGAATTGGGAAAATGCTCTCGGATATTATCTTAATTGGGACTATTTGCAAATTACCAAAATCTACATAATGTGTTTTTGGTGTGAAATATTAATGAAATGCATTTCAGTAAATGTTCAACAGTATTATAATTTACCTAAGTATACATACAAATTAGCAAAACTATCTTAAAACAGCAAAAACCCTAAAAGGTATAATCATTTGGGAATTTTAAATTCAACTTTGGGAAAAAACATACTTCTTGGCATTGGGATTACCTACTTTTACCGGAGGTAGATTTATAGGGAAAAAAAGCCCTGCTGCTGAAGAGTAGATGGATTAGTTTCTGTTGGTGCTGTTTGTCATTCATTGTTAATGCACTTCAAAGAGTACTTGAACAAACAACTTTGTTTCCTCCTCAAGGTGAAATGACACTAGGTCTGTTCCTTGTTTTTGATGATAATGCATGTTGACATACTGGTAGCTGTTCTGAAGTTGATAACAGTATTTTCGGATGCGGCAAATGACAGAACTTATTAAAAGATTATTTCATTTCCATTAGCAACCATTTCCTTGCTTTATCGTAGAGGTATAAGAAAAGTATTAAGTAGAAACCATTAAGAGGTTCATGGTTCTATAACCTCATATAGAGGCTTTAAAGAAATAAAATACTATCACCCATTGAATCTAGTCGAGCTGGCTTGTAGGTCAGTAGTACTACCAGTGTACCAACCTGCGCTTAATGAATGTCTGTAGAGCCACCGGAAATTTTTTTCCATAAGTTCTTCATGCGTCCAAGTTGCCATATAATTTAAAACTGTGTTGATGCTACTTTGGAAGATACTGTAAAAGAAGCTATATGACCTGACGGGCACATACTACAAAATGTTCTGAAAGTAAATTTGAAACGAATACTGAATTATGCGATAGTACATGTACATGGCACAGTTCAGGCAGTTCCCATGAGTAAAATGTGACCTGTTTGGAGCTTATTGTTTAGGTACAAGAAATAATGTAATTAAAAGAAGTTCAGTAAAGTCGGTGGAATTGAATTTGCTTGACTAAAGATCCAGAAGGACAGATTGAGAAGATCGGTGTTTTAAGCTTATAATGAATAAAAACTGGGCATTGAGGTATTAGCAGAGAACAGCGTATTTCATAGAACAATTACATTTAACACATGATGATAGCATGGTAGCCGTACTGAAGCTCCTTGTTGATAACACTTCAAATTGGATGTGTTTACTGATGTTAGATGTTCCGATTTTGTTCATAAGCCATCGTCAGTCCATATCATGCAAGTCACAATAATTGCCTAATGATGCATTGTAATATATTCAATTTCAGGCTCAATTTTACATCGCCGAGAAGATCAAAACAGAAACTATGGTTCCAAATTTAGAAGATTTCCACTTTAGGGCAGAAATCCTGGTGCCTAAACCAATGATTGGCAGAATTATTGGAAAAGGAGGACAGCATGTAAGATTTGCATATATTATGTTTTGTGTAAAAATACAGTTCTTATTTTATTTTATGAAGAAGGTCTTGTAGTCATATTTATATCTTGGCTGTTGCAATTAATCATCGTTTGACCACTTGTGTTAGTGTTTTAAAACTTACCTGGTAGTTGCCTTGGTGTTGCCATAGTAATAATATCATAATGAGGCTTTCAACAAATCATTTGTTTCCACATATATGGTGAACTTTAATAGTGTACAGTATGCTGAGGTAAACTACAGACATACTAAAGGTAAGACTTCAAGTAGGTAAAATGGGGAAATTGCAAGAATGTCATACAAAGTTCTGAAACAATTAATATTTCAGGAAGCACTGGCAAGCACTGACATAAGTTTACCTGCCAGTAAGTTGCCGTTGAAATGTGGGCTGTCATTTCAGGCAGATTTTTTCACCCAATGATAAATTCAATCTTTCAGGTACATGCCTCTGTGTTGCTATGGAAATAATGTAGTTCTAATGGTGTCATAATGAGGCTAACAGCAAATGGTTTGTTTCCACATATGGTGAACTTGAATAGTGTACTGTATACTAAGGGCAAACTACATAATTCATTGTAACCCTGTTACTGTAAAGGTGACCGAATTGGTTTCCCTTTTTCTGAAGGATTATTTTCAGTGACATATTTTGGCAGTTTTTTTTGTTGAGCCTGCAAGCGGTGAGCTTGACATAGTTGTCACAATGGAGGTACAGTGTATGTGTGCATCCGTCAGAGTTTGTCCGGGCTGTAACTTAGACATGGATGGAGATGTTCTTAAATAATTTGGCAGAAATGTTTGCCGCAATCATTTCTGTCGCTGCCAAATAGTATCAGAAATGTTAGTCCTTTTGACAGCTGGCAGGCTCAACATTTTGCCCGTGGGCATCTAGTTTCTCTCAGTGAGCACTCTGCATTATAAGGCTTATATGCCTCTTGTGTTGCTGTTCAGACTATATGTAGTTCGAACAGTGTCAAAAAGTGGCATACAGCAAATGGTTTGTTTCCACATACGGTGAACTTTTGAGTGTACTGTATACTAAGGACAAACAACATAATTCATTACATGTGTAAACATTAAAATAGTCTTTTTAGTTGGAAATGAGATCTCCAAGTAACTTGTGTTACAACCAGATTTGGATGTTTTGTAGGACATTAAACAATTATGCTTCTTGTGTTGCTGTTAAGACTTCCTCTAGTTCTAACTGTGTCAAAAAGTGGCATACAGCCAGTGATTTTTTTTGCGTATTTTTACTGCCGAATATCGGCACTTTCCCCTCGCCAAAATAGGCCATTTTTTCCCAAAAAATCGTCTATTTTTCCCCTAAAAAAGAGATGTTTTCCCCCCTCAAATTATAATATTTTATTTCCAAAATGTAACAGTATATATTCGGGCGTGAGATCCGCGATATCTAACATGAAATTGGCAGAAATGACATCAAAAACGTCCTTTTTTAAGATCAAAATCGCATCAAGGTTACAGTCGCGAAAACACGTGACAAACAAAACATTGCCGATTTTCAAGAGAAATATGGACTTCAGTCGGTTTAAATATGTTTCATTATGTCAGTTAATCATTTATGGTAATGAAAAATGACAATATCTCTCCTAGTTTTTGGAAAATTGGAGATCAAAATCGCCGCGATTGTACCGAATTTCGGATGGTCAAAATTTCGGACGTTATCAAATTTCAAGGGAATGAAGTGAAAATTGATAAATACAATCGATACAAGTTGTATTGGTGTCTTAATTAATTTTATCACCCAAAAATTTCACGATTTTAAATCCAAAAGTGGTTTTGAAAAAATATAAACTCTTTAAACAAAATTCAGTTAGGAAATGTACAGATTTATATCACTTAGTATGGAAATTAAACATATTTATATTTTTTTCAATTTGGGGAATTATCGCGCTTATTTTCCCAATTCAGCGGGCACAGGCACCTTTATTTTTTCCAAAAAAAATCACTGACAGCAAATGGTTTGTTTCCACATATGGTGATACATGTGTAAACATTAAAATAGTCTCATTGTTGGAAATGAGATCTCCAAGTAACTTGTGTTACAACCAGATTTGGATGCTTTGTAGGACATTAAACAATTATGCTTCTTGTGTTGCTGTTAAGACTTCCTCTAGTTCTAACTGTGTCAAAAAGTGGCATACAGCAAATGGTTTCTTTCCACATATGGTGAACTTTTTAGTGTACTGTATACTAAGGGCAAACAACATAATTCATTACATGTGTAAACATTAAAATAGTCCTTAAGTTGGAAATGAGATCTCCAAGTAACTTGTGTTACAACCAGGTTTGGATGTTTTGTAGGACATAAACAATTATGCTTCTTGTGTTGCTGTTAAGACTTCCTCTAGTTCTAACTGTGTCAAAAAGTGGTGTACAGCGAATGGTTTGTTTCCACATATGGTGAACTTTTTAGTGTACTGTATACTAAGGGCAAACAACATAATTCATTACATGTGTAAACATTAAAATAGTCTTTTTAGTTGGAAATGAGATCTCCAAGTAACTTGTGTTACAACCAGGTTTGGATGTTTTGTAGGACATTGAACAATTATGCTTCTTGTGTTGCTGTTAAAGACTTCCTCTAGTTCTAACTGTGTCAAAAAGTGGCGTACTGCAAATGGTTTGTTTCCACATATGGTGAACTTTTTGGTGTACTGTATACTAAGGGCAAACAACATAATTCATTACATGTGTAAACATTAAAGTAGTCTTTTTAGTTGGAAATGAGATCTCCAAGTAACTTGTGTTACAACCAGGTTTGGATGTTTTGTGGGACATTAAACAATTATGCTTCTTGTGTTGCTGTTAAAGACTTTCTCTAGTTCTAACTGTGTCAAAAAGTGGCATACAGCAAATGGTTTGTTTCCACATATGGTGAACTTTTTAGTGTACTGTATACTAAGGGCAAACAACATAATTCATTACATGTGTAAACATTAAAATAGTCTCATTGTTGGAAATGAGATCTCCAAGTAACTTGTGTTACAACCAGATTTGGATGTTTTGTAGGACATTAAACAATTATGCTTCTTGTGTTGCTGTTAAGACTTCCTCTAGTTCTAACTGTGTCAAAAAGTGGCATACAGCAAATGGTTTGTTTCCACATATGGTGAACTTTTTAGTGTACTGTATACTAAGGGCAAACAACATAATAAGTTGGAAAGTTGGAAATGAGATCTCCAAGTAACTTGTGTTACAACCAGGTTTGAATGTTTTGTAGGACATTCAACAATTATGCTTCTTGTGTTGCTGTTAAGACTTCCTCTAGTTCTAACTGTGTCAAAAAGTGGCATACAGCAAATGGTTTGTTTCCACATATGGTGAACTTTTTAGTGTACTGTATACTAAGGGCAAACAACATAATAAGTTGGAAAGTTGGAAATGAGATCTCCAAGTAACTTGTGTTACAACCAGGTTTGAATGTTTTGTAGGACATGAAACAATTATGCTTCTTGTGTTGCTGTTAAAGACTTTCTCTAGTTCTAACTGTGTCAAAAAGTGGCATACAGCAAATGGTTTGTTTCCACATATGGTGAACCTTTTAGTGTACTGTATACTAAGGGCAAACAACATAATTCATTACATTTGTAAACATTAGAATAAGTCTTTTTGTTGGAAATGAGATCTCCCAAGTAACTTGTGTTACAACCAGGTTTGGATGTTTTGTAGGACATAAAACAATTATGCCTCTTGTGTTGCTGTTAAGACTTCCTCTAGTTCTAACTGTGTCAAAAAGTGGCATACAGCAAATGGTTTGTTTCCACATATGGTGAACTTTTTAGTGTACTGTATACTAAGGGCAAACAACATAATTCATTACATGTGTAAACATTAAAATAGTCCTTTAGTTGGAAATGAGATCTCCAAGTAACTTGTGTTACAACCAGGTTTGGATGTTTTGTAGGACATAAAACAATTATGCTTATTGTGTTGTTGTTAAGACTTCCTCTAGTTCTGTGTCAAAAAGTGGCATACAGCAAATGGTTTGTTTCCACATATGGTGAACTTTTTAGTGTACTGTATACTAAGGGCAAACAACATAATTCATTACATGTGTAAACATTAAAATAGTCCTTTAGTTGGAAATGAGATCTCCAAGTAACTTGTGTTACAACCAGGTTTGGATGTTTTGTAGGACATTAAACAATTATGCCTCTTGTGTTGCTGTTAAAGACTTTCTCTAGTTCTAACTGTGTCAAAAAGTGGCATACAGCAAATGGTTTGTTTCCACATATGGTGAACTTTTTAGTGTACTGTATACTAAGGGCAAACAACAATTCAGTAATATGATTCATATCTTGTGTGTAATTGTTAAAATAGTCCCATTTGGAAATAAAGTTTCCATGTAACTGTGTTACAGCCTGCCTTGGATATGATATCTCATATAACATTGAGAGCTTTTATGCTGCTTGTGTTGCTGTTCAGACTTATGTAGTTCCAACAGTGTCAAAAAGTGGCGTACAGCAAATGGTTTGTTTCCACATACGGTGAACTTTTTAGTGTACTGTATACTAAGGGCAAACAACATAATTCATTACAAATAAGTAACCAGTGACGTAATCATTTATTTAGAAATGAAATTTCAGTGTGGTAGGTATAACAGCCAGCATTGATAATCTGGTACAACATTGAAAGCTGATATGTGCCTCTTGTATTGCTTTTCAGACTTTTGCTAGTTATATTAGTGTTAATATGGGATGTATAGCAAATGGTTTGTTTCCAAGTGTTGTGAACTTTTAATACATTTTTAGTTCGACTGTTCAAAGAATAGGGCTGTCCTACTCGCCCCGGCGTCGGCATTATTGTGGGCGTCACACAAAGTTTGCTACCACCCCAAATATTTTCAAAGTCCATTGGGATATTGCTTTCATATTTTGCATACTTGTTTACTATCATGACCCCAGTCTGTAAAAAGGAGGAGGCAACTCTATCAAGTATTTTGACTAAATTATAGCCCCTTTTCGACTTAGAATAAATGTTAAAGTTTACGTACCACCCCAAATATTTTCAAAGTCCATTGAGATATTGCTTTCATATTTTGCATACTTGTTTACCATCATGACCCCAGTCTGTAAAAAGGGGAGGCAACTCTATCAAGTATTTTGACTGAATTATGGCCCCTTTTTGACTTAGAATATACTTATTGTAATGTTAAAGTTTTACTCATCGCTTATATTAATCAAGCACTGAGAATAGTTGAGAGCGCTGTCCACTGACAGCTCTTGTTAGCTCACCTGTCACAAAGTGACAAGGTGAGCTTTTGTGATCGCGCAGCGTCCGTCCATGCGTGCGTGCGTAAACTTTTGCTTGTGACCACTCTAGAGGACACATTTTTCATGGGATCTTTATGAAAATTGGTCAGAATGTTCACCTTGATGAGATCTAAGTCAAGTTCGAAACTGGGTCACGTGCGGTCAAAAACTAGGTCAGTAGGTCTATAAATAGAAAAACCTTGTGACCTCTCTAGAGGCCATATTTTTCATAAGATCTTCATGAAAGTTGGTCTGAATGTTCACTTTGGTGATATCTAGGTCAAGTTCGAATCTGGGACACGTGCCTTCAAAAACTTGGTCAGTAGGTCAAATAAAAAAAAATCCTTGTGACCTCTCTGGAGGTCATATTTTTCATAGGATCTGCATGAAAATTGGTCAGAATGTTCATCTTGATGATATCTAGGTCAAGTTCGAAACTGGGTCACGTCCGGGTCAAAACTAGGTCAGTAGGTCAAATAATAGAAAAACCTTGTGACCTCTGTAGAGGCCGTAGTTTTCATTGGATCTGCATGAAAATAGATCAGAATGTTCATCTTGATGATATCTAGGTCAAGTTTGAAACCGGGTCAACTGCGATCAAAAACTAGGTCAGTAGGTCAAATAATAGAAAATCCTTGTGACCTCTCTAGAGGTCATATTTTTCATGGGATCTGCATGAAAATTGGTCAGAATGTTCTTCTTGATGATATTTAGGTCAAGTTCGAAACTGGGTCACGTCCGATCCAAAACTAGGTCACTAGGTCAAATAATAGAAAAACCTTGTGACCACTCTAGAGGCCATAGTTTTCATGGGATCTGCATGAAAGTTGATCTGATTGTTTATCTTGATGATATCTAGGTAAAGTTCGAAACTGGGTCAACTGCATTCCAAAACTAGGTCAGTAGATCTAAAAATAGAAAATTCTTGTGACCTCCCTGGAGGTCATATTTTTCAAGGGATCTGTATGAAAATTGGTCAGAATGTTCATCTTGATGATATGTAGGTCAAGTTTGAAACTGGGTCACGTGCGGTCAAAAACTAGGTCAGTAAGTCAAATAATAGAAAAACCTTGTGACCACTGTAGAGGCCATAGTTTTCATGGGATCTGCATGAAAATTGGTCAGAATGTTCTTCTTGATAATATCTAGGTCAAGTTATAAACTGGGTGGCATGCAATCAAAAACTAGGTCAGTAGGTCAGATAATAGAAAAACCTTGTGACCACTCTAGAGGCCATAGTTTTCATGGGATCTGCATGAAAGTTGGTCTGAATGTTCATCTTGATGATATCTAGGTCAAGTTTGAAACCGGGTCAACTGCGGTCAAAAACTAGGTCACTAGGTCTCAACATAGAAAGACCTTTTGACCTCTAGAGGCCATATTTTTCAATGGATCTTCATGAAAATTGGTCAGAATTTTTATCTTGATGATATCTAGGTCAAGTTCAGAAGTAGGTCACATGAGCTCAAAAACCAGGTCACTATGTCAAATAATAGGAAAAAAACGACGTCATACTCAGTTCATGTGGGGGCAGGTGAGCGATTCAGGACCATCATGGTCCTCTTGTTTTTAAAAATATTTTCTACAGAACTAAACTAGATACAGAATCATAATAAAAAGGTAACTATTCCTATCTTTCAGGTAAAAGAGATGCAGCGAGTTACACAAGCCATAGTGAAAACTCCAGACACTAAGTCATTCCCAGATAACGAGGAAGTCCCTGTATCTATATATGGACATTTTTATGCCAGTCAGTCAGCACAGAGACGTATTCGTGCCTTGCTCAGCCAAGCAATGCAGGGCCCTCCAATGCAGGAAAGACCACCAAATCAACGCCGACCAATGAACGGGAACTAGGATCTGATGTGTCGTACCACATTTTACCAAGTCATGCTTTAATGAGATTTGAGAAACTCTTTTGAAACAGAACGTGACTTTTTACAAGCTTCTTTTTCAAAGGATTTTCCTGTATTGTTGAATGATTGATGAAGGCATCTATATCGGGTTTTATGATGAAGACTGGAGGCCCCGGACAAGTGTATTTATGATGGATGTTAAGAAAAAGAACAAAGGGATGGTCATTATTGATATGTTCAGATCATGGCCAGTTTGTGAGAATTTATTTTTGATACTTGTTGATTACTATTTTGTTATTTTTACAAAAAAAAATGAGGGTACTGTTTTTAGGCCCTTCCGTTACGAGTAAACTGCCATATATTTATTTTCTTGTCAGTATTCTGGGTACTTGTACCTGGCATTTTCTGGTAGAGCGGCATTCAACTGGCATACAATCACTATAATACAATTTCAGTGTCGAAAAATTTAGAAGGCACTTCTGTTGTACACTCAGAAATACATTTAAGACCAAAAAAATGTTTTCACACCCTCTGTACTATCAGATTTTATTCTTTGTTCTTGTCAGAATATTGTATCAACATATAAAAAGATAATAGATGAATGGATGAATTTAATATTATGAAATACACAGATTGAAGGAAAAAATCCTGTAGTTTCCAGAATAGAATTGTCTATTCAGTCCACTGATTATATATACTGATGTTTTAACAGGAAATTCCAGGATTTTGTTTCAAAACATATGGAAGTTACAGGGCGGAATATTGTCTCTTGTAACATGACTCGTATGACATTGATAAATGAGGTCCATTTTACGGTATCAAGACTTTTCACCTCCTAGATGTTTCTCCCCTAGACTTTTCACCTCCTGGTTGTTTCACCTCCTGTTAATTATATTGATTAAGCAGGTGTTAAGTGTTCCAATAAGTAAGTAAAAAGTAATCCATTACTTACTGACTCGTATTAGTGTAGTAATTGGAAAAACACAATAATACGGAAGATGAGGACTGGCTGGACAATGTGCCACTTGAAATTAAAGATTTACTAGAACCAGAGGCAGGGTTCGCACAGGCCTTGAAAAGTCCTTGAATTCGATGGTAGTCCTTGAAAACTCCTTGAAAATGACAAAAACCCTAAAAAACCTGGAAAAGTACTTGAATTTTGAAAAAAACTCCTTGAATTTGACCTTTCACTCCTTGAAAATATTCTTTCCGTAACTTTGCTTTGCAAAAAGAATTTAAGGCTTAAAATAAATCGGAGAAAATGAAAATAAATTCGTGAAATTGCAGGATTGGGTCACTCGTATGCTATTATAGTGGTCTACGGCCACACTTTATCGATATTTACAGAGTGCTATTTCTACTATATCACCGTTTGCATGTTTCCGTTTCCGTTTAAAAAAGTACGGGGAATAATAACTCGCAATTTTTAGCTATTTGTGAGTGTTTCCAGTGAATTAAAATGAGTAAGAAAAATAAACGTGTTTACTCAAGTAAGCGGGAGACAAAAGACGAATATAAACAGTGGCTGAAGCCCTATAGAGCAGACAGAACGAAGTGTATTTGTACGTCGTGTGACAAAATTTTGAGGTATCATTACAGTAGTAGGAGTGCGCTAAAAAATCACAAGAAAAGCGATAAACCTCAGCAAAATAGTGAATCACATCAATCTAATAATCGAATTATGTCATTTCAAAGGTGTGACAAGTGATGGTTGTTTTATTTTTGCATTACATAAAAAAAGTTGTTCAGATTAGGTCGTGGTTTTGAAAAAAAATAGTGCTTGAAAAATTGTAAAAAGTCCTTGAAAAGTACTTGAATTTTGTCTCTGATATTCTGTATGAACCATGAGAGGACACTGAGGAACTGTTGTGCTTCAGGAAGAGAGGTAGAGGAAGCATTGAGCACTGCTTCGTACCACGACTACCGCTGCAGGCAGTGATTCAGAGGATGAAGCTCTTAGACAAGTCAACAAGCTCTGGGAAACAGCATGGGAGTTGAAGTAGAGCAAGGGTTTTACAGGATAGAGCGAAATCTAATGGACCTCATATGTTACACCAGAAAAAAGCCGGAGAAAGTGGCACTAGTAGTTCAAAGGGAAATAACTGAAGATGCTCCAGTTGTAGAGTCCTAAATAGAAAGAAACAAGGATATGTACAATCATCACTGGAAGCAGAACGGTTTTCCTAGTCTTTGGATGGAGCAAACTGTGGAGGGCTCTCCAAAAAAGAAGAGCAAACCTATAACCAGTGACTAATCTGAGTAAAGAATCCAGTGATGCAAAAGGGACAGTAAAAGTTAAAGAAATGGAATGTCCTAGAGCTGACTCACCTGCACTATGTATTTCTTTGGTGCAGGAACCAGATGTTGAAACAGAAATTGTAGAACCAAAAACTGTCCAGAAAAAAATTGTATTTACCAAAGCAAATCAAAAACTTACCAGTCAGGACCTAAGATTCTAAGTTTAGACAATGTCCCAGTTTATCAAAGATATGCAATCACTTCAACTTTAATCAATCATACTATTCATATTTATATGGGGGGTGAAACAACTAGGGTTTTTGGAGGTGAAACGACTGGTGTTCCATTTTACAACCCATGAGATAGAAGTATGTCTGGTACATTACAATAGTAAAAGTATTTTTTGTCAACTACGTAGCTAGTTTAACTGTAATAATATATATATATATAAAGAATCTGATACAGCTGTTTTGCACCAAGGCAACAAAATATAAATAGGAGTACAGCCCCCCCTTTTCTTGTGAAACGGACCTCATCTTGATTTATAAATTTGTGTTAAGCCTTCCGTACTTTACAAACCTGATATGATGTAGAATAACCATGTTCAGTATGTATACAAATGATGCCTGTCAATTAGTCCTGGGTTTTATTGTCTGTTGACCTTGTAATGACACAACTGTGCTTGTAATTTTCATTCACTTTGAATTCTATGTCTGGGTTCATTGGAGTGATCAAAACTTAAATGAGCCGTGCCATGACAAAACCAACATAGTGGCTTTGCGACCAGCATGGATCCAGACCAGACTGCGCAGATGCGCAGGCTGGTCTGGATCCATGCTGGTCGCAAAGCCACTATGTTGGTTTTCCCATGGCACGGCTCAAATGAGGTTTTTTATTATAGATAAATGAGGTATCTTTATTAGAGATCATTAGGTTTTAATACATTTGGGAGTGAAATTTTTGCTTATTACTACATATATATATATATGTGTAAAGAGGTACTGATTCAAGTTGTTTCCATTTGTTTAATGTTGCTGTTACCTGGATTAATGGTGTAAAAGGATATTCAATGATTTTGCTTAATTTTTTAGTGTCCAGTTGTACCACATCACATACATCTTACTTCTTGGATCAGACTGAATTGGTTGGGAAAACAACTGCTTTTTCCTATTTTGTGAAACTTGAATTGAAAATGTATTTGATAATTCCATTTGTTTTATCTTTGACTGTTTTATCTATAATTTGGGTAAGAATGTAGGCTTGTAAAATTTCACTCTCGATGTTAAATACCTGAACTGTGGAGAAACACTTCTCTAAGTGTGTTTTCATTATTTACTGTACAATCCATGTGGTCAAAAAGTCGACCGGTTTGTATTGTCCAGTTTGGGTTGGTACATTATGTAATGAGGACTACTTGAACCGAGATTTAAAACAACTCTTGACTTGTGTTGTTTCTCACAAAGTTTTATTTCTGTAGATAAAGCGAGGGTCAGTTGTGAAGCTATGGTATATGTGTACAATAGTTTTTCAACTGACCCTCGAAATGTAAATTAAGATTAGTTCAATATTGTTCATGGATAGTGTTTGGTGATTTTCTTTTTATTACAGATTTTTGCATCTTTTCATAAAGATTTAATGCTCCATTATTTTATCTTAAAATGTTTTGGAGAATAATTTGTATCTGTTTAACAAAACCCCTGAATTTTCTCCTTTGTAATTTCGACTACATGTATTCATCAAAACTTCTAATTTAAACACAATGTATCGGAAAATTCTTGTCTGGAAACATTTGTCCATTTCATTTTTAAAAAAATCTTAGTCTGGAAATAAAAGCTGTTTATATAAGTTATGATACAGAAAAACAATTTACATAGTTTTGGGCATTACTTTTCCTAGAAATTTCATGAAATGGCTGTCTTTCAGAACATTTTTCTGGAAAATTTATAATGAGTTCATACTTGTTAATATTTTTGAATTGGTTAGGAAATGGCAACAAAGGTTATTCTGCAGGTCCACAATAAAAATGTTTCAAATGTAATTTTAGTGCATATAGAGAGCATTGATATTTCTTGATGTGCTGGAAAGTAAATTTTTGCAGTATTGTACCAAGTTGGACCTTCGGAGGGAATATGTGTATTATGCAGCTATTGGCTGTAAAATATTCCCAGGATGCGTCGAACTGCAAACTGTGAAATAATTGATGAACCTAACAATTTAGAAAATAAATGTTACGCAACAAAGTTACTTCAGAGCCAGGTTATCCAGTGAAATGTTCTCAAAGATGGCAATTTATTGTACATATAAACTACATTTTACAAAGAGTATAAAAGCAAGGTTTCTACTTTAACAGCAGCATAATCAGTATTCAAACAGAACTTAAGCATTTGTTTAGAAGGGAATTTTGGCCCCAAGGTTATGAAACTTAAGTTTTGAAGACCATGGTGGAAAATCCAGCTTCTGGTGGTTATTTTTGAGCATGAGTTGTCAAAACTGATCGATTGGAAGGCTGCATTCTGAGGCTGGTTCTGAAACTTGGTTCATTTTCCCCTTCATTGTAATGATTTTTAAACATCTTACCTAGTAATGGTAAATAGTAAAAAGAATTGTTTGAGACACCATAGAAGTAGCAGTCGTTTAGAAAATGGGATAGATCACCACAGCTTTATCTGATTTAAAAAGAAAACAGCTTTAAAACCTGTATTGAAATGTTCTTTGAACTTGCTATATAAACCAGCTGTTCACTTCTATACCAAAAAAAATGGCTGCATTCATTAAAGTAATATGGATATGACTGCTTAGATTTTTATGCTTTTGTTGATGAAGAAATGTTGTCTGCAAAATTCTTGCTACAGAAGTTTTCATAGCATATCAACATGTTTATATTGCTATTCTTTGAAAAAATCAGTTGCAAGTACCAAAAAAAAATCTTGATGTTAAATTTATATACTGTTTTAAATAGTCTTGTATTCTAAATAATCACAATGATTATGTAGGATATGAAACTGTTGCAAATTATTTTAATTGTAAAAAAGTCAGTACAAAACACAGGTTGGATTAACACGCTAAGTAGTCAATTCGTTCATCGGAACAGATGTATGGTGTGTAAGGATGAGCTGTCTGAGAGCAGAAGTTTCAGAGTGTTGAACAGAACTCTGAAGTTGTGCCCGCACACATCAATTTTTGCTTCCAATTTCAAAGGGTTGGACAGTGGGTTGCAGATAAAAGTTTTCTTGACTTCCATAAGTAAGTCGCTGTCTTGCTGGTCTGAAAAATGAAAGTTCTGTTTCGGCTTGTGTTTTGTACTATTTTCTTGTATGTCTCTCTCTTATGGAAGCTTTGGAAGATGAAATGCAGTAGGGAAACTGATTTTTTCTTTCCAAGGTTTTCATGAAAATAAGAACAGAAAAAGAGATCTTTCTGAACATTGCTTGCATACTTTTAAGAGACAGTTTTATAGTTAATGGTCACTAAAATACAAATTTGAAATGCAAGTAAGAACATATGTAATAGA
Source organism: Mercenaria mercenaria (assembly GCF_021730395.1). Lineage (NCBI taxonomy): Eukaryota > Metazoa > Mollusca > Bivalvia > Venerida > Veneridae > Mercenaria > Mercenaria mercenaria. Next base: position 50,223,002 of record NC_069371.1, read on the forward strand.
TTTTACATACTGTCCTGCAGACCTGAAAAATGTGAAGTTTGAAGTTAAATTCTCTAAAACATATTTGTGTTCTTACTATCAGCATGATAGATTTACAAATAATGTGGTTTAGACCATTACGTAAAAAAATATGGAAAAAGTGTTAAAATTGCTAATCATGTACTCCTTTTAAACAATGTGGTGACAATTTTGTACCCCATGTTATCTATAATTCTGTAATCTAGACTAGTATACCATTACAAATTAAAGATGTATACACTGACCAGCCATATTAAATCATTTGGTGAAAATCCGGTTCTGAGCTGGACAGCAAATGTAAAGGCTGTATATTCCTACATTTGCCCCGTAAGAAGACTGTTGGAGTAAAAGGAATATATTTGCTAAATTTTTTGATTCCATTTAGACCCAATTGGTTGATTCTTTAGATGTTTTACCATTTTAAGTGTTAGGAGTTTAGTACTTTTTGCTTCTGTTTGCATTTATTTGACATATAGTTTATGCCAGGTTGGCAGAACAGTAACTAGAGTACTTGTGCTTTTGTAACTGACCTACTGTTTGCAGTTGAGATAATTATTGTTTGATATCTGCTTTATTTAGATTGCATAAAATTGTATTCGTGTTTTCAGGTATTAATCGAAGTATGGTAACAAGTATTTATCTCGAGACTTTAGAAACAGTTACGTAAAATGATACTCAGTAAAGTACATAATTTCTAAGTTTTTAGTTTATCATTCTTAAAAGGTGAAGAACAAGTGGATGACTTCGTCAAATTTTTGAATAATTCTGTTACTAGTTGTGTTACACAAAGTTCTTTTTTTAAATAGGATATATTAGTGTCTCGTATCATGCTGTTTATGCTAAAACACGTGCAAGCAGTTCTGTAAACCTGGTTCTTGACAGGATGGGGTTAAATCAGTAACCACAGTTTACTTGGCTTGCATGTGTAACCGCAAACTTAGTAACTAGAGCTGTATGTATACATAGTGACTTGTGATTTAAACTGGCTGTGTTTGCTCTAATAAATGCGCCATCTTGAAGGAAGGCATTTAAACGCCTCGGAGACCTAGAACAGGTTGTCTGTTTTTGACTCGCTGGCGTAATTCTGTAGAAAGCTATTATTTTAAAAGCTCTCTGCTTTTCTAGCTCGATGCCATGCCTTAATTTTAGGTGGGGTTTATTAGAGTAAATAATATCTGTCCTCTTACTAGGACATGTTGTACTACACAAACAGTCACTGCAGATGAGAGATTGACCTGTGTAATGAGAGGATGGATCTACCACACCTTATTTACTGCAGTCTGAGTTACACAGCATTTTAGATGTTGTACTTAAGCTGTTACATATTTCAGTTATATATTTTCTTGGTTGATATGAGCTGTGGGTTTTTCTTAATTTCAGACTTGATCACAGCATGAAATATGACTTTACAAGATTCGATACTCTGTTTAAACAAATTCAGCCACTGTAAAGTGAGTAATTTCATATTCAGACATATAAAATTGATGTTTGTAATCGACCGATTATTTCAAAGCCAATACCTTATTTTATTTTTAGGACTCGTATGTATCAAACATGTTTTGGTTTGGTCTGAATTTGAAAATATGAGCAATTTTAGGGACTGTATGTCTATATTCAAAATTCAAGAAATCGCAACTTTGCTTTGTTCAGCAACAAAAATCAATATGTACTTTGTTGATTCCAAAACACAAGGCAGTTAGAAAAACATAAATATGAATAGCCTTATTTAATACCATGAGATATACAGCTCCTGAAGAAAAAAAACATTCTTCAGAAATGCAAGAAAGGTTGGAAGATACAATTTTGCTTTGAATTTCCTCAAGTAAAAGTAAACATAGCGAGTTCCAGTGTTCATTTGTAAAGTTGTTTAGTAACTTTATGCTGTAACATAGATATGGTACTGTGTTCACTTTGGTTATAATTTGAGTAATGTTTAAACACACAGATAGACTTAAGAATCTGGATATTATTACAATGTTGGAATGATTTGTTGATCTTGAATATTGCTTAAGCAGTAATTTCAGTGTTCATACATACAACTGGATGAATTTGCAAATAACTCTGTATGCACTTTGTATCTTTTTTGCATTGCCTATCAGTATCTAATGTTAAATATGACAGTTGTCCTCGGTCTAGATCAGCAGTTGTCTGCAGATTTACAACTGAGGGATTTACAACATAGGGCATTCTTTTTTACAGTATATTGTTTGTGAAATCAGAGTCATTTGTTTATGAAACAAGTGCATTTCGAAGTGTAATATTATAACAAGTGTTCACGGTATTCAAATGCCAGCTCCTATTCTACCAGGAATAAAAAAAATACTAAAAATAGTCTTGTCATTTGTTATTTGCCAATTGTCAGAGGTTCTTTTAGATGTTGAGGCCTTGTGGGTTGTAATGAAAAAGATGGAAGTTCGACATGGACAGACTAATCTTGGTAGTTTTGCAGAGTAGACTTTGGTAGCGCCACTTAAACTGCCAATGTTTAAATTTCATATAATTAGGTTTAACATCATTAAATTGTTTAATTTTATTGTGTGCCCCGCCCTTCCATGAGTGGTGGCGGCATAAAGATTTAGTCTTGTCCGTCCATCCGAAATTTGTGACTGCCTAGCTCAAAAAGTATTTGATATAAATTGTTGAAACCTTGCATGAGTCTGTCATGATATGAACTTGCGCACATCATATTGTTCATAAGATCTGTTTCCACCCCCTATTTCCAGAGTATGGCCTCTGAAATGGACAGAAATGCACATTTACACCTTGTGGCGTGCCTAGCTCAAAAAGTATTTGATATAGATTGATGAAACCTTGCATGAGTCTTAATCTTGATATGAACTTGCCCACTTTCTGTTTTTTATCTGGCTCCGCCCCCTATTTCCAGAGTTGCGGCCCCTGAAATAGTAAAAAAATGCACATTTTGACCTTGTGACACGCCTAGCTCAGAAAGTTTCATATAAATTGATGAAGTCTTGCACAAGTCTTTGTCCTGATATGGACCTGCACACCTCCTATTTTTCGTCTGGTGCCGTCCCCTATTTCTAGAGTTATGGCCCCTAAAATAGTAAAAAAAATGCACATTTCACCTTGTGACACGCTTAGCTCAAAAAGTATTTGATATGAAATGATGAAAACTTGCATGAACCTTTTTCATGATATAAACTCGCGTACCTCTTATTTTTCGTCTGGCTCCACCCCATATTTTTAATGTTGTGGCGCCTGAAAAAGTCAGAAATGCACATTTTCCCCTAATGACGTGCCTAGCTCAAAAAGTAGATGTAAATTTATGAAACCTTGCACGAGTCTTTATCATGATGTGACCTTGCACACTTGGCATTCTTCTTGGGAATCTTAGCGCTTATTACAGAGTTATGGCCCGTGAAATAGCCAAAACTGGATTTTTTGTTTGTGATGCTCATAGCTCAAAAAGTACATGGCCTAGAATAATGAATCCATATATAAAAAGTTTATTGAGGCTATACCCCCTTAAAACTGCAAAAGTTTTAATTATTGCCCCTTATTTGTGACAAATGTACCAATGGGAGCACACCCTGTGTCCAACACACATTCTAGTTATCACTACAATTCGAGGTAACGGCTAATGCACACGCCCATTCGTCAGCATCTTGATTTTGTTAAGGTTTTGTATGTAAACTTATCTCGGTAACCAAAAGTATGCCCCAGTTTCGACTTTTTTGTATGTTAGTCAGTATTTCAGAACCAACCAATGGAAATCGATTGAAACTTCACACACCTGTTCACTGCAATGAGCTGACATGAATTGTATAGGTTCCATAGTCCGGCTTGCTAGTTATCTTTTGTGGTATTTCAAAGAAATATGTCAATAAAACAACATAATGTTCAGTGTTCATATACACAGCACAACCCTTTCTTTCTGTGGTTTAATGATACTCTACTAAACCGTAACACTAAAGCTGCCACATTTTCTACTTTATTATGACAGATAATGTGTGAATTTGTGGAATATAGGTAAAGCTCAGAACTGGAATTCCCTATGTCTAAAACTAGGTCCAATGATTGATAAAAAAACCTGGTTGACAATCCAGAGGCCACATTTTCTACTTGAGCATCATGTATTTGTCTGCGACCTAGATCAAGTTTAGAACTGGGTGGCCTCATTTCAAAAATTAGGTCATTAGCTTATGTCATATCAAACATTTTTATCTCACCTGTCACATAGTGACAAGGTGAGCTTTTGTGATCACCCGTCGTCCCTCGTCCATGCGTCAACAGTTCCTTGTCTGCATGATAGTGGTTTCATTTATGATTTTATTTTAACCAAACTTGTACACAACTTGTTTCACCATAAGATCACGGTTCCTTTCTTGAACTGGCCAGATCCCATTATGGGTTCCAGAGTTATGGCCCCTGAAAGGGCCAAAATTAGCTATTTTGACCTTTTCTGCACAATAGCAGCTTTATTTATTATTTGATTTTTACCAAACTGGCACACAACTTGTATCACCACGAGATCTTGGTTCCTTGTGCACAATAGCAGCTTTATTTGTTATTTGATTTTTACCAAACTGGCACACAACTTGTATCACCACAAGATCTTGGTTCCTTTCTTCAACTGGCCAGATTCCGTCATGGGTTCCAGAGTTATGGCCCCTTAAAGGTCCAAAATTGGCTATTTTGGCTTTTGCAGCCATATAGAGACTTCATTTATGGTTTTATTTGAAACAAACTTCCAAAATATCTTCAAAAACAATAAATCTTGGATTCCATGATAAATCAGATCCAATCGTAGGTTCCAGAGTTATTTTTATCTGATTACCTCCCCTGATTGTAATCAAAATGGATTTATATCAGTAAGTACTTATAGGACTTATTTGAAATTTCATTATTGTTATTAGTTGGACAGAGACAATCAGGGTAGATAACTATGGACTGGTTTTTTATCAAATTACCTCCCTTTATTTCAAATTAAAATGGGTATATCTCCATAACTAATGAAGATACTGATCTGAAATTTCATTTATGTCAACAGATTTATTTGGCAGATCCTTCTTTTGTTCACTTACAATATTTATTTTTTTAATTACTTCACTATAAATAGCTTATTTTTAGTAACTTTTTTATTATTGGCCGTAGGGAAAAACCGAGACCACTTTTTTGTGGTACAACATGGATGATTCCTCCAATTTCTAGGTGTATTTTGACATCAATACCTTGTAAGAATTTTTTTTCTTTTTGGTTAAATTTCTTCCCTTTTTTGTTCCTGTCCTTTGGACTTTGATATTTTACTGAGGACCTTCTTGTCCTCAAGTGCAATGATAACAGGTGAGCGATATAGGGCCATCATGACCCTCTTGTTAAGGTTCTAGGGGCCGCAATTTCTACTTGATCACATGACCGTCTCTTTGATGTCAATCTAGGTTATGTAAGGTCAAACTCGAGGTCACAGTGTCAAATGATAGAAAATCGTTCTAGACACACCAGAAACTCTATCTTTTACCTGATCTTCATAAAACGTCTTCAGAATGTTTGCATCTATAAAGTCGAGTCAAGACTTGAAATTGGATTATCTAAGGTCAAACATCCAGGTCACTATGTCAGATCATAGAAAAGCATCGTCAACACTGGAGTTTTCTACTTGATAATCATAAGTATTTGTGAAATCAGTTAGCTGTCCTAAATTAAGGCACTAGGTCAAATGTATAGAAAACCCTTTACACACCAAGAGGCCACATATTCTACTTGATTATCATAACTGTTTGTCTTTGTGAAATATAGGTTAAGTTTAAAACTGGGTTACCCGAGATGCTAAAGTAGGCCACTAGGTCAAAAAACATTGTTAACACTAATAAAGACCACGTTTTTTACTTGAGCAACAAATATTTCTGTTGATATGTTTGCCTCTGTGAAATCTAGGTCAAATTTAAAACTTTTTTACCGGAGGTCACAAAAATAGGTCATCAGGTTAAGTCATAGAAAGACCTTGGACACGTTTCGCATTTTGCTGTTGTGTAACACCACATGCCTCTTTGTATGTTTCAGTATTTAACACACACGTGTTTATTTACAAGATGAACTATACTAAGAATAGATCCAGGTATAAATAAATCAGCTTTTTATGCCCCCAGCATCTACTGATGCGGGAGGCATATAGTGATTGTCCTGTCCGTCCGTTCGTTCGTCCGTCCGTACGAGGTTAACCAAATGGGACCGTTTCGTCTAGCATCAGTATCCCTTACTAGAATGACTTGATACTAATGCAGATGTAACCTGTGACCATTCCTCATCTTCAGACATCACCTGACCTCAGTTTGACCTTGACCTTGACCTCATTTTGGACTTAGGTTGCTTTATATGGGCCATCTCTTGGTTAACCAAATGGGACCGTTTCGCCTGGCATCAATACCCCTTACAAGGATGAATTGATAGTAATACAGATGTAAAGTGTGACCATTCCTCATCTTAAAACATCACCTGACCTCAGTTTGACCTTGACCTTGACCTCGTTTTGGACTTAGGTGCAAAATCTATCGACAAGGATGCCACTGGGGGCATCAAGCGTTTATTGAACGCAGCTCCTTGTTTAAACTGTGTTTGTCCCATGCCAAACTTTTAGATGATTTATACTTCTAAGCCGAAAAGTTCTATGTTACAATTCCTAAATCTTCCATATTCCTTAAGGTTCATGTAAAGTCTTTTGAAACCGCCCATGGGTGAATTTTTGTTTTAGTTTTTACGCCACATAGGCCTTGGTTTCTCATAAAAACTGCACCAAACTGTCCGTAATAAGTAGAAGAAACTTTCAAAACTCGTTATTTTCTTTTGAACAACACATTTAATGATTTTGTCATACCACATGTGCTTTGACTGTTCATGTTCTATTTTGTAGAAGATATCAAGCTTCTTTTTCAAAAGTATTTGTCATTACTTTTATAATTATTGTGTGTCTAACATATTTGTCCAGGTACTCCAGGAGTTGAAAGTGTTGCAACAATTGTACATTTAAAAAAAATGCAAAAATTGCAAAATGAGAGTGAAAGTAGAGCTGTCAAAATGACCAAAAAAAAAACCCTGCAGTTTTTCAAAACGGTGATAATTAATATACGGATGAATATTTACAAAATGGCGTGTAAACGCATCACTTCCGGTAAACGAGATCTCATTCAGTTGTCACGTTTTTTGGGCGAGATTTGCTCTATAGGCATACAGACACTAAATAGCCTGAGCACCTATGAAAAAATGGTAGTCGCATAATGGCGGATTCAAATAGTTCTCAGTTTTTTTTTGCTGTAAGAAGGAGTTTTCCTTGAAATCATTGCTATATATTGGTTGAAATCATATTGCATGCCTATACTTGACATACTGGTAGCATTTGCATGTTGAAAAAAGACTCCAAACTGATTTAACATGTGAAATTTATTCATACACCCCTACCCTAAATTGTGATTGTCATTTCAGTGTAAAAATTACGGTGTGTCCGTTTGACCAGAAATATTTTTCTTGCATCAAACATGACCCCTACTTTTCTTTGGATATTTTTACAGTATAAATGTTGCTCTACAAGGAAATGTAAGTTAAAGAAATTTAAAATGGGTCTAGGTGTGTATTGCAGCATTGTGAAAACTTGTCATTTTATATAGAATATATAGTGGTGGCTATTTAGTGTGTTATAACCTATATGCCTTTCAAGTTGCCGATCTATTTATTTTATAGCTCTTGGATGACCGATACAAAAATGATCATGTGACCTTTCCTGCGTCATTGCCGAAAAAGAGTTGTGATAAAAATACACTTATTCTTCGTCGATAGAGCTTTCCGAGGTGTGTAAATGATCTACCGCTATTTATTGCAGTTTACACCTGGACTTGACCGTGTCAATGCTTTACGCAAGTTGTAAAGTTCCAAGTTCCAAGTTGTAAACTAACTGTTCTGTTAGTATCATCCTTTGCTCATGTAGTTCAGTAGTTATAAGTCGGCTATGATCAAAATGTTGCGCGATAGCATGGGACAAGAACGTAGGGGAAACATGAAATTCACCATGTCACCCTCCTTGTCTCTCTATATGGTTTTTTTTTTTTTTTTGTTCTTGAATTTCATAAAAATATATTTAAAAGAAATGTTATCCCTCTATTATAGCTTGCGTCAGATCCCTGTATACGAAACAAGGTGACCTTTATAGAAAGTATTCCGTATATAGATCTATATGTTATGAATATTACGGGTCTGTCAGGTATAATTTTCAAAATGAAAATTTACCCAAGGGGTGGTGTCAGACGCTTTACATGAACCTTACCCTCTGTCTAACCCGATCTGATTTCTACCTAGAACTATACGTCGCAGTATCATGTTTACAAACATTTCAAATTATTTACAGCAATTTCAAAAACATGTCAATCAAAACATCAATTATTTACACAGAAACAGTAAACAACAGATGTAAAATAAATCACAACTGGGCATTTTCATAACGTTATCAAGTGAATATCGTTATCAAGTGAATATTAAAATGTTATTGCTTGTCTCTAGAAACTGTAATAGTTTTTGTGAGAAATAAAATATGTTCTGTTCTGTTCTGTTCTGTCATAAACAAATGACTAGTATTGAAATAAGCAAAAAAAAAATAAGGCAAATAATGTATGAAACAGTCTTATGTGATTCAGTTTGTCAAAGTTGTAAAGAGGTTCATGTTGCTGACCATGTAAACAAAGTAATTAATATTTCTGATCAATCAATAAAAATTCTATCCAAGACAATAACAAAATAATTAGGGTCAATGGAGGTAATTTCGACTGCGTATTTTTCACTACTCCTTAACAGGATTGCACTTATAAAATAGACTGGCCCGGTTTATAGGTTGGTCAGGGCTACGGATATGCGATATGTATTGTATTTTGTCATTACTTTTTAGCATGGATCCCCTTCAGTTTTGAACTGTCCATGTTTACAGACACGTTTGTTTATTGTATGCGGAGTAACTGACCAATTATAATAGTAAACAGAGAGATTAAAGCCAAAACTTAATGGATAAAAAATGCTATTGTTGCAAAACTTTTGCTGGAATAACAAAGATCAAAAGGAGTTCGGCCAGGTAAACAGAGCAATTAGTATATCTGTGAGTTAATTGAATTCTTCCTCAAAAACAACAACAGGTTATTTGTAAATAAAGACAAGATCTAAGTAATCGATTTAACAGAGAAGTTATTGCTACTAATAAACTTTGATAATGTGGCAGTTGAGTCCATTAAGTCATGGGGTGTTCACTGATAATCTGTCATAACATTATCTTGAGGTTTATATTGCAAAGTAATTATTAGTACCTGTATTGGAAAATAAACAGTGTCGATTGTATTGAGGGCAACTGCCACATTATCAAAGTTTATTAGTACCTGTACTACCGTTGTACCATTGTATAAGGCATAAACAAATTCTTTGTTTCCGGTAACATACACAAAAAAATTAGGGTAGGTTGGTCGGATTTTTTTTTTTTTTTATAAAGAGACTTTTCGGAAATTATTTTTATGTCAAAAAATGAATAAGGGTGTTATGCCTTTAGAACATCAGTAAGTTGATTTCTAACATCACTGTCCATGTTTAAAGCATAAAAAGTGAAGTTTTGCAACTTTTTGTTAAAAAGCTGAAAAAAAAAATCTCCAAGGCCATAAAAACATTTAGGATCGGGCCAAAAATTTAGGGTAGGTCGGGATACTGGAAACAATTTTTTTTTACGCCTTACAGTAACATGCTTAAATGAGAAAAATGTTGGGTTTTTTTTTTTCAGTTCAAAATGGTGATGTTTGTTTACTGTTTGATATGCCAGATGGTAAGTGGGTTTACGAGGTGCAGTCTGAAAGTCTCTTAATTTTCACATTTTCGTGCACAGTGTACATATTTTGACAAAATATACCTAAATGAATGAGGTAACTCTCTGCGTCGTTCTTCGTGACGATTTGATAAAAGACATTGTGTCTAAAATCATTCGTGCTCCACCTCTGATAATTCATGTGGGGAAGTTGGCAGTTACTTGTGGAGAACAGGTTTGTACTGGTACAGAATCCTTCAGGAATACTGGTTAGGCTAACTGCCCGCCGTTACATGACTGAAATACTGTTGAAAAACGGCGTTAAACCCAAAACAAACAAACAAAATCAAATAGGCGTGTAGAGCAACGTCTTGGCGCGTTGGGTACCCTATGTATTTGCTAAGCTAAACGCTTAAAATTGCCATAGATCTGATGATAGGCGAATATTTGAAATTTAAAAATTCAAAAGTTGAATTAAAATGTTACAGGGACAATTAAAAAAAATGAACAGTAGAAATTTAGAAAAAAAATATCTCAGGTTTACAATGATGTAGAATCTACATGTATTTTACTTAATGGCAGCGAATATATTCGTGCGCTCTGGGCCTTTGAAAGAAACAAGTAAACTGACTGGTGACTTTGCTTCCCGGAAAGCAAGTTCCGATATTTAGTATCAAGTTTCCCATTCAGGAAGTAGGGAAAAGCCCCATAGATTAAGTTTTGCCTACTAACTTAGGGGTGATCTACCATCAGCTTTAGGCCTAAAAAAATCTTTGTTTTCGGTAACATGCTCAAAAGAAATTTATTAAGAGACTTTTCGGAAATTATTTTTGTGTCAAAAAATGAATACAAATAAGGGATATTTAGAGCATCAGTAAATTGATTTCTAACATCACTGACCATGTTTAAGGCATAAAAAGGACAGTTTTGCAACTTTTTGTTAAAAAATTGAAAACAAAAATTCCAATGCCATAAAAACATTTAGGGCAGGGCCAAAAATTTAGGGTAGGTCGGGATACCGGAAAAAAACATTTTTTTTACGCCTTATGGTAATTAGGTAACAAAGTTAGCTTTTTGTAGAAGCTAGTCAGCAATCCGTTTATTATGTATTTCGAAGTACATATACTGGCAAATAGAAAGCCCGATGGTGACTCATGCCATCGACCAGTTACGCAGGAAGGAAACAGTTTTCATTTAGAAAGAATATATTTAGCCGCCTTACGGAATTATGGTGGTTCTATCAAGACGCTCGATTATGCTTGACATAATGCTCGAAGGTGCATCTAGGGTATTCCTCCCCATTAACAGCTAGAACGTCGCCATTTGACCTACAATTATGTCCAAGGGACTGACCTCCAGATCGTACGACAACAATTTTTTTTTATTTCTTTAGATATCAGAAAATTATTGCTTTATTAAGTAGGCCTTGGAACTTAGTTACTTCTTGCATGACGAATGATTCTAAAGGACATCAATAATGATTTAAAGTTTTGCTTGCCACAATAAAATAAAGTAACAAGGTCGCTTTGTCATCTTATGATGTATGAAGTGGTATGAATTATTTCGACTATTAAGGGTAATGCCACAGTTGCCTATATGTATAATTGGGCAAAAAAATTTCCTACGGGAAGAATTTCTTTAAACTTTGTGTACAGACAGAGAATCAAGTTTAAAACGGAAATATGTATCAAAAATCATAGGTACCAAGGCTTGATCTTGAATAATCTGCCCTTGAACTTGAGTAGATTTTTCAGTATTTTCCGACTTCCATGGGCAGATAATTCATCACCAAGGCTGGCTTTCTATGGTTTGTTTTATTTCATATTTCTGTTTTGATTTGATTCTCTGTCAGTAAAAAACGTTAAAAGAAGAAATATTTTCTGTAACAGACATTTTTACGCCTATTCATACCAAGTTACATCGCTAGCTATATGCTTATATAAGAACGACGGTGCAAAAAACGAGAAATGGGCCTTTTAATACCTATGTCTAAGTTTCAGACTTAAAACATTGATGAATTAGCCTTTATCCTGCTAAATTTCTATAATTAACTTGTTCATTTTTCAATTTGGACAGAAGCATTAACTGTTAAAGGGGACGCACACCAAAAAGATACTGACTGAATTGGTTAGTAATTACAAGCTATTTAGGTGTAAAACAGTTTTATTAACAATGAAAATATAAAATTAATGATTTCATTTTTTGCTTCTTAAAATACGTCTTTTTTTCAAAGTACATTTTGATAAGTTATATAATATACATGTATAATATGATTTTCTGCCAATTATCTTAATTTGGCAGCATAAAAAGTTGGAGGCGGAACCTATACTTTATTTTGCAACATTTTTTGCAATTTTACGATATTTTTTGCATTTTTTTTCCCAGTCATTTTAACGACTGACAGTGTTCAAGTCGTTATCTGTACGCATGTTAAAGAAGATCCAAACCAAGGGTGTCATGTAATGTTGACACGAATTATTAACTTTCAAAAGGCTGTTGATAATTATTTTTTGTCAAAATGCATGGACTTTCACGAGTGTTCAAAACCTTTATCACGCATGCGTGAAGACACCCTGAACACACTCCGCCGGTAAAAACACGATCAGTTTATCACATATGAACGGTTATTTGTTTGGGCATGCAAAAGAAAACAACAACAAAAGTAAAAACACAGGTTTATTGAAATGCATTGCCCAAAGAGGACATTTGTCAAAAATTGTGTTTTCCTATCATTTATATATATACACAGTACCAATCGATGATTTTTAACTACAGATGAAATAAAAATTTATAAAAATATAGCACCGCTTTGTATCAAGTTAGATTACTGCGTGCCTTAATTATCATAAAAGTTTATTTTACAGTTTTAATAAAACGTAAAAGTACGACAAAGACACAGATTTTTTAGATAATTATTTCCATGAAGTTTTGCATTTTGAATGAAATCAAGCAGTTCATTTTCACGAATATATAAATGCGAGCTGGATGTACATGCTAAATACTGTCAAATATCCGTTTGAAGCATAAGATATTTAGTTTCTCATTTACATTTGACTATACTATGAATGTCAGATACAATACATTATGTTTGTCTACACTGTTTGTATTAGTACACCAGAGAAAGAGTTCCAGTCATCAATCTCTTGATCTAAATTCTTAAAGGACATGCCTCCAACGCGCACTTTTTCACCTTTTCGAACTAAAGCAACGGCGCTGAAAGACGTGCACTTTGTGTCAGTTGCACCTTGTGGAACAATATATTCTCCACTAGCAATAGAGCGGTCTCCAACTTTAAGGTAGTATTCTACCTCGATCCCCCGTGCAAAGCAAAGATGAGCATTGAACTGGTATACCCCATCAATCGGAGCTGTGAAGATTCCAGTTTTGTCGTTATACGCTTTATCTTCATTCAGTATAACAATTGAAAACACTACAGTACTCGAGCCTGAATACTTTACTGCCACGCGTGCATTGAATGCTACTGCTGGTGTCTTGGATGCCTCTATAAATGAAACGTGTTTAGATTTTATGAGCATATTACTGTTCGAGAATATCATAAACGCAATATTATATGGTATTTATTATAAATGAAAAAAAGCATTTTGTATTAACAATACTATATAATTTGTAATATGGTGTTTCACGAAAATTTGTTAATATCAAAGAGTTGATGATCGAACTGGAGTTGATTCATGGTTTAATAAACTGAAATTATCTTTCTCCTATCAAACAATGCCAAAAGCTGTAAAATAGACATACTTATCTCCTCTATGTCATTGCTGTTGCGATCAATTTTGTCAACTATATTTTCAACCTTCAATTCCAATTTCTTCATCTTCCCATGTAATTCTGAAAGATTATCCACCACTTCACTGTTTTTTTCTTTTATGCCCTTCATTGTGTCAAGGGCATTTTCAACCTTCAAGTCCACATTCTCTATCTTTTCATGTAATACTGAAAGATTATCCGTTATTTCATGGTTTTTCTCTTTTATGCCCTTTATTGTGTCAGTTACATTTTCAACCTTCAATTCCACTTCCTGTATCTTTCCATGTAATTCTGATAGATTATCCGCCACTTCAGTGTTTTTGTCTTTTAGGCCATTCATTGTGTTAGTTACATTTTCAACCTTCAAATCCACTTTCTCTATCTTTTCTGAAAGATTATCCGTTATTTCAACGTTTTTCTCTTTTATGCCATTCATACCGTCCATAACATTGGTAATACTTTTTTGTACATCTTTCTGCATATTTTCCACAAAGAATTCCATACGCACCATTTTCTCAAGTAATTGTTCTTCGTACGCAAATTTTGAACAGACTGGTTCTACTGACAGTGTTAAAACTGATTTAAATGGACAGAACAGAAGTATAACACAAAAAAATGTCTCAAACCTTTCCATTTTGCGACAATATTGCATTATAACTTCTACTCGTAGTGGAGCTAAGAAAAATGAAGTTTGGAAAAGATTCGTTTTTTTTTTTGGCGGAATAAGAATAAACAATTCCAGGAAGGAAAAGATGTTTTATTTTCCACGAAATAAAAATGAACATTTCCAGGAATTCAAGCGCCAGATTATATCATTTTCATATCAATAAACTTACTCACCAAAAATAACCTCTGCTTATCTTGATGGAATGGAATTTAGTTAGTGTGAAATGTCTGTAGTCCGGGTCTGTTGAGAAAGCTATGAGACATGAACAGAGATTATAAAACTTAAAATAGAAAAACGAAAATTACTAACGTTACAGTACTTTGAAAGAGAGTAGAAAGTAAAAACAAAATCTTTCAATATTTCACTGTACGACTCGTCATGTACATCACCGAACCGTAATTGCCATATAGGTAGTCTATATTGGTACTCAGTTTTAGAAATTGTCCATAAGAATACCATCTTTGAGCTCATTACAGTATCCTTTCAAAACCGTGACACGATTAGCAAAGATATCAGTTGCACTGATTTATTTTTAATTAGACTTCTACTATTATATCTTCAAATTTTAACATAAATTTAAAAAATAATTTATAGCAAAAGAGTGTTTTAACACTGATTATGCACGATGGGCGGTTATACGCCGGGCGTAATAATTATTTGTACGACCTATTACCGCCCGAGTGTACATTGTATAAATAGTGTTAAAACATGGTTTTGCTATAAATTATTTCGATTCTAATATGCCCTTAATTTAAAACAGTAGATAAAATATACAAGCGCTCTTTCTTTGTCGCAACAAAAACGTTGACGTCACCGCACGTTAACGTGACGTCTTTCTAGCGTAAGAGTGTTTTAACAGAGACAAACATATTAGAATTCCTTTTATTTTATGCTCTTCAGTGAAATACTGAAATTTATCAGTGAAATAAAATTGATATTTTCACTGTTTCAAACAGTGAAAATATCATTTTTATTTTTCTCTGGTATGGAACTGTACTTGAATGCGAAATAATATGAATTATAAATAATAGAAAATTCCTACTTCAGTAAAGATGTATTAATATATAGATGTATAAACATACTAACCGGATTATAGATATATACATTCTATCAAAATAAAATGTAAAAGAAATCAGGAAACGTAGCCTAATAGAACTATTTACAGTTTTTCTACAAAGATATCCTGACGTCACGCATTATGACGTCATGATGCCAAGCACGTGACGTTGCGCGGACAAACTGGATATATTTTGGTTAAAACCATTAAAAGCACATGAAATAAATGGAAAATTTGTTTGTTTCAGTGTAAGATCGAAATATATTTCACTCGTGAACACCATAATTTACATTTTCACTAGTGGCTGCGCCACTCGTGAAAATATTGCATTATAGTGTTCACTCTGTGAAAGAAATTTCGATCTTACACTGAAACAAACAAATGTACTCTATTTAAATAATAATAACAAGAGCTCGTCGAACACGAAATGCCCCCCCCCCCCCCCCCTTGATGCATTCAGTAATTGCACAAGGAACAGAAATTATATGCTCACTGTAAACAAAAGTTCTACCATTCTTGTTTCATCTGACCTTGACCTTTAACCTATTAACCTAACAAGAGATTACAGAGTGATCTTGGCGCCATCCACCGAACCATTTTTGAATGTTTCAAACTTCAAGACTAGCTCAAGGTCAAAATCAATGTCAAATTTCATTTCGGTACAAAACAATGTGTAAGTGGTCCAAATTTAAAAACTGTGGCTTGAGAAATGTGAAAGCAGATCACTAGATCAATTTCAAGGTCAAAGTTCATTTCGGTAGACAGAACTATGCATGTGCTTCAAATTTGAAGGCTGTAGCGTAGCTTGAGAAATGTGAAAGTAGGTCACTAGGTCAAAATCAAGGTCAAATTTTATTTCGGAACACAAAACTATGCAAGTGGTCCAAATTTGAAGCCTGTGTCTTCAGAAATGTGAAAGTAGGTCACTAGGTCAATCTCAAGATCAAAGTTCATTTCAGTACACAAAACTATGCTTGTGGTTCAAATTCGAAGGCTGCAGCTTGAGAAATGTGAAAGTAGGTCACTAGGTCAAAATCAAGGTCAAATTTTATTTTGGAACAAATAACTATGCATGTGGTCCAAATTTGAAGCCTGTACCTTCAAAAATATGAAAGTAGGTCACTAGGTCAATAACAAGGTCAAAGTTTTTTTCGGTACACAAACCTATGCATGTGGTCCAAATTTGAAAGCTGTAGCTACAGAAATATGAAAGTAGGTCACTAGGTCAAAATCAAGGTCAAATTTTATTTTGGAACAAAAAACTATGCATGTGGTCCAAATTTGAAGCCTGTACCTTCAAAAATGTGAAAGTAGGTCACTAGGTCAATAACAAGGTCAGAGTTTTTTTCGGTACACAAACCTATGCATGTGGTCCAAATTTGAAGGCTGTAGCTACAGAAATGTGAAAGTAGCTCACTAGGTCAAGATCAAGGTCAACTCATGTCAAGGTTCATCTTGCCACTCAAAACTATACATGTGGTCCAAATTTGAATGATGTAAGTTATAGACATGAAGGTTCTAAGTTTTTCCCTATATAAGTCTATATGAACCATATGACCCCTGGGGCGGGGCCATATTTGACCCTAGAGGGATAATTTGAACAAACTTGGTAGAGAACCACTAAATGATGCTTCATTACAAAATATCAAAGCCATAGCCTTTGTGGTTTGGACAAGAAGATTTTCAAAGTTTTTCCCTATATAAGTCTATGTAAACCATGTGACCCCCAGGGCTGAGCCATATTTGACCCTAGGGAAATAATTTGAACAATCTTAGTAGAGGACCACTAGATGATGTCATATACAAAATATCAAAGCTCTAGACCCTGTAATTTTGGACGCGAGGTTTTTCAAATATTTTCCTATATAAGTCTATATAAACCATGTGACCCCCGGGGTGGGGCCATATTTGACCCCAGGGAAATAATCTGAACAATCTTGGTAGAGGACCACTAGATTTTGCTACATACCAAATATCAAAGCCCTAGACCCTATGGTTTTGGACAAGAAGATCAGAAACCGTTTTAACTGTTCCTGGCCAATGTGACCTTGACCTTTGACCTAATGACCTCAAAATCAATAGGGGTCATCTGCTGGTCATGGCCAACCTAACTATCAATTTTCCTGACACTAGGCCCAAGCGTTCTGGAGTTATTGCCTGGAAACCATTTAACTGTTCCTGGTCACTGTGACCTTGATCTTTGACATACTGACCTCAAAATCAATAGGGGTCATCTGCTGGTCATGACCAACCTCCCTATCAACTTCCATGACCCTAGGCCTAAGCGTTCTTGAGTTATCATCCGGAAACCGTTTTACTGTTCAGGGTCACTGTGACCTTGACCTTTAACATCAATAGGGGTCATCTACTGGTGATGACCAACCTCCCTATCAACTTTCATGATCCTAGGCCCAAGCGTTCTTGAGTTATCATCCGGAAACGGATTGGTCTACATTCCGACCGACCGACAGACCGACCGACCTACCGACCGACATCTGCAAAACAATATACCCCTCCTTCTTCGAAGGGGGGCATAATAAAAAAATATGTGATTTCAAAAGATACGAGGCTCGTATGACGCTAATCGTTTAAAGGTTGGCAATCACGTTAAGTAACATCTTGTGGAATTTTTCATTTCTAGTATCTATATATTCTTTCAGAGAATTATTGTATGAACAATAAGACCCTTTACATAGGGTTACATCATAGTTAGAAATGTACGTTTTATTATTCTTGATTGAATTTTGTAATTGTTCACGTTTAATATGAAACTGTACAAAAGATTGATCATTTCTCTTGATTTCATAACTCTAGTTTTACGTTTGCATTTGATAGATATTAGGATATTTCAATAATCTGAACTAAATGGCAAGACTGGTTTTAAAACATAGCTTCCGAATTAATTTTTGCCACTCTAATAGATTATCCTAGTTGCTCAACCAAGATAGGTAAAGGGAGGTAAAAATAATTCTACAAACTTACATTTCTAACGAATTTCGACGAATATATTTGTCAATGTAAATCTGTACACATATGGTTAGTGGACTTGCTGTGGCATATGCGTGCTCGTTTGTACTGTTAGGCGCTTTGTCGTAATTGGTCTGGTATATATATATATATATATATATATATATATATATATATATATATATTATATATATATAGATTTACATTGACAAATATAATATAATATTTCTTATAATTATACTAAATAATTCTATATTGATCTGACAACCAGGATAGAAAAAAATGAAATCTTGAAAATACATCCAGTGAAGCTCTAACTTGTATTAAGCTCTCAGTGAACACAAATAAGTGTAAATGAGCAAATGGTAATGTTTCGAACAAATCTGTTACTTTATCAAAATCTAATTAACCACCTATAACAAGATATTAGCAGAGCTCATAGAGTCATAATGACTACATGAAGTCATAATAATTTAACTACATTTCGTGAAGTCAAAGTAAAAACAATACACAAAGGTTACGTTTTACTGTTTTTAGACTTTTTGATATACAAATGTCCTTTCCAGATATCAAGAATTTGATTTCTTGATATAAAGAATTCAATTTTTGCTGCCATGAAATCATTTTGATATCAAATATTCAGTCTTATTTTCCGAGATCAGAAATTCGATTTTTACTTCAGAAATTCGCATCCGGTGGATCACTTCTTTTGGTTTCAATTATAACTTCTAGTTTTACATTTGCAATCGATAGATATTGGGATATTTCAATAATGTGGACCAAAAGGCAGGTTTTAAAGCAGTGTATAGCTTCCGAATTGTATCGTACCCAAGGTAGGTTTAGGGAGGTAATATTACTTTTACAAACTTTCATTTCTACTGAATTTCGGCGAAATATATATTTGTCAATGTAAATCTATAACTAATATAACAAAATAGCTCTTATATTCATATCATTCC
Source organism: Mercenaria mercenaria (assembly GCF_021730395.1). Taxonomy (NCBI): domain Eukaryota; kingdom Metazoa; phylum Mollusca; class Bivalvia; order Venerida; family Veneridae; genus Mercenaria; species Mercenaria mercenaria. Next base: position 50,242,216 of record NC_069371.1, read on the forward strand.
TTAGGCAACGTATGTTTATTGATTTTATACACATGCTAAAATAACTCTACATATGCTAGGCAACAAGGCCAGGAAATTCAAATCTTGATATTACCTCCAGTGAAAGTCTAACTTGAATTAAGCACTCAGTTAATACAGATAAGTGTAAATGAGCGGAATGAATGAGCGTTAATGTTTTAAACAAATCCGTTACTAATCTTATTAACGACGTTTAAACTAGCCGTGTTTTCCCAGGTAATCCGTGTTGCCCGATTGTTGTATTACGGAGTTGCTCGGTACGGCACAGATTACGATATAGTGCCGATGCTTGATACAGACTTTGGAAAACACAGGATGGGAAAAATAATCTCTTAATCTGTCTTCTTCTGATAATTTTCAAAAACAGGTTGGACATATCTGTTGATAAGCGATCCTTGGAAAAACGCTTACAAGTACACGAGTGACGTCGTCTGTTACAAGTGCGGCAAGTTGGGGCACTTAGCCAACCGATTTGCAAGGGGATTCTTCGACTTCGCTGATATCTCCAAGCAAGGACCAATCACAGTCTCAAGACTCGTACTCTAGTGCAACAGACATCGATTAAATTGTATCTAAACTGCAAAATGTTAATCCTTTGATTACTGGACCTGAGTGTATTACACTAGTATGTGAAAAAAATCATGTAAAATTTGAGGATTACACAGTTGCTTTAGAATATTAATTATGATTCCTGGTGGCTTTATGTTTTAATTTGATTTAAAGTTAGAGTATTATTATCTCTATGTAGATCTTATTCATCATACTTATTTAGGATATTTTCCTGGATTAGTAGTGGAAAACAGATTTTTTTTTTCAATCCTGATTTTAGGTTTGCGCAGTGCTCCATATATTTTAACCAAATTTTGAATAGAGCCAGTTGGGCACGACAGTGCTCATAATATAAACATGATTTCAGAAGGTTACAATAGGCAAAGATAGCACGGCTGCAAGGAGTAAGTTCATTTGCTATGGATATAATGAAACAGAGTAAGACTATGTAAGAGAAAACTGTCAGTTTAGCCCGTCTGATTTTTGGAAATAAATCTACGAGATATTGTCGTCACTTGATCGTCGGCGTCGGCGTTGGTTATTTTTTTTTTGTTTAGGTTCACCTTTTCTCAAAATCCGTAAGACCCACAGCTTTGAAACTTTGCACACTTGTTTGTCATTATTAGATGACTAAGTAGGCCAAGAACCATAACTCTAACCTAATTTTATCAGAATTATGGCCCACTTTTACTTATAAATTAACACTTTTCTTACATACTGACCAGCACTTGCAGTCGAGCGATGTCACCCGTAGGCGGCGCTCTTGTTATTTTCTTAAAATGACATACATTTGTAAAAGACATCAAAAGAAACTTTTATTTAAACCGTTCGTGGTGAATTAATGTTTTTAATACAAATAAAGTACACTAAATTATTTCACCTGGGCAATGTTGTTTTCACTGATAACGGTTAGGAAAATGACTAAAAACTTGAAGCAATATTAATTGGGTAATTTGTATGACATGATATCCTGAACAGATAAATTTGTTTCTGTTTTGGTGCAATGAAGGAAACGCAAAAACTTCTACTGCAAAAGAATTATAAGCCATAAAATATTCATTGCAAAGTTACATATCTAAGTTATATAATTGAGCCTTGGCATGAGAAAACCAGCATAGTGGGTTTGCGACCAGCATGGATCCAGACCAGCCTGCGCACCCGCGCAGTCTGGTCAGGATACATGCTGTTCGCTAACAGTTTCTCTAATTCCAATAGGCTTTGAAAGCGATCAGCATGGATCCTGACCAGACTGCGCGGATGCGCAGGCTGGTCTGGATCCATGCTGGTCGCAATGCCACTATGTTGGTTTTCTCATGGCGCGGCTCATATAAACATCTGTACTTTGGTACACGGATAATTAGAACGTTTAACACAATATTTGAGAACGGCAGCATGAGAGAAGCTAGATTTACATGATAAGCATTCATTCTTGGTGCGTTTCTCACAGTATTTTCTTACAGATTCGGAGGATAAGACGCAAAACGGTGATGGCTGATGGTGCTTTGCAGAGCGAAGGGCGCAAACGTGGCGCCATATTAATCATTTGATATTCTTGTTTTTAAGAATAATTTGATGACTGACAAGGGAGATTTTTATTTTTGTCGTATGATGTTATATATGCAATATCATTATGTTATTTCCAGCGTTTTCTTGGAAAACGAGAATTGAATAATGTTGTTTTCTTGATCTGCCCTCTCATCCTGTACTGAGACAAACGGAGGTATTTAACTGATAAAGGAGAATTCAGAGAAATGGAGCAGTCTCAGATCTCCCGGCCGGTAAAAGTTAATATAATTACACAAAAGTTACACAACTATATAATTGATGACAAGTTTCAGGGACTATAGGAATGCGCTTTTCCGTCATTCCGTCATCATTTCATTTCGTCATTCTGTCATTCCGTCCGTCCGCAATTTCGTGTCCGGTCCATAACTCATTTATCCATGAAGGGATTTTAATATTACTTGGCACAAATGTTCCCCATGATGAGACGACGTGTCATGCGCAAAACCCGGACCCCTAGATTAAAGGTCAAGGTCACAATTGGAGGTCAAAGGTCAACAGGACTTTTTTCCTGTCCTGTCCATAACTCTCCCATCCATGAAGGGATTTTGATACCACTTGGCACAATTCTATCTCATAATAAGATGATGTGTCATGTACAAACCCCTAGCTCAAAGATCAAGGTCACACTTAGCAGTCAAATATTAACATGGCATAAACAGGGTCTGTTTCGTGTCCGGTCCATAACTCTTTCATCAATGAAGGGATTTTAATATTACTTGCATACGCAAAACCCGGACCTCTAGCTCAAAGGTCAAGGTCACAATTGGAGGTCAAAGGTTAACAGTGCTTTTTTCCTGTCCGGTCCATAACTCTCCCATCCATGAAGGGATTTTAATATCAGTTGGCACAATTGTACATCATAATAAGACGATGTGTCAGTCATGCACAACTTTCAGACTCCTAGCTCAAAGGTCAATGTCACACTTAGCAGTCAAATATTAACATGGCATAAACAGTGTTTGTTTCGTGTCCGGTCCATAACTCTTTCATCAATGAAGGGATTTTAATATTACTTGCATGCGCAAAACCCGGACCCCTAGCTCAGTGGTCAAGGTCACAATTGGAGGTCAAAGGTTAACAGGGCTTTTTTCCTGTCCGTTCAATAACTCTCCTATTCATGAAGGGATTTTAATATCAATTGGCACAATTGTACTTCATAATAAGACGATGTGTCATGCACAACTTTCAGACCCCTAGCTCAAAGGTCAAGGTCACACTTAGCAGTCAAATGTTAACATGGCATGAACAGGGTCTGTTTCCTGTCCGGTCCATGACTCTGTCATTCATTAAGGGATTTCAATATTACTTGACACAGATGTCAACGTGTCATGCGCAAATTCCGGAGCCCTTGCTCAAAGGTTAAGGTGACCATTTGGGATCAAATATCAATAGGTTTTTTTTCCTGTCCGGTTCATAACCCTGCCATCCATGAAGGGATTTTAATATTACTTGGGACAAGTGTTCCCCATGATGAGACAACATGTCATGCGTAAAACCCGGACCCCCAGCTAAAGGTCAAGGTTACAATTGGAGGCCAAAGGTCAATAGGATTTTTTTCCTGTCCGGTCCAGAACTCTGTCATCCATCAAGGGATTACAATATCACTTGACATAAATGTTCCCCATGATGAGACGACGTGCATTGACAGATTTCAGTTCATTATGTTATACTGCAGTAGAGAAAATTAGGTGCCTTACAGTAGTGGACTTTGTATTGCATGGCAATACTTCATTCACTTGTTAATTTCTAGCTTTTTAGTTGTGAAATTCAAAGTGTTATATTTTTGCGTGATTGAATATTATTGATATTTTGATTATGTTAATATTACCAATCGATCTTACCGTCCCATTAATTTAGGAAAAGTACTCTCAGTAATTTTTAAACTATTTGCAAAATAGCAAATGATGGCTTAGGTCTTTGGTTCAGAATACTTTTTAGCAAGTTAAGCTGAACGAGAAATCTTTATCACAGTTCAGTATTGACTATAGTTTTATTTACTGTGTGCAAAAGGTGGCAATCTTTGAATCTTCGTTTCAATTTATCTGGGATATGGGTACCCTGCCATTTCATTAGTTTATAGTCAAAAACTGATGCTACGCCCGTGCGTATGTGCATATATCCAGCTCCGTGTCTTAACCCTTACCATGATAAACACGACTGATTCTGCCTTTGCGGCCAGCGTAGATCATGATCTGCACTGTTCTCCATTCAGTTAGTTTTTTTTTGGAAAGCACCTCTGTTAACAGTTAATAGTACTGTCCAAATTAAAGGATGGACAAATTCATTACAGATATTTAGTAGGGTATGGGTTAAAACAGATATTTGTTGTGAACAGATTCTGGTCATTAAAGTTCACAAAGGAGAAATCTTAGACTAGCTCCTAGACTATGAGATATCTTTTTACATTTTTATGATTGAATATAGCTATATCCTATAACCAAAACCATTCCTCTGTAAAAATGTCTAAAATAGACGAGCTTTTGTCTGTATGAAATTGAATTCCACAAAAAAAGGGAAAAATGTAGAAATATATCTATTATCAGTCTAGTGGCTAGTCTAGAGAAATCTGAGTCATCTTGAAACGTTTATCAGATATGAAACTTAACAAGTTTTGCATTCAGAAGATGCTTACTTATCACGTTGACAATAGATATAACATACTATACTGAATCATAACAAAAACTTTACTTAATGCTTATATTATACATAATTTTATCATAGAAAACAATCGGATGAAACTGTTATCAAAATACATAAAGATTAATATCGCGCCCATTTTCATTTACAGATAAAAGGGAGTCATAATTGTGTCCGAATTATACAAACAGTCGGTCGTTTTAATACAATATATAATCTAAGGCTTTCAGAGATGGTATTCAAAAATCTTATAGACTGACACCAACGGGAGCCGTATCTAATTATATCTTATAACTTGAACTGTAGTACATGATATAACTTAGTTGCCTCATTAGTTAGTATGGTAGTTCCATCAATGTTACTATTTTGTTATATATATTGTAATTTTCAAAATTACACGAGTATTTTATACGAAAACAGTGTAAGGTAATTAAACTAGATAACCTATCATGTATCTATAAGAATCATAATTTATCAAACAGATATATATTTAACAAATTCAAAGATATGCGAAGTTCCTTTTTCAATTTCGAAACTATCCTTAGTTATATTTCGAACAATAGAGATACTGCATTTCTAGTTTTCTCTGAAAGCTATACCCTTTCAATTTTGTCGTAGATTTGGGTTTAATGTAAATTCATTTATTCTTAAGGCCAACTGCAAAAGTAGTACGTAATGTGTACTTCATTTCGTGTACACCAAATTATTTCAAGTCGCTTGTGAAACGAAATCGCCATATCACTCTTGACACACCATTCCATCGCAACGAAGGTATGTATTAGCGAAGAGAAGCCAACTCAGCTTTTAATAACTCTTTAGTACGACACTGCAAGGGAACGAACCCATAGTATTTTTGGCATACAAACGTAAGCACGGGTGTAACGTTATATTTCGACAATAAAAATGTATTTATTTTTATTAAAAGTATAAACAAAGTGCATCTTGCACCTTCTCGCTTTGTTTTTAGAGGGCGGACCTACTTAACATGGCACAATTCACAGGTTACATACAATTTTACTGTCCTCCTATGATTAATTTTGAAGCTATATCCTGATAAACGTCTCTAACCTGGTGTAGCTGTCCTTAGGTCATAGATAGAGGATATTACATGAATGTCTTTTCATATTGAATTTATTAAACGAGTTGAATAAAATAATAAGATGCGAGGCTCTGCCGATCATTTCTTCAATTTTATTCAACGAGTTTAATAAATCTAATGTGGAAAGCCATAAATGGAATATTGTTTTTATCACATGTTAGCTTTTTCTAACGAAACATCAAATATTCTACACTCTTTTACTATATAAAAAGTCAGTTTGACAGACGTCTCCTATACTATAAACGAGTCTACGTCAAAGCTTAATACGGTGCCCATAAAGTGACATGTTGCGCACTTTTTTTCCACTTAGGTAATGTGAGACTTTTTTATTTTGTTTAAACGAAATCATTTCGTTTTAACGAAATAACTATTTCGTTTAAACGAAATAACTATTTCGTTTTAACGAAATAACTATTTCGTTTAAACGAAATCATTTCGTTTTAATGAATTAGTTATTTCGTTTAAACGAAATAACTAATTCGTTTAAACAAAATAACTAATTCGTTTAAACGAAATGATTTCGTTTAAACGAAGAAGTTATTTCGTTTAAACGAAATGATTTCGTTTTTACGAAATGTTATTTCGTTTAAACGAAATCATACGGAAATAACATTTCGTTTTAACGAAATAACTCATTTGTTAAAACGAATTCAGTTTCGTTTTTACGAAATGTTATTTCGTTTAAACGAAATGATTTCGTTTAAACGAATTAGTTATTTCGTTTAAACGAATTAGTTATTTCGTTTAAACGAAATAGAAACGAAATACTTATTTCGTTAAAACGAAATGATTTCGTTTAAACGAAATAAAAAAAGTCCCACATTACCTAAGTGGAAAAAAAGTGCGTAACATGTCACTTTAGGGGCACCGTAGCTTTATTACACTAGTGTATTATCATTTTTAAGTAATTGCTTTATTACACTCCCGTGATAAAATCCGACTAATAATTGCGAGGTTCCTGATAGTAACGTGATATGATGCATTTTGCTGCCATCAACCGACGTTATAGGACGATCACTACGGAAACAATGTCAAATAACATAATGTATTTATCAGCAGGTAATAGAATTAGAGGTATTTTCAGGTATTTGTCATAGTCTCCTATACTCTCTTAGTGTAAATAGCGAACATAGTTCTACAGGATCTATAACTTCATAGCAAATGCGTTGGCAATCTGCTACACAGTCGTCTCCCCTTATAGTGAGCAGAATTTTAACGAATCGATTTGATTTTTTGTGGGTTTAACGTCACACCGACACAATTATAGATCATATGGTGACTTTCTAGTTAAACCCAAGGTGCCACTTCTGGCATTATTTCATCACATGCGGGCACCTGAGAAGAACCACCGACCTTCTGTAAACCTACTGGATGGCTTTCTCACATGAAGAATTATACGCCCCAAATGAGGCTCGAACCCACATCGGTTAGAGACAAATAATTTGAAGTCAGAGACCTTACCCACTCGGCCACAGAGCCCCCTTATTTAAGATAACATCCACCTTCCTAAGTGTATACAATCTTGTGTATGTGTGTAGTTATTGTTCTCAGAAATTTTATACTCTAATTTTGAACGTTTGCAGACTTAACTTATCCCCTATCTAACTCATTTATCTTTTCTTGAAAGTCTGCTCTCTTTTTTTTTCTGTGCCATGCGCATTTCTGTTTTATTTTCTTATCAATTTGAAAGTGAACTCTTAGTAAGTATGGTCATAATGGTGTAAATAAAATCTTGAACACCTTAAACTCTTACAATTTTACAACTTACATTCCTTGAAACTGATGTAGTTCATGTAAAATCTCTTCCGGATATAATAATAACAAAGGTTACAAGAAGTGTTAAGGCCGTTGCATTCACACTATGTAAATACACTAGATATGTAACTAATATTTCATTTCAAATTTTGATAACTTGAGCATTACAAATTAACTGTGAGAACTAAAGTAAATTTCTTATTTATAATTTAGACAGATCCGAAATATGTCAAGACTATTCAGATGTAATAGAGGCCTGGTATAAATTGAATTTAAATACAAATAAATTCTTCTTTTTCTATAGCAACAGGAAAGTAAATACACAAATAACACACACCTGTATGTTTATTTTAAGGAGTTAGGTAAATACTATTTGTGTCTGTGGTACTTCAAAGTTCACAAAATGGAATTAAGTAATTTCATTTACTGAAACAACAGATCTAACGATATTGTAAGTCTTTTTGATAATACTCTGTTGTCGTGAGTACATGTGACAAATCGACCCGCCTGTATCTCTGTAAGCTGATGGAAGTAATAACAAAACCATATAATATCACGACCTACATATATCCAGCTAGAAAAGCCATGATAATTATTGCAAGTTGGAAAACAAACGAATATGACTTTAAGTTATGAATATGACAAATAATGTGTCTAATGATCAAAACGAGTCATTGTTTTGTCCAAAATATGATAGTTTGAATCATTCCTCCAGCTTAAAGTCCTCTTTACATTAATGTAACATAAGACAATCATATAATAAATAATTGTGAACAAAAAGTGAAACACAGTTTTTGGCGTTACTCATAAAACATTACTTTTGTATTCTGTATAATGTATAGTCAGCTACTATGCTGTTAAGATTTAAGCTGTACTATACAGTTAACACGAACCCTAAAAACGTAATGTTTGTTCAAAAAAGATGTACACAGATGGCTCTATTATCCCGGTGGCCAATTCATTTTCCTTCCTCCTAGCACATGTAGATGGAGATGGTATACATTTTGGCCTCCATCGTGCCCGTCGTTGATAACTATTCTGTAACCATTAGTGATTCCTATCTCTTTGGCAACTTTTGTAGCAACCCACATCATGTGACCAAGTAACTGAAATTATAATGCTCATAAGTGGTTCAAAATCAATTTTTGAGGTGGAAGGTCTTGTGTGATAAAGCGTGTCGAAAGGTGTGGCATTAGACGCGTAGCTATTTAAGAAATGTAGGAGAATGTTTGAACGGCTGTCTGCTGAATGACACGTGACTTCGACACCTTATCTATAACGGACCGTGTCGTATTTGACCTGGTATAGACAGCGCAAAGGAGTCAGAGGAACTTTCTAATGAGTTTGTATCCTCTTTCAACCAGTATTAAATCTAACTGTAGGATGTACATCATATCGCATTTCTTTACCATAAAGCAACGGGTTGTTATTTGCTAATTTGTCAAAACTTGAGACCCCTTACAAATATGACTTGCTATGGTAACCATAACTTCAATATCTATAGGCTTATGCTCGTTTGTATCTTAACAATCCAGCGTGAACGATACACACTAATCTGTAAGAGTCATCGATTATTCAGGTTAGATAATTTCAAAACTAAACTGCCATACTAATTAAAAAGGGAATAATAATTAATAACTAGAGCTGCTTTTGAGAAAAGCGCATGTCTCCCACAACTGCCTAATCATCTAAATAGTATGTCAGTCTTTATATACTGTTTACTCACTACAAATATACCTTTGAAGAGTAAAAAGGCTGATTTTGGGTAATTCAAGGGCCATAATTTCGAAGTGCCTGGGCCGATTTGGCTAGTTATCAAACTTGGCCGAAGACTTATGGTCAAACATATTTTGTACAAATGTGGTGAAGATCGGAAGAGAAATGTTTGACTAAGATCGCGGACAGAAGTAAATAAAAAGGCTATTTTCGTTAATTAAAAGGTCGTAATTCCGAAGTGCCTGGGGCGATTTGGCTGTTTATCAAACTTGGCCGAGGACATATGGTCAAACACATTTTGTTCAAGTTTGGTGAAGACAGGATGAGAAATGTTTGACTTAGAGCGCGGACAAGAGTAAAAAGACCGATTTTCGGTAATTCAAGGGCCATAATTCCGAAGTGCCTTGGCTGATTTGGCTAGTTATCGAACTTGACCGCGGACTTATGGTCAAACACATTTTGTTCAAGTTTGGTGAAGATAAGCTGAGAAATGTTCGACTAAGAGTGCGGACAAAAGTAAAAAGGCCGATTTGCGGTAATTCCAGGGCCATAATTCCAAAACGCCTGGGCTAATTTGACTAGTTATCGAACTTGGCCGAGGTCTTATGGTCAAACACATTTTGTTAAAGTTTGGTGAAGATCGGATGAGAAATGTTTGACTTAGAGTGCGGACAAGATTTGTGACAGACAGACAGACAGGCAGACTGGAGTATATCAATATGTCTCCCACACCACTGTTTACAGAAAATAAAATTTCAGTATTTAGTATTTTAATAGTGTTAAGGCATGCAGGACTACAAAACATCAGCCAATGAAAAGACGACGACGTATTATTACATTCGGTTTATCTATTACTATTTTTGTAATATACTTATCACTGCCAAACTTAATTACAAACAAGACCCTCTTCAAGATTTGAAAACTGAAATGCTGAATTACTTGAAATTTCCTATTCAGTGTTTAGATATCTTGAAAAAGTCTTAACAACGATATGTTGGTACAATAACGTTTCCAGCTAAGTCGTTTTTGTCGATGATTCTGTTCGGTCATATAGCTCTAAATCCATTCATAATATTGTTACAGATAGATAGATAAGCATCGTACCTTTTGGTCTGTCTCGGCAGCATCTTCAAGCTTCCTCAACTCTTTTACCGAGACGACCAGGAAGTGATGAGGAGCTTGCGGATGAATATCTTTTATCACTACACACTAAAATGACACAAATGATTAAGTGATTAAGCATCATTTTGACTAGGGTTGCAACTATTCAAGAAGCAGGTTAACCCTGCTGAATTTCTATAACGAACTTGTCAATCTTTCATTTTGGACAGTACCATTAACTGTTAAGAGATGTGCTTATCAAAATATACTGGCTGAATGGCGAACAGTACACTGTTCGCAAAGATATAATCAGTAATGTCCAGCATGATAAGGGTTAAGAATCGTTATGTTCAGACAAAACCAATGTCTGTTCTGAAGAAATTGTAAGAAAGTGGGCTGGCATGTAAAAATGATTGGTTCTATCTTAAAAAAGACTGTGCATTTTGGATAATGAGTACCAATAAGCCTTTAAAGCACATACATGTACTGTTTTCAATAGTCTAAGAATTGGTCAACATGGCTATTTTTAGACTTTTTAAAAAGATATCAAGAGCTGTATGCAAAACAAATTTGTACTAATAATGGCCTGTCGGAGGTTACTAATGTGTGGTTTCAGTCGAAAGTAAGCTTCCACCTCGACCTTTAACCTAATAACAATATATGTCATTTTCATGGAGTATGATGGCCAAAAATTCTATTATTTTAAATTAATTCAAAATCAATTGTTCTATTGAACATTCACCATTGACATTGAACAACGTTCTCCATTTATCAGAATTTGTTCCAGTTTCAAGGTCACTGTGACCTTGACCTACTACCTACTAATCCAAAACAAATAAAAATCATCAACCGAACACAGGCAATAATCCTCTGTAATTCGACTAGTATAGCCCCAAGCATTATGCATTTATCAAGCAGAAACCGTTTTCAGTCCGAATATCAATGTAACCTTCAATTTTGATGCAGTTCTTCAAAAATAAATCCGAAAGTAAAATCTGACCGGCCGACCGGCATGAGCAAACTAAAATACACCCACACTTCTTCGAAGAAAGGCATAAACAGCCAACCTGTACTTCTATCATTATGTCTAATCAAAATTCAGTATATTAACCTTTATACCCTATATTTTTTATTTCTTAAGATTGGTACCCTTATTCCCAACAATGAACTAAAACAGTAGAAATTCTTCCTTTACTTCAATGAGCTCAACAAAACAATTTCTAGCACAGCTATTATATAGAATTTTTTTACAATCTCTACCAACATACGTACAAAACAAAGCATATGAAGAATAAAAAAGCGTATGAAGAATGAAGAGATTTAAATAGTTTTGACAGATCGTGAAAACTAATGACAAAATTTAACACATAGAAGATGTCTCATGACCTTATTAATTTGTGATTTTTACCTTCCAGTTCAATTTTCTCTATCCATTGCTATTTTCGAATCACCTAACACTAATACGGGTGATTCACAACGTCTGAACTAAACAAAACAGAGCACATATATTGATAAAAGAATTTTAATACCTATTATGCATTACAATAATGCTAAAATCCCCCCAATCATTACGTGTCCTTAAAACCAAAGAAATATGAATCAACGGAAAAACATGAGATAAGTTGGAATGCAATGAATTAATGTAAAAAATAAACACTTTATGAACATTCTTATTCCATATTTGCGTACAATGCATCATGCAAACAAATTATATTTTACCTGTTCGTCTTCGTGTAAGAATTTAGCGGGTATTTCTTTCCGCACAATTTTGCCAAAAATTGTATCATCCACTTCGTCCGCCATTTTGATTTGCAACGAATGATTTAAACTACCGGGTATATTCTTTTCCGAAAAGCGCATGAATCATCCGATCAAATTAACCAATAGCTGCACTCGTAGCTGAAATTATACGAAGGTAAATTTAGTGCGTTTTGATTCATCTAGAGCACATTTTAAGATCAAATAACGTTTTTGTTCTGCTTTTAACTTTGAATATTGAACCTATATATCTCTTTATTTTTTCCCAGTCAATATTGGATTATATTTTTTGATTTTTTTTCTGTTCAACAATAGTCTTATTGTTTTTCATCTCTTGAAATATTTTCTATTTCATATTAGATCTGTTTCATATTGGAACTGTATATTTTCAAAAATATTTTCTGTTTCAGTTTTGACCTGTATCTTTGGAAACAGTTTCTGTCCGATTGTGGACTTTTATTCTTTAAGATATTGTGTGTTTAATTGTGTACATATATCTCTTGATATGTTTTCTGTTAAATGTTAGAACCGCTACTGTTCATTAGAAGAACCGTAAATTGCTGTTGAAACTTTCTTTGTCAAGCGGGGAGGGGGGCACTAATGTAGAATATGCGAAATTACCAGGTCGGCTTGGTATTAACAAGTATACATGTAATTTGTATCTTTAGTGCTAATACAGCATGCAAGGGCACTACATGTCCGCTTAAACAATTTATCAATTTTATTTACGTCATACCAAACTGAATGTTGGACATATCTGAAGGAATATTACATGCTCCCACATATCCCGTAAATCATACAAACAGGAAGAAATGATCAATATTAACAGTTGTTTAAATATGAAAGAGAAATAATTTACGACAATAAAATTTACGGCTTTAAAGGTTATGCAATATGATCAGGACTGATAAAAAAATGTTTTGAAAATATCAAATTAAGCAATATTAAAATATTTATCATAGAATCGTAACATCATACGAGTGCGATTTTTATAGAAAGTTTGACTTGTTTGTTTTAACCGAGTAAAATAATTCAAATATCATAAGTAAATCGGTGTTTTATATAGGGATAACCTGGTGTTTCAAAAATCATTCTTTTCTTTTCTTTTATTTTAATGATTTAATTGTTTGTTTAGTCTCTCAATCCCCCATTCTCATTCCCCGATTTTGCATGAGCGTGAGTGTGCGTTCGTGCGCGCGCGCGCGTGTGTGTGTGTTGATCGTTTGTACGGCTAGGATAGTAATTTGAGGAAGGCTGCGTTAAAGCTTTTCCTATTAGATATTTATCCTCGTTTCTTATTAATACATCAAGTACCCAAGCCTCAAAATATCATACGCAATTTTATTATAGTTTCATTTCTGTATAAGCGAATATAGGCAGTCTTTGAGTGAACCAATGTTAGCAACATTTGACCGTAAACAAAAAGAAATTCACATGCATGTATAAAAAATGTGGTTAAATATAGCAATTTTGAGGCAGCCCAAAATTTACACAAGCTCAAATTTAATTCCAAGAAATGCATATTAGGTTAAGGTGTATATATATAAACATACACATTGTATATATATAAACATACACATATATAAACATACATCGAAAATCAATTTAGAATGAAATGCTATTTTTTGTGAGTTTAATCGGGTATAAACTTTGCAAATCCATGAATCGCGCTAGTGATTCTTTGATGAAATACAAGATTGCTCGACTAAACGCACAAAGGTAACATTCAGTTCTTATATTTACATTTTACAGCACCTTGCGATAGAAATGAGTGGTTTGTATTCCAATCAAAATAAACGTCAGGCTATCGATCTATTCAACAACTAAATAGAACAACGAAAAAGACACACCCATGTTAAATTGCCATTCGCCTTCCAATAAAAACACAGTTCTTGATTTCTTTAAATTAAGTGTCTCCTTAAATCCAGGAAAAAAGTCATACAGTCATATTAATTCAATTTTGATCTTAACCATTAGAAAAAAAGAGTTTAGCTATAATTCAATGTTCTCTTATAGATTCTGGTGACCAATTCTGAGCGTGTTTTTTTCGAACGACGCCATTTTGATCATGTTTTTATTGTTAATGACGTCAGATAGCGGAATTGGTCACCTTCGATGTTGTTTATACGAAAATCATCGCTTTTTCTGTCTATATAAAACATTGAGTGAATGTAAATAGTGTAGTTTATGCACAATACATGACATGAACCTAAAACAAAATTTCTCTTCCGGGTTTCTCCAGTCACCCCTATCTGCTTGATATCGGGCCAGGATTTACAGGTGTAGGTAAGCATTTATAAATTACTGCGTTATTTTTGTTTGTTTTTTTTTTTTTTTTTTTTTTTTTTTTTTATTTTAGCACATTTTATAGTATTGTGAATTTAGTTTAAGCTTTTATAACAGATATAATAATTAAGTTATAAATTATATAACTGCAAAATTGCTCCTAACGTATGTGTTAAAAGTTTCATTTTTGCACTTTTTTTTTGCTGTTCAAACGTCACCCTAATTTTTATGATTCTCTTCATGATGATAAAACTTTGGTAACATACGTTTATTAAGATACAAGTTATTAGTTGGCAAATAAAAATAAGTGCGGATAGTTGTTCATGCTTTTTACGTTGTATTACTGAAATGGAACGATAAGTTACATTTATAAAATTATATGGGTTTTCAGTAAATGAATACCCGTCAACAATAGTTCCTGGTGCTTTTTCTGCGCCTTTAGAAAATGAAAACACGGTTTTATAAAATTTATTTGGCATGTATTTGCTTCAGCTACCACAAAGTTTAAATGAAATCATTAATCATATCTGTGAAAATATCCTTTGTAACCTTTTAAATTTTGATTGTATTGGAAGCTATATTAATTTCATCAAGAAGTTAAGTCGAATAGATAAGTATAAATATAGATACTCGGTACATGTTTTAAGACCGAATACGGACACAGACACAAAGACAATAATACACTTCAACACATTCCTCCTCTACGTAAATGATAATAAAATAGTTAACGAAGTTACAAAAAAAAAACGAATGTAAAGTTAAAATTAGTTTTCTTAAAAAACTGACACTTTCTTAATGGTGTCTACTTTGTATGTCTTTAAAATCGGGATGTTAGCAACATTATTACTGTGCAAAATTTATTACTTTAGTCAAGTATGTCTAGATCTTCCGAAATTAGAAACGGGCGATTTAGAGCCGTTCTAAGGGAGTAACCCACGCATTTTAGGCAAACAATTAATTAATAATTTCTAAGTCGAAAAAGGGGCATAATTTTGTAAAAAAGCAAAATAGAGTAATGGAACCTGTGCAGTGTAAGTCAGTTTATCACAGTAAATAAGTGTGTGAAGTTTCAATCCATTCCCACAAGTGGTTACTGAGATACCAGCTTACATACAAATTTGTACATGTCAGATTATGACAGTGAACAAGTGTGTGAAGTTTCAATCCATTCCAATTAGTGAGTACTGAGATACCAGCTTACATACAAAACCTTAACCAAAAAATTCTTAGTCGAAAAAGGGGCATAATTTTGTAAAAAAGCAAAATAGAGTAATGGAACCTGTGCAATGTAAGTCAGTTTATCACAGTAAATAAGTGTGTGAAGTTTCAATCCATTCCCACAAGTGCTTACATACAAAAGCTTAACCAAAAAATTCTAAGTAAAAAAAGGGGCATAATTTTGTAAAAAAGCAAAATAGAGTTATGGAACCTGTGCAGTGTAAGTCAGTTTATCACAGTGAATAAGTGTGTGAAGTTTCAATCCATTCCCACAAGTGATTGCTGAGATACCAGCTTACATACAAAAACTTAACCAAATCGGGACGCGGACGCCGACGCAGACGCGGACGCCGACGCATGGGCGAGTCCAATAGCTCTACTATTCTATGAATAGTCGAGCTAAAAATCGACTTGAACCGAAGTAAAACTCGATTTCGCAACTTTAAACCAATAACAAGAGTTTGATGCTTCAGTGGACATTTCCACGCTATTACTAGTAGATGTGAAATTATTTAATCTATTTATCTGTTTTGAATTACTTCTTTATGACATTCTAATTTATTTTCCATATGCTATACATGTATAACTTTTATGTTGAGTAAAAATTACGAAGATAACCTTTGATATGACTTAAAATTCAAACATTTCAAAAGTTAATTAGTTAATTGCCCCAGAAAGCTGTTTTTTATAATGGGACATATCCATTATGAAATACATATACATGTACCTAAAATTAAATGTACATGTAATTAAGATTAAAATGTGATAAGAAGTTTGAAATACATGTACCATACATCGAGGCATGACGGATATATCCTTCAAATTTTGAAATTTTAAAAGTAATTCTTGAAATTATACAGTAGTTTATTACGTGTCAAGGTCGCTGTCTGTAATAAGGGAATATAATTTCCTCGGATCTATACACCATTTTCCAACCTGTGCTCATTTCAATTCTAAGTGTACTTTTCTAATATACGTCGTTCAAAATTAATAAAAGTAATTTTGTTCAACATATTGTACCAACAGCACGTTTATAAAGACAATATTTTAGTTTGAAAAATATCTTACAGTTTATGAACACATTAAAGTGAACATGTGTACATTTTGTCTAGTACATCCTTATAATTTAAACTAGTTCATGGCATGTTCTATTCTGTGATAAGTGGCATAGCAATTTCATTTGAGGTGTTTGCAGTTTGTTATATGTGGGTCAAACCTATGGACGTATAGAATACAATACAGCAAATAATAGCTGCTTCGGCTTATTCGCGTTTTTTCATTAACGAAACGTATACCACCGCTCAAAAAAACAAAGAAAAATATCAAACAGGGAATGCCACGCACCAAAAGCTCAGCCTCCTCAAAACGAACCCCCCAGCACGCAAACGCGTGCACCACACACAGCCCTATAGTACCAGCTTAATTGAAATTATTGCACAAACCTCATGGTTTCAGGTTTCAAAGGACAAGAAAGTACAATAACACTAATTACGGGGAGACAATTTACGTCCACAATTCACAGCACTGAATCACTACTGTCGTGATTAAAACTAAAATCTGCAATATGACTCTTTGAGAGAAGAGGTCACATCAATGCAATCAGACTGGTCTTGATTGAATTGAATCTGGACATGTCACACTAAATAAAGTTTTTTAACATTTTATCTAAAAAACTGTTTAATCATCTAAAACATTACACTGACTACAGACCATTAAACTCAAACTAAGATTAAGATAAAGTAGCCGTACCAAAATAATTATTCTACAATTGTCAGAGACTGTTTGAAGATTGTACAAATCATCTGCTCAATAGCTTCTAAAATTGTATGCAAATATAAATAAACAGAATACTTATTGATAATAGAAGCAGGAACGCAAATCTTAAAGTCTCAAAATTAAACTTTCAAAACGTTTTTCTTTTTTTTTTTTCGCTTTATAAAGCAAATATTTCAGTGGCAACTTCGGTAACCTTTTAAACATTTATATTTACAAGATGTGAGTCAGCACAAGATATAACATTTTGTAACTTATTATCATTGTCAAGGGAAATTACACACACAAAAATAGATTAGAAAGCTTACAGGCATTTGATTGATCGACGTCTACTTACTCATCCGGACGATGAAAATATTGATACTATTATTTACCTTGGATATGTGATTGTTCTAGAAAGAACTTAACTATACATGTTTAAAGAACGAGATAGTGTGGTTATGCACTTATTGCTTTATCATCAAGGTCTTCTCGAACTAGGAAGTTTGCGTTTATCACAAAACTCGATGGTACTGTAACCTTGATTTGCATTTTAAACCCGAAAAGAGCCTATCCTACCCAGCTGGTATATTAATGGCTTCATTTAGTGCCTGGATAAGGGTGCAATATCTGGAACCTCTAATTTAATGCATAGTTTACGTTTAAAAGCTTCTTTATATTGTGATGGTAGACTTATGTGATGCATCAGATAAAGGAGGATGTTAAAAGCTAAACTAATATTTTCAGACAATTATAAAATAAATTGACAGTATTGCAACACCGACAATGCAAAAAGTAAAAGCAAAATAAAAAAACAAATAAGAATTTCACAAAGCGAATGCATACCCATATTTACAATGAGACTGAGCTAATATTTGCAAGTTACTTTTATCTGCTGAAATTAACATGTAAAGCATATAAATTTAGACAAGACTTTTTTTAATGTTAGGTTTTCAACCTTTTAAACTTTTTATCTTGCTTTTTCAAAAGTATGCACTGGTATCGAAATAGTAAATGCTTCTTTTATATGAAAGGTATGGTTTGTGTTCAAGTACGAGTGAATTTATCAATGTCTACAATTCCATAAGAAGAACATTTGGAAGCACAGAACGTAACTATACAAAAAAATAGAAGACTCGGCAACACATCATCCGCCTTGCCATCACCATGCCCCGGCAGACTCGGCAACACATCCTCCGCCTTGCAATCACCATGACCCGACAGACTCGGCAACACCCTCTTCGCCTTGCCATCAGCATGCCCCGACAGACTCGGCAACCCCCCCCCCCCCCCCTCGCCATCACCGTGGCCGGACCGCTCTGATACTTACTAAAACTTCTGTTCCCCAAAAAGGAAAGTGAGACACTCGCAAAAGTTCCAAATAACATTGTTACATGATAAAGGGTCAATCACCATCATCTCTTTGCGAATAAAACTTCAATACTATTTATTGATTTACCAGTAAAACGGTACTGGGTATCTGAGTAATTTTCTCCTTCCAAAAGAAGTCATTTTTCCCATTTCATAGTAGACTTTAAGTCTATCTAACTTGTTGGAAACCCATGAAAAGTATAAAAGTAAACATAAAAACAAATAGGTCAAACAAACATTAAGAAACATAGTAGCAAAATGCCACAGAAAAAGTTTTAAATCAGCCTATTTTTCCGCTCTGGTAAATCTTGCAACCAAATATCCGCACTTGTACAATATTGTGCTATTATTTTGTCTATAAACGGAAATATGCATGCTCCAACTTTCGTTGAAATCTTCTGAACGCCAATAATCTAATAGCACTGTTCCGCGTAACTCTGGATCACCCCTTAAATGTATTTAATAAAACCACATTCTTTAAACTACTAGCTTGTTCTGTTTCAGATATCCAAACATGTCTGGAAAATCTAAAGACGTTTCATACGTGTGTACACTAAGCGACGAACTTGTTAGAGTGGCCAAAAAAGAACTGAATGAAATACCTGAGAAAAGAGCCGAAGATATAAACACACTAAGAAAGAGAATTCTTAAACATCCTGGTACTTCATAATATTTTCTTCAGGATGATTAAACTGCTTCATAAGATATGAATGATGCCCATATCCGAGAGGGTACACGCGCATTCGAGCAGAAATAACATAATATTAACCTTTACCTTGCTAAATTTCTAAAATGGACTGGGCCATCATTTAATTTTAGTAGTACCACTTATTATTCAATGGGGTGTTCTCTGAAAATTTACTGACAGTGCAGACCATGATTAGTCTGCAAGAAAGTGCAGACTGATCTTGGTCTGCACTGGTCGCAAAGGCAGAATCACTTGCCTCCATCATGCTAAAGGTTAACACATTCCGGTTTTCATTTGAAAAAGTATGAATATATATCAAAATGATACAGTTAATAAGAAGTATACATGAATAATAGTTTTGATTTATAGACAGGTGTATGTTAAACAGTATTTCCTCATTAAGATGCTTAGTTCTAAGTGTATTTTTGTCGTTTGAACTTAAGATATTGCCATTGTTATCTTACAGGTCTAAATATTTGTACTGATGATGCCTACTTACTGAAATTTCTAAGAGCCTCAGCATTCGACCAAGATGCGGCGTACACACTTATATTGAAATATTTCGAGATGAAAGCAGATGAGAAAAATAAACAGCTGTTTACAGACTTGCGATCTGCAGCAGTGAAGCACGTGGTTGAGAGAGGTGTAGTAGGTTTACTTCCACACAGAGACAAGCAGGGAAGAAGTGTTGTTGTTTTCAGACCAGGTATGTTAACACTTTTGTTCTTAGTCGTTAGAGAATGTAGCCAGGTAAACCAGTCAAAACACTTTTACAAATTTATCAAAAAAGTGGAAGCCTTGCAATTGAACATGCCATTGGTGCAGTGACTGATGTTGGAACAGTGGCTGGTTAAACTTTGGCAAACGGAAAATCTTGTGAATGGTGTAGACCACTTGTGGATCTTTTCCATATTGAGATAAACGCTATTTTAACAGAATTCGGATGAATACATGCTTAAGGCAGGCATACATTATATTAAAATAAATATGACCATAGTTTATGATTTAAATTAAATCTAATACATTATTTTCTTTTGCAGGTAAATGGGACACAAGTCAGTTCGGACTAGCCGATATGTTTAAAACAATATTCATGCTACTGATCAAGCTCGCTGAGGTATCAGATAAGAAAAATAAAAAAATAAAACACACCTTATACTAAAATAATTTTAATTATTAGTAATTCCTTATACATGAAGATTTGTAACAGACATATATTTCAATACATTTGGTAGTAAGACTGAAAGCGGTTGTAAAATAACACATATGTTAGCAATATCACATGTTCTAGACTTATCTTTATCTGATTACATACATTGAAAAGTATGCTTATGTCTAGTTAAAGTTAACCCAAGGTTCTGCTACATGTTCAATAAATTAGCTGAGTTAAAGATATTCTACGTACGACAATATTTGGAAATAAGTGTAGCCGCTGATTGCAATAAAACAAAACCTACATAGCCGTACGTATACAGTTTACAATTTCAAAAGACCCAACATTCCTATTACTTTACTGAATAGATGCTTCAGTATTGATTAAAAAAGTTACATTATACAGGACGAAGAGACACAGATAAGGGGATGTGTTGTCTTGTATGATATGGATGCCATGGGATTTGGACATCTGACACACATATCACCATTCTATGCTAAACGCAGTGCGATGCTTTTTCAGGTGACGTATATTTTATTTCTAACAGGACAAGAACTTCATTTTTTTCCATGAACAGGAGTGTGTGTGCGTGTGTGTTTAGCGTCTTTTACACTTATTTTCAGTCATATAAACGACGGTCTACTTATAACAGTGAGCGAAATGCCCAACTTTATAGTGCTGCCTCTCTGGAATATCACGCCGTAGACTCGTGAAATGAAACCCAACCAGTCACATTATCCAGACACACTGGGCCTAGTACTACCGTCTACCGAGGCTGTTAAAAGACACAGGAGAGTATTAAGTTTTAATCCTTTGTAGACTTGTGGGCTCATGCATACCGGGTGTAGTATTCAGCTTTATTTCTTATTTTTTTAATAATGTGTTTGTATTTTTCAGGACTGCGTTCCAGTCAGATTTAAATACATTCATGTTGTGAACGAACCAGCTGTGTTTGACTACTTATTTGCCTTGGGAAGGCCATTCATGAGCCAAGAGTCCATTGACAAAGTATGTAAACTTAGTTGCTTTTTATGCCCCCAAAGGGTCTTCTTATAATTTTGATGAAAAGTAAAGACAGCTAATACGGTATGAACGTTCATAGGTTAACGTTGTGGCGATCTTTACGCTAACTTTGCATTTCTTTTCGAAATAGTTAAAAGTCGGTATCTCGAATTCTAAGGGATCGAACGTTTTACTTCGAGATAACCGAAATTCGACTTAAAATGATTTTATGCACGTGTTTTTCGGACAGGTCTTGAAAATGTTTTCGAGATAGCCGGAATTTTGAGATAAGCGATTTTGAGATATGACGTTTTTGCTAAAGCTGCTTATGTTATCTCCATTCAAGATTTTAGCTTCACGATAATAATAATGATAAAGACTTTAAGATACCTTTCCGTTTTATACTGCATAAACACAGAAATAATATATGATGGTGAAGTAGTTACAAAATGTATCATAACCACAGGGCTAAAGAGTTAACTACTTCTTAATTCAATGCAGACATATTTTGTGATGAGGTGGCTTATTGTATAATAATTATGGTATGTTTTACTGTTTGTATTTAATGCATGATAGTAAACAGACATAAAAGTATAGCTTACACATTTTCTAAGAATGAATGTTTTACAAAACGGACGGCTCTTTATTTGTTCTTTATTTATTCACTTAGAGATAGAGACAAAATATACTCCCCTCTAATCACATCTTGTCATAACTGCCTTACGCTGAAATTCTAATTATATAATTCATATATCAAGCATAACTTAAGGTTCCATAAGGCTTTAAATTGTATGTCAAAAACAGATAAAACAGCTCCCCAAATAGATGTTATGCGTAACTATAATATTATATGTAGAAAGGCACTATATTTAATACTGCACATGAACCTTTACAATTAGTGCCATGAAGGGAGGTAATAAAAATCAATAGATTCAATAAAACTTCATTCTGTGTTCATCAATATTCAAACTTTCGACAAATACTAGAGAAAACAATTATCGGAAATAAGATTTAATAAGAAATTAATATATTTTATGCTCACAACGAAAAATATGACAGCCACATGTTAAACAAATGCATTATGAGCCTTTAAATGTATTTAATAACACGTAACAAAATGTAGTATCACAATATAATTATACAATGAATTTACTTTGTAGTGAAGCAGTTATAATATAAAAATTGGTTTTATTCTTCTAAAATCTAACTTATTTGTCAGATCTTATGTCCTTACAAGAAGATATGAAAATAATTGAAAATAAAGATATAGATATATATTAAAGAATGTACTCAAGGTTAATATATACTCTTCGTGTTATGGAAGTACATATTCTAATGCCGTAATTCAATCATAAATTTTCAGGTGTTGATTCATGGCCATAAGTTAGAGGAATTGGCTGAATATTTTGATTTGGATTATCTGCCAACAGAATATGGAGGAAAAGCTCCCCCGTTATCAAATCAGGTAATTTTATGATACTTAAAGGGCGACAATCACTGAAACTAAATTTTGTATTATTCTGGCTTTCCTTTACCTAACCGAAATTATTCGAATGTATACTAAGTTTAAAATTAAATTTCTTAATAAGATATGAATAAATAATTTTCCACACTTTCAACGAAATTCATATCTTGTAATAAATACTTCGTATCAATCGTTTTATGAACAATCTTGAGTTGAGTCTTATTTTATGGAACATTTTCCAAGAGTTGAATTTACATGTTATAATTATTGAAGTTGCTAACTTTTCAACATTGCCTGAATGTTTGTTAAACCGGATCGTGACATATCGACACTGTTTTTATCTTTATAACATAAACAAAAACCTGTGGCTTTGATTCAAAATGTGCCACAGAAATTTGATCAATAGACTGTACATATATGTATTTTATTGGAAATTTTAAAAAGTATAATTTGCGAAAATTATATATCCAGTATATCTTCTGACATTATGACATTTTCTATGGGTAGGAGCTGAAGAGGGCAATATTGGATCGTGATAAAGATTTTGATGCCGAAGCTAAGAATGGTCTGGTAAACGCCAAAAGTGAGAGCTCTATGGACGGAATTACAGGAACGTACCGGAAATTGGAAATATAGACCAGTCGAAAGTTATTGATATAGACCAATAAGATGTCTTCAATATGTTCTGATGTTTTCATTAGAAAATAATTAATCGATAGTTATTGATATCGACAGTAAGATGTCTTCAATATGTTTTGATGTTTTCATTGATCAGAAGTAATCGGAACTTTTAATTATAGACCATTGAGTTGGAATGTTTATTTTGACTCTTTTTTTTAATCTTATTAGTTAAATGAAACTGTATGAGCGGATTTCAACACAGTTTCTATTAGACATTTTCCTAAAGCATCTGTAAGGATGGAAGCTTACAATGCGCGCTTTTTCTGATTACGTAACATTTGATATGATTTTCAGAATTAATTTGAATTTCTTTATTAATTCACACATACTTGACATAACATTTCCACTTGTCGGATCATATACTTTTTACATAAGGTGAATATCAGTTTCGATGTATATGATCTAGAAACTTAGCAAATAATCCTAACACAGGTTTGACTGTATATTTATTTTACTTGAAGTGGTTGCGATGTTACTTATTTATTTTACTTGTGTGAGTACGCATATTTTGTATTTCAATAAGCGTCTAATGTGGCATGATAAAGAACATTGGAAGATCAGCTGGAAGTAACTCAAACGGCTTCTGATTGGTTGAAAATCTAATGTATATTTAGGATGTAAAGTGGGCTGTCATTGGTGTACTATGCGTTTGATGTGTTTGAAAACTCTCTTATATCATACATGAAAATCTGAACCATGACTACTAACCAGAATTGTAATAAATGATGAATTTTGGATAGGACAATTCTTATTTTATTTGGGATTTACGGCGCACTAACACCGTATAGGTTATATGGCGTCAAACAGGACTACAAACTTTGGTTTCATATCTCATTTACATCGAAATAAAAACATGAGGTGTGGAATCAAAATTTGCATTGATTTCATCATCGTGACATCGCGTTCTCACCATCGTATCATCGTTGTTTCATCATCGTGCCATCGCGCCATCGCGTTTTCGTCATCGTACCATCGTGCATCGCGGTTTAGTATTAAATAAAAAGTCACGATTGTCCAAACGGAACACCGTAACCATCAAATAGGAAAGTGTAGCGACTAACTGTAGAGGGATCAACCACCAAACATACATTGTGCTTAACGATATTTGCATGCTATTCTTTTGATACACTTACTTACACATTTTACAAATATTTTATTAAACTAAACCTTATGTTTAATTTTCTAAATGATATAAAATGATGTGAAAATAACAAGGATCAATATCAAACAGGGGCAGTCAGGTTCCAAAAGCGTGGCCTCCCCAACACCAACCCAGCACGCGGACGCGCACACAACCAACACACACACTCTCACACAAAGTCAACCCGCTAGGACAAAACAAACAAATAAAGGAACAAAGTGGGGCACCACCCTGGTACGGTCAGTGGCAAAACCACCACTCACTGGGGAGCTTAAACCGATTTATGGTGCTCCTAACCTCACTCTTATATACGCCATGTTCCAAAGTCACAGAACAGTGTAAATAAAAGTTATCCCCGCTAGGTGAAACCCTAACATACGCAAGGGCAACACGAGGTTGCAGAAGACAGAGCAACAAGGGAACACCATTAAGAACAAGTTTTAGAAGTGTTTTAGGTTGTGTTTTATTTCTTTAAAAGATCTTTAGTAAAATGTAGTGAAAGCCTTCCCCGGATTATGATATCGGTAACCCTGTTGTAATAACGTTTTGGTAATGGGAAGACTTCTGACATTAAAATCCTATAACTTTAAACAAGCTTTTGCAAACGAATAAGTTGCGAAATATAGACACCGTATGACGTCACTCGAGGACGGGAGAAGTTGACAATATCGAAATTAAAATCGTCTCTATATCATATATTTTTGTTTCTAAATTACTATTCACAATTATTAAGTGCAAAATGACGCTTCTTAATCTGTTGATAACCTGTAATTCTTTTTGATAAATGTGTCTTACCTTTTCTGAAAAATATATGTTGTCCATATTCAAAATAACATCAAGGTACCTCAAGGTTCGATTTAAAGCTTCAATAATGGGTTTGCACAAAGTAAACTAAATGTGTGAATAAAATGGCATTTTAAATAATGTCATTGTAAATAAGTAGTAAAATGATAGGATTAGTTTTAGTTTATAAAAATATTTTCCTATTTTACCAAAACCGATCGACAAAGACAGAAAACATAAAAATATTGAACGGATATCATGCTAATGTGCCTTACAATTATATGACAAAAGACAAAAATTAGAAGCATTTTATTAGAAGCACAGTATTAGACTTATTTCTTTTATTAATGTTTCTCCACTCCATCACTTTTAAATATTTTCTGTCACATTTTCAAGCTGTATCTCTTATAATTACTTTTTGTGCAATGTTGAACCTGTATTTTGTTCAATATTTGACCCAACTCTGCTATTAATATTTTATTTTCAATACCTGTAGATATATTCTGTTCAATGATGGTCCACCACCTGATTATAAATATTATTTAGTCAATACTGGAATTGTATCTCTGATAATAAGGTATGCGACCAATAATAAACCTGCATCTCTTGAATTTGTTCTGTTAATATTAGACCTGTATCGGACCGGTAGTGGATTTTCTTTTTTTTTGTTTGTTTGTTTTTGTTTTTTTTTTTTCCAATATTGGACCGGTTTTTAATGAAATACGTTACGTTCAATATTGCATCTCTGTCTCTAGAAAATATTTTCTGTCAGTATTAGATCTGTCGTCTCTTATAATTGTTTCTATCCAATAATTGTCTATCATCAATATACTTTTCACCAGTATATAGGAGCAGTAACTCTTTCAATACTGGACCAATGTCTGTTGTTGATATTTTCTATCCAATATTAGAACTGTACCTCATAAAGCATACTGTGCTCCACCTCAATCTCTTAATATGTTTCAGACTAGTATTTGATTTACTTTATTAAGTTGTTTAATACTTTAGTATGATATAGGGCACCATATCTATTAAAAAATCCTGTTTAATATTGGACCTGTGTCTCCCTTCATAAACGGTAAAATCACAACTTATCTTTATTCTATATTTTACTTGTGCTATTTTATTTCTTCATTCGTGAATCGTACCTCTCCTCTGGAGTTGTATAAGAAGTTGCCAGGTCGGCGACGCTTAAACAAATACTCATGTAACAGAAGTGCATGCATTTCTTTATCATAAGTGCTTTCGATAAGATATAATCTTTCACTTTCGGCCAATGAATTTTATTAGTCCCCTACTGGTTGAAAACCAGTTTCGGGGACTATAGGAATGCACTTTTCCGTCATTCCGTCCGTCCGTCCGTCCGTCCGTGCGTCCGCAATTTCGTGTCCGGTCCATAACTCTGCCATCCATGAAGGGATTTTAATATTACTTGGCACAAATGTTCCCCATGATGAGACGACGTGTCATGCGCAAAACCCGGACCTCTAGCTCAAAGGTCAAGGTCACAATTGGAGGTCAAAGGTCAACAGGGCTTTTTTCCTGTCCGGTCCACAACTCTCCCATCCTTGAGGGGATTTTAGTATTACTTAGCACTAATGTTCCCCATGATGAGATGATCTGTCATGCGCAAATCCCGGACCCCTAGCTCAAAGGTCAAGGTCACAATTGGGGGTCAAAGGTCAACAGGGTTTTTTTCCTGTCCGGTCCATAACTCTCCCATCCATGAAGAGATTTTAATATTACTTGGCACAAATGTTCCCCATGAGGAGACGATGTGTCATGCGCAAAACCTGGACCCCTAGCTTAAATGTCAAGGTCACAATTGGAGGTCAAAGGTCAACAAGGCTTTTTTCCTGTCCGGTCCATAACTTTCCCATCTATGAAGGGATTTTAATATTACTTGGCACAAATGTACCTCATTATAAGACGATGTGTCATGCACAACTTTCAGACCCCTAGCTCAAAGGTCAAGGTCACACTTAGCAGTCAAATGTTAACATAGCATGAACAGGGTCTGTTTCGTGTCCGGTCCATAACTCTGACATTCATTAAGGAATTTTAATATCACTTAGCACAAGTGTTCCCCATGATGAGACGACGTGTCATGCGCAAATACCAGGCCCCTAGCTCAAAGGTCAAGGTCACAATTGGGGGTCAAAGGTCAACAGAGTTTTTTTCCTGTCCCGTCCATAACTCTGCCATCCATGAAGGGATTTTAATATTACTTGGCACAAATGTTCCCCATGATGAGACAACATGTCATGCGCAAAGCCCAGACCCTTAGCTCAAAGGTCAAGGTCACAATTGGAGGTCAAAGGTCAATAAGATTTTTGCCCTGTCCGATCCAGAACTCTGTCATCAATCAAGGGATTACAGTATTACTTGGCATAAATGTTTCCCATGATGAGACGACGTGTCGTGCGCAACACCCAATACCCTAGCTTAAATGTCAAGGTCACACTTTGAGATCAAAGGTCAAGAGGATTTTTTTCCTGTCCGGTCTATAACTTTGTCATGCAAAGAGGATTTAGATATCAGTTGGCACAAATATTCCCCTGGATGAGACAACATGTCATGCGCAAGAACCAGGTCCCTAGGTCTAAGGTCAAGGTCATATTTAGAGGTCAAAGGTCAAATTCAAGAATGACTTTGTACGGGACATTTCTTCTTCATGCATGGAGGGATTTTGATGTAACTTGGACCAAATGTTCATCACCATGAGGCACCCTTGTTTTTAGAATTACGTCCCTTTGTTGTTACTATAAATAGATTTTATTGTAACTTTTTTATTACTGGCGGTAGAGAAAAATCGAGACCACTTTTCTGTGGTACACCATGCATGTTACATCTAATTTTTAGGTGTATTTTGACCTATCTCTACCTGGTAAAGAGTTTCTTGTGGACTTGTATTATATAGATTTTTTTTTTTTTTTTTTTTTAAAGATTAATTTCCCTTTGTTGTTACTATAAATAACTTACATGATAACATTTTTATAATCAGCCAAAAAAATTCAATATGAAAACAACTGTAGGTTTTTATATATATAAATTTTAATCCAAGTGTTTTGTTATACTATATTGTATATATAGTACAATATTGTTTATACATCATTGACAGATATCAGTTCATTATGTTATACTGCAGTAGAGAAAATTAGGTGCCTTCCAGTAGGGGACTTTGTATTGCATGGCAATACTTCATTCACTTGTTTAATATGTTATAGAGATCTGAAAAGTTTGATATATTCCACGAATAACAAGTTCATCTATATCCAGCCCGCAAATCACGTTTTTATTAGGTTAATATACGATACAGATTATTAATGTAACAAAACTTAGTTTGTGGGGTTGGGCTAAATGCAAAAGTGACAATTATTGAACCATGAAGATGTTTCATTTGACACTTTTAACAGACGACTTATTGCTCACCATATTACAATCTGACAGTCATTTTTAGTGTGTTTTATTAGTTTTGTATATATCATATGCATTTTCTACAACAATTACCGGGAAAATGTGTCCACACAAAGCCTAGTAACAATGCAATATTACGATATACTCGCACTTTTTTTTGCAAAAAAATATTTTGCTGGTTTTTTTTTCTGCGTAAAATTATACAACTGTGTAATATTATACAAATATAAAATGAATACCTGTATCAAGTGACCATCTAGAATGTAAACATGTCTTGACAATACCGCACCTTGCGTAAACAAAGGCAATCTTAGGCATTTATGTCATTTCTAAGAGGTACCTTTGGAATTTTCCGTAATATTCAGCTGTATACTCACACTAATATGTGGTAGCTCATTCTTGCTAATAAGAATTCATTTATTCATATTTATAAATAAAAATGTACAAAATATTGAAATTTGCCATTAGAACGACTTTTGAAAAAGTGCCCAAACGATATTTTTTTATAAAGATATTGTTCCAGTTTCGTGAACAACACAAATTAGTAACAAAGTGTACCAAATGTTTTAAATGTAGTTGAAAATTTGTTATACGATCAGCCAGATGATACCAGGTTTTCATATTTATTCCTAGCAATCAGTTATTTTTTTCCATCTCAGGTAAACAGAATTTAATGCAGCCCACGTGATATAAACATGCAAACAAACCAAATATCTCTTCCTGATTAAGGTAAAATAATTTATATGACATTGTGATATCTGGCTAGGATTTACAAGAGCAGGTGAGCGAATATATAATCATTTTGTTTTGAATAAGTTTATTGAATTTTAATTTAATTCAGTAACCTTTTTAAAATACGAAAGAAAAGGAGATGTAAATTATATATTAATTTCTGTTACATTATATATGCGAAGTTTCTTGTTTAAATTTCTCCTTGAAAACATTTTTACTTATTCGTTTGTCAGCTTTCTTCTGGAGACGTTGTTCTTTGTGGCGCAATAAAACTTGCATAATCTTATTTAATGCATTTTAAGCTATATGTAAACAGAAAATGTCAACCAATAAAGTGTGTTTTTTAATGAGAGGGAATTATTTCATAATTCAGCTAGAAATAAAAATTGCTACGTAGATCGCCAATTACTGCATTCTCTACACCAGAAACTATCGCAATACTCGTTGCATGGCGAAAATTTTGTTTCAAATGAAAGCTTCACTAAAGCCATAACGTACCCTTTGATCTACCAGTCACCTAACGAAGACTTTCAACAATTTCTTTTTAACTATATGATAATGTCTGTGAATAAAGTTCAGTGTTCTTAGTACCTAAACTCGGGTGCAAACAACCTGATTGAAACCTTATTGTCGTTTTACTCGTAGATGTTAAAGCTACTCGCCCACAGATTGGGTGAAAATTTTCAACATCTTAATTTTCACCAAGTTAGGTATAGAATGTAAATATGACACTGAAAAATGATGAAGTAAGTAAAAGTTAGATATTGATAAAATGAAAGAAGAATGCAAATTTTTCTGCATTATTTCAAAAGCGGCGACCATTTTACTACCTTCTGCACAACTTGATAATTTTGATTATTTATAAGAGTATCTTGCACAAATCTTTTGTCAATAAGTTTGTACTACTAGTCACTTGCAGAGTACTCACTTTTTATAGAAGTTTGAGACAAATTATTTTCACCTTAAATGTGCGAGTCAGTCCCTTTAAGCGATAGAATAATTACTTTATTATATGAATAACGGTGTTTTTCACGGTACTAGTCAATGATACATAGTCATGCAATACGAGTTTTAGTGAATCAGAGAAGAACATAATTTATTTTCAGCTTGACAAAATGCTTTTTAAAAGTTAATTGTATAATTTTACAGATTGAAATACCTTTGTTGGGTTTATGTCACTGATTTATTTGATAGTATATTGGTTTATCCCAAAACTGTATTACTATATAATTTCTGCGTTTGTTTTTAAGGTTTGCGAAAAAGCCAGGAGAATAAAGTCTTTTTATTTTCATTTATATAATTGTCCAGCTGTTCTTACTCCATTCCATTAATCAAAGTTTGATACTTTAATGTTATCAAACACGCCAAAGATCTATTGCCGGGATATTTTGAATAGAAACGGTTTTTAACATATTGTGATGAATCAAACAATCTGCATTAATTCTACTGACCTTTCTAGACCCGGGCAATACAGGGCAAAACTTGTAATGGCCAAGGCAATACAGACCGGTATAATAATTGTGCATATAGGTAAAAATGTATAAAATTTTGACGGCAGCAATTAAAGAATATGTTTCGGTGTATATATATAACACAGGGAAGGAAATAATGGCAGCATCATGTTTGATTGATGAAACCTCCAGTCAGCCAACTGTATCTATTTAGTTTAAACAGATGTAATTTTATATCACACAATACAGTAAAAAAAATACATAAATCTATGAACGAAATGAGATCGGACTTACAGATCGAATCTTATAATAAAATTTAGAATGACAATGTTAGTGATTTTAAAAAAAAAAAAAAAAACCTTTCAGTTTTGAATATGTAGGTGTATTACGTGCAGCAGTATGTTCTCTTGTTTATGCATTGACTACGCAAATAGGTTATGAAAAGGTTGCGGGTCATCAATTCTAATTCAACAACAAACATTAAAAGCTAAGTTTATGCTTCAGTTGACTGGTTCCATTTTCATTCAAATGTTGAAATTATTGGAGAGGTCTATCAAGACCTCTTCATAGTGTTGCCTTTCAAACTAGGAGGATTTAGACTAATCTACTAATTTTACGGCGTTAGATTACACTTTCTAGCTCAAATTACGAAGAGCCAGTCTAAAATGGCCCAATGCGCTTGCGCACAAGAAAGTTTTGAAATCCTCTAAGACGAAATAATTGTTGATTTAAAATAAAGAAATATAGTGTAATACTTTTGTTACAAATGTTGGAAAGGGTTCAGTTATTCAAAGATATACATATGAATTGGATCACGTTAAAATGTATTTCGTTCAATTAAATGAATTTATTGTTCAACTGGCGGGTTCGTTTGCCCCGTTCGGAAGACCTGCCGGAATAAGAAGAGTTCTTCCGAGCTTCTGTGTCTTTCACCCGATAGTCGGAGATGTTAATCACGTGATCAAAACAAGGCGACAATTCGACATATAAACCTTACAAACTGAGTAATAAATAAGAACAAATAAAATGTTTAGAATTTCTTTTTCAAATAGCACATTAACAATAAAAAAAATCACTGAATAAAATACATTTAAAAAAAGAATGATATATTTTCACTTCCGACAAACGTCCGTTCGATTGGAATTTTCTTCTAAGCTTTTCTAAAGCTTCTCGGAAGCTATTCTCTTGGGCCCAAACGAACGGGGCAGTTGACAAACTACACTGTCAGGTGAGGTTCACGCAAAAAAATTGGTAAGATGCTAATTTGGCAGCTTTCGCTAGGGCAAAAAAAAAACAAGGAAGAATATCCAACAGGGAAAGCCACGTTCCAAAAACGCAGCCTCCCCAAAGGCACACACGAACAACACTCGCACACACACACACACACGCACACACGCACACGCACATACACACACACACTAAACACACAAGGACAAAACAAACAAATACAGGAACACAATGGGGCACCGCCTTGGAACGGTCAGTAGCAAAACCACCGCTGGGTAGTTTAAACCGGTTTATGGTGCGCCTAACCTCACTCTTACCTCCATCATGTTCCAAAGTCACAAGACAGTGTAAATAAAAATTATCCCCGCCAGGTGAAACCCTAACATACGTAAAGGCAACAGAAGGCATGTAATGTAAAACACAAAAATGCTCTTGTGTATATATATATATATATATGTGCTATCCTTAAGAACCTAAAACGCATGTACTCAATGCCTTTGCAGAAGACAGAGCAACAAGGGAAAGTCTACAATTGTCAGTGTACAATTATTGCAATGGTAGCTTTTGAACATTTTTAAATGAAATTCAGTAACTAGGAAATGCTTGGGCCTACAGTCCTCGGATTGGCGGAGGTTGATCATAACCTGAAGATGACTTATGGATTTTGAGGTCATTAGGTTATGGTCACAGTGACTATGGTCCCTAATAGGTCACAGTGACCTGCAACATGGAAACTGTTTTTCGTCTATAGCACAACCTATCATACCTATGTCTCTGATATAACTTTAAAAGGAGCAACACTGAACCTCTCCTAGGTTTCTTTTTTAAAAGAAGCCTACTTGTATAATAACTATGAATCAGATAGAAGATATGAAATAAAATCTTCAAGCATTAAGAAACCGAAAGGAAACGAGCACGGCGACCGGCTGACAAAAAATCACTTCGCACCCTCTATCAAATATTTTTTTTCCTATGCAGCTCCAAAATAGACCCAGTTTTTACGAACACTCTACTCAGTGAAGAGGCTAATCTTCAACTGTTAGTTTTTCAAATAAATACTGAAGAAAACTTTGATTTCTGACCCATGATTGGTTAAAAAGGAAAGGTAAATATTAAATCTGTTTTGAATTACTGATTGTTGACCTTATAGTTTATCTGTCCTACCATAACTTTCTTTTGCTCTAACTAAAAGATAAATAAGATTTATTACGATTTGACTCAAATATTATCCTTCAAAAGCTCATTACCGTAAATGGTCATGTTGATGTCCGAGAGTAAATAAATCACTGTCTAATCTCACATGACAATTATTATGAACAATAAGCAACTACGTTGCAATAAGACCCCAGGTACATGTATTTGGCAGTAAAACGAGTTACGGATATATATTGAAACGTGATCTGAATTTTTGTAAACAATTCCTTGAATATATAGTAATGAAATACATACTCAGGATTTTAAAGTGACATGTTCATCTCCATCAAGGTCATCAGCTACAAGATCATCGTTGTTTCTTCATAACTATCGAAAACAAATCCTCTAAAATAACTGCAACAATTATTAAAAACCATAAGAAATATTACATAACATACATATGCCAGTGTCAATGAAGGTTGGGTTGGAAGTTCTTACAAATATGTACTGCCAAAATATAAATTTTGAGTGAAGACAAAGACAGGTTTTCCCATTAACCATGAGAAATCCATGATCATATGTGTCCCGCATAGTCCCGCATAGTCATTACCATACAAATACAAAGTCATATTCAAAAGTTCATGAAATTTACAATGGGAAATACCCTCATTTAAATAAATGGTACCAATAATTCTCGTTTACAAATGTATTTAAAATCAAAAATTGATACCATATACATAAACTGAGATATTTCTAATGGTCTTTTTGCATGTCAAGGCCACTATGTTAAAACAGCTTTACCATTGTGTTTCAAAGTATTTCGCCCGTACCCTTTCTACAAATGTATGATACTACCTTTACGCCATTTTCCCACCATTTTTTCTTTACTTTTAAGTATATTTTTCTAACATAGATTGTATTCATCTACCTTTTTAAACGCTTTAATACACTATACAAAAAGCATGTTTGCAAGTTCATTTCATAACGATATCCTGCTAATTGAATAATATATATACAGTTGATGTACACACTTAAATGGATGTTTACAAATTCATTGCCTTTGTTTACTCGTTCAACCGAACAAGTTAATAGTACGTTCTGTTCAGGTAAGTTATAAAGTACAAAAAAAATCACCAAACTTCATTCGTGGATGTGTACAGTAAACCAAATATTTCAATGGGAATGTCTGTGACTTTTGTCAAAGTTTTAGTTTTATCTCAATTACTATTTTTACTAAAACACTTCCAATTGCATTGGATACCCCGACTTATCTAGGAAGCATTTAACCATACGCGTGTAATGAATGGGTTAGTGCAGCTCTGCACCAACAATTCGTATTATTGCTTTATCATGCAAGTCGCCTCGAACATAAACTGTAACCTTGACTCGAATTACATACACGGAAAGAGCCTATCCTATTTGATCCAAATAAATGAATTGCGTCAATTCGTGCCCGGATAAAGGTGCAAAATCTAGAACTATTTTTTTTCGAACGCACAGTTGATGTTTAAAATGTTGTTTTGATTAGTAAGCGCCAGATAAAGGAGAAAATTAAAAGCAAAACTCATTTATTCAAACACTTTAAAGATAAACTTAAGATATCATAGCAAGGAAAATGCAAAATTTAAACACATAAGATGAATTTCTTAAAACGAATCTAAAAAAAAATATATATATATGGCACAAACTGAGATACTCCGACCGTAAAATAATATCGGATTATTTTACCAGTGAAAATGCACTTCGTATGTTCATACCAGGTCTCCATTTCCTGCGTTCATTGAATGAATACATGACTATAGCAATTGTTTTCAGACACTTAAAATGACATTTTCATACAAGGGTTATAATAATACAGTACTAGCTTCTTTTTCTATTATCTAATACTACTTAAGAGGAGGGTCTGCTTACTCATTAAACCATGGGCCCTGTTTAATCTCTAAACTGTAGCTGCGTTTACTCTCGCAGTTAAATGTGCGAGTGCGGTAATTTTCTAAACCAGGATTCTGTTCATTCTCTAAACCAACTGGCGTGCTACGATACTGTTTTCTATCTAAACCACGGGTGAATTTACTCTCCATACCATGGTCCTGTTTCCTCTGTCTAAAAAGTGGGTGAATTCAATACCTAAACCACGGTCTTGTATATCAAATTACGGGTCTATTTCAGATATCCGATGACGATCTTATTAAATTGGCCAAAGAAGAATTAAATGAAATACCTGAAAAAAGAGCTGAAGATGTAAACACACTAAGAAAGAGAATTCAGAAACATCCCGGTATTTCCAAGTATTTTCTATAGTATGATAAAACATCTACATGACATGTGAATACCTCATCAAACCGTAATGAAAATATGATCTTTAATACCATCACATATTTCGTTTCCTGCGTATCAGTACATTACATGTGTATTCTGAAACACATTTTGCTATATATGTGTGCATGGTAAACAAAATTCATCAAATGTAGAAAGAACAAGGGCTGAGGTGACATGTGTTTATAGACAGGCACATGAAAAACAGTAGTTTCTTCATTAGCAATATATTTGTTTGGTTATTGCACATCAAGGTTTGCAGTTTCTCTTGATCTAGCTTCACACCATTATCTTACAGGCCTAAATATTCGTACTGACGATGCATACTTATTGAAATTTCTACGAGCCTCAGCATTCGACCAAGATGCCGCCTACACACTTTTACTGAAATATTTCGAATTGAAAGCAGATGAGAAAAATAAACAGCTATTCACAGACTTGCGATCTGCAGCAGTGAAGCACGTGGTTGAGTCAGGTGTAGTAGGTTTACTTCCACACCGTGACAAACAAGGAAGAAGAGTTTTGGTTTTAAGACCAGGTGTGTAAACATTTCATTTGTTAGTCGTCCAACCAAAACGTGGACTGGAAGATTAACAAAATTTTGCAACACATCTGCGGCGGATGTCTCTAAATTGTTTTTGATACTAGTAAAATGTGTTAATGTTGAGTTCTACCCAAGCTGGAGCTAGCGGGCGTGAACGGTAGCATACATTTCCACCACCGTCAATGAATAGGCTCAATCAAACAAGCCTGCAACATTTTCTTTTTCGTCGTGTTGGGCGACCTATGGAGTTTCCACTTTGTCTATTTTATTAAACTTGTTACCGGAACAGTGATCCATCGAAAGTTTGAAAAAAAAAGAAACATGAAAAGCTTTTTGAACTGTTTACTAACGAATCGTTTCAAAACTGAAAACAATCATACAATTTACTTTGCAGGTAAATTGGACCCAAGTCAGTTCGGACCACCCGACATCTTCAAAGCATCATTCATGCTTATCATCAAACTCGCTGAGGTACAATATTACATGAGGAAGTGAACGATGGTTTTCAGATTTTCAACCGTTATGCTCATTAGTATTGATAAAACCGCTTCGGTAGCCTAGTGGTAAAGAGCACGCTTCGAGCGCGGGAGGTCGTAGGTTCGATCCCTGGCCGCGTCACACCAAAGACGTTGAAAATGGTACTAGTAGCTTCCTCGCTTGGCACTCAGTATTAGGAGGATAGTGCTAGGACTGGTCAGCCCGGTGTCAGTATAATGTGACTGGGTGGGGTATCATGTCACGTGTCTACGGGGTGGTATTCCAGTGAGGCAGCACTATAAAGTTGGGCATTGTGCTCACTGCTACAAGTAGACAACGTCGTTTATATGACTGAAAAATTGTTGATGAAGACGTTAAACGCGAACACACACAGTATTGATAAATTGTAACACTACTTCAGATATGTTTACAGTCATTCTATTTACAAAAATGGTGAATTATTGGCTCACGGCGTCACACCCTGGTTAAGTTTTTCGTACCAGTCCACATTTTGACAAAGTCTTTTGAGATAAAGCTTTGAAACTTTCAACACTTGTTTACCATCACCATGTCCAGTTATAGGCAACAGTACATAATTCTGTCAAGCATTTTGACTGAATTATGGCCCCTTTTGACTTAGAAATCTTGGTTAAGTTTTTCGTACCAGTTCATATTTTGACAAAGTCTTTTGAGATAAAGCTTTGAAACTTTCAACACTTGTTTACCATCACCATGTCCAGTTGTAGGCAAGAGTACATAACTCCATCAAGCATTTTGGTTGAATTATTGCCCCTTTTTGACTTAGAAATCATGGTTAAGTTTTTCGTACCAGTCTACATTTTGACAAAGTCTTTTGAGATAAAGCTTTGAAACTTTCAACACTTGTTCACCATCACCATGTGCAGTTATAGGCAAGAGTACATAACTCAATCAAGCATTTTGGCTGAATTATGGCCCCTTCTGACTAAGAAATCTTGGTTAAGTTTTTCGTACCAGTTTATATTTTGTGTAAAGAGTTTGACATATGGCTTTGAAACTTTTATATCTTGTTCAGTATTATAGTCTCTATCAATAGGCAAGAGTACATAACTCTGAATTATTGGCTGAATTATGACCCTTTTTGAACTTGGAAATTGGTTCTGTTTTCGTATATGTCCATGTTTTGTCAAGACTATTTGACATATGGCTTTTAAACTTTAAACACTTGTTTATCATTATGATTTCCATCTGCCGGCAAGAGTACATAACTCTGACAACTATTTTGGCTGAATTATGGCCCTTTTTGGACTTTGAAATTTTTGTCCAAACTATTTGAACTGTGGCTTTGAAACTTTTAACACTAGTATATCAACATGATTTCCATCTGTAGGCAAGTGTACAAAACTCTGTCAACTATTTTGGCTGAATTATGACCCTTTTTGGACTTGGAAATTAGTTAATTTTTTTTATACAAGTCCATATTTTGCCTAACTAACTTAACATATTTGCCACATGGTCACACATTGCCATTTAGTGCAAGACTAATCGAAATCCACAAATACTGGAACATATTTTGTTTAATCCATTTTTTTCTTTTGTCTGAAAATCTCAATCAATTCTTCGAATAGTCCAGCACGCTGTCATCCGACAGCTCTTGTTAGAGTTTGTGTGTGAGGGGAGGGAGTGGGGAAAGGGCTTCATGGGGATTGAGCCCCATTGCATAAATCAAACGCACTCGCGTTTCCATATCTTA
Source organism: Mercenaria mercenaria (assembly GCF_021730395.1). Classification (NCBI taxonomy): domain Eukaryota; kingdom Metazoa; phylum Mollusca; class Bivalvia; order Venerida; family Veneridae; genus Mercenaria; species Mercenaria mercenaria. Next base: position 50,280,985 of record NC_069371.1, read on the forward strand.
ACAGCAAGACTGATATTGATTATAGAAATTTGGAATACGAAAACCTAATTCATTTTTTTTAAACTATATTTTTAAAATGCGTTTATATTCAGACATAAAACAGTATACCAATTATCACGTCATTTCATTGAAAACTGACTTAAGTACTGAAAAAACCTTGGACAAGACAATTTTGTTATTTTTTATGCAGGACGAAGAGACACAGATCAGAGGTTGTGTTGTTCTGTATGACATGAAGGATATGGGGTTTGGTCAGATGACGCATATATCACCATTCTATGCTAAACGAAGTGTGATGCTTTTCCAGGTGACGTGTTATAAGTATATACAGATCATACCAAAGAAGTTATTTTATAAGAATTCCGCAGATAATGTTACAGCAAACACCATTCAAGCACAAAATGTGTCAAAAGCTAAAATAATTGAATACTATTTCGTTTTAAAGAGTTCGTTTCCCTTGAGACATTAATTATGCGTTTCGTCCTGGATTGAGCATATATAAAATTGTTTGTTTATAGCATTTGTTAAGCTTGGTCATTAACCCTTACCCTGCTAAATTTCTAAAACGAACTTATCCATCTTTAATTTGGACAGTACCAGTAACTGTTAAAAGGGGTGCTTACCAAAAAGATACTGACTGAATGGCGAACAGTGCAGACCAAGTGCAAGCTGATTTTGTCTGCCCTGGTCGCAAAAGCAGAATCACTTGCCGCCAACAGGCTAGTGGTTAAAAACCGAAAAGAGCATGTTGCAGTATTACCTTTACTATTGCATAGTTCATGTGTATTTGCACTTTACAGCGTCCAATGATTTAATATATAGGATCTTCTTGAAATGCTTACTACGTATGTTTCGCTTTACCCACTTTAAACATTAAATCTATGTTTTCCAGGACAGTGTCCCAGTAAGGTTTAAATACATCCATGTGGTGAATGAACCCGCTGTGTTCGACTACTTGCTCGCACTGGCAAAGCCATTCATGAGTCAACAAACCGTGGACAAAGTATATAACGTCATGGATATATTATTTTAAATATATAAACACACCAAGACTTAAACATTACATATAAATCTTTTCTTATGAAATATACATACTGTAATTACCAGTTAGATAAATTCGTGTTATATGAAACTTGTTTTATGTGTAAAAGTATGGAACAATATTTAATTTCTCAGCAGCCTCATGGCAGAAAGGATAAATATCTAATGAGTGCACTTAATTTAGAAACAATTGTAATATATGTAGAAAAAAATATTTAAGTTAAATTAAGACGTTTTCATGCATTAAAATGTCTGTTAAGATTGTGTTACATATATCACTAAAACTGTAAGTAAATGGGACATAAAATGTAACTGATTATAAACTGAAGCACGAAGATGATAATTATATTTTGACAAATGTTTTACAGTGATGACAGTACGATTCTTAAAATATGTACATCGATTTAACCTAAATTAGAATATTTCATTTTCAGATGTTGGTACATGGCCATAGACTAGAGGAATAGGCAGAGTATTTTGATTTGGAGTACATTCCAGAAGAATATGGGGGAAAGGCTCCCCCATTCTCAAGCCAGGTAAATTCTAAAACTTACTGGAGACCACAACTGGAATGACAATTTTGTAATAATAAACAGTTTAAGTTCATGTTGTCCATTAACAAGAACACGAAAACAACAGCGGATTTTGCAAGAATTTGAACAAAATTCTAGTTTGTTTTTCACTGTAATAGATAATACATTTAATTTTGCCATAACTAAAAACGATTGTTGTATTTTATTACATGGAACGTATGCGATATATATTATTTACTTAAGTTGTTGTTGACCTTACAGTTGTAAAATTTAAAGGGGCACACTCCTAACAGTAAATCAACTCAAAATTATCAAAAATGATAACAGCGTTTATTATTTGTTCAAAATGATGAATCAATATAAATTTAGTATATATTTTATGAAACAAGTTTTCAGCTAGTTTTTTTGTGCCTGACGCTTTAGAGAACTTTGCTACATATTTTATAGATACCACGACTGGTTGGTTAATAACATAATAAGAACTCACCAAAGCATTTTTGGTTTTTAATTTTCTTTACAATTAATAGCTAAAGCTCACATAATTACGAAAAATTTAACAAAAATGTCTGCGCGCGCAATTTTAAAGATCGACTACTGATAAAATGGACAAGAAAATTATTATTTTTAAAGCTGACCTGTACTATCTGAAAAACAGAAAATTCAATAGAACAGTTCATCTCTTTTTCATAACTGCACACTTTTATTCCGAGTATTCTGATAAACCGTCTAGCATTTTAACTTGCTCTATTTGTAGGAAATGAAGAAGACAATATTAGATTGCGATAAAGAATTTGACGCCGAATCTAAGAATAACCTCGTAAATGCGAAAAGTGACAGGTATACGGACGGAATAGCAGGAACATACAGGAAACTTGAAATTTAAACTTAAAGATTAATTAGCTTGAACTTCAGCAGTTCTGTTTTATTTCTCCAAGATGTTCAATTGCAGTTAACATTAGACAGAACTTACGGGAAGTTCAAGGTGCAGATCAAGATGTTGTTAACATCATTGGATCATTACTGTACAATATCTAAAACATACTGTCACTGTATTATATCATTGGAAGTATGAACTATAACATTTCAATCGACTACGTGAAACATTTCCATTGTTTTTAAGAAAATAAACAGTTTCCAAAGGATTAAAAATGACAGCAGTTTGAAATGCACATTTCTCTTATACTGCAAAAACTGATATAAAAACATGAACGTGAAATGTTTATCATATCATTTTGACTTTTCCGATCATATATTTTTAATTAAAAACGAAAAGGAGTAAAATCTAGGTATGTAATGATTTTTCATTAAACAGTGCTTTCTATTAGACAAATGCCAATAATATGACTATATGTGGACTTTGCTTATCAGTTGTACTCTCTCGAAGTAGTAAAATTTCGTAAATATGCAAAATGACTTCCAGAAATAGGCTGGTTTACAGTAGTAGACAAGCGTTTGGTTCCATTCCATCAGTTTAGAATCAGTGACAAGAGCTTTTCTAGAGGGGGTGAAGTGTTTGTAAGTGAAATATAGAGTATGCCTTAGTAAACCTACTAAAGCAGAGAACACGAAACTCCTTTTTTAAAAACTATGTTATTTCACCAAGTTGTTTATCTTACAAGTTTAACTATTAAATAGTGTTCAAGAATAGTGTTAATTCCAGGGTTAAAGAACTTTGTTCAAAGATGGAGAAGTGAAGTTAATAACTCCAGTAAATGTTTCAGTTATCGTATTTATAAAGAAGACTTTATAAAAAAAATCAACATTTTGTCATTGGATCTGGCAATTTAGATACATGAATCACAAATTACTTATGAAAAATTGAAGTTTTCACAAGATAGACAGAAATCTTAGAACTTGTCACCTTTGCAGTAAACGAGTTTCTTCATCTTTTTAATCACTCTATAGCTGCAAGAAGGAAATATTTAAACGAGTACCATTACAAAAATCTAAATACTCGCAAATTTTCATAACTGGTGAATAGTGGTGACAAAGCAACATTGATAAAATTACCGATTTTCTGTAAACGCTCTTTAACGGTAGAAAATTTTGACATGTATATTCGTAATCGCCGTTTATATAATATAGTCATGTTTTGTACTATCACACTTAAATATTATTCCATTACTCCTACTGGTTGGGAACCATTTTCCGGACAGGACCAGTTTCCGGACACATGTAATATCCGCTTTATTTCGTTGTTATTCATGTAATTGTTTCATCTAGATCATTTAGATGTTTGTTCTTCATGTCTACAACAAACCACTATTTTATAAAGCTGTATAATGTTTAGGTTTTTGATGATAACTCACCTGCATTTACAAAACAACTTTCTGTCTTAACGGGCATGAAGACAGCATTGCGCACGCGCAGTAGTTCACATATGCCGAGGTATCAAGTGGGGAAGAAAAAATCAAACTACATAATGACTGTCTGCTTATAACATGTTCTACTTTTAATTTCACGCCAAAAGTTACGTAAGATGCAGGGCTGTCGATTTTTGCACTAATTTTATTCTATATCTTTTGGAATTATCAAGAATTCGTATAAGACGAAATTCGCGTTTTTTTTTTTTATAGTCAACCTCGGTTTGCTTTCGTAGCTGCTATTGAACGTCGGGTTATGTTTCATGTGCAATTTTGAAGAGATGAATGATAAAGAAATGTGTAGAAATAGTTTAATTACTTATTTTGATATCAAATTAACAACAAAGCACTGTAAAATATTTGTCCGGATACGGGTTTTAAACCTGACGGGAAAAAAATAACTTATTTTAGTGACCCTATTTGAGGCCCCATGGAACCCATATTTTACGTCACAACGCGATGCTGATTACAACATCGGATGTGGAAGGAGCTGAAATTTGTGCAGTGTGGGCTCCATTTATTTCAAATATTTTTTTCGGGAATAATGGAGCCGAAATATGAAAATGTGTCCAGAAAATGGTTCCCAACCAGTGGTATTCATTGTCATTTTGCCATTTTCTTATTTTGTTATTGTTTATTTTGTTGTTGTCAGATGTTTTTTTTTTTTTTTTTTTTTTTTTTGTTTTTTTTTTAATTAATGGGCCTTGACCTTATCAATAAAGTTAACTTGAAACTTGGTAAGTATTATCAAGGTTGTCCGGTCAACGTAAAATTACACTAGCATCTTTTATATACACTATAGTCTAACTGTATGATGTTATTTTGATAGTTGTACTTTCATATTTCGTAGACATGTAAGCGTTCAAAATTCACCGTAAGATGATTTTTTTGGTTTTGGAATGTATACTAAAGATGGTGCATGCATTAATATGCTGAACCGTGCCTTTGGTTTTAATAACACTGTACATATCTTACTAGAGGTTCCAGTGAGAAGTCTCCTGCAAATACATACTGAACGTGGAAAGAAATCTGTTTAACCTTGAAGACCATTTATTTATTTGGGTTTTACGGCGCACCAACACAGTATAGGTCATTTGGCGCCAAACAGGACTACAAATTTTGGTTCCACACCTCATTTACATCGAAATAAAAACATGAGGTATGGAATCAAAATTTGCATACCTGCTGGAATCACAGAGTTACTGCAAAACCATGTGTTAAGACCCTATTAGTCGCCTCTTACGATCATGCAAGGGTAAGGTAGTGGTTCCAATTCTTTTCATTCACAGATCGTCCCAGAACCACATGGGGCTGATGACTATTTTAATCCGTTCTATAGACAATAGCATACAACTGCATAGCAAACTGAAGACTGTGGCGTTGGTGTTACACTGACATTCAAATCTATGTGTCGTTCACAATGGACTAAGTTCCCAATGTTTTCCAGAGCAATATTTACTATTATATATAATATAAGATTCACACTATGTACCCGGATAATCCTAACTATGTTCAGCGACCCTAACTCAGTGCCAACATGGCTGACAGAAAGACGATGTATGTAGTTAATTTCCTTGTCTTTTTTCATGTTTTTATGTTAGTATGCAATGTTAGCGTAAAACTTTTGATAGTCATAATATCCTGTATTGATAACATGTTTTGTGTACTAAATATTTCAATCGAAAAGTCACATTATATGACTGGAATTCATTAAAATGTACTCAAAGTTTAAGTCTTCAAAATGAACATGTTTTATGTTTCTAACTGTTTCAAAGTACCAGAAATTGCAGAAGACCTTACATATCAAATGAAATTAGTTCCATAAAAAATCTCTTTGGACAGTGTTTAACAGTATCAAAGTTTGAAATTGATTTTTATAGCTTAAAAATTGTATTGATTAGAGGTGGGTTTAAATTGCGGATAATTCCTAACGGGATAGGAAACAGTGCGGGAAAATACGAACTTAGAATGGATAAACACCTAACCAAACGAAAACGGCTGTTCGTCTGTGCTTTATTTAAAATGGACTGTTGAGTGTTTCGAAGTTCTTTGACCTACCCACCACCCCTGCAGGGATGTGGGATTCCCAAAACTTATCCGACTCGTGACTTTTGCCGGCGGACAAGTGCATTTTTCATTCTGTGTGTCCGCGGACAAGCATACTTTTTTCAGTGGGGAAAATGAGAAAAACAAAATTATCATTAGTTTTGTGTTGCTTTAAAGGGTGTATGGAGGTGATAAAGATAAGGGTTCTTTGACAAGGCCCTCGCACATACTGTAACCGGTGACTATGATAAAATATCAGAAAAAGATTTAGGTACAAGAAATTTTTTTAACGTCGGAATAAGTATAAGAATAAAAAATAAAAATAAGAAGAGTCACATTTTACAACATGCATTTAAAAAAACATAAAAGAAGAAATCATATACATGCTAAAGGGAGCATAAGAACTTAAAGTAGCTGAAGAAAACCATTTGCATCATCAGCATGCATATAGCATTCTGTAACTAAAGCTAAAAAAGGAAAACAAGGGTTACACACACAGAACTAAAAAGGACATTTAAAGACATCAGAAACGTAAACAACTTAAAAAAAGTATTATGACAAGTTTGTAAGTAGAATTCCAACTGCTGAGACAATAAGTCACTGTCAAAGGAAATATTGGAGCCAGTAGTCAGCCAAATTAAAATCAAAAGCACACAGAGATCGCAAGTATGACTAAAACAAGTCAGAACGTTTTAAGAGTCTTTCTCTGAATTCATCTGGCTTTGCACCATTGCATGGGCATTTATTTCGGGCATGACCTCAAAAGATCCCTAACCTGCTTACGCGATTTCAGACTTTAATAAACGTTAAAAGGCAAATATTTCAACAGCTTATTTTTTTACCACAGTTACTGTGATATGCTTTCTTTTCATTGTCATAAATAAAGAACTCGATCTCCAGTCTATTTGCGCTTTATGAAGGTTTAAATATTACAAATCAGAGCAAGTAAAAATTTGACTATGGACAAGTGGATTTTAAAGTGTCCGTGGACAAGTAAAAAATGTAAGGAAAACCCACACCCCTGCCCCGTCATCCATGCATCAATCCCCCCCCCCCCCCCCCACCACAAAACCACCACACCACACACTTTTCTCCTTTTTTACCGTCTGAAATATATCTATTTAATAATTAATCATAAATCTAATCCCAACTTGTCCATGTGGTGAAGAAGGTCAGACTGCGGAATATACTTCAGAGATGTAAAAGGCAGGGACCAGGAGCGAGCTGCGATTTGGCCGGTAGATACCTCAATCCACCAGAAAATTGTATGGAGACATTGAGGATCTGCGGCAAACCACAAGTTTCATCGAGGCTACTGGTCTGACAGTGTAGTCGCGAACGATAAGAAGAAGAAGAAGATCCCATTTAAACAATATCAAAACTATTCCATTAGCGCCTCTATAAAAACCTCTTACACTATACGATATACAAGATTTGAAACAAACACAGTTCTTCTGAAACAGTGTGTGTGTGTGTGAGAGAGAGAGAGAGAGAGAGAGACACAGAGAGAGAGAGAGATGGAGGGAGAGAGTGTTTGGGGTTACAGAACTTCGAACATTGGTGGTATTAAACAATTTCTTATATAATAATATATTAATTTTGACTTTTATACTGAGTTATTTTGGAGGGTTTATCCAGATTTTTGCAAACATTGCTATTTGCATGATATTAAAATCATGAAAAAATATTTGACTGTAGTGGGGATACATATAACATCTTGTAAAATTTTAAAGACAAAGTTTGAAGACAATACTGCTTATAAAGTAATGTTTACAATAATCAGACCATGCCCATGTCAACTCATTCATTTCTATAGAATACTAGTCAGTTTGGTGTTTATACGTCACGCAATTTCGTGTAAGTTAGGTTTATATCGATTCCTCATGTAAACTGAGTTCGGTTTTTATCAACTCAAGGTTAGGTTTTTATCCCTTTTCTCGCTGTCAGTACATTTGAACATTATTGGTCAACATGTAGTTTTGGTTAACAACATAGTGTAACGGCCTATAAAGAGTATATCTTTGCTTTCAAACAACAAAATAGTCGAGGCATCAAAGCATAGAAGTATTTTTTAAAGATTTTTTGTAAAAGTTTTCATTGAAAAAGTTGCCTTGTTCGTCGTTTTTCCACCTGAAAACACAAGGGTTGATATATTTAACATGATACATTTTGAAATAAATATACACTTGATCAATGGAGATAGATATAACAACAGAAACATTCCTTTATACATCGTAATTACACAGAAAACAAAGTTGAATCGGCTTTACATCCGCCATGTTGGCACTGAGTTGGGTCGCTGAACAGAGTTAAGATTATCCAGGTACATAGCGTGATATTGGCCTATTCATGCACACTTAAAATAAAAAATTTAAACTTCTAAAATTCGCCTATGATTTTAAAGATATTCGTTTGAATATACTAAAACTGAAATTTTATAAATAGTGCTTACATTATTATGTAGAATGACACGGAGAATTTGGATCAAGACATCAATATATTTTAAAAATAAAACCTTGAATGTTCACTAGCGTGTTTGTCTTCTGGTGGGATTATTTTAATATGTATAACAAGTAAAGAGAGGTAACTCATTTTAAAGACCTGACATTTAATAGCACAACTGTATATAGTCATATATAACCATGCAAATAAACAATATTAAAATGCAATAATACGTTGCCAACAACATATTTTAATATTTCATACTATTGCACTGAAACATGTAAAATTAATGGTAGTAGCCAACGATCTCGAACTTGGTGCAGTACATAAACTAAATCCTAAACTTTTCCGCAAAACACCTTTGAATGCGAGTTTATGTGATATTTTAAGTTATTACGAATACACACATTTTTCTTTAATTGCAAAAGGTTTAATTTTAGTAGTGCCTATAATGATATTTAGAAGTTGTTTTTGTTGAATATAATTCATATAATTATCAACATAACTTGATCCCAAAATGTATCAATTATACGTTCTAGGAAGAAGCACCTCCACAAGAATCAGGAAAGAGACGACAGTCTAGTGAAATATGTATTACGTTTTCAAGTCCATTAAAACGTTCTACATCTAGTGCTAATACAATGGTGCGAAACACACGTCATTGTGGCAAGTGAACTTACGTTTTGCGCCAGTCAACTAGTTAAATTCCCCCGTGGTGTTTTTGCTACAAAACTTTCTAAATGCTGTCCTGCCGCTTTCCTTCTAATGTACGTTACTTACATAATTCTCTTATTGCCTTCATCTGAATTGAATGAATGCAGGGCAGTGAATTACACGTAGCATGTGGTAAGCCTTGCTCCTTCTATTTCATCCTTGACTTAAAACGCTCCATTTAGATGTTTCTAACTCTATATTTCTATGTTTCCGTGCGTCTTCTACACTATCACTGAACCGATCTCTTGCACTTCCGGTGATATTTCATTCGTGTTAAAGTGAGGATCATGAACGACAACTCTGCTCGGAGATTGGCAACATGCCTGGGGCTAATTTCCACTACCGGACATCCGGACATGGTTTTATGGCTCTTTAGCCTGTGTCCCCCCCCCCCCCCCCCCCCCCCAACCCCCGATGTCTGGTTACGGTATCGCTCAATATCACGCGGCTTATATAATTTTCATTTATATAAATTACTTTGATTATATTTTCTTGTGTCTTTGCATGAACATGTATTCAGGTTTTAAAAGTAATCGCATAAATTGATTAAAACATTTAGATTTTAAAAACAGTCGTCTGTTACTTGAGAAAATGGTAGATTGAAGGCAATGTCAGTTTTAATCTTAGAAATATATTTTTGCAACTGCTTTATCATAAACAGGCAACATTTATTTAATATCATGTTCCTCATTCTAACCGATAATGTTACTTACTCTTCATCGAAGTCTTGCGGCTAAACACATTAATTATATTCGAGTAAAATATACCAGCAAGTCTAAATGTGACTGAAAATCAGATTTTGTTCAAAGTTTGTAGTATTTTCTATCCGGTTTTCCATTTAACGGTTTCCCCACAAGATATATTAGTCCAATTGAAAGCAAAATGTACGCGGTGCCAGAGTTGACTTATACTACTGCATGCGCACAATAACGCCGCATAGCAGCATAGCCGCATAAACGTGGTTTTTTTTTTTTCGTTTATGCAGTGATTTTCAACGCATAAACGTTTATGCGGCGACGCTCAACGCATAAAGCAGAAATTGCTTATATGGGGCGCAACTGTGCCTTTTTGCCACATAAAGAGGGTTAACTTAACAATTTAAAAATAGAGTTCTAATTTTCAAAAAAAAACGAGGTATGACGTTGATGAGATGATGATGATGAGATGATAGTTGTGGGATGATGATGGTGGGGGTGGGTTGTGATTGTGGTGAATGATCGTGGTTGTGAGATGTTGTTGATTAATGATGATTTAAGATTAGGGCGTAAAAATATTAAATGTCTTTTGAAAAAATACGGGAAAAGTAGGCAGGCAAATTGGTCAAATTTAAGGGAATATTTTAAAGTTGAGCCAAATTGAAAGTTGAAAATAAATTATTATTCCCCTTTGGGGTGTTCACATCTACATTTTCTTGGTTACAAATGACTAGTGCCTAAACACAATCAATGAAAGAAAGACGTCCTGATGACCCTATATCAGTCATCTGAGTCCTCTTGTTCAAGTGCCCAAAACTAATGTTGTGTTGAAATTTTTGGAAACAATATAACCTTTAAAAGTTTTTTCCTTTCGTTGCCTGGTAACCAGAGATATACGCTGATGACCTAGACGTGAATAAATTTCACAATCGCACAATTACCAGTGGTTCTTGACAAGGAAATAAATTTTTAGCTCATCTGAGCACAAAGAGCACATGTGGAGTTGTGAGGATTGTTGGATTTGTTTGTCCGTCCCTTAACAATTGACTTTTCTAAAACGTTTGAAATGACGTTGAAAGTGTGCATTGTCAGGGGTACATGCCCGTCAGTCTGACAAAAAGGGGAGAATATATGTTACGTCATACGACGATTCGATTTTCTGATTGTCCCAAATGACGGAGATGTGCGTTGTCGTAACATATATTCCCGCCTTTAGTTGGGCTAAACGTCATTTCAAACGTTTTCGCAGAAAGATCAATTGGTTTGGTTCACATTTAAACCGATTTTACTAAATCTTTGTCAGAATTTACGTCTCTAAAAGTCTAGTTCAAAGCTTGGGTTTAAATGGACACAAAAAACTAAGTCCGATCTTGATGAAACTTTAAACTACCACTATTTTACTAGTATGTGTTTTAAAGACATTTCGAGTTTTCATGTTTTTTCATATAGACAAAGAAGGAAAAATTACAAACTTTCAATAGAAATTTTCTTAACTTGGCATGATTATAGAATATTACCTCAGGAAGAAATTAGAGAAAAAAATCGGGGTCACCCTTTCCCACTTTTTGAGTTATCTGCCCTTGAATCTGAGATTTTCACTATTTTAGGTCATTTTCAAGGGGAGATAAATTGGGGTATAGTCATACCAATTGCCATTTGAAATAAATGGTTCTTACTTTATTCCGTGTCATTGTACCAACTTTACAGAACTTTCATCAGACAGATAGCTTTCAATAATCTCTAACGCGAACAAATATTTTTTTTTTAAATTATCTCCCTTTTTCAAGGAAAAGCAATATGTTTTCTCATTGAAGTAAGCAATAATTCTATTTGAAAGAATTATTTAAACTTTGCAGAATGTCTGAAATTGAGATAACAAACAAGAATAGAAATTGTATGAAGTATCAGTAGGCTTGATTTTGAGTTATCTGCCCTTGAAAATGCCATAAAATAGCAAAAATCACAGATTCAAGGGCAGATAACTCAAAACGTAGGACGGTGACCCCCGATTTTTTTCTCATAAATTTCTTCCTGATGTGATTTTCTTTAAAACAATTCTGTGGAACAGTTTGCAATTTTCCTTCTTTGTCTATATGGAAAAAAAACACGAAACTTCCGAAATCGTCTTTAATTGTTTTTTATGCAGCAAAAGTGTGCCTTTTTGCCACATAAGAAAGTCCTGTTTATGCGTTGAAAATCACCGCATAAACGAAAAACAAGAGGGCCATGATGGCCCTATATCGCTCACCTGTTATCATTGCACTTGAGGACAAGAAGGTCCTCAGAAAAAAATATCTAAGTCCAAAGGACAGGAACAACAAAGGGAAGAAATTTAACCAAAAAGATTTTTTTTTTTTTTTACAAGGTATAGATATGTTAAAATACACCTAAAAATTGGAGGTACCATCCATGTTGTACCACAGAAAACTGGTCTCGTGTTTTCCCTACGGCAAATCGTCGCGTGAGTGGAACGATGCTCTATCTACCATTTTTTAAACGTGGCGAAAATCGCTTCCAAAGTTTAACTCTCGTCTAGTTTCTGTATTTCTGGGCGAAATGATGATAAATATATCTACTTGTTCCCTTTCGCTTAGTTCTTTCAGACTGTAAATGCTTTTAAATACATTTCGTTTTTACTTTTCTGCAATTATACATTTTCACTTTGGAGATAGAGCAAATTTGACAAAAATAGAAAAAATGTTAAAGGTGTATTGCTTTTATCGGGAGATAGAGCACTGTGAATTACAAATTGGACATAGAGCAAGATAATATTTATTTTAAAATTTTATATTTTAAATAGTGCGAGAGCTCTTAAACAGTAAAGACCCGTCACAGTTCTCATTTTGAAATTAAAGGAGGAATGGATTTGGTTTAGTATCATCAAACTGACACACTATCATAGGGCCTATTGCAACTTTCAAGATTTTCTTTGAGGAGGAGGACTCTAGTTGCATTATTTTTGGCACGCACGGATATCTGGGTAAATGACTTTCTTTGTGTCAACTGGATGGTTTCCTCACATGAAAAAATTAAGGTTTCAAACAGTGGTGAGGGGCAGGTGTTCAAAGTCAGAAGATTTGAACTGATTTGCCAATGGTTTTACCATGCTGTCCGTATTGTTCAGGGTTAACTGAACTGCTACGCTATAGACACTATTGGCTATTAAACTAGGCACATTGGTCCTACTTATTTGCAGATGGGTATTCGTAAACCATATTGTAGTATTGTGTTAAACAGCAACAAAAAGATTTTGAAGTTTAATTACTCAGTAACCGCAATAATTATTGTCAGCAATGAACAAAGTTCTAAAATCTTTTTAGTCGTAACTATTCTATTTGCCAAATAAAACTAGCTTTTCATTACAATGAGTAAGATTTCCCGTGTTTAGTTATTAGTTGGCATTAAGTTATACATAATACATAATACTAAGCATTATAACAATACCTAATGACATTGTCTTTGCAACTAAATATTCTCATTAATAACTGTATTCTTTCACAAGCAACAGTTTTTATATTATGTTCAATTTTTGCATTTAACTGTATTTGTCAGTCATACCAGTTCTCTTTTACACAACACAATCAATGTTATATTCATGTCTCTTTTTAGGTGGATTGTACGGTGTCCATCGTCTGTCTTCCTGAGTCAACATTGTACTTAAAAATGTTCTCTTCTGAAACTACTGGTTACATTTATACCAAAACTTGGTCAGTAGAATTTTGGGATAGATCTCTATAAAGGTTGATCAAATGTTAATCTTGGCCTCTTTGAGGGCAACTACTGCCAGATAGAGCAAAAAAAAAAAAAAGGAAACATTTAAGGAACTTCTCATGAACCGCTTGATGGATCATTATCAAACATAGTCTGTAGCATCATTATAACATCCTCTCCCAAACTGGTTCAGATCGGGACGATTAGCCCTTTGAGGGATTATCAGAGCTAAAATTATAAATTCCCTTAAATGATTTTATCTCATGAACCACTCAATGGATCTTCTTCAAACTTGATTTATAGCATCATTATAAGAATCGTCACCAAAATTGTTCTGTTAGGGGCGCTTGGTCCCTTTCAGGGGCGGTTAGAGTTCAAAATAGAAATACCTTTAACGACTACTCATGAACCATTTGATGGATATTCACCAAACTTGGTCTAGAGACCAGTATAAGGTCCTTTCTCAAATTTGTTGGATTAAGGGCACTAGACCCAAAACTACAAATGCCTTTAAATGACTACTCCTCAACCGCTTGATGGATCTTCATCAAACTTTTATTAGGTTCTTTAACTAATTATACAGTTAGTGTGGCCTCTTTTATGGGCTGCTAGAATTGCAAAATAGAGATACCTTCTTACTAAATTCCTCTCTAACTCCTGAATGGGTCTTCATAAAACCTTGTCCGGAGCATCATTATAAGGTCCTTTACCATATTATGTCTTATATCAAATCTATTCAAATAGGGACACTTTGGCCCTTTTAGGGGCCACTAGAGTTGAAAAAGAAATAACTTTAGATGATTTTTTTCGAAGGTTATGTGCTTTGATGCGTGACAGCAAAATGATAATAAAAAATAATGAACAGGCTAAAGGATTTTCACCAAACCTAGCTAGAAGCAAAGTCAGATGGTTTAGGCTTTCTTCAGTTGAAGGACTCAGGCCCATTTAGCCTCTTATTAACTTTTCACATAAATTCTTACAATTAATTTAAGGCTCAAAAATATTACATCGTAAATAATATGTCCCGATCATACCTTTCATACTAATCTTATTGTATATATTCCATTTAGTTTCTGCATGTCGTTCTCAAATCTGGTGGCATACATTTCAGCTTAACACTGAGTATCATAACAAGAATTCATAGCATTTATTTTGCAACTAAACAGTTGCAGTCACAACACACATGTTTCATATTCGGTACAGTTACATCATGTGATACTTTAATAGTTTTGTGGCATTGATTTTGATTCACACCAACCATTTGTAATAAGTATTGACTACTTAAAATTCTAAGAAATATATATATATATATCTATTCTCTCTCACAAACACAATCGTTATTTATAATCCTCACAGTTTCTTCATGTACGTACTTTCATTTAGTGACTTGAATTTCAGCATTGCATTCCTTGTTTGATATTTGTCCTTGTTTTTTAAGTATTTAATTTTCAATTTTCTCTTTTGCCAAGGGTTGCAAGTTTAACGATAGGATTTTTGCATCTGGAAGTAGGGATATTGTACTGCCAGTTCTTGTTGTCATACGAATACTGCATTCAGCAAAATTTGCATAGCTAAAGAAAGTGATCAACAAGAAAATTAGTTGGAGCCTTACTGTAACTTTGTAAAGTAAAATATGTTCTGTTTTTTTGGTTTTATTTCTATTGCTCTTAATAGACAATGACTTATTATCACAAATTTACTTCTCGGAAACATGTTTGCAATACCATTGTTATATTCAGTGGTATATCTTAAGATACAGCTTCAGAATGACGAAAATAGTTTCTAACCGAAATACACATCAATACAGGGTATGTTTCAAATCTTGCATTATTATTCTTGCCTATAGCTAATTTACAATGCTAAAATTGTTTGTAAAAGTAATAAAATGATAACCTAACCTGTATAAGCAATCTCACATATGCATTCGTGTAGATAGGCAATTCTAAGTATATTTCAAATATTGCCTACCACTATGCATATCGCCATACTTTGTTGTGATCACATGCATTAACTGTGTCATTCTATTGGTTAAAATGGAGATTAAGCAATTCTGGATTAAGTTAAATTGAGATAGAGCACTCCTTACAAAGTACTAATGGTGATCACATTGAAGTTAATTAGATGTATGAATGGTCCAGAATAAATATAAAACATTACAGTGCTTTAAGTCCTGGAGATGGAGTACTTTAATCGTTACTGTACATTCAAACAGATGACATATAGCAAAGTATTACGCATGATCTTTCTCTAGACGACAAAAGTCACTTTTTCATCTCCAGAACGATCTAGAATCGTGCGAGACGAACAAAAATGATGTAAAAATCTCATTTTTTCAAAAAATGGAGATAGAGCACTAAAAAGAATCATGCGACGAAAATAATAAAAAAAATTTACTAACAATAAGCTATTTATAGTAACGCAAAAGGGAAGTAATTAAAAAAAAATAGATAAGTGGACACAGAAAAGAAGGATCTGTTGACATAAAGAAATTTCAGAACAGTATCGTCTTAGTTATGGAGATATATCATCTAATTTGAAATAAAAGGGAGGTAATTTGACATAAAATCAGTCCATAGTTATCTACCCTGATTTGGTCTCAGTCCACTAATACCAATAAGAAAAATCAAATAAGTCCTGTATGTACTTACTGATATAAATCCATTTGATTACAATCATTGGAGGTAAACAAATATAAAATAACTCTTGAACCAATGATTGGATCTGAATTTGTCAGGAATCCAGATTTCCATGTTGTAGAAGGTATTTTTAGAAGTTTGTATACAATAAAACCAAAATAGAAGTCTCAAATGGCTGCAACAGCAAAATATCCATTTTGGACCTTTCAAGGGGCCATAACTCTGGAAACCCATGATGGAAACCTGGCCAGTTGAAGAAAGGAAGTAGATCTTGTGGTGATACGTTGTGATGCAAGTTTCGGTTAAAATCAAATCATGAATGAAGCTACTATTGTGCAGACAAGTCAAAATAGCTAATTTTTGGCCTAACATGGGGCCATGAACACTGGGAACCAATATGGTATCTGACCGGTTCAAAACGGAACCGATATTTTATGGTTGACACAATTTTGTGCAAGTTATTGATAAATTCAAATCATAAATGAAGCTGCTATTGTGCAGACAAGGTCAAAATAGCTAATTCTGGCCCGTTTCGGGGCCATCACTCTGGACCCATATGAATATCGCATATCAAAAAGGAACCGAGATCTTATGGGTGATACAAGTTGTGCAAGTTTTGTGTTAAAATAAGAATCATAAATGAATGCAGCATATTGAGTCATACACGGTCAAAATACTCTTAATTCTGGCCCTTTCAGGGCCACCCCTCTGAACCCATAATGGAATCAGGCCCCAGTTCAAGAAAGAACTAAAGATCTTATGGTGATACAAGTGTTTTTGCCTGTTTGTAACACCAGGCAATCGGCGTGTGGACATTACCCCTTATGAATGTTGACCCCCACCCTGGTTCTCTACAACCCATATCCCCAAAGCATAGATAGGGGGGGCAAAAAATTATATAAATTTAACAGAAAAACACATTTCCAAAAAAAAAAAAAAAAAAAAATGCGTATATATAAAAAAAAATAAAGGTATGGTACTTTTACGGCTCAAACATTACGGAAAAAAATGGAAATGCCACAGTAACGAACTCACAGCGTACACAATTTTCGGTCGAATTTTGAAAATCTTGTCTAATCAACGCATAAAGCATAAATATTAAGTAAGGCATGCCACTTTGGTCTGAAGCCTGGCATCATTTTGATTGCAGCGAACGCTATTCTTATAACAAAATCATCTCGTACACGAAGTTAACCTAACCCGTATATTTCTCGGGCCAATAGCCAGTCAATGCAGCCACCTATTCCCTCGTTATTTCCAAGCCCAATCGTGGCCAGCTTTGAGAAAACAAAAATAATTAGTCGCTTACTCTTATAATTACTTCGTCCAGTTTTCTGTCAATAACGATGCATCCAGCGTTGGTAATTTTCTCTCAAACATCAGCTGCCATGTTTATACGGCGAACCCGGAACTGGTTTTTTACTACTAGCCATTAGCGATTGGTCGATTCTGGAGGTGTTTTCCCACGTGAGCTGTATTAAACATGGCAGCTGATGTTATGAGAGAAATTACAGCGTTGGGAAATGACCTGGATGCATCGGTATTGACGGAAACTGGACGAAGTAATTATAGTAAGCGACTAATAATTTATGTTTCGACAGGCTGCCACGATTGTGCTTGGGAAAATAAACGTAGGAATCGGTGGCTGCCATTGAATGGTCTATTGGCCCTAGAAATATACGGGTTAGGATCAACATCGAGTACGAGATGATTTTTTGTAAAAATAGCGTCCTCGCTTCATAAAAAATGAAGCAGCCTTCAGACCAAAGTGCATGTTACCGTTAATATTTATGCCATAATGCGTTAGATTAAGACCAGAAAATTCAAAAACGACCGAAAAATTGTGTCGCCGTGAGATCGTTACTGAGAACCATTCCATTTTTTTCCTAATGTATGCCGTAAAGTACCATACCTTTATTTTTTTTATAATAACGCATATTTTTTTTTTTTTTTTTTTATGGGAAAAGTGTTTTACTGTTATAATGTGTGAATCTGGTTGTAGAGAACAGGGTGGGGGGTCATCATACATGAAGGGGCAAAGTCACACGCGATTGGCCTGTGTTTGGTAAAATCAAATCATGAATAAAGCTCTATTGTGCATACAAGGTCAAAATAGCTAATTTTGGCCCTTTCAGGGCCAAAGAAAACTCTGGAACCCATAATGGGAATCTGGCCAGTTCAAGAAAGGAACCGTTTATCTTTGGTGATACAAGTTTGTGTGCAAGTTTGGTTAAAATAAATCATAAATAAACCACATAACGTGCAACAAGAAATTGTTGACGGTCGGACGGACGCAACGCACGGACACACACGACGACGGTCGAAGGGTGATCACAAAGCTCACCTAGTACACTGTGTGACAGGTGAGCTAAAAACACTTTTATGCGTCGATGCTGTTTATGCGGCGTTACAGCGCACGACCTCTATAATAATTAAGTCTGTCAAACAGATCAATACGCAACGAAGCGACAAAAAGTGAGGATGTAATGTGTAAGGGTACATTTGTATATTAATTGTATCAAGAAATAATGCACTCATCTACAGCAGAAATACTGCGCGACTTTAGGATGAAATAATGCATATTTCTCGATGCAAATTAAAAATCTTTTTATAATTACTACACGTGTATTATTCCATTAAAACAATGATATAAATTTTTGTTCTTTAACCCTAGATTTGAACTGAAAATGTCGTGTTAAAGAACTTAAAAAACATGTACGACATTCAATGAAACTATAAGTGACTTCACAACTGACGACACGCGCTCCGATAATGAAACGGAACGTCAATTAGGAAAAAATATTTCTTGCACCCCATGGTTACGGCTGACGTTTTCCGTGATTTTACCCATGCCGACAAAACCCAATATTGACACCCCGTGTCCATATTGCTCTCGATTTCTGGGTAATGACAACTAGCGTTTTATTCATTGATTATGTATGGTATTGTTTATGTGCACTACTAAATATCGGTCCAAAAACCGTTATTTTACAGAAAGAACATACCATTACGCTAGAAACGATAAAAAACTAAAGTGAAACTTTGTTATTGTGCTTCACAGAAACGTCATGACGTCCCACTTCAGCGTAGGACGAAAATTTCCCGCAAAAAGATCTGTCAAATAAAACGCTTATATGTTTATGATATGCAAACAAATTCAGTAAAGTGATTAACGATCGGATAGACAATATCTGTCCTGAGTGGCACCTGCGGCCTTGTTTCGAGTTAGACGTCTCAGTTACCTTATACATACGCACGTAATAATAATTAAAATGTGCGGACAAAATAAGAGACCCGCCTGTCACAAGATGACGTAAACATTTGTTACGAAATACCAATTTTTGTGCGAAGTTCTGGAAGTAATCTCCTTGATCCGGATAATCTATACAGTAATGATTAACTAGTCTTACGCATGTATCAGTTATTACGTGTTCTTAAGTGAACACGGACTTTTTAATAATGTGAAAGTATAGCAATATGAGCCGATTATAGTAACAATAATGAAGCGTTTTTACGTCACTCTGATAAAGATATTAAGGTTCGTGGTGAAAGAAGGCCCCCAAGCCCCACTGAACATTATATATATAATACGGACGGCATCTGTAGAGCAAACGAACCTATGCAAGAGTACTGGGTGGCTTTCTTACATTATAAAAAAAATAAAAAAAAAAAAAAATCCCACACTCAAAGCTTGATTTCAAGCGCATAGTTGAAGGCAAGTGAGGCGACCATTGTCCCTCGGAGGTTCTTTCAACGTTATAACTAACTATGGGCGCACAGAATAATACAATGTTCATTTTAATGATCTTTGTAACTTCATACAAAAACCTATTAAAGATCTTGCGGAACATACTTACTCAAACAAAGGTATTTTTAAAGAAATCTATTGTAACAACAACAAAAACTTTTCACAAGAAATAGGGTAAAATGAAAAGCTATACTGGATTTCAGTAAACTAAAATATTAAATTAATTAAAATAATTGTGAATTATAAAAAAAGCAAAGGGTTAAACAGACCCAGTAAAAATGATCAGTAATAACTACTAGAGTCACTGCGAACACAGTTTGAGGAAAAAATAAGTAAAGATTTATGAGAATGTTGAAATAAGCAAAGTTTATTTTTTATTTATTTTTTTTTTAGAAAGGGTAGCAGTAAAAATGAAAAAATTCTCTGCGATTAAATAAATGCATAATTGCATGCCTTTCATTCAAGCCGAAGGACTAGCGAACTAGTAAAACGGCAAAGTCAAAGAGATTCGAGTACTGCAAGACGTTTATGAAATTAGTTTGAAAAGAAAATTAAAAATGCAATACTAAACAGCATAAGCATGGCGGATTCGTAGTAAAACACAATTTCGTGAATTTTAATAGGGTAAATTGGAGGTTAAAACAATGCGAAATAATGAAATTTTCAGGAAATGCGGACATGTGTTTAAAAAGGACGAGGAGAAGAAAATGCAGAATTTATAAAATTGAAATGTTTCTTCCCAATTATTAAAACTTACATTTCTCGACCCACTAATAACGTAAAATGTAACATTTGAAAGAATAAAGCATGTAATACACCTATTTAAAACTGATTGTATGAGTAATGGTTCCAGCTTAACACCACTATTGTGGTATGAAGTCACCAACAAATGCATACAACATTCCATGATAATATTAAATTAAATTAAAGTATTTCTATAGAGCGAACACCTGAAATTCTGATTCAATCGTAGGGGCATTAATTTCACGTTTTAATTTCATGCTGAAAATAGTATATACTTGGATGCATCCATTTCAAACACTTTTAACATCCCAGCCTGCTAAAACTAAAAAAGTAAAGTTGATAACGACCAAACTGAGCCGCACCATGAAGAAAACCAAACATAGTTGGTTTGCGACCAGACATGGATCCAGACCAGCCTCTGCATCCGCGCATCTGGTCAGGATCCAAGTTTGTTCGCTAACGGTTTCTCTTAATTGCAATATGCTCTGACAGCGAACAGCATCGATCCCTGAACCAGACTGGGCGAGCCCGAGGCTGGTCTGAATCCATGCTGGACACAAACGACTATGTATGGTTTCTCATGGCGCGCTCAAATACATTGGTCATAGCTGAATAAATGTTGTACTTGCTCATACGTTCATCCAGTCATTTATGAAAGTGTCTAAGAAATGTTTCCCACAGTACGAAAGAAAACAGTAAAATAAGGAAATTTCTATCAGTTCAAATGTAACTAAGATGCTGAGACATATCAACACTGACCGTGAGACGTTGTCACACATATTGTCCGTTATCGTTGTGGCCTAGCAACATTTATGAAGCTTACATAATTATATAAAGTCGCTAGTTCGTTAGTAGCTTACAAATAAGTATATTTGTCGCTAGTATCGTTTTATCTATAAAATCTGCAAATAGCAATAATGCCTATACCACACATAAAACTCAACTTTTCAGTTATGAAAACGAAGAATCAATGCTTTATTGCACAAAATAAAGAATCCACCAAGGTCCAAACGAACTTTTTTAAACCAAATAATATCTAACCGACAGTAAACGGTCTTTTATTGTTAAAATACCAACACTTTTATAATAGAGCTGCGCTAGTAGAAAAACAATAACATAGTGGCTTTGCGACCTCAGCATGGAATCCAGACCAGCCTGAGCAGCCCGCGCCCGCAGTCATGGACAGTATCCAGCAGTTCGTTTTTCAGAGCCTATTACAATTACAGAAACAGTAGCAAACAACAAGGATCCTGCCATACTGAGCGGATGCGCAGGCTGTCTGGGATCCATGCTGTCGCCAAAGCCAATATGTTTGGTTTTCTCTATGGCACGCTCATATAAAACAAAACACTACTGTACAAAGCTGCGTCTTTTCCATATAGTATCTCTCCATGACGCTGCAATGGTGAATCATGCGAATGAACAAACCAAATTCAACAAATCGCCCTCAATCTAGTTTTTTGCCAATAAATATTTTGTGTAATCGAATACCTGTGTAAGAGCATATGTCCTTACCCGTGCGGGCAACGAATCCATAATGTTATTATTATACATGTTATCTATATAACGATTGAAATGAAAAAAAAAATCATAATAACGACGAATTTTACAATGCTGAGGAAGAACAAAATTATCTACGACCTAAAGTCAGTAGTAAAGAAAACTATAGGGAACATATTAATTTAAAAGATCGCATGTCAAACTTTAAGAAAATCGAAAACAGTATTAGAAAATATATAGCTTTTTTCAGTAACTTTAAAAGCAATATTTTCAAACGTATGAAACCAAATGTTTCCCCCCCCCTCCCCCCCCCCCGCTCTCTTGGGCATCTGCGCATAATTAGCATATTACCTTTCGGAATTACTTAAGAGGTAACTTTTAAGTGAAGCTGACACCAGGAACCAGTTTAAGCCAACACAGTATTAATTTTGAGACAATTTCTATTGTTAATAAATGCGTCAGTCGTGTACATATTTTATAAATTAAGTATTTAGGACATTTTAGGATTTCGTAATGCATGGGAGGTAAACCTAATGCGTCAGCTTTGCTTTCCTGCGTTGTGTTATCTCGCGTTAATCACTGTTTTAAAATTCTGATAGTCTTTCAAAATAAATGCAATGATTAAGTCTATTATTTTTATGAAAACGAAGAAATTTAACTGTTAAAGAGTCACTAACCAAAATAAGTCTAAATATATGCAGTAATTAAGATTGTATAACAACTGTAAGAAATATTAGAATCACAACAAGATATGCAACAGATGGGGACATTGACCCTAATGCGCACACCTTGTACGAGAAGCTCGTTCAAAAATAACGCAGACCTTTTGCTTTCAAAAGTTACTTAATGTGTCATGATAATGTTCAAAAAATCTTTAAATTCGGAATCTCTCTGTATTAACGTGTCATATCATTTTTGTAACTTTTTGCTGATAGTAAGCGGCGTCGGAACCAATTTATTAACATAGCTACGCATAACCGGCGCAGTTGCTTTTGATCTGTCCGCGATTTGAAATCGATCACTAATGTTCACACTAATAGTATCCTTCTTTGTCCAAAAATACGCCAAAGTGCAGCAACAAGACGTCAGAGGCGACATGTACATAGGAAGAATGGCGTCATTCCGACATGGAGACGGAAGAAAACAACGATCGAACTAAGTGAAATATTACTGTTTACAATGCATGTAATGTCGTCATCGAACTACATGGATGAAAAACAGATTTCAATATTTTTACGGCGAACAGCAATTTGAAAATCATCATTCAATGAAGCAGAAGCCACAACAATGTTTCCGTGTACATCTTGTGTCTTTTATCTTCAAGTGTATAAACGATTCTCAATGTCCAGAATTGCTAAAAACAGCGGAGACGGAGGATAAAAGGAAAAAACTGCGAAGCGAACGTAACGCCAATGTAAGACGCCGTAGAATAAAGAACAAGTAACTCACGTTGAGTACCCTGTCTGAGATGCTTGTCGTAAAAAGATTCATACAATTAATGTAAACTAATCTAACCACTTGTTTTGGACTTAATATTGCTCATGAAAATTTAAAAATAATTTATAAATATGAATTAATGGAAACTTACTGAAAGCAACACAATGAAGGCACGACCGTCGTTAACTCGTTGAATATAACTGCCGTGCGCCGCACCGTGTAAGTTACTGTTTTCGATGAAGCGTAACAGATGAATGCAATGAACATAATCACTATGAAATTTGCAGTGCAGTTAGTGAAAGACTGCAAATCATGGATGGTAATTTCATGTATCTTGCTTCATAAAAGTAATATAAAAAGCAAGAGAAAAAGTCCTACTTTATTTTTGAAGAGCTTCCGTACACGGTAGAATCGGTTAATTTGAGACAATCTTGTAAGGATCACACCAAGAACCATTTAGGTAAAATAATTTTAAAAACGAACTTGCAGTTTCACAAAGAAATTAATTAAGGTTTCCACAATAAACATATCTCGAAAATGACCACGCGCCCCCAGGCGGCATTTTATATGTTTTTTTTGACAAAGTCCCAACAAGTGACTAATTTGTTTACAATTATACTAACATCGTGGCCAGTAGTTTTCACACAAGATTAATAAAGATATCCACTAAAAACATAACAGGGAAAATTGACCACGCCCACTGGCATCCATTTTATTTTTTACAACACGAATAATTTGAACAATCTTGGTAGAGGGTCACGCAAGGCTCATTTGTGTAAAATTGTACTAAAATCGGGCCAGCAGTTTTACACAAGAAGATTTTTAAAGTTTATACTGTATACATACAGGGAAAAGAGACCACGTCCACTTGGCGGCCGGTGTTTTTTTTTTTTTTTTTTTTTTTTTTGACTAATGACAATAATATGAAACACTAATGGTAGAGGTCACTCAAGTATCATTTATATAAAATTATTTCTGAATCGTTCCAGCAGTTTCACACATAAGCAGTTCATAAAAGTTCCACAACATACATATTAGAGAAAAAGAACGTCCTCCTCTGGGCGGCTTTAAATTGATGATAAATAATCAAAACAATCTTGATAGAGGGTGACATAAAAAGACCGAATCGTTGCTAAATATCAAATTGGACCATCGTTTTAAGTTAAGGTAGATGTTATTTAACATTTTTCTATTTTTAGCTCTGGTGGTTCTTTGATGACTCTATGACCCAAGTGACATCAACTAAAACAGTTCAATCATATCTTATGAAATATGAAGACCTGTAAGCCCAAAAATTCACAGTTAACAATAGAAACTGATAAAAATCTCATGGTTACAGCCACTTATGACATCTGACCCCTGGATCACATAAATTAAAAAGAGTTCATATTCCCTCAATGTCCAGGCCATTAAAATTAATTAATTCATTAAAATATGTGGATTTTATTATACGGCGCACACAACACAGTATAGTTATATGGCGCCCAACCTGACTGACAAAATTTAATTGATATTCACCTCTTCATATTACATCATAGAAAATAAAAACATGAGGTAGATTTAATCAAAATTTGCTTACCTGCTTAATCACATGAGTTACAGGAAAACCAAGTGTTTACGACCCTATTTGATTTAGTCGCCTCTTACTGATCATTCAAGGTGTAAGGCAGTGGTATCCAATTCTTTTCATTACACAGAACGTACCCAGACCAGGTTTGCAGTTCCTCCAGCATTAAAGAGTTCTTCAATTATCAATTTGAAAAGCAATTGCACAGAGTCAGATAAATCTATGTCACTTATTCTATACTTGGACTGTGGGGGCAGTACAACCACGGTGTCATGGGGAGTAAAGAAGCATAAAACAAGATACAGTCAAACTGTCTAACAAATATAGCCTCTGATAAAGAACCGAAATTTTATCTTTGTTTTGGAAGGTGGGTCTTTATGTCACAAAGTTAAAAATAACACTGAAAAGTAAAAAGGAAAACAAACATGGCGGTGTCTATTAGAGCCAGTGTGGATCTCTGTTACAGGTAGGTGGACTTTAACACAGTGTTTTGACTGATATAGCCATAATTGTCTTGTACTTTGCACTTTCTATGAAAGAAATATTTCATTTTCATACCTCCATTTGTTGACCTTGAACCATGTAAAGGGCACAAATGAATGGTCCCCAACTTCATCAGATTAACAACACATGCACAGCAAAAATCCTTGTAAGTGAAAGCAGACAGCAGAGAACCGGAGTGCACAAGAATCCTGGATGTAACCATATAAGCCCATAATAATCTTCACTGGGTACAAGTGTTGGGTGGGAGCAACATAACTTTTCAGTTTTATTTATGCTTAATGTGCATCCATTACCAAACTAGTTAGGCATGAACAAATGGCAACTGCCACATGATCATGAAAAGACAGGAACAGACGAGTTATTTGGAATGGTTCCTCACTTACATTTACAACAAACATGCAACAACTACCATTTCCATTTCATGGCACAATAAAAACTGTCAGCAAGTGTCCGTGTCTTGTCCAGCTCTGGTTTCAGAATGGCAACAAACTGGATAAATAGACAGAGGTATTTCACTTTACAAATAAGCAACTGACCACAAAATATAGATGGATATTCTGTCTGTCTGACAGTACATAGGATATATATTTAGCGGTCATTAGGCAGATACTAAAATACCCTGTTACACAAACTGCCAAAATAACCATCCAAAGTGCTGTTTACACAACAAAAAAAATATTACAATACACCCAATACATACTAGATGCCCACATAGCCACATTTCGTGAGCGCCGCCACTGACAAAAAGACTGGAGTTTGTACATGACACTCCTGTCCTCATTGAGGCAACATTTAAGCCTAGATAAAAAAAAGTATATTATGCGCAAAAAGTTACAAATATAAGTTATTTTAAACTTAACAACAAAGGCACATAAATATAAAAAAAACAAAATAATTAAGTCCACACAAAATCCGCACCGCAAAATACACCTGAAAATTAGATGTAACATGCATGTGTACTACAGAAAAGTGGTCTTGAATTTTCCCTACGACCAGTAATAAAAAACTTACAAATATAAGCTACTTATAGTAACAACAAAGGGACGGTAAAACTAGGGATCTTGCACAAAGACACTGAAGTTTCATGATGATGAAGCAAATTATGCAGAGTTACCTCAGAAATCCCACTATGCCTAAACCAAGAGGACCATGAAGGTCCTGAATCGCACACCTACTTCCCACATGTATCCAGTTTTGTCGTGATGACGTGCGTATTTATCTCTATATATGACATAGTGACTGCAGTTTCATTTGGAGCACAAGAGACCCGGTTTTGACTTGACCCTAGATAATATAAAGAAAAAATTCAGACCAAATTTCATGAAGATCCATTTAAAAATATTGTCCACGAAGAGAGTGGTCACAAGGTGTTTTTCTATTTTAACCTATTGACCTAGTTTTTAAAAGCACTGTGACCCTGTTTCAAATCAAACTTGACCTAGATATCATCAAAGTGAACATACTGACCAATAAACATGAAGATCATTCAAGGTAATGGCCGTCTAGAGAGGTCACAAGTTTTTCTATTTCAAGACCTACTGACCTAGGTTTATTTATCGCAGTTGACCCAGTTTTCGAAACTTGACGTATATATCATCAAGATATACATTCAGACCCAACTTCATACCAGACCCATGAAAAATATGCCTTAAGAGTAGAGGTCACATACGTTTTTTTTTTCCCCTAACTTGACCTAGCAGACCTACTTTTTGAAGTGCACGTTACCCACTTTCGAACTAGACTAAGATATCATCAAGGTGAAACATTCTGACCAATTGTAATGAAAATCCATTCAAAAGAATTGCCTTCTAGAGATGTCACAAGGTTTTTTCAATTTATAAACCTACTGACGTCTATTATTTGACCGCACATGACCCTGTGTTTTCGCATCTGACCTAGTAAATCAATCACGATGAACATTCAGACCAACATTCAAGAAGATCCATTGCAAAAATAATGGCCTTTAGAAAGGTCACAAGGTTTTTTCTATTAATTGACCTACTGACCTAGTTTTTGACGCCCGACCCAGCTTTCAACTTGACCTAGATACATCAAAGATGAACATGTCAGACCAACTTCATACCGATCCCAAGGAAAATCTGGCCTCTAGTTAGTACCAAGGTTTCTCTATTATTTGACCTACAGACCTATTATAGATGCACGTGACCCACTTTCGAACTAGGACCTAGATATCATCAAGGTGAACACTATCAGACAAAGATACAATGAAGATTTCATGTGGAAAAAAATGGCCTCTAGAGAGGTCACACGGTTTTTTCAATTTTTAGAGACCAACAGACACTAGTTTTTAACCGCACGTTACCCAGAAGTTCGAACTTGACGTAGATATCATCAAGATGACCATTCAGACGCAAAATTTCACACAGAATCCCATGAAAAATATGGCCATTAGAGAGGACACAAGGTTTTTTCAATTATTTGACCTACTACCTAGTTATGATGGCACTGACCCAGTTTTCAAACTGACCTAGATTATCATCAAGTGAACGTTTCTGACCAATTTTCAAGAAGATCTTGTGAAATAAAAGGCCTAGCTAGAAAGGTACACAAGGATTTCTATTTTTAGCCACTGACAACTAGTATTTTGATGGCACGTGACCCAGTTACGAACTTGACCCTAGATATCAGCAGATGAACATTCAGACCAACTTCATACAGATCCCATGAAAATTATGCCTTTAAAGAGGTCACAAGGTTTTTCTATTATTTTGAACCTACCTGGACCTAGTTTTTATGAATCACGTGAAACCCAGTTTCGAACCTTGACCTAGAATATCATCAAAGTGACCATTCTGACCAACTTTCGATGAAGATCATGTAAACATATGTGCGCGGCAAGAGGTCACAGACAAATTTTATTGTTTCTATATTAACCTCTACTGACCCTAGTTTTTGACCGCACGTGACCCCAGATTCGAACTTTACCTAGTATATCATCAAGATGAACAATCTGACTCAATATGTCATGAAGAAATCCATTGAAAAAAATGGCCTCTATAGAGGTCACAAGGATTTAATCCTATTTATTAGACCTACTGACCTGAGTTTTTTGATGCACGGTGACCCAGTTTCGAACATGAACCGCTAGATATCAACAAGATGAACAATCTGCCACTTGTCATAAAGATCCCATGAAAAATGTGACTCCCGAGAGTGGTCCACCAGTGCAAAATTACGGACGGACGCACTGATGGACGACCGACTACGGACACCGCGCGATCACAAAAGCTCACCTTTGTCACTTTGATGACAAGGTGCTGCAAAAACCTGCTCCAGACAAATCAATATTCTTGTAATCTGACTTTTATTTGACCCCTAAGATGTGACCTGACCTTATACCAGATCGGGACTTGGTTGATTCTTGCGCATGACACTCTATCTTAAAGGTGGTGAACATTATGTGCCAAGTTTACATCAAAATCCCTCCATGCAAGAAGACGAATGCTCCGGACAAAGTTGTCCTTCTCGAGGATCCGTTGCCCTCTATTAGTGGTGACCAAGACCATCGACCAAGGTACCTTTTTTTCTTGCGCATGACCCTCCGACTCAAGATGGTTACCAATGTGCCAAGTTTACATCAAAATACCCTCCAAGTCAATGAAGAGTAAATGCTCCGGACAAAAGTCATTTTAGAATTGACCTTTGGTGTTGACCTGACCTTTGAGATATGAACCATGTGGTTTGCGCAAGACACTTAAGAAACCGTCTCACTGATTTTTACCCTACAAACAAATAAAAACGAATGTTTCCATGCATTTCCCAAATATATGATGCAACAAACTAAATCCATAGCTGACTCAACACCAGCTTCACAGACACACCTACACCAACAAGCCATTTAGGGACAACATGTCTGTCGCTTCCTCAAAGCGGTCCTGACAAAAATGCTGATTAATTGTTTAATATCCCTCCAACTTTTTTTCATGTTATTAAATAGTTTATTCAGCATTGGTATTGGCAGCATTGTAACACACATGTTTTTATTTTCTTATTTACAGTTAATAGTTTTCATTGTTAACACACGAATCTTGTCCTCAACAACAAATTGTGCAAACATGATATACAGACAAATAAAAGTCATGTACTTTACGCAACCCTGAAAAACCTAAACATGCTGTTTTAAACCAAAATCATGGCAAATATCCTTTGGATTTACAATAAAAAATTTACTAAAAACTGAATAAATGACAAAGCTCTCGCTACGAGTTTTTTAAATTTTCCCGGACGATACGAACATTACCCCAAATCCGTGCCAATATGGATTTAGTTTCTAATGGATGTAGCTCATTGCCAAATTGTGAGCGGTCATCTGCACATGCCCGGAAGTGATTATCTAATGTCGCATATGGCAAAAATTTGCAAATTAATTGTATGGTTACGCATGCATTAAATGTCATAATAATTATGATATACCAGATTAAAGGTTAGGGTAAGTAATCATCATGGTTACAAATATATACATTTAAAGTAACATAATCTTTCAACTGCTGTCAATCGACATAAACCAGGAGACAGTCAAATATACTGTCGCATCAACAATGCATAGAGTCCACGCTGTTTCTAATCCCGAACTTGAGAACCCATACTGTACAACCTTAATCTGTAAACTATAGATTGTTCGGAGAAATTCGGAAACTTTCATTAGTTCATAACATCAAAATGCAATACATAAACACCTGCAAATCAGCTAATAAGAAATGTGCCCCTTTGATACTTTGATATAACTCCAAGTCCCTTTGCTCAACACTGACATAGTAATACTAACCACACGTGCCAAATAAAAATACCCGCCACACCCTAACCACGATTGTAATTTGCTTCAGCAAAGCTACAAAAATGAGACCTAACATTTATTCTTAATGTTTTAGATTATAACATAATCAAAGGAATTTCAAGTTTGATTAAATTCTGTAAAAGTGCAACTTGGAAAAAATATCAAGAAGTACCAACTAAAATGACAAAAGGATTTCCCTTGTGGTCTGCTGGAACCAGTATACCTTTCTTTACCACATCATTATCATTTGTATTAGTCACTGAGGCATGTTATCAAATAAGATAAATCGTATCCGTCTAAAAAATGCTAAGAAATCAATTTAAGCTGATAATGTCCTTTACTGAAATAAATTTTAGGATTATAGAAATTTGTGAAAAATGTTTAAAAATAGGGCACCAAATCTATGTGTGACAATATAAACTGAAACAAAATTGGTGACCTATATATTTTAATTCATATTCAATACTCATAACATGACCTTATAATACTTACAAAACAATTCAGTCAAATCTAATATTGAAAAAAAAAAAAAAATTTAACAAACTGTAGTGATCGTCCTTAATATTCATATTGAAGAAAAATAAAAAAGAAACCATATACCTGGACACAAACTGGAAACAAACTTACCATACACTGACAATGCTAGTCAATACAATTGTAATCAAGTCATGTGCCTCAAAATGACATTCAGTGATTGTCCACTGCTTTTTGGCTCACAAAAGCACAAATTTCTCAGTGTGTGAGCATTTTGTGACCCTTGAATGTAATGTCAGTGACTAAGACACAAAATTCCTAAGATGGTTGCAAATTTAATTAACAAACCTTTATAAGAGTGTTCCTTGGTTTGACCTGTCTCCCCAAAGTGTTGATAGCCCCCCTTGACATAGAATATGTCCTACAATATTAACCTTATTAGGAGAGCGTTGGTCTACAAAACGCCCGGGTCCACGATGTTAGAACTCCGTGAACGAATATTTTGATAAAAGACATTGTTTCAGAAATCAATCTTCCTCACCACTGATAATCATGAGTGAGTATGTAATGTGTCAGTTAACTTGCGGAGAACAGGTTTAGAACTGGTATAGAATCCAATAAACTTATTATTAAGGTTAAACTGTACACTGTTACGTGACTGAAATACTGTTGAAAAACGGTGTTAAACCCAAAACAAAACAAAACAAGAGCACCGCCTTGCGGGTGCTGACGCTCATCTGATTTTTTTTGTATAATAGAAATATTGTCCTACCCATGATTTTCTAAGTCTAAAAAGGGCCATCACTCTTGCAAAAATCAGGATAGAGTTATGTTTCTTGATGTACAGTGTCCACTTATGATGGTGAAAAACTGTTGCAAGTTTTAAAGCAATAGCTTTGATAGTTTATGAGAAAAGTTGACTTAAACATAATTTTTCAACCAAGAAAATGATTTTTCTAAGTCCAAAAGGGGCAATAATTATTGCAAAAAGCAGGATGGAGTTATGTTGCTTGCTGTACAGGGTCAGCTTATGATGGTGAACAAGAGTTGCAAGTTTTAAAGCAATAGCTTTGATAGTTTAAGAGAAAAAGTTGACCTAAACATAAAACTTAGCCAAGAAATCTGATATTTTCTAAGTCCAAAAGGGGCCATAAATCTTGCAAAAAGCAGGATGGAGTTATGTTTCTTGCTGTACAGGGTCAGCTTATGATGGTGAACAAGTGTTGCAAGTTTTAAAGGAATAGCTTTGATAGTTTAGGATAAAAGCTGACCTAAACATAAAACTTAACCAAGAAAACTGATTTTCTAAGTCCAAAAGGGGCAATAATTCTTGCAAAAAGCAAGATGGAGTTATGTTTCTTGATGTACAGGGTCTGCTTATGATGGTGAACAAGAATTCCAAGTTTCAAAGCAAAAGCTTTGATAGTTTAGGAGAAAAGCTGACCTAAACTTAAAACTAACCAAGAATCTGATATTTTCCTAAGTACAAAGAGGCATAAAACTTGCAAAAAGCAAGATAGTTATTTTTTGCTAAACAGGTCAGCTTAGATGTAACAAGTATCCAAGTTCAAAGCAATAGCTTGATAGTTTAGAGAAAAGCTGACCTAAACATAAAACTTACCAGGCAATGCCGACGCAGACGACCGACGCCGACAACCGCTCAGTGATGACAATAACTCATCATATTTTTTTCCAAATTCAATGAGCTAAAAACAATTATCTAACAGCACTCTCCGCTCCAATTAAGATTAGAACAATTTATCAGCATTTGGCTTTTAGATCATCAATCTGATGAAAAGTCATATAGATGGTAATGATACGTCAATGAAATCATGTACATGTATTCATCTTTTCAAAGGGCTACTTGATGAATCCTGATATTTGCAAGTTTGCCATATATTGTCAGGAATATAAAAATATGGTTTTGATTAATTAAGTGCTGCAAGAATTCTGCATTGGTATGACATCTACATTCTGTCATGTGTGCCATATACTTTCCAGTTAGTACCACAATATTCAGTTCATTTTTGTTGCCAGTGTTATTGCCAATTGTTGCCATAACTAACAATAATCTGGTTTTAATCTACAATAGTCGGAAATTCAATCAATCCTATTGTCAGCAAATGGGTTTGTTGAAGCTATATTTAGTGCCCTGTGATGACATTTTTGCAGGGGAAATCAGTTCGGACTCAGTTTTACATTAAATGAATAGTTAACTTTTTTATAAATCAAGATCTTCTCATGCTCATTAACACTGCACATTCAGTTTGTTGTCAGATATGTTTCATCAATGTGTAGATTATAACATTCCGTTGTCAGATCTTGCCATTGAGCCGTAACACGGTTCGTACAATAACTGTATGGCAGACCAATAATTCAAAGACGACATTGTTAACTGTAAGAAACTGATGATCCACCGACAATGCAACAGTATACAATGGCAATAATGAAAATTTCGTAAGGCACATCTAAAACTAGAAGATACTTTGTAGAAAAACGCATGTCTACCAAACATGTTACAAGCAGGAAGTTCGACAGGGGACAGCAGGGAAGTCATGAGACCGATGGTAGCTGCAATAGATCATCCAACCAAGTTTAACATTCAGCTAGGGTTCTGACCAGTATGGAATGGTTTCCATTTCAGCCTAAACCTTTGTCAATAACACTCACAGAGTGTCAGATTACCCTGATCGCTCACCGAGTATATAGCTACATGGTTTCAATTGTCAAACTATGATTTTAAAAATTTTTTTTGGAAGGTGTTCCGACGTACAATCATGATTTGAACAAAGTTTTGTAATTCTACTATGGCAATGTAACATATCAAATATCTAAGATCTAGCCTTCTGGTTTTTTTAGCAATTTGAGATGGTACAATCAATAACCCCAATATTTGAACAAATTTTGTAAGGTCCAATAAAGCAATGCTACTGTCAAATCTAAGCTCTAAGCCTTCGAATTTTTTTTGAAAATTTTGAAGATTTTTCTATACAATTATGTAATCACCTGGGACGGGTCAATCTGACACCGGGGGGGGGGTCATGATTTGACAATTTTCGTAGAAGTCCACTAGCAATGCTACATGTGAAAACTAAGCTCAGGCTTCTGTTTTATTTTTTTTTAATTTTTGAAGATTTCCATGTAAAATCAGTGCCCCTGGGCGGTCATATTTGAACAATTATTTGGAGGTCCACTAGCAATGCTAACATGAATATATCTAAGTCCTAGCCTTCTGGTTTATTTTTTTTTTAATTTTTGAAAGTTCCTATAGAAATCTATGTAAAATCAAGTGACCCCTGGGCGGGGTCAGTTTGACTCCGGTCATGAAATGAACAACTTTTTTAAAAAGATTTTCCTATGTAAAATCAAGTGACCCCTGGGCGGGTCAATTTTGACACCGGGTCATGATTGAACAAACTTGTAGAGGTTCTCTAGGCATGCTCACAAAATATCTAAGCTCTTGCATTCTGTTTTGAGAAGATTTTCAAAGTTTTCTTTCGTTGCCATGCACCAAATTATGCATGGAATTCAATTCTTTGAACAATTTTGTAGAAGCTTTCACCCAAGGAACATTCCTGTGAAGTTTAGGAGAAACTTGCCTACGGTTATAGGAATGTCTTTAAAGTAAAAGTTATGGACGCCGACCCAGACGGTGACTGATCAAATAGCTCACCTGAAATTGGCTCTGGTGACTAAAAACAGTACGGTTATTTCTCTGCATGTTCAATCAGCCAGAGTTTCAAATTCTGGTAAATGGTTCAAGCAACTGATTGCAAGATTTCAATGTTCAGCCCCTGTGACCTCACCTTTGATGAGTGACCCCAAAAACATTGAGGTCATACTGTACCTCCAAAACCCTATGAAGTTTGAAGATTCCTAGGGCAAATGGTATAAGTTTGCTGAAAATGAATTTCCATTTCTGTCTGCTCCCACCTGACTTCAGTAGAGGTGACCCCAAAGTCATAGGGTCAACACTTTGCAGTCCATCATCCTATAGCTTCAAAATTCTGGGTCAAGTGGTTCTCAAGTTACTGACCGAAAGGTTTTCCATAACAGCCCATACCTGAAACTTTCATTGATGACCCAAAAATCAATAGACTCATCTACTATCATGACAAATCATCCATAAAGCTTCAACTTCTAAGTCAAGTGGTTCTCAATGGTATTGATCGTAAATGGTTTTTTCCTGCTCAGACCCTGTGACCTTGACCTATTCATGATTTACCCCAAATCTAAAGCTTGTCTAACTTCAGAAGCCCTGTCACCTAGAATTGAAACATTCTAGTCAATTGGTCTCTAGGTATTGATCAAAATGAAGTGTGAGGCAAACAGACAGGCAGGGTTTAAACAATATGCGGCCTGAAAAACAACATAGTGGGTTTGCGACCACTGGATCAGACAGCCTTGCTATCCGTGCAGCTTCATGATGGGACATGTTTTGCTAATGTTTCTCTACTTGCAATAGGCTTTGAAGCGAACAGCATGATCCTGACCAACTGCGTGGATCTAGAACGTTGACAGCCACATACTCTTCTTTGTACTATTGGGTGCATAGAAATCAAATACAAATATAGATTTTTTTTTTATTAATTTGCACAATTATAAAAGATACTGTAAAGGTAATATAAATGAAACTAAACATAATACAATAATGGTGATATTTACAAGTCATACAATAATTTTCAGAAAATATGATAAACTTTAACAATTCATTATAATGATTTTTTTCAATAATGACTGTATTGTTTCTTTGATATGTCGTTCAAATTCACTTGGAAAGTAACATTATATTCATTTATTCATATATACATACATAAAACTATACATTTAATATTACATTCATTTATTCATATATACATACATTTATTCCTATTCATTCATACATACTCGCACTCTATCATTTCATTTTTTTTTCATATAATTATGTTCTTTATTCATTATTTTCATTCATACATTTTCATTCATTCAATTTATTTGTTCTTTCACTTCTTCATTCATGCATATTCATTTATTCATTCATCTATTAATTCAAATACATTTGCATATTCATGTATGGATTCATATTCATTCACTCCTTCATTCATGCATATTCGTGCATGCATTCATGCATTCATTTTCTTCTACAATATTTGCTCTTATCTTAATATAAATTTCATTCTTCCTTGTCCTTTCTCTCATTTTACATTCATTTGTGTGGTTAAGGGTGTGCAATTTTTGACAAAAACAAGGCCAAAACCAGAGGTCTCAAACACATGGATCTAAACAAAGGTTGATACTCATTCATAGACAAAGTGCCCCCATTTGAACAAACTTGGGAGAGGACCTTATATTGATGCTACAGACCAAGTTTGATGAAGATCCTTCCAGCAGTTCATGAAAGGAAGTTATTTAAAGGTATTTCTTATTTTAGCCATCACGGCCATTAGAAGGAGCCCCCATTTCAGCAGAACTGTGAGAGGACACTATAATGAAGCAACAGACTAAATTTCATGAAGATCCTTAAACAGATTTATGTGAAATAGTTGTTTACAAGTTTTTCTACTTTGGCTCAAGCAGCAAAGTGCCCCCATTTACAAAAACATTGGACAGGACTTTATAATAAAGTCACTGACTAAGCTTGATGAAAATCCTTCAAGGGGTTCCAGAAAAGTGATTTTAAAGTATTTCTAATTTTGGCACAAGCAGCTAAGTACCAAATTTGAAAAACTTTGGAGAGGATCTTATAATGATGGTAAAGACCATCTGATGAAGACCCATCAAGTGGTTCATACGATGCAGCCTTTTAAAGGCATTTCTATTTTTGGTTCTCACATTTCTGTTTTTAGTTTCAGTGACCCCTTAAAGGGTCCCTATTTGATCAAATTTGGGACCAGACCTTACAATGCTGATACAGACAAAGTTTGATAAAGATCCTTCACATGGTTTGTAAGAAGAAGTTCTTTATAGGTTTTTCTAATTTTGGCTCAAGCAGTTTCTAAAAGGGGCCAAGTGCCCCCATTTAAACAAACATTTGAGGGGAACCTTATCATAAAGCCAAGCATTCTCAAGTTATCTTCCAGAAACAGTTTTACGGTTCCAGGTCACTGTCACCTTGAATTTTGACCTACTAATCTAAAAATAAATCTAGGAGTCATCTGTTGGTGATAATCGACCTCCCTATTAAGTTTCAAGACCCTGAGCCCTAGCGTTTTCAAGCTATCTTCCAGAAACAGTTTTATTGTTCCGAGTCACAGTGACCTTGACCTTTCATGTACTGATCTCAAAATCAATATGGGTCTTTTTCTAGTCATGATCAACCTCTCTATAAAGTTTCTTGATTCTCAAGTTAACTGTTCTGGGTCACTGTAACCTTGACCTTTGACCTACTGATCTGAAAATCAAAATGATTAACCAGTATTAAGTGACTTCCTTATCAAATATGACCTTAAATCAAAGCATTTTTTGTTTTGGCAAAAAAAGTTTCCAGTGTACTAGGTCAATGTGACCTTGACCTTTGACCTACTGATCTCAATATCAGAAGGGGTCATTGGCTGGTCATGATCAACCTCCCTATTAAATTTCATGATTTTACGCCCAAGCATTTACAAAATATCATCCTGAAACCATTTAACTGTTCTAGGTCACTGTGACTTTGACTTTTAACCTATTAAGTTTAAAATCAACAGGGTTCATGACCAACCTCCTTATCAATTTTCATGATTTTAGGCTAAAGCATTCTTGCGTTTTAATACAGAAACCGTTTAACTGTTTCGGGTCACTCTGACTTTGACCTACTGATTTCAAAATCAATAGGGGTAATTTGCTGGCCATGACCAAACTCCCTACTGACTTTCATGATCCTAGGCCCAATATGTCCGAGTTATCATTCTAAAACCGATTGGTCTACAGACCTACCGATCGGCAGTCCGACATCTGCCCTGGTACACATTTGACTAAATTATCTGTGATGAGACTGACTAAATAAGAAAATTCCTGAATATGGAAGGAACATGATGCCTTCACCATAACATTACTTGCAGAAACACCGATTGCCTGATAACATGAAACAGTATACTCCCACCTTCAAGCTCAATACACAGAAGTGCTGAATATAGAATTGACATAAGTTTCACCTCATTCAACCAGTTACACCGATTTACGGTAATGACGCCCAGTGTGAGGTAAAAGTAGCATTAAATAGCAATGAATTAAATGGCCGAATCCACAAAGAACAAGAATAAGGTAAGAAATTCCTTCCCAGTATCGGAGCTAAATCACGGTTTACAGAAAAACCTATTAGTGCATACGTTGGAAAAGGATAACACTACCATACTGCTACCCGTCAGTTGATGGGGGAAATGGCTGTTTCCGCAAACATTTGTGAGAACTGGCATTGACAGAGCGATCACGTTGCAGTTTTTGCATTCACTTGATGTTTTATGAAGCAATAAAGCATAACATAAATGTCTGCATTGATCCTTTCTTGCAGTTTTATCAGCAAAAAGGTCAGTTATCACTATTCATGCCCCAGACAACGCTTTGATACAGGGAATTAAAATGTTTGTGATGATCTTTGACTTTCAAGTATGACCGTGACCTTGATGTAGTGACCTGAGCTGCTCACTGCATGTCCTCTTGATAAGTTTAACAACAGATGCTAGTATCATGAAAAGCCTTCCAGTGGTTAAGAAGGTAAGGAGTTGACACAGTTTGAATTTAAGCTGTTTGATCTTGACCTTTGACCTAGTGACCTCAATTGTGAATTCTGCTTGTCACCATGTTGAAGTAAAAGCTAGTTTTATGAAAATATTCTCAGTGATCTGTAAGTTATGAAACAGATACAATATTATTTGACCTCTGACCTACAAGTGAGACCATGACCTTTGAAAAAGTGACCTGAATGGTGAACTCTGTCACCTAGATGTTTACAACTGTTGCTACTTTAAGTTCAAGTGCTGCAGAAGATAATTAGTGGACACTAATTTCAAATATTTAATCTTTGAACTGTGTGACCTTGACCTTGGGATTTAAGACCCCTGTTAAAAGCTGTTCAAGTCTTAATGAGATAAACAACAGAATGCAAATTCATGGAAATCTTACAAATAGCTTAGAAGATATACAGTGAACACAAGTTAAGCTGTGTGCCATGCATGTTGTCTTGATGAAGTAAATATTTGATGCTTGTTTTATGAAAACCTTTGCAGCATTTTTTCCCATGAAGTTAGGCTATTTGACCTTTGTGCTACAAATGTGACCTTGCAAATAGTAACCTGGGTTATACACCCTGCATTTAAACTTAATGAGGTAAATAACTGATGTTGGGTTTATGAAAATCTTTATAGTTGTTTAGACAATATAGACCATGCATGAATTTCAGATATTTGATCTTCGGGTGTGACCTTGACCCTAGTGAACTAAGTTGTGCAGTTTAAACATAAACTAGATGAGTTAAATATTTATGTAAGTTTTATGAACATCTTCTAAGAGGTTAAGAAGATATGGTGCAGACACAAATGAGCCCCGCCATGAGAAAATCAACATAGTGGCTTTGCGACCAGCATGGATCCAGACCAGCCTGCACATCCACACAGTCTGGTCAGGATCCATGCTGTTCGCTTTCAAAGCCTATTGCAATTTGAGAAACTATTAGTGAACAGCATGAATCATGACCAGACTGCGCGGATGCACAGGCTGGTCTGGATCCATGCTGGCTGCAAAACCACTATGTTGGTTTTCACATGGCGTGGCTCAAATTACAGACAGATGAATGAACCAACAGACTGACATAAGTGACTCCAATATCACCCCCATATACTTTGTATTTGGAGGTAAAACAAGTGAATAAAGTATTGCAATGCAATCCCTATTGGAAGGTAACTCAACTGCAGTATAACCTAGTGATAAGAAAAAATGACCTAAAATATTTTACAAACCAGACAGGAAATTTTGAACTCTTAAGTGTGACCTTTGAGCTAGTAATCAGGATGTCACAGGTAACATTCAAGCCAAATAACATTAAAATCCTCTGATGGTAACGGATTGACAGACCTAACAGAAAAACAGCCTTATTGACCTTTGACCTCTGAGTGTGACCATGACCTTTCAGCTAGGGATCTTGCAGGTGCCATGTTGTCTCATTATGAGGAAAATTTGTACCAAATAATATTGAAGTGCCCTGATGGATGGTAGAGTTAGACAGGTCAGAAAAAACCTATTGACCTTTGACCTCTCAGAATGACCTTGACCTTAGATCTAGGTGTCTGGTGTTGCACACTGTTTTTCAGTATGGGGAACAAATGTGTATCCCTTTATGGATGATAGAGTTATAGACTGGAGAGGAAAAAACCTAATAGCCCTTAACTTCCGAGTGTGACATTGACCTTTGACCTAGTGGTCTGGCAGTTGTGCAAAGTATTATTGTAACACTCAACAGATGACAGGGTTTGGACTGGACACCAAGCAGACTATGTCAACATTATTGTAACCTATGACCTCTAATTTAAGCTAGGGATGTGAAAGTTTACATGGCACATCATCCTATAATGGGGGACATTTGTGTCAAGTAATATAAAAATCCCTCCATGGATGGTGGAGTTGTAGACTTGACAGGAAAGAATCCTGTTGACTGTTAACCTCCAAGTAATGACCCTTGACTTACGTGCTGGGTCACAGGTTTGACAAGGTGTTTGTCTTATTATGGGGAACATTTGTGCAAAGTAATATTAAAATCCCTTGATTGATGTTTTACTGAGTGGACACTAAAGTGCGGACAGGCGGACAGACGGAAAAATGTAATCCTAAAGTCCCAGAACTGGTTTGCAACCAGTATGGGACTAAAATACAAGAAAAAAACATCGTTATAGACAAATTTGATAACATATGACATATTCTATAAAGAAACACTGGGTGTAGCAGTCAACCTTTAATGCTAACAATGACAGTGCAGTTTCCAAAGTCTCTCACCTAACCCGTACTATTTGAAATTGAATAATTATTATATGTATTACACACTGTTTTGTCATGAATGATATATTTCAAAGTTTCCTTGAGACCCATTCAAAACAACTAGATTAGTTCATACAAGAACATCTAAAACTAAATTAATGGAACTGTATTTTAAATTCTGACAGTTCAGATAAGCAAAACAAGTTGAAAACTTTAAGTCTATTTTGTTAATTGGATATACAATCCTGTATTAGAAATGAACCCTGTATATACAATTAATAAGAGACAAATAAATAGACAAGGAAACAGTAAAACCACATGATACTCGCCCGATGCTTGTGCTTGTCCAAATATAATATCGTAATAGAAACAAAAAACATGAGGGTCATGATGACCCTGGATCACTCATCTGAGTAATATCAGCTACATGTTTCAAATGTCAAACTGATGCTAAAATATTAAGATAGTAGGTCACATTTATGGTCACTGAAAGCCAGATTTAAGATCAGTGTGCAAAATTGTTCGTGTCATCTGAACTTCAAGACTGCACCTTAAAAAAAAAGAAAGTAGGCCAGCAGGTCATATTCAAGGTCACTGAAATTCAATTTTAAGATCAGTCTGCAAATTGGTGTGCAAAACTGTACATGTCATCCAAATTTCAAGGCTGTATCTTAAACAAGAGGGCCATGAAGGCCCTGTATTACTC
The DNA here is from genome assembly GCF_021730395.1 of Mercenaria mercenaria. NCBI lineage: Eukaryota > Metazoa > Mollusca > Bivalvia > Venerida > Veneridae > Mercenaria > Mercenaria mercenaria. Next base: position 50,322,565 of record NC_069371.1, read on the forward strand.
AACTGACCGAAAGATCATCAAGATTAACATTCTGACCAAGTTTCATTAAGATATGGTCATAAATGTGGTCTCTTGTATTAAATAGTTTTTCCTTTGATTTGATCCAATGACCTAGTTTTTGACCCCACATGACCCAGATTGGAACTTGACCTAAAGATCATCAAGATTAACATTCTGACTAAGTTTCATGAAGATACAGTCATAAATGTGGCCTCTCGAGTGTTAACAAGCTTTTCCTTTGATCTGACCTAGTTTTTGACCCCACCTGACCCAGATTCCAACTTGACCTAAAGATCATCAAGATTAACATTCTGACCAAGTATCATTCAGATATGGTCATAAATGTGGCCTCTAAAGTGTTAACTGGCTTTTTCTTTGATTTGACCTAAGGACCTAGTTTTTGACCCTACCTGACTCAGATTTGATCTTGATCTATAAATCATCAAGCTTAACATTCTGACCAAGTTTCATTAAGATATGATCATAAATGTGGCCTCTACAGTGTAAACTAGCTTTTCCTTTGATTTGACCTGGTGACCTAGTTTTTGATCCTACATGACCCATATTCAAACTGGACCTTTAGATCATCAAGATTAACATTCTGACAAAATTTCATATAGATAAAGTCATAAATGTGGCCTCCACAGTGTTCACAAGCTTTTCCTTTGATTTGACCTGCTGCCATATCTTTTTACCCATCTGACCCAGATTTCAATTTATTTATTTATTTGGGTCTTATGGCGCACCAACACAGTACAGGTTATATGTCACCAAACAGGACTACAAAGTTGGGTTCCACATCTCATTTACATCAAAATAAACCCAGATTTCAAGGCTTTATCTTAAAAAAAAAAACAAACAAGAAAGAAGGTCAACAGGTTACATTCCACATGACCAAGATTCAAACTTGACCTAAAGTTTAATATTCTGACCAAGTTTCATGAAGATACAGTCATAAATTTGGTCTTTATTGTAACTAGCTTTTCCTTTGATCTGACCTGGTGACCTAGTTTTTGACCCTAACTGAGGAGGTTTAACACCGTTTTTCAACAGTATTTCTGTCATGTAACGGCGGGCAGTTAACCCAACCAGTGTTCCTTGATTCTGGTACAAACCTGTTCTCCGCAAGTAACTGCCAACTTCCCCACATGAATTATCAGAGGTTGAGGACCAATGATGTCAGACACAATGTCTTCAGTCAAATCGTAACAGTGAACATACGACCGCTCAGGGATCGAACTCATGATCTGTAGACCAACACACTCCCTTCTGTGTTAAGTGGGTGGGCTGACCTATTTTTTGACCCCACCTGATCCAGATTCAAACTTGTCCTAAAAAAACATCAAGTTTAACATTCTGACCTAGTTTCATGAAGACACATCATAAATGTGGCATAAACTTTTTCTTTGATTTGACCTGGTGACTTATGTTTTTGATCCCACCTAACCCATCAAGATTAACATTCTATGTTTCATGAAGATACAGTCATAATTGTGGCCTCTAGAGTGTTAACAAGCTTTCTTTTGATTTTTTTTTACCTGATGACCTAGTTTTTGACCCCACATGTCCCAGATTTAAACTTGGCCTAAAAATTATCAAGATTAACATTCTGATTAAGTTTCATAGAGATATTGTAATAAATGTGGCCTCTAGAGTGTTAACAAGCTTTTCCTTTGATCTGACCTGGTGAACTAGTTTTTGACCTCAGATGACCCAATACAGAACTGAAGGTAACATTCTGACCAAGTTTTATTAAGATTGGGCCGAAACTGACCTCTAGAGTGTAAATAAGTAAAATGTTGACGATGGACGAGGTGAGCTAAAAAGGGAGACGATAAAAGAAAATTGAATAAAGGGATATAACTGAAGTAAGTGACATAATATTAAGTGTAATTTTTGCCTCTATCATTCTGTGAAGTTTAAATAAAATGCCATTTATACTTTTCAAGCAATGCTCAGGACAAGCCTCATTTTGTATAATAAAGGGAGATAATTCAAAATGTAGGTAAAGCAGATTTATGGTTCTTTGACAGTGCATTTTCCATCAAAGGCCTATATCATTTTGTGAAGTTTCAATGAAATGCAATTAATACATTTTAAGAAATGCTCCAGACCAAGCCTTATTTTGTATATTAAAGTGAAATAATTTAAAAGCCAGGTAAGGTAGAGTTATGATTCTTTGACAATGCACTTTGTTTCAATAGCCTCTATGATTATGTGAAGTTTCAATCAAATGCCTTAATACTTCTGTTTGGGATATATTATTTCTTAGATAACATTGTACTGCACAGAATATTTATTTAAATTGTGCAGAACTACCTTAAAAAGTGTAAACGTTGTTTCTTACATACAGCAGTGACAAAGCCTTTGAATCTGAAGTTAGATAAATTAATTATATACCCTGGCAATGCTTTTGAAACATTAAGTTCATTATATCACAAATTTTCTGCAAGAAAAATGGATAATATAAACAAATGGACAATATAAACATACCTTTTAGTACTACTCTCGCACGGTATTTGTAACAATAACGTTAAATGTTACTACTAAGAAAAGGGGAATCAGGTAGTGAAACCATTATCCGTGACAAAATAGTTTTACTACTTTTGAATTGTATCGACTATAAAGAAAACCCTGAATTACCAATAAAGACATAATTGACTTTTCCGATAATGTTTTCGTTATCATTCTCTACTTATAGACAGATATCAAATGATCAATCAACAAGAACACCGCCTTGCAGGTGCTGTCGCTCATCTGATTTTCTGGTATAATGGAAATATTGTCCTACCCATGATTTTCTAAGTCTAAAAAGGGCCATCATTCTTGCAAAAAGCAGGATACAGTTATGTTTCTTGACGTACAGCGTTCGCTTATGATGGTGAAAAACTGTTGCAAGTTTTAAAGCAATAGCTTTGATAGTTTATGAGAAAAGCTGACTTAAACATAATACTCAACCAAGAAAACTGATTTTGTAAGTCCAAAAAGGGCCATAAATCTTGCAAAAAGCAGGATGGAGTTTCTTGATGTACTTGGTCAACTTATGATGTTGAACAAGTATTGCAAGTTTTAAAGCAATAGCTTTGATAGTTTAAGAGAAAAGCTGACCTAAACATTTTCCAAAAAATCAGAATGATGAGCTAAAAATGGGAAATTAAATACTGCAAAAAAAAGTTCAATTTATTTGAAAATAGCCAAAATATAACATTCTTGCACTTTCCTATCATCCCAATAAAATCAGTCACTATAAACAAATTTCTTGTATTCCACATGACATTTCAATACAAGTACCTAGATGCTGTAAAAATGATTCATGAAAAATATTTCGGCAAAATAATGGCCACTCTTATCTTACTCAAATTACAAAAATGCTCAAAAATCTTGTACTTTCATTACAAAAGCTAAATTTTTTTCCAAAGTTACTGAAAATAAAGGCATGAGGTCTATGGCTTCATGTTAAAATAATAAATGTTTTATAGCATTCCTGCAGTAATTCATTTTTATCTAAGCATTGCTGGAGATAGGTTAACAGAGCTCTCCAGAACAGTAAATATACATACACCTAGTTTTTAAAAATTCTCGGTTTTACTTTCATAGGACATGTGAAAATTAATGTTTTATGGTCTAATGCTTCCTTAAATATTGCATACATTGTTGTTTTGTAACTGGATGAAATTTAAACAAATATCAGTGAATTCTATAATAACAAGAGTTGTCCGTAAGACAGCGCACTCGACTTTTCTCAGTGCTTGACTCTGAATTAGAGCTTTGCCAGCAAAAAAATTCCAAGTTAAAAAGGGACATTATAAACTGTCAAAATTCAAATCAGATTTATGGGAACTGTGTCTCCTGGTGTAGACTTTGATAGTAAATAACTGTTTTGAGTTTCAAGTCAAAAGCTTTAATAGTAACAGAGATTCTGACTATATTAAAAATTTTAACAAAAAATTCTATGTTAAAAAGGGGCATGATTCTGTCAAAATTCAAAACAGATTTATGTTGATTGTTTCTCCTGGTGTAGACTCTGATGGTAAATAAGTATTTTAAGTTTCAAATCAAAAGCTTTGATAGTAACAGAGATATTTGACTTTATCAAAAACCTTAACCAAAAATTCTAAGTTAAAAAGGGGCATAATTCTGTCAAAATTCAAAACAGATTTAAGTTGATTGTTTCTCCTGGTGTAGACTCTGATGGTAAATAAGTATTTTAAGTTTCAAATCAAAAGCTTTGATAGTAACAGATATATTTGAAAAACCTTAACCAAAAATTCTAAGTTAAAAAGGGGCATAACTCTGTCAAGATTCAAACAGAGTTATGGGAATTGTGTTTCCTTGTGAAGACTTTGATAGTAAATAACTATTTTGAGTTTCAAGTCAAAAGCTTAATAGTAACAGAGATATTTGACTTTATCAAAAATTTTAACAAAAAATTCTAAGTTAAAATGGGGCATAATTATGTCAAAATTCAAAACAGAGTTATGGGGATTGTTTCTCCTGGTACAGACTTTGATTGTAAGTAAGTATTTTAAGTTTCAAGTCAATAGCTTTGATAGTAACAGAGATATTTGACTTTATCAAAAACTTTAACCAACGGCAACGCCGACGCCGGGCGAGTGCAATAGCTCTACATTTTCTTCGAAAAGTCGAGCTAAAAAGTATTCATTTTAATCACTCACACCACACTGTCATTGTTACCATTTATGACAGACAGCCACATCCAGTGTTTATAAAATATATTGAATGTCCAATTTTAAACATTGCTTCAGGCACTTAATACCCCTGTATGCAACTTTAGTTTAAACATATTTATTTCAAAATACATCAAATTAAATTTTTACAGGTATACATATATAACACAAATACGAAAGGGATTAGAACGAAAGAAAACTTATATAGTTCCTCTCCCTATAATGACCTTGAATGCAACTTTGATACAAGGAATGTTAAATGTTGTGATTATAACCTTTGACCTTCAAGTGTAACCTTGACCCTGAACCTAGTGACCTAAGTTGTACAATCTGCCCTCATCTTGATGAAGTTACCAAAGGACGCTTTCAGTGCTTGGGAATATCAAGAGGCACAAATATGTGCTACTTGATACTTGATGCTAAAGTGTGACCTTGGAATCTTGGATGTGCACTTTGAAAGTCACATATTTAAGGTTTAAATTGTAAAAATATAAAGTAATTTGACCTTTACAAGTGTGACCTTGATTTTTGTTTTAGTGACATGGGTTGTACAATCTGCAAGTTGTCTTGAAGAGATAAATATTTGATGTTATTTTAAGAAGATATGGAATGACCATATAGTGAATACATTTGACCCTTGACCACAGATTGACCTTGACCTTTACCTTGGACCCAGTTACCTGGGTTGTGCACTGTGCATGTTGTCTTGATGAGAGTAACAACTGACGCTGATTTTATGAAAATCTTCAATGAGGTTTAGACAATAACAGACTGGCCAACAGACAGACGTGCTTGACTCCAATATAGCCCCCCATATACTTTGTATTCAGGGGACTAACGATGCTTGACTCCAATATAGCCCCCCATATACTTTGTATTCAGGAGACTAACGATGTTTTTTTCTTGCATATTGTTTATGCTGATAAAACCCCAAATGCAATCAACACAGAGATCTGTATTATGCTTTGTTATCTATTTACAAAACACCAAGTCGCAACAAAATACCACAATGGGAACACTTGTCAACCCCTGTTCTCACAAATGTTTCCGGAAATGGCTGTTTTCCCCCATCAAATGATCTGAACAGTATGGTAGTGTTATCTTTTTACCTCAGTATACACGTGAGTTTTCCTGTAAATCCTATGAAGTAGTTCAAATACTGAAAAGGTTTCTTACCTTACGCTTGCTCAATGTGGATTACGCCATTCAATTCACTGTATTCAGCGCTACTTTCACCTCACACTTGGACATCAGTACCGTAAATCGGCATTTCCAGTTGAACTCAGTGAAATCATGCCAATTCTACATTCAGCAAATCTGTATAAAGAGCTGTCCAATGAAAGTTTCCCGAATCAGGAAACCAGAATCAACCAGCATTTCATTCAGTAATGTTGTAGCTACAACAAAATGTTCTTTTCCATATTCTGAAAAATTCTCGTATTAGTCAGTCTGATCTGAGATCAATTTAGTCTTATAATGTACATTAGGACATAGAGTGACTAACTAGAATATGCTTTTGTAGAAAAGTGCATGTCTCCCCCAATACATAGTCACAAAGGCAAGAAGTCAATTGAGGACAGAAGCAACAAGAGCTGTCGGATGACAGCGCGCTCGACTATTCGAAGAATTGATTGAAGAATGGGGTCAAAATATTTCCATAGATTTTCAGACAAAAGAAAAATATGGATTAAACAAAATTTTTTCCTGTATTTGTGGATTTCGATTAGTCTTGCACTAAGTGGCAATGTGTGACCATGATGGCAAATATGTTATTAAGTTATATGTTAGGCAAACACAGACTTGTATGAAAAGTTTAACTAATTTCCAAGTCCAAAAAGGGTCATAATTCAGTCAAAATAGTTGACAGAGTTATGTACACTTGCCTACAGATGGAAATCATGTTGATATACTAGTGTTAACAGTTTCAAAGCCACAGTTCAAATATTTTGACAAAAATTTCGAAGTCCAAAAAGGGCCATAATTCAGCCAAAATAGTTGTCAAGAGTTATGTACTCTTGCCTGCAGAAGGAAATCATAATGATAAACAAGTGTTTAAAGTTTAAAAGCCATATGTCAAATAGTTTTGACAAAACATGGACATATACGAAAACAGAACCAATTTCCAAGTTCAAAAAGGGCCGTAATTCAGCCAAAAAAGATGACAGAGTTATGTTCTCTTGCCTATTGATAGAGACTATAATACTGAACAAGATATAAAAGTTTCAAAGCCATATGTCAAACACTTTACACAAAATATAAACTGGTACGAAAAACTTAACCAAGACTTCTAAGTCAGAAGGGGCCATAATTCAGCCAAAATGCTTGATGGAGTTATGTACTCTTGCCTACAACTGGATATGGTGATGGTAAACAAGTGTTGAAAGTTTCAAAGCTTTATCTCAGAAGACTTTGTCAAAATTTAGACTGGTACAAAAAACTTAACCAAGATTTCTAAGTAAAAAAGGGGCAATAATTCAACCAAAATGCTTGATGGAGTTATGTACTCTTGCCTACAACTGGACATGGTGATGGTAAACAAGTGTTGAAAGTTTCAAAGCTTTATCTCAAAAGACTTTGCCAAAATATGAACTGGTACGAAAAACTTAACCAAGATTTCTAAGTCAAAAGGGGCCATGATTCAGTCAAAATGCTTGACAGAGTTATATACTCTTGCCTATAACTGGACATGGTGATGGTAAACAAGTGTTGAAAGTTTCAAAGCTTTATCTCAAAAGGCTTTGTCAAAATGTGGACTGGTACGAAAAACTTAACCAGGGTGTTGACGCTGACGCCGTGGTGAGTAGGATAGCTCTACTTATTCTTCGAATAGTCGAGCTAAAAATCAAAGAGACACTGATGGCTGGCTGCAACAGGCATCATCTACTTGACATGTCAAATCATTCCACAAAGTTTCAAAATTCTGGGCCTAATGGTTCTCAAGTTAATAATTTGAAATAGTTTTCCATGTTCAGTTCCCTGTGACCTTGACCTTTGTGTGACCCCAAAATCAGCAGGGGGTCATTCACTCTGCATGTCTTATCATCCTATTTAGTTTCAACATTCTGTGTCAAGTTGTTCTAAAGTTATTGGTCGAAAAAAGTTTTCTATGTTCAGCCCCCTGTGAAGTTTGACATTAAATGAATAACCCCAAAAACAATAGGGGTCATTTACTCTATACGTCCCATCATCCTATGAAGAATGAAGGTTCTAGGTCAAATGGTTCTCAAGTTTTGACCACAAATGGATTTCCATGTTCTGTCTTCTGAAAACCTTGACCTTTAATAGAGTGATCTATTCAGCCTGTCCAATCATCCTATGAAGTTTCAACATTTCTGGTTAAGTAGTTCTCAAGCTACTGACCTGAAATGGTTTTCAATGTTGCAGGGCCCTGTGACCTAGACCTTTAACAGAGTGGCCCCAAGATCGATAGAGGTGATCTACTCTGCATGTCCAATCATCCTATAAAGTTTCAACATTCCGAGTCAAGTGGTTCTCAAGTTATAGACCCCAAAAACAATAGGGGTCATCTACTCTATATGTCCACTCAACCTTTAAAGTTTCAACATTCTGAGCCAAGTGCTTCTCAAGTTATTGATCCGAAAGTTTTCCATGTTCAGGTTCCTGTGACCTTGACCTTTAACAAAGAGACCCCAAAATCTTAAAGGGTTATCTACTTTGCACGACCAATCATCCTATGAAGTTTCAATATTCTGGGTCAAGTTGTTCTCATGTTATTGATCTGAAATGGTTTTCCATGTTCAGGCACTGTGACCATGACCTTTGATGGTATGACCCAAAAAATAGCCCCGCCATTCTAAAAAGGCTGAATGTTCAAGGTCAAATGGTTCTCCAGTTATTGATCAATGAAGTGTGACAGACGAATTGATGGACAAGACAAAAACAATATGTCTCCTAAAGTGGGGAGACACAATTTTGATTTTACTCCATGGAGGGGAGGTACGAGAGGCAAATCCCTTTCCATTTTTGTTGAGTCAACCGTGAAAAAAGAGGCCCAAATAAGCCCAAGTTGCTCAACCTGAAGAGGACCATAACCATCTGACACTTTAAGGGGCCAAGCCCCCCAAATACATGTATTAATTAATTAATATGCATACTGATATCACAGACCATGTTTGATGAGGATCCATTAGGTGATTCATGAGAAGTAGTCATTAAAAAGGTATTTTTAATTTGAGCCCTATTATCCCCTAAAAGGGGCCAACTGCCCCCATTTGAACAAAATTAAAGAGAGGACCTTATAATGATTCTATGTACTATGTCCGATGAAAATGCATCAAGCCATTCTTCAGTAGAAGTTGTTAAAAATATTTCTAGTTTTAGCTATAGCAGACCATAAATGGGGCCAAGTATTCCAAACTGAAAAAATTTGGTAAAGGGACTTATGATAGTGCTACAAATCCAGTTTGAAGGTATTTCTATTTTTATATCTAGTAGCCCCTAAAAAAGATGTGACTGCCCCCCATTTGTATTAGTTTGGGAGATGACCTTACAATTGTACTATAGACCAAATGTGATGAAGATCCTTCAAGACAGTTTCTAGTAGCACCTAAATAAATATACATTGTGTACTTGGGAGAGGACCTTATAACAAGGCCACAAAGTTTCAAGAAGATCACATGATAATGCCACAGAGCAAATTTGATGAAGGTCCATGAAGCATTTTGTTAAAGGCATTTCTTTTTTTAGCTATAGCGACCTTCATGGGTAAGAGTACCCCCACTTAAACAATACAAGAAATACATTCTGCATGCCCACAGGCACAGCCAAAAAAAAAGAGGAACTTTTAACAATGCTACAGACAAAGACTGATGAAGATCCATCTAGCAGTTCATGTAATGAAGTTGTTCAAAGTTATTTCTAATTCAGTTCTAGCATCACCTTAAAAATTTGAAATGCCGACTGAAATATTAGCTTTCACATTTACAGGCCTCCTAGCAGGCCTGAACAAAAATAAAGGTTTTTATAAAGGCTTCAATCTATGGAAATAAAGGCCTTTTAGTGTAAAATATTAAAAAATAAAGAGTAAATAAAGGCTATTTTTGTCGGAATTCTCGTTGAAAACATATAATATATATAGGTATTTACTACATGTATGTGGTCTGGTGAACAAAACAGCATTCTGAAAAACTCAAGATGAAAGATACACAAGCAGTATCCTAATAACAACACTTAAAAGGGGGGACGAAATACAGTAGTATAACCATTACTTGCTTTAAACTGGCACGGCAAGCAGTCTGAACAAAAATATAAGTTTTGAGTGAAAATTACAGGCTATTTGGCCGTTTTAAAAGTTTTTTTCAGAAGATTTAAAGGTTTTAAAGGTTTGCTCTGAAATTAAAGGTTTTTAAAGGTTTTAAAGGTTTCACTAGGAGGCCTGCATTTAAATTAGGCATAGGCTATCCACTAAAGTGAAATATCTATAAATGAAACATTTCCTTTTACATCTTCTGAAAACAGTATTTATCTATGGATAGCACTGTCAGCCAGCTTAGCCGAATAACAAGCATGCAAATCAATGGATCATGGACTATTTCCGAGTTTCATACCAGAGAGATGTATATTCTCCAAGGTGATCTGACACCTTCTGCCCTCCAATTCTCATTCAAGTAGGGAAGTCTGCAGTTACTTGTGGAGAACCTAATAATACTGGTAAAGAATCCTTGAAAACTACTGTCAATTGGAAATTAACTGTTGAAACTGGCACTATTTAACAAAACAAAAAAAAAAGAATATACTTTTATCCCACTTTGCAATGAAAAGTAACAGTATAGAACTTATTTGACAGTTTAATGTTACAAATGTTCTTATCTATTATTAAATGAGCCAGATAGATTTTAAATTGCATAAAAAGGCATATGTTGCTACAAGCTAACATGACCTTTGACCTCCAACTATGACCTTGACCTTTGAGAAAGGAACCCGCAGTTTGCACATGGCACTATGTCTTACTGAGGTTAACATTCATGCAAAATATAAACCAGATTGCTCTATGCATGTCAAAGTTATGGTCCTGACAAACAAATCCAGATGAAGTTCAGAAGCATGCACGCACACACATACATCAAACTGGCGTTTGGACGACCATGTCTTCGCTTCCGCAAGCGGGTTCAACAAAAGGTATTATAACTATTTGCATGAGTAGGGTGGAGTGTAACTTTCTTGTAAAGAATACAGGTGTTCTACAGTGATTACAAAGTTACAGACCAATAAAATAGGGCTATCATAATAGAAGCTCTATCTGGGATGCTGTATTCAGCCGAGTGGTTTTTTGCTAGATTGGATCACACAAGGCACGAGCGTGATCCCATCTTGCAAAATCCACAAGAACCGAATACAAAATCCCAAATTTAGATACTGTTATAATAACTCTTTTATTATATACCTCACTTTTTTGTTTGTATGTAATCTTCAATCTTTATCAATGTTAAAATGAGCAACCATTGCCACATCATAGCAATAATAAACTTCGGAGTTAAAGGCTGCAGACAAATTTCTGATTCTTTAAATAGCAAAATAAGCCAGCCTTCCTCTCAAATTAAGTGGACACAAGATTTAAATCTAAAAAGACCCAATCTGGAAAAATATTTATAAATTGCCTTTTAAGTGCAGTGGTTTCAGTTTAGGATAAATTTCAGAACTTAAGCTTCAGGTACCATCCATGATTTTTTTTTTTTTTTTTTTTTTTTTTTTTTTTGTAGCTCTGACTGTATTATTACGATTTAACTTTGATTTTAATGTTACATCAAACATTTTATTCTTTTATATACATGCAATACAGCACACCATCCTATTTCCTCCCCTGTAAATATCATGTCATCCTTATTATTGATCTGTAAAATCATACATATTTGTCTGCCTAACTGTTGTATATGCCTGTTATTAATATCAATGGTGTAGCGTGGTATGAAAGAAAGTAATAATGAGTGAGAGTTCACTAAATTTCACGTGCCCGAAGCAACGTAACTTTGCTAACCCCACGAAATACCTAATTCCTGCCATTCTAACATCTCTTGGGCATTCTTCTCAAGCTGTTCTAAGAAAACGGACTGATTTCATATTTATTTATTTGGGTTTTACGGCGCACCAACACAGTATAGGTTATATGGCACCAAACAGGACTACAGGTTTTGGTTTCACATCTCATTTACATTGAAACAAAGAGCTTGTAAACACAAAATGCCCCCCTTGATGCAATAGGTAATTGCACAAGGAACAGAAATTATTTGGTCACTGTACATAAAAAGTTCTACTATTCTGTGTCAATGTGACCTTGACCTTTGGCCTACTGACCTCAAAATCAATTGGGGTAATCTGCTGGTCATTATCAACCTCTATATTAAGTTTCCTGATCCTAAGCCCAAGCATTCTCAAGTTATCGTCCTGAAATGTATTAATTGTTCTGGGTCATTTTGACCTTGACCTTTGACTTACTGACCTCAAAATCAATAGGAGTCATCTACTGGTCCTCCCTATTAAGTTTCGTGAACCTAGGCCTAAGCATTCTCAAGAATCGTCTGGAAACAGTTTACATGTTCCGGGTCACTTTGACATTGACCTTTGACCTACAGACCTAAAATTCAATAGAGGTCATCTGCTGGTCATGACCAACCTGCTTTTAACTTTCATGATCTTAGACCCCAGAGTTCTTGGGTTATCATCCGGAAATTGTAAACTGTTCTGGGTCTCTGTGACCCTGAACTTTGAGATAGGAACCTGTGGTTTGCTCATGACTCTCCGTCTTACTGAGGTTAACATTCATGCAAAATATATACCAGATTGCTCTATGCATGTCAAATTAAGGTTCTGACGAATCCAGATGAACAGACGCATGCACAAATACACATACATCAAATAGCCGTTTGAATGACCATGTCATTGCTTCTGCTAGCAGGTTCAACAAAAATTATTATAACTATCTGCATAGTAGGGTGGAGTGTAACTTTATTGTAAAGAATACAGGTATTCTACAGTGATTATGAAGTTACAGGCCAATACATTAGGGTTATTATAATAGTAGCTCGATCTGGGATGCTGTATTCAACCGAGTGGTTTTTTGCTAGATTGGATCACACAAGGCACGAGTGTGATCCCATCTTGCAAAATCCACAGCAGCCGAATACAAAATCCCGGATTTAGATACTGTTATAATGACTCTTTTATTATATACCTCACTCTTTTTGTTTGTATGAAATCTTCAATCTTTACCAATGTTAAAATGGATCTGAACAACCCTTCCCGCATAATAGCAATAATAAACTTTGGTGTTAAAGGCTGCAGACAAATTTAAGATTCTTTAAATAGCAAAATAAGCCAGCCTTCCTCTCAAAATAAGTGGACACAAGAATTAAATCTGTAAAAATATTTATTAATTGCCCTTTAAGTGCAGTGGTTTCAGTTTAGGATACATTTCAGAACTTAAGCTTCAGGTACCATCCATGTAAGGGTGTTTTTTTATTTTTTCACCCCCCACCCCCACTTTTTCTTTTTCCTTTTTTCATTTTGTAGCCTTGACTGTATTAGGGTATAACTTTGTTTTTAATGTTAGATCAAACATTTTATTCTTTTATATACATGCAATACAGCCCACAATCCTATTTCCTCCCCTGTAAATATCATGTTGTCCTTATTATTGATCTGTAAAATCATACATATTTGTCTGCCTAACTGTTGTATATGCCTGTGGTTACTGTGGTATTATTATCAAGGGTGTAGGGTGGTATGAAAGAAAGTAATAATGAGTGATAGTTCATTAAATTTCATGTGCCCGAATCAACGTAACTTTGCTAACCCTATGAAATACCTAATTCCTGCCATTCTAACATCTCTTGGGCATTCTTCTCAAGCTGTTCTAAGAAAACGGACTGATTTCAAATTTATTTATTTGGGTTTTACGGCGCATCATTACACAGTATAGGTTACAAGGCGCCAAACAGGACTACAAATTTTGATATGCCATCCTTGATGCATTCAGTAATAGCACAAGGAACAGAAATTATTTGGTCACTGTACATAAGTTCTATTGTGGGTCAATGTGACCTTGACCTTTGACCTACTAACCTCAAAATCAATAGGGGTAATCTGCTGGTCATGATCAACCTCCATATTAAGTTTCGTGATCCTAAGCCCAAGCATTATCATGTTATCACCCTGAAATGGTTTGACCTTAAAACTTACTGATCTCAAAATCAATAGGGGTCACCTGCTGGTCCTCCTTATTAAGTTTTGTGATCCTAGGCCTAAGCAAACTGCAGAATTACAGTTTCAGTACCACAAAAAGGTGTTTTTTTTTCTTTCTGTAGCCCTGGTTATATTATGGTAGAACTTTGTTTTCAATGTTAGATCAAACATTATATTCTTTTATATACATGCAATACAGCATACCATCATATTTCCATCTCTATAAATATCATGTTGTCCTTACTGATCTGTGAAATCATACATATTTGTCTGCCATCATGTTGTCCTTACTGTTCTGTGAAATCATACATATTTGTCTGCCTAACTGTTCTATATGCCTAACTGTGTTATTATTATCAAGGGTGTAGCGTGGTATGAAAGAAAGTAATAATGAGTGAGAGTTCACTAAATTTCACGTGCCAAATGCAACGTAACTTTGCTAACCCCACGAAATACCTAATTCCTGCCATTCTAACATCTCTTGGGCATTCTTCTCAAGCTGTTCTTAGTGAACGGACTGATTTCATATTTATTTATTTGAGTTTTACGGCGCACCATTACACAGTATAGGTTACAACGTGCCAAACAGGACTACAAATTTTGGTATGCCACCCTTGATGCATTCAGTAATAGCACAAGGAACAGAAATTATTTGGTCACTGTACACAAGTTCTTCTATCGTGGGTCAATGTGACCTTGACCTTTGACCTACTTACCTCAAAATCAATCGGGGTAATTTGCTGGTCATGATCAACCTCCATATTAAGTTTCTTGATCCTAAGCCCAAGCATTATCATGTTATCACCCTGAAATGGTTTGACCCTAAAACTTACTGACCTCAAAATCATAGAGGTCACCTGCTAGTCCTCCTTATCAAGTTTTGTGATCCTAGGCCTCAGCATCCTCAAGTTATCGTCTGGAAACAGTTTAGCTGTTCCGGGTCACTTTGACATTGACCTTTGACCTACAGACCCAAAAATCAATAGAGGTCATCTGCTGGTCATGACCAATCTGCTATCAACTTTCATGATCTTAGACCCGAGTTCTTGAGTTATCATCCGGAAATTGTAAACTGTTCTGGGTCTCTGTGACCCTGACCTTTGAGATAGGAACCTGTGGTTTGCTCATGACACTCCCTCTCACTAAATTTAACTTTCATGCAAAATATAAACCAGATTGCTCTATGCATGTCAAAGTTATGGTCCTGACAAACAAATCCAGACGAATGGACGCGTGCACAAATACACATACATCAAATAGCTGTTTGGATGACCATGTCTTCGCTTCCGTAAGCGGGTTCAACAAAAAGTATTATAACTAATTGCATGAGTAAGGTGAAGTGTAACTTTCTTGTAAAGAATACAGGTGTTCTACAGTGATTACAAAGTTATAGGCCAATAAAATAGGGTTACTATAATAGTAGCTCGATCTGGGATGCTGTATTTAGCCGAGTGGTATTTTGCTAGATTGGATCATACAAGGCACGAGAGTGATCCCATCTTGCAAAATCCACAAGAGCCGAATATAAAATCCTAGATTTAGATACTGTTACATGTATAATGACTCTTTTATTATATACCTCACTTTTTTTGTTTGTATGTGATCTTCGATCTTTATCAATGTTAATGTTAAAATGGATCTGAGCAACCCTTCAGGCATAAAAGCAATAATAAACTTTGATGTTAAAGGCTGCAGACACATTTTTGATTCTTTAAATAGCAAAATAAGCCAGCCTTCCTCTAAACATAAGTGGACACAAGAATTAAATCTAACAGACCAAATCTGGAAAAATATTTATAAATTGCCTTTTAAGTGCAGTTGCTTCAGTTTATGATAAACTGCAGAATTACAGTTTCAGGTAGCATGAAAGGCAGTATTATTTTTTTTCTTTCTGTAGCCCTGGTTATATTATGGTAGAACTTTCTTTTTAATGTTAGATCAAACATAATATTCTTTTATATACATGCAATACAGCACACCATCCTATTTCCATCCCTGTAAATATCATCTTGTCCTTATATTGATCTGTGAAATCATATGTACTTGTCTGCCTAACTGTTGTATATGCCTGTGTTATCATTATCAAGGGTGGAGTGCGGTATGAAAGAAAGTAATAATGAGTGAGAGTTCACTAAATTTCACGTGCCCGATGCAACATAACTTTGCTAACCCTATGAAATACCTAATTCCTGCGATACTTAAACATCTCTTGCGCATTTTTCTCAAGCTGTTCTAAGTGAATGGACTGATTTCATATTTGATTACTGATTTGGGTTTTATGGTGCACCAACACAGTATAGGTTATATGGCGCCAAACAGGACTACAAAATTTGGTTTCTCGTTTACATCAAACAAGAGCTTGTGGAACATGAAATGCCCCCCTTGACGCATTTAGTAATTGCACATAATACAGAAATTATTTGATCACTCGATCCGAGATGCTGTATTTAGCTGAGTGGTATTTTGCTAGATTGGATCACACAAGGCACGAGAGTGATCCCATCTTGCAAAATCCACAAGAGCAGAATACAAAATCCCAGATTTAGAAACTGTTATAATGACTCTTTTATTGTATACCTCAGTTTTTTCATTTGTATGAAATTTTCGATCTTTATCAATGTTAAAATGGATCTGAGCAACCCTTCCCGCATAACAGCAATAATAAACTTTGGACTTAAAGGCTGCAGACAAATTTTTGATTCTTTAAATAGCAAAATAAGCCAGCCTTCCTCTCAACATAAGTGGACACAAGAATTTAATCTAACAAACCAAATCTGGAAAAATATTTATAAATTGCCTTTTAAGTGCAGTTGCTTCAGTTTACGATAAACTGCAGAATTACAGTTTCAAGTAGCATGGAAGGGAGTATTTTTTTTTTTTTTTTGTAGCCCTGTTTATATTACTGTAGAACTTTGTTTTTAATGTTAGATGAAACATTATATTCTTTTATATACATGCAATACAGCACACCATCCTATTTCCGTCCCTGTAAATATCATCTTGTCCTTATATTGATCTGTGAAATCATACGTATTTGTCTGCCTAACTGTTGTATATGCCTGTGTTATTATTATCAAGGGTGGAGTGCAGTAAGAAAGAAAGAAATAAAAAGTGAGAGTTCACTAAATTTCATGTGCCCGATGCAACATAACATTGCTAACCCCATGAAATACCTAATTCCTGCCACACTAACATCCCTTGCATATTCTTCTCAAGCTGTTCTGAGTGAATGGACTGATCTCATATTTATTTAATTATTGATTTGGGTTTTACAGTGCACCAACACAGTATAGGTTATATGGCGCCAAACAGGACTACAAATTTTGGTTTCTCATCTCATTTACATCAAACAAGAGCTTGAAGAACACGAAATGCCCCCTTGATGCATTTAGTAATTGCACATAGAACAGAAATTATTTGATCACGGTACATAAAAGTTCTACTATTCTGGGTCTCTGTGACCTTGACCTTTGAGATAGGAACCTGTGGTTTGCTCATGACACTCCCTCTTACTAAATTTAACTTTCATGTAAAATATAAACCAGATTGCTCTATGAATGTCAAAGTTATGGTCCTGACAAACAAATCCAGAGGAACGGACGCATGCACAAATACACATACATCAAATAGCTGTTTGGACGTACATCAAATAGCTGTTTGGACGACCATCTCTTCGCTTCCGCAAGTGGGTTCAACAAACAGTATTATAACTATTTGCATGAGTAGGGTGGAGTGTAACTTTCTTGTAAAGAATACAGGTATTACAAAGTTACAGGCCAATAAAAAAGGGTTATTATAATAGTAGCTCGATCCGAGATGCTGTATTTAGCCGAGTGATATTTTGCTAGATTGGATCACACAAGGCAAGAGAGTGATCCCATCTTGCAAAATCCACAAGAGCTGAATACAAAATCCCAGATTTAGAAACTGTTATAATGACTCTTTTATTATATACCTCAGTTTTTTCGTTTGTATGAAATTTTCGATCTTTATCAATGTTAAAATGGATCTGAGCAACCCTTCCCGCATAATAGCAATAATAAACTTTGGAGTTAAAGGCTGCAGACAAATTTTTGATTCTTTAAATAGCAAAATAAGCCTGCCTTCCTCTCAACATAAGTCAACACAACAATTAAAACTGGAAAAATATTTATAAATTGCCTTTTAAGTGCAGTTGCTTCAGTTTACGATAAACTGCAGAATTACAGTTTCAGGTAGCATGGAAGGGAGTTTTTTTTTGTTTTTTTTTGTAGCCCTGGTTATATTACCATAGAACTTTGTTTTTTTATGTTAGATCAAACATTATAGATGAAACATTATATTATTTTATATACATGCAATACAGCACACCATCCTATTTCTGTCCCTGTAAATATCATCTTGTCCATATATTGATCTGTGAAATCATACGTATTTGTCTGCCTAACTGTTGTATATGCCTGTGTTATTATTATCAATGGTGGAGTGCGGTAAGAAAGAAAGTAATAATGAGTGAGAGTTCACTAAATTTCATGTGCCCGATGCAACATAACATTGCTAACCCCATGAAATACCTAATTCCTGCCACACTAACATCTCTTGCGTATTTTTCTCAAGCTGTTCTGAGTGAATGGCCTGATTTCATATTTATTTAATTATTGATTTGGGTTTTACAGTGCACCAACACAGTATAGGTTATATGGCGCCAAACAGGACTACAAATTTTGGTTTCTCATCTCATTTACATCAAACAAGAGCTCGTAGAACACGAAATGCCCCCCTTGATGCATTTAGTAACTGCACATAGAACAGAAATTATTTGACCACGGTACATAAAAGTTCTACTATTCTGGGTCAATGTGACCTTGACCTTTGACCTACTGACCTCAAAATCAATAGGGGTAATCTGCTGGTCATGATCAAACTCCTAAATAAGTTTCCTGATCCTAAGCCCAAGCATTCTCAAGTTATCTTTCTGAAATGGTTTAACTGTTCTGGGTCACTTTGACCTTGACTATAAACTTATTGACCTCAAAATCAATTGGAGACATCTGGTGGTCCTCCCAATCAAGTTTCGTGATCCTAAGCCTAGGCATTTTCAAGTTCAAGTCGGGAAACAGTTTACATGTTCTGGGTCACATTGACATTGACCTCTGACCTACAGACCTAACAAGAGCACCGCCTTGCGGGTGCTGACGCTCATCTGATTTTTTTTGTATAATAGAAATATTGTCCTACCCATGATTTTCTAAGTCTAAAAAGGGCCATCATTCTGGCAAAAAGCAGGATAGAGTTATGTTTCTTGATGTACAGTGTCCACTTATGATGGTGAAAAACTGTTGCAAGTTTTAAAGCAATAGCTTTGATAGTTTATGAGAAAAGTTGACTTAAACATAATATTCAACCAAGAAAATGATTTTTCTAAGTCCAAAAGGGGCAATAATTATTGCAAAAAGCAGGATGGAGTTATGTTGCTTGCTTTACAGGGTCAGCTTATGATGGTGAACAACAGTTGCAAGTTTAAGCAATAGCTTGATGGTTAAGAGAAAAGTTGACCTAAACATAAACTTAACAAGAAATCCATGTTCATACAGGACTTGGCAAAAAATCAAGGACTTTCAAGGACTTTTTAAGACTTTTATGGATTTTCAAGGATATTTTAATCGCTTTAAATCTAATTACAAAACATTTAGCTCTTCATAAGGCATTATGACAGAAGAAAAGTTACAGAACAGTTTTATTTCCATAAGCTACGATAGCATATCTTACCTTATAAGATCTTCAATGGGATACCTTTATGAGCTAATTTGCTGTATACTACTTAGTACATGTTTCTTATAAGTCTTTCAAGCTCTCAAACTACATTTGTGTTTTCAATTTGTCCTCAGGACTTCATCTTGTTTCGCGTGTGATTCAACGCACTTTCCCCATAGTTCGACATCAATGAGTTTATCATCACTTATGCTTGTCTGACTTAACTCCTTAACACGATGATAATCATCCTGTGTAGCCATTATTGGCGAAACTACATTTATTTTTGGGCCACTTGTTGTTGTTGATAGTCACGCTGCAATGACCTTGCGCAAAATTTACGTTTGAAATCGCTATCGTATCTAACTTCCGTACCGAAACGGTGTTCAACTAGCGTTCCTCGTGGTTGCATGTATTTTATTTACACTAGTTTTTCGCCGTTTTGACTTATTTATTTATTTTTTGTATTTTTCCCCTACAATACAATTGCACCCTTTTAGCAAATTTAAGGACTTTTCTACTTTTTTTTCAAATTCAAGTACTTTTTCAGGGATTTTGAAGAAAAAATCAAGGACTTTCAAGGACTAAGGATCAAATTCAAGGACTTTCAAGGACCTGTGCGAACCATGAAATCTGATATTTTCTAAGTCCAAAAGGGGCCATCATTCTTCCAAAAAGCAGGATGGAGTTATGTTTCTTGCTGTACAGGGTCCACTTATGATGGTGAAAAACTGTTGCAAGTTTTAAAGCAATAGCTTTGATAGTTTAGGATAAAAGTTGACCTAAACATAAAATTTAACCAAGAAAACTGATTTTCTAAGTCCAAAAGGGGCAATAATTCTTAAAAAAAGCAAGATGGAGTTATGTTTCTTGATGTACAGGGTCTGCTTATGATGGTGAACAAGTATTCCAAGTTTCAAAGCAATAGCTTTGATAGTTTAGGAGAAAAGTTGACCTAAACATAAAACTTAACCAAGAAATCTGATATTTTCTAAGTACAAAAGGGGCAATAAATCTTGCAAAATGCAAGATGGAGTTATGTTTCTTGCTATACAGGGTCAGCTTATGATGGTGAACAAGTATTCTAAGTTTCAAAGCAATAGCTTTGATAGTTTAGGAGAAAAGCTGACCTAAACATAAAACTTAACCAAGCAACGCCGACGCCGACGCCGACGCCGACAACCGCTCAAGTGATGACAATAACTCATCATTTTTTTTCAAAAAATCAGATGAGCTAAAAATCAATAAAGGTCATCTGCTGGTCATGACCAACCTCCCTATCAACTTCCATGATCTTACACCCCAGAGTTCTTGAGTTATCATCAAGAAATTGTACACTGTTCCAGGTTGCTGTGACCCTGACCTTTGAGAAAGGAACCTGTTTTGTGCATGACACTCAGTCTTACTGAGGTTAACATTCATGCAAAATATAAACCAGATTGCTCCATGTTTGTCAAAGTTATGGTCCTGACAAACAAATCCAGATGGACAGACGAATGCACATACATCAAATAGCCATTTGGATGACCATTTCATTGCTTCCGCAAGCGGGTTCGACAAAAAGTATTATAACTATCTGCATGTGTAGGGTGGAGTGTAACTTTATTGTAAAGAATACAGGTATTCTACAGTGATTACAAAGTTACAGGCCAATAAAATAGGGTTACTATAATAGTAGCTCTATCTGGGATGCTGTATTCAGTCAAGTGGTTTTTTGCTAGATTGGATCACACAAGGCACGAGCATGATCCCATCTTGCAAAATCCACAAGATCCGAATACAAAATCCCAGATTAGATACTGTTATAATGACTCTTTCATTATATAGCTCACTTTTTTGTTTGTATGTAATCTTCAATCTTTATCTATGTTATAATGTATCCGAGCAACCCTTGCCGCATAATAGCAATAATAATCTTTGGAGTTAAAGGCTGCAGACAAATATGATTCTTTCGTTATATAGCAAAATAAGCCAGCCTTCCTCTCAACATAAGTGGACACAAGAATTAAATCTAACAAACCATATCTGGAACAATATTTATAAACTGCCCTTTAAGTGGTGGTTTCTGTTTAGTTTAAGTTGCAGAATTTTAGTGTCAGGTACCATGAAAGGGTGCTTTTTTTTTCTTTTTTTTTGTAGCCCTGGTTGAACTTTGTTTTCAGTGTTAGATAAAACATTATATTCTTTTATATACATGCAATACAGCACACCATCCTATTTCCAGCCCTGTAAATATCATGTTGTCCTTATTCATCTGTGAAATAATACGTATCTGTCTACCTAAATGTTGTATATGCCTAACTGTGTTATTATTATCAATGGTGGTATGAAATGAAGTAATAATGCGTGAGAGTTCACTAAATTTCACATGCCCGACACAACACAACTTTGCTAAGTCCCCATGAAATACCTAATTCCTGCCATACTAACATCTCTTGGCATTCTTCTCAAGCTATTTTTAAGTGAACAGACTGATTTCATGTTTATTTAATTCTTTCAGTTTTATTTGTTTGTTTTGTTTGTTTGTTTTGGGTTTAACGCCGTTTTTCAACAGTATTTCAGTCATGTAACGGCGGGCAGCTAACCTAACCAGTGTTCCTGGATTCTGTACCAGTACAAACCTGTTCTCCGTAAGTAACTGCCAACTTCCCCACATGAATCAGAGGTGGAGGACTAATGATATCTGACACAATGTCATTTATCAAATAGTCAAGGAGAACATACGCACCGCCCGAGAATCAAACTTGCGACCCCGAGATCCGTAGACAAACGCTCTTACCTACTGAGCTAAGCAGGCAGGCTTCTATGGGTTTAATGGCGCACCAAGACAGTGTAGGTTATATTGCGCCAAACAGGACTACAAATTTTGGTTTCACATCTCATTTACATTGAAACAAGAGCTCATAGAACACTAAATACCCCTGTTGATGCATTAACTAATTACACATGAAACAGAAATTATTTGGTCACTGTACATAAAAGTTCTACTATTCTGGGTCAATGTGGCCTTGACCTTTGACCTACTGATCTCAAAATCAATGGGGGGTAATCTGCTGGTCATGATCAACCTCCCTATTAAGTTTAGTGATCCTAAGCCAAAGCATTCTCAAGTTTTCATCATGAAATGGTTTAACCTTAAACTTATTGACCTCAAAATAAATACAATGTAGAAAAATGTAATACTTTTTTTTTCATTTAAACTTTATTTCTAACGAGCTTTTTAAAATAAAGCTTAATTTTTTTAAATTTAAAAAAAAATAATAATATTTGCTTTAAATTATCATTAATTAGTTCTTTGTTTACCAACAATGTATTTATTCATTTAGGTTATTAGATAAATCTATATGTTCAAATATAATTAATATTTACTTGATTTTCTTGAAATATTTTGTTTTCATGGTATCTCCCCGTCTAGGGCTGAGCACCTGACCCTCAATGTGCGCGAACACGCCCTAGATAGGTATATAAGTCAGCTCTATATACTTCTGGGAGATATAAATAGCAGAGTGAGGTCATTCTTAACATAGGAAGATGATGTCATTCTAAACATAAAATTCAAAATGGCCGCCGCGCATGACGTCATTCTCACGCATGCGCAGTCGTGGCCCTAAAGAGGCCCCTATACTACTGTTCTGGCTGTTAATGGGAGAGGAATACCCCTTGTGCACCTTCGTTCATTATGTCAAGCATAATCGAGCATCTTGACAGAACCACCATAATTCCGTACAGCAGCTGGAGCGAGGTTTCGAACCTACAGCGGTGAGAAGCAAGTGATTTGAATCAGCGACCTTTTCCACTCGACCGCGAAGACCACCCGGTTTATGGCTCTTATCCAAGATCATTATTTGACAGTAATTCACACGATATATGTATTGTGTGTTTCATCAATTAAATGTACACGTGTCTGTCTAAATGTCTGTTACATATCTGCCTGAATGTTAGACAAACATTCAGGTGTCTGTCTCTCATGATATCCTAGACGAGATACGACATTCATTTTTGTCAAGCCAGTCTGACATACAACATATATTTTTGCCCTCCTTTTAAAACGAGTGTTATACTCGCTTGGTTATGTCAGTCTGTGGTCCATTAGCCTAGAAACTTTAGTTTCCGATCAAAATCAGATGAACTAAATTGTTCACGGTGTCAGTACAGTATATTTGAGCTGCGCCATGAGAAAACCAACATAGTGCATTTGCGACCAGCATGGGTCAAGACTAGCCTGCGCATCAGCGCAGCCTGGTCAGGATCCACGCTGTTCGTTTTCAAAGAGAAACCGTAAGCGAACAGCATGGATCCTGACCAGACTGCGTGGATGAGCAGGCTGGTCTGGATCCATGCTGGTCGCAAATGCACTATGTTGGTTTCTCATGGCACGGTTCATTTATTAATTAAAATTGTTTTCGATCAAAAGCTGAAGAATGCTCAAGGCCTAATTCCGGCCCTCTTCGACGTATTTCCTTGCTTTCTGTACGAGCAATACCAAATGCATCGTCAAGCTGGGAACCAGGTAAAAACCCAAATTGATTCAGTTGTTTTCTTCCTGTAGGTCAATGGTATGTGTCATCACCAGGCTTTCTATTTACCAGTATATGTACTTAGGAATGATAATAAACGGACTGTTGACTAGCTTCTACAAAAAATAACATTGTTATTTACATGTAATTACCTTAAGGCGTAAAAAAATGTTTGTCAATGGTATGAGTCACCACCAGGCTTTCTATTTACCAGTATATGTACTTAGAAATTATAATAAACGGACTGTTGACTAGCTTCTACAAAAAATAACATTGCTATCTACATGTAATTACCTTAAGGCGTAAAAAAATGTTTGTCAATGGTATGAGTCACCACCAGGCTTTCTATTTACCAGTATATGTACTTAGAAATTATAATAAACGGACTGTTGACTAGCATCTACAAAAAAATAATATTGTTATCTAATTACCTTAAGGCGTAAAAAACTGTTTGTTTCTGGTGTCCCGAACTACCCTGATTTTTTTGCCCGACTCTAAATGTTTTTAACATTTATGCTTTAAATATGGTCAGTGATGTTAGAAATCAACTTACTGATGCTCTAAAGGCATAACCCGCTTATCTGTATTCATTTTTTGACACAAAAATAATTTCCGAAGTCTCTTAAAAAAATTTTGGAGCATGTTACCGGAAACAACGATTTTTTTAGACCTAAAGATGATGGTAAGTTGATCACCCATAAAGTTAGTAGGCAAAATTTAATCTATGGGGCTTTTCCCTACTTCCTGAATGGGAAACTTGATACTAAATATCGGAACTTGCTTTCCGTTCGGGAAGCAAAGTCACCAGTCAGTTTACTTGTTTCTTTCAAAAGGCCCAGAGCGTACGAATATACACGGTGCCATTAAGTGAAATACATGTAGATTCTACATCATTGTAAACCTGTGATTTTTTTTTAAATTTCTACCGTTCATTTTTTTTTAATTGTCCCTGTAACATTTTACTTCAACTTTTGAATTTCTAAATTTCAAATATTCGCCTATCATCAGATCTATGGCAATTTTAAGCGTTTAGCTTAGCAAACGCGCGCATATTTAACGATGCCCAAGACGTTGCTCTACACGCCTATCTGATTTTGTTTGTTTGTTTTGGATTTAACGCCGTTTTTTCAACAGTATTTCAGTCATGTAACGGCGGGCAGTTAGCCTAATCAGTGTTCCTGGATTCTGTACCAGTACAAACTGTTCTCCGCAAGTAACTGCCAGCGTCCCCACATGAATTATCAGAGGTGGAGGACGAATGATTTCAGACACAATGTCTTTTATCAAATCGTCACGGAGAACATACGCCTCGCCCGGGGATCGAACTCGCGACCCCGCGAGCCGTAGACCAACGCTTTCCCTACTGAGCTAAGCGGGTGGGCTGCACGCCTATCTGATACCTCTTGCGTTGTTTATAGTGCATCTTCCTCAGTAAGCTTTTTGACGGCCATGACGTCTTTTTCGGTTATACTGGGTCAGCTCCAAGCGATACGTTATAGGACCATATGTCCATAAACAGCATGTAACTAAGCTGGTAATAATCAAAAGTTGTGTCAGCTCTCTGCTCTGGCTAATTTCATAAGAACTTAAAAGTCAGAACCATACCTTTTTAAAGACCTGCTCCAGTCCTACCTTTTAACCTTAAATTGTCACCGAAAAAGCATGAAAATCCTGACTATTAACAGTGACGCCTGTCAAAATAGTCTATTTTATATAAAATTCTATATAAAATACCTGTGGTTTTGCGTGCTAAAGTGCGGCGCGTGGTCGTTAACTGTTACCTATTGTAGTCATGGGTTGCATACACACAATAGAATTTGAATAGCCGCGGAGCAGGGCTTTAATGCATTACTAATATTACATCGTCGTATCATGATTCCCACGTGCATTTTGTATATCAATCGACGCAGAGAGGGTTACCTCATTTATTTAGGTTTAATTTGTCAAAATGTGTGCAATGTGCACGAAAATATTGTGAACATTAAGAGACTTTCAGACTGCACCTCGTATATACATCAATCTGACTAAAGTACTTGATCTTCTAAACGAAGATCTGAGAATAACCCATTCACATTCGTCTCCTTTATATTTTGGATTTCCGATATTGCTATTTTTATTTTCGCAAATCTATTTTTATTTGAACCAATCAGACGACTTGTTTCAACAAGCATTTGGCTGAACCATCAAAATAGCGTCGAATGACAAAGGGTGAGAAAAATGTGCAAAAAGACCGAAGCTCGAACCCGGGACCTCTCGCTTACAGGGCGAGTGCCCTGCCGACTGAGCTAGCCGGCTGTCTGACACCTTACGTGACCAAGTTTGTACCATGACATATGATTTCTCTCAAAACACGAAGGCGTAGTCGCGATGTGGTCCCAGTCTGACTAAGTGCGTGGATCTGAGAACACGTGTGCAGTCATTCCAGGGCTCGAACCCCGGGACCACTCGCTTACAGAGCAAGTGGCCTACCGACTGAGCTAACCGGCTATCTGACACATTACGACATAAGAATTGTAAATATCAAAAGTCAAGGCTAAAGGCTGATTTGCAAAATGTTGTAAGTTAAGCTCTGATTGACTAGAGAAAGGGTCGTCAGAACGAGGCTATGAATAGGTGGTTCTCAGATCCTATGCGTAGCGTAGGATATGTACTTTAGTCAGATTGGATGTGGTCCCAGAAAAATTGTAAATATGAAAAACCCAGGCTAAATATAGATTTTTTTCTAACTTCTACTTTCGATTACAAAATGTTGTAAGTAGGCTCTGACTGGCTACCGTAAGGGTCGTCAGAACGAGGCTATCAATAGCACGTATTCAGATCCTATGTGCGTAGCCAGGCACGTGTCCAGGTGGGGGGCCAGGGGGCCCGGGCCCCCCCAGCTGACTGCCTAGTTACGATTTTTATTACTATGGGCCCCTCAATTAACAAATTTATACACCAGCGCAACTGGCTTGATTTGACAGCAATACACAGGCTAAAGAGCCATAAAACCGTGTCCGGTAGTGGAAATTAGCCCCAGGCATGTCACAGGTAAAAGTTTATCTGTGCATGCTTCATTGATTGCTTGATCGGTACATGTACTTGATTGGGTAGTGGAGAAACTATTATGTTTTTTACTCTTTGGAAGTGTTATAAAATGATCAGAACATTGTTGGTTTTGTTAAGTAAATCTTAAAATGAATCTGAAAATTGAAACATTATGATGGTTGAATTTTGTTTCAACATTAAGGCACATTCCCCAAATTTATTAAATTGATAGATATTTATCCTATCTTTTTATTTTACAACAATTATGAATTTGAAACTACTGTATCAATTTTACTCTTTTGGGTCCAATAACCTAACTTAAAAACTCTCATAGTTTTAAAAGTAGTTTCTCAGTAAATCTCACAAAACGCATCTAAAACTCGTTACTTATGAGGGGTTTTATACATAAAAATATCATTTAATATGTGCTGTGATGTGTTTGTACAATCAAAGAAGTATAAAAATACACATCTATTTATTTTTATAGATCTTTGGTACAGTTAAGAGTTCATTGTCATTTGAAATCTATGATGTAAATAGTAATTGTCATTATACTTCGTTTGTTTTGTTGGAAATCTAAAAACATTTGGCCATTTTGCAAATAGGATACCCTTAATAATTTTGTTTGTTTGTTTTGGGTTTAACGCCGTTTTTCAACAGTATTTCAGTCATGTAACGGCGGGCAGTTGACCTAACCAGTATTCCTGGATTCTGTACCAGTACAAACCTGTTCTCCGCAAGTAACTGCCAACTTCCCCACATGAATCAGAGGTGGAGGACTAATGCCTTAATAATTAGACTAGCCACTAGTTTCTATGATTGTTTTTTCTTTTTTATGTTCATAGAGACAAAAGCCAGTCTATTCTAGAGATTTTCTAAGAGGACTGATGTTAAAATTGTAATATTGGACATAGTATGTAGACTTTTCCTTAAATATATGATACATTCATGCATCCTTAAAGGTGTTTCAGGTAGCAGGAAAATGCATCTATTCATGTGCCATATTAAAAAATTTTCGCAATCGGGAGGGGATACCCCTCCCGAACCCACCCCAGGTTGGCCCCCCCCCCAGCAAACAAATCCTGCACACGGGCCTGGTAGCGTTAATTGGAGCTGAACTTTAGTCAGATTGGTATATACACTTACCATCTGGCATATCAAACAGTAAACAAATATCACCATTTTGAACTGAAAAACAACAACATTTTTCTCATCTAAGCATGTTACTGTAAGGCGTAAAAAACTGTTTGTTTCCGGTATCCCGACCTACCCTAAATTTTTGGTCCGACCCTAAATGTTTTTATGGCCTTGGAGATTTTTTTTTCAACTTTTTAACAAAAAGTTGCAAAACTTCCTTTTTTATGCTTTAAACATGGTCAGTGATGTTAGAAATCAGCTTACTGGTGCTCTAAAGGCATAACACCCTTATTTGTATTCATTTTTTGGCATAAAAATAATTTCCGAAAAGTCTCAATGAAAAAAAAAAATTCCGGCCTACCTATCCTAATTTTTTTTAGCATGTTACCGGAAACAAAGAATTTTTTAGGCCTTATACAATGGTACAACGGTAGTACAGGTACTAATAAACTTTGATAATGTGGCAGTTGCCCTCAATACAATCGACACTGTTTATTTTCCAATACAGGTACTAATAATTACTTTGCAATATAACCTCTCGATAATGTTATGACGGATTATCAGTGAACACCCCTTGACTTAACGGACTCACCTTCCACTAGTGATGGGCAAATCGGTTAGATTTGCCAACCGATTAATCGGCATAATCGGACAAGCCAACCGATTCGATTAATCGGATGTAATTGGATAATCGGTTATTCTAGTTGCATATATGTAAGTTCACTTCACAGAGTACGTTTTATGTCATTACTTAAGAAATGAACCACACAGAGATTAGATATCCTATTTCTATTGTATCCCTTCATAAACACGAGTAAGTAAACATCGAAAAAGTAAAATGTTTTTGAAGATAGTAAACTTCAAATAAGGTAGTTGTCTTAATTTCACCAGGGACATATCCAGTGATATTGTGTTATTAAATTGTAAATTATTTGGAACAAAAAAGTAAAAAGGATTTATTAATTCTTGGTTAACGATTGAAATGTTTTGAATATCACAAAATTAAACATTGAAAATACCTTTGCTTGCGTAAGTGTTACGGCATTTTATGCATACTGCCATACTAATGTCAAGAGTTTGGGATGATGGTTTTCCCGGCTTAATTTTGTAAAAGCCATATATCTCCCAAAATGAGGGTGGTACAGATGACCGCAATTTCTTTCGAGACTTTAAGGTTATATACCAATGAAAGAAATTGTTCTTTGTTTCATATAAAATTCAGCTACTTCAGAACGATTTTGTTACAGTTTCTAGATTTTCACTCCGTCGTAGACCTATTTTCCACAAGATATCCATACATTTGCTTCAAGAAAACGAAAAGAAAAAGAGGTGTTGAATAGTATGCAGTGAAATGCACGTCAACTGAAGTCAGGTACCCTCATATTGCCGCATTTCAGAAAGCGGTCCACAGAATAAACACCCTACTTTCGTTTTCAAGTAAACAACTCGAAAACATGCGAATATTAGCATGAAAAGTATCCTATTTTATGTAAAATTCATTCCACGAGTGAAATAATGCCCATTTGGCCCCCGATTTACGCGCAAATGCGCGAAAAATGGAAAAATTAGGAGCTATTTATTAGGGACTTCTTTCGACTACACCACGGAAGCACATTTTTTGACCGAATTACTGCATTATAACCTTTATAGGTTACATTCTACCAGTTCAATTCCTTATTTATTTATTTCATATTAATAACAAAACATTCAGACCTCATTTTCAGCACTTTAGAGCATTTCAATGATATGAAAACCATATATGGTCATTTAGTATAACATGTCTTCTTATCAAAAATAGAAAAATATTGACATGTTATGTTGAATATAAGAAAAATAATCTGTTCTGAGAAACATCACCCTCTAAAAATGCCCCCCATGAAAACAGCCGTTTAGCAGTTACGCGTAGGTAGATATTTTTCGCAAAGAATAAAACTTATTCCAAGAAATTTACAATGAAAATGGTCTAGATCTATTCTCAATACTATAAGCAATAAACATAAGCCAAAAATTTAACTGTCACTTCCTCATGTCACTCATTATACCAGATTTCATCCATAGCATGGAACTACATTTTGGACTACTTCACACGTAACACTGAGTAGTCACTTCCGGTTTGGTGTAATCCGTCCTTAAAGGAAGCCATTTTTACGTAGAGTAGTTTCCCTTGGCGTTATTGCCCCAAAGGACCGTAAATACCGGAAAGAAAAAGGTCAGAAACAACTAAATTATCCGTTTAGGGTGCCAAGCAATTAATCGGTCAGAGAAAAGTAAAGTCGGCGATCGCGATCATGAATGCAACGCTGACGATTATCCGATTGTCGCCGATTGTCGGCCCATCACTACCTGCCACATTATCAAAGTTTATTAGTAGCAATAACTTCTCTGTTAAATCGATTACTTAGATCTTGTCTTTATTTACAAACAACCTGTTGTTGTTTTTGAGGAAGAATTCAATTAACTCACAGATATACTAATTACTCTGTTTACCTGGCCGGACTCCTTTTGATCTCTGTTATTCAAGCAAGAGTTTTGCAACAATAGCATTTTTTATCCATTAAGTTTTAGCTTTAATCTCTCTGTTTACTATTATAATTGGTCAGTTACTGTGCATAAAATAAACAAACGTGTTTGTAAACATGGACAGTTCAAAACTGAAGGGGATCCATGCTAAAATATAATGACAAAATACAATACATACCGCATATCCGTAGCCCTGACACACCTATAAACCGGGCCAGTCTATTTTTGACAAATCGAATCACATAAGACTGTTTCATACATTAAATTTGCCTTAATTATTTTGCTTATTTCAATACCAGTCATTTGTGTATGACAGAACAGAACAGAACAGAACATATTTTATTTCTCAGAAAAACCATTACAGTTTCTAGTGACAAGCAATAACATTTTAATATTCACTTGATAACGATATTCACTTGATAACGTTATGAAAATGCCCAGTTGTGATTTATTTTACATCTGTTGTTTACTGTTTCTGTGTAAATAATTAATGTTTTGATTGACATGTTCTTGAAATTGCTGTAAATAATTTGAAATGTTTGTAAACATGTTACTGCGGCGTAGTTCTAGGTAGAAATCAGATCGAGTTAGAGGGTTAAGGTTCATGTAAAGCGTTTGAGGCGATCCCTTGGGTAAATTTTCATTTTACCTGACAGACCCGTAATATTCATAACATATATATACGGAGTTGTTCAGAAGAAGTAGAAAATACTTTCTATAAAGGTCACCTTGTTTGGTACACAGGGATCCGTCACAAGCTATGATAGAGGGGTAAAATTTCTTTTAAATATATTTTAATGAAATTCAAGAAAAAAAGCACATATAAACCATATAGAGAGACAAGGAGGGTAACATGGTGAATTTCATTTTTCCCCTACGTTCTTGTCCCATGCTATCGCGCAACATTTTGGTAAAGAGCCGACTTATTACTACAGTGAACTACATGAGCAAAGGATGCTACTAACAGAACAGTTAGTTTACAACTTGGACATGATCGCGTAAAGGCATTGACACGGTCATGTCCAGGTGTAAACTGCAATAAATAGCGGTAGAACTTGCAAACATTTACACACCTCGGAAAGCTCTATCGGTGAAGAATAAGTGTATTTTTATCATGACTCTTTTTCGGCAATGACGCAGGAAAGGTCACATGATCATTTTTTGTATCGGTCATCCAATCAGAAAACAGGTTTCATCAACAGTTAGACGGCTGTCAACATAGAGAGAAATGCAGGAACGTAGAGCGAGAAAATTCTTCTCCGATAGAACTTTGCGAGATATGTAAATGTTTGCAATCAGTGTATTTATTAACATTCTTCTGAATCATAACTTGTTTCACCAAGTTCTACCGCTATTTATTTACGACTTTGTGGTACATTTTAAGTTGGGAAAAGTATTCATTTTCTGTTAGTATCATCCTTTGCCCGTGTGGTTCAGTAGTTATGACTCGGCTATTACAAAAATTGCGCGATAGCATGGGGTACATGAACGTAGGGGGGAAAATCAAATTCACCATGTTACCCCGCTTGTCTCTATATATGGTTTATATGTGATTTTTTTTCTTGAATTTCATTAAAAATATATCGGAAGAAATTTTACCCCTCTATCATAGCATGTGACGGATCCCAGAGGTTTGGTCTTACAAAACATGTACTTCGAGACAGTCCACATTCTATTTTGTACAAAATATCAAACTTCTTTTTCAAATATATTTTCCCCTAAGTTTGTTTATGTTGTGTGTCTTACATACTTATCTAGGTACTCCGGAAAATGAAAAGTAGTTTACTTTTATACATTTTTAAAAAAAAACTGCTGTTTTTTTTTTGGTCATTTTGACAGCTCTACTTTCAATCTCAAGTTTGCAATTTTTGCATTTTTTAAAAATGTACAATGGTTGTAACACTTTCAACTCCTGGAGTACCTGGACAAATATGTTAGACACACAATAATTATAAAAGTAATGACAAATACTTTTGAAATAGAAGCTTGATATCTTCTATAAAATAGAACATGAACAGTCGAAGCACATGTGGTATGACAAAATCATTAAATCTGTTGTTCAAAAGAAAATAACGTGTTTTGAAAGTTTCTTCTACTTATTACGGACAGTTTAGTTTTTATGAGAAACCAAGGCCTATGTGGTGTAAAAAACTAAAACAAAAATTCACCCAGGGGCGGTTTCAAAAGACTTTACATGAACCTTAAGGAATATGGAAGATTTAGAAATTGTAACATAGAACTTTTCGGCTTAGAAGTATAAATTATTTAAAAGTCTGGCATGGAACAAACACAGTTTAAACAAGGAGCTGCGTTCAATAGGAGATGGCCCATATAAAGCAACCTAAGTCCAAAATGAAGTCAAGGTCAAGGTCAAAATGAGGTCAGGTGATGTCTGAAGATGAGGAATGGTCACAAGTTACATCTGCATTAGTATCAAGTCATTCTAGTAAGGGGTATTGGTGACGAAACGGTCCCATTTGGTTAACCTCGTACGGACGGACGGACGAACGAACGGACAGACAGGACAATCACTATATGCCTCCCGCATCAGTAGATGCTGGGGGCATAAAAAGCTGATTTATTTATACCTGGATCTATTCTTAGTATAGTTCATCTTGTAAATAAACGCGTGTGTGTTAAATACTGCAACATACAAAGAGGCATGTGGTGTTACACAACAGCAAAATGCGAAACGTGTCCAAGGTCTTTCTATGACTTAACCTGGTGACCTATTTTTGTGACCTCCGGTAAAAAAGTTTTAAATTTGACCAAGATTTCACAGAGGCAAACATATCAACAGAAATATTTGTTGCTAAAGTAGAAAATGTGGCCTTTATTAGTGTTAACAATGTTTTTTTTTACCAAGTGGCCTACTTTAGCATCTCGGGTAACCCGGTTTTAAACTTAACCTATATTTCACAAAGACAAACAGTTATGATAATCAAGTAGAATATGTGGCCTCTTGGTGTTTAAAGGTTTTTCTATACATTTGATGTAGTGCCTTAATTTAGGACTTCAGCTAACTGATTTCACAGACAAATATGATTATCAAGTAGAAAATGTGGCAACTCCAGTGTTGACGATGTTTTTCTATGATCTGACATAGTGACCTGGATGTTTGATCTTAGATAATCCAATTTTAAGTCTTGACTAGACTTTATAGATGCAAACATTCTGAAGACGTTTTATGAAGATCAGGTAAAAGATAAGAGTTTCTGGTGTGTCTAGAATGATTTTCTATCATTTGACACTGTGACCTCGAGTTTGACCTTACATAACCTAGATTGATTTCAAAGAGACGGTCATGTGATCACGTAGAAATTGCGACCACTAGAACCTTAAAGATGTTTTATGTGACATAAGCTAATGATCTAATTTTTGAAATGAGGCCACCCAGTTCTAAACTTCATCTAGGTCGCAGAGACAAATACATGATGCTCAAGTAGAAAATGTGGCCACTGGATTGTCAACAAGGTTTTTATATCAATTATTGGACCTAGTTACCTACTTTTAGACATAGGGAAGCCCAGTTCTGAGCTTTACCTAGATTTCATAAATTCACACATTATCTGTCATAATAAAGTAGAAAATGTGGCAACTTTAGTGTTACGGTTTAGTAGAGTATCGTTAAACCACAGAAAGAAAGGGTTGTGCTGTGTATATGAACACTATGTTGTTTTATTGACATATTTCTTGGAAATACCACAGAAGAAAACTAGCAAACCGGACTATGGAACCTGTACAATTCATGTCAGCACATTGCAGTGAACAAGTGTGTGAAGTTTCAACCCATTTCCATTGGTTGGTTCCGAGATACCGACTAACATACAAAAAATTGCTAAGTCGAAACTAGGGGATACTTTTGTAAAAAGACAAACTTATAATTACGAAACTTGTGCAGTGCATGTCTGTTCGTCACAGTGAATGTGAGTGAAGTTTCAATCCATTCCTACAATTGGTTACCGAGATAACAGTTTACATACAAAACCTTAATAAAATCAAGACGCTGACGAATGGGCGTGTGCAATAGCCTGTACTTCGACTAGATTCAATGTGCGTTGGGTCAGGGTGTGCTCCCACTTGTACATTTGTCACAAATAAGGGGCAAAAATTAAAACGTTTGCAGTCTTAACCTCAATAAACAGTTTATATATGGATTCATTATTCTAGGCCATGTACCTTTTGAGCTATGAGCATCACAAACAAAAATCCATTATTATGGCTATTTCAAGGGCCATAACTCTGTAATAAGTGCTAGGATTCTCAAGAAGAATGCCAAGTGTGCAAGGCCGCATCATGATAAAAACTCGTGCAAGGTTTCATAAATTTACATCAGACACTTTTTGAGCTAGGCACGTCATTAGGTGAAAACGTGCATTTTTGACTATTTCATGGGGGCCATAACTATGGGGTGGAGCCAGACAACAAATAAGAGGTGTGCAAGTTTATATCATGAAAAAGGTTCATGCAAGTTTTCATCATTTTATATCAGATACTTTTCAAGCTAAGCGCGATTATTTCAGGGGCCACAACTCTGGAAATAGGGGGGGCGGAGCCAGATGAAAAACAGGAGGTGGGTAAGTTCATATCAAGATTAAGACTCGTGCAAGGTTTCATCAATCTATATTAAATATTTTTTGAGCTAGGTGCATCACAAGGTGAAAATGTACATTTTTGTCCATTTCTGGGGCCATAACTCTGGAAATTATGAACAAGAGGGCCAAGATGGCCCTAGGTCGCTCACCTAAGAAACACACCATAACAGTGTAAAACATGTTTGACCTTGTGATTTCATGGAAACAAATATTCTGACCAATTTTCATTAAGACTGAACCAAAAAATTGTTCTCTTGCGATAAAACAAGCATTTTCTTAGATATGACCTAGTTTTTGACCCTAGATAACCCATGTTCAAACTCGACCTAGATTTTATCAAGGCAATCATTCTGACCAAAATTCATGAAGATCAATTGAAAAATACAGCCTCTATCACATACACAAGTTTTTTCTTTGATTTGACCAAGTGACCTGTTTTTGACCCGAGATGACCCATATTCAAATTCGACCTAGATTTCATTAAGGCAATCATCCTGACCAAATTTCATAAAAATCAATTGAAAAAAAAACAGTCTCTATCGCATACACAAGATTTTTCTTTAATTTGACCTAGTGACCTAGTTTTTGACCTTAGATAACCCATATTCAAACTCGACCTAGATTTCATCAAGGCAATCACTCTGACCAAATTTCATGAAGATCAATTGAAAAATACATCCTCTATTGCATACACAATGTTTTTCTTCGATTTGACCTAGTGACCTAGTTTTTGACCCCAGATGACCCATTTTCGAACTCGGCCTAGATTTTATCAAGGTAATCATTCTGGCTAAATTTCATGAAGATCAGTTGAAAATTACAGCCTCTATTGCATACACAAGGTGTTTCTGATTTGACCTAGTTTTTGACCCCATATTACCCATTTTGAACTTGGTCTAAATTTGATCAAGGTAATCATTATGACCAAAATTCATGAAGATCAATTGAAAAATACAGCCTCTATCGCATACACAAGGTTTTTCCTAGATTTGACCTAGTGACCTAGTTTTTGACCCCAGATGACCCATTTTCGAACTCGGCCTAGATTTCATCAAGGTAATCATTCTGACCAATATTCATGAAGATCAATTGAAAAATACAGCCTCTATCGCAAACACAAGGTTTTTCTTTGATTTGACCTAGTGACCTAGTTTTTCAGCCGAGATGACCCATTTTCAAAATCGGCCTAGATTTCATCAAGGTTATCATTCTGACCAATACTCATGAAGAATAATTGAAAAATACAGCCTCTATCGCATACACAAGGTTTTTCTTTGATTTGACCTAGTGACCTAGTTTTAGACCCGAGATGACCCATTTTCAAACTCGGCTTAGATTTCATCAAGGTTATCATTCTGACCAATATTCATGAAGATTAATTGAAAAATACCGCCTCTATCGCATACACAAGGTTTTTCTTTGATTTGACCTAGTGACCTAGTTTTTGACCCGAGATGACCAATTTTCGAACTCGACCTACATTTCATCAAGGCAATCATTCTGACCAATATTCATGAAGATCAATTGAAAAATACAGCCTCTATCGCATACACAAGGTTTTTCCTTGATTTGACCTAGTGACCTAGTTTTTCACTCGAGATGACCCATTTTCGAACTCAGCCTAGATTTCATCAAGGTTATCATTCTGACCAATATTCATGAAGATTAATTGAAAAATACAGCCTTTATCGCATACACAAGCTAAATGTTGACAGATGACAGCCGCCGGACATCGAGCGATCAGAAAAACTCACCTGAGCATTGCTCAGGTGAGCTAAAAATAGGAGGTGCGTAAGTTCATATCATGACAGACTCGTGCAAGGTTTCATCAATTTATATCGAATACTTTTTGAGCTAGGCAGTCACAAATTTCGGACGGACGGACAAGACTAAATCTTTATGCCGCCACCACTAATGGAGGGGGGCACAATAAAATTAATCAATTTAACGATGTTAAACCAAATTATATGTTTAAGTGGCGCTACCGAAGTCTATTCTGCAAAACTACAAAGATTGGTCTGTTTATGTCGAACTTCCATTTTTTTCATTACAACCCACAAGGTCTCATAACAAAGAACCTTTGTACAAATGGCAAATAACAAATGACAAGACTATTTTTAGTATTTTTTTTATTCCTGGTAGAATAGGAGCTGGCATTTGAATACCGTGAACACTTGTTATAATATTACACTTCGAAATGCACTTGTTTCATAAACAAATTACTCTGATTTCACAAACAATATACTGTAAAAAAGAATGCCCTATGTTGTAAATCCCTCAGTTGTAAATCTGCAGATAACTGCTGATCTAGACCGAGGACAACTGTCATATTTAACATTAGATATTGATAGGCAATGCAAAAATGATACAAAGTGCATACAGAGTTATTTGCAAATTCATCCAGTTGTATGTATGAACATTGAAATTACTGCTTAAGCAATATTCAAGATCAACAAATCATTCCAACATTGAAATAATATCCAGATTCTTAAGTCTATCTGTGTGTTTAAACATTACTCAAATTATAACCAAAGTGAACACAGTACCATATCTATGTTACAGCATAAAGTTACTAACAACTTTACAAATGAACACTGGAACTCGCTATGTTTACTTTTACTTGAGGAAATTCAAAGCAAAATTGTATCTTCCAACCTTTCTTGCATTTCTGAAGAATGTTTTTTCTTTCTTCAGGAGCTGTATGTCTCATGGTATTAAATAAGGCTATTCATATACATGTTTTTATAACTGCCTTGTGTTTTGGAATCAACATAGTATATATTGATTTTTGTTGCTGAACAAAGCCAAGTTGCGCTTTCTTAAATTTTGAATATAGACATACAGTCCCTAAAATTGGTTTTTTTATTTAAGGCGGATGGGTGAACAATAGCCTATTCAACTGTCAAAGTTAATCCTTTAAAGCCGCCACAATGTCTGGCTTATGTTGATTTATGGACGGATGCATTAACAAAGGCCTATTGATTGTCCATGTTAATCCGTGTATTGAGTACGGGAGGGAGGTGACATCAGGTCTGGGTGCATATGGACCGAAGTGCCTCTTTCTTTACCATCAATGATATGATGTTAAAGAACATTTTTCTTAAAAAATTGCCAACATTTTTAAGGGACCATCCAGGTTTTAGAACCAGTAAAGGGCTTTTTTAGAAGGTTGCTATAAGACGTTTTAGGGTCCATTTTTACATTTTGGGTATCTAAACATTTCTAAAAAGCCCAAGGGTGTACTTTACCATAAACTAGGTCCCAAAACCGGAATGAAGTCATTAAAATTTCAAAGTCATCGTACAGACTCGGGACCGGTACGTTAGAAAGATTTTTCCGAGTAGGTTCAGAAAATATGTACAATTATGGGTCTTTCTCTATCCGTTTCCGATATTGAGGTTTAAACCAGAATCATTCATCCGGAAACATCCGGCTTCATGCCTTTATTATTAAAGATAACTAGGCATGTTGGGTATCTAAACCGAAGGTCTCGATAGTACTATAAGTTGGTACACTCAAACGGAAGTGAGATCAATCACGCGTAAAATTCATATATTCTGCACGTTCCTAGACTCGAACCTGCACAAGCACAAGCACAACACCGCGTCACACGAGAACACACACAAAAACACACACACGAAAAGCACATACACAACCACACGCCCACAAACGACACACACACGCACACGCGCAAACACACACACAAAAAGCACACGCACACGCGCATACATGCACGCACGCACACACGTACCGCCATTAAACAATATATGTATATAATCAAAATATTCAAATTATCAAAATCTTTCGTGGCCTTATTACACTAGTAAAAGTTTGTGTCTGCAACTTCATTAACAGGTATCACAATATATATTCCTTTGTAGTTTTACATTTGTCATATTTAGTTATTACAAAAAATATAGTTCCGAAGTTGAAAATGCCAATTTCCCCAACGGTTTAGATACTCCAAACACATCACACAATATTTCATTTATAATTTAGAACATCCAGAATTTTGAATAAAAAGTGTTACACTTCAATATAATCTACAAGTCTATGCATGACCTTCAGCGGATATTAAGTATTAATATTTTTTTATTGAGATCGGCTTAAGATAATGTATGAAAGAGAACTGGCCCAATGTTGACACTAATACTTTGAAAACTGTAAAAGCGGATTAAATTTCGGTCAATTTTATGACTTTTAGGAGTAACTTATAGAAAAGAGTATTTTGTGTTATAAAACTTTTATAGTCCTTTAGGATCTGTCTTAAATACGATAGGTTCTAGAAAGCCTATTTCGCCATTCTAGGAAATCGTCAAGATTTTCAAATTAAAAAAAACTTTTAACATTGAAAAAAATTTTTCCCAAATTTCCCCCCCCCGGTGAAACTTTTTTTTTTTATTAAAAAAATTTCTGAGATGTTAATTTCATGTGATGGGAATTCAAAAAAAATTTTTCTTTTACTTTCCCAAATTTTTTAATTTCCCGATTTTAACCCGTTATCGTTTTATGACTAACAGGGGTTTTTTAAACCTTCTTTTTCATTTTGAAATTTTAACCCTTTGTTAAATTAGCATTTGGAAAAGGGATCTCGTCGCATGGGTTAAAAAAATTTGTAAGATATTTACCTCTTTTAGACCCCGTTTTTTGTTTTTTGGCTTTTTTAAAGATTGAAGTAAAAGTCTTGAAAAACGTTTTTGAGCGGAAAATTTAAAAATTTTAAAAAAACCCAAAAAATTTTCAAAAGTAATTTCCCCTTATTTGTGGACCAATTTTAATGATTTTTGGTGTAAACCCAAAAAACGCTTGGAGGCCCTAATTTTGTTGGTAGCAAAAAACCCGGGAAAATTAAAATTTACTCATGCGTAATATCGATTTTTCCCCTTTTTTATTATTTAACCGTTTTTTCCCCGTGTTTGGTACCCTTTAACAAAAGGGTTTTTGGGTTGTACTTTTCCCATTTTTTTTTTGAAATTTTAAAAAATATGGGGTACTCACGCGTAAAATGCGTTTTTAAGAAAAGTTAAACCGGGACCCTTTTCCCTTTTTTGGGGGAATCAAAAGTGACAATGAACAAATTCGGGGGGTTAAAGTGAAATTTTTTAAAAAAAAAAATTTTATTTTATTATTTTAAGCTTTGTTTCTGGGTTTGGGGGAAGGGGGTTATTGAGATTTTAAAAGGGATCTTAAAATTGGTTTTTCCCGTTTTTTATAGCGGGTTAAAGGGAAATTTTTATTTGGTTTGGAAGGTGGGGGGGGGGAGTTAGGGGGGTATTTTTAAAAAAATTTTTAAAAATTCCCCCTCCCCTAAAAAAACCCCTCTCCCCCCTCCCCAAAACTCCTTTTAAAAAAAAATTCCAATCCTAACCTTAAATCCCCTTTTAAAAACCTCCCTAAATATTCCTCCTCCTAACCTCTCCCCTTTTCCTCCCATCCTGCACCCTAATTCCCCCCCAACCCTCCTCCTCACCTCTCCTCCCCCCTCCCTCCCCCCCCCTTTTCCCCTTTTCCCCCTCCTCCCCCTCCCTCCTCTTCCCCAATTTTCCTCCCCCCCTCCCCTTTCCTCCCCCCCAAGAAAGCGAAAGAAGGGAAACAGGACACGGGATGCATTTGTAAAACCCGGGTGTAATTTCATAAAAAGGACATGCTTTATTTTTTTGCCATTGTTAGCTTTCGTGGGGCAGGGGGAAAAGGGGAAAAGAGGAGGGGGGAGGTGGGGGGGAAGGAGGAGGGGAGGAGGTGGAGGAGGAGGAGGAGGAGGAGGGGGGGTTTGGTGCGGGGGGGAGGAAGAGGAGGAGGAGAGGAGGGGGAAAATTGGAGGGGGAGGGGGGGAGGAGGGGAGGGGAGTGGGGGGAGGAGGAGGAGGGGGAAAGGGGTTTGGGGGTGGAGGTGGAGGGGTTTGGGGGGGAAAGGGGAGGAGGGGGAGGAGGGGGGGAGGAGGGGAGGGGGGAGGGGGGAGAAGGGGGAGGGGGGAGATTTTGAAGGAGGGTTGTTGGTTTTATACAGTAACTGTAACCCCTTAAATCAGGGTTTTTTAAATTTATTTTAGGGACTTATATAGACGTGGGGGTTCCTGAGTAAACAATCAGAATGCGTATATCTTTTCCCAATTTACAGCTTTGGGTTAATTTAAATTATAAATTTTCGAACGTTGTTTTTGGCCCCCTTTTTTTTAATTTCACTTTCCCCTGTAAATTTGTTCATTGCCCTTTTTTGTTTTTCCTTCCAAAAGTAAAGAGGATCGGGTTTTAAGGGTTTTTTTGGGCCGCATTTTTCAAAGTGATTTACCCATATTCTTTTTGCAAAAAATTTCGAATGGGAAAGCCCAAAAATCTTTCTTTGGATACAAAAAAGGGTATATTGGGGTAAAAGAAAAATAAGGGGGGAAAATCGATTTTAAACGCATGGGTGTTTTTCATTTCCGGTTGTTTGCTCCCAACCCCCCTTAGGTCTCCCCAAAAGGCGTTTTTTTTTTGACCCGTTCTTTAAAAATGGGGCCACAAATTGAGGAGAAATTACATTTTGGGAAAAATTTTTGGGTTTCGAATTTTTAATTTTACCGCTTTAAAAAAAGTTTGCAATGACCGTCACTTCCAAACTTAAAAGCCATTCTTGAAAAGGATTAGATTTTTGAGGTAAATATCTATACATTTTTTTGAACCTATGCGACGAGATCTTTTTCCAAAAGTATCTGTTTTTTTGGGTTTATTTTCAAGTGTAAGAAAGGAAAGGGTTTAAAAATCGTGTTAAGTCATAACTCGTTTCGGTTGAAAATCGAATCGGAATTGGGGATGTAAATGAAAGATTTTTTATGAAATTTTATCAAATTAAAATTTAAAATTCAGAAGTGATTTAAAAAGTGTGTCAGAAAAAGGGGGGGAAAGGGTTGTTCAAAGTTTTTTAAAAGTATTTTTGTTTATTTAAAAAACTTGGCGATTTCCTAGAAAGGGCGAAAAAAGGCCCTTTTTAGAATATCTTTTACTTAAGGGCGTATCCTAAAGGATTTTTAAAAGTTTTAAAACAAAATAATCTTTTCTATTGTTTTTTCCCAAAAGTCAAAAAAATTGACCGGGAAAAAATTTTTTCGCTTTTACGTTTTAAAGTATTAGTTTTCAAATTGGGGTTTTTCTTTTTACATTAATTTTTAACGATTAAAATTTTAAAAAAATTTTAATACTTAATTTCCGTTTAAGGGTTTAATTTTTATGATTGACTTGTACGATTTTATTGAAGTGTTACACTGTTTATTCAAAATTTTTTGGAGTTTCTTTTATATTATGAAAAATTTTTGTGATGTTTTTGGAGTATTAAACCCCTTGTGGGAATTTTTGGGATTTTTTAATTTTGGAGACTATGATTTTGGTTTTTAAAACTAAATTTGGACAATGTTTAAAAAAAAAAAAAGGGGAAAAATTTTTTGTTAAAACCTGTTAATGAAGTTGCAGACACTCTGGGGTACTAAGGGTTTTTGGCACCCAAAGGGTTTTTTATAATTTTTTAAAATTTTTTTATGTTTTTACATATATTGTTTAAAAGGCGTTTTACGGGGTAGTGCGTGCGTTTATGTATGCGCGTGGGGGCGTGTGTTGTTTTGTTTTGTGTTTGCAGTGTTGG
This sequence comes from Mercenaria mercenaria, assembly GCF_021730395.1. Lineage (NCBI taxonomy): Eukaryota > Metazoa > Mollusca > Bivalvia > Venerida > Veneridae > Mercenaria > Mercenaria mercenaria. The sequence goes on from NC_069371.1 coordinate 50,365,591, forward strand.
GGGGTTGTGTGCGTGTGGTGTGTGTCTTTTGGGGCATTTTGTGTATGTGGTGTGCGTGGTTTTGTGTGGGGTGGTGTTCTCGTGTTTTTTTACGGTGTGTTTTTGGGTTGTGCTTGTGCAGGTTCGGTCTAGGGAAAGTGCGAATATTTTAATTTTTTCGCGTGATTATCTCACTTCCGGTTTGGTGTTCCAAACTTTTGTAATTGTCGAGACCTTCGGTTTTGTTTCCAAAAATGCCTTGGTTTCTTTAATAAAAAAGGCATGAAGCCGGATGTTTCCGGATGAATGATTCTGGTTTAAACCTCAATATCTGGAAAACGGATAGAGATAGACCCATAATTGTACATATTTTCTGAACCTACTCGGAAAAATCTTTCTAACGGTACCGGTCCCGAGTCTGTACGTGACTTTGAAATTTTAATGACTTCATTTCCGGTTGGCACTAGTTTAGGGTAAAGTACACCCTTTGGGCTTTTCAGAAATGTCAGATCCCCAAAATGTAAAATGGGACCCTAAAACGTCTTATAGAACCTTCTTAAAAAAGCCCTTTACTGGTTCTAAAACTTGGTGGTCATTAAAAATGTTGGCAATTGTTTAAGAAAAATTTTCTTTAACATCATACATTGATGGTATGAAAGAGGCACTTCGGTCCATATGCGACCCAGACCTGATGTCCCCTCCCTTCCCGTACTCAATACACGGATTAATTTGGGGACAGTTTCAATAGGCCTTTGTTAATGCATCCGTCCATAAATCAACATAAGCCAGACATTGTGGCGGCTTTTAAAGGGATTAACTTTGACGTTGAATAGGCTATTGTTCACCCATCCGCTCTTAAATAAATAAACGCCAGGACATTGTGGCGACTTTAAAGGGATTAACTTTGAACGTGTTTACTTTTTATTGTCCGTCTATCCGGCTTAAATTCAAACACACGCTAGACATTCTGACCATGGATCACGTTTGATGCACTCATGGGCCTTATCTAAAATTAGTTATGAAGTCATTGTAAAAATAGGTCCGGCATGGCATTTAGGGATAATACGCTTATGATTTGAGTCATTTTGTCAATAGACGCCAAGGAGGAAACATCGTCGACAAAAATGTAATACTTTATTTTCAGTTAACGTTATTTCTAACGTAAACTATTTTAAATAAAGCTTAATGTTTTTAATTAAAAATATAAAAAATATTTTGCTTAAATTATCATTAATTAGTTCTTTGTTTACCATCATGTATTTATTCATTTAGGTTATAGATAAATTATATGTTCAAATATAATTAATATTTACTTGATTTCTTGAAATATTTTGTTTTCATGGTATCTCCCGTCTAGGGCTGAGCACCTGACCCTCAATGTGCGCGAACACGCCCTAGATAGGTTTTATAAGTCAGCTCTATATACTTCTGGGAGATATAAATAGCAGAGTAAAGGTCATTCTTAACATAGGAAGTGATGTCATTCTAAAACATAAATTCAAAATGGCCGCCGCGCATGACGTCATTCTCACGCATGCGCAGTCGTGGCCCTAAAGAGGCCCCTATACTACCAGTGACGTCATTGCAAACGTTTTTGAGCGGTAAATTCAAATTTCGCAACCAAAATTTTCAAAATGTAATTTTCCTCTATTTGTGGACAATTTTAAATGATCTTGGTGTAAAACCAAAACGCTTGGCGAGACCTAAGTGTTGGTAGCAAAAAAACCGGAAATGAAATCACTCTGCGTATATCGATTTTCTCCTTTATTATAAACCCGATTATACCCGTGTTTGGTATCCTACGAAAGGTTTTGATAGTACTATTCATTGTTTGCACTAAAAGATTATGGGGTCACTCACGCGTAAAAATGCGTCAAGTAAGCTTACCTGATCCTTTCACTTTGAGATCAAAAGTGCAATGAACGAATTCAAGGGTAAAGTGGAAATAAAAAAGAGCCAAAGCAACGTTCTGATTAGTCAGTATAACTTATAGCAATGCTTGATTGGCTAATGATATGACGCATTCTGATTGATCACTCAGGGATCACACGTCATTATATAAGTCGTAAGTAAATTTAAAACCATGATTGAAGGTGTTACGAGTTACTGTATATACCAACAACTCCTCTTTCACACCTTCTCCTCCTCCACTCCTCCTCCTCCTCCACCTCCACCTCCACCTCCTCAACCTCCACCTCCACCTCCACCTCCTCCACTCCTCATCCTACTCCTCTCCTCCTCCTCCTCCTGCACCTCCTCCACTCCTTCTCCTCCTCCTCCACTCCTCTTCCTCCTCCTCCACCTCCTCCTCCTCTCCTCCTCCACCTCCTCCTCCTCCTCCTCCTCCTCCTCCTTCTCCACCTCCTCCTCCTCCTCTCCTCCTTTCCTTTCTCCTCCTCTTCCTTTCCTCTCCCCCAAAGAAAGCTTTAAGAATGGCAAACAGGACACTGATGCATTTGTGAAACCGATGTAAGTAATCTTTTATCAAAAAGACACTGCTTTTTCTGTTTGCCATTGTTACGCTTTCGTGGGGCAGGGGAGGAAGAGGAGGAGGAGGTTGGAAAAGGGAGGAGGGGGGGGAAGGGTGGGAGGAGGTGAAGAGGGGAGGAGGAGGAGAGGAGGAGGAGTGGAGGAGGAGGAGTGGAGGAGGAGGAGGAGTGGATGAGGAGGAGGAGGTGGAGGAGGTGGAGGTGGAGGTGGAGGAGGTTGAGGTGGAGGAGGAGGAGGATTTGGAGGAGGAGGAGGAAAAGGAGGAGGAGGAGGAGGAGATGTGAAGGAGGGTTGTTGGTATATACAGTAACTCGTAACCTTCAATCATTGTTAAATTTTACTTTTGACTTATATATGACGGTGATCCCTGAATGATTCAATCAGAATGCGTCATATCATTAGCCAATCACAGCATTGCTATAAGTTATATGCTAATCAGAACGTTGCTTTGGCTCTTTTTATTTCACTTTACCCTGTGAATTCGTTCATTGTCACTTTTGATCTCAAAGTGAAAGGATCAGGTAAGCTTACTTTGACGCATTTTTAGCGTGAGTGACCCCATATTCTTTAGTGCAAACAATGGAATAGTACTAGTCAAAACCTTTCGTAGATACAAACAGGGTATAGTCGGTTGAGTAATAAAGGGGGAAAATCGATATTACGCATGAGTGATTTCTTTTTCCGGTTGTTTGCTACCAACACTTAGGTCTCGCCAAGCGTTTTGGTTTGACCCAAGATCATTAAAATCGGTCACAAATAGAGGAGAAATTACATTTTGAAATTTTGGTTTGCGAAATTGAATTTACCGCTCAAAAAACGTTTGCAAGACGTCACTTCAATCTTTAACGCGATATCTTGAGAACGGATCTAGATAGAGGTAAATATCTATACATTTTTTGAAAACCCATGCGACGAGTCTTTCCAATGCTATCTGTTTCAAGAGTTTATTGCAAAAGGGAAGAAAGAAGGTTTAAAAATCGCTGTTACGTCATAACTCGATAACGGTTGAAATCGAAACGAGAATTGGGGATGTAAATGAAAAAATTTTTATGAATTCTATCACATGAAATTAACATTCAGAATTGATGAATAGAAAATGTGTCACGAAAAGGGGAAAAATGATTGTTCAAAGTTAACAGTATTTATGTTTATTGAAAATCTTGACGATTTCCTAGAATGGTCGAAATAGGCTTTCTAGAACCTAAACTGTACTTAAGACAGTATCCTAAAGGACTATAAAAGTTTTATAACAAAAATTCTTTTCTATAAGTTTCTCCTAAAAGTCATAAAATTGACCGAAATTTAATCCGCTTTTACAGTTTTCAAAGTATTAGTGTCAACATTGGCCAGTTCTCTTTCATACATTATCTTTAAGCCCATCTCAAGTCAAAAAACTATTATACTTAATATCCCCTGAAGGTTTAATTTCATGCATAGACTTGTACGATTATATTGAAGTGTATACACTGTTGATTCAAAAATTCTGGATGTTCTAAATTATATATATGAAATATTGTGTGATGTGTTGGAGTATCTACACGTTGTGGAATTTCATGTTCAATTTCGGAGCTTTTGATGTTGTTGTAATAACTAAATTTGACAAATGTAAAACTACAAAGGAATATTTTATTGTATACCTGTTAAAGAAGTTGCAGACACAATTGTGTACTAGGGTAATAGGCACGAAAGATTTTGATAATTTTTAATAAATTTTTAAAGATGTTACTTTTATTGTTTAATAGCGTGTACGTGTGTGCGTGGTGCATTTATGGCGGGGTGCGTGTGCTTGTGTGTGTGTGTTTGCGCGTGTGGTGTGTGTGGTGCGTGTGTTAGTGTGCTGTCTGTGTGTGTGGGTGTGTGTTCTCGTGGTACGCGGGGTGCCTGTGTTGTGCTTGTGCAGGTTCGAGTCTAGGAACGTGCAGAATATTTTGAATTTTAGCGTGATTGGTCTCACTTCCGATTTGAGTGTACCAGCTTATAGTACTAGTCGAGACCTTCGGTTAGATACCAACATGCCTAGGTTTTTCTTTAATAATAAAGGCATGAAGCGGGTGTTTCCGGATGAATGATTTGGTTTAAATTCCCCAAACTGGGAAAAAGGATAGAGATAGACCATAATTGTACATATTTTCTGAACCTACTCGGAAAAATCTTTCTAACGGTACCCGGTCCCCAGTCTGTACGATGACTTTGAAATTTTAATGACTTCATTTCCCGGGTTGGCACCTAGTTTATGGTTTAAGTACACCTTTGGGCTTTTCAGAAATGTCAGTTTCCAAAATGTAAAAATGGACCTAAAACGTCTTATAGCAACCTTCTTTAAAAAAACCCTTTAATGGTTCTAAACTCTGGTTTGGGCATTAAAAATGTTGGCAATTGTTTAAGAAAATGTTCTTTAACTCATATCATTGATGGTATGAAAGAGGCACTTCGGTTTCCCTATGCGACCAGACCTGATGTCACCTCCTTCCCGTATCAAAACACGGATTAATTGGACAGTCAATAGGCCTTTGTTAATTTCATCCGTCCATAAATCAACATAAGGCCAGACATTTGTGGCGACTTTAAAGGGATTAACTTTGACAGATGAATAGGCTATTGTTCACCCCTCCGCTCTTTAATAATAAACGCCAGACATTGTGGGGACTTTAAAGGGATTAACTTTGAGTGTTTACTTTTTTGTCCGTCTATCCGGCCTTAAATCAACACACGCTAGACATTCTGACCATGATACGTTTTATGCACTCATGACCTTATCTAAATTTAAACTTATTAAGTCATTGTAAAATAGGTCCGAGCATGCGCATTTAGGGATAATACGCTTATGATTTGAGTCATTTTGTCAGTAGACGCCAAGGAGGAAACATCGTCGACAAAAATGTAATACTTTATTTTCAGTTAACGTTATTTCTAACGTAGCTATTTTAAATAAAGCTTAATGTTTTTAATTAAAAATATAATAAATATTTTGCTTTAAATTATCATTAATTAGTTCTTTGTTTACCATACAATGTATTTATTCATTTAGGTTATAGATAAATCTATATGTTCAAATATAATTAATATTTATTTGATTTTCTTGAAATATTTTGTTTTCATGGTATCTCCCCGTCTAGGGCTGAGCACCTGACCCTCAATGTGCGCGAACACGCCCTAGATAGGTATATAAGTCAGCTCTATATACTTCTGGGAGATATAAATAGCAGAGTGAGGTCATTCTTAACATAGGAAGATGATGTCATTCTAAACATAAAATTCAAAATGGCCGCCGCGCATGACGTCATTCTCACGCATGCGCAGTCGTGGCCCTAAAGAGGCCCCTATACTACTCAGAACGTCGCCATATGACCTATAATTATGTCCACGGGACTGACCTCCAGATCGCACAACAAAAAAATAATTCAAGACCTTTAATCATGCCTGAACACCATCGGTAGAAACACGGTCATTTTAGTACATGTGAACGGTTATTTGTTTGGGCATGCAAAAGAAAACCACACCAAAAGTAAAAACAAAGGAGGTATATTGAAATGCATTGTCCAACTAGGACATTTGTCAAAAAATGTGCTTTTCTATCATTTATTTGTATATAGTACCAATCGATGATTTTTAACTACAGATGAAATAAAAATTTGTAAAAATATAGCACCGCTTTGTATTTAGATTACTGCGTGCCTTAATTATCATAAAAGTTTATTTTACAGTTTTAATAAAACGTAAAAGTACGACAAAGACACAGATCTTTTAGATAATTATTTCCATCAAGTTTTGCATTTTGAATGAAATCAAGCAGTTCATTTTCAAAAATATGTAAATGCGGGTTGGATATACATGCTAAATATTGTCAAATATCTTTGAAGCATAAGAGAGTAAGTTCATCATTTACATTTGTCTATACTTTGACTGTCAGATACAACACATCATGTTTGTCTACACTTTATGTGTCAGTACACCAGAGAAAGAGTTCCAGTCATTACTCGCTTGTTGTAAATTCTTAAAGGACATGCCTCCGACGTGCACTTTTTCGCCTTTTCGAACCAAGGCAACGGCGCTGAAAGACGTGCACTTTAAGTCAGTTGTACCTTGTGGGACCCGATACTCTCCACTTGCAATAGAGTTACTTTCAACTTTAAGATAGTACTCTACATCGATCTCCCGTACAAAGCAAAGATGGGCATTGAACTGGTATATCCCATCAATCGGAGCTGTGAAGAATCCAGTTTTGTCGTTATACGCTTTACCTTCATTCAGTATAACTGTTGAAAACACTACAGTATCCGTACCGGAATACTCTACTGCCTCGCGTGCATTAAATGCTACTGCTGGTGTCTCGGATGCCGCTATAAATGAAGCATGTTTAGAATTCATGAGCATATTATTGTTCGAGAATATCATAAACGCAGCGTTAATAAATTTAAAAAAAAAGTTTGTATTAACAATACTATGTAATTTGTAATAGGGTGTTTCACGAAAATTTGTGTTTTTTTTCTATCAATCAATGCCAAGAAAAAAAAACAACTGTAAAATGGACATACTTATCTCTTCTTTGTCATTAATGTTTTCCAATTTCTCTATCTTTCCATGTAATTCTGAAAGATTATCCGCCACTTCAATGTTTTTTTCTTTTATGCCCTTCATTGTGTCAGTTACATTTTCAACCTTCAAATCCACTTTCTCTATCTTTTCACGCAAACCTGAAAGATTATCCGTTATTTCAACGTTTTTCTCTTTTATGCCATTCATAACGTCCATAACATTGGTAATGCTTTTTTTGTACATCTTTCTGCATATTCTCCACAAAGAATTCCATACGCACCATTTTTTCAAGTAATTGTTCTTCGTACGCAAATTTTGAACAAACAGGTTCTACAGGTAATGTTAAAACTGATTTAAATTGACAGAACAGAAGTATGACACAAAGTAATTTCTCAAACCTTTCCATTTTGTGACAATAACTTTGCGTTATAACTTCTACTCGCAGTGGAGCTAAGAAAAATGAAGTTTAGCTTTTATTTTTGACGAAATATGATTAAACATTTCAGGAATTCACAGCACCAGATTATTAGACCTTGAGCTGACAATAACCCCCCCCCATCCCCCCCCTCTAGGGATATTTCTACGCTATGATTTTCTTAAAGCATATAGTATGAGCTATCATTCCAGAAATACTGCCATCTGGCAGTCGGGTTCTTTTTACGTTACAGCCTACTTTATACGTTACCATTCATAATTTCTAGAAAATACTGACTGGCACTACAGTTACTCATAAATGGTTTACTAGCTACACAATATGTCAATATATAATGACAGAATATACAGATTTATATCTTGAAGGTAAACTTGACACTTATAGGCATGTGCTTTACGTTATTAAATGTACTTTACCAAAAATTGTGACGAAAATAGAAAATATAACTATGTGATTTTACATCTTATTTGAAGTGTCTATGTCAGAAGTGTTATAAAAAGAGGTTGTGGTTATAACAGATAAGAGCTTGACATAATTTTATCGATTGTGAAATATTTCTAATTATTACGAATATATAAGCGATAAAGTATAGTAAAGATGATAAAATGATATAATGTTGATCATATGAGTTTCAAATTTATAATAATTATTCTTTTACAAAAGTTGAAAAATATTTGGGATAAGGTAAAATATTTTGTTTAAACAGATATGTAACATGTACAAATTCCACAAATATGTATTATATATTTTAAAACGTATAAATATATCACAAATTATAAATCTATGTAACGAAAATTACTAATTACATAAATTATATATTGTTTTCCTTAAACAAGATTAACAGAAAATCATTTTTCATGATCGTGTAATGAAACTGATTTCATTGCGTGGAAAATGAAATGGATTGAAATAGAAATAAATAAATAAATAAATAAATTACAAATGTGTAAAAATGATTTGCAGAGAGTGAGTACTCAAACTTGTTTCATATATATGGCACCTTGGAATTATTCAATCAATGATAATGCTACAGGCTAGCATATGTTATAAACGTCAGTAGATGCAAGTACATGTAATGAAATAAGCCAGAAATATACTATAGTGACATGTGACTCGGCTGTTGCTAAGAAGGCATATTCTTTGGTTCTGCAGTCTTGAGATGGACTTGGTAACATAATTGGTAGAATGGGTGTGTTTCACACAATCTGCTCCATATTTGGGCCTGTAGGAAAATTAACGAAGGACAATGGTCTTGTAGAACTTGCAATAGAATAAGGAATTTGTTCTAGTGGTTCACTTGATGAAGTATTACCAGGTAAACGCTACAACCATACCCTAAATGTACACAGGACTGTAATGGAAGTTCTTGAGCGTTTGCTTCTATGCAAGTTTGAAGAGACAGAACCTCGCAAGGAAAGCATTTATTATAATAAGAAGGCACTAATAATACAGAAACGGACTGAAAGTTCATGCAAAGAAAACGTGTTTGAAATAAAAAGAGATTTTCAACAGACGTGAGCAGTTCAAATCAGAAATCAGAAAGGGTGAAAGTGGCAAAACAGCTCAATTTTGTTAATGTATGTAGACATAATTCACATGATATTGTTGCTCATCGAAGCAACACAGATTTATGCTTTTGATTTACATATATCATCTCTGTGCAAACTGTGCTCTTAGTTCTTCGCATTTGACCGCAATAATTATGCCCGCTACCTCCTCGTTTACCTGTTAACATTGATGAATATTGATCCAGGTGCAGAAGAGCTACTCTTAAGTAATGATTTTAGTGTATCTAGGTCTTCTGTACCGGCATTGAGAAATGCAGTAGATATTACTACAGAGCAGACAATCAACAGACATGCAAAATCTGTGGTTGGCATACTTGGTTTCTGTAGAAACTATGCTGCATATTTCCATTGGTGCATGACCCGTCATTACAGAGCCAGGTATATTGAAACAACACTTCAGAATGCAGATGTACATAGAGAAGACATTTCCGGCCACAAAGAAGTATAACCTGCTCAGATAGGCTTGAGTGAAGAAGTTAACAGGCTAATGATGGCATAGAATCCTTCACGAACCCATTCTAGGCCAAAAAATAAAACAACAAAGATAAAATTTACTGCGTGTGGTCTGGTATTCATGCGAAAGCAGAAGTCGCTCATGACCTTAAGGCAACTGAAATAGGTGAAAAGACAATGGATGGATTATCAAAAGAAGATTGATTGAAAAATCAATTCCTTTCCAAGACCCCATTAAGAGAAGAAAACTTAATATATTTGCCACAGCTGAAGTTAAAAGGAAAGAAACCAGTTCTCAAAACAAAATACTACAGATAAGAGCAGAACGTAACGTGTATGAACAGTTGGTACTTTTAGCTGTTCAGCACAACATAGATCTAGAATTGACACTTTCTTTTCCTTTAGGACCTGTCATCTGGCCGTTATAGCTACAGCGACTGGAATGCCAATGAAAAAAGACAAGTCAAAAAGTACTTCACTATGTAGAGGCTGCAGCCATCAAAAAAGATGACATTGTTTTGTTGATTGACTGTAACGCCCTGCTGCAAAGCTTAGTAACCATCCCTGCAACATTCCAAGATGTGGCCGAAGCTGTGTTCATTCAACTACCTAAGACAGCTCGTGTCAGTTTTGTAATTGACACTTAGAGTCCTCAGTCGATCAAATCATATCAGCGTGGAACACGTGGATCTGCTCAAAAATTATTACTTGTCAAAAGTAAAGACCAAAGTACCATGTTACTGAAATGCATTCATGTCAAATAGTGAAAACAATATCTTCAAAAACACGAAATACTGTTATTTTACACTGGAACAGGCAATAAAAGCGCCACATAAATGCTCACAACATCTTGATAAGCAAAGGAGAAAGAATCTGCTCAATTTTGCCTGCAATACTCTGTCTGACTGGTTGAAACAACCAGTGATTTTGTTCGCACAGGGAAAGTTACACCCCTCAAATTAGAAGGAAAAAAAAGCAGGTGTATGTTGCAACATTAGCTGAAGTAGTTCATACACAGCACTGATCAGCTGGACTGAAGAATACAATAACATCAATAAAATTATATATGACATGTTTCTTGCAAAGTATCAAGTACGTGCTGGCAATGTCTCGAGTACATGTAATGGTATGGACATGAGTCTAGCTGAAATTGTGACACATCGGCACATGTGACTGATGACTCTGATGATGACTATGAAGAAGTACTGTAGAGATGACCAATGTAATTGACACCGTATACGAAACAGACAGTGATTATGATGACTTAGGTGACTGAACCTAGCAACTTAGTTGTTTCTCAATCTTGATTTATGTGAATTTATCTGGTTAAACAGATAAGCGGTTGTAAGCGTGTATTTTTCAATTACTAAAATACACATTCAGTAACGTATCATAACGTAGGTTACAATGTCAAGGCTGTGCTATATGCATTTTTATATCGAACTTGATAAGATACTTGCATTATCTAAGTTTGAAATAATTATAAGGATTACATAAACAATCTATTGACTGAGAAAGGAAAATCTATATATCGTAAATTTTAGAAACGTATATAATAATGGTAACGTACTTATTCTTAAAACTGTTGAACAATAATTTTTAAACACTAATGTTTTGTGTATCTGAAAATACTATACTTCTGACATATCAGATATTTTCTGACAATTAAACCTATTGAATTAATTGATACGAGTATTTTTTATAAATTATAATAGTAACGTAAATTACAAAATGAATTGATCGATTTAGAGAACAAAACTAGGCAGGAACATTGACAGCAGCATATTCTGCATATCACTGAACCCACTTGCTAATGATTCTGGTTGTTTCTACCATATAAATCACCACATTCCAGTTTTATCATTTATTAAATAACTGTTAAGGTAACGTAAATAACAGGCTGTAACTCATAGAGAACCCGCTTGCCAGATGTCAGAATTCAGAAATATGATCTACATACAAGGGGCTTCAAAACTAATGGGGTCTACAAAAATCCCTAGAGGGGGGGGGGGGGGGGGGTTTCACCATTCAGCTCTAGGCCTATATATCATTTTCATAACAAACTTACTCAGTAAATATAACGTCTGTTTTTCTCGATAGGATATATGGAATGCAATTTATCCACAGTTAATTGCGTGTGAAATCTTGTGAAAGTCGCTGTTGATTTATTAGATATAAACAGAGATTATAAACGTTATTTTGACTTAGTTGAACAAAATAACGGAACTACTGAAGTTTGGAAGAGAGGGGAAATAAATACAAATATGTTCGACTCGTCATTTACATCATCAAACCGTAATTGCCATATATATATATAAGTAGTTGCACAGTCAGTCCGCAAATCTGGATCCTGTAATTACTCGAAAAGTATTCAAGCTAGGTTCATAAAACTTGGTATATATATATAGACGGCAATATGTAGACAACAACAAGTGAAAAACACTACCGAAGTTTTATACCGGTAGGGGACTTCTGTATTGCCATTGCAATAATATCAGATTTTCACCTCCGTATCAAAAATTCAATTTCTTATTAACAAAAAAATACTAATTCCTGATATCAAAACATCGGTGTCTTGATATCACAATCATTTATCGATAGAAAAATCGGTTTTTCTGATATCAAAAATCTATTTTCTTCCACTAAGAAATCATTTCTTGATATAAAAATGCACACTTTTACATCTAAAAATCAAGCCTCTCGTAAAGGTGTTCAGACATATTTAAGCAACATTTTATGACATTTTTCGGTTTTAGTATATTCTTCCAAAGATTTAATTTCATTTTTCACCCACGATAGCGAAAGACGTCAACTATAAAAAAAAAACTCGTCTTATTTTCGTTACTTCGCCTTCCAGTAAACATGTACAGTACGAACATGTTAGGCGTTTATTCCATACCTCGTGTTTTTATTTCGATGTAAATGAGATGTGAAACCAAAATTTGTAGTCCTGTTTGGCGCTATTTAACCTATACTGTGTTGGTGCGCCGTAAAACCCAAAATTAAAAAATTAAACAATTTGGCGTTTATTCCCCGGATGGAATTGAGTCAAGACGGATCATTTATTAGCTCGACTAAAACACCGGAAACCGGAAGTGGAGTTTTACAGCTTTGTTTAAGGCGCTGGTTTACATTATCGACGGGGTAAACCAATATTTCTACAAAAGTAGTGTAATTTCTTCATTCAAATAATATTTTATTTGGTCATTAATTTATCATATGCTTATTTCGATAGGTTGTTTCTTTGACATTGAAGTTGTACATTCTCATTTCGCCATATTGTTCTCGCATTGTTCGCGGTTCTCCAAAGTAGGAGGTGGTGTGAAATTTTGACCCGAGAACAATGTTTTAGGGCCTTGTTTCGTGTCATTAGGGCGATTCCATCTCGGGTCGGACACGGAATAACAAGAAGATCGAAGCGCCTAAGGACGCCCGTAGATATTGAAATTAGAGTTCATGAGTGGCACGAAACAGTCACAGTTGGCATGTGACCTCCAATCTTGACATCAACCTTTGAGTTAGTAGTCTTGATCTTACATGCAAAATCATTTTCTTCTCACGGTGAATGTTCGTGCAAAGCTCGTTGAATATAAATCATGGCAAGGTTTTTTATAGGACAAGAAAAAATGACAAAAAGTCTTCAGTTAGTTAGTGTGACCTTCACCTTTGAACTGTGCAGCGTACATTTTATAGTTTGAATACGAAGTTTCAGTACAGACGGAAGGGCGGACAAGCACCATCCTCAACTGGTTGGGAACTTATAATCTATGTACCAAGTGTATTACGTGTATCATAATACTGGCGAGCCAAGTGATAAAGTTATGTAATAAATGCATTGGATGGCCATTTACATAAAGTGATAGGTTGCCTAAAGTAGTTCAGAATCCAAAAACAAAACAAAACAAAAACAAACACAAAAAACAACAGAGGATCGAAAAATAGAAAATTATCTGTAGTTATCAAGGAACGCAATAAACTGTTTCCTTTTAACACCCTAGTTGATTCAAATAATATGCCGTTAAACAAAATAATGGAGCATTACTCTGAACTACTTCCGTTATGATACACTTTGTGTTAGGTTTCAATGTAATATGTTAGTCACATGATTTTGAGCAGTAGGAGATGCACTGTTTCTAACCGGAATCTTGGTATATCTAAACTTAAATGGGATTGTAGGGCCAAATGACAGTGAACTATCACACGTTTAAACAAAAGGTCCATGCAAAATATGCCAAATATGCTCCGGGCATTATGTTTTTTCCAATATAAGTCTATGTAGTGAACCCCGGAGTGGAGCCAATTTTAACTCATGGGCATTATTTGAAGACTCTTAGTAAAAGACCATTAGACAATGCCACATTCCAAATATCTAAGCTCTGTAGTATCTGTCGTTATTTTGTAGTGTCGCCCGGAATCGTCGTCATTTCGTGTTTTAGCAGCCGAAAATAACAACAGAGCGAAAAGACGATATTGTCAGATATCAGCCACCATACTTTCAACCTCACATCACAATTCTTGACACGCACACGTAATCCATCTATTTTTTTCTTTAGCTCAAGGGCGCCGACTATATACAAATTAAAAGTTTCTGAAGAATGTAGAGAAAATGATAATGATCGTGAGAAACTAAGATCGTTACGTACGATTCAGTTACTTCAGCATAAAATTATATTTCTTGGGCTCGAGTCTCGTATAGATTCAATACTTTCAAATTCAGTTACTTTCAATTTGAACAACATGAGAATATTAATAATGAGCACTGTATACTAGTGTTCAAACAAGAAAACAACTCTCCATTTGTATTTTTCATTACTAAAGGAAAATAAATAATAAGAATACATTATACAAAATAATTAAATCCAGTGCTTTTTAAAGCAGCATGCCTCCAGATTTGGCTAAAAAAATCTTTCTTTCAAGTGAAGTTGTGGTCATATTATGAACATTAGAATATGAATTTTTGTTTCTAAAATATTTTAAAAATTCCAAATCAAGAAAAATGATGACCGCGTCGGGAATCGAACCCCGGACCGCCGCTGCAATAAGGACATTTTCCCGTCGTCGTAACCAATAGCGCTATAGCTGAAGTAGTGAATAATGACTTCAAAATATAGATATTTATAATCGAGACAGTTTACTTGGAGTAAAAGTGTGACAAACGCTTTTCGATTTTCATCGTAAAATGTAGTAAAAACAGCAAATTCTCATGTGTTTCAGTAACATAAAGTTTGTCAGTAATTTAGTTTTAAAGCCTTCTTTAAATAAGAAATGTAGCATTTATTTCAAGATATCTAAAGAAAAAATTGTTGTCGAACGATCTGGAGGCATGCCGCTTTAACAAATGGCATAATTAATGTTGTTGAAAAATCAGCGCAATCTGCCGTTTGCTGCAACTAATTTCGTTATCGCCATTTTACATCGACTCATGAAAAAATAATATATTACTCCATTTTACATTGTAAACTGTAACAAATTAAAACCAGTTTATTGACGTCATTCTATTTTAGTAACTATTGATTCCTTTTCACGAATCCAGAGTTAATTCACAAAAGTTTTTGTTATCAAATGATCATATATACGCCACAACCGGGGATCGAACTCGCGAACTATCGATTATAAGTTTTTAGTTTAACCAAACGCGCTAACAGGGCGGTTACTGAAACCAAAATTTGTTGTATAGACTCAACGTGATAACTTGGCATATTCACCCAACCTGTTACAGTAGTTAAAGGTTTAGGAGTATATCACCAAAACACAGCACCCTTACCTGCGCTCTTGAAAAAGTTGCCCCTCATAAAAAAGTCATCATGGTCAAACATGTTAATCAAGGTCAAAGGTCATATTTGTATAAAAATCACAAAAATTGCATATATGAAAATGCATGTCTAATTTGGAAACTGTCAAGGGTAAACTTAATATCAATTAAATGTCAAAGGTCAAATTTGTGTGGAAAAACAATTCGTAAAAATAGCTTTCTTACAATATTATTTTATTGGTTAGAAATAGTTTTGGCTTTATTAGTAACTGTTTGTTTTCATTTCAATGTATATATGTTCCACAATGTCAGTGATGAAGAGCATAAGAAATGAGTCAAGACCAAATCCGCTATTAACAGAATTTTCATTTACAAATTAAAACAAAACGGCACCTCAGCTTTTTTTTTCTTCAAAACATCTTGTTACTAGTCGCTGATATCAAATAATATATAATGCCAAAGGTCAAATGTGTGTGTAAAACCGCCAAAAATGAATCATTTTTTTAAATATAATTTGAATGAAGAGATGTACATACCCAAGTGCATCTCAGAACAATGCCCGCTTAGGAATTTGAACTTTGACCTCTCAATTGGCATTCAAGCACGTTGCGTATATGTAGCTGCCTATACGTGAGTTCGTGGATGCAACCGTATCAATCACCGTAAAAAGCCCTTGGGTATTATAGAAGCCAGGTAGTACTAAGTACTATTAGTATACGCCGGAAACCAGGCTAAGGTTGATTATGCATGGTCGGCTTTGATGCGCTCTTCAAAATCCTGAATTTTTGAAGAAGTTTCATTTCTGGTCTCAGGGTCCATATTCCTTAGCCTTAAGAATGTCAGTCACCGTATTCAATTTTTATATGACCTAATTACACAAATTAGTTTTTAAGACATTTCTATAATTGCCAATTTCACATTCATGCAATGTTTCAACGCAATACTTGAAAATGTAACAGTGCCAGTGCAAATTTTATACTACAAGTCTGAACAAGTGAATGAAGTATTGCCATGCAATACAAAGTCCCCTACTGGAAGGCATCTAATTTTCTCTACTGCAGTATATAACATAATGTACTGATATCTGTCAATGACGTATCAACAATATTGTACTATATATACAATATGTTATAACAACACACTTGGATTAAAATGTGCATATATAAAAAACCCACAGTTGTTTTCATATTGAAATGTTTTTGCCGATTATAAAAAGTTATCATATAAGTTATTTATAGTACCAACAAAAGAAAATTAATCTTTTAAAAAGAAATCTATATAATATAATATAAGTCCACAAGTAACTCTTTACCAGGTAGAGATAGGTCAAAATACACCTAAAAATTGGATGTAACATGCATGTTGTACCACAGAAAAGTGGTCTCGATTTTTCTCTACGGCCAATAATAAAAAAGTTAAAATAAAATCTATTTATAGTAAAAACAAAGGGACGTAATTCTAAAAACAAGGGTGCCTCATGGTGGTGAACATTTGGTCCAAGTTACATCAAAATCCCCCAATGCATGAAGAAGAAATGCTCCAGACAAAGTCATTCTTGAATTTGACCTTTGACCTCTAAATATGACCTTGACCTTAGACCTAGGGACCTGGTTCTTGCGCATGACAATCCGTCTTATGTTGGTGAACATTTGTGCCAAGTTATATCAAAATCCCTCCAATTTGACTTTTGACCTCTAAGTGTGACCTTGACATTAGACCCTGGGCTTGGGTTTTGCGCATGACATGTTGTCTCATCCAGGAAAATATTTGTGCCAACTGATATTTAAATCCTGTTTTGCATGACAAAGTTATAGACTGGACAGGAAAAAAATCCTACTGACCTTTGATCTCAAAGTGTGACCTTGACCTTTAAGCTAGGGTACTGGGTGTTGCGCACGACACGTCATCTCATCATGGGGAACATTTATGCCAAGCAATAATGTAATCCCTTGATGGATGACAGAGTTCTGGATCGGGAAAAAAACCTTATTGACCTTTGACCTCCAATTGTGACCTTGACCTTTAAGCTAAGGGTCTAGGTTTTGCGCATGACACGTCGTCTTATCATGGGGAACATTTGTGCCAAGTAATATTAAAATCCTTCATGGATGGGAGAGTTATGGACCGGACAAGAAAAAAGCCCCATTGACCTTTGACCTCCAATTGTGACCTTGACCTTTGAGCTAGGGGTCCGGGTTTTGCGCACGACACGTCGTCTCATCATGGGGAACACTTGTGCCAAGTAATATTAAAATCCCTTCATGGATGACAGAGTTATGGACCGGACAGGAAAAAAGTCCTGTTGACCTTTGACCTCCAATTGTGACCTTGACCTTTGAGCTAGGGGTCCGGGATTTGCGCACGACACGTCGTCCCATCATGGGGAACATTTGTGCCAAGTAATATTAAAATCCCTTCATGGATGACAGAGTTATGGACCGGACACGAAATTGCGGACGGACGGACGGACGGACGTTCTAACGAAACGGTATTTATGTGACACCCCCATTGTTCTCTCTATTGTTCTAACAGTCACATAAAACGAAAAAGGTCACATAAACAGAACGGAATAAATGACATCAAAGAGAATGTACCGTTATGCAGTCACTTAACCATCATTTCGCGGGCACAGACAGACGGACGGACAGACGGACGGACGGAATGACGGAAAAGCACATTCCTATAGTCCCCGAAACTGGTTTTCAACCAGTAGGGGACTAATAAACTTTACTGCATTATAGGCCTTGTGTAAGCATTGTTCTGATTTGTATTTCATTTATGCTACATCTGACATGCTCACATAAAATGACTTACGATTTTGAAAAATCTTATTTTACATAAAAATACTAACAGAGAACTCTGTGTATCGCATGGTATATTGAAACACTGCCAGAAGATTTTTTGTACATGAAGCCTAACCATTAACTTGAAGGTTTAAGATAAAAGAGTGCAATAGACAATTGAATTGAAAATAAACTTTGGATAAACGGGTATGTATTGATGAATATAATTTAGCTCCCAGATATATGTCAATTGGAATTATGTGCATTCCTTATTTTTAAATCTTTATTGTAGAGAACCTCAAATCCACACGCGCTCCCATTTCAGTTTGGCGTTTCACGACTTTGTTGCTATTTGAAAGGGAAAATGAATGGCAAATTCCTAAAGTTGTTATAGAGGTAAAGAGAGTTCATACGTTATCCTTCAGAATCTTTGCTGTTAAAAGCAGTACGAGCCCAAATCTGTACTATTTGATATTGTTGGGAGTATTTAGAAGTCTGTAATGTTGGAGGGTTTGGACAATACTTTGAGATTCGTTGAAGAACTTAAAGATCTTAAAGATCCTATTAAACATATAAACAAAGTTATCCGTATAGCTGACAGTTCTGGTGCAGGCTCGGTGTCGCAGGCTGGGTGTCGCAGATAATTGTGTTGGTGACAGCAGAATCAGGCGTGCAGAGGAACCTGCTAAAAAGAAGTTTGAAAGCATAATAATCTCTTAATCTGTCTTCCTCTCAAAAAACAGGTTGAGCATACCTGTGGGTAAGCGATCCTTGGAAAAACGCTAGTACACGCGTGACGTCGTCTGTTACAAGTGCGGCAAGTTGGGGCACTTTGCCAACCAATTTGCCAGGGGATTCTTCGACTTCGCTGATATCTTCAAGCAAGGACCCATGACAGTGTCAAGACCTTTAATCTAGTGCAATCGAAATCTATTACTTTTATCTAAACTGCAAAATGTTAATTCTTTGATTTTTGGACCTGAGTGTATTACCCTAGTATGTGAAAAAAAATCATGTAAAATTTTAGGATTACACAGTTGCTTTAGAATATTAATTATGATTCCTGGTGGCTTTATGTTTTAATTTGATTTAAAATTAGAATATTATTGTCTCTATGTAGATCTTATTCATCACACTTATTTAGGTTTTTCCTGGATCATTAGTGGAAAAAAGACTTTTTTGCCAATCCTGGTTTTAAGCTTTGCGCAGTGCTTTATATATTTTCACCAAATTTTGAATGGAGCCAGTTGGGCACGGCATTGCTCATAATACATGTATAAACATGATTTCAGAAGGTTACAATAGGCAAAGATAGCACGGCTGCAAGGAGTAAGCTCATTTGCTATGGATACAATGAAACAGAATAAGACTATGTAAGTGAAAACTGTCATTTATAGCCCGTCTGATTTTTGAAAAAAAAGTCTACGAGGTATTGTCGTCACTTTATCGTCAGCGTCGGCTTTGGTTAATTTTTTTGTTTAGGTGCACCTTTTCTCAAAATCCGTAAGAGACTTTGCACACTTGTTTGTCATTATTAGATGACTATGTAGGTCAAGAACCATAACTCTAACCTACATTTTGTAAGAATTATGGCCTTTTTTTTTACTTATAAATCTGAACTATAACACTTTTCTTACATACTGACCAGCATTTGCAGACGAGCGATGTCACCCGTAGGCGGTGCTCTTGTCATTTTCTTAAAATGACATGCATTTGTAAAAGACATCAAAAGAAACTGTTATTTAAACAGTTCGTAGTAAATTATTGTTTTTCTAATAGAAATATAGTTCACTAAATAATTTCACCGGGAGATCTTCTAGTTTAGACAGTGTTGTTTTCGCTGATAACGGTTTGGAAAATGACTAAAAACTTGGAGCAATTGGGTGATTTGTATAATATGATATCCTGAACAGACAAATTCGTTTCTGTTTTGGTCCAATGAAGAAAAAGCAAAAACTTCTACTGCAAGAGAATTATTAGCCATAAAATATTCATTGCAAATTTTCATATCATGATATCTAAGTTAAAAGAAAAATCAGTACTTTGGTATACAGACTGTTTACACAATTTTTGAGAAAGGCAGCATGAGAGAAGCTAGATTTACATGATAAGCCTTCATTCTCGGGGCGTTTCTCACAGTATTTTCTTACAAATTCAGATGATAAGACGATATAATGTGATGGCTGATGGTATTGTACACAAAAGTGGCGCCATATTAATCATTTTATTAAGGATATTCTTGTTGGTGACTGACAAGGGAGATAACCGTTTTTGTTGGATGCTGTTATATGTACATTATGTTATATCCAGTGTTTTCTTTGAAAATATTACGGATAATGTTGTTTTCTTCACCTGCCATCTCATCCCATAGCTGGAGGTATTGACCTCCGTTTAGATTTCCCTAGTTACATTTCTTTTACTCCAAATTTGAATCTTTTTAACTGATAAAGGAGAATTCAGAGAAATTGAGCAGTCTCAAATCTTCCGTAAAAGTTAAAACAATTACACAAAAGTTACACAACGCAGTGTCTATGTTTAAGAAAGTGTCTCAGACGTTTCATTCGGAACAATAAAGTAACTTCTTTTTAACAAGTTAAGCTGAATGACGTATTTTTATCACTGTTCAATTGACTATAATCTTCATTTTGTCTAAACCTCCCGTCTCTGCCTTCAAGGCTTATTTTGGGAATTAGGTTTTATGCCATTTCATTAGTTTATAGTCAAAAACTAATGATACTCCCGTGCGGATGTGCATATACCCAGCTAGCAGTCTTAACACGGATATTTGTTATGAACAGATTCTGGTCATTAAAGTTTACAAAGGAGAAATCTTAGTCATCTTGAAATGTTTATCAGATATAAAACTTAACAAGTCTTGCATTCTGAAGATGTTTACAAATCAAGTTGACAGAAACTATAACATACTACACTGAATCATAACAAAAACTTTACTAAATGCTTATATTATGCATAATTGTATCATCGGAAAAATCGAAAAATAATGTTACACCCGTGCTTTGATTTGCCTTCTCTTCTCTCATATATAACTTCGTTGCGATGGAATTGTGTGTCAAGAGTAATATGTCGATTTTGTAACATCCCCGCGACGTCAACCATCCGATTCATAATTGTGAGGTTCCTGATAGTAACTTGATATGGTTTCCAGAGAGAGTTGCATTTTGCTGCCATCAGCCGACGTTATAGGGCAATCACTTCGGAAACAATGTCAAATAACATAATGTATTTATCAGCAGCTGATAGACTTCGAGGTATTTTCAGGTATTTGCCACAGTCTCCTATAGCCTCTTTCTGTCAGAAGAATAAAAACGGAACACTTATAGAATAGCGAACATAATTTTACAGGATCTATAACTTCATAACGAGTTGGAAATCTGCTGCACAGTCGTCTCCCCTTATAGGCAGCAAATTCGACATATAAAACGTACAAACGGAGTAGCAAACTAGAACAACAAAAATGTTTAGAATTTCCTTTTCAAATAGCACATTAACAATAAAAAATCTCTAAAAAATATATTTAAGAAAAGAATGATATATTTTTTCACTTCCGTTCGATTAGGATTTTCTTCCAAGCTTTTCTAAAGCTTCTCGGAAGCTATTCTCTTGGGCCCAAACGAACGGGGCAGTTGACAAACAATCTTGTCAGTTGAGGTTCTCGCAAAAATGGTAAGATGCCAATTTGGCAGCTTTCACCAGAGCCAAGTTCGGACTTGGAGCCAAAGACTTCAGTGTACAATTATTGCAGTGGTAGCTTTTGAAAACTTCGAAAGAAATTCAATAACTAGGAAATGCTTGGGTCTATAGTCATCGGAATGGCGGTGGTTGATTGTATCCTGAAAATGACATTGATTTTGAGATCATTAGGTCGAGGTTACAGTTTCCAGATAATAACGCAAGAAAGCTTGGGCCTAGGATCTCTATAAACTTGATACGAAGGTTGACTATCACCTACAGAATGATGACCCCTAACAGGTTCGAGTGATCTGCATCAGGGAAACTGTTTTTCGTATATAGCACAACCTATCATATAATCAGAGACATAGATAACAATTGTTATATATTTCCCTGATATGACTTTAAAAGGAGCAACACTGGACCTCTCCTAGGTTACATTTTTTTTAAAAGAAGCCTATTTGTACCTTATCTAACTCATTCATCTTTTTTTTGAAAGTCTGCTGTTGTTTTTGTACCATGCGCAATTCTGTTTTATTTTCTTATCAGTTTGAAGGTGTATTCTTAATGAGTATGGTCATAATGGTGTAAATAAAATCTTGAACACTTTAAGGTGATATCACTTTTTGAATTTCCGGTGAATAACAAAAAACCAAAGAATATTCAGTTCTTTCCAAAAACCGTTATATCATGATACAACCAAATAGTTTCCTTTGTCTACCAGAAAGGAACAATTTTTATATCTTAATATTGAGATTTGGTACCTTTATAACAGACAATAAACTAAAACAATAGACATTCATATGTGACGTCGTTGAGCTCAACAAAGCAATTTCAAGCACAAATATTAAAGTGGAATGTAAAGTAAGTTACACATTACAATATCCGTCTAAGATACTTTCAAAAACAATGCATTTGCAGAATAGAGAGATAAAAATAATTTTGACAGCTCGTGAAAACTAATGAAAAATTTTGACAGGTATATGATGACTCATGACCTAATTAATTTTTTTCTGTTATTTCTAACTTCCAGTTTGATTTTCATAAAATGGGTATTCTTTATTGTAGCTTACAACTCATATATTAAAACAATAAAAGAATATATTGTTACCTCACTGTTGTTTTGTCTATCCATCTCTCGTACGAATTCCTATTGTTTCAGTCATTTGTCAGTAATTAGAGCAACTCACAGTGTTGCAATCATACAAAACACATCCCTTATTTTCACATAGATATTGAGTATTTATCTAATGAGCACATGTATTGGAAACACAATTTCAATACCGACTGTGTATTGTAATAATGCTAAACTATCTCAGTCGTGACGTCTCCTTAAACTCAAAATTGTACAACTTACATTCCATGAAACTGATGTAGTTCATGCAAAAGCTCTTCCGGATACAAGAATAACAAAGGCCGTGCATTCACACTAGATCTGTAACTAATATTTCATTTCAAATTTTGATAACTTGTGCATTACAAATTAACTGAGCGGTACTAAATAAAATCTCTTATTTATAATTAAAACAGATCCGAAATCTGTCGTAATAGGCCTGGTATAAACATTTAATTTAAGTATTTAATAAGTATACGGCAATGCCACTTTTTTCCAGTGTAAATACAAATAAAGCTTTTTACATTTTTCTATAGCAACAGGAAAGTAAAAACACAAATAACACAAATCCTGAATGTTTATTTTAAGGAGTTAGGTACTAAGTGTGTCTGCAAAACTTCAAAGTTCACAAAACAGAATTAAGTTATATTATTTAGTGGAGCAACATTTCTAAGAATTTTGTAAGTCTTTTATTGACAATACATGTACTCTGTTGTCGTGAGTTTACTTGTATTTGCCACTGTAAGCTGATGGTAGGAATAACAAAACAATATAAACTCACGGCCTACATATATATCCAGCTAGGAAAGCCGTGATAATTAATGCAAGTTAGAAAAATAAATGGATATGACTCGTATAATATGACAAATAATGTGTCTAATGATCAAAATGGGTCATTGTTTTGTCCAAAATATAATAGTTTGGATCATTCCTCCAGATTAAAGTCCTCTTTAAATTAATGTAACATAAGACAATCATGTATAAATAATTGTGAACAGAAAGTGAAACACAGTTCTTGGCATTACTCATAAAACATAAACACTTTTGTAGTCTGTAAAATGTATAGTCAACTACTGTGCTGTTAAGATTTAAGTTGTACTATACAGTTAACAAGAACCCTAAACGTAGTGTTTGTTAAAAAAGATGTACATCTGGAGGAACAATGCTTTAACACAGATGACTCTATTATCCTGGTGGCCAACTCATTTTCCTTCCTCCTAGCACATGTAGATGGAGATGGTAAACATTCTTGCCTCCATCTGCCCCGTCGTTAATAACTATTCTGTAACCATTAGTGATGCCTTCCTCTTTGGCAACTTTTGTAGCAACCCACATCATGTGACCAAGTAACTGAAGTTATAATACAAAATCATTGTATAAGGTGGAGGGTCCTGTTTGATAAAGCGGGTCGAAAGGTGTGGCATTAGTCGCTTAGCTAATGCTTAATTTTATTCCGTGACATAAATGGGAACGAAAAACATCATTGGGTAAGAATTTTTATGAAATGACAGAGAATTTTTGAACGGCTGTCCGCTGAATGACACGTGACTTTGACACCTTATTTATAACCCAGCGTGTCGTATTTGAACAGTCGTAAATATGGTACCTGGTAATTTATAACACGCGTTAAAATACGTTGTCTACGCCAGGTACGCTGTTTGTGAAAAAATGATATTATAAGTTTATATTGATGAATTTATTTGACCTAATATAGACAGCGCAAAGGAGTCAGAGGAACTTTCTAATGAGTTTGTATCCTCTTTCTACTAGAATTAAATCTACCTGTAGGATAAAAAATATTCAATGTACATCATATCGCATATCTTTACCACAGAACTGTTAAAGCAATTGCTAATTTGTCAAAACTTGAGACCCCTTACAAACATGACTTGCTATGGTAAGTATAACTTCATCATTTATAGGCTTATGCTCATTTGTATCTTAACAATTCAGCGTAAACGATATGAGTAAGACTTTGTACACTAGTCTGTAAGAGTCATCATGTATTTAGGTTAGATAATTTCAAAACTAAACTGCCATACTAATTAAAAAGGGAATATTAATTAATTGGGAATTGGTCCTACCGATTTTCGTGGCGACGAAAATCGGGATCGATCCCTCTACTGTAACATGCGATATACCGAATGAGATATATACTATCGAATTACAAAATGTGTACTTCCGGCCCGTGCACAGAGCGTCTGACTTCGGATTTTTTGGAAGAATACGCCTTTTCCTTGTGCCTAATAAGCGTCCACATAACTTGTCCGAACCGCAACGTCTTGCACATCAGTACAAATATGGGCAGTGTTGTTTTTATTCCAAAATCTACCTTTAAATAGATAGGGAATCGATCCTGCGCGAAGCGACGAAAATCGGGATCGATCCCTCTACGGTAACATGCGATATACCGAATGAGATATTTACTGTCGACTTGAAAAATGTGTATTTCGGCCCGTGCCGTCATTAGACAGTTCTTTTCAAGTTGAAGTCGGATCGATTCCTGATTGAGACAGTGCCTTAGTACATATTAATTAAACATGTTAGATCATTACTTTTTTCTGTACATGGATCTTAATAGCTCCACCCCTGCGAGTTTAAAGAAAATAAAAGTTCAGTATTTTAATAGTGTTAAGGCATGCAGGACTACAAAACATCAGCCGATTAAAAGATGACGACGTATTATGACATTTGATTGATCTATTTGACTATTTTGAAAGACACTTATCACTGCCAAACTTAATTACGAACAAGACCCTCTCCAAGATTTGAAAACAAAAATGCTGTATGACCTGAAATTTCCTATTCCGGTGTTTAAATATCTCGAAAAAGTCTTAACAACGATATGTTGGTACTATAACATTCCCGCCTAAGTCGTTTTGTCGATGGTTCTATTCAATTATATAGCTCTAAATCAATTAATAATTTTGTTACAGAAATAAGGATCGTACCTGTTGGTCTGTCTCGGCAGCATCTTCCAGCTTCCTCAACTCTTTTACCGAGATGACCAGGAAGTGATGAGGAGCTTGCGGATGAATATCTTTTATCACTACACACTAAAATGACACAAATGATTAAGTGATTTAGTATCATTTTGAAAAATAGGTTTGCGGCTATTCAAGAAGAAGGTTAACCATGCTAAATTTCTATTACGAACTTGTCAATTTTTCATTCTGGACAGTACCATTAACTGTTAAGAGATGTGCTTACCAAAATATACTGACTGAATGGCGAATAGTACACTGTAAAGGTATAATCAGTAATGTCCAGCATAATAGATATTAAGAATGGTTAAGTTCAGACAAAACCAATGTCTATTCTGAAGAATTTGTTAGAAAGTGGGCTGGCATGTAAAACTGACTGGTTCTACTTTAAAAAACACTGTGCATTTTGGATATTGATTACCAATAAGTCTTTATTGCACATACATGTACTGTTTTCAATATTCTAAGAATTGGTCTAATGGCTTTAGGAATTTTAATTACATTTTTTTAGACTTTTAAAAAAAATATCAAGAGCTGTATGCAAAACAAATTTGTCCTAATAATGGCCTGTCGGAGATTACTAATTGTGTGGTTTCAGTCGAAAGTAAGCTTCGACCTCGACCTTTAACCTAATAATAATATATATCGTTTTCATGGAGTATGATGGCCAAAAATTCTATTATTCTAAATTAATTCAAAATCAATCGTTCTATTGAACATTCACCATTGACCTTGAACAACGTTCTTCTTTTATCAGAATTTGTTACAGTTTCAAGGTCACTGTGACCTTGACCTACTACCTACTTATCCAAAACCAATAAAAATCATCTACCGAACACAGGCAATGATCCCCTGTAAATTGACTATTATAGCCCCAAGCATTATGTATTCATCAAGCAGAAACCATGTGCAGTCTGAATGTCAATGTAACCTTAATTGATGCAGTTCTTCAAAAATAAATCCGAAAGTGAAATCTGACCGGCCGACCGACATGAGCAAACAAGAATACATCCACAGTTCTCCGAAGACAGGCATAAACAGTCATCCTGTACTTCTATCATTATGTTTAATCAAAATTCAGTAAATTAATCTTTATATCTTATATTTTTATTTCTTAAATTTAGTACCCTAATTTCTAAAAATCAACTAAAACAGTAAAACATTCTTACATGACTTCAATAAGCACAACAAAACAATTTTCTAGCACAACTATTATATAGAATTTTTTACAATGCTGTACCAACATACGTACAAAACAAAGCGTATGAAGAATAATAAAGCATATGAATAATGGAGAGATTGAAATAAATTTGACAGATCGTGAAAACTAATGTCAAAATTTAACACACGGAAGATGTCTCATGACCATATTAATTTGTGACTTCTACCGTCCAGATCAATTTTCTTGAAAAAACTATTTTTTATATTGTAGCTTACAACTCATATCAATTGAAACAATAAAAGAACTGCCTGTTGACTTACTGTACTTTTCTCTCTCCATTGCTATTGTCCAATCACCTAACACTAATATGGGCGATTCACAACGTTTGAACTAAACAAAATAGATCCCTAATTTTAACATATATTGATAAAATAATTTTAATACCTATTATGCGTTACAATAATGCTAAAATCCTTCCCCCCTCCCCCACCCCCAATCATTACGTGTCCTTAAAACAAACGAAAATATGAATCAACGGAAAAACATAAGATAAGTTGGAATACAATGAATTAATGTAAAAAATAAACACTTTATGAAAATGCTTATTCCACGTACAATGCGTCATGCAAAGAAATTATATTTTACCTGTTCGTCTTCGTGTGGGAATGTAGCGGGTATTTCTTTCCGCGCAATTCTGTCAAAAATTGTATCATCCACTTCGTCTGCCATTTTGATTGATTTACAACGAATGATCTAAAGTACCGGGCATATTCTTTTCTTTTACTCTGCTTTTAACTTTGTGTTTTACCTGTTTGTCACACACGAATTTAGATAAACACGCTTACGACAGTTGTAATAGAAAATTCAGTGACCCAATCTTCATACACAATAGGTGGACCGGTGGTCTAGTGGTAACACGATTGACTGCCAATCCAGAGGTCCGGGGTTCGAATCCCAGTCCAGGCAATGGAAATTTCTGAGATGCTCTTGAGTGTCTCCCACCTAAGTAAGAGGCCTGTACTGGTTCTTCCCAGGAAAGACGGCTTCGCTTGTATCGGTGATATATACCGGACACGTTAAAGAACCAGACTGTCTATTCGCAAATAGCTAGGCTAAGTTACCCGAACAGGCTTATAACTAAAAATAATTTCTCTATATCTGTTATTGGGGCTTTATCTCACTCTGTCCCTCTGATCAGATCGCTCTGTGTCTGTATGGTAGAGGATGAATTTCTCGCCCTGTGTGGCTGCGTTTGGTATATGTAAAGTGACTTTGAACGTGTTTATCATGAAAACGGCGCTATATAAATCTGGTATAATGATAATATAATAATAATAATAATAGTAATATTTTTTCATTTGAACCAAACATACGGCTTTATTAAACAAATTAGCGATCAAACAGTGGGTCTTGTATATTTTGATACTTTCTACCCAATATTGAACCTATATCTCTTTATTTTTCCCCAGTCAATATTGGATTATATATCCTTAGAGTTTTTTGTTCAACAATTGTCTTTCATCTCTTGAAATATTTTCATATCAGATCTCCTCATATTGGAACTGTGTATTTTCAAAAAACAATTCTGTTTCAGTTTTGACATGTATCTTTGGAAACAGTTTCTGCCCGATAGTGGACCTTTATTTTTTAAGATATTGTGTGTTTAATTTTGTTCATATATCTCGTGAAATATTTTCTGTCAAATGTTAGAACATCTACTGTACATTAGAAGAACCGTAACTTGGTATTTTCTGATTTTCAAGGGCAGATATATCAAGACCAAACCTAGGTACCTATGATTTTTAATATATATTTCCGTTTTAAACTTGATTCTCAGTCTCATAAAATTTAAAGAAATTCTGCCCGAAGAAAAAATTTTGCCCTTTATACATATAGGCAACTGTGGCATTTATCTTTAAACATACTGCTTGTTTTTATTTTCTATAAGAGTTTCTTCTTGATTTATCTTTTTTGATTTTTCGAACTAATTTGTTTGTTTCACCGCAAGACTAAAAATTTAGTTCACCAAGAGAACTCCAAATGCAATATTTTCACGAGTGATGAAACCATACATGTACATGAGCATATAAGATCATGGCCCGTATTCGTCAACGTTAAAAGCCCGAGAACGGCAAATATTCAGTTTGCCATACGTTAATTTACCTGTAACAGATTTATTCTGATGAAATTTTACTGAACTACAATGCAGCGATAGGATGCATATGGCGTAAAAATTGTTTTGTTTCCGGTAACATGCTAAAAATATTCAGAGTAGATAGGTCGGTATTTTTTTTTTTTTTTTTTTTTTTTGATATTCTTTTTATTAATTGGGAATTTTCGAAAATTATTTTCGTGTAAAAAATGAATACAAATAACGGGATTATGCCTTTAGAGCTACAGTTAGTCGATTTCTAACTTCACTGACCATGTTTAAAGCGTAAAAAGTGTAGTTTTGCACCTTTTGGTTAAAAAAGTTGAAAAAAAAATCTCCAAGGCCATAAAAACATTTAGGGTCCGGCCAAAAACTTAGGGTGGGTCGGGATACCTGAAACAAACATTTTTACGCCTATTCGTACCGAGTTACATCACTAGCTTTGCTAATTTAACAACGACGGAACAAAAAATTAGGCCTTCTTAAACCTAAATTTAAGTTTCAGACTAAAACCTACCCTGCTAAATTTTTATAATGAACTTGTCCATCTTTCAATTTGGACAGTACCACTAACTATTAAAGGGTGTCCTTACCTAAAAGATACTGACTGAATGGCGAACATTACAGATCATAATCATCCTTTGCAGGCTGATCTTGGTCTGCATTGGTCGCAAAGGCAGAATCACTTGTCGCCAGCAGGCTAAGGATTAGTGATTACAAGCTAATAAGGTGCCAAACACAGTTGTTTTTAACAATGAAAATATGAAATTAATTTTTAAATACATTTTGAGAAGTTATACATGTGCTGTATATAAAATAGAAAAAGTGGAAACTTCACAGGTCGCTCAACACGACAAAAACGAAAATGTTGCAGGCTCGGTTTGATTGAGCCTGTTCATGGACGGTAGTGGAAACGCATGCTACCATCCACGCCCTCTAGCCCCGGGTTGAGTAGAACTCAACATTTACACATGCTAAAAGTACAAAAAGCAATTTAGAGACATCCGCAGATGTATTCAAACGGCGGTGCACATGGAACCTTCAATGATACACGGGTTGTGGCGTGGAATTCCATGAAAAGCGGCGTTTGGTCCCCAGATAAAGTACTAGTAATAGGTTTGCCCCAAACGAGAAAACAATCGGCAGAACTAAACAAACTGGAATTTTGAAAGGGGATCTGACGTTATGGAGCCTGCATATCACAGAAACTGTCAAAAGACAAAATCAAAAAGCAGGCACCATATCCAAGGGGTGATTATACAATACCAAAGGCTATAAAAGCGTGAGTATTGGAACCACACTGGCCGAATTGGTCATGCTGAGAAACTAAACAGTACCAATAACACGACATAAAAGTCGTGCTGAACGATCTGAAAAGACCGAAATATAACAGCCCTGATTGAATGTACGGGGAGACTTTTTACGGCCGCCACACGGCACAAGCAACGCTGCTGTGATAACAAAATAGAAAAAAAGAAACTTCACAGGTCGCTCAGCACGACAAAAACGAAAATATTGTAGGCTCGGTTTGATTGAGCCTGTTCATGGACGGTAGTGGAAATGCATGCTACCGTCCACGCCCTCTAGCATAATTTCCTGCAATTTATCTTAATTTGGCAGCATAAAAAGTTAGAGGCGGAACCTATACTTTGTTTTGCAATTTCGTAACTTTTTTGTTGCAATTTTTCGGCATAATTTGTTGTTTTTTCCCAGTTATTTTAACGACTGACAGCGTTTAAAATTTTACTGAGTTTTACCAAATTATCATTTTATGTATCTTTATCTGTACGTAGGTTAAAGAAGATCCAAATCAAGGATGTCATATGTTGACACGTATTATTAACTTTCAAAAGGTTGTTGATAATTATTTTTGTCAAAATGCATGGACTTTTCACGAGCGTTCAAGACATTGACCACTCATGCGTGCAAACACCCAGAACACACCCCGTCGGTAAAAACACGATCATTTATTATAAATCCCGCACGATAACACAAACGATAACATGTTTGATAATTATGATTTTCTTCATTAAAACGTTTCAATACAGAAAACATTTTTGTTTAACATTACAGTATGCATTTGTTGTATCATTTTATTGACCTGTCAAAATACATATTGATTACATGGTCGGTGCACAGACTCTTCGGTTGATTTTCGGTATATTCCGTACAGTGTACGGAAAGTAACCTGCAATTAAAATTGTTTATATTTAAAGCGTGTATACGGAGGTTCGATAGTTACGATAGCTCAGTGGTCACTGTCAGCAGATCTGTTTCTTTTTTTCACAAACACTTTGTAAATGTACATTTTTATCTAATATTTCCTCCAATGTATTTTTACAACTATTTTTTTTTTATTTTTATCTCTTTTTTAATTTCTTTTCTTTAATATCATTTTTATTCACGGTTTATTTCAGTATATTACAATTTTATTTATATAAATTAAAACAAGCTATATGCATGATTCAGTTTCGATCGCTATAATTTCAGTACGAAACACATTTGAACGTGAAGTCCGTGAATTTTGATTTTCACGTGTCCCTTTGTAATTTAAAAGATATAAACCAATAAACAATTAAAAATGAAAATAAAAAATGTTCTCACTAATGGGCTCGAACCAGCAATTTCCCGCATAAAAGCCAAGTGTTGTAACCACTGAGCCATCGATATGAACGACAAGTAAGGGTTTCACTTACAATACTAATAATGGCATTTAGACACTTAACCAAAATTCATTTTCGTAAAACATACGGATAGCACCGAAGTTGGGCCGAATATCATAATATCGAACGCACAGAGCTTATAATATATGCACATTTGACAGGTTAAAAAATAGCACAATAACTTCTGTCATTGACAATCTTTTTGAGTTCAACGATGCATGTCAACCGTAACAATCAACCAATAATATAAATATGCTGTCGTTTAAATGACCTTGCGGGAGTAGTACCTGTGTACCGTTATTTCTTTGGGCATGAAAAGGAAAACAACAACAAACGTAAAACACAGGAGATTTGTTGAAAGTCAGGGAACATAACTCCTACAAGACTGAGTGAATCCCGGGGCGAAACCCCAGGTGCACAACTGCACATGCTAACCAACATTCCTGTAAACTTTGGTGACTCTAGGTCAAATACGTTTGGGGCTAGGCGCGATAAAACATTAAAATGACCAGTTTTTTACTAAATCAGGGGCCATAACTACTACACAATTGAATGAATTCGGATGCAAAACCTCAGGTGCGCAACAACACATGCTGACCAACATTCCTGTAAAGTTTTGTGACTCTACGTCAAATACTTTTGGAGCTACGAGCGACACAACATTCTCGGAAGGACGGACGGACGGACAAGGGCAAATCTATATGCCCCCATCCCAAAGTGGGGGCATAAAAATGTGCCTAAGATTATTATACCGGTTTTGTATTTAGATCACTGCGTGCCTTTTTACAGTTTTAATAAACATGTCAATATACGACATCGACACAGATTTTTTTATATAATATGTTTCCTTAAAGTTTTGCATTTTGTATGATATCAATAGCTTAGTTCTAATTCTTCATAAAATTTGAAAAATCTAGACAAACCGGACAAAAGTACCAAATTTTGCACACAGGTAGTTTGGACCAACACAAGACTTTTGGCTGTAAGGCCAAGGTCACAGCTCTTTGGAATTCTATTTTTAGAACATTCAAAGTGGCCGCCATTTAAACAAACAGCTATTTTAGTAAAAGTTAGTTTTTATCTTATTCTTGGTACATATTTATGCGTAAACTGATTCATACATACTCTTAGGGTCAAGTGATACATTGGCAGGAAGTGATGTCAATTTTCACGTCCGTCTGTTTGTAAATCCGTCTGTCTGTATGTCAAAAATGCTGTTTATAAACAGCATACTTGTGATTATAACTATAAGATGAGCCCCGTAATGTGCAGCTTGACTTAAATTATGTATTGGTGCAGCTGAAAAAAATTCTGTCCGTCTGTCTATTTTTGGGTGAAGCATGTTTTTATTTGTTCCGTCCGTCTGTCCGCCCATCCGTCGCAAAATTCATATATTTCAGAACAGCTTTTTTTTTGGCTAAATCTGAGGGGTCTTTTTAAGATTTTTGACATTATTTATTCTATAAATTGTTAAATGTCTATTGACTTTTGGAATATTCAAGTGACTGTTCCTGAAATACCCTGTTAAAAATGAAAACGAAATGTACCAAAACGATTTGTTTTAACTGTTTATAGGGCCATAATGGCTTTGTTTATTATGTGACTGCCGCATGTGCTGTTATAAACATAAAATATATTAGTAACTTGTTAAATCTTATTTTTGATACTTAATTAATAACATATTTTTCAAAGGTATTTAAAGTATGATTCATAAGGTATAAAGTATTACTGAGTCCGTTCCTTTTTATAACCTCCCTTTTATGCAAAAGGATAAATACATGTGCAGTACTGAAAGAAGTGCTTTTCCAACCATGTAATTACCACGCATATTCTCTTTTTTTGAGAGTTGCTGTATCGGGTTTTAACATTATGGAATTTTAACACAGTGAAGTTCACCTAAACAGACGTGACAAAATATCCTATTGAAAAGTACTTTAGCCATATTGAACAATTGTTAAGATGATTGAGGGGAACATTTTCTTAATGTCTATTCAAATCATGTTTGATACACATACCTATTTCTTAATGTCTTATATAGAGAGCACCAATTACTACATGTACCTATATTATCTAAAACAACTGTGTAGGTGGCAAAGTTTTTAATGGTGAGATTGTCATTCTTATCTTTTAGCTATGTGTCAACGGGGCTGTTGCATTCTAGGGGTTATTTGAAGGTAAGAGAGTTTGGTGTAAGGTAATTTCATAACATTACTAACTGCAAATTGCTTTATTAATCAATATAATGGTGATAATTGTATATTACATTGTATTTTACATGTTGAGAAAGAATGCTATGCTTATAAATGACTTATGCATAGATCAATCATTAATTTAAGTATATCTGAAATAAATTACCTAATTGCCCGAACAATGCCATTTTAAGCTAGTGTGATGCAAACATATTAAATTTACATTGAAGATAAAGGGAAACTAGTTTATTCCATTTCTTTTATTGCTGGTGTAAATACTGTATGCTGTTTTCAATCTTTTAAAAAGGAATTGAGGTCATTAACCTAAGTGGGACATTTCTAAGTATTTAAAAGGCAAGACATGTATGCTGCAATCAAGGCTTTGACTGTGTCATTATGCTTTACAAATTTGTTCCATAGTATTTCCATTTATATATTCATAAGGAGTATGTCATAAAGGTGCACATACTTCTGATGATATAATTTGTAGTGAAATAGCATAATTACTTGGGAGCTTTTAGTGATAAATGTCAGCATTCTATATCTTTCTATATCTCCTTTTGGCTTTTAATCATCATACAGAAGAAAATGTCTATATAAAAGAAGAGGCTTTTTAAAATAGAAATAAATCATTATGTTAAAAAAAATGCATGTGCATACATCTATTCCTCTCTTGTCTATATGAATAACTATAGCTTTTTAGTTTATACTAATTTATTTTTAAGCTCAATTGTGATGAAAGCTAGAAGCTTATCTGAACCACTCTCGAATCCTGGAAAACAGAGTTCTGTTGTCATTTGAGAAGGCTTAGTTATGACCCAAGTCGGTATCAAACTCTGGGTTGAGCGGCCAATACCTTAACCTCTAGACAACCGCTTCCCTTACCTATAGTTTATTGACGAGTGACTCATCCCAACAAAAATGTTCCAGTACCAGAAGGCTCTGGCATGATATGTGACTGGGATAAACATGAATAGTATCAAACCAGAAGATGTCGGTTTGATGATTTGAACAGGAAAAATGTCCTGTGTGGTCAAAGCTTTTAGTTGCAAGTAATGTTAAATTTGTTTGAGGCAACTATTTGTTCATGCAAAAGATGAAGTAAGGGTGCATATAAATCATGCAAACACCTCTAAATGATAAATTATAACAAGAACCCAGTAAATAAAGACATAATCATTAAATAAAAGTTTTAACTTTCCATTACAATAATGCTTTTCAAGATACATGTATATAGATATGACCATATTGATACTTAGCTATATCAAAGTAAAACTATTTGAATACAGAGATTTTATATAAATATATGTAATATGGGTTCTATTATGGGAATTACAAAGCTAATCACAAAGCTTATTTAGTCACCGTATGACCTAGAGTTGTGTTAATGCGATGCTAAAACTACCAAAAAAAAACAAAAAAACAAAGCTTATTATTTGATACATGTATATGATGCAAAAGAACCATAAATGAAAATGAACCATGTCTCCCAATATACTTTATTTTAATAGAAAGATGAATGGAATTGCCATCTGCATGTTATCTGAGGCACTAGCGGACATGAAATGCTGCCTTTATATCATTTGATCTACACTGTACAACAGTAATATTAAACTGATGTTGCGTTCCACTTGCGGTTTCATTATGACTACAAATACAGAGCGGACACGGTTTTGCGATAGACAGATAGACAGATGGACAAACGAAACAAAATGGAACATATTTTCTACAAACCTCTAGTCGGTTACACATATTTGTCACCTCTAGATCGAGATCAAGCAGCACATTACAGGGCTTATTATGTATGCACGTAAAAGAGTATGGTTTTAAAAAAGAAGACATTTTAACGTACGTACGGACGAATGTACAGACAGACTGTTATGTAGCATGACCTAACTTTATGCAAATGTATCACTTGACCCTAAGAGTAAGTATGAATCAGTTTACACATAAATATGTATCAAGAATAAGACAAAAATTATATTTTTCTAAAATAGCTATTTGTTTTAATGGCGGCCATTTTGAATGTTCTAAAAATAGAATTCCAAAGAGCTGTGACCTTGGCCCTTACAGTCAGAAGTCTTATATTGTTTCAAGCTACTGTTGTGACCTTGGCCCTTACAGCCAAAAGTCTTATATTGTCCCAAGCTACAGTGGTCTCGTTATGACTAAAACTATAGAGCGGACACGACTTTGCGATAGACAGACAGACAGATAGACAGACGGACGAACGAAACAAAAATGGAACATATCTTCTACAAATATTAGTCTTTACACATATTTATCACCTCTAGACCAATCGGGTTCAGGCAGCACATTACAGGGCTTATGATGTATGTACGTAAAAGCGCATGGTTTTAAAAAAGATGACATTTTTAACGTACGTACGGACGAATGTACAGACAGACTGTTATGTAGCATGACCTAACTTTATGCAAATGCATCACTTGACCCTTAGAGTAAGTATGAATCAGTTTACATATAAATATGTATCATGAATAAGATAAAAACTAACTTTTACTAAAATAGCTATTTGTTTTAATGGCGGCCATTTTGAATGGTTTAAAAATAGAATTCCAAAGAGCTGTGACCTTGGCCCTTACAGCCAAAAGTCTTATATTGCCCCAAGCTACCGTTTTACAAAATTTGGTACTTTTGTCCAGCCTGTCTAGATCTTTCAAAATTGGCACTCTACTACAAACAGTTAATTTTCACAAACATATAATTGTGGCTAAATCGTACATTGGTTATATTTGCTATCGTCAAATATAGTTGAAGCATAATGTGGTAAGTTCATCATTTACATTTGCCTGTACTATGACTGTCAGGTACAATACATCATGTTTGTCTACACTTTTTGTATTAGTACACCAGAGAAAGAATTCCAGTCGTCAGTCGATTGACCTAACTTCTCAAAGAGCATGCCTCTAACGCGCACTTGTTCACCTTTTCGAACTAAAGCAACGGCACCGAAAGACGTACATTTTGTGTCAGTTGCTTCTTTTGAGACCCTATACTCTCCACTAGCAATAGAGCGCCTTCCAACTTTAAGATAGTAATTTGCACAGACCGCCGGTGTAAGGCAAAGATGAGCATTGAACTGGTATACCCCATCAATCGGAGCTGTGAAGATTCCAGTGTTGTTGTCATACGCTTTACCTTCATTCAGTATAACAGTTGAAAACACTACAGTATCCTTGCCGGAATACTCTACTGCCACGTATGCATTGAATGCTACTGCTTGTGTCTCGGATGCCTCTATAAATTAAACGTGATTAGAATTTATAAACATGTAATTGTTCTTCAACATCTTGAACGCAACATTAACTGGTATTTATTATATATGAAAAAATAAAGCAGTTTGTTTTAACAATACTATGTAGGCTAATTTGTAATATGGTGTTTTACGAAAATTTGTTAATATCAAAGAGTTGATGATCGAATTGGAGTTGATTCTTGGTTTCAAAAACCTGAAATATAATTATAGCTTCCTAATTATTTTTCTTCTATCAAACAATGCAAACAAAAACAAACAAAAAAACAAACAGATTAGACATACTTATCTCCTCTATGTCATTGCTGTTGCGATCATTTTTGTCAACTATGTTTTCAGTCTTCAATTCCAATTTCTTCATCTCTCCATGTAATTTTGAAAATTTATCCGCCACTTTAGTGTTTGTTTCTTTAATGCCATTCATTGTGTCAGTTACATTTTCAACCTTCAAATCCACGTTCTCTATCTTTTCACGTAAACCTGAAAGATTATCCGTTATTTCAACGTTTTTCTCTTTTATGCCATTCATAACGTCCATAACATTGGTAATACTTTTTTGTACATCTTTCTGCATATTCTCCACAAAGAATTCCATACGCACCATTTTCTCAAGTAATTGTTCTTCGTACGCAAATTTTTAACAGGCTGGTTCTACTGGCAGTGTTAAAACTGATTTAAATGGACAGAACAGAAGTATGACACAAAATAATGTCTCAAACCTTTCCATTTTGTGATAATAACTTTGCGCTATAACTTCAACTTGCAGTGCAGCTAAGGAAAATGAAGTTTAGATTTTATTTTTGACGAAATATGATTAAACATTTCCAGGAATTCACAGCACCAGATTATATCATTTTCATAACAAACTTGGTAGGAATAACGTCTGTTTTTCTCGAAGGATGCAATTTATTAGCCTGGCTTCCTGGCTGCATGGTTATTTTTCATATAAATACAGGAAACATTTTATTAGATGTTTTAAGACTCTAAAATAGCACAATTTTATCTGATGGCTGAACCATGTTTGGAGCCAGGGGCAATAAAAAATCTCAATGTAGAAACAATCTTCTGGAGTAACTTCCCTCTTAATGAAGAACACTGATATATGTAAATAAGAACAAACATAGGGACGGGAGCCAGTCTAGCAATTGATCTAGTGTATTGCGTGTGAAATCTTGTGAAAGTCGCTGTTGATTTATTAGATACGGAAGAGCATTAGTGCCAGGTGTATTTTATTTATTAACTCAAAATTTCGAGTTACTAACTCGAAAATTTCTAATTACTAAGTCGAAAATTTCGACTTATTAGTCGAAATTTCAAGTTAATATTGAAATATAGACATACCCTAAATGAACGTGTAGTTAGGAGTATGACCAAGATCAGGTACCCGGACTGATCTAGATTTTGAGGAGAGGTCATAGAATGTAATCGGGAAGTATTCAAACTTTTTTTTTTTGACGATTCGGAAAGGGTTTTTTTCGACCTATTTCCCGTCGGCCTTACCCCCTAAAAACATACTATACTTTAAAAAAAGGTCTAGATCCCATTTAAAAATCGGGAGAAAGGCTCTAGAGGCTTTTGGGGTAGGTCTTTATTTTGAGGGATAAATAGTACATTTTCAAGTTCCTATAGTTGGGTTAAATATATGCTGTATAGATAAATGTTCCCACTTGAAGATTTCAAAAGTCGTCCATTTTTTTTTTCCCTTTTTGGAGGGAAGTTCAAATTTTTGCTAAAAAAGAGCAACATAAAACTAAAATTTTCGTGTTATTACTCAAAAATTTCGAGAAATCAAAAAGGGAAAATTTCGATTAGTAACTCAAATTTTTTCGACTTACAATCCCCAAATTTTCGATTTACGTAACTCGAAATTTTGATTTTAGTAACTCAAAATTTCGAGTTAAAAAAATTTTAACTACCGGGAAATCTTTGCCTTCTATTTAACCCCAAAATTTTCCCGAGTTTTTTTCGATTAATAACACAAATTTTCGAGTTACAAAGTTCCCCTTTTTATCAGAAAAATTTGAAGGGCCCGTCTGGCAAAGGAAAAATATGTAATGGACGCCCTTTTGACTCGCCCAAAGTGGAATCATCATCAAAAACATGAATATTTTATAGTGAATAT
The DNA here is from genome assembly GCF_021730395.1 of Mercenaria mercenaria. Classification (NCBI taxonomy): domain Eukaryota; kingdom Metazoa; phylum Mollusca; class Bivalvia; order Venerida; family Veneridae; genus Mercenaria; species Mercenaria mercenaria. The sequence continues at coordinate 50,404,935 of NC_069371.1, forward strand.
TAGGATGTTTTGAAACCTTTTAAACCCCCCCCCTGACCCCTTTTTCCCTTTCTAAATTTGGATTTTAACCTTGCCATAATTTAAAGAAAAACTAAAAAAATCCCCCAAAAAATTTTTTAAATTTTTTAGTTAAACCAAATTAAAAACCCCTTTGGGTTTAAACCCCTAAAGATGTTTTTAATTAAAGATGTTTTAAAAAATAAAAAAAACCTATTTCTTTATTTAAAAAATATTTCCCCCACTTAAAAACTTAAAAACACCCCACCGAAGCCAAAATGTAAATAACTTTGCCTAATTAAAAAAAACCCGGAAGAAAAATTTTAAAATTGGGTAAATTTAGCCCAAACTTTTAATTTTCTTTAAAAAACCTTTTACTTCCTTTTTTTGAAATTCCCTTCTCCCTAGATAAAACAACATTAAAAATAAACAAAAAAAGTACACAAAACCAAAAAAATCATTAATAATTACCCATGAAACAAGAAAATTTCAAACAAAAAATAACACAGACCGGGAAACCAAAGGCAAAAAAATAAAAACTAAAAATAACCAGCCCGGGAAAACCAAATGCAAAATTTAAAAACAAATAAAATAAGGGGGTTTTATTTACAAATCTATCCCCTTTTTATTAAAAAACAATTTTTTTAACTCCCTTTAAAAATTGGGAAATTCATAAAAAATTAATTTTAATTAATATTGGAAGAAAAAAAAATTAAATTTAAAGGGATTTGTTATTATTTAGAAAAAAAAAAGTAATTGAATAAATTTTTAACACAAAAAATAAAAATTTGAAAATTTTAAAAAACCAAAAACACAAATTATAAAAAGGGAATATAAAATATTTAAAACCGTTTCAACTTTTAAACCCTTGGTGGGGTTCTGTTATGCTTATTTTCCGGGAAAGGGTAAATTTCTGAACGCCCCCTTTGTCTTTTTTAAAGGGTACTTGCAGTTGGTTTGTGTACGGATCGCCTTTGTCTTTTAAACGGTTACCCCCTGCTTTTAATACATTAAACTGGTTGGGGCACAAAAAGAATTCTTCCGTCATTTTGTAATAGCACTGAATTGCCTTATTTCGTTTTTTGTCTCTAGTTTCGAAGGTTTCGGGGGGGCAGAACAAGGGGGGTTAAAAGGGGATTCGGGCTGCAAAACCGGGCGGGTTTTTGTTGATTTGGGAAAAAACCCCAGTGTAGGGTGGGGCCTACGGGAAGGTCTCTTGGGAAAAGACAAGGGTTTCCCCCCGGCGTCGGGTGCCACTTTAAAAATTCTCCCTGGCGTGGGGGTTAAAATAAATGTACAAACAGGGTTTTTGCATTTTAACTTTTTATTAAACAAGAAATTAAAATTTTTTAAGTACAAACACCAAAAATCCCCAAACCCGTTTGAGTTTTCCATAGCAAAATGCATGATTAAATTTATTTTTTTGTTTTTACATTGTTTACTCTCAGTTTTTTATAAATAAATCAAAAAGGTTTATCCCATTTTTAAAAAACATTTTAAAAAAAAAAAATAAAAAAAATAATTAAAAAACAAAATGGGTTTGTTTTGTCTTGATATTGTATTTTAAATTTTAACTTTTAATCCAAAATTCGTTTCTATCATAGGATACGGTTCATCCAAATATGAAAAAAACCCCTGGGGGGTAAACTACCCCTCAAAAGCATAAATTTTTAATTCTGAAAAGGGCCCTAAATCTTAAATAAAAAGAAATAAAAAATTGGGTCCCTTGTTTTAGAAAAATTTTTTAATTTTTTTTTTAAAACATAGATATAAACCTTTAAAGTCCTCACTGTTATTTTAAAAATTTAAAATTATAAATAAAATCAAAAAAAAAACCTCACCCGAGGCCTATAATTCCGCCCCAAAATTTATAAAATTTTGATTTTTGGCCCTTTTAAATGGGTTTTAAAAAGGGTTTTTCACCAAAAAGAGCTCACAACCCTTTTAATAAAATCTTAATATCAAATTATATAATTTCCCGGTTTTTCTAATAAAAAAAACCCCACTTAAAAAAGCTTATCTAGAAAAACCACCCAAGAATATTTTTGGGTCTTTTTTTTTGCAGGTAAAAAAACTTTAAATCTACGAAAATTTTCCAGGTTTATTTCAAATATTTTTAAATGTTCAAACCACCCATTTTTTCATATTTTTTGACTGACCCGGGCCCACCAAAAGGGTCAAAATATTTTTTCATTTGTATGTAATAAAAAGGAAAAGTTTTTAAATAGTTTTAAAAGGGAGAAAATTTCATGTCCCCACTTCCTCAAACCCCATTTTTCTATTTTCCTGTCTTTTTTTTTAAAAAGTTTAAGAATTTTTTTTCAGCTAAATCAAAAGGGTCTTTTTGTTGAGAAAACTTCAGAAGCAGATAAATTGTAAAAAAACAAACGCCTTTTGTTCTAGCAAATTTGTGTTTTTTTTTTTTAAAAAAAAAATTTTTTTTTTTACTTTTGAAATTTTTCCTTGGGGTTTTAAGTGGTAATTCTTCGACTTTAGGGGTTATTGCTTTAGTTTTAGCAGTAAATTGGATTCTCCTTGTTTTTTCCCGATTTTAAAAACCTACAGAGTCTAAACCCTTTAATATTTTTTTTAATTTTATCTTTTAAAATTTTAATTCTTTAAAATTTTAAACTTTAAAATTCTTTAAATTATCTTTTTTTTAAAAAACCCTTTTTAATTTTTATTAACTCTTCGAAACTTTTTTTTTGTGACGTGCATCGAAAATTATTAAACATGTTTACAAGTTTTTTCTAAATTTTTTTTTTTAGTGATTATTAATTATGTTAATTGCTTCGGGTTTTAAAGCAGAAATTTAAACTCCCCTTTTTTCCCTGTTTTTTCAACTACAAAGCCCTTTTTTCTTTTTTAATGTTTTTTCCCAACTTTAATTTAAATTAAATTTAAATCATCTTTTTTTTTTTTGGGGGTAATTTTCCCTTAAGCCCTGCAATTTTAAATTAGGACGGTTGTCAACAATACAAATTTCCAAATTTCAAATTTTGTTTTTTAAAAAGGCATCTATTTTGGGAATTGGCTTTTTTTTAAGGTTTTTCAAAATTTGCTGTGTCATGATCTTTCCCCTCTTTGGGGAACCCCTTTTTCCAAATTCAGTTTTATTTTCTGAAATTTTATTTAAAAATAATTCTAAAAAATCTTTATGCTTTTTTTTTCAGTTTCAGTATTTATTTTTTTTATTTCTTTTTGGGATTTCTAACGGGATACTTTTTTGGGAACTTTTTCTCACCCTTAAATTTAATTTTTGTCTTTTAGTTTTTCATTTTTAAACCCATACACTTTTAATCTTGAATTTGGGTGAATAAAAGGGTTTAAATTAAACTCGAAATACTTTCTTTTATGTTTTTATCTGTCAAATCAAATTTCTTTTTAAATTTCTTTAATAAAAAAACCATGTTTTTCTTTTTCCTTCTTTCAATTTTACCTTGAAAATTGTTTAAAAAAAATTTAATAAATTTCCCTTTTTAAAATCTTTTTTTTAAATTTTTAAATATTTTTTTACTTCTTCTTCAATGTCTGTTTTAAAAAGATTTAAAGGGTTCTTCAAGTTATATAAACTTTTAAACTTTGAACTTTTTTTAAACAAAAACCCCGCTTGAAATACATCGGTGGTTTTTTACCCGGATTTCCTAGGTTATTATTTTTTTACCTTCCCAAAATTTTAAATGCTCGGGTTCATTGTGTTATAAATTTCCCTTTTTTCTGGGAAGATTTTTTCCTTTGTCCTTTCTAAGCTTTTTGTTTTGTTTTTTAGTATTTTTAATCATTTAAAATCAATATCAAATTAACTTTATTTTAATACTGGTTCAAAAAATTTTTTTTAAACACATTAAAAAAAAAATTCCCCTTTAAAATTTTTTACCAGAAAATTTTTTTCTTAAAAAAACTTCCTTTTGTTTTGGTCCGAAAAAGGAAATTTTTTAAAAAAAATTATTAAAATTTTTTGTTGGCATTGCAAAAAAAAGTTTGGGGTTTAAAATTATTTTTTTTCCCTTAACAAACCCTATCTTTTCCTTTTTTACCTGGACTTTAAAATTTAAAATATAAGGGGGAACTTTAAATTTCGGATTCTTTTGGTGTTTTAAAAGTAAGCCCGGCTTAAAAAAATTTAATTTAACAACAGCTTTTGGACGTCCTTGAATAAAGTTTTTTGTTTTTTTCATTTTAAAATTTTTACCCTTCCCCATAAAAAAAATCACCCAAAAATTTACTACTTTTTTTTTTTCCCGGATTCAAGATTTTTCAAAAGGGTTCAATTTGGTTGGGATCGCTGAATTTTAAAAGTATTTATTTGGATCTATTTTTAATTTTTTTTTTGAAATTTTGGGTTTTAAAATTGTTAAAAAATCCTGATATTTAGATTTTTCTGGTTTTTGGGCATATAAGTAAAATTTTTAAACCAAAATTAAAAGGGGGTTTTCCCGGTTAAAAATTAATTTTAATTTTTTTTCCAGATCCGGGAAGACCCACATTTTAAACTTTCAAAACATGAATCGGGCCCATAAAAGGTTTAAAATTTTTTTAAAAGGGTTTTTGGGGTTTATCATTTTTTTGTATAAAAATTTGGGAATTTCCATTTATATAATATAATAAAAAAATTAAATTTTACAATTTTACAATATCTTACTTTATTTTACATTTTTTTAAAAATTATTTTTCCCTTATTGAAAAAATTCAATCAAAACTTAATGAAATAAGAATAAAGAAAAACTTAGTCGGGAAAAAAGGGGAGAGACTCAGAGAAGAAAAAAGGAGAGAAAAAATTAAGAAACTAAAATGGGGATATGTACCTAAAATTTTATAAACCAATTACTGAAAAAATAGAAAGCCCAAAAAAACAATTATAAAGCCATTAAAAAAATTCCCCCTTGGAAAAAAAAACAACAATTACCCAAACTTCCAAAAAGTAAAATCAAAAGTTTTGACCCCAAGTATTGCCAAATTCCCTAAAGGAATGCAAGAAGAATCTAAAAAACAACAAACTTTAAACCCGGGCCCCTTATACATCAAAATTTGGGGGAATAAACCAGCTGGAGGGGTTTTCCTCAAGATGAATTTAAAAAAGATTAAAGATTAGGGAAGAGAAAAGAGGGGAAAATAATAAAAGAATCAGAAAAATTTTCCCTAAAAATTTTTGAACAAGCCCGGGAAAAAAAAAGGAAATACAACATTTAATTTGGGAGTTTTTCTGGATAATGATGTTTAAAAGGGGGAATAGGGATTATTTAATTTTTTTAAAATATAGAGGAATCAATTCAGAAAAATTTAAATAAAGACGATTTTAAGCTACAATAGAAAAGGGTTTACTGAAAATATTAAAAAATTTAAAAGGGTTCAATAACTGGCAAACCCAAATTAAAAAGATCCAAATAAACAAAAAAAGTAAAAAAAATTAAAACAGGGATCGAGTTTAATTCAAAAAAGTACAAAGACGGGTTTAAAAATAAAAATTTTTGGTTGGCCTCCCTAGGGAAAAGGGAAATTAAACTTAAATAACCCATTTTTAAATTTTTTTTTTTTTTTTCCCCAAAAATGGACAATAGGGGAAATTTAATTTTAACAAAAATAAATTTTTTGGGTCAAAACAAAAAATTTTGTTTAAGGATAGAATAACGGGAAAGGAAGAAATTAACACTAAAGTAGTTTTTATTTAATTGTTTTGTTTAAATAAAAGAAATAAAAATAATAAAAAAATTAAATTAAACAAGAAAAATATTCAAAAAATTAACGAAAATCAGGTTTACCTATCAATAAAAGATCTAGGGAAATTTTGAAAAAGTAATTGGGGGACAAGGTTATACTTTTGTCCATGTAATCCAAAAAAATTTGGTTAATGTTTTGGAAAAAATTTTTGTGGTTTTAAAATTGATGCGGGAAAAATAATGAAGAACAAAAAATGAAGGTATTAAAAAAAATTGATAAAACTTTTAAAAATGAATTCACTCTTACCGGGAACAACAGAAAAGTTTAAAAAAATTAAATTTTTTTTTTTCTTGAATATAAAAAGGGAAAACAAAAAAAAAAGTAAAGGTTCGAAACATTAAAAAATAATAAAAAAAAAAACCGAGTGATTTTAAAAACAATTTAGTCTTTTTTTTAAATTTTAAAAAAAATAAAACTTATGTTTTTGGGTTTGGGATTAGTATTAACACTATGCCCCCCTTTTCTTAAAATTAAAATGATGAATAGGTTAAAAAAAAAATTCGTTATAATAAGGGTAAGGGGGGGAAAGAAATCAAAATTTACAAATGGTTCTTACATTACAAAAATTAAAATAATTATTTTGGGAAACCCATTAAAAGAAAAGGGTGATTATGAATTTGTTTAAAATCAAAATTTGCCCCAAAATAATTTTGGAATTTGATTTAAGTATTTTAAGTTTTTGATTTCAATTACGATAATTTTTTTGTTGGATTTAAAAAATGTCAAATTTTCATACATTGCTTGGTTTTTGAGAAAAAAACTTTAAGAAAAACTAAAGGGGGAACTCCAACACCAAATATAACAAAACTCTGTGGATAAAAATTTTAACTTTCTTTGGTTTCTTTTTGTTTTTTTAATTTCACTTGTTGGGGTAATTTCAGTGATATTTTTAAATTTTAAAAGTACTGCAGTTTTAACAAGACCCTTATCCTTTTTCAAAAAAAACCAAAGAGTTGATTTTCCTAAAATTAAATAAAAATTTTAAATTCAATTAGAATATATATTACAGAGTATTTGGTAGAAAAATTAATTTTGATGGGTTAAAACAATTTTACATTAATTTAAAAAAAAAATGAAATTATAAAATTTTGGGTTTTAAAAATTTGTAAAAAAAAAGTTTAGGGCAAAAAAAAAAGGAAAAATTTATTTATGTGATGCTAAACACGGGAAAAAAAAACATCCAGGGAAACAGGATTTTTGACACTTTAACAAAATTTGTTTTCAAGCGGATTTTGCCCTTAAATTAGCCCCGGCGGGAAAAAAGCTTTGGAAAAGCGGGAAAAGCAGCCCCCTAAGAAAAGGGAACCCGTTTTGTTTTTTTTTCCCCAAATATAAATTTATCCCCCAAAATTTTTAAAAATTTTTAAAAAAAAACCCGGGCCCAGCATTTGGTAATTTAATTGCCAAGGAATTAAAAGAAAGAATAATATAAAAATAATAAAAAAAATAATAATAAAAAAAAATAATGATAATGAGGGGGATATTCATATGTAATAATAGAATATTTCGGGATGGGGCCTTTAGTTTCCAAAAAGGGCATAATGCTCGTGCTGGCCCCCACCCAAACAAAAACGTATTAACAGATTAATTTAAAAAAAAAAAAAATAAAAATAAATAAAAAATAAAATAATATTAATATTTTACAGGGTTTAAAAACAAAACAATATTGCGAAAGATTGAATAACCCTTTTCAATTAATACGTTTTAAATTTATCTGTCCTGGGAAATAATTTTAAAACCAAAAAAAAAAAAAGGGATATCACTTTCAATTAATGATGGGAAGTTAAAAATTTTTTTTGGTTTAATGGTTTTTTAAAAAGTAATTTTTTAAAGTAAATAAACTTGCTGATGGGCCCTGAGTATGATGGAGCTCAAATTGTTTTAAATTTAAAAAATTGCAGTTTCCCTTAAATTGCCCCTTTAGGGGTTAAAACAAAATGGAAAATTTTTTAAAAAATTTAAAAAAAATTTTTTTTTTCCCCCCCCAAGGAAATTTTTAAAAGGGTAAAAATTAAAGTTTTGGTTGAACTATCAAAATTTGCAAAAATAAACCGGGAAAACAAATAAATTTTAATCTATTTAGATACTACTGAACTGCTGCTGCGATGAAAATTGGGGGTTTTGCTATTAAAAAGGATTTAATCAAAAAAAAAATTAATGGGGTTTAATCCCTAAAATTCCTTTAAAATTTTAATTATTCTTTTTTTCAGGGTTTAAAAAACTAATTTATCCCTAAAAGTAAAATTTCCCAAAAACACTGCAGCGGGCCAGAAAATGATAAATTTAAAATTTTAGAGCAAATGCGCTGCCCCCAGGTAGATTTAAATTGTAACAAAATTAATTCTAGGGGTTTCCCCTTTTTGGTTTTTTTAATAAATTTTGGGGGGGGGGGGGGGGGGGGGGGGGGGGGGGGACTTAATCAAATTTTCCCTGAAAATTTCCCCAAGCAAATGGTCATACCTTAGGGAAAAAATGACGAAATAAACTGATACAAAACCGTTTAAATACAACTTTTAGAATAACGGCTGGGAAAACAAAACCAAAAATTATTTTGTTTTTTTCCCAACGACCTGATAAAAGTAATAATCAAGAAAGAACCCCACTTTAAATTTAGTACATTTAAATTTAATGCAGCGGGTGTTTCCCTTTTTACTTTGAGTTCTTTCGTTTTGAATTTGGGTAATGGGTTTTTTATAAAAAAAACCCGAATATCAAGTTTTATCAAGAATATCTGATGATGAAATTTAATTATTATTAAAAACAAAAAAATTTAAGACTCCCTGGAAGTCGGGCTAAATAGATCAAATTTTAAAATAGTTTGTTTTGGATTTGTTCTTTTTAACTTGGTTAAAAAAAGTAACTACAAAAGGGATCCAAAGAGATTACTTTAACCCTTTAAAGTTAACTACACCCCCGCTGCAAAATATCGTATTTACGCAATTGTTTATATAAAGGAAACTTTTAAAAATTAAATACTTTTGGAAATAAAATTTTTAATTTTTTAAATTAAAAAAAATTTAAAAAATTATATATAATTTTTTACCTTCACATTTATTTGAATAAAAAAAAAACCTTACAAAAGGACACAAAAAAAAATTTACCCACAAGTTTATAAAATAAAATTCCCCAACTTTAGATTAAAAACATCCCAATTCGGGGAAACTTCCTTTACATTTAACAAAAACAAAAAATTAAATCAAATTAAAAACGCTGTTGAAAAATTAATAAGGGTTAAAATTCCCTTTTCCCAAAAAAACAAAGGGCCCGTGGGGTCAAAAGGGTTGTTTTTTTAGGACCTTTGGCGGTTGTTGGAAAAAAATTTCCCCCTTCCCCCCCCCCCCCCCCAAATACCCCCAAAAAAACCCCCTCTGGGCCCCATTGGTGCTTTGTCTGGCTACCAGTATTTGGGGGTCAGAAAGTTACTTGGGAATGGTATGATTTGGGTAGTTAATGATAAGAAAAACTTTTATATCCCCCATATCTTACACCAAATCAAAAAAACCCAACTAGTAGGATCGGGAGTGAAAAAAAAAAACCCAAAAAAAAAAAAAACCCAGACGGTGGGTTTTTTAGGTATTTTTGGCTGCTAGCCAAGGAATCCCTTTGAATTACATCTTTGTTGAGGGGAAAAGGATTACCTTTGTTCCCAAAACCGGGCCCTTCCAGCCGAATTTCCTATAGTAAAAAAAAAAAAAATTTTATAAAAAAAACCTTTAATTTCTAACTTTGAAATTGAAAAAGGGGTTAAAAAAATTTTAAAAAATTAAAAAACCTTAGGGGTGTTTTTAGTAGAAATAATTTATTAAAAAATAAAAAAGAAAAGGTTGAATGTGGGAATTAAAAAATTTGGACGACTCTGTTGGGCCTGGAACACATTGGGTTTTTACTTTTTTACTTTTATTTCGGGTCCGTTTGGACTTCCCCCACCAAAAGGGAAATAAATTTATAAATACCAAATGTAAAAAACAAAAAAATGTTCAATATCAAGACCCAAAAAAAGATGCATTGCGATAATTTTTGTTTATTTTTTTATTAAAATGTTACAAGATAAAAATACCGTTGATGATTTATTGTATTTAAAAAACTAAAAAATTTATAATAAAGGTAAATGAACCCCAAAATATTATAAAAATTTTTTTTAAAAAAAAAAGGACATTTAATTTTAAAGGGAATTTAATTAATATAAAAGGGGAAAATTTAATAAAATAAATGAAAAAGTAAATAAAATAGAAAAACAAAGAAGGCAATTTAAAAAAGAAAACCTCCATGGTTTTAAAAGTTTTTACCCAAGGGTACCGATGGTGGAAATTTTTTTCAATGGGAAAAAGTAAATGCTAGTCCTGGTTTGGTTCAGGGGGGAAAAATTGTGGGAATTAAACAAAATTTCATCTTTAATTTTTCCCTTTTTTGAGCAAAAAAAATTAAAATAAAGGAGAAGTAAATTTTCAAATAAAAAAAAAAAAAAAGTGTAATTCTTTAAAGAAAATCCTGTAAAAATAATAAAAATGAATCTATTTCTTAAAAAATTAAAGCAAATAATTTAAAAAAAAAAAGGGTGATGTTTTTTTTTAACAATTTTTTAAACTTTACGAATTTTCCGTTAACAAAATTTTTGGTTCTATAATTTTAAAAAATTTAAAAAAAGTTTTTTAAAATTTTAATTTTTTTAAATTTTAAAAATAAGTAATTATCAAAAACCTTACCAAAAAAATATCTTTTTATCGTCCTAAAAATGATAAAGATTTTTTATTTAAAAACATAAAATTAAAATTGTGTTTAAACAGCCCCAATAACTTTTAAAAGGGGGAATTTCTTTGGGTTTAATTTAAAAAAAGTATCTTTGTAAATTTTTATGAAAAAAATTGTTTTCTTAACCCAAAAAGTTTTTTTTAAATTCCCTTTTTATTTTTTAAAATTAACCCTTTGTTTTTTAAAAAATATGAATACATTTTACTTTTAATCCCAAAAAATTTAACAATGGGAAAAGCCCGGCCCGCTTCATCTTTAAAATTTTCCCAATTTCTTTTTTTTTAACCCCCCAAATAAAATTTTTGAATTGCAATCATAATCAAATTTATCAAATAAAAACTTTTTTCCCTTTAAAAAAATCCTCATATGCATCTTTGGTTTTTATTTCTAAAATAATGAATCAGTGTCATGAATAGTAATTTACAAAATTTCCCCGTAAAATTTTTTTTAATGTAAAATTTTAATGAAAAATTTTACATTAAATATTTTTATAAAACTAGAATGCACATTCCCAAAATTAAAAAGGTCTGTTTAATAACAAACTTTCTTTTTTTTCTATAAACCAAAAAGGTTGAGTTAAACATCGTTGAAAAACAAATGAAGGTTTTTTCCCAAATTTTAATTTAAAAATTTTTATTATGAGTTAATTTAAAAATTTAAACCCCCTTGCCTAAATTCCCATTTGCTTTCGAATTTCCAAAATTTTTTCAAATTTAAATTAAAAAATCCTTTTCAATGAATTTTTTGCTTTAGATCTTTTTGGTATTAAAATCAATATACTTTTTTAACCAAGGGCTTTCGTCAAAAGTTTAAAAATTTTATTTTATTTTTTGTTTCTTTTAACCCCAATTGTGTTTATAGTTCAAGATTTTTAAAAAAGAACTACAAATTTTTTTTTTTTTCATTAAAGTTGGAAAAAATTTTTTTTACTTACTTTTCCCATTTCAAAATTTTGTTTTAATATTTTTACTATAATCAAAAGCCATTGATCTGGTATTTTTAAATTTTTTTAGGAGCTAAAGGATAATCAGGGGGTTTTTAAAGTAATTTTTTTGGGTATTTAAGATCACATTCAACAAAAATTATTTACCCTTTTTCCCAAATTTAATTTTTTAAATTGTTTTTCGGGTATAAATTTTAAAATTTCCCGAGGGTAAAAGGTTGACACATACCCAACCGGAAAGGGTTTTTGGCTCGAAGGGACATAATGTATTTGCTTTTTTTCTTTTGAAATTTTTAAACCTTTATATAATTTTTTGTTCCTTTTCTGTATCTGTTTTTAAATATAATTTTTTCCCCTCTCCCGTCCCCTTTTTTAAAAAAAGATACATATCAATATAGTATTAAATCTAACTTAATTTCCCGGGCATTTTTTAACATTGGGATCCCCAACTAAAACCCGGGCTAAAAAAATTACAAGGGTCTAATTTTTTAGTACTCCCAAACCCTAGTTTTTCCCAAAAAATTTTGAATACATCAGCTAAAAGTAATACGTCAGTTTTTAAATATAGATCGGGTATTCTCCCTTTTTTAATTTTAAAATTTTTTCCAAACATTTTTAGCATGTTTTATATTCGTTGTCAGATATATGTGTTTCATTTAAAATTTAAAAAAAAACTCTTCTTTTGAAAGGTTAAAATTTTTGTTCTTTTTAATTTTTTAAAAGAATCCATGGGAAAACATATGGGTAAACCCCCTTTTTTTCTTTAATAAAACCAAAATTTTTTAAAAATCAAATTTTTGAGATAAATATTTAAATTCTGGAATTTTTTTACTAAGTTACCCAAAGATTGAGAAAAAACTGGATGAAAACAATAAAGACCAATCAGAAAACATAAATGCCATTTATCTTTCCATATTGTTAGGGAAAAACATTAATTTTTTTTTTTGAATTTCCCTATTTTTTTGCATAATAAAAGACCCTCCTAAAACCCCTTTTTTTTGAAAAATAACAGGAATTTTTGTGGTTAGTCTAAAAAAATATTACTTCGATGAGCACTTCCCCTTTAATTTTCCCGTTAAAAGAACCCAATTTAACAAGAAATGACACTTCACCCTTTTATATATTTTTTTTTCAAAAGATATGACAAACTTTTGTTTTTTTAAATTCATTTTCCTTTTTTTGACAATTTTCAAAATTTTGGGGGAAAAATTTTTTTTAAAAATTTTTTTTACAAATTCCCCTTTCCCCAAGCATTTTTTTTAAAAAATTATAAAATTTCATTTGGAACCCCTATAAAACTGGGTTGGTTTTGAATATTTTATCGTCCCTAACAACAAACAAATTTATACCGTAAAACCCCAAATTTTATGATTTTGAAAATGGTTTAGTAAAAAAAGATTCATTTATGGGAAAGCATTTAAAAAATTTTTTAGTTATTGAAAATTTTAAAATCAGCATAAATTTCCCCAAAAAAAAATGCAAAACCTTAAGATAATTTTTAAATTTTACTTTTCTTCCCTTTTTTTGGGATTTTTTTCCCCCTTGGGGACCCTTTTTAGCTAAACAAATTTTGGGAAAATGTTCATTTAATATTCTTTCTTGAGAAAAATGTTTTCAGACCCTTTTACAGGGAAATGTTTTTTATTTTCATTTTTGGTTTTTTTAAAATTAAACTATTAAAGTCTTTTATCCAAACAAAAATGTTGGCCAGTTTTTAGGGGTTTTCAGTCCCTAAACATTTTTTATCATTTATTTTTATCATTGGGAAATTGGGAAAATGTCACAGTTTTTCTTCTATTTTTTTAATTTTATTGTACAATGGATAAATTTCTAAAAATTTTTCATTCCAAATATATTAAATGATATTTCATTTAAAAATTTATTTTAAGGGATTTGTTTAATGTAACGGAAATTTAATTCCAGTTAATCCCAAAATGTTTATATGTTTTTTTATTTTTTTAAACTCCCATGAGGGTTTTTTTTTTAACAAAAAAAAGGAAAAATTTTTAACTTTAAAGGCACCATCTTTAAAAAATTCGTTATCATCATTTTTTATTTTATTAAAAACCCTTTTATTGGTGTTGGGAATTTGGTTTTTTGGGAATTTTTAAATTAAATTGAAGCAAACCAAAAACTATACTTTTATCTTTTTTATAATGGGGCCTCAACTGACCTTTTTCTCCCGCCGTTCCCCCAGAAATCCAAAATTTCCAATTTTATTTTTAATTTTATCAAAGCTTGATGTAAAGTTTTTTTTATTTCGGGTTTGGGATTAAAAATTTCTAAAGGGCCCTTTTATTTAAAAAAAGTGATTTATATATTGGGATCGTTTATCTTTTTTTGCTAAAGTTATTTTTTAAAAAAACGTTTATTTTTATACCTTTTTAAAGGTTTTAAGTTCAGATTTAAGTATTTCATAAGAGTCGTTTTTATTTAAAAAATAATTGATTTTTTGGATCTTGTTATATGAAAATTTTTTTTTTTAAAATTTTTTCAAAATTGGTTTTTTAGATCTCTCGATTTCCTCTAAAATATTTTTAAATTTTGAAAAAAAAAATTTTTGTTAAGGGAAAAAGGAAATTTAAAAAAAAAAATTAAAAAAATAATTTAAAAAAAAAATAAAAAAAATAAAGTTTAAAATTTTCTTTTTAAAAAGAAATAAAAATTTAAATTTTTATCTTTTTTCCCTTTGTTTTTGAATTCCACATTTTTTCCGGTTTTCTCCTTTTCAGGGACATTTTTAATTTAAACCCCCCAATTTAAAACCCGGTCTTTTTAAGCTGCATAATTGCTTTTTTAAAGTTTTTTTTTCATTAGTAAACAGTCGGGTTTCAATTACTTTTTTAGGATTGTTTTGAATATTATTTGGTCCCGGGGCAATCACCTAAATTTTCCCGCATTTTTTTTCTTTAGTTAAAGGACAACAACAGTTCCCTTTAAATAAATTATTTTTTAAAAAAAAAATAGGAAAAAACCCCCTTTAAAAAATTTTTAAAAAATTTTTCAATGACATGATTTTTTTTATTCATCCTTTAAATATTTGATCAAGTTTTGGTTTTAAAAACATTTCTTCTATTAAGAACTTTCTTATTGATTTTAATCTGGATTCCTTATTTTTTCCTAAAGTGCTAGATATTTTGGCTAATCATTCTATTACCTTTTTTATTAACCATCATATATAATATAATTAAGAAAAAAAAACTTTAAAACGCAAACCCAATGAAAAATTTTATTGATTTTAGAAAATTTTTTTATATTATCAAAATCTTTTGAATAAGTTTTTTAAAATTTATTTTTTTCTAAATTTTTTTCAACTGTTTTAAAATTTTTAAAACCTTCTTGAAACATCTTTTTTTAACCCTTCTTGGGGGGTTTTTCTAAATAATCAAAAAAACTTTGTTTTTTTCCGTTCTGTTTTTTTTTTTGAAGTCTTTTAAAAAAAAATTTCGGTCGGGTTTTTTCATAAACAAATCCTCAAATTGGGTTTTTCCCCAAGGTTTTTAAAAGGGTCATTAAAAAAAATTGTATACTGCCCCCCGGGGGCATTTATAACACCCTTGTCCCGGGTTTGTTTTGGTTTTAAAAAGTTTCTGTATTTTAATAAAAAACGTTCAAAGGGCAAAACACCATCCCAAAATGTTTAGCCGAAAAATAACATTTTTATTTAAATGTTTTAAAATTGTTTTGGAAAAGGAAAAAAATATTTTGGAAAATTTTGGCACCAGTTCAAAAAGGTTTTATGAAATTAAAAACTTGCGAAGCTGGAACCCCTTTGGGGTTTCACTGGGGTCCTTTAAAATTTTGCCATTTGTGGGAAATTTGGGTTTTGGAATTATATTAAAATTAGGGTTAAAAATTTTTTAAAAATATTAAAAACGTACTTTTTTCCCGAAAGCCAAATTTTTCCTTTAACCCGATATAATTTTTTCATTTATATAAAAATATTATAAAAAAATCTTTAATTTAAAATTAATACAGCTCTCTTCTTTTTTTTCTTTTATATCCATTTAAATTTAAATTCCCTTTATAAGCATTTCAAGGGTGTTGAATAAATTTTTTTTTTTCTGCATTTCTAATAGTTTGTAAAAATATCCTGAATAACCCCCTTTTTTTTTGGGTCTTCTTTATTTACTTTTTTCCCAAACCGTGCTTTTGTTTTAAATTTTTTTTATTTTTTGATGATGTGTTTTTTAAAAAAAATTTTTTGTCGTCAAGTTTTTTGTTGTTGTAAATATGGTAATTTTCTGATGGAACAGCACCCCGCAACTGCTACAAATACGCAAAAGCTGGAACAAGGCTTAAGGGAGCTTTAGCAACCAAAAACACCTGCTGTAATATAAATCCGGGACTTCCCTCCCACAAAAATTTTTTAACTTTTTCTGGAAGCAGCAGTAGTTTTTGTTAAGGAAAAAATTAATTGATCTATTTTTCTATTCCCTTTTTATTAGAAAAAAATTTTTATTTTTCATTTTATAAATTTAAAATTTTTATTTTCTAAAAAAAATTTGTTCAAGATCGCTAAACGGGGCCCCCAAATATTTAAAATTTTTCATTGTAACCTTTCCTTTTACTAAAACTTGTTTTTTCATAGTCTCGTTTTAATTTAAAATTTTTCCCATTCTTTAAAAAACCTTTTGTTTTTTAAGGGGAAAAAATTCTTGTTTAAAATGAACCTTGAATTTTAATTTTATCCTTTAAATCTTTAATAGTGTATGTTTGGGATTTGTATTTTTTAATTTTAAAATTATAAATAATTTTCCCCTGTCCAATTTGGTGTATATCCTTTTTCAAAAAGTTTTTAAAAATTTCTTAAGCGAACCCCATCAAACCCTTTTTTAAAATTTTTCTTTACTTTTTTGGGATCTTTAAAACACCATATAAATTTAAAAAAAACAGTCCCTTTTTTTAAGTTTTTACTGCTTGGGTTGGGGTCATTTTTTTTAAAAATGTTTTGTTTTTTTATATTTTTTCAACCCTTCCTGCAAATTAATTTAAAAAAGTAAAAGTATTTTTTGCTGTAAAATATTTCCACCCTTATTTTTTTTAAACTTCTTTTTAAAATTTTTATTAACAAAACCCTTTCCCTTTGTTAAATGTATGGGAAAATTAATCTTTTTTTTTATTTAAAAATGATTCAAAAAATTTTTTATTATAAAATTTTTTTTCCTTCATTTTTACCCATAAATTTACTGGTAATCGTCCTTCTAAAATTATTTTTTCAAATGCTTCAGTAACAGATTTTTCCCCCGTTTTTTTCTTTAATGGAAAACCCAACATATTTACTAAATATATCAATAAAGGTTAACAAATATTTTACCCCCTTTATTTATTTTGAAAAAGCTTGCCTTTTCAACTAAATTTAAACTGACCAAGTATCATCAAAATTTTATTAACTATCACTCCTTTGTTTCCCAAATTTTTTTTTTAATTGGTTTGTGTAATTCTTTGCTAATTTATCGGGTCCAGCGGGAGGGTCAAGTTTCCGGGTCCCGCAGTGGAATTTTGGGGGTTTTACCCCCCCCTTTTTTCCCTTTTTTGGGCTTTTGTTTAGGGCCCAGACCAAATGTTGGTTTTTCGTTTTTATGGGTGGTTTTTAAAAACCAAAGTTTTGCAATCTTTTTTTTCCAAATGTTTTTGAATTTTTTTTTAATTTAAAAATTGGAAAAACAATTTTTCCCTTTTCACTGTACCCTTTTTTTCACTGCTGTCATAGCAAAAATCTGGGTCCATACATACTGCCCTCCAGTTCCTTGGGCAGGGGGTCCAAATCTAGGGGGTTTCCCCGGCCCCCCAATAATTATTCCTGGGGTGTTAAAACCCCCCTTAGGTAATAAAAGGGAAAATTGCTTTGTGTTCTAAATTACCCCTTATTTTTTAAAAAACCCTTTTATTTTAATTTTTTCCCCAAGGAAGAACAATCCCTTTAATTTTTCTCCCCGTTTTTTTTTGAACATAAGAGGATTTAAAATTTTTCAGTAAATTTTTTTCTTTCTTTCAAACAAATAAATTTTTTTTTTGTAAACTCATCTAAAAAATATGTATTTAAAAAAATTTTTTTAATTTGGGTTTTTAAAACCCGTGGATTTTAAATTTTCCCCGGGATTGGTCCCCCGGCCAAAGATTAAATCTTTTTTTTTTTTGGTTAAACCAAAAGGGTTTTTTTTCCCGGGTTTTAAATAAAGATTTTAAGAATTTTGGGGTTTTTAATAGTAATTTTAAATTTTGGGCAAGGGTTTAAAATCCATTATAGAATAGGACAAGGGGCAGGGGGGGGTTTTAAAGTTTCCCAAAACCCTCCAAAAATTCACTACTTATATTTTACCGAAAAATAAAGGGACTTTAAACATATACTACCATACATCAATGTTAAAAAAACATAGCCTCTAGAAATACTTATCCCGGGCCTTCATTTACACGTATATTTTTATTGGGGGGTAAAACTCGAACCAGGTCAAAAACCCCTTTCCCGAATGGTCCCAAAAAAGTAAAAATTCCAAAAATTGAAAATTCCCGGGTTTCCTTCCCTTTTACCCCTTTCCCCAAAAACTAGATCTGTCTAAAGGTTTTCAGTTTTTGGGGCATACTCCTAACTACACGTTTTATTAAAGGGGATATCTACATTTCTTTGTCATATGGGCCCTTTAAAATTTGGTCTAAAACCTTCCCGACTTAAACAAGTTTAGGCACTTTTGGTTTCCTCCAACAAAAAAAAGCTTTGGGAAAATCGCAAAGACCTAAATTGTGTCTGGGGACGTTAAAAACCCCAAAATAAATAAATTAAAAAAAATATACATGGGTTTAAAAAGTGATATTTTCTATTTAGCATTCGCTGCCCGTCATTCCCCAATGACCCTGTAGGGCTACCCCCTGGGCACTAGGTATTTTAAGCTTTGGGTAGGCCTGTAAAATCAACGTAAACAAATTTTAGTTAGTAACTCGAATTTTTGGGGTCACGAAATTTGAAATTTGAGATACGTAACTCGAAATTTTGATTAATTTAAAAAAAAATACACCGGGCTTATGCTCTTCCGGGTATGGGGGGCCCTTTTTCCCTACTGCACTGCAATTAAAAATCAGATTTTACCTCCCCGATCAAAAAATTTAATTTCCCCATAAAAAAAAATACTAATTTTTCCCGATATCAAAAAAATCGACATCTTGATTTCATAATCATTTTTTGATATAAAAATTTTCTTTTTTTCTGATATATAAAAATTTTTCCCCCCCCCCCATTTCTTCCCCCAAGAAATCATTTTATGATATCAAAAGCACACTTTTTACATTAAAAAAAAAGCCGTCCCTAAAGGTGCTTATCATTTTTTAAACAACATTTTATGAAAAATTTTCTGGTTTTTGTATAACTTTCAGAGATTTAAAATCACATTGCCAATTGGATTTTATTAATTTTTCACACAACTGCGTTGGTTATTCGCTTCGCAGAATAATTCGCCATAAATATCGCCCAAATTGAACTCTTCCGCATGAGGTATTACCATTTCCGGTCGTGGCGTGTAAAAACAAGAGCGTGACGCCTACCAATGGCGCCATGCATGCGGAAGAAACAGTTCTATCATATTTTTTTTTTAATTTTGCCCAAAGAAGGACATATTAAATCGAAATTTAAATTTAAAAGCAAAACCCTGTTTTAACATAATTAAACATTTGGGGGTTATACCTCGCCGAAAAATCATGTCTACAGTATAATTTGTATCATTTTTTTTTCTTAATATCACAAAAATCAAAATCAAACGAATTTTTGATATCATGAAATAAATATGAATTTCTCTAAATCAAAGTGATTGACCGACATCAAAAAGTCAGTTTTCTTATATGAAAAGAAAAGCATTTCAAGATATGATTTTTTGAGTCAGGTAAGAAATATGTTTTGATATCAGAAATCAATTCTTGACGTCAAGAATTCGAATTTTATTATATAATTGTCTAAAAATAGTAAACGGCGTCCCATGAACATGATTTGGAGTAAAAATACATTTCAAAATAGCCTCATAAATATACTGACGAGATAAAGAAACGCCTCATTGAAATTTGGCGTTATTTTTTTCCTAACGCTTTTAATTGTTGTGAAATGTAGTAAATGTACATGTACTCTGACCGACAAACACAGTGAACAAAAACTCGCGCGATTTCATTCAGCCATTTGTTCACTTCATGTACCTGGTCATGATTTCCTCGTGCAGTCCGTGCATGTAAACCATGTGGTTTGATTGAACGATTTTTGCACATGTACATGTGTAATACGACACACAACCATATTTTCAGCTATTCTCTGAAAAAAACATTAGTTTTCGTAATGCCGAGGCTGAATTCTGAAGAGAGGGCTCAGGTTTTGGCTATGCTTGAATGTGGGCGAACGCAGGAACAAGTTGCTAGACGTTTTAACGTCTCTCGTTTGACAATTGTGCGTCTTATTCGACGTGTTAGAGACACGGGAACGTCTATCGATAGACCACGTTCAGGTAGACCGCGTGTAACGTCAATACGACAGGATAATTATATACGTCAACGTCATTTACGTGACAGATTTGTGACGGCGCAATCTACGTCACGTATAGTTGTAGGTAACCGTGGACGTCCAATTAGTCGACATACAGTGAGAAATCGACTCAGAGAACGCAGAATTACCTGTCGTAGGCCCTACCGCGGTCTAATTCTAACGTTACGCCACTGTCACCAACGTCTTATTTGGGCCCGCAACCATCGCGGCCAGCGTTGGCAGAACGTAGTGTTCAGTGACGAGTCGCGTTTCAACTTGTGGAACGCCGACGGACGTATCCGTGTCTATAGACGACGCCATGAACGCTACGCAAACAATTGCGTTTTGGAGCACAATCGTTACGGTGGAGGTGGAGTAATGGTGTGGGCAGCAATCAACCATAGGTTTAAGTCCCAACTCGTCGTTTGCCAAGGTAATCTCACAGCCAGGCGTTACATCGACCAGATATTACGTCATGTAGTTGTCCCTTTATTCCGTCAACGTCAAGGATTAGTCTATCAGCACGACAACGCGCGACCTCACGTTGCACGCGTCACAAGGGACTTTCTACAGGCTAGAAACATTAATGTTTTACCTTGGCCGGCGTGTTCACCGGACTGCAATCCGATTGAACACGCGTGGGATTATCTCGGACGGCGGTTACGCCAACGTTAACCCCAGCCAGCAAACGTCCGGGAACTGGTAGCAGCGCTGCACCAGGAGTGGGCCAGAATCCCACGGTATCTGTTACGCAACTGGTGCGGCTCTATGAGGCGTCGCCTTGCTGCTGTGGTTGCTAGCAGAGGTGTCCACACGCGCTACTGATTTTTCTAATGCAATTTCTCCGACCGGGCTATTAAAATTCAAGATTTAAGCTTAATGCGACAATGAAATGATTTCTTATTGACCATAAATTCTTGTAAAGCATCTAATTTGCGAATGGAATTGTTCTTTTCTAATTTTGAGTCACGGTTAACGAAAAATTGTATACCGAGTTTGAATGAGGCGTTTCTTTATCTCGTCAGTGTATGTAGGTTTGAATATTTCAACGTTATTCTAGAAATGGATTCGGATAGAAAAGTGATAAAACTAACATTTCTAAAATTCGCATACAGTTAAGACAGCTTTGTTTTACAAACAGCTTATACAAAAGGCATTATGCCATACAATTAAGTTTCTCACTGGCCCACATTGGCAGATACCAGCCACCATACTTTCAACTTCACATCAAAATTCTTGACATGCACACCTTATCCATCTACATATTTTTTTCTTTTGCTCCGACTATCTATAAATAAAACGTTTCTGAAGAATGTAAAGAAATTGATAATGATCGTGAGAAACAAAGATCGTTACGTACGATTCATTTACTTCAGCATAAAATTATAATGCTTGGGATCGAGTCTCGTATAGATGCAATACTTTCAAATTCAGTTACTTTAAATTTAAGCAACATGAGAATATTAATAATGAGCACTGTGGTCAAACAAGAAGATAACTCTCCATTTTTCTTGCATACCAGACGGGGATTTCTGGTGATTTCAACGGGGCTGGAAAACTCTAAATGACGTATAACGAACTACATATGTACCGAAGATGTGTGTAGTAATAATAATGTTTTTCGTAAAACGGGATAAAAATTAAATACCTTGATAGTTCCACTTTGTTCCTTATAACATATTTCTCGATTCAAAAAAAAAGTTATTTTAAGAAAATAACATAACATTTCATTGCAGATGATAAAACAAAACCGGACCTCTTACGTTGTTTTCGTCTCTGTAACGTCATGACGTACTCCCTGTTTACGGACGTAAAGTTCCCGCGCTTTGTTAATACGCTACTATATGGAGGAAGTGCTATAAGAAAATCATTTGTTTGAATTTATTTTTTACTCTTCTTTGTTGAATATGGTATGCAAGAAAAAGATTCTTTCACTGGCTGTAGGTGCAGATGGGAATATCCGGCTCTCAGGTAACTGTTTACGCGGTCACTCGGCTGGAGCCTCGTAACTGCCTAAACAGTTACCCTCAAGACCGGAAATTCCCATCTGCACCAATTACCAGTGAAAGAATCTTATAGTATTATTCATTATTCTAATATGGCTAACAATGCGTTAGTCATCACAACGAAGTTATGTTGACGTCACGTCACTGTGATATTTAGCGCCATTGTACGCATCAAGAAATAGCGCTTTCAAATGTCATGAAATATTTTATTTATTAGCATGTTTTAAACGAAATGTCACATTGCACAAATGTTTTGGTTAATTCTATTTTATTTTAGTAACCATTGATTCCTTTTCACGAATCCACAGTTGATTTACAAAAGTTTTGTTATCAAATTATCATATACGCCACAACCAGGGATCAAACTTATAAGTTTTTAGTTTAACCAAACGCGGTAACAGGGCGGTTACTATTTAAACTATTTGTTGTACAGACTCAACGCGATAACTTGGCATATTAATCTTACCTATTACAGTGGTTTAAGGTTTAGGAGTATATCATCAAAACAGCATCCATACATACACTGTACCTGAACATGTTCTGCCGTACTGTCCCTTACGATAGATATTTAAAATATCTTGTAAAGTTGCCCTTCTCTCTGTCTCAACCCGCACCCCCCCCCCCCCCCCCCCCCTGTAAAGAAATGAATAATTGCTGACACTACGTGCTACCTAGTTATGTGAAAGTTCAGCACTGGGATATTATTGCAAATTAATCAAAACGAAGATATGTAACAGTATTTTATTGGTTAGAAATAGTTTTGTCTTTATTAGTAACTGTTTGTTTTTTCATTTTAATGTATATATGTTCCACAATGTCAGTGATGAAGAGCATGAGAAATGAGTCAAGACCAAAGCTGCTATTAACAGAATTTTCGTGTACAAATTAAAACAAAACGGCACATTAACATTATTTCTTCTTTTTTTCAAAATATCTTGTTACTAGTCGCTGATAACAACTGCCTTATAATGTGAAAGGTCAAATGTGTGTGTAAAATCGCAAAAATATAGCATTTTTGTAATAAAATTTGATAAAGACATGCATATACCCAAAAGCATCTCAGAACAATGCCCGGTCAGAGATTTGAGCTTTGACCTCTCAATTGGCATTCAAGCACGTTACCACTAGCAGGCGCGTGTTATGTAGAAAGGGAAAATGAATGTCAAATTCCTAAAGTTGCTACAGAGGTAAAGAGAGTCCATACGCTATCCTTCAGAATCTTTGCTAATAAAAACAGTACGAGCTCAAGTCTATACTATTAGATATTGTTGGGAGTATTTAGAAGTCTGTAATGTTGGAGAATTTGGGCAATACTTTGAGATTTGTTGAAAAACTTAAAGATCCTAAAGATCCTATTAAACATATAAACAAAGTTATCCGTATAGCTGACAGTTCTGGTGCAGGCTGGGTGTCGCAGATAATTGTGTTAGTGACAGCAGAATCAGGCGTGCAGGGGGACCTGCTAAAAAGTAGCTTGAAAGCAAAATAATCTTTTAATCTGTCTTCCTCTTAAAAGCAGGTTGAGCATACCTGTGGATAAGCGATCCTTGGAAAAACGCTAGTACACGCATGGCGTCGTCGGTTACAACTGCGGCAATTTTGGGCACTTTGCCAACCGATTTGCCAGCGGATTCTTCCACTTCGCTGATACCTCCAAGCAAGAACCCAAAGCAGTCTCAAGACCCGTAATCAAGTGCAGCCGACATCGATTTACTTTTATCTAAACCGCATAATGTTGATTCTTTGATTTTTGGATCTGAGTGTATTACACTGGTATGTGAAAAAGGAAATCATGGAACATTTTAGGATAACACAGTTGCTTTAGAGTATTAATTATGATTCCTGGTGGCTTTATGTTTAAATTTGATTTAAAGTTAGAGTATCATTATCTGTATGTAGATCTTATTCATCATAGTTACTTACTTAGGTTTTTCCTGGATTAGTAGTGGAACACAGATTTTTTTTCAATCCTGATTTTAGGTTTTGCGCAGTGCTCCACATATGTTCACCAAATTTTGAATAGAGCCAGTTGGGCACGACAGTGCTCATAATATAGACATGATTTCAGAAGGTTACAATAGGCAAACTTAACAAGGCTGCAATGAGTAAGTTCATTTTCTATGGATACAACGAAACAGAGTAAGACTATGTAAGTGAAAAAAGATCATTTCTAGCCTGTCTGATTTTTGAAAAGGTATTGTCGTCATTTGATCCTCGGCGTCGGCGTTGGTTAATTTTTTTGTTTAGGTTCACCTTTTCTCAACATCCGTAAAAGCCACAGCTTTGAAACTTTGCACACTTGTTTGTCATGATTAGATGACTATGTAGGCCAAGGACCATAACTCTAACCTACACTTTATTAGAATTATGACACCTTTTACTTATAAATTCCGAACTATAACACTCTTCTTACATACTGACCAGCACTTGCAGACGAGCGATGTCACCCATAGGCGGTGTTCTTTTTATTTTCTTAAAATGACATGCATTTGTTATTTAAACGGTTTGTGGTAAATTAATGTTTTTCTAATACAAATACAATTCACTAAATCATTTCACCTGGAGATCTACTAATTTTTGCAGTGTTGTTTTCACTGATAACGGTTTGGAAAATGACTAAATATTTAGAGCAATGGGGTGATTTGTATCATATGATATCCTGAACAGACAAATTCGTTTCTGTTTTGGTCCAATGAAGAAAAAGCAAAACTTCTACTGCTAGAGAATTATTAGCCATAAAACATTCATTGCAAATTTTTATATCATGATGTCTAAGTTAAAAGAAAAATCTGTACTTTGGTATACAGACAACCATAACTGTTTACACAATTTTTGAGAAAGGCAGCATGAGAGAAGCTAGATTTACATGATAAGCATTCATTCTCGGTGCGTTTCTCACAGTATTTTCTTACAAATTCAGATGATAAGACGAAAAAAAAAATGTGATGGCTGATGGTGTTTGACATAAAAGTGGCGCCATATTAATCATTTTATTAAGGATATTCTTGTTGATGACTGACAAGGGAGATGACCGTTTTACGTTGGACGATGTTATATGTACATTATGTTATATCGAGTTTTCTTTGAAAATATTACGGATAATGTTGTTTTCTTGACCTTCCATCTCATCCCATGGCTGGGGGCATTGGCCTCCGTTTAGATTTCCTTAGTTACATTTCTTTAACTCCAAATTTGAAACTTTTTAACTGATAAAGGAGAATTCAGAGAAATTGAGCAGTCTTAGATCTTCCGTAAAAGTTAAAACAATTACACAAAAGTTACACAATGTTACAATTGATCTTATGAAGCTGCTATTGAAATGCATTATGATATAAGTAATTTCGCAAAATAAGTCTTTGTGCTCTTTTAGTTTCTGGGGTCTAATTTCTTGTCAAGATAAGTATTAAGTTGCAGTATGCAGTAAGTTGTTATCGTATGAAGAGAAGCTCTCTTGACAGATTCGTCTTAATACAGTGCACTTTATTAACTTTTGTCTTTTTAGATGGGTTGTAGAGGAAAACATCGCCCAGTACTAATAGTAGACACAAACTGAGGTACACTTTATATAATGATGAGTGGCGAAATAAGCTCTCCGCACGGTTTATCGATGGAAAAAACAAACAAACCTAAACTAATAGTCAAATGATTGTCAAAGTGTTAGACTTGAAACAAACATAAGCAAACATTTTCCGGTTAAGGAATTGCAACATCATGACGATGTTTTGTTATACCATGACACCTTTTCGGTACCGTCTGACTACCGATGTCCATAAAAAAATGTTACCATTGCTACTCTATAATGTTTCTTTCGAACAAATTATATTTTAGTTACCAAAATTTAAACATATTTGAACCTTTTTTGTCCGGTTTCAAAAAAGTTCCCGTAAAGTACCAGATGACTGTTCAATTAACTATAATTTAATTTACCGTGTGCCAAATGTGGCGATCTTGGAATCTTCATTTCAACTAAACCTCCAGTCTCTGCCTTAAAGGCTTATTTTGTGATTTGGGTTTTATGCCATTTCATTAGCTTATAGTCAAAAACTGATAATGTACATATATCCAGCTAGATGTCTGAACACGGGTATTTGTTGTGAACAGATTCTTGTCATTACATTGTACAAAGATATGAAACTGAACAAGTTTTGCATTCTGAAGATGTTTACTTACCAAGTTGTCAGAATCTATTACATACTATACAGAATCATAACAAAAACTTTACTAAATGCTGATATTATTCATAATTTAATCATCGAACAATTCGGATGGAACTGCTTTCAAAATACATAAAACTTAATATCGGTATGTTGGGATTTAATTGTCATTTACAGATAAAAGTGATTCATAATTGTGTCCGAATTATATAAACAGAAAGTCGTCAATACAATATATAATTTAAGGTTTTCAGATATATATGTTCAAAAGACTTATAGACTGACACCATTGGGAGATGTATCTAATTATATCTTATAACTTGTACTGTAGTACATGATATAACTTAGTTGCCTCATTAGTTAGTATGGTAGTTCCATCAATGTATTAATTTGTTACATAGTGTAATTTTCAAAATTCATTTTATACGAAAACAGTGTAAGGTAATCAAACTAGATAACCTATTATGTATCTATAAAAATCATGACCTATCCTCAGTTTCATTACGAACAGTAGAAATACTACATTTCTAGTATTCTCCGACACCCCTACCCTTTCAATTTTATCGTAGATTTGGGTTTAATGTAAATTCATTTTTAATTTCGAAAAATAATGTTATACCCGTGCCAAGAATACTATAGGCTCGTTCCCTTGCCGTGTCGTACCAAAGAGTTATTAAAACTGATCTGGCTCCTCTTCTCTCATACATACCTCGGTTGCGATGGAATGGTGTGTCATTTGTTTGACAAGAGACTTGAAATAATTTATTGTAAACGAATTAAGTACACATTACGTACTTCTTTTGTAGTTAGCTTTAAAAATAAATGTATTTATTTCTATTAAAAGTGTAAACAAAGTGCATCTTGCACCCTCTCGCTTTGTTTTCACAGGGCGAACCTACGTGTACATGGCACAATTCTTAGGTTACTTACAATATCATTTTCTTCCTATGGTCAATTTTGAAGCTATTTCCTGATAAACGTCTCTAACCTGGTGTAGCTGTCCATAGGTCATAGAATCCGATTAATAATTGTGAGGTTCCTGATAGTAACTTGATAGGTTTCCACAGAGAGCTGCATTTTGCTGCCATCAACCAACGTTATAGGGCGACCACTACGAAAACAATGTCAAATAACATAATGTATTTATCAGCAGCTGATACAGTTCAAGGTATTTTCAGGTATTTGTCATAGTCTCCTGTACTATCTTAGTGTTAGAAGAATGAAAACAGATCAGTTATAGCGAACAGAGTTCTACAGGATCTTTAACTTCATAGCGAACGCGCTGGTAATCTGCTACACAGTCGTCTCCCCTTATAGTGAAATCTATTTGATTTGATTTTGGTGGGTTTAACGTCACATCTACACAATTACAGACCATATGGTGACTTTGTAGTTAAACCCAATGCGCCACTTAAATTCGGACATTATTTCCTCACATGCGGGCACCTGAGAAGAACGACCGACCTTCTGTAAAACAGCTGGATGGCTTTATCACATGAAGAATTAAACGCCCAAAATGCGGCTCGAACCCTCATCGGTTAAAGACAAATAATTTTCAGAGACCTTACCCACTCGGCCTCAGAGCCCCCTTATTTAAGATAACATTCACATATCTGAGTGTATACAATCTTGTGTATTTGTGAGTTATTGATCTCAGAAATTTTGTACTTTAATTTTGAACGTTTGCAGACTTAACTTATCCCCTATCTAACTCGTTTATCTTTTCTTGAAAGTCTGCTCTTGTTTCTGTACCATGCGCAATTCTGTTTTATTTTCTTATCATTTGGAAAGTGTACTCTTAGTGAGTATGGTCATAATGGTGAAATAAAATCTTAAACCCCATTAAACTCTTATAATTTTACAACTTACATTCCTTGAAACTGATGTACTTCATGTAAAATCTCTTCCGGATATAAGAATAACAAAGGTTACAAGAAGTGTTAAGGCCGTGCATTCACACTAGATATGTAACTAATATTTCATTTCAAATTTTGATAACTTGAGTATTCAAAATTAACTGGTAGATACTAAAGTAAATTTCTTATTTATAATTTAGACAAATCCGAAATCTGTCAAGACTATTCAGGTGTAATAGAGGCCTGGTATAAACATATTATTTTAGTATTTATACGGCGATGCCACTGTTTTTTTTTTTTTTTTTGTTTTTTTTTTTGGGGGGGAGGGTTCAAAATAAATTGAATGTAAATACAAATAAAGTTCTGAATTTTTTTTATAGGAACAGGAAAGTAAAAACACAAATAACACACACCTGAATGTTTATTTTAAGGAGTTAGGTAAACACTATTTGTGTCTGTTGTACTTCAAAGTTCACAAAATGGAATTCATAAATTTTATTTAGTGAAACAACAGTTCTCACGATATTGTAAGTCTTTTTTGACAATACTCTGTTGTGAGTATATATGACAAATCGACTCGACTGTATTTGCCACTGTAAGCTGATGGTAGGAATACCAAATCCATATAATATCACGACCTACATATATCCAGCTAGGAAAGCCATGGTAGAAAACAAACCAATAAGACTTATAGAATATGACAAATAATGTGTCTAATGATCAAAATAGGTCATTGTTTTGTCGAAAATATGATAGTTTGAATCATTCCTCCAGATTAAAGTCCTCTTTACATTAATGTAACATAAGACAATCATATATAAATAATTGTGAACAAACAGTGAAACACAATTTTTGACGTTACTCATAAAACATAAACACTTTTGTATTCTGTATAATATATAGTCAACTATTATGTTGTTAAGATTTTAGTTGTACTATACAGTTAACACGAACCCTAAAAACGTAATGTTTGTTAAAAAAAAGTCGTACATCTGGAGGAACAATGCTTTTAACACAGATGGCTCTATTATCCTGGTGGCCAATTCATTTTTCTTCCTCCTAACACATGTAGATGGAGATGGTAAACATTTTGGCCTCCATCTGCCCCGTCGTTAATAACTATTCTGTAACCATTAGTGATGCCTTCCTCTTTGGCAACTTTTGTAGCAACCCACATCATGTGACCAAGTAACTGAAATTATAAAACAAAAAAATTTAAGGTGGAGGGTCCTGTGTGATAAAGCGTGTCGGAATGTGTGGCATAAGTCGCGTAGCTAATGCTTAATTTTCTTCCGCGACATAAATGGGAACAAAAAAAAATCGTTGGGTCAGAAAATTTAAGAACGTAGGGGAATGTTCGAAGAGCTAATTGTCCGTTGAATGACACGTGACTTCGACACCTTAATTAGTTTAGTTTATACTAATTTATTTATTCTCGATTGCCAAACAAGTTCTTACAATTTATATTAATGGCTCTGGAGACTCATTCCAGATGGAACCAACCTCTAAGAGCAGAGA
Organism: Mercenaria mercenaria; assembly: GCF_021730395.1. Classification (NCBI taxonomy): domain Eukaryota; kingdom Metazoa; phylum Mollusca; class Bivalvia; order Venerida; family Veneridae; genus Mercenaria; species Mercenaria mercenaria. The sequence goes on from NC_069371.1 coordinate 50,434,370, forward strand.
GAAAGAGGCAATGTGGAATTAAAGTGTCTTGCCTAAGGACACTACCACTAAGGCAGTGGCCGGGATCGAACCCGGGACCCTTCGATCTCAAGGCGGACGCGCTACCACTGCGCTACGGCGGCTCCACCTTAATTATAACGGGGCGTGTCGTAAATCTGTTACCTGATAAATCATAACACTCGTTAAAATGTTTTGTCTCCGCCAGGTACGCTCTTTATGAAAATAAAAAGATATTTCAAGTAGAAATTGATAAATTTGACGTAATATAGACAGTGACAAGAAGTTAAGTAGGATAAAAAAATTCAAATTACATTATATCGCATATCTTTACCATAGAACTGTTAAAGCAACAGGTTACTATTCGCTAATTTGTCAAAACTTGACACCCCTTACAAATATGACATGCTATGGTAACTATAACTTCATCATCTATAGGCTAAAAGCTCATTTGTCTCAACAATTCAGCGTAAACGATATGAGTAAGACTTTGTATACTATTCTGTAAGAGTCATCATGTATATAGGTTAGATAATTTCAAAATTAAACTGTCATACTTATGTAAAAAAAGAAGGGAATAATAATTAATGATAAACCATGTTGAATTAATACATTATCCTGTACTTGGATTATAATAGCTCCGCCCACTGCGAGTTTAAAAAAATAAAATTCTAGTATTTTAATAGTGTTGAGGCATGCAGTACTACACAACACCAGCCAATTAAAAGACGACGAGAGACCTTATCACTGCAAAAATTAATTACAAACAAGATCCTCTCCAAGATTTGAAAAAAAGAATCCATGTTACGTACTTTTCTGTTACAGTGTCATGATATCTTGAAAAAGTCTTAACAACGATATGTTGGTACATTAACGTTTCCGCCTAAGTCGTTTTGTCGATGATTCTATTCAATTATATAGCTCTAAATCCATTCATAATTTTGTTACAGAAATAAGCATCTTACCTGTTGGTCTGTCTCGACAGCATCTTCCAGCTTCCTCAACTCTTTTACCGAGACGACCAGGAAGTGATGAGGAGCTTGCGGATGAATATCTTTTATCACTACACACTACAATGACACAAATGATTAAGTGATTTAGTATCATTTTGACTAGGGTTGCGGCTATTCAAGAAGATGATTAGCCCTTACCCTGCTAAATTTCTGTGATGAACTTGTCCATCTTTCATTTTGGACAGTACCATTAACTGTTAAAAGGGGTGCTTACCAAAAAGATACTGTCTGAATGGCGAACAGTGCTGATCTTGATCAAACTGCACGGATGTGCAGGCTGATCATGGTCTACACTGTGCGCGAATGTATAGTCAATAAAATCCAGCATGATAAGTGTTAAGAATGGTAACGTAAAAAAAACGTAAGAAAGTGGGCTGGCATGTAAAAATGATTGGTTCTACATTTTGAATAAAGAGTACCAATAATTAATTCTGTATTGCACATACAAGTACTGTTTTCAATATTCTAAGAATAGGTCAGCATGGATTTAAGAATTTTAATTGCAGGTTTTTGTTTAAGAATTCAAAAAGATATCAAAAGCTGTATGCAAAACATATTTGTCCTAATGATGGCCTGTCGGAGGTTACTGGTCGAAAGTAAGCTTTGACCTCGACTTTTGACCTCATAACAATATAGGTCAGTTTCTGACTACATACAACCAATCTATGGAGTATGATACCAAAAACTCTGTTATTCTTATTTAATTCAAAATCAATTATTCTACTGAATATTCATCGATATTTAATCTCTGACCTTGAACAGAGTTCTCCAGTTATCAGAAATTGTTTCAGATTCAAGGTCACTGTGACCTTGACCTTCTACCTACTAATCCAAAACCAATAAAAATCTTCTACGGAACACAGGCAATGGTTCTCTGTAATTTGACTATTCTAGCCCCAACTGTTATGCATTTATCAAGCAGAAACCGTTTTCAGTCTGAATGTCACTATAACCTTCACTTTTTATGCACTGTAGTGCAAGAAGTTCTTCAAAAATAGGTTGGATATGCATTACAATAATGCTAAAATATCCCAACCATAATGTGTCCTTAAAACCAAAGAATATATGAATTAACGGACAAAAAGCATAAGATAATTTGAAATAAAATGAATAAATGTAAAAAATAAACATGTTATTAACATTCTTATTCCATATCTGCGTACAATGCGTCATGCAAACACATTATATTTTACCTGTTCGTCTTCGTGTAAGAATTTAGCGGGTATTTCTTTCCGCACAATTTTGCCAAAAATTGTATCATCCACTTCGTCTGCCATTTTGATTTGCAACGAATGATTTAAACTACCGGGTATATTCTTTTCCGAAAAGCGCATGAATCATTCGATCAAATTAACCAATAGCTGCACTCGTAGCTGAAATTATACGAAGGTAAATTTAGTGCGTTTTGATTCATCACGAGCACATTTTAAGATCGAATAACGTTTTTGTTCTGCTTTTAACTTTGTGCCTTACCTGTTTGTCACACGCGACTTTAGATAAACACACTAACGGCAGTTGTAATAGATATTTTGATGTGTTCAGTGTATACTATTCGGAACCAAACTAAATTAATTGTCCAGTCTTCATACACAATAATGTTATATTTTCTTCTTTTGTACCACACATACGGCTGTATGAAACAAATCAAACAGTGGGTCTTGTATATTTTGATATTTTCTGCCTAATATTGAACCTATATCTCTTTATTTTTCCCAGTCAATATTGGATTTTTTTCTGTTCAAATAATTGTCTTATTGTCTTTCATCTCTTGAAATAGTTTCTATTTCATATTAGATCTGCTTTATATTGGAACTGTATATTTTCAAAAATATTTTCTGTTCAGTTTTGACCTATATCTTTGGAAACAGTTTCTGTCCAATAGTGGACTTTTATTCTTTAAGATATTGTGTGTTTAATTTTGTACATATATCCCTTGATATATTTTCTGTTTAAGAAATAATATATCCCATCCAGTGATTTGTCACTGAATAAATCATTGCTTGGAGTTCAGATGCGAAGGAATTATATCACGAGGGCGCAGCCCGAGTGATATAATAATACGCATCTGAACGACAAGCAATGATTTATTCAAGAGTAAATCACTAAATGAGATATATTATTTCGATTCTAACACGTTATAAAGGATTTTAAGTACATCCTTGATGACATGCATTAAATATTTGCCCGTTTTCAACCGGTTTCTTTTCCAGCGCGCCGCTATGCCGCTTGACGCCATGACGTAATAATTGTGACGTCAGAACAGTGATTTGTTGTATGATAATTCACTGCTTTCTTCCTTCTTTGTTTAATAGGAAAATGAATCGGATCGTGTTAGAATAAATGTTAGAACAGCTACTGTACATTAGAAGAACCATAAATTGCTGTTCAATCTTTCTCTGTCAAGCGGGGTGGGGAGGGGGGCACTAATGCAGAATATGTGAAATTACCAGGTCGGCTTGGTATTAACAAGTATACATGTAATTTTTATCTTTAGTGTTTATACAGCAAGTTTTTGATAAGAGAATTTTATTTACGACATACTAAACTGAATGTCAGACATATCTGAAGGAATATTACAAACTCCCACATATCCCGTAAATCATATAAACAGGAAGTAATTATCAATATTCACAGTTGTTTAAATATGAAAGTGAAATAATTTACGACAATAAAATTTACAATTTAAAATGTTACTGTATGCAATATGATCAGGACTGATAAATATGTTTTGAAAACTTAGCAATATTAAAATATTAATCGTTGAATCGTAACAACATACGAGTGCGATTTTTATTGAAAGTTTGACTTGTCTGTTTTAACAGAGTAAAATAATTCAAATATCTAATTGTAAATCAGTGTTTTATATAGGGATAAACTACTGTTTCAAAAATCGTTCTTTACGTTTATTTTAATTCTTTAATTGTTCATTTTGTCTCTCAATCCCCAGTCTCTCTATCTCTCTCTGATTTTGTATGAGCGTGCGTATGTGTGTATGTTGAGCCCAGTGCTAGGATAGTAGTTTGAGGGAGGCTGCATCGATGAAAGTGAAACAGCTTTTCGAGTTAGATATTTATTCTCGTTTGTTATTAATACATCAAGTACCCAGGCCTCTAATTTTTCATAGTTTCATTTCTGTATAAGCGAATAAAGGCAGTCTGTGAACCAATGTTAGCAACATTTGGCCGTAAACAAAAAGAAAACGAATTGTTAGTACTATTATACAACAATTCACATGCATCCAAGTGTATAAAACATTTCAATGTGGTTAAATATAGCAATTTTGAGGCAGCCCAAAATTTACACAGGTTTAAATTTAAATCCGAGAGATCCATATTAAGTTAAGAAGAAAAAGAGTTTGTGATATCAATAAACACATACATTGTAAAATCAATTTAGAATGAAATGCTACTTTTTTTTTTGTGAGTTTAATTCGGTATAAACCACATTGGGACTTTTTGCAAATCCATGAATCGCGCTAGTGATTCTTTGTTGAATTACAAGATTGCTCGACTAAACGCACAAAAGTAGCATTCAATTTTTATATTTTACATTTTACAGCACCTTGCGATAGAAATGAGTGGTTTGTATTCCATAAGCATAAAAAAAAATCAAAGTAAACGTCAGTGCAATCGATCTATTCAACATCTAAATAGAACAGCGAAAAAGACACGCCCATGTTAAATTGCATTCGCCTTCCCATAAAAACACAGTTCTGGATTTCTTTAAAGCGTCTCCTTAAATCCAGGAAAAAAGTCATACAGTCATATCAATTCAATTTTGATCTTAACCATTAGAAAAAAAAAATGATTTAGCTATAATTTAATGTTCTCTAAGAGATTTTGGTGACCAATTCTGAGCGTGTTTTTCGAACGACGCCATTTTGTTCATGTTTTTATTGTTAATGACGTCAGATCGCGGAATTGGTCACCTTCGATATTACTTCATCAATGTTGTTTTTACGAAAATAATCGCTTTTTCTGTCTATATAAAACATTAAGTGAATGTGAATAGTGTAGTTTATGCACAATGCATGCATGACATGAACCTAAAACAAAATTTCTCTTCCGGGTTTCACCAATCACCCATATCTGCTTGATATCAGGTCAGGATTTACAGGTGTAGGTAAGCATTTATAAAATTATTGCGTTTTTTAAAAAAACATTAGCACATTTTGTAGTATTGTGAATTTAGTTAAAGCTTTTATAACATCTCAGATATAAAGAAATGAAGTTATAAATTATATAACTGCAAAATTGCTCCTAACGTATGTATTAAAAAGTTTCATTTTTGCAACTTTTTTTTTTTTTTGCTGTTCAAACGTCACCCTGGTAAGATGCGTTTATTAACATATAGGTTATTAGTTGGCAAATAAAAATAAGTACGGATAATTTTTCATGCTTTTTACATTGTATTACTGAAATGGAACGAGTAGTTACATTTATAAAATTATATGAGTTTTCAGTAAATGAATACCCGTCAACAATACTAGTAGTTCCTGGTGCTTTTCTGCGCCATTTAGAAAATGAAAACACGGTTTTGTAGTATTTATTTGGCATGTATTTGCTTCAGCGATGTTGTATTCCTTTATTCGTTCCCTCCTCGTTGTCCATACCTTTCAGTTTGTCTATATTTTATTGTGTATATACATGTATATATATCATGTACTCGTCCATTCATACACTACTAAAGCGTTATGGATTTTGGGGCTGTCTTCTTTTAATGTGGCTTTTCTTATAAGATCTTTTACTATGATTTTACCTTTACATGCATACATTTAAACATACTGTATCCAAATTCGAATTAAAAAGAATACTGTGAAACTTTGTTTTCTTGACTGTTTAAAGGATAGTTTCATTATTTGATTAGTAAAACGTAAATGTTTGGTCCAGTTCTTGGTCTAGAGCTTAAACCTATGTGTTGAGTACACAAGACCGTCTAATTTGCATTTACAGTATTAAGATGCAAAGACCATGGTGTGTAAAGATTATATATACCGATATTAAACAGCTTGATTACACCACAAACAATGATATTCGTATGCTGGTGAATTTAACTAGTTCACAGTCTGTTTTTTTTTTGTTGTTTTTTTTTTTAGTAGAATATAATTATGCTCATTAATCAATCCATTGCAAGTTGCTGCTGAAGTCATACAGAAGGCAAATACTTAAAATTCTGCCAGCAGTAACATTTCATTATGAAGTGTTTGCTCTTAAAAATTGGTCATGGAAAGTTTGGTCCTATACCACTGCAACCATTTTGCATTTTTTTTTATTTTACAGCATGTTAAAACTTATTGACTGAAAATATTTTTTCTTGAATAATAACTACCTTCACCTTTTCATTTTATTTCATATTTAGCACTGAAATTGTTCTTCAGCAAAATGTATAGAAAGGGTCCGGAATTAATTGAAGCCCTTGGAGTTGTTTTAAAAAGTTGGAAACATATATATTTGATGAATATAAAACGAGATTATTCCATTTACTATATGCCAACTCTATAGAAATATTTTATCTATTTCTGACCAAGTATGAAATATATATATACACTGACAGAGAAAAGAAAATGACACAGTATTTAACTGTTGTTGCTTGACCGTATTTATTAAATACATTAAATCGCTTTCACTTCACTGCTTTGCTTGGGGTGTAGGATACTTTTAACGATACCAAACAGCTGGAAGGTCAGTGGTTCTACCCGCATGTCCGTCCGCACGAGAAATAAAGTCCGGATGGCCACCTGGGGTCTTCCTCCGCCATCAAAAGCTGTAAAAGCCAACATATATATGTCTGGTATAACGTTAAATCCAACACAACAAAACGAATGAACGTGTGATCGATAAACATAAAGTTTAAATGAAATCATTAATCATATCTGTGAAAATATCCTTTGTAACCTTTTAAATTTTGATTGTATTGGAAGCCATATTAATTTCATCAAGAAGTTAAGTCGAATAGATAAGTATAAATACAGATACTCGGTACATGTTTTAAGACTGAATACGGACACAGACACAGACAATAATACACTTCAATACATTCCTCCTCTACGTAAATGATAATAAAATAGTTAACGAAGTTACAAAAAAAAAACGAAAGTAAAGTTAAAACTAGTTTTCTTAAAAAACTGACACTTTCTTAATGGTGTTTACTTTGTATGTTTTTAATATCGGGATGTTAGCAACATTATTACTGTGCAAAATTAATTACTTTAGTCAAGTATGTCTAGATCTTCCGAAATTAGAAACGGACGATTTACAGCCGTTCTAAGGGAGTAACCCACGCATTTTAGGCAAACAATTAATTAATAATTTCTCTCAAAAATCCATAAAATGTGAGTACTTTGAAAGTGACTAGTGGTACAAGATTATTGACATCAGATTTTTGCAAGATACTCTTATAAATAATCTAAAATATTGTGCAGAAGATTTTTAACCTATGCAACGGTTTTTAAATAATGCAGAAAATTGTCATTATTCTTGAAATTTTACCAATACCTAACTTTTATTTTCACCCACTTTTTCATTTTTCAGTCTCGTATATACATACTTTAGCCAGTCTTGGTGGAAATAATTTAAATATGTAAAAAAAATTCATTCAAACTACGGGCGAGTAGCTTTAACTAAAAACAAGAGCTGTCGGAGGACAGCAACGCTCGACTATTCAACAGCCTTGTCGAAAAAGGGGCATAATATAGTAGAAAAGCAAAATAGGGTTATGGAACCTGCATAGTGCTTATCAGCTCATGACAGTGGACAAGCGTGTGAAGTTTCAATCCATTCCCATTAGTGGGTACTGAGATACCAGCTTACATATAAGAATTTAACCCAAAACTCCTAAGTTGAAAAAGGGGAATAATTTTGCAAAATGCGAAGTTGAGTTATTGACCCTTTGCCCTGCATGTCCTATCATGACAGTGAACAAGTGTGTGAAGTTTCAATCCTTTCCCATTAGTGGATACCAGCTTACATACAAAAATTCAACCAAACATTTCTATGTTAAAAAGGGGGCATTCTTTTGTAAAAAAGCAAAATAGAGCTATGGGACCTGCTTTGTGCATGTCAGATCATGACAGTGAACAAGTGTGTGAAGTTTCAGTCCATTCCAATTAGTGAGTACTGAGATACCAGCTTACATAGAAAAACATTAAGCAAAAAATTCTAAGTCGAAAAAGGGGCATAATTTTGTAAAAAAGCAAAATAGAGTTATGGAACCTGTGCAATATAAGTCAGTTTATCACAGTAAATAAGTGTGTGAAGTTTCAATCCATTCCCACACGTGGTTACTGAGATACCAGCTTACATACAAAAAGGAAATGTAACTCTTCTTGAACATGGAGAGCAGAAACATCAAAGGGACATAATATATTGAATATTTTCTATTGGGTGCATTTGTTTTAAAACATTCAGCTGTGATCGGGATTGCTAAGAATGATCCATTGATGATACTTTTCGCTAAAAATGTAGAACATCTGGAACAGTCTGATAACAGCAAAAACATGTGGTAGCAGAATGCAAATATTTAAGCTCTGACCGGAACTCGAACCCAGGACCTCTCACACATAAGGTAGACACTCTACCACTTCCCTACAACAGCAGTAGCTATAATCGTATGCGGTGCACTTGTAAAAAAAACTCTGTATTTTGAAAAATCGAAGTTTGCGAATAGCTCTAGTACGGTGTCTATACTATTGCAATGGCCTACCTCTTGTGTAAATTAAGGTAATCTAAAAACCCATTGCTTCCTTTCCTGACGTGTAAAAGAAGAATACAAATGCCTCAACATGTGAGTTTCCTCTAGCACTGTAGATACTAACATTGTTAAGCACATCATTGCACAACAGTAGACCCTCTCCAGTTTCATCACATCTGAATAGATAAAATAAGATAAGAAGTTTTCATTTTAAGTCGACAAGGTATATTAGCTCTGCCAATGCAAGAGAGAGAGAGAGAGAGAGAGAGAGAGGGAGAGAGAGAGAGAGATTTTAAGTCGACAAGACATATTAGCTCAAACGTTGAGATAGATAGATAGATAGATAGATAGATAGATAGATAGATAGATTTAGATTTAGATTAGAATAGAGAAAAGGTCATATTAGACGGGGTTGTATAATACCTTTGGTATTCTGTAAAAGTACATAAGACCACTAAAACACACGCAGAATTCACCTTTCATTTTTATGTGGGATGTTTAAAAAATATCTAAGTGGAGGACCCACATGCCTTCCCAACATACGAAATGTAAGATTTTTTAAAGAATTCAACCTTTTGTGTTTTTAAAAACTCGGTGTACTATCCCTCCAACAATTCTATCACATTAAAACAAAAAAAAAACAATACAGTATTGTTGCATAGGAAGCGTCTTTTGAGGTCCCTTTCACACGTTTTAAAATTTTTTTTGCTTTTATACAAAATATATTTCGGGGGGGGCACTCTGAACCCTCACCCACCATTTTTTAGGAGACATTCCTTTTTTGTGGGTTAAAAGCCGCCCTTTGTAGAAAACTACCAAAATAGCCCCAACTTTATTTACACATCTTTATTGCCCCCGAACCCTTTTTTTAAAAAATCTTTTTTTGTTGTGGCAAAATGGGTTTTAAATTTAAAGGGGAACTTTAAATTTAATTTCCTTTAAACGAATTAAAAAATGTAAATTTTTATTTTGAATTCTGTTTCCTATTAGATTAAAAATCTTTCTTTTTAAATTTGAATTCCTAAAAAAAATATAAAGCTTCAGGAAAAAAATTTAAAATTCTAAACCTTATTCTGGAAAAAATTTTTCTTTTTAATGGGGGTGTCCACAATAGAAGATTATCGCTTGCAATGCCGTTTAAAAATATAAAGGCCGCCAAAAAAGGGAATGGCTAATGGCCCATTAAAACCAATAATGTTTTCCCCAAAATTTAAAGAAGTCAGTACCCTTTTATTTAGGTTCCAGCAAGTTTTCATTTAATGTGCCGAATTTAGCATTTTATTATTTTCCCCCAAATTAATGAATTTTCCGGGAATAATACATTTAGGCTCAATTAAAAATTTTTGTTTCCCTCTGCATTTAAATCGGAAAGGAGAATTCTAGAAGTAAAATTCCACCGTGCAGAATTTTCCGGCGAAATTCATAAATGGCGATCCTATAATTTCCCGTAGGCTGGAAGTACCCCAAATCGAATGAAAAGACAGGTATCCTTCTCCCCCAAAATTAGGGGAAAAATTTGTTTCCCTGTAAACCCCCCTTTTCTTTCCAGTTTGTGAAAAGCGGTCTTAAAACCCCGCCAAATCCTCGGGCGGGGCTTTTTCCCCAAATTTTTGATAATGGGCTAGAAATATTTTTCCACCCAAACGTGGGAAAAAGAATTAAAAAACCCAAAATACCTGTTAAAACCAGATTCTGGTTGTTAATCCCTTTTTTTTTAAATCTTTACGGGTAAAAAAAAAACCAAACAAATAATAATATGTTTAAAAGATTCCCAAATGAAATCAATAGAACCCAAAAGTCATACTGTATTAAACAAAATGTGAAATTTTTTTTAATTTTTTCCTTATTCAAACAATTGGGTTAGTAACCCCTTCATTGATTTAAAATAAAACAATTTTCAAAATGAAATGTTTATTTAGATTCTATGATTACAAGACCGGAATTTTAAATGAACATTTTAAATATTCCCTTTAAAAAATTATCAAAGAAAATTGGGGAAATTTTCAAATGGCCCCAAAATTAAATTTTGAAAAATTTGAAAAAAATTTCCTTATTTTTAAAAAATGGGTATTTTTTTTTTTTTTGCGGTTTTAAAAAACCGCCTTTGTTATTATTTTTTAATTACTGAAATGATAGGAAACAAAGAATTTTTCGGATTTAATTCCGAAACAGTGAAAGGAAACCCTTTAGAAACGTTGTTAATCTTTTTTAATTTAAAAAAAAAAAATTTTTTTTAATGTTTTCAATTTTCCACGTTTGTAGTCTGCTTTGTATTTAAGTATTGAATATTCAATTACAAAAATGTTTTTGCCTTAAATAATAGGACAAAATTCCATTTGCCCTTATTTAAAAGGGTTAATTTGTTTTTCCGTCCCCTTTCATGTCCATAAATCATAAAGTTTAAAAATAAAATTAATTCCCCCGTTTTTCGGATTCTAATATCCTTTTTTCTTAATCTTCAAAACATTTGTTTAGAATTTTTTACAGAACAAATAAAAAATTACTTTTGGATTTTTAAAACATATAAAAAATATAAAAATTTAAGGATAAAATGATGAAAAAGGGTTCCAAAACATTTTAAAACCTTTGGGGGTAACAAAAACCCGCCTAAGTTTACTTCAATTTTTTTAAACTCCTTTTAAAACCTTTATAAAAGAAAAAGGCATAAAATTTGTTATTAAAATAAATAATTAAAGCTAATATAAAAAAAAACCCCTTAAAAAATTTAATTTTTTAATTTTATAGATTTAAAAAAAAATTTTTACTTAAAGTCGCGAAACAACTTTTTAATTTCTTTATAAAACCTAACAGTATTTCTCATATGTTTCAAAGAAAAATTTTAAATAAAAGGATTTGGTTTCCTGGGTTTCCCGTAAAAGAATTTTAAATTAATTTTATTTGCAATTTTTGGGAATAACATAATTTTTAACAAATAATTTAAATTTCAAACCTTTTTTTTCCCTATTTTATAAATTTAAGATTGGCACTTTTTACCTAATTTTACGTAAAATTACTGAATTAAGTTTAAAAAACGTCTTAGGGAAAGTAAGTACTCATTTTTAGTTAAATTTCTCAATTAAAAAACTGCTTTAATCTTGAACAATCGTTTTTTAAATCATTTAAGGAAAGGAAATTTGTAAACATGGAGAAGAATATGGGAAAATTACTGCAGTTACGAAAGCAAAGGGCCATGAAGAGATAAAGGTAAGAGATGGTTTTCAAAATAAAATCCAGTAGATTCTACATGACCGTAATAATTATGATAGCTGTCTCTATAACTAAAATGTATACTTACTGTTTACTGTGCGCGATTTCCCAGTTTTATTACAAGTTACTAGTTTATACAAATTTGTTCTTGTTCGATTGTGAGGAAAGCTTTAGGCTATATACCAATAAAAGAAATACAGTAGTTTCTTGTTTCATATAAAATTCAGCTATTTCAGAACATTTTGTTACAGTTTATAGATTTTCAATCCGTCTTAAACCTATTTTCCACAAGATATCCATACATTTGCTTCAAGAAAACGAAAAGAAAAAGGGGTGTTAAATAGTAGGCCTATGCAGTGAAATGCAAGTCAGCTGAAGTCAGGTAGATCTACCCTCATATTGCCGCATTTCAGAAAGCGGTCCGCAGAATGAACACCCTACTTTCGTTTTTAAGTAAACAACTCGAAAACACGTGACTGTTAGCACGAAAAGTGTCATATTCTATATAAATTTGTTCCACGAGTGAAATAATGCGCATTTGGCCCCAAATGTATGCACAAATGGGCGAAAAATGGTAAAAATTAGCAATATAACATTTAAGCTTATAGTAACCACTCTCGAGTCCGCTTCCTGAAAAACTCAGTACCAGTTGATGTCATATGAGAAGTCATGGTCGTCACCCCAATAGGGCTCGAACCCATGACCCCTGGATTGAGCGGCCGACACCTTATCCACTAGACCACAGCTCCCGAAATTGCATGCGCATTTAATCTACAGACTAAATTTTAACTGCATATAATTATTATAAGGACCTGGTATTTCCCAGTCACATTTTACATTTTTTCAATTTTTGTTTTCTTCTTCAATTTTTCTGAATCCTTGTCGTGCATTTCCACGGGAATTTGTATTTCTGTGTATATGTACAGTATATATCATGCAGTATAGGTGGGACAGACTTTAATATGTCTTGTAAACTTTTAAACCATTATTAATAAGAACCAAGAGTTACGCACGGTGTTGCGTTTTTAGCTCACATGAACACGTAGTGCTCAAGGTGAGCTTTTGTGATCGCCCTGTGTCCGTCGTCCGTCGTCGTCCGTCCGTCCGTCCATCGTCAGCAATTTGACTGTTAACACTCTAGAGGTCACAATTTTGTCCTAATCTTAATGAAACTTGGTCAGAATGTTATCAAAGCAAAGGAAAAGCTAGTAAACACTTTATAAGCCACATTTATGACCGTATCTTAATGAAACTTGGTAAGAATGTTAATGTTGATGATCTTTAGGTCAAGTTTAAATCTGGGTCAGTTGGGATTAAAAACTAGGTCACCAGGTCAAATCAAAGGAAAAGCTTGTTAACACTCTAGAGGCCACATTTATGACTGTATCTTCATGAAACTTGGTCAGAATGTTAACCTTGATAAGACAGTATTCATTCCATTTCCTTTCAGAGTACTGCAATTTCTGGACAATAAAATAAAATAAAATCGCAAGAACATATTGTACATTTAAATCCACATACAGTTTTCATCCGATTTAAATAAAATTCGGTATATAAAACTGGTATAGAAATGGACATGCCCATATTGTCGGTACATTCATAGAACTTTCTTCTTCTTAGTTAGAGTTAAGAGTCCGATTTTAGATTTTGTGATGATACAACTACATTCAGAACATTGTGTACTAAATAATAAACAATTTCAAACCAGCTGAAATGAAACTTGGTATGAGTTGGACATGCGCATATTTTCTGCGCTTTTGTGTTTTAATTAAAGATACTTTCTCCGCATTTAAGGCTGCACTGTTAATTTATTGTTGTCTCAAGCATGTTTATTGGATATGTCGCATATAGTGGTGACATCATTCTCGTCTGTTATACATTCCATGAATATATACTACCACTTGAGGTTCCATACATTATGTTAACTCAGCGCCGGGTTATAGTAATGAGTACAACCAGGATACCTAGCCCTCTGATCCGTGACATTCTGTGCAAAGCATAGTTGTAGATACATGTACACTACTGATACTTCAGTGCACAAATTAAACCCGTTAAAGCTAATGTGGCTTAATATATTATGTTATTATTAAGTTATAAAGCATCATATCTATTTCGTGAATTATCATCACATCTATTTCGTGAATTACAACAAAAAAATTGATAATTTTAGATGTTTATTTATTTATAACTCAATTATATTTTCTAGATTTTATGCCCCCAAAGGTGGGCATATTAAAATCGCTCTGTGCGTCCGTCCGTCCGTCTGTCCGTAACTTTGTAAATTCTTGGCCGGGCTGTAATTCTGCTATTCATAATGAGATTTTGAAATAGCTTTGCATAAATATTTAACTTAATGAGACGACGTCCAGACCCCTAGCTCCAAGTTTAAGGTCACACTTAGAAGTCAAACGTTAATAGGTTCTGTTTTGTGTCCGGTTCGTAACTTTTCGATTTATCAAGAGATTTTGAAATTACTCAGCATAAATGTTTATCTTAATAAAACGATGTGTCATGTGCAAGACCCATACCCCTACCTCCAAGGTTAAGGTCACACTTAGAGGTCAAATGTTAACAACATCTATTCTTGTGTCCGGCCCATAACTCTGCCGTCCATGAAGAGACTTTGAAATATCTTGGCATAAATGTTAATCATAACCAATGTAAGACCCAGATCCTTAGCTCCAAGGTCAAGGTCATACTTAGAAGTCAAAGGTTAATAGGATCTTTTTTGTGTCCGTCATAACACCCTGTCATCATAATATATCCCAAACAGTGATTTTTCATTAAATGAAATAATTGTTTGGAATTTAGATGCAGAGGAATCATGGCACAACCCGAGTGATATAATAAAACGCATTAAAACTGATTGCCATTATTTCATAAAATGATGATGATTTTCCTTTTCCGGGTAATTTTTCAGTTTTTCAAAACGTGCAGAAATACCTAAACGTTTATCAAACATATATCCTGCACTTTTGAGTCAAATAAAGATATCAGTGTTCTGAAGCAAAAAGGTATCCATTTGGAATTTTTGCAATGGTTTACATGTTACTTTTATGCTCAAAGAAACGTTGTTGACAGTTTTCTTTCCATTTCAGATTATGTTTGAGAATTCGAAGAATGGAAAGCTGTTAAGCTTGAAACTTTTTGAAAAGGGTCTACTTCTGCAGGACGTAGAAGACGACTGATGTAATGCTATCAGTTTTGTGAAAATAATGAACGAAAAGCTGGGCATTCCGGTCAGAAAAAGACCCTTTCTAGGTACTAAATAGTTCTGATATTCGTAGATATTTACATTAGCCCTATTCTTTTCCATTGAAAATTTTGACGTTCATTTCGTATGGAAAGGCGAGAAAGTACAACTCTTAATAATCATTGCACAAGTCGAATTAACAGCTGTGAAATTCTGCAATTAGCAAAAATGCCCCTTTTCAATTCAAATCTAACTTAACTTAAATTAGTTCATTCATTGTTTTTCAGGAGAACCAGTGCCTAAAGTTAGAAAGTCTACACAGTTGGTAATCGAGGGAGCGGAGAACATGCCAGGAACAAAAACCACGCTAGGTCCTCCGTCGTTTGCTTCAAAATCAAAAGGTAACATTTAACAGACTAGGAGACAATTAAATTTTAATGGTACTGTTTAATCCCACTATCACATCTAACCTCGATTCTAGCTTTTTGAAATAATTAAAAAGTGAAAATATGGTAAAATTACAACCATCGATGTTTCACAAAACGTAGTGTGAAGCAGACGTATTTTACATCATTCAAGGTCCTGGACTTTTAGAGGTATTTTAGTTTCGCAAATGATGTCATGATATTCAAGATATTGTCCTTCATGCGAATATTAAATTTTAATATGAATTTAAGATTGCAAGATCGTTTTTTTTTTTTTCTTTTTTTTTTTCTTTGAATATCCGCCATTTTGAAAATGTTTCTTCGAATATTGATTATTTTCTTTCTGAAAAAAAAAGAGAAAGAAAAACAACATTACGACGAAAAATAAATCCTGGTTTATTGAAGTATGGCTAATAATTATTCTTCTTGACTGTCATAATTTTTTTATCCTTACTTTTGACCGGTATTTGCCTTAATTTGATTTAAGGAAGTATGTAAGCATTATAATTGTATGTGCGCATGCCCAACCGGAAGCTATTTTTAGGAATTACAAGGCTGATCACTACCAAATAGAATGTAAGCCTCCGCTGGTCTAGAAGACAAAATATAAATAGTGCTAATCTTTTTTTCCTTTCCTAGGCGTTTTCTCAACGGCAACGTGCTTACTTTTACTCTACCGCGTTTCAGTATGTATCACTTTGCCTTCTATTGAAATCGGCATGCTCCTATCGCATGCTAGGTTTTGAGAAACGTGCTACACAAGCTTTCACATGCCATTTACGTATATATTTGACTACGTCAAGGGTCATAAATCTGTTTTTACTGAGTGCAACCTCAAATAAAAGCACTGGTGCACAACTTCGCATGCTGAATTTAATTCTTGCATGGTTTCATGACTCTTGGCGCATATACTTTTGAGGTACATGGGACACAAATGTTTAGACCCTTTATGTACATTTTGACTGTCAAGGGCCATAACTCTGGTCTTACTACGTGAAATCCGGGATGGGGCACAAAAAGTATAACAACATTTTTAGCAAGTCACATCTGAACTTGAAGGAGATAGACCTACGTTAAGATTTTCTGGAATTTTATGTGACTTGGAGTCGGCTGAATCATTACGTACTGGACGAAATAATTTAACTTGGCTGTCCACAATGTATTCGATTCGAGCACTTCCTACGACTACTCCTCCAATAAAACACCATCACTTTTAAAGGTAAAATATATACTACCTATCTTGTCAGAATATACGATATTTTTTGCGCAAGTGCGCTGCATATCCGGCAATTATGCACTATCGGCGTCGGGCGAATCCTGAACTTTGTTTACTTGTTGCGCGATTGAGCTGCGCACAAAATATAGTGATGAACTCCTTTAAGGCGTAATTCAATGCCATCTAGCGGAACGTCAAACATTATGCTTGGCGACGTCACGTCTTTGTGTACTAAACGCTGACGGTAATGTAAGATTCTTTCATCGGATATTTCCATCTGCACCTATAACCAGTGACAGTATCTTTTTCTTGCATTCCGATTTCAAGAAATAATAATAAAAATAAAATCAATCGAACGGCTTTCTTTTTAGAACTTTTTCTAACTACTATACGTTTTAAGGAAACATACACGTAATTTCTTAGCCTGTATCCTTGGTTTCATAGCTGATAATCATTTATGTGCATATTTCCATTAGGTGTATTTGTTATACTTTAACGTTTACCCAGGTCATTATGATATCTAGCATTCCATCTTTCATGTATATTCGTATATTTCAGTTTATACATGAAATACCTTAACCGGTCACACAGGTATACGCGTGACATATAGTTGACCATCAATGGGCATTGGTCAAACATATATTTAGAAAGAAGCTAACAGTAACTATGTCCTCATGCTAACTCAACTCTAAAACAGTTATGAATTTTATATAATCAAAGCATTTCTAGCATTTCAAGTTCCATGCTTTTTTCCAGAGGAAATAGTGTTGTTTGTATGTCTTTTTCCTGAAAAAATAGTGTAGTTTGTATGTCTTTTTCCTGAAAAAAAATAGTGTTGTTTGTATGTCTTTTTCCTGAAAAGAATTAAGTGTGGTTTGTATGTCTTTTCCTGATAAAACAATATTGTTTTAATGTCCTTTTCCTGAAAAAATTGTGTTGTTTGTGTGTCTTTTTCCTGAAGAAGTGTTGTTTGTATGTCTTTTTTTGAAGACATTGTGTTGTTTGTGTGTCTTTTTCCTGAAGAAATAGTGTTGTTTGTATGTCTTTTTCCTGAAGAAATAGTGTTGTGTATCTTTTTCCTGAAGAAAATGTGTTGTCTTTTTTTTTTCTTTGTAAACTTAACACTAACAGTAAATAGGGTGTGTTTACCTCATGCCATTTTCTGATTGTCAGGTATGCAAAGAGACTGCAGTTAATGTAACCACTGTATAAACATCTTGCATCAATTTTGTCTTTTTATGGACAAACAACAGACAACTTCTCCACAAGACTGACCCAGTTGAATGACAAATGACTTCAGACACACAGTCTTCTGTTAAACAGACATGGTGGGCAGTACACCGTGGAGAGGTTGAACTCACAACCTCTTGTCCTCTATGTTCTCTGTGCATATTGGATTGATAAACAATCTTTAAAGTGTTTTATTACCATCTCAAACTTGTTCTAAACTTATATGTGTACTAAATATCATGAAACAGAGTACTTTTCAAAATAAGTTGGATTTTTCTTTACCCTCTCCTTACTTTAATTCAGTTTTTAACAAGAGCACCGCCTTGCGGGTGCTGACGCTCATCTGATTTTTTTTGTATAATAGAAATATTGTCCTACCCATGATTTTCTAAGTCTAAAAAGGGCCATCACTCTTGCAAAAAGCAGGATAGAGTTATGTTTCTTGATGTACAGTGTCCACTTATGATGGTGAAAAACTGTTGCAAGTTTTAAAGCAATAGCTTTGATAGTTTATGAGAAAAGTTGACTTAAACATAATATTCAACCAAGAAAATGATTTTTCTAAGTCCAAAAAGGGCAATAATTATTGCAAAAAGCAGGATGGAGTTATGTTGCTTGCTGTACAGGGTCAGCTTATGATGGTGAACAAGAGTTGCAAGTTTTAAAGCAATAGCTTCGATAGTTTAAGAGAAAAAGTTGACCTAAACATAAAACTTAACCAAGAAATCTGATTTTCTAAGTCCAAAAGGGGCCATAAATCTTGCAAAAAGCAGGATGGAGTTATGTTTCTTGCTGTACAGGGTCAGCTTATGATGGTGAGCAAGTGTTGCAAGTTTTAAAGGAATAGCTTTGATAGTTTAGGATAAAAGCTGACCTAAACATAAAACTTAACCAAGAAAACTGATTTTCTAAGTCCAAAAGGGGCAATAATTCTTGCAAAAAGCAAGATGGAGTTATGTTTCTTGATGTACAGGGTCTGCTTATGATGGTGAACAAGTATTCCAAGTTTCAAAGCAATAGCTTTGATAGTTTAGGAGAAAAGTTGACCTAAACATAAAACTTAACCAAGAAATCTGATATTTTCTAAGTACAAAAGGGGCCATAAATCTTGCAAAAAGCAAGATGGAGTTATGTTTCTTGCTATACAGGGTCAGCTTATGATGGTGAACAAGTATTCCAAGTTTTAAAGCAATAGCTTTGATAGTTTAGGAGAAAAGCTGACCTAAACATAAAACTTAACCAGGCAACGCCGACGCAGACGCCGACGCCGACACCGACACCGACGCCGACAACCGCTCAAGTGATGACAATAACTCATCATTTTTTTTCAAAAAATCAGATGAGCTAAAAACTGTTTTAAGGCAATTTACACACCAGCCAATGTATATTCACTAAATGTATCAAGTTATGGCTTAATGGCTCACAAATTCTACAAAAAAAAATACAATATAAGGTCAATTCCATCTTATTCTAATTAATATTTCAAATCACAGGATGGTACCTCCTTCATAAAAAAGTGCAAAAGATACTAAGTGACACGAGACTAACCTGTTCAATTGATGTAAACCTAAATAAATACAGAACATAAGTACTGTTTTGATGGAATTTTTTTTTTATGTTTTCACTAATTCAATAATTATGAGGTCAGTTCTGTCATTAGACTGCTACCATTTAAAAAAAAAAAAAAAAAAGTTTAACTCAGACAGGTACCAAAGTTTCATACACTGTATTTCAGTCCATTACTGAAAACAATTTATTTTTTATATTTGTTTTGGGTTTAGTGCCATTTTTCATTTCAACAGTACATTTGTATATCATTTACATAACTGCAGACAGTTAACCTAACCAGTGGTCCTGGCTTCTGTACCAGATACTAAATTTGGCTCTCCACAAGTAATTACACTGTACAAACTTCTCCATAAGAATCAAAGGTGGAGGACAAAATAACTTCAGGCACAATGTTTTTCATCAATGAGAACACATTCCTAGCCCACAGGAAATATTCTTTACCCGCTGATCCATAGATCTGAGCCCTCACTATTACCCTTACCAGGTCATCTTAATGACAGTAGCTGCACAGCAGGTTTTCATTTCTGGCCAGGAGATGGGTATTTCCCCCTGCTATAGTGGTCTGAAACCCCATCTACTTTTCCTGTTGCAAATAAAGTTCTAAATGTGAAGATGCACACATCCCCTGTACTTTGCAATTTACATCTTCTACTTCAATAATTACCAAAGAGACCATGCTCAGGTGATTGTTTACATTATATATCAAGAAAATTCTGGATGGAGATGTCAAAATTAAATTGGGATTTTAGAACTATTTGTAAAAACTATTTAAAAGTAAATTGTAAAGTGGATAGACACTTCAGATTAATAAAGATCTTTTAAGTATTTGCACAGCAGGCTTTCATTACGGGCCAGGAGAAAGATCTTTTAAGTATTTGCACAGCAGGCTTTCATTACGGGCCATGAGATGGGTATTTCCCTTTGCTATAGTGGTCTGAAATCTCATCTACTTTTCCTGTTGCAAATAAAGTTCAAAATGTGAGGATGCACACATCCCCTTTTCTTAGTAATTTCCAACTTCTTCTTCAATAATGTCTGAAACCCTGATACAGTGGAACAGGTGTTTGTTCCCAATACATATACAGAAAATTTTGAAAGATGTCAAAATTAAATTGGGATTTTTGATTTTTTGTAATAACTATTTAACAAGAGCACCGCCTTGCGGGTGCTGACGCTCATCTGATTTTTTTTGTATAATAGAAATATTGTCCTACCCATGATTTTCTAAGTCTAAAAAGGGCCATCACTCTTGCAAAAAGCAGGATAGAGTTATGTTTCTTGATGTACAGTGTCCACTTATGATGGTGAAAAACTGTTGCAAGTTTTAAAGCAATAGCTTTGATAGTTTATGAGAAAAGTTGACTTAAACATAATATTCAACCAAGAAAATGATTTTTCTAAGTCCAAAAAGGGCAATAATTATTGCAAAAAGCAGGATGGAGTTATGTTGCTTGCTGTACAGGGTCAGCTTATGATGGTGAACAAGAGTTGCAAGTTTTAAAGCAATAGCTTCGATAGTTTAAGAGAAAAAGTTGACCTAAACATAAAACTTAACCAAGAAATCTGATATTTTCTAAGTCCAAAAGGGGCCATAAATCTTGCAAAAAGCAGGATGGAGTTATGTTTCTTGCTGTACAGGGTCAGCTATGATGGTGAACAAGTGTTGCAAGTTTTAAAGCAATAGCTTTGATAGTTTAGGATAAAAGCTGACCTAAACATAAAACTTAACCAAGAAAACTGATTTTCTAAGTCCAAAAGGGGCAATAATTCTTGCAAAAAGCAAGATGGAGTTATGTTTCTTGATGTACAGGGTCTGCTTATGATGGTGAACAAGTATTCCAAGTTTCAAAGCAATAGCTTTGATAGTTTAGGAGAAAAGTTGACCTAAACATAAAACTTAACCAAGAAATCTGATATTTTCTAAGTACAAAAGGGGCCATAAATCTTGCAAAAAGCAAGATGGAGTTATGTTTCTTGCTATACAGGGTCAGCTTATGATGGTGAACAAGTATTCCAAGTTTCAAAGCAATAGCTTTGATAGTTTAGGAGAAAAGCTGACCTAAACATAAAACTTAACCAGGCAACGCCGACGCAGACGCCGACGCCGACGCCGACACCGACGCCGACGCCGACAACCGCTCAAGTGATGACAATAACTCATCATTTTTTTTCAAAAAATCAGATGAGCTAAAAATCAGTTGTAAAGTCAGCAGACACTACTTCAGATTAATTAAGATCTCTTCATAATGTGAAAAAAGTTTCATGAACTTAATAATTGTTGACGAGTTAAAATTACAGTCGTTTGACAGGAAAATTCAAATAAATTGAAACATCTATTTTATCTGTATTTGCAAGACATTCTCACCTCTCATTCCATCATTTTTGTCAAAACATATCAGCATGCTTCTTAAAATACTTACAAAATGAGCCAATAGTAGTGCTCGCTATTGATAAACACTTACATGATGTTTACATATAGTTACACTTTCTTGAGGAAAAAAGCTTAATCTTTCAAAACTTACAAAACAAGTTGTATTTAAAAAACTGTCAAATGTTCGTTAATTTCTTTTCACCATTAGGTTATTACTTTATCACATTTTTTGTTTTTTAACTAGATGTAGATACCTTGTTTGCCAGACAATGGCTCTGTGCTGCTTGATTCTGAGTTATGTCATGTTCCCTCGAAGTTCTGATGTAACCAGCCCACTTGCGTAGTATCTTGGAATGTAAATTTAGCAATGTAGATTCTGAGCTGTGTCCTGTTTGTAGGAAGTTCCACTTGTTTGGTAGTAGCATATTACTTGAAATGTACCGTACATGGAACATAAATAGTAGCTGTACATCAGCACTGTCCTGAAACAAAAAAATATTTTGAATATATATTCTTTATTTACGTTTACAAACATGACTGTTGTTTAAATGAAGCACAGGGAATGCAACATTTTTGTAAATTGTCATAATCTGTATTATTTCTTGTTCTCATAACAGTTACAAATTAGCTCAGAGGTTACAGTTTTTTTCTTTTTTTTTTTTGGATTTAATGTCGCACCGACACATGATAGGTCATATGGCGACCTTCCAGCTTCAATGGTGGAGGAAGACCCCACATGCCCCTCCGTGCACTATTTCATCACGAGTGGGCACCTGGATAGAACTACCGACCTTCCGTAAGCCAGCTGGTTGGCTTTCTCACATGAAGAATTCAACGCCCCGAGTGAGGCTCGAACCCACATCGATGAGGGCA
Source organism: Mercenaria mercenaria (assembly GCF_021730395.1). Lineage (NCBI taxonomy): Eukaryota > Metazoa > Mollusca > Bivalvia > Venerida > Veneridae > Mercenaria > Mercenaria mercenaria. Next base: position 50,457,153 of record NC_069371.1, read on the forward strand.
GGGGTTTTTTTTACGACTGGGGGAAGAAAATAGCGCGCGATGAGCAATTTTGGGGGATTTTTTTCACTCGAGGGGGTAATTTACAATTATGCATAATAAACACTTTAAACTATGTTTTTATTACATATTCCTGCAACTTTTAGCAACTATACACACTTAGAAAGTGTGTCGTAATACGAGACATATACTTACGTCTTTTGCAAAAAAGAAGTTTTTTTAACAATCCCCGTTTACCTCCGAAAATGTCTCTGATATTTTAGTTTTTTTTATGCTTGGTATCGGAACCGATGATGTTGTAAAACAGTATCGTAAAGCGTCAATATGAACTAACGGAGTAATCGCCCTTGCTTTGTTTACGATTTCGGAGGGGGGAATTTTGGACGTAGGGGAATTTCGGACTGCAGTAGGGGAAATCCTTGGCTGTGGGGGAAATCTTCGGCTGGGGGATGAGGCCGATATTCGGCTGCTGCTATAGAATTAAAAAAACACCCTGGAGGGGCAAGTGAGTTGAAGTGAAAGAGGAAACGCAGCGGCAGAAGTTAATTTTCTTATCATTTTTTTATGAAAAGACTCCTCCGATTTCTCTGACAATGATAGAGAAATATCTTAAGCCGATATGGCAGATAAGAAAGGTTTGATATAGTCAAAGAAGATATCAGGAAAATGTAAATGCCAAAGCCCATAATGAACACATAATTATATTACAGGGCTCCAGATATGTTTTTTTGGCCTATGAGTATAAACTCGTCATAATTTTTGTGAATAAGTAAAATGGTAAAATCTGGAATTTACCAGGAGTAATTATACTCATGAAAATTTGTAAATGTGAAAAAAAAAAAAGAAAACGGTTTTAGAACATATTTATTAATTTAGTGTAACACCCATGAATATGTTTGCAGTTCAGTTTCAATTCAGCATTCAAGTTTTTGCTTTTTGTTCACCCTTGGCTTACTTTGGCTTAAAACACCGCTACTGAATCCAATAGAATACTCGATACAGCTTTAAATATGTTTCAATGATCGTGCTTATTGGTTTAAAGATCACTTTTTACTATCTTAGAAAGAGACATTTTGTTGTTTACTCCACACCGGAGGTTGATATTTTAAATCGACACTGCTTTAAAATTATACACTACCGTACCATCAATATTGTTTCCCAATTATATGATTGACAAAAGCATTGGGTATATAATATAGTTTAACTTATAAAGTACTATTCAATGCGTGTGTACATTCTGTGTGGGAGAATTTCTGCTGATCGTGCTTTGTTACGTAAAGCCTTTTGATGATTCAGATTTTGTTTATGCTTGTACAAAGTCATTGCAGGAGTTTCTGTAATTTCTTATACGTTTTTATACGCTTAAAAATGATCGCACACATGTATTATGCATGATTTCAAAGCAGGGTTTTTTCTAGCTAATTTGGGAACATAGCCTATACCCCCAAAATTGGGAATTTTGACGCATAAATGTTCCAAACTGGGAAATATTTAGTCCCATAGGATATAGTAAGGATGTGTTTAAGCACTTTCTCATACACTTGTTACACATTGTACAACCTCTTTAAAATACTTCTATTACAAAACTGTCCATAATTTGGTCAATTTTTGTGCAATTTTGATGAAATTTTTTTCAGAATGTAGATTGGGAATTTTTGCACTCATTTTGGGAAAAATATATACTTTTTGGCATTGGGAATATAGCCGAATAACAGCTATAAAAAGGGCCAAAAAAAAAACCCCTGCAAAGCGTAATTTACGCTAATACGCATCTGTTCTGGAGCCCTGATATTATTTGCAAATACAAACAGTCAAAAGAGTTCTTTGATTTGACCTAGTTTTCGACCCAAGATGACCCATATTCAAACTTGACCTAGATTTTATCAAGACAATCATTCTGACTAAATTTTAGGAATATCCAGAGTAAAATGCAGCCCCTATTGCATACAGAAAGTTTTTTCTTTAATTTGTTCCGGTGACCAAGTTTTTGACCTTAGATGACCCATATTCAAACTTGACCTAGATTGCATCCAGACAAACATTCTGATCAAATTTCATAAAGATCTGGTGTAAAATGCAGTCCCCATTGCATACACAAGGTTTTTCTTTGATTTAACCTAGTGACCTAGTTTTTGACCCCAGATGACCCTATTCAGTCTTGATCTAGATTTGATCAAGGCTATCATTCTGACCAAATTTCATGAAGATCAATTGAAGAATAAGGCCTATTATTGCATACACAAAGTTCTTTAATTTGACCGGGTGACCTAGTTCTTGACCCAAGATGACTCATATTCGAACTCTACCTAGATTTAATCCAGACAAACATTATGATTGATTTTCATGAAGATACGGTGTAAAATGCAGTCCCTATTGCATACACAAGGTTTTTCTTTGATTTGACCTGATGACCTAGCTTTTAACCAAAGATGACCCATACCTATATATGACGAAGATTTGATCCTGGCTATAATTCTGACCAAATTTCATGAAGATAAATTGAAAATTACAGCCTCTATCGCATACACAAGGTTTTTCTTTGATTTGACCTTGTGACCTAGTTTTTGACCCCAGATGATCCATATTCAAACTTGGCCTCGATTTCATTAAGGCAATTATTCTGAAAAAAATTCATGAAGATCAGTTGAAAATCACAGCCTCTATTGCATGTATACACAAGCTAAATGTTGACAGATAACAGACAGACAGACGACAAACGCCGGACAGCGAGCAATAACAGTCACTCACCTGAGCAACAACGATAAAATTTTAAAAAAATTCTGACTTAGAAATAAAGTTTAGGTAATGTCCTAAACAAGATAACAAGAGGGCCATGATGACCCTATATCGCTCACCTGAGTACCATTGCTCAAAATGATATGATCAAGTTTTGGCATAGAGCACAATTTAGGCATAAGCATTAAATATCATCAGATAAACATTTTCTTATAACAGTCCCTTTTGACCTAGTCAGGGCCATTTTCCATACCAAGTTTGAGGGTTCTAAGCTCAAAATTTAATGCTGCATTTTTGTACTAACATGTCTATTCCTTATCCTGAAAGACTTAAATAACATTTATAATATTTAAAACCAAACTCATCAGATGCTGCTGATATATATTCGTTTACATAAAAAAGGGAGGTAATTTGTCATAAATTCAGTCAAAAGTTATCTACCCTCATTGTCCGAGTCTATCTGATGGCACAAATGACATTTCAAATCAGTATTTTCATCGGTCACTGAGATACAATCAAGGTGGCCGATCACAGTGAAAACTGGAAGACGCTAATTTGTTATAAATTCAGTCAAAAGTCAGGGCACTATACAACTTTTGGGGACAGATACCCATACCCTCAGGAAGGGGAATTTTTCAACATTTTAAGACGAAAAGGGGAAGTTTAAGCCATGTATATATATGTAACTACTTTTCACACTTATTAATACTGTTTTCAATCATTCCTAACTGATGTGACTATATTGCAACAGTAATCTTCCTTAGAGGCACTATATAATATTAAAAGAAAGAGTTCATATTTATTTGTGTCAAACAACCTATCATCAGGGGAATTTTCTTCTGAGAAAGGGGAAAAAAACGTATTATTTTAGGAGGGGAATGGTACCTATATTCGGCCCCAAAAATGGCCCCAACGAGTGCCCTGAAAGAATCTCGCCAGTTCAAGAAAGGAACCAAGATCTTGTGGTGATACAAGTTGTGTGCAAGTTTGGTTACCAGGGCATTAGACAACTTTTGGGGACAGGTACCCATACCCTTAGAAAGGGGTATTTTTTGTCGTTTTAAGACAAAATGTTTAAGTTTTTCGCCATATATATGTTAGTACTTTTCACACTTACTGATCCTGTTTTCCATCATTTTTAACTAATGTAACTATATTGCAGCAGTTCTATTCCTTAGAGGCACTAAAATATAACTTGAAAGAGGGTTTATATCTAGTTGTGCCAAACAACCTGTTATCAGGGGAATTTTCTTCCAATAAAGGGGGAAAAAAACGCATCATTTTATGAGGGGAATGGTACCCATATTCGGCCCCAAGAACAGCCAAACGAGTGCCCTGGTTACAATCAAATCATAAATGAAGCTGCTATTGTGCAGACAAGGTCAAAATAGCTAATTTTGGCCCTTTCAGGGGCCATAACCCTGGAACCCATTATGGGATCTGGCCAGTTCAAGAAAGGTACCGAGATCTTACGGTGACACAAGTTTTGTGCAAGTTTGATTAAATTCAAATCATAAATGAAGCTGCTATTGTGCAGACAAGGTCAAAATAGCTCATTCTGGCCCTTTCAGGGGCCATAACTCTGGAACCCATAAAAGAATCTGGCCAGTTCAAGAAAGGTACCGAGATCTTGTGGTGATACAAGCTGTGTGCAAGTCTGGTTAAAATCAAATCATAAATGAAGCTGCTATTGTGCAGACAAGGTCAAAATAGTTAATTCTTGGCCTTTCAGGGGCCACAACTCTGGAACCCATAAAGGAATCTGGCCATTTCAGGAAAGGAACCAAGATCTTATAGTGATACAAGTTGTGTCCAAGTTTGGTAAAAATCAAATCATAAATGAAGCTGCTATTGTGTAGAAAAGGTCAAAATAGCTAATTTTGGTCCTTTCAGGGGCCATAACTCTGGAACCCATAATGGGATCTGGCCAGTTCAAGAAAGGAACCAAGATCTTATAGTGATACAAGTTGTGTGCAAGTTTGGTTAAAATAAAATCATAAATGAAACCACTATCATGCAGACAAGAAATTGTTGACGGATGCATGGACGGACGCACAAAGGGTGATCACAAAAGCTCACCTTGTCACTATGTGACAGGTGAGCTAAAAAAATTGGGGGGGGGGGGGGTGTGACCAAGGCAAGGTGGTGGCAAGGTGTGGGTAGACAACTTCCCATGTTTATAATAACTGTTCATGGAAAAGAATGAAAGAAGTTAAATGAAATTCTTGCAATTGGTTGGTTTGTTATGTACAAATCTGTGGATTTTTAAACAATTAAAGGGCAATAACTGTATGGAAAATTGACCAATAAAAAAAGAAAATGACGGGCATCATCAAAGTATGTTGGTTCATATTTATTTCAAGTTTGATGAAATTCTACCTGCTAGTAACTGCGAAATGGCTGCGGACGGACATTTTTCATTAAATCAAGGGCAATAACTCTAAGGGAAATTGACCAATCAAAAAAAAACTTGACGGGCATCATCGCAGTATGTTGGTTCATGTTTATTTCAAGTTTCATGAAATTCTACCAGGTAGTTACTGAGAAATGGTGCCATGAATGAAAGAAGTTTAATGAAATTCTTGCAATTAGTTGGTTTGTTATGTACAAATCTGTGGATTTTTAAACAATTAAAGGGCAATAACTGTATGGAAAATTGACCAATAAAAAAAGAAAATGACGGGCATGACATCAAAGTATGTTGGTTCACATTTATTTCAAGTTTGATAAAATTCTACCTGCTAGTAACTGAGAAATGGCTGCGGACGGACATTTTCAATAAATCAAGGGCAATAACTCTAAGGGAAATTAACCAATCAAAAAAAAATCTTGAAGGGCATCATCGCAGTATCTTGGTTCATGTCTATTTCAAGTCTTATGAAATTCTACCTGCTAGTTACTGAGAAATGGCTGCGGAGAGACATTTTTCATTAAATCAAGGGCAATAACTCTAAGGGAAATTGACCAATCCAAAAAAAAACTTGACGGGCATCATTGCAGTATGTTGGTTCATGTTTATTTCAAGTTTCATGAAATTCTACCTGGTAGTTACTGAGAAATGGCTGCAGACGGACAGATGGACAGACTGACAATGCCATTTCAATACCCCGCTCCCGATTTCATCAGCGGGGGATAACAAACTTTCACACCTAAAACAATGCAAAATTAATGAGAAAGAGCAAACTTACCATTATCTGAAGACTCTCGACCTCAGTTCTTTGCTGAATTTCTGTCTCCTCAGCTCACTGCTGAATCTCTATCTCAGCTATTGGCTGAATCTCTGTCAACCTCTGCTATTTATTGAAACTCTGTTTATTTCAACTATTGGCTGATCTCTGTCATCCTCTGCTATTTACTGAAACTCTGTTTACTTCAGCTATTGGCTGATCTCTGTCATCCTCTGCTGTTTATTGAAACTCTGTTTACTTCAACTATTGGCTGATCTCTGTCATCCTCTGCTGTTTATTGAAACTCTGTTTACTTCAACTATTGGCTGATCTCTGTCATCCTCTGCTGTTTATTGAAACTCTGTTTACTTCAACTATTGGCTGATCTCTGTCATCCTCTGCTGCATCAGTTTTTTTTGTTTTTTTTTTTTTAGAAACACTGTCTGCTTCATCTCTTTGCTGAACCTTGGTATGGATCAGTTTTTTTTGCAGACACCCTGTCTGCCTCAGTTGTTCGTTGAACTCTGTCTGAAGAAACCCCCTAATTCAACTTTTACTGAAACTGTATACTTTAGCTTTTTTTATTAAATGTTGTGTACATAGTAAGCCTCTCTGTTGTCACTATTATCTGCACCTTAACTTTCTGCACATATCTTTCCTGGTTCATTGTCATTATACTTCTATAAAACTATATCTGAGACACATTTTCACCGCTTTTCTATCGTCTCACTCAGCAGGGTAGATCTTCTGTACACATGCTCACTCCACAGGGTAGATTTTCTGTACAGGTTAGACTTTCTGTACACATGCTCACTCCACAGGGTAGATATACTGTACAGGTTAGACTTTCTGTACACATGCTCACTCCACAGGGTAGATATACTGTACAGGTTAGACTTTCTGTACACATGCTCACTCCACAGGGTAGATATACTGTACAGGTTAGACTTTCTGTACACATGCTCACTCCACAGGGTAGATTTTCTGTACACAAGCTCACTCCGCAGGATAGACTTACTGTACACATGCCCACTCCACAAGTTAGACTTTCTGTACACATGCTCACTCCGCAAGTTAGACTTTCTGTACACATGCCCACTCTGCAGGTTAGACTTTCTGTACACATGCCCACTCCACAGGTTAGACTTTCTGTACACATTCTCACTCCACAGGGTAGATTTTCTGTGTATATTTTGTCTATACTTGTTGCAAATGGCATGCACTTCTTTGTTTTTTACCTGGAAATAAATGTTCATATAACTATGAAACAATATGTAGTTATGATATTCTTAATGGAAGAAATTTAACAAAAAAGAAAAAAACAAGAGATGTCACTAATGGTGACAAATACAGTACTATCAGCATGTGAAGTTTGAAGGTCCTAGGTGCAGTGATTCGCAGGTAAAGTGCCTTCATGCAAAAAGTTAACATTAGCCCCCATCACCTTGACCTTTGACCTGGTGACCCCAAAGTCAGTAGGGGTCATGTACTCAATAAGTACTAACCAGCATGTGAAGTCTGAAGGTGCTGGGTGCAGTGGTTCGCGAGTAAAGTGCCTTTATGCAGAAAGTTAACAATGGCCACTGTGACCTTGACCTTTGACCTGGTGACCCAAAGTCAGTAGAGGTCGTGTACTTGATAAGTACTATCAGCATGTGAAGTTTGAAGGTCCTCGGTGCAGTGGTTCGCCAGTAAAAAGTTGCAAAAAGTTAACATTGTGACGAACTAACGAACAAACGGATGGACAGTTGAAAACTAATATGCAGGTACAGATATGTCAAAATACACCTAAAAATTGGAGGTACCATCCATGTTGTACCACAGAAAAGTGGTCTTGGTTTTTCCCTACTGCCAATAATGAAAAAATTACTAAATAAGCTAAAAGGGAAGTAATTAAAAAAAATATAATTGTAAGTGAACAAAACTGTGGAACTGTTCAGGGTCACTGCGACCTTGACCTTTGACCTACTGACCCCAAATTCGAAACTGACCCGTATTTTCTGATGTTACACCTGTGTACCAAAAATTATTTAAATCGGTCAAGCCTTTCATGAGTTATCATCCGGAAACCATGAAAACCAACGCAGCGACCGACCGACAAGCTCACTCTTATATACTCCCCCAAACTTCGTTTTGTGGGGGGTATAAACAGCTGATTTTGGCCCTTTCAGAGGCCATAACTCTGGAACCCATTATGGTATCTGGACGGTTCAAGAAAGGAACCGAGATCTTATGGTGACACAAGTTTTGTGCAAGTTTGGTAAAATCAAATCATAAATAAAGCTGCTATTGTGCAGACAAGGTTAAAAAAAAATAGCTAATATTGGCCCTTTCAGGCACCATAACTGTGGAACCCATAATGGGATCTGGCCAGTTCAAGAAAAGTACAGAGATCTTATGGCGATACAAGTTGTGTGCAAGTTTGGTTAAAATCAAATCATAAATGAAGCTGCTATTGTGCAGACAAGGTCAAAATAGCTAATTCTGGCCCTTTCAGGGGCCATAACTCCGGAACCCATAATGAAATCTCAGCGTTTTTTTTCACCAAAATATTCGGCGAAATTCGGCCCCATTCCCCCCTCAAAATAGTATATTTTTTTCCCCTTTCCGATGCCTAAAATTCCCCTCTGAAAATAAAAAAAAAATTCCAATCAATTAAATCATAATTCACTAGTTTATTTTATTTATTTTCATATAGAAAACAGTTCACCGCGGTATCTCGCGTTTTGTTTACATCGACACCGGTTGGAGTAACTTCCCTTGATAAATCAGAATCATCGAAGCGCTTTATTATTCTGCACAACAACGCTGTTGAATGTTAGTCTGTAAATGATTTGCATTCTGTTTGTTTGGCCGGGTAGTGTTGAGTTTTCCATCTTCTAGTCAGTCAGGGTTTGATTTTATGCTTTGGGAAGGGACTAGTCCAATGCATACATTGTTTTTTACAGTTTGTTTTTATTGTGACAGGTCAAATGTAACAGTGACTGCAAATGTCAGACTTTGACAGAAATAAAAAAACAGCCACTCACCGATTTGTTTAAGAAGGGACCTAATGTCTGTTGTAAATTTTGGTAGTCTATTGGATGTCTTATCCTCCACATTTGAAAAATTTATTTGGTTATCTGGTATTGATATGCTTCATTGTGTTATATGTCATGTCAGATGCTCTTATGGGCCCTGAATTTTTCAATAAACTTGAAACTATAGTTTATTTCAACACAAATGAAAATTCCCCTTTTCTTAGTTTTACGTCGAATTTTTCCCCCTCCAAAGGGCACCGACCCCCTTCCCCCAAAACTGAAAAAAATCACTGAATCTGGACAGTTCAAAAGGGGAACCAAGATCTTATGGTGGTAAAAATCAAATCATAAAGCTGCTATTGTGCAGACAAGGTCAAAATAGCTTATTTTGGCCCTTTCAGGGGCCATTACTCTGGAACCCATAATGGGATCTGGCCAGTTCAAGAAAGGAACTAAGATCTTATGGTGATACAAGTTGTGTGCAAGTTTGGTTAAAATAAAATCATAAATGAAATCACTATCGTGCACACAAGAAATTGTTGATGCATGCACAATAGCAAATTCTGGCCCTTTAAGGGGCAATAACTCTAGAACCCATAAAGGGATCTGGCCAGTTTTCGAAATACCAAGATACCATGCTAGTACAAGTTTTGTACAAGTTTGACAAAAATTGCTTGCAAAATGTGGTTCCGTGCGTGTTCACAAGAAATTATGGACGGACGAAGGGCGATCACAAAAGCTCACCCCGTCACTTAGTGACAGGTGAGCTAAAAATGCGCAGCTTCGGTTTTTTCTTGCCAGTAAAAGAACCATAACCTTAGAAACATAGCCAAATGACACAAGATCATAAAATTCATTTTACATTTTCACATCTGTTGCCATGGCAATGAATTTTTTTTTTTTACCTTTTCACATGCATATCAAAATGAATGAAATCCATTTCATTTCTGTTTATATTCCAATCTTGATTTCTGTTTACAGTTTAATCTTTATAAGTTGTGACAACAAATGATGTAAACTTACTTAATGACAGATTACTAAATGACATGTTACCATGGCAACTTGAAGATTACTTTCTGCTTTCTTCACTTCTTAACATATAATCAGCCCATAAGCATCCAAAAATGAAAATATTAAAGCCAAAACATGCAAAAAAGCTAAAAATGCTTAATTTTAGCCCTGTTGCCATGGCAACCAACAGTAAAAGAGCATGTTTTAAATTGAAAAATGTATCATGCCCGAGAATTTACCTCTATACATGATTTTAAATCATTCTTAGGAACATTAACAACTAGAACTGTCACAGGAGTGACTCATACCCCCACCATACGGTCTTGTCACAGAAGAATGGCAACCATAAGGAATCTTAAAAATACTTTGGAGTACTTCATCCTGGGCTTCCACATATAAGTAATACTAGTATAATACTAGTATAGTAATACTAGTAAATATATTAAATCTCTAATATTAGAGATACACTAAAAGTGAATACAAAGAAGTGTCTTACCGACCCATGTTACCACGGAAAAATGTTTTTACTTTTTACATAGGACTTATAATAAAAAAGATTGAAAATCTAAAAATAGGATTTCTAAAAATAGACTAATTCCTGGAATTTAAGGGGAAGAAACTCAGTACAAAGGTTAAAAAAGGTTACTTCCCTTTGGCTCTAAGCCAATCAGAATGAGATATAGTGAAAATACATCAAAATTAACATTAAATTCTAGGTAAAAGGGGACACAATTCAAGAAAAATAGTGTCAGAGTTATGCACCTTGTGTCACATGATGTGGGTGATGAGGTGGAACATCTATTTTAAGTCTGAATCAAATCCATTCAGTAGTAATTGAGATATAGTGAAAATACATCAAAATTAACCTTAAATTCTAAGTAAAAAGGGGCATAATTCATGAAAAATTGGTGTCAGAGTTATGCACCTTGTGTCACATGATGTGGGTGATGAGGTGGAACATCTATTTTAAGTTTGAATCAAATCCATTTTGTAATAATTGAGATATAGTGAAAATACATCAAAATCAACCTTAAATTTAAAGTAAAAGGGGACATAATTCCTAAAAAATTTATTTCAGAGTTAAGCACCTTACGTCACATCATCTGGGTGATGAGGTGGAACAACTATTTTAAGTTTGAATCAAATCCATTTAGTAATAACTGAGATATAGTGAAAATACAACAAAATTAGCCTTAAATTCTAAGTAAAAGGGGACATAATTCATGAAAGCTTGGTGTCAGAGTTATGCACCTTGTGTCACATGATGTGGGCACATGATGTGGGTGATGAGGTGGAACATCTATTTTAAGTTTGCAGGCCTTTTTTTATGCTGATTTTAGGGCCGAAATTCGGCCCCATTCCCCAATCTAAAAAGTATACTTTTTTCCCCACCTTGGCCAAAAATTCCCCATGCAAAAAAAATGAAATTAGTTTTGATTTTCAGTCCTGATTTTAACAACTTTTCAGCAAATATATTCCTCCAAACAATGATTTCGCGACATAAATTTCCCCTCCAAAAGGGACCTGGTACCCTTCCCCAAATTTACAAAAAAAGGGCTGGTTTGAATCAAATCCATTCAGTAGTAACTGAGATAAAGTGAAAATACATCAAAATCAACCTTAAATTCTAAGTAAAAAGGGGCATAATTCATAAAAAAACTGTGTCAGAGTTATGCACCTTATGTCACATGATGTGGGTGATGAGGTGGAACATCTATTTTAAGTTTGAATCAAATCCATTTAGTAATAACTGAGATATAGTGAAAATACAACAAAATTAACCTTAAATTCTAAGTAAAAGGGGACATAATTCATGAAAACTTGGTGTCAAGAGTTATGCACCTTGTGTCACATGATGTGGGTGATAAGGTGGAACATGTATTTTAAGTTTGAATCAAATCCATTTGGTAATAACTGAGATAATAGATTTCGGGACGCGACGGGACGGGACGCAACAAACGCGACAAAACTGACTCCTATATACCCCCCTCAAACATGTTTGGTGGGGGTATAAAAAATAAAATAATGAAATATTGTTCTTCTTTTAAGGAATTTTTAGTTTCAGAATTCCCTTAATTCTCTTACAGGATTATGCATGTTTTAATAGCCTGATGTATTTACACTGATATTTTAATCAAATATTTGTAACACCAATCATTTATTATTTTGTTTTTTCCAATTTATTTAAGTATATTCCCAAGTAACACTTATGCTTACTTTCACAACAGCACATAATGCTCTGTAAACAATTGTCTTTGCAGATTTTTATCTTTATTTTTGGTAAATATGTGCATTGTTCAAATATCATATGGAGAAAAAATAAATACTTTAATAAATATTGTAAAACTGTTACGTTTTTGAAAAATAACAACTTGCCAAGTTTGCATAATTTCTTTCAAATATTGCCATCATAATTTTAAAGTAACACAGATCTACTTTCTGCAGCTTATACATGGAGTTAATAAAATTTTATATAAGAAGACTCTATTCCCGTATTACAGCTGCCATATTATCTGAATCTAAAGAAAATTGTGGCACTCTTACAACTGTAAGTGCTTTATTAATATACAAGAGTTTATTTTGCTGGTTGAAGAAGACCCAAGATGCCCCTCCAGCTTTACATCAATTTTTGACAGGCTGACACCAGGGTAGAACAACCAACCTTCCTAAACCCTTACCCTGCTAAATTCCCATAATGAACTAGTCCATCTTTCAATTTGGACAGTACCATTAAATGTTAAAAGGCCTGCATACCAAAAGGAAACTGACTGAATGGCAAACAGTGTAGATCATGATCAGACTGCACAGATGTCGTAAAGGCAGAATCAATCACATCCAGCATGAAATAATTAAGTTGGCTGGTTGGCTTCCCCAGTACGAAAGAATTCTTAACACAAGGTGAATTTTGGACCCACAGCGGCAGTAAATGAAGCAACTTAGTGATTCAAAGTTGGCAACCATAACTGCTTGGCCACCTAAAATATCATGATATACCAAAGTAAGAATAAAGGTCGCCATACCTAACCCTTAACTTACATAACATAAACACTTCATGGAAATGATCATAATCTTTATAGGAAAGGACTTTACGGTCATTTTTATCTTGTCTTTTTTTTTAAGCAATAAATTATTTACACTGCTGGATGAAAAAAAGTCTACCTGTTTTAGCATCATTTCTACCATGGTCGCTACACAGCAAAGGAACTATCTACCCATCAACCATCTTCTCATACAAGTGTCTACAATGCGACCAGCTTCATTGAATAAATACCTGAAAAATATTTTCCACAAAACCTGTTTAATTTTGACATAATAATAGTAATACAGTATGTTAAAACTCTACATGCACATTTCAGTCAATTTGTTTTAATTGAATTCTATGAAAGCTGGTGCACCATGCTACATGCTAAAATACTGACTGTCAAATGGAAACTTTGTCAAATGATAAATATCCTGTTGTTAAATGCAAAATGTGAAAAGCCAATAAATGCCAAATACTTACTGCCAAGAGCTAATATTCCAGCTGAATGTAACAAGGGGTGAAAGCATCTTTTAAATACTAAAACAGTCACTAAATTGCCATGGTTTCATCACTTTGGCTCTATCTGACACTATTTTCCATATATTTTAAACAGCCAAATACAACTGTTTCCCCAAGCCAAAAATAGCTTTATTTCCCCTAAAATTGTTATATAATAAATTTTGCTTCAAAGGTCCCATTTTCCCCTTAGATTTAAAGAAAATGTTCCTTATTTTTTAGAGGGAGCTTTACCAAAGTCAGTATTTATGTATTTTTCAACAATAATTACCCCCATGCTGCTTCAAACTTTAAACTGCGCAGCTGTTATATATGGACTGATAATCATGTTTACTTCTCATCAGATGCCAAATTCAAGACATCAGAATCAGTACTATACTAGATCCATCATGAAAACTGGACAATTGGGACAGGGAGGGTGGGGGGCATACCCCCTCCCAATAATTTGACCGATTATGGTAATTATCTTTGCAATTTTACTGACTGCGAGTCAATTTTAGCTGATTTCAAACTGTGTACCCCCACCCCCATCTGAAAATGCTTCCCAAATCCTGGAAAATCAAATTATTTGGATTTACCCTTACTAGGGTATATCACTCTATATTCCCCCCTTCAGAAAGCCACTGGGTTGATAAACAAATTGAAAAATTCAAACAAAAATCACCGATATCTTAACCACACGTACGCTGCTAAAAAAATGGATGCTTTATTTTAACAATGGCCGAATGGGCAATTACTGCACGATATTTAATTGTGAATGTAGATCTAGCTCTGCATACAAATTAAATTAGATCTAATATATTTTGCAAAGTAAAGTAGACATACGATGAGAATTTTCTTATCTGAATTAGATATCTAAAGATACAGAAGACCAAAAAGTTCAACTTCTTCGTCTTGGCACTTTGCGCGAATTTTTGATTTGGATGCGTTTTGACGTGCTGTTGACCTACTGCTTCCATACCCTTGCTGAAAAAGCAAATTCTGAGATGCTTATTTACTTACCTAACGTTTCCAATCAGGTCCGACTAAATTTTTACCATTTTTATTGTTCTTCTCTTTTTCTCCCTGAAAACAACATAGTCTTACACAAAAATGGCGTCAACTGAGTGAACACATCTCGTAAGTTCGTAAGGTCACATGACATGTCATGCACGAACTAGTTGTATAGATCAGGCGTGGTTGCCTCCACCAATGAATTTGCGAGACCGTTAGGGCACCGTGGTCTCACTACTTTCCCGCTGATCACCCCTCCAATCGTGTATAGCACAAAAGATCTAATTTTTTAAATTTATATTTAGTAAGCACGTAGTGAGGCCCCGAATGGGGTCAGGGTGATAAATCCAACAACTGTCATTTACAAAATTTTCTCCGTAGCTAGTATTATATATTGAAACTTTCCCAAAAAATCACTGCAACAGTCATTCCGGATCAAGTAATGAAAAGTCACCCGATGTCTGGTGTCTGGCCTTCATGTGATGACAGTGAGCATGTGCAAAGATCACACCAGGCAATAATTTTGAATAAATAGATCTTTTTTTCTTTTCTTTTTTTTAAAATGCAGGTCATTTATTTATTAATATTTACCAATTTTGTTTTTGTTTACACCAGTTGGTGTTGTAAGTGATTGCTGTAAGACGGGTGTTCAATTATATGCTTAGCTCAATAGCATGCGCGGATATATAGCGCCCCCCCCCCCCCCCCCCCCCCCACAAGACAAAAGGAAAGAAGAGAAGGAAAGTAAATGTATATGTATATGTGGCTGCTGCTACATACGACCCAGACGTAATTCATACTAACTTTAATTATCTATAGAAACAAAGAATTTTACTTTAAAGAAAACTTAATTTTATTAGGCCTGTTTACCCCAAATTGAACAGGTGAGCTCATAAAAATGTGAAAATAAGCTGCATATTTTACATAAAATTGCAGTGAAAATGCGTTCTTAAATTATTTAATGTATAAGGACACATGTTTGTCATAGTAAGGGGGCGCTCGGATCCCCCCGCTGAGAAAATTGGCTGGATCCGCGCATAAATGAGGAGAGCGCAGATCTACGGATCTCGGGGGGTCGTGAGTTCGAGCCCAGGGCGAGGTGTATGTTCTCCGTGACGACTTGATAAAAAGACATTGTGTCCTCCACCTCTGATTCATCGAGCCCTGGGCGAGGTGTATGTTCTCCGTGACGATTTGATAAAATACATTGTGTCCTCCACCTCTGATTCATGTGGGGAAGTTGGCAGTTACATGCGGAGAACAGGTTTGTACTGGTACTGAATCCAGGAACACTGGTTAGGTTAACTGCCCGCCATACTGTTGAAAACGGCGTTAAACCCAAAACAAAGAAACAAATCAATTATATAAATAACCGATACGAAGGCGGTCGACTTTATCGTCTGCTCGAGCTTAGCATTAGTACCAGAAGACAAAAAAATAAAGTAAAATAATAAAATGGTGAAACTAACCATGCAAGGTTGTCTGTGATTTCACAGAAATAAAAAATAAAAACGCGAAAGCGACCCAAGTCGGTCGAGTCAATTTCTTTAACAATGAACCCATATAAAAATATCTAAAAAAAAAAATTCCAATTCTACACTAGATCTAATTCTATTCCAGTGAAATAATTATCAATGTGGAATTATAGTGGTTAATAAATGCAAAAGAGAAACAGTATTTCATTACGCTGCAACTGTAACTACCCCCATTCTCTGCTATGCGCGTCACAGATGACACCTTCGTTTGAAAAATTGCATGCATGGTGCCCGTATACGAAATATTTCTGGTCCGTGCTTGAAATTGGTACTTTGTGATTATGAGTAGCACAGTCGCAATTATTTGCGGTTATTTCTGCATTGTTTACACCAGACATATACCTTTAATGGTCTTCTGTAATTAAGAAGTCTCTAGGGTTCCGTGAACTAGCATACGCGCAAGATTTAATTCACTGTCTTAAGTTGTGTAAGGATTACAACAATTTCGCATGTTGATTTTCGACCTGGACATTTTACAATGTTTGAATGTTGATGTACGATTGCGGACATAGCTGGGTCTACATTAAATGTTAATCTACGACTTGAACAATATCAAATATGATCTACGACCTGGACATTTTTTAATGTCGATCTACGACATTACCTTGTTGTGACGTTGATGTACGATTGTTTGGTCTACAGTGAATGTTAATCAATGGCCTGAACTATTTCGAATGTTTATCTGCGACCTGGACTTTTTCCAATGTCGATCTACGACATAGACTTGTTTTGAATGTTGATCTACGATTGCAGACCTAGCTGGGTTAACATGAATGTTAATGTACGACATGAACAATTTCGATTATTATACCTCACTTTTGTCTACAATGGTAAAATCCCATTACCCGAAAAGGAGATATTTTGACTATCAGAAACATTTTCAGTCTTTCTGACACGTGACCAAGCGAAAGTGACTGTCAGGTCATGTGACCGCGCTGATATTTTGAATGTCATATAAGGGCAAATAACTGCTTCAGGTTTTTAGCCATATGATTGCGTCCCTTGTACACAGTGTCATATTGTAATGACGTCGCTATTCAGTGTGTACACAACTGATTACCGCGCTAAAGATGAAACTGTTGAATTAAATGAACCAGAAACATTTTTAAAACTTTTTTATGTGTTTAGTTTTGTTCGGTATAATAAAATAAATACCATATGGCAGCGTGTGTGACATTGATATTGTCAACCCTCGGAACAGAATGTCACCACTCGGCTATCGCCTCGGGTGACATTCTGCCCTCGGGTTGACAATATCAATGTCACACACGCTGCCATATGGTATTTATATAATGTCAATCAACGCCCTAAGCTTGTTTTGAAGGATCTACGATTGCAGACCAGTCTATATTGATTGTTGATCTACGACCTCGACAATTTTGAATATTGAATGTCCAAGCGGGACTCTTGTCTGAAAGTTTAGTTGGAGGACCAGGGTCCGAAACTCACTACCCCTGCTTTCATTCTAGCAATATCTCACCACTGGATCAATGAGCCGGCCATGTAGGTTACCTATGGGCACGTTGTGTATTGGTCCTCGAAATGAAGTATCAAAGATTAGTGTCGAAGCCATGTATTCGAGGGTCAAGTGCGAGGCAACGCCCTCCCGGCCCAAATACCTGTACGATTGCAAGAGTATTGCAGCTCATGTTCTTGATCATTTGCAACTTTTTATAAAACTTGCCTTTTTTATTTTTTTTTTTTTCATTTTTTTTATTAGGGCCTATTTGTTTTGTTTGTGGTTTAAGGTAGAACACGATACTTTGCGAACTTTCGAGTAGCGTCTTGAAATTTTGCATGTGTAAAGTTGACCATATTTCAAACAAGGTGCAGTTTATTTTATACTAATAGATCCAACCAGTTTTTGTACACGAGACGTCAAAGTTGACCACCAAAGCCCGTTTCTGAAACTGACGTTGTCGCGTATGCTTGGCAACTGTTACGGGTACTGCAACGGCACCAGCCAACAAATTTTCTTAAATTATACTTTATTCGACGAGAATTATTTTTTCCTTAATGGTGATGTAAAAATCATTGTTTTACATCGACAAATATTTGAAAAATGGAAAGAAAATCGCCGTTTTTGACTTAAAATTAACGTTCAGTTTCGCAGCATTTTTCGGCTTTAAATCGGTATATTAAAAAATCCCTGAATTAAATTTTTGAATTTTTTCAATAAACGGTGTTTATAATGTATACTAAATGACAAATAAAACTGGCGGGGGTGGGGGGGGGGGTCACCGACTTAGTTTTTTCGGTACATGTGATTTTACTTCCCCCACCCCCATGCGTAAATTTTGTACCGTAATTCGACGTCTGCAGGTACGTTTGGGACATCATAATTTGGCCATTGTGTTTAGCTTATCAGCTGCACCATTTAGTGTTTTACTTGTTCTTAAAGACCTTTATACAAAACAAGAACAAACATTTTGTTCCATGGCAAGACGTTTATATATAAACAATGACGATAGCGTACTAATAAGTGAAATCTTAGTACATTGCAATATATTCTATAACGTGCCATTGGTGAAAAAAAAAATCCGAAGTGTTTGGTATCTTTAAATGCGTCAAGTGGACACAATTTGCTACAATTAAGGTGGAATGCGCCTAAATTCAGAAGTTATTGGGTTCCGTTTCGATATTTTGTTTAATTTAAAATCCAGCATATTCCTCATATAATGCGTATTTTACAATTTTGATATTTCTGTAACATTTTTCTCCGCAAACCTTAGACGTCCAATTTTGAAGAACCTTGATTCACGTCCGTCGGACTGTTTTCGTAAAGCGTTCTGTTCAGTCAACAAGTATCTGCATTTAAAATGGTATATAATTTGTGGTGATCACTTAACCTTAGACTCGATATTTACGTTAAAGTTACGTCAGAGCGACAAATATGACGTTGAGTTTTGAATAAAGAAAATATGCTTTAATCTTGTCTAATGTAAAACCCAAACAATATAATTTGACTAAAAAGTAATATGATGATGAAAACTTTATTTAATCGCAATGAGTATTTGTTTCTGTAAATCTTCATTTTAAGGTAAACTGTACTTTTAGATCAAAATAGCCTTTAAAACTCTGTTACCGTGGGCGAAATTATTACGCTGAATTACATTACTCTATCCCTACCCCAGATAAAAATACGTAATTAAACGGGTTCTCGTATGTCTTGTGAACAATTTTTAACCTATTTTAAGAAGAATTTAGTCAAAAGAGTCCTTTACAACTTTGCAAGGATTTCTTGAATTACCTCTTAAGTTCATGATTATACATGATAATACACACGACATTGTAAACATTTACAAAAATAATAAGAACAAGAAGCTGCGTTCAATAAATGCTAGATGCCCCCGCTGGCATCCTTGTCGATACAAAGCAACATAAGTCAAAAATGAGGTCACGGTTAAACTGAGGTCAGGTGATGTTTGAAGATGAGGAATGGTCACAGGTTACATCTGTATTAGTATCAATTCATTCTTGTAAGTGATATTAATGCTAGACGAAACGGTCCCATTTGGTTAACCAAGAGATGGCCCATATAAAGCAACCTAAGTCCAAAATGAGGTCAAGGTCAAGGTCAAACTGAGGCCAGGTGATGTTTGAAGATGAGGAATGGTCACAGGTTACATCTGTATTAGTATCAATTTATTCTAGTAAGCGGTATTGATGCTAGACGAAACGGTCCCATTTGGTTAACCTCGTGCGAACGGCCGAACGGCCGAACGAACGGACGGACGGACAGGACGATCACTATATGCCTCCCGCATCAGTAGATGCCGGGGGCATAAAAATTAAAATCCCTAATATCGTTATGTCATCATGTTGGAATAAACATCATAAATTTATTTAACTTTATTATAGGTTTTACGTTTTGGAAATATTTCGATTGTTTCGAGAGTAGTTAGACACCCCGATTCCAAATAAAGTGCAGCCATGGGAAAACAGAATTTATATTCATCGTACGGAGGCTGTTGCTCTGAAAAGGTTAATTTATTAACAACGCTAGATAGAAACACCATCCTTTACAAAGAGGTTTTAGCTCTCTAGAGATGTATTTCAGTAAGAAAGATTATTATTGTACTCACAGACACATAATAGAAACATATTCCATATATAATATTTTTCCTAATATTAGAGACCTATCAAACATAACAAGTACGAGTAAATACTCTGCTAAAATGATAAACATTCCATAAAATAAAAAGAAAGAAAACTGTTTGTTTTAGGTTTAGTGCTGTTTTCTGTTACGATAGGCGGTTAACCTATATCCAGCGTTCCTCAACAAGTAACTTACCACTTTACCACATAAAATCGGTGGTGGAGGACGAATGATTTCGGACAGATACCTTCTACCAAATTGTCACGCCCTACCCAGGGATCGAAAAAGCGATTCATTGAACTGAGCTAAGCGGATGGGTTAAAAGAAAGAAACACAGAAAACAGTGGTTGTAATGGAAACTCGCTGTAACTCAGCAGCGGTTAAACATGTATAATTCTATGTTGTAATTATCTATATGAGCGACTCAAGAATCGTAACTTTGTACGTAGGACCGACGGCTCAAACTAACTAGTCTTGGTTTCGTATTTACGAGATACTAGGATTTGTACCAGTATATGTATATGTGTAAGATTCTATTTTTTATTTATTTTTATTTTAATAAGCGTCTACGTTTGAGATATGAGTTCCAGGCAATCATGATATGAGCCGTGCCATGAGAAAACCAACATAGTGCGTTTGGGACCAGCATGGATCCAGACCAGCCTTCGCATCCGCGCAGTCTGGTCAGGATTCGTGCTGTTCGCTTTCAAAGCCAATTGTAATTAGAGAAACCATTAGCGTTGATTATGAGGATTACAGCTTCCAAACAAAAAGTGGACATATTTAGAGGCCAGAGAATGTACCTGAACTACCGGTAAGTGTATCAAGTAACTTTCGGTTATATATTGACTGATGTTAAGGTCAATATAGTGTGATATTGACCGAGAACGCAGTTTGACTGGCCTATATTTCATACATATAAGAAAACCTTGAATGATAACAGGAGTCATCACTTTTGCGGGTCAATATCACTTTTTGCTTCCGACCAATCAAATGAGCGTATTTGAAAAGGGTATATATGATATTGTTTATTATAGTCTCCTCAACATACAACACGTTACATCAATAATATAAACGCATATATAGCCATTCTATAACAGAGTTATGGGAGACTTGTATCAAGAACACACGAATTAAAAAATAAAGAAAAAGGTCCAAGGGAGGCTAATTCAATTATTACGCTTCTAACCATGAACAGATTTATATCCCTTCCTTGAGTATGTGCATGATTATGTAAATATATGTAAGTATATATAGACGTATATTTAAAAATGTGTGTGCATGTATATTTGCATGTTTGGGTATAAGGGTGTACGTATATCTTATGTGTTTTTTTGTTTGTTTTGGTTTAAGGTAGTTCTGCACTTTTGGATCGAAATTTTTTCTACAATGTAGAATTTGATTAAACTCTGAATTTTCAAAACTTCGGAATATACTTAGAAAAATCAGCAAATAAAAAAGATAGGGTCGTATGCTTGATTTTTTGCTAGACTGATTTGAAAAGTTTGGACCGCACGCAATTTTTCATAATGGGAGCCTATGGGAAAATCGCAACTTTCATAACATTTTCGCAAATATTTTTTTTTTCTAAAATGTAGATTTTAATGAAACTTCTCACAGTCGTAAATAAACATATGGCCTATAATATGGTGAAATAAAATGTATAGGTCCGTGTGCTTATTTTTTGTGATATTTGGCCATGATTAAAGCGAACCGCCTATTTCAAGCGAATTTTAAGACATTATTTTGAATTATTTAACGTGTCACATGTTTTAACAGGAAGGTCTAATACGTATCAGTTGTTCCAGGTTTTAATAAGATATTTTAACTTTAGAAATACAGTAACTGTCCCATTTTAATAAAGTAACCCACAGGTTGCCATTAATTCATAAAATGATTTTCATTTCCGTACGCCGAATCCAGGCTTTATTCTACGTTTTCCGGACAAATGACGTTACGCCATCACTTCCGGCTTATCAAACGTACAGAACTACCTTAACGCCGTTTTTTCAACAGTCATGAACGGCGGGCAGTTAACCTAACCAGTCTTCCTGGATTCTGTACCAGTACATACCTGTTCTCCGCAAATAACTGCCAACTTCCCCACATGAATTATCAGAGGTGGAGGACGAATGATTTCAGACACAATGTCTTTTATCAAATAGTGTATCACACATCTACGAACAAACTGTACAGGATCGAAAACCTGTCACGTGACATGCTCCATGTCCCACACGCGAACATTTTTAGCATACCAATAAACCCGCCGCCTCCTGGCAGCGGATAATAAGCTCAATCTGTGTGCATTATGCTTTCTATTAGACAGATTATACATCAGTTGTACTCTCGAAGAAGTAGTAAAATTTCGTAAATATGCAAAATGACTTTCAGCAATAGGGTGGTTTACAATAGTAGACAAGCGTTTGGTTCCCTTCTGTCAGTTAAATTTCAGAACCAGTGACAAGGGTTTGTCTAGAGGGGGCGAAGTGTTTGTAAGTGAAATAAAGATTGTGCCTTAGTAAACCTACTTTGACCATTGTCCGGTTTTGCAGAGAACTTCAAACTCCTATTTTTCAAAACTATGTTATTTCTCCAAGATGTTTATCTTACAAGTTTAACTAGCGTCCAAGAATAGTGTTAATTCCAGAGTTAAAAGAACTTAAATTCGTTCAGAGATGGAGAAGTCAATGTTTCAATTAAAAACAATTTTAACATTTTGTCATTGGATCAGGCAAATTAGATACATGAATCACAAATTACATATGAACAATTTACAAGATAGACAGAAATCTTAGAACTTGTAACCTTTGCAGTAGATGAGTTTTTTTTTTCATCTTTTAATCAGTCTATAGCTGCAAGAAAGAAATATTTAAAGAAGTGCCATTACAAAAATCTAAATACTGTCACATTTTCATAACTGGTGAATAGTGGTGACAAAGCAACATGGATTAAATTTCAAATTTTCTGTAAACGTTCTGTAAAGGTAGAAAATTAACGAGTATATTCTTATTCGCCATTTATATAACATGCCATGTTTTCTCCTATCACACTTGAATGTCTCTTCCATTACTCATAGTGTAGTATTCATTTCATTTTGTCATTTTCTTATTTTGTTATTGTTTCTTTCGTTGATGTCAGATGTTAATTAAAGGCCCCTGACCTTATCAAAAAGTTAACTTAAAACTTGGTATTATTATTTGATTTAACGTCGCAACGACACATGATAGGTCACATGGCGACTTTCCAGCTTTAATGGCGAAGGAAGACCCTAGGTGCCCCTAAGTGCATTATTTCACCACAAGCGGGCACCTGGATAGAACCACCGACCTTCCGTAAGCCAGCTGGATAGCTTCCTCACATGAAGAATTCAACGCCCTGAGTGAGGCTCGAACCCACATCGATGAGGGGCAAGTGATTTGAAGTCGGCGACCTTAACCACTCGGCCAAGGAGGCCCCCGAAACTTGGTCTAAGAAAAAATACACTAGCATCTTTTCAATACGCTAGTAACTGTATTATGTTATTTTGATAGTTGTACTTTCATATTTCGTAGACATGTAGGCGTTCAAAATTCACCCTCAGATATAAAAGAATTTTTGGTTTTGAAATGAATACAAAGATGGTGCATGCACTAATATGCTGAACCGTGTTGGTTTTAGTAACACTATATCCTATAGTGCATTTTATTTGACCTGGCGGGGCAGGGTTTCGCGACGGTCCACTAAATTATTGCGCAGGGTATGTAGTACATATAAACAATGAATTTTAGTCGTTGGTTACCAAAGATTACGGAATTCAACAACTATATTGCTCTACCTATTTTGCTCGTTTGTTAAGATTACCATTATTTTCATAAGTCAGAGATTAACTCCGCCCCGCCAGGTCAAATAAAACCGCACAACACTAAAGGTTGCAGTGATAAGTCCCCTGCAAATACATGTTGAAAGTGGAAAGAAATCTGTTTAACCTTCGATGACCATTTAAACCCGTTGTACAGACTTCAATAGCATACAACTGCATAGCAAATTGAAGACTGTGGCATTGGTTTTACACTGACATTCAAACCTATGTGTCGTTCACAATGGACCAAGTTCCCAATGTTTTCCAGAGCAACATATATGCGAATTGGCCTATTCATGAAAACTTAAAATAAAAATTCCAAACTTCTAACATTTGCCTATTAGTTTAAAGGTATTCGTTTGAATATACTCAAACTTGAAAATTAATATATTATTATGCAGAATGACACGGAGAATTTGGATTAAGTCATCAATATATTTCAAAAATAAAACCTTAGATGTTCACAAGGGTTTGTTTTCTGATGGGATTATTTATGTATAACAAGTAAAGAGAGGTAACTCATTTTAAAGACCCGACATTTAATAGCACAATTGTATAAAGTCATATATAACCATGCAAATAAACAATATTACAATACAATCACATCTTTTAATATTTCATACTATTGCACTAAAACATGTAGAATTAATGGTAGTAGCCAACGACCTCGAACTTACTGCAGTACATAAACTAAACCCTAAACTTTTCTGCAAAACACCTTTGAATGCGAGTCTAGGCGACATTTTAAGTTATTACGAAAACATACATTTTTATACAGTGAAAAAAGTATAACTTTAGAAGTGTCTGTATAGAATACATAGAGTTGGTTTTTGTTGAACATAATACATAGACATATAAACCTAACTCGATCAGAAACTATGTCAATTATACATTCTATGAAGAAGCACTTCCTCAAAAATCAGGAGAGAGATGACAGTCTAGTACAATATGTACTGGTACTTCGTTTCCAAGATATAAGCGTCAATTAAAACGTTCTGCATCTAATACCAATACAATGGTGCTAAACACAAGGCATTTGGGCAAGTGAACTTTAAAGAGTTAGCTTTTGCGTCAGACAACTAGTTTTAACTACGGTACCCAGTGGTGTTTTTGCCACAGACCGTTCCAAATGGTATCCTGTTGCTTCTCTTCTAATGTATATTACTTAGATGTTTCTCTTATTGCCTTCAACTGAATTAAATGAATGCAGGTCAGTGAACTACACGTAGCGTGTGGTATTTACCTTGCATCTTGTTCTACTTGTCCTCGACTTTAAACGCTCCTTTTAGATGTTTCTAAATCCCGACGTGCAAGTTTTCGAGCGTCTTCTACAGTTATCATTGAACTTCTTTTTCCACGTCCACTGTGGTGTGATATGATATAATGTAAACAATTTGCTTTGCAAACAAACCGGATTTACCTGCCATATTAACAGATTAGATAACCATTTTTAACACAGTGGTCAAGGAACGCCTGTATTAAAACAGACAGTAGTAAACGATGTATGCTTAGAATGTTGCTACTGAATAGTTGTATATTTGATGACAATGACAATCACAGTGCAAAACTCCTCGTCACTTTCTAAAAATTTGTTAGTAAGCGTTGAATTTTGAACATCTCTCGTATAAAAAAAATCTTCTACATAATATATTGTCGACAATAAATAATGGAGAAAGACTATAGCTGTACCATTAATCAAAATCACCTTGTGATGTTATCATATTAATAACCTGAATAACACAAAATATAACTAAGTTGCTTGTATACTGTTTTAATGGCACTAAAATACATATTACAAAATATAATTAACTCCACGTATTCCGTCGCTCACCTGAAAAGTACCTTTAACTTTTGACCTTGCAAGTTGTAAAGTTTTACATTAAAATAGTTGTCCAAAATAGACATTGTGCTTAATAACATGGTTTAAAAAAGCGATAATTTTAATACTGCACACGCACTTTCACAGTTAAAACCATAAAGTGATGTTATAACAAGGGCTGTCAGTTGACAGTGCGCTCGACTATTCTCAGTACTTGATAGTATAATATAAGCTATGAGTAAAACTTTAACATTACAATTAGCATATTCTAAGTCGAAAAGGGGCCATAATTCAGTCAAAATGCTTGATAGAGTTGCCTCCTCCATTTTACAGACTGGGGTCATGATGGTAAACAAGTATGCAAAATATGAAAGCAATATCTCAATGGACTTTGAAAATATTTGGGGTGGTATGCAAAGTTTAACGTTACAATAAGCATATTCTAAGTCAAAAAGGGGCCATAATTCAGTCAAAATGCTTGATAGAGTTGCCTCCTCCTTTTTACAGACTGGGGTCATGATGGTAAACAAGTATGCAAAATATGAAAGCAATATCTCAATGGACTTTGAAAATATTTGGGGTGTTATGCAAACTTTAACGTTACAATAAGCATATTCTAAGTCAAAAAAGGGCCATAATTCAGTCAAAATGCTTGATAGAGTTGCCTCCTCCTTTTTACAGACTGGGGTCATGATGGTAAACAAGTATGCACAATATGAAAGCAATATCTCAATGGACTTTGAAAATATTTGGGGTGGTATGCAAACTTTAACGTTACAATAAGCATATTCTAAGTCAAAAAGGGGCCATAATTCAGTCAAAATGCTTGATAGAGTTGCCTCCTCCTTTTTACAGACTGGGGTCATGATGGTAAACAAGTATGCAAAATATGAAAGCAATATCTCAATGGACTTTGAAAATATTTGGGGTGGTATGCAAACTTTAACGTTACAATAAGCATATTCTAAGTCGAAAAGGGGCCATAACTCAGTCAAAATGCTTGATAGAGGTTATAATGCAGTAATTCGGTCCAAAATGTGCTTCCGTGGTGTAGTCGAAAGAAGTCCCTTATAAATAGATCCTAATTTTTCCATTTTTCGCGTATTTGCGCGTAAATCGGGGGCCAAATGGGCATTATTTCACTCGTGGAATGAATTTTACATAAAATAGGATACGTTTCATGCTAATATTCGCATGTTTTCGAGTTGTTTACTTGAAAACGAAAGTAGAGTGTTTATTCTGCGGACCGCTTTCTGAAATGCGGCAATATGAGGGTAACTGACTTCAGTTGACTTGCATTTCACTGCATACTATTCAACACCCCTTTTTCTTTTCGTTTTCTTGAAGCAAATGTATGGATATCTTGTGGAAAATAGGTCTACGACGGAGTGAAAATCTAGAAACTGTAACAAAATTGGTCTGAAGTAGCTGAATTTTATATGAAACAAAGAACAAATTCTTTTATTGGTATATAGCCTATAAGAGCTGAAATAAGACTTTTCTCGAAACACATCACAGTTAGTCTTCATAGTCATAAATCGATTGTATATGTTATAAAATGATGTTTTCAATGCAAAATAATTATTAAATTTGAAAAAAATTGAATTTTGACCATATTTTGAATAGATGCGCCATTTTCGGCAGCAATTTCTGCATAGAAAGGCCAATATTTTGTCTGCAGAATGTGTGAAAATGCACAAAATGCGTCCATTTGAGTCATATTCATGACGGAATGAATGATATTTCAGAATCAAAATGAAAAATAATGCATACAGGTGAAACTTTTACCAAAATTTACAATGAAGCGACCACAGAGCCTAAATTTAGCCCAGAAAATCGGTAGGGATGGCCTCACTTAAATGTCTATATTTCTCTAAAATCTCGAATTTTCACAATGAAACTTGTTAACATGTTCGGTATTTCATCTTTCTTGAAAATAGAGATGAAAATGTTATGAAATTTGATAAAAGATATCTCTTATAGGTTATAATGCAGTAATTCGGTCCAAAATGTGCTTCCGTGGTGTAGTCGAAAGAAGTCCCTTATAAATAGATCCTAATTTTTCCATTTTTTCGCGCATTTGCGCGTAAATCGGGGGCCAAATGGGCATTATTTCACTCGTGGAATGAATTTTACATAAAATAGGATACGTTTCATGCTAATATTCGCATGTTTTCGAGTTGTTTACTTGAAACGAAAGTAGAGTGTTTATTCTGCGGACCGCTTTCTGAAATGCGGCAATATGAGGGTAACTGACTTCAGTTGACTTGCATTTCACTGCATACTATTCAACACCCCTTTTTCTTTTCGTTTTCTTGAAGCAAATGTATGGATATCTTGTGGAAAATAGGTCTACGACGGAGTGAAAATCTAGAAACTGTAACAAAATTGGTCTGAAGTAGCTGAATTTTATATGAAACAAAGAACAAATTCTTTTATTGGTATATAGCCTAGAGTTGCCTCCTCCTTTTTTACAGACTGGGGTCATGATGGTAAACAAGTATGCAAAATATGAAAGCAATATCTCACTGGACTTTGAAAATATTTGGGGTGGTATGCAAACTTTAACGTTACAATAAGCATATTCTAAGTCGAAAAGGGGCCATAACTCAGTCAAAATGCTTGATAGAGTTGCCTCCTCCTTTTTTACAGACTGGGGTCATGATGGTAAACAAGTATGCAAAATATGAAAGCAATATCTCAATGGACTTTGAAAATATTTGGGGTGGTATGCAAAGTTTAACGTTACAATAAGCATATTCTAAGTCAAAAAGGGGCCATAATTCAGTCAAAATGCTTGATAGAGTTGCCTCCTCCTTTTTACAGACTGGGGTCATGATGGTAAACAAGTATGCAAAATATGAAAGCAATATCTCAATGGACTTTGAAAATATTTGGGGTGGTATGCAAACTTTAACGTTACAATAAGCATATTCTAAGTCGAAAAGGGGCCATAACTCAGTCAAAATGCTTGACAGAGTTGCCTCCTCCTTTTTTACAGACTGGGGTCATGATGGTAAACAAGTATGCAAAATATGAAAGCAATACCTCAATGGACTTTGAAAATATTTTGGGTGGCACGCAAACTTTAACATTTGTGTGACGCTCACACATACACTCACGCCGACGCCAGGGTGAGTAGGATAGCTTTCCTATTCTTCGAATAGGCGAGCTAAAAAGCAAGAATTTCTATAAAACATTCTACTATGTTAAATTGGATTTAACAACAAATTAGTATGTTTTATATTCATTACGGAAAAATGGCAACCACATTTTAAACAAAGGCATTATGAGCCTTTAATAACTGACCATATGGAACTTTAAAAAAGATGCTAAAGACAAAGTTTTGAGATGGTCCAAGTGGCTCATAATAACAAGTTGTTTAATTTTTTTTCTAATTTTTTCATTGCGGCCTCTTAAACGGTCAGGCGGAACCATCTGAATAAAACTGAGAAAAACTACAGACCAAGATGTTACAAGGATGCTACTGACCAAGACGTTACAAAGATGCTACTGACCAAGGCCTGTGAGTGATCTAACTAGAATTTCATAATAAGCAATTTAAAGGGTTTTCTTTGTAGTTGCTTTTCAGTTCTAGAAGCATCGAAAATGACCAAGCAGAACTACCTAAATAAAACTGAAAGAGGTCCATGCAAGAATGCTTCTGACCTAATTTAATGAAGATACACCATAATATTATGGCTTAATACATGTAGAAGAAAGTCGTTTAACATAAGAAGCGAGCTATGAATGACGGAACACGACATACACACTACCATCACAATAGCGCACACTGAACCTTTGGTTCAGAAGTGCAAATAAAATCCCAATCTTGCATAGATATGTAACAACAGAACTAGTCACCCGTTTTAGATAAGAAATACAGCCCTCATAAACCTTGATTTTCAAGGTTTGATGAATGAAGTGTTGCTTGCTAACATATATTACATATAAACAAAAGTACACTGTCTAAAAGAAATATCTAAGACATTACTTGAGAAAATCTGTATAAATAACATTTTATAATTTACATAATTATTGCGAAATAAATTATTTAAAGTAAATAAAATCTTCCTTCAACATCAAAGCTGGCAAGTCGCCATTTGACCAATAATTGTGTTGGTGCGATGTTAAACCTAGCAAAAAAAATCAAACAATACGTACCTTTCGAACAAAAAATATACATCATTTTTAAATAAATCTATCTTCGTTTACTTGACTAACGAATCTACAACCACAATCATGATAAACTAAGAAAATATCTTATGGGACTTTGGTGACATTTCCTCTGTAACATCATATGGGAAAGCAAACAAGAGGACCATGATGGTCCTGAATCGCTCACCTCTTCCAACATGACCCAGTTTTGAGTATGACGTCGTTTTTTCTATTATTTGACATAGTGACCTAGTTTTGAACTTGACCTAGGTATTATCGAGATAAAAATTCTGACCAATTTTCATGAAGATCCATTGAAAAATATGGTCTCTAGAGAGGTAACAAGGTTTTTCTATTATTTGACCTATTGACCTAGTTTTCAAAGGTACGTGACCCTGTTTTGAACTTTAACTAGATATCATCAAGGTGAACATTCTCACTAATTTTCATGAAGATCTCATAAAAAATATGGCCTCTAGAGAGGTCACAAGGTTTTTTTATTTTCATACCACCTGGCCTAGTTTTTGACCGCACGTGACCCGGTTTCAAATTTGACCTAGATATCATCAAGATGAACATTCAGACCAACTTTCATACAGATCCATTGAAAAGTATGGCCTCAAGAGAGGTCACAAGGTTTTTTTTTATTATTTGACCTACTGACCTAGTTTTTGAAGGCACGTGACCCACTTTCGAACCTGACCTAGATATCATCAAGATGAACAGTCAGACCAACTTTCATACAGATCCCATGAAAAATATGACCTCTAGAGAGGTCGTAAGGTTTTTCTATTATTTGACCTACTGACCTAGTTTTTGAAGGCACGTGACCCACTTTTGAACTTGACCTAGATATCATCAAGTTAAACATTCTGACCAATTTTCATGAAGATCTCATGAAACATATGGCCTCTAGAGAGGTCACAAGGTTTTTCTATTTTTAGACCTACTGACCTAGTTTTTGATCGCATGTGACCCAGTTTCAAACCTGGCCTAGATATCATCAAGACGAACACTCAGACCAACTTTCATACAGATCCCATGAAAAAATATGGCCTTTAGAGAGGTCACAAGGTTTTTCTATTATTTGACCTACTGACCTAGTTTTTGATGGCATGTGACCCAGTTTCGAACCTGACCTAGATATTATCAAGGTGAACGTTCTGACTAATTTTCATGAAGATCTTTGAAATATATGGCCTCTAGAGAGGTCACAAGGTTTTTCTATTTTTAGACCTATTGACCTAGTTTTGGATGGCATGTGACCCAGTTTCGAACTTGACCTAGATATCATCAAGGTGAACATTCTGACCAATTTTCATGAAGATCTTGTGAAATATATGGCCTCTAGAGAGGTCACAAGGTTTTTCTATTTTTAGACCTACTGACCTAGTTTTTGAAGGCACATGACCCAGTTTCGAACTTGACCTAGATATCATCAAGATGAACATTCTGACCTACTTTCATAAAGATCCCATGAAAAATGTGAGCTCTAGAGTGGTCACAAGCAAAAGTTTACGGACGCACGGACGCACTGACGGACGACGGACACTGCGCGATCACAAAAGCTCACCTTGACACTTTGTGACAGGTGAGCTAAAAACCATGAGACAAATCGCTATGTAGTTCAATTTTCGAACCGCAATGTATATATAGGGGTAGAAGTGGTAGCATAAATGACATAAAGAACAGCATTAAAATTCCTCATTCCCATTAATGTTGTACGCCTACTCTCTTCTTCGAAGATAATTGCTGGGGGCATAAATGTCTGCTGTCAAATTAGTCATTTACATTGACATTCTACAAATAGCAGCATCAACATTCTTTCGTACAGTTCTTAAGGTCATGTCTCTTGAAACCATCAATGGTAAATTGTTTTGCTTTGTTTCTGTTGGGTTTAGCGTCAAACCAACACAATTTAGGACATATAACTACCTTTCGAACTTTTTAAGTTAGAGGGCGACTAGATACACTCTGTAAGCATTGTTTAAGGTATGTTCAGCCACCTTGGTAAAACTAGCCACCTTCAGTATGCCTGCTGATAGCTTCTTCACATCACGAATTCTATAACCGAATCTATTAAATTTAACACACCATATCCATAAAATGTCAGCTGTTAGGATTTTTTTTCAGTCTAAAAATCATAGTTACCTTGACATCTGGCCTGCACCTGCAGATATATAAAAGGAGGGATTATCTAAAAATCACAAACAATTACCCTATGAAGTGCTATGACAGTAGGCTAAAACATTCTTTTTTTTATTGAGTAGGAACCATTTTCAGTCTTAAGGTTACTGAACTTGACTTTTGACCCCCAAAACGATAACAGTATTCTACTGACCATAGACAATCACCTTATTAAATCAGACATCACTGTAGGCCGAAACGTTCCTTAATTATTCAAAAGAAACCGTTTTGAATCTTACAGTCACTAGGACCTTATTCTTTGACCTATGGATCCCAAAAACAATACTTTCATCTGCTGACCATTAGCAAACTCATATCAAATTAGGTGACGGTTGGGCAAAACATTCTTCACTATTTATGCAGAAACTCTCACTGTGACGTTTACCTTTGAACTACTACTCTCTAAAATAATAGGCGTCATCTGCTGACCCCAAGCAATCATCCCATATATTTTGACTAATATTTTGACTTGTGAGACCAAATATTATGTTGCTGACTGGAAACAAAATAGTCCACCGACAAATGGACAGACAGACCAACCACGAGCAAAGCTATATACTCACTCTTCTTTCGAAGGGGGCATAATAAAATCCTAATAAATACAGTAATGAAACGTTCTTTCAACAGAAAAAAAAGCTAGTGAACAAGTCACTTAAACTGGTATAGCCACTATTCATCAGAAAATTAAAACATCGTCTGTCTGTTGTTTCGGCTGACTATCTTTTTCTTCAGTGGATGTTTTTACAAAACCGTACTTTGCTTCTTCATCAAATTCTGCATCACATGCCAACAGTTTATTCTTCCATTCCTGAAAAGAACACATTTTAATATAAAGTGAAAAGGCTGAAACATTTTAAAGTAATTAATTTATTTATTTTGTTGGGTTTAACGTCGCACCTACACAATTATAGGTCATATGGCGACTTGAAGATTATGCTTTAATGGTGCAGGAAGACCCCAAGTGCCCCTTTGTGCATTATTTCATCACAAGTGGGCACCTGGGTAGAACCACCGACCTTCCGTAAGCCAGCTGGGTGGCTTCCTCACATGACGAATTCAATGCCCCGAGTGAGGCTCGAACCCACATCGATGAGAGGCAAGTGATTTAAGAGATTTGAAGTCACATTTTAAAGAAAATCTAAAAAAGCTGGGCTCTTTTATGCCAAAATATATTAAACATTCATCTTAAAGCATCCGATTAGCTC
This sequence comes from Mercenaria mercenaria, assembly GCF_021730395.1. NCBI lineage: Eukaryota > Metazoa > Mollusca > Bivalvia > Venerida > Veneridae > Mercenaria > Mercenaria mercenaria. The sequence goes on from NC_069371.1 coordinate 50,490,456, forward strand.
AACAGGGCGAGTGCAGATCTATGTATCGTGGGGTTGCAAGTTCCGTCCCAGGATTATGTGTATGCTCTTCATGACAATTTAAGAAAACAGCGTTTCTGAAATCAGTCACTTCCTTCTCTGATTCATGTGGAGAAGTTGGCACTATACTGCATTTGCTTGTGAATACTGGTGTAGAGTATAAGAAGTTTTCTCAAGTTTAGCGAAACTCTAATATTGACTAAATCATTTCCATATTCTTTATTGAAATGACAACATGCCAGCACTGATGTTAGCTGCTATTCTTTTTACTTACAAAATAGCACAACTGTACAAAAGATGTGTTTTTAAGTGTGTGTAAGACAACAAGAGGACCATGATGGTCCTGAATCGCTCACCTATCCCCACATGACCCAGTGTTGAACTGAGTATGACGTCGTTATTTCTATTATTTGACATAGTGACCTAGTTTTTGAGCACATGTGACCTAGATATCATCAAGATAAAAAATTCAGACCAATTTTCATGAAGATCCATTGAAAAATATGGCCTCTAGAGAGGCCACAAGGTTTTTCTATTATTTGACCTAATGACCTAGTTTTTGAAGGCACGTGACCCACTTTTAAATTTGACCTAGATATCATCAAGGTGAACATTCTCACCAATTTTCATGAAGATCTCGTGAAAAATATGGCCTCTAGAGAGGTTACAAGGTTTTTCTATTTTTCGACCTACTGACCTAGTTTTTGACCGCACATGACCCAGTTACGAACCTGACCTAGATATCATCAAGCTGAACATTCTCACCAATTTTCATGAAGATCCATTGAGAAATATGGCCTCTAGAGAGGTCACAAGGTTTTTCTATTTTTAGACCTACTGACCTAGTTTTTGACCCCACGTGACCCAGTTTCGAACCTGACCTAGATATCATCAAGGTGAACATTCTGACCAATATTCATGAAGATCTCATGAAAAATATGGCCTCTAGAGAGGTCACAAGGTTTTTCTATCTTTAGATCTACTGACCTAGTTTTTAACCCCACGTGACCAAGTTTCCAATCTGATCTAGATATCATCAAGGTAAACATTCTGAACAATTTTCATGAAGATCCATTGAAAAATATGGCCTCTAGAGAGGTCACAAGGTTTTTCTATTTTTAGACCTACTGACCTAGTTTTTGACCGCACGTGATCCAGTTTCGAACTTGACCTAGATATCATCAAGGTGAACATTCTGACCAATTTTCATGAAGATCCATTTAGAAATATGGCCTCTAGAGAGGTCACAAGGTTTTTCTATTTTTAGACCTACTGACCTAGTTTTTGATCCCACATGACCCAGTATCAAATTTGACCTAGATATCATCAAGATGAACATTCTGACCAACATTCATGAAGATCTCATGAAAAATATGGCCTCTAGAGAGGTCACAAGGTTTTTCTATTTTTATATCTACTGACCTAGTTTTTACCCCCACGTGACCCAGTTTCGAACTTGACCTAGATATCATCAAGCTGAACATTCTGACCAATTTTCATGAAGATCCATTGAGAAATATGGCCTCTTGAGAGGTCACAAGGTTTTTCTATTTTTAGACCTAATGACCTAGTTTTTGACCCCACGTGACCCAGTTTCAAACCTGACCTAGATATCATCAAGGTGAACATTCTGATTAATATTCATGAAGATCTCATGAAAAATATGGCCTCTAGAGAGGTCACAAGGTTTTTCTATTTTTAGACCTACTGACCTAGTTTTTGACCCCACGTGACCCAGTTTCGAACTTGACCTAGATATCATCAAGATGAACATTCTGACCAATTTTCATGAAGATCTTGTGAAATATATGGCCTCTAGAGAGGTCACAAGGTTTTTCTATTTTTAGACCTACTGACCTAGTTTTTGATGGCACGTGACCCAGTTTCGAACTTGACCTAGATATCATCAAGGTGAACATTCTGACCAACTTTCATAAAGAAACCCATGAAAAATGTGACCTCTAGAGTGGTCACAAGCAAAAGTTTACGGACGCACGCACGCACGCACGGTGGGACGACGGACGACGGACGCCGCGCGATCACAAAAGCTCTTCTTGTCACTTTGTGACAGGTGAGCTAAAAATGAAAAAAATGACACTAACCTCGTTTGAGAATGGCGGTGCATTTCCTCCATATTCCACAGGCAAGTGTTCTAAATCTATAAACTCTGCCAGTTCATTCATATTTTTCCCATGAACATGTACCTGAGAAATAAGAAGATTTTATAAACACCTGAATTTAACAAAATTTAATACTTTTCTAACGTAAATAACAAAAGGACATGGTGGCTCTGAATCGCTTACCCGAGTTTCACAGTTCAAAAATAAGTAAACAAAGGCAGTATTATTTAGGTGCAGGATCAAGCGAAACAGTGATTTCGAGGTTCAGAATTAAAGCTTGCAATCTTGTGAAATGCAAGTGTTATAAAGCCAGGTTTTCTTTTTTTCTAGTTGCCCTAAAACAGGACCACGTGGCCTATTTGTGCAAATCAAAGTCTGATGGAGACACATCCAGCAGTTCATGAGATGAAGTGGTTTAAATGTTAGTTTTATTTAAATTTTTTCAGTTACAGTAACTCCCTAAGGGGAAAAGGAAAAAGGAGAGGACCTTTTAATTATGCTACAGGTCAAGCCTGATGAAGCTCCATCAAGTGGATCACGAGGAGCTGTTTAAAGGTTTTTTGTCTAGTTTTAGCTCTAACGGCCCATACAACAAATTATGGAGAGGATTTTAAAATAATGCTACAGAGCAAGTCTGATAGAAGTCTATCATGCAATTCATGAGAATTTGTTGAAAGTTTTTATTTTCTGATTTTAGCTCAAGTGGTCCCTAAAAGGGGTAAAGATTCATTACATGCACAATTTGGCACAGAACCTTATAATAACACTACAGACCAAGTTTGATAAATATCGATCAAGATGTTCGTTAGAAAAATTGGTGTACAGGCATCTCCTATTTAGGTCTAAAAGCCCCTAAAAATCGCCAAGTATCCTCATATAAACAAATTTGGAAAAGAACCATCCAAGGTATTATTTTTGAACCTTGCCTAATTGATACTTTTAGTTATTCAAGAACCTAGATTTTGCAAAGGGGCATTCATTTAGGAATCAACTGCAATTTTCTTTTTAGTAAAAATATTTTTGAATTTTGGTTACCGTGAGTGGGCAAGATGTGACTGTTAGCAGATGGGTGTTTATACTGGAGTTCACAGTAGCATATGAATGTATTAATAATATGAAAACTATCTCCTTTTTGGCAATAGGATGTGGGATGCATTTACTTGAGTATTTTTACTGGGGTATAGGGTAGCATACACATATCCTGACAATATACTTGGTAGTTCATCTATGTATAATGATAAAAACAAACAAGAGCACAGCTGGTCAGTATGTAAGAAAAGGGTTATAGTTCAGAATTTCCAAGTAAAAAAAAGGCCATAATTCTTTCAAAATGCGATGATCAAATGACAATACCTCGTATATTTTGTTCTTATCAAGTTTGAGAACTATAGGTCAAAGAGATTTTCATGATCTCAAACAGAAACAGCTTTTGTAATAATGTAATAATAACTGTCCAATTGCTGTTGACAGACAACACACGATGAAGGACCGCAGACATAGTGTGATCACAATAGCTCACAAGGTGAGCAAGGTGCTCAGGTGAGCTAAACAAGAGCTGTCTGATGACAGCGCGCTCGACTATTCGAAGAATTGATTGAATAACGGGGTCAAAATATTAACATAGATATTCAGACAAAAGAAAAAAATAGATTAGACAATGTTCCAGTATTTGTGGATTTCGATAAGTCTTGCACTAAATGGCAATGTGTGAACCAATTTCAAAGTCCAAAAAGGGCCACAATTCAGCCAAAATAGTTGTCAGAGTTATGTCACTTGCCTACAGATGGAATATCATAATGATAAACAGGTGTTCAAAGTTTAAAAGCTATATGTCAAATAGTTTTGACAAAACATAGACTTGTATGAAAACAGAACAAATTTCCAAGTCCAAAAAGGGCTGTTATTCAGCCAAAATATATGATAGAGTTATGTACTCTTTCCTACAGATATAGACTATAATACTGAATAAGTGATAAAAGTTTCAAAGCCATATGTTAAACACTTTACACAAAATATGAACTGCTACGAAAAACTTATTTTAATACAAGATTTCTAAGTAGAAAGGGGCCATAATTCAGCCAAAATCCTTGATGGAGTTACGTACATTTGCCTATAACTGGTCATGGTGATAGTAAAGAAGTGTTGAAAGTTTCAAAGCTTTATCTCAAAAGACTTTGCCAAAATATGAACTGGTATGAAAAACTCAACCAAGATATTTAAGTCAAAAAGGGCAATAATTCAGCCAAAATTCTTGATGGAGTTATGTACTCTTGCCTATAACCAGACACGGTATGCTAAACAAGTGTTGAAAGTTTCAAAGCTTTATCTCAAAAGACTTTGCCAAAATATGAACTGGTACGAAAAACTTAACCATGATGAAGTCAAAAGGGGCCATAATTCAACCAAAATCCTTGATAGAGTTATGTGCTCTTGCCTATAACTGGCCATGGTGATGGTAAATAAGTGTTGAAAGTTTCGAAGCTTTATCTCAAACGACTTTGTCAAAAAGTGGACTGGTACGAAAAACTTAACCAAGGTGTGAAGCCGACACCAACGCCGTGGTGAGTAGGATAGCTCTACTTATTCTTCGAATAGTCGAGCTAAAAAAGATATAATTCTGAATCAAGCTGTCACTAATAGCGAAAAATGCCCCCAAAGTGTGTCCAAGAATGCTACAGATGTCTGTGCAATGATAAACTAACTCATTATGGGGATCATTTGTGCAAAGTAATTTTAAAATCCCTTTATAAATGGCAGAGTTATGGACGTTACAAGAAACAGAATATGTTAGCCTTTGACTTCTGTGACGTTGACCTTGAAGCTAGAGGTCTGGGTATTGTGCATGACACGTCATCTCATTATAGGGAACATTTCTGCCAAGTAATTTTAAAATCCCTTGATGAAATTCAATGTAGAATTATGGACCAGACCTCTAAGTGTGACATAACCTTAGTGTTAGGGGTCTGGTCTTATTTTGGGGAACATTTGTGCCAAGTAATTTCAAAATCCCTTGATGAATTACAGTTATGAACCAGACACGAAACAGACCAAGTTAACCTTTGACTTGTAAGTGTGACCTTGACCTTGGAGCTAGGGGTCTGGGTCTTGCGCATAAAACATAGTTGCATTATGGTAAACATTTATGCCAGGTTATTTTAAAATCCCTTTATGGATGGCAGAGTTATGAACCAGACACAAAACAGACCCTGTTAACATTTGACCTCAAGTGTGACCTTGGAGCTAGGGATCCTAGTCTTGCGCATGACAACTCATCTTATAATGGTGAACATTTACGCCAAGTTACTTCAAAATCTCTTTATGGATGGCAGAGTTACAGCCGGGACAAGAACTCGGATGCACAAACAGACGGAGAATTCGGATGCAAAAACAGACGGATGCAAGGACAGTGGGATTTTAATATGCTTTGAATGCCCACCTTCGGGGACATAAAAATTAGGAAAGAGCTATGGTTCTTGTTCTGTATAGTTTGTTCATTGTATAGTTATATAAACCTTGCTTTATAAAATATAGATGTGCAGAATATAAAAATTAAAGTGCAAAACTGAAGATAAATATAAAAATATTCAAGGTTCAAGATATATATGTTATGCTGAAATGCTATCAACACTTTCTCTCAAAGAAAGTCATCATCAGTAGAATTAAATTCCTTTCAATGGTGTTACTGTATTAAATGTATTGGGACAGACAGATGGGTGGATGGAATAGCTAGCAATGGTTACCACCATTTTGTTCTCTCTAAATATTGTTCTTTAAGGAACATGAGAATGTTTTACACCAAAGAAAAATGGAATGAATAGACATACTGTCACATTTTGCCTTTCTAGCCAAATAAAATTCTTACTCGTAAGAAGTACCTACAATTATAATAATGTACAAAATTTGCTATCTATGGGCTACGCATAATATTTCCTTACCCTTTCAAGAAGCTTTTTCCGCATAAACTGGCGTGCAACTGCAAATACTATATCAAATACTGTAGGTTCATTAACATAGTGTACCCCTTTTAATCTCATTGGAAATGTGTCCTGAAATGTATAGTATGAATAACTGACAAAGCTTAAAATAGAATCATATCTGTATTCTAATGCAAAAATTGCCCATGTCACAAATTATATTTTTCAGAAATGGTTTTATTGATAAACAAAAGCTTTCACAGGAGACAGCATGCTCAACTATTTTCGATGATGGATGGTTAAACTGGGCACATCCGAGGAAGCTGCAGCTGTCACTGAAGTGTTTAATGATTCCAATGTGGATGAAGATATAACAAGAGGGCCATGAAGGCCCTGTATCACTCACCTGACCTATTGACCTAAAGATCATCAAGATTAACATTCTGACCAAGTTTCATTAAGATATGGTCATAAATTTGACCTCTAAAGTGTTACCTAGCTTTTCCTTTGATTTGACCTGGTGACCTACTTTTTGACCCCACATGACCCAGATTCGACTTTAACCTAAAGATCATCAAGATTAACATTCTGATTAAGTTTCATGAAGATACAGTCATAAATGTGGCCTCTGAAGTGTTAACTAGGTTTTCCTTTGATTTGACCAGGTGACCTTGTTTTGACACCACATGACCCAGATTTTGAACTTGACCTAAAGATCATCAAGATTAACATTTAGACTAAGTTACATGAAAGTATAGTCATAGATGTGGCCTCTAGAGTGTTAACAAGCTTTTCCTTTGATTTGACCTAGCGACCTAGTTTTTGACCCCACCTGACCCAGATTTGAATGTGACCTATAGATTATCAAGATTAACATTCTTACCAAGTTTCATTAAGATATGACCATAAATGTGGCCTCTACAGTGTTAACTAGCTTTTCCTTTGATTCAAACTGGTGACCTAGTTTTTGACCCTACATGACCCAGATTCAAACTGAACCTTATAATCATCAAGATAAAAATTCTGGCCTAGTTTCATGAAGATACAGTCATAAATGTGGCCTCTACAGTGTTAACAACGGCAGGCAGTTAACCTAACCAGCTTTCCTGGATCCTGTACCTGTACAAACCTATTCTCCGCAAGTAACTGCCAACTTCCCCACATGAATCAGAGGTGGAAGGCTAATGATTTCAGACACAATGTTGTTTATCAAATAGTCACGGAAAACATACGCCCCGCCCGAGGATCGAACTCCAGACCCCGCGATCCATAGACCAACGCTCTTACCTACTGAGCTAAGCGGGTGGACTAGATTTTATTGAGGGTTGAGGGTAACATTCTGACCAAGTTTCATCAAGACTGGGCCAAAATTGTGACCTCTAGAGTATTCACAAGCTTTTCCTTTGATTTGACCTAATGACCTAGTTTTTGACCCCAGATGACCCAATATCAAACTTGTCCAAGATTTTATTGAGGGTAACATTCTGACCAAGTTTCATAAAAAAAGGACCAAAATTGTGACCTCTAGAGTGTTAACAAGCTTTTCCTTTGATTTGACCTGGTGACCTAGTTTTTGACCCAAGATGACCCAATATCAAACTCGTTCAAGATTCTATTAAGGGTAACATTCTGACCAAGTTTCATCAAGATTGGGCCAAAATTGTGACCTCTAGAGTGTCAACAAGCTTTTCCTTTGATTTGACCTGGTGACCTAGTTTTTGACCCCAGATGACCGATATCAAACTCGTCCAAGATTTTATTAAGGGTAACATTCTGATCAAGTTTCATTAAGATTGGGCCAAAATTGTGACCTGTAGGGTGTTAACAAGCTTTTCTTTGGTTTGACCTGGTGACCTAGTTTTTACCCCAGATGACCCAATATCAAACTCATCCAAGACTTTATTGAGGGTAACATTCTGACCAAGTTTCATTAAGATTGGGCCAAATTTGTGACCTCTAGAGTGTTAACAAGCTTTTCCTTTGATTTGACCTGGTGACCTTGTTTTTGACCCCAGATGACCCAATATAGAACTTGTCCAAGATTTTATTAAGGGTAACATTCTGACCAAGTTTCATTAAGATTGAGCCAAATCTGTGACCTCTGGAGTGTTAGCAAGCTTTTCCTTTGATTTGACCTTGTGACCTAGTTTTTGATCCCAGATGACCCAATATCGAAATCATCCAAGATTTTATTGAGGGTAACATTCTGACCAAGTTTCATTACGATTGGGCCAAAATTGTGACCTCTAGCCTGTCAACAGTCAAATTGTTGATGACGACGGACGGACGGACGGACGGACGATGACGGACAAAGAAAACAGTGCGATCACAAAAGCTCACCTTGAGCACTTTGTCCTCAGGTGAGCTAAAAATGCATCAAAATTAACCTAAAATTCTAAGTAAACAAGGGGCAAAATTAATAAAAACTTAGTACCCGAGTTATGGACCTTGTGTCATATGATGTGAGTGATGATGTGGAACAACTATTCTAAGTTTAAATCAAATCCATTTATTAATAAATGAGATAGAGAGAAAAACTTTAAGCTGAAATTCTAAGTAAAAAGGGGGATAATTCATAATATTGTCACAAGAGTTATGATCCTTGTGCCATATGATGTGGGTGATGATAAGGAATAATTATTTCGAGTTTACAGCAGATCTATCAAGTAATTACAGAGATAAAGAGAAAAGAGAGACAGTGCATTAATCTTTAACCATGGTGTGGACATGGAAGGACATCAATGCCAGGGGGAGTAGGATAGCTCTCCATATACTTCGTATAGTCGAGTTAAAAACTCTAAAATATCCTTAAGCCAATATAAGTCACCAAATTATTATGAACAACTTAAATACACCATGGTATATTATCAAGATTGCACAGTATGTCACAGTTTTAAAATAAAAAAACGTGTTGTAACAAGACACGAGATATAAAACATTTTCAAATACCTGTAGAAGGCTTACAATACGTTTGGCAAAGAAGGGTGTCATCTGAGTTGCGTGTCCAAACCCTACACCCTTTAAATCTGCCAACATGATAATTCCAGACACCTGCGTTTCTTCATCCTAGCTCAAATAGAGTATATTTTTACAGATTGTGTATAACAATATATTAACATACAAATATGAAATTCTACTGCTTGCAAAACATTAAGTGAATTTGTTTGTATCTAGTTTAAGGGCCTTTTTACAACAGTATTGTAATGATGGGCATTTAACCAGAAGCTTACCAGTGTTCCTGGATTCTGTACCACTACTAGCATATCCTCAGTAAGTAACTGCCAACTACCTCACATGAATCAGATGGAGGACAAATGGTTTCAGACACAATGTTCTTTAACAGTTGTCTTAAAGAACATACGCCTTGGCCGGGTATGAAATTTAGGACCTAGCGATCCGTAGATCTGCACTCTCCCTACTGAGTTAAGCAGGCGACATAAAGATAGAAGTAATCTAACTATACATAAAAGTGTACAGCAAGACAGAAAATTGTAAAACATTTTGTACAATTAATACAAATTCAAACCTTAAAGATATATCAGACCTTAATTAATATTTGAAAATATGAACAACTACCTCATAGTATTCATGCACAAACAAAATTACCGGTAACATGTTTGCGTGTACTTGTATAAACAGTACCATATGATGGGTTTAAAATAGAATATGTAAAACAAAGTTTAAAGTTGTACCACAGCTAAAAAGACTGGAAGTTTTATTACAAATGACTGTTATATATGACATTTAATTGTGAATGCAGCTCTCACAAACAGTTAGTTTATATATTTAAAGTCAAGTTAAATTTATTTTAGACGACCACTTTGTACATTTAACGTTAGTATCTAAAAAGTTAAAAAAATTTCACAACCATTTAGTACATTTAACGTTAGTATCTAAAAAGTTAAAAATTTTTCACAACCATTTAGTACATTTAAAGTTAGTAGAGCTATCTAAAAATAAACTATTTTAGTGAAAGATGTGCACTGGACATCTTTAATCATTTATCTATTTATTCTGGGTTTAATGTCGCATTGACACAATCATAGGTCATATGGCGACTTTCCAGCTTTGATGGTGGAGGATGACCCAAGGTGCTCCTCCGTGCATTATTTCATCATGAGCTGGCACCTGGGTAGAATCACCAACCTTCCATAAGCCAGCTGGATGGCTTCCTCACATGAAGGATTCAACTCATGCTGTATACGACTGACAGCAAGTAAGGTGTTAGATGTTTATGACTGATGGCAAGAAAAAAGTGTTAGATGTCCATGACTGACAGCAAATAAGGTGTTAGATGTATATGACTGACAGCAAGAAAGGTGTTAGGTGTTTATGACTGACGGCAAGAAAAAAGTGTTAGATGTTCATGACTGACAGCAAATAAGGTGTTAGATGTTTATGACTGGCAGCAAATAAGGTGTTAGATGTATATGACTGACAGCAAGTAAGGTGTTAGATGTATATGGCAGACAGCAATTAAGGTGTCAGATGCATATGACAGACAGCAAGTAAGGTGTTAGATGTATATGACTGACAGCAAGTAAGGTGTTAGGTGTATATGGCCAACAGCAAGTAAGGTGTTAGATGCATATGACTGACAGCAAGCAAGGTGTTAGGTGTATATGACTGACAGCAAGTAAGGTGTTAGGTGTATATGACTGACAGCAAGTAAGGTGTTAGGTGTTTATGACTGACAGCAATCAAGCTGTTAAATATATACAACTGACAGTATGTAAGCTATTGGAGGTCACATTCTAATTTCTAAGTTAAAGGGGCATGCAAATAGAAGCATTTCAGACGTATTTCATAATATCACAAGTTTTAGATAAACTATGTGCATCTTTTACTAAAATATTCTATTACTAGTATATTAAGTGGGTGGGATATGATAATGCATATCTACTGATACAGCTTCAAGCATCTGTGATTTGAGTAAACCACCATTTTTCAAAATAGAGAACATTCAGTTGCTATAACAAAACAGATTAAATTTTGCAAACAAAATTATACCTCGTTCAAATTTTCATAATGGGAAGCCACGGAAAAATAAAAAGATTGATTACATTTTTGAAAACAGAAAAAAATTCTACGATGTAAATTTTAATAAATCTTCACATAACTGTACACTAAGATATTGCCTTTATTTTGGATAAATAAAATATATTGGTCCTAATACTTAATTTTAAGACATTTGCCCATGATTAAAGAGATCAGCTACTTTTAAGCTGATTATTGACCTAAGCTATTTTGTTTCATGTGTTTTATTGGTCATTTTTTTTATCATAAGAAGCAGGTTTTATCAATTAACACAAATGCTGCCATTTATTTGTGGTCTGATTCACTTTTCTGCAGGTCTGATTCAAGCTATATTCTATGTTTTATAAATACATTACTTTAAGCCATCAGTTCCTATTTTCAAACAAGCACATCTACCTTAAAGCTGCCCTAAACCCCTTAGTAAAGCTACAGTCAAACCTGAGCAGGTATTGACCCTACCCTGCCAAATTTCTATATTGATCTTGCGTCTCTTTTAATCTGGACAGTACCATTGACTGTTCAAATGGGTGCTTATCAAACAGATACTAACTGAATGGCGAACAGTGCAGATCTTGATCAGACTGGTCAAATAGGCAGTCTCAGTCGTGTCCAGCATGATAAGGGTTAAGCAGACAGCCAAAGGAGCAACATAGTCTGACTGCTTAAGGCAAAAGTGGCTGCTTAGGACAATTTGAACATACAACAATAAGTCAGTTTGGAAGTTTGTTTGTTTGTTTTGGGTTTAACGCCGTTTTTCAACAGTATTACAGTCATGTAATGGCGGGCAGTTAACCTAACCAGTGTTCCTGGATTCTGTACCAGTACAAACCTGTTTTCCGCAAGTAACTGCCAACTTCCCCACACAAATCAGAGGTGGAGGACTAATGATTTCAGACACAATGTCGTTTATCAAATAGTCACGAAGAACATACACCCCGCCTGAGGATCAATCTCACAACCCCGCAATCCATAAACCAACGCTCTACCTACTGAGCTAAGCGGGCGGGCTAGTATGGAAGTCAGCTGACTGGCTGATTACGGCAAGTGACTACTTAATATAGATGGACACTAAGGCTGGTTCAACTGTTATTTTAACATCTTGATAGCCTAGTGGTAGAGCGTCCGCTTCGAGTGTGGGAGGTTGTGGGTTTGACTTCCAGCCACATCATACCAACAGACATCCCAACTCTCCCGATCCGATCGGGTTTCTCCCGATTCTGGTTGTTAAACCCGATCATCCCGATCAGAAGTCTCAATCTCCCGATTAAAAAACCAACAACAAAACAACATAAACAACAAAAAAAAAACAACACAAAAATTATGAAATAATCCATTTCTTTGCGCCTATCTGATACTGTATCACTACTGACGAGTCTGTAAACAACAGCTTTCAGATATTTTCGCACCTTATTCTACCCGTGCTGATTATTGTTTATTACACGATTTAACAAAGCCAGGTGTTGATTAATGTGTCACAATTGAAATTAAAATCCAGACATTAGATATCTAATTAAATTCAATCAAATTTAGATTAGAAATTATACTGGCTTTACCTTTTTCTGTAACTTTTTGAAATTGAAAGTAGATGGTCGCCGAGTCAACCTGCTAGGTTTTAAAAAACATTTCTCTAAATTATTTTGATAAGAGGAAATGTCATGGTAAATTTTAATATCACTTACTATCAAATGCTGTTAAACTGTCTTTGCATCATAACAATTTGTCAAACACATCCTTTTAACTGGAGATTTAGGCAAATCTACGAAAGTGTAACAATACCCGGACATTCAATTTTGATAACAGAATTTTGATCAATAAAAGTATTTGAGCCAGGGGTTTTAAATACTGGTTGACAGGGATGAGAATCAAACAGTAAATTTTCTATTGCTTGAACTTTTATTCTTTTAGCTATATACATTTTGTTTTTACAGTTCTAACAGCTGTACTGTTTGTCATGTAAAATTCACCTGGGGAGTCTTCTTTCCAACAAAAGAAATAGAAGTGCAGGTTTAATTCTCAGTGTTGTTTTGAATTTAGACACAGTGCTTAAAGTGCCATAACTATTTAATTTTGCACAGAAGGCTTCATGTATTATTGTTCCAAAACATTAAAAATGCATGAATAATAAGATATAGACAAGTGAATTTTTTTAAGGCTAGTGATTTTATAAGGGCAAATAAGTTTATATTATCATTAGATTTGTTAAAAGCTTCGTTATCATGAACATAATTACCGCGGTATAAAATCTCCCACTTGAACACCTCAATCTCCCACTTCGGAAAGCAAAAACTCCCACTTGGCATTCAGAAAAAGTTGGGATGTCTGTACCAAAGACGTAAAAAATGGTACCAGTGGCTCCCTTGCTATGGGCTCAGCATTACAAGGGAAACTGGCTTCTCTTCTCTCATAGCCTTGTGGCAATGGATTGCATCAGGAATGAGGTATCGAGAGTGATTTATATAAGTTGCAGAATTTGCTCCACAACCAGCCTAAAATAAATTAGTATAAACTAAACTGTAATTCTATTGTATACTAGTAATATTGTGCAAAACTTACCTCAATAAGCTTGGATAGTGTCATAAAGTTGGTTTTGAATACATGAGGAACAGGATATTTAGAAGGATCCCATCTACCTACAGAGAGGAAACAGATCGCTTCAGTCAATTAGTCCCAAAGTCAACTGGTAGTGAATCAGCTGTCAGTGTGTCATTGGTATTTTATACATATACAAACTGTTCACTGTATACAAACAGAACTAGCGCTATCACTGAAAGTGACGAATGTACCCCCCCCCCCCCCACACACACGCACTGACACATTACATTGCAATTTGATGCACACAAGATTATATAATTATGTGGACTGTATGATTGTATAGTATAGTAACAAAAAACGAAGTCCCATAACTCTGCAGACTTTTTTTCTGAAAGAACCTAACATGCACAATGCATAACTACTGTTGTTACTGATCATTTGTGTGAAGTTTCATTAAATTGTGTCACGGGGGTGAGGAGAGTTGGTGTGCACAAGATTGTGTCTAAGGACAGACAGACAGACGGTTAGACAGACAGACAACCTGAAACCAGTATACCCCCTCTTACAACTTTGTTGTTCGGAGGTACAATAAAGAAATACAATACTCTCTTTTAAATATCTGTCTATATTTGTTTCATTGGATATAATCAGAAAATGAAAAATGTAAGATAATAACCAAAATATTCTCTACTACATGAAAAGCATATATCTTGCCATATCAAGCAAACAAAATTGTACTCAGCTGGTTATAAAGACAAAGCAATCTTTAATATTTTGTCATATGAAGCAATCAACACTGTACCTGGTCTAAAAACAAGAACCCTTCTTCCAAATTTATCCCTTTGTGGTAATACACCTGTGACACCATCCTCCAAGACGTGCTTCACAGCAGATGGACGCATGTCACTAAACAATTCCTTGTTCTTTTTTTCACATTTTACTTCAAAATGTCTGACAATTTGTTGGAATGCTCTTTCACAGTCAAACTTCTTAGCACGTAGAAATCGCAATAAATATGCATCGTCTGTACGAATGTGTAATTCTGTAAAAGAAGTCTGAATTATTTAAAGCGGCATGCCTCTAAATCGTTCGGCAACAATAAAAATTTTTTTTTTAAATATCTTGAAATAAATGCTATATTTCTTAAGAAGGCTTTAAAACTTAATTACTGACAAACTTTATGATACAGAAACACATGAGAATTTGCTGTTTTTACTACTTTTTACAATGAAGATTGAAAAGTGTTTGTCACGCTTTTACTTTAAGTAAACTGTCTTGCTTATAAATATCTATATTTCGAAGTCATTATTCACTACTTCAGCTATAGTGCTATTAGTTACGACAACGGGAAAATGTCTTTATTGCCGCGGTAGTCCGAGGTTCGATTCCAGACGCGGTTATCTTTTTTTCTTGATTTGGAACTTTTAAAATATTTTAGAAACAAAATTTCATATTCTAATGTTCATAATATGACCAAACTTCAATTTGAAAGAAAGATATTTTTTAGCCAAAGCTGGAGGCATGCTGCTTTAAAAACATACTCAAGGTACTGAATCCTGTTCGTGCCACTTTAATTATTGCCTCAATAACACAACAACACGATAATTAACAAGGAGCTGCGTTCATAAACGCTTGATACCCCTGGTGGCATCCTTGTCGATACAAAGCAACCTAAGTCCAAAACGGGGTCAAGTTCAAGGTCAAGGTCAAACTGAGGTCAGGTGATGTCTGAAGATGAGGAATTGTGACAGGTTACATCTGCATTAGTTATCAAGTCATTCTAGTTAGAGGTATTGATGCTAGACGAAACAGTCCCATTTGGTTAACCTCGTACGGACGGATGGACGAACGGACAAACGAATTGACAGGACAACCACTATATGCCTCCCGCATCAGTAGATGCAGGGGGCATAAAAAACATATATTCATGCAAGATTTAACAATCCTCGCGAAGTTTTTAGGGCAATAACTATCGTCTTAATTCTCGCATCGGTTAATTGGAATTCCGCTTGAATATTGATACATAGTTGTGAGAATTAGTAAAACCTCGCAATGTCGCCCGGTATAAGGGGTTATTTCTTTCAATAGCACCATGGATGAAAATTTCTGTTACAAAGTTAAAAAGGCTAGGGACTGTCATTATTGTTTCGGTGTATTGATACATAATACCTGGGAAGAATTATATTGATCAATTGTCCAGAAATTTTATCCCAAGCGACAGTGCGACAATGCGAGGCTTTATTAATTCTCACAACTATGTATCATTACTTCAGCGGAATTTCAATTTCCTGACACATGAATTAAGAAAGTCATGTGAAAATTAAGACGATAATTATCGACTCAGAAACCTTGGCAGGATTGTTAAATCTCGCATGTATATAATTATGTTTCTGGATAAGGCGACAATGCGATAATTATCGTGTTGTCATGTTGGTGGTCAGAGGCAAGAATTAAGGTGGCACAAACAGGTTTCCGTATTAAACGTACTGCATTTTTCTGCTTATAAACTAAGGTTTCCTCTTTTCCAACATACTGCATAAAACCCTCTACACTGACTCGTAAACATTTAAGGTGATCAATCACATTTAAGTAATACTTTATGACATTTGATTCTTTTAAAATATTCTGCTGAAGGTTTATTTAAGGAACAAAAGGAATCATGACAAAGAATCTAAGCTCTTCATTAGAAGAATAGAATTTATTATTTTTCATTATAAAACATAATTGTTATTACCTCCCTTTAAAATGAAAATATACTAAAAGCCAGGTATTTTCTTTGATTTCAATAAAATTTCTATTTATAAGATTGCATTTGATAGATATTGGGGTATTTCAGCAATAAGAACCAAAAATAAAGTTTTAAATCCTCATGTACTTTTCTAATTTATTTATTTCCAGTCTATCTTGGTTGCGCAATAATTTTACAGACTTGCATTTCTAATAAATTTTGGCTAAATATATAATTGTGAATTCACATTTGTGACAAATATAATATGATAGTTTTTATTCATAATACTCCCTATGCTTAGTATCTTTAACAAATTTCTATGCTAAAACAACTCTATCTTGGTTGGGCAACAAGGAAAGAACAATCAGATTTTAAAGATAACTCCACTGAAATATCCGTAACCCTTGCCATACTGGACACGACTGCTTCTGCCTTTGCGACCAGTGTAGATCATGATCAGCCTGCACATCCGTGCATTCTGATCATGATCTGCACTGTTCGTTATTAAGTCCGGATCTTTTTGGTAACCATCCCTTTTAACAGTTAATGGTATTGTCCAAATTGGAAGATGTACAAGTTCATTATAGAAATTTAGCAGGGTAAGGGTTAATAAGCCCTCAGTATAAATTATAAGTTGCTGAAGTTTCGATTTTTACCTGGACATTTTTCTATTTTTTCTCTAAGAATCTGAATACTCTGACTTCTAGTTTCAGGTGTTTCAAACAGCTCTTCCTCTGCTTTCTTTTGCACTGTTTCGCTCAGAGTACATACGTACGCTTTGTCCTTCTCCTTTGCTGCCATGGGTTACAGGTGGTTTGGAATTGTAATGTCTGAGATTCTTTTTCTCTAGAAAAAAAAATACATGTATAAATTTGAGCAACTTTATACTTACATTGAGCTTATTTAATTTCATTAATCATGCTGCCCAAAGCATGATGCAGTTGTGATAAAATGTGTTTTTATAGGAGAGCAAATAATGAATTTTAACATTTTTTTTCACCATTAGGAAACATTTCAGATTGATAGTTTACTTACTCTTAACTGGAATATCTAAAATACAAAATTCTAACAACAAACAATAAGATATTGTCGGATTCATTTAAGGAATTAAAGACAGACAGACAGACAGACAGACAGACAAATTCTTTATTTCATCTCAGGTACAGAAATAATGTTAAATAATTAATTTATCCATTTATAAAATTTTAAAATGTTATAATTTGATAAAATAAATAAATTACCTGATCCTCAAAAAATTGCAATTAACAGTAATTAGCCATACCCGAAATATTTCACAATTTGATTCCACTAGGTAATTATTGATCTAATTAAAGAAATGTACTTAAATTAATTAGTCATTATTAAAATGTTTTAATCACATTGTTCATAATTTTAATTGGTGATTAATTCTGTTTGATCTTTCTTTGATTTTTTCACCATCAAAGTTAAAAACTGTTTGTTCAGTGTAAGCTGTGTTCAACTCATTAAAACAATTACAATACAAACTGTAAAACAATGGGAAAGATTTCCAAATAAATACTGACCAGACAAAACACCCAAGCCAAAACACTTTGTGACTTTCATAGAAACACATTGACCAGAACTATCAATACACTAGAGAACAAAATTAATATACCAAGCTGAGCTTCATCTGAATACACTAGAGAACAAAGCAATATAATCAACATGGATGTTATAGTAGCAGCTTCAACTCTACGCAATCAGTTGATGGCTCTCCACAACAGTGATAGTACAGTTTCTAAGCTAGGTAAGAATCATTTTATGTTTGTCATTTTTATGTATATGTTTTATGTTCTCATGTTTTCATGTTTCATTTTTTGCTTCTTAAAAATTAGGTGTATCAGCAAGGTACATTTCAATTACATCAATTCATTGTTATTAAATAGTTATCTAGTGTTGTAAACATTTTGATAGTATTTATTTATAATAATTCATGTCTTGTTTTGTCTTTTTCAGAGAATGGAATAACCAGTCTAGGACAGCAGTGCCTGATGTCTGCTATAGAAGATAACCAGTCTCACCATCTACGTCTGCTTCTTCGTCTGTCTGTCACTGAGGGAGTGTGTCAAATGTTTAAACAGTACTCAAAGAAGAAATGGACTGAGGTAAGTTGCTAATTAATTTACAGAAATATTTCACAAAATTCACCATTTTTTTCTCAATAATAAGCTTCAAACAGAATCACAACTGCTTTAATTTTATTAAGACAAGGAACCTCAGTTCTCACTTTGCTTTCTGAGTAAATAATAATTAATGTTACCAAAATTAATACCCATAATTATTTGTTTTAAGTTAATGTTCTATGGTAATGCTCTAAGATTTCTTTGAAAAACTTAATGCATGCTGTTCTTTATTCATTGCAGGTACAGAACACAGCAAGGTCTATCAAATCGAGTATAGAGGGAGACAACAATGAGCAAGCAATTATGACATCATCACCAACAGGGGGCAGCACCATTCAGGACAAGGCTGCAGGAGAGTGGACCAGTGTCTTTTGTGAACTTTCTAGATATGATTGACAATACTACAAATGTTATGCAAGTGCTAAAATGTTATTGACAATGTTAAGACCATGTTTTGTTGAGCATGTATCACATATGTATGTACACATATTTCTTGTTAATTGAAATAAATGTTGAAAGATTATTTCTTGTAAGTTGAATGTTCTAATAGCACCCTCCTCCAACCTGCCACATCCCCTTGTCATGGTAAGGACTAACATGTTTTAAAATAGATGCAGAGACAGGATACCTGATGATTATATCAACTTCTGAAAGCAATTCCAAATAAGGGTAGAATTTGTCCTGAAATCGATTTTGGTGTTTTCCATTGTAAATTGTTCATGACTCGTAATTTTCCTCATAACTTTTGCCATAAAATCTCATTTAGTCCCAATGCTAAAAGCAAAGAACCATAAACCTGGCCTAGCTGAGTGAAATCCCAAAGAGAACACAAGGTGCACAGACAATGCTATGAAACAATCCTCTAATGTTTTATGACTCTAGGTCAAGTACACTTTGAGATAGTTTATGTGAGACACAAACTATTTTTGACAAGGACAATAACACTGTTTTCGCAAAGTGAAATTAAAATGTGTAAACTCAGGTTCACAAATTCACATGCTGGATAATATTCCTTCATGGTTTCACGACTATGTGAAACAATTCTAAGATACACAAACTTTTAATGCCACTTTATCTGTATTTTTCACTTTGTCAAGGACCATTACTCTGGTTAAAATCCCAAACAGAACACCAGGTGCACAACTTCACATGCTATATCACAATCCCCAAATGTTTTATGTTTCTAATAATGTCAATACCTTTTGAGTGCATGTGACAAAACTTGTATCCCATTTATGCATATTTTTTAGAATAAACGGTCATAACTCTGGTATGCCCAAAAGAAATTAAAACCCCTAATGCACAACTTCCTGTGAGGTTTGATGACTCTGGGTCATACTTTTTGAGATAAATGCTTGAATATGGGCCTTTAAACAACCGCTGTCACTCGCATTTATTTACAGTATTGTTCGGGCTTGAAGCCATGAACTCAGTGCATTCCCTTGAAACGGGACCAAAAATGGTTTTATCCAGTGGACACAGCCACTGAGTGGTGTGCAGGGGGAATGCCATTACAGCTACATTAATTTATTTTCAATGGCAGTCTCTAGAAAGCCCATGGTTTCATAGGAAGGGTGTAAATCAAGTATAATTATATGAGGTCTTTCTGGATCACAGTGTTTTAAAAAATGACTTTTAAACCATATCTCTCCCAGAGCATCTTCCATCCTAGTCCAAATAATAGGATGTCTCGGGACAGCGTGATAACTTTTGACTGTTGCTGTCATATCCGTTAGAGGGATGACAACTATAAAATATCAGATCATAAAATAAGTCATCCCAATAAGTCAAATGATTATTTAGGCTACTTCCATCCAGACTCATTCCTGGAATGTGTAAATGCTGCCAGGGACACCTTCCTCTGTCCAAATGGCTCTGTCTGAGATGCAGGGAAAAGTAATTTTCCTATACACCAAAGAAGTGTAGGAAACATTAGTGAGTTAATCACTGTCGTTGTTTTGCTTCTTAAATAGTTTATATATGTACAAAATACCGCGAGCATAGGTTCCACCACTCTAAAGTAATTGCAACTTTGCTCGCGATAAAAAAACGTCTGGATTTAACTGTACGAAATTTGCCTCACGTACAAAAATACCCGATTCGACTCTGTAAAGCATTGTAGGTAGGTATTTCAATGACCTTGACACCTATTGCCAACAAAGCTTTTTTAAGTGGAAAGTGTCTTTAGCTTAGTCTGGAATCAATAAATTCATCCAAAACACTTTGCTTATTAATCTTAATTATATTCTGAATAGGGTGATACAACTTTGCAGAAATTCTTTTTATCCAAAATAAGTTAAAAATTAGAAAAATGTGGCCACTTCCAATAATTCTTTCTTCATCTATATGAAAATTTCTGAGAAACTGCTAACTCTTGGAATAATAAACCATGTCATGCTCAATACCTAAACACATAATTAGAGGAAAAATACAAGAATTAAAATATTTGTCACTGAAATTAATTAGTTACACCATTTTTTATGAAAAATAGTGACCTACAAAATATGGGAGGCGAAAGTTGAAAGTGCTGTAGTTTTTTGTAAAACAATTTATATGGTAAAGTACTGTATTATTATGAAAGATATAATGTTAATGAACACATCTGCATCATCTTCTTCTTTCTTCTTCTTATCGTTCGCAACTACACTGTCAGACCAGTAGCCTCGATGAAACTTGCGGTTTGCCGCAGATCCTCAATGCCTCCATACAATTTCTGGTGGATTGAGGTATCTATCGGCCAAGTCGCAGCTTGCTCCTGGTCATGCCTTTTACATCTGTGAAGTATATGCTCCACAGTCTGATCTTCTTCACCACATGAACAAGTTGGTGATTGTGTCAGTCTGTATTTCTTGTACATGTGAGCATTGAGCTTGTTGTGCCCTGAGCGAAGCCTGGCCATCATCACTTGTTCAGACCGATCAAGGAGATGAAAAGCATCTTCCTCCATCCTTGGTCTCGTTTGTGCCTTGATGATGGTGACTTTCTCCTTGTAACTCACAGGTTCTGTTGGTTGTTCTGACTGAGCTCCTAGCTTAGCCAGTTTGTCTGCCTCTTCATTGCCTGCAAGTCCACAATGGGATGGAATCCACTGAAGTGCTACTTTGCAGGTTATACTCAGGCTCTGCATTCTCCTGGCTAGCTGCGGAGCTTTATTGTTGATCAGAGCTTCCATGACAGACAGTGCATCTGTGAGAAAGACGACTGAGGAGCTTTCTTCTGCCGAGTCTTCAACCATTGAGACGGCCTTCATGAGTGCTTCAGTCTCTGCCTTGTAATTGCTACAGTGTTTTCCTGCAGCTGCATGTAGTGTTTCTCTCTTGCCAGATGGGTATTGAATGAAAACTCCTGCTCCTCCATCTTTGACGGCGCATGTGGCTGATCCGTCTGTATAGACATTAGTCCATGATTCCGGAGGATAGTCTTCATTGATCATAGCAAGTGTGAGGCTCTTCCGAATGCCTTCATCCTCCCGCGGTCAAGACGAGGAACAGCAAGTCTCACAGTCACTGAGGACAGATCATTCGCTAGTGGGTTTATAATGTCTTCACTACCTAGGGGAGTCGTTGTTATGTTCAGCTCAGTTTTGAACTCTCGGTTGAGTTTCTTTGCCTCATGTACGAAGCCGCTACGTTTGAGCTGATTCTTTGTGTAGCCATCTAGCTTGGCTTTCATGGGATGGTCTTGAAAAGACCTGAACTTCTCTGCTTGAAGCAGAACCTTTGCATGTCTTCTGTCTTGTAACGGCTGTGTGCCTGTTAGCTTCTCCATGAAGGAGATTGGTGTAGACTTTGTAGCACCTGTCATGATCCACAATGCTTGGTTCTGAACCTTGTCTAAAGCCTGTTGGTTATTTTTGGCAGTAGTGGACCAGGCAGTTGAGCTATACTCTAAATGGGGTCTCACTGTTCCCTGATATATTGTCTTGAGTATTTGCTTCCCACGTTGTTCCAGCAAGTTTGCGCATCATGGCAAGCTTCCTACAGGCCTTCCCTTCTGCTTGACTGATGTGGGGCTTCCAGGTTAGTCGTTTGTCAAAGGTCACTCCGAGATATTTTGCCTCGTCTGCTTCAATCAGCAAAGTATTTCCCATCTTGATTTTTCCCGCCCTCTGCTTTGACGACAGGGAGAATAGTGTGGTGGACGATTTCTCTGTATTGATTGATACACACCAATCTTCAGGCCAAGCTGAAAGCTTGTTGTTGGCTTCTTGCATCCTGTATGTGGCTGTAGTGGCATGTTCTTCCTTACACCATAACACCAGATCATCAGCGTAGAGAGCAGCCTTAACTCCTGCATCTGCATCATTTTTGCCACCCTTTAAATTACCCTAATTGTTTTCAAAAGGCTGATGATTTACGTTTAAAAATACACTTTAGGATGCTTCAAACGATTGTTTTCATCGACCTTTGTTGACATGACAGACTACTTTTTAGTTGCTATAAATATGAAAATTGCACGGAGAAATCGTGTTCAATTCCTGCCGCACGTGACCCAGTTTCGAAAATGACCTAGATATCATCAAGGTGAACATTCAGATCAATTTTCATGAAGATCCATTGAAAAATATGGCCTCTAGAGAGGTCAAAAGATTTTAATTATTTTAGACCTACTGACCTAGTTTTTGACCGCAGTTGACCCAGTTTCAAACATGACCTAGATATCATCATGATGAACATTCAGACCAACTTTCATACAGATCCCATGAAAAGTATGGCCTCTAGAGAGGTCACAAGGTTTTTTTTATTATTTGACCTACTGACCTAGTTTTTTATGGCATGTGACCCAGTTTCAAACTTGACCTAGATTTCATCAAGGTGAACATTCTGACCAATTTTCATGAAGATCCATTCAAGGGTATGCCCTCTAGAGAGGTCACAAGGTTTTTCTATTTTAAGACCTACTGACCTAGTTTTTGATCGCAGTTGACCCAGTTTCAAACTTGACCTATATATCATCAAGAAAAACATTCAGACCAACTTTCATACAGATCCGAAGAAAAATATGGCCTCTAGAGAGGTCACAACGTTTTTTCATTATTTGACCTACTGACCTACTTTTTGTAGGCACGTGACCCACTTTCAAACTTGACCTAGATATCATCAAGATGAACATTCAGACCAACTTTCATACAGATCCCATGAAAAATATGGCCTCTAGAGAGGTCACAAGGTTTTTCTATTATTTGACCTACTGACCTAGTTTTTGATGGCATGTGACCCACTTTCGAACTTGACCTAGATATCATCAAGGTGAACATTCTGACCAATTTTCATGAAGATCTCATGAAATATATGGCCTCTAGAGAGGTCACAAGGTTTTTCTATTTTTAGACCTACTGACCTAGTTTTTGACCGCACGTGACCCAGTTTCGAACTTGACCTAGATATCATCAAGATGAACATTCAGACCAACTTTCATACAGATCCCATGAAAAATATGGCCTTTAAAGAGGTCACAAGGTTTTTCTATTATTTGACCTACTGACCTAGTTTTTGATGGCACGTGACCCACTTTCGAACTTGACCTAGATATCATCAGGGTGAACCTTCTGACCAACTTTCATGAAGATCTTATGAAATATATGGCCTCTAGAGAGGTCACAAGGTTTTTCTATTTTTAGACATACTGACCTAGTTTTTGATGGCACGTGACCCAGTTTCGAACTTGACCTAGATATCATCAAGGTGAACATTCCAACCAATTTTCATGAAGATCTTGTGAAATATTTGGCCTCTAGAGAGGTCACAAGGTTTTTCTATTTTTAGACCTACTGACCTAGTTTTTGACGGCACGTGACCCAGTTTCGAACCTGACCTAGATATCATCAAGATGAACATTCTGACCCACTTTCATAAAGATCCCATGAAAAATGTGACCTCTAGAGTGGTCACAAGCAAAAGTTTACGGACAGACGCACGCACGGACGACTGACGACGGACACCGCGCGATCACAAAAGCTCACCTTGTCACTTTGTGACAGGTGAGCTAAAAATATTCCAACAATAATTAACAGTTTCTTTTTTTTATTTTTGTCAAAATATTTGACAACCTCAAATGAAATCTAAATCATCATTCTGCTTCATTGAACTATCTTACTTTTTTCAAACGGTCTGTTTAATTTAATAAAAGCGTTATCGTTCCAAACTTTGTAACATTTCTTACTTTGAAGACCATTATGTTTTTTGAATAGTTCGACTACGCTTTTAGCAATGTATTTTTTTTATGTCACACACTGTAAATTGCATGCTAGCAAACTTTCATTGTCCTTGAACAACAAGGCTAATTTTAACATCAATAAAATATTTTACTTTGTAGTTATCATTATCAAATGTACTTTTATTTTTTTTCAATCACTGGACATCAAACAAAGGGATTAAAATATTTTTTTTAGTTTTGTAACTATTATTAATCATCAAAGTCACATTTTCAATCATTGAACAAACAAATGGATTAACACATAACCTTGTGAATAACTTACGTTTAAAGTTTATGGTCATCTCTACTAACAAACATCATAAAATATTTCTTTAATGTATTAACCTAATTATAATACATGTATATGAAATCATTCATAACTATTCAACCCCCTTTCCCCCCCCCCCCACACACAAAATAACCAACATTATAATCATATTTAATAATAAAAACAAATAGGGGGTGAAAAGTCTTCATATGCTATAAAACACCAGACTTTTCACCACCGAATTGGGGGTGAAAAGTCTTGGGAGGAAAAGTCTTGGGAGGAACAGTCTTGGGGGTGAAACGTCTGACATCCGTTAGGATACTCAGGCCTCGACCTTAGCGGTGGACCGTTGGACCGACGCAACCAAAATATCGGCAGGCCCACTAACTATCAAAAGTTGGGTAGACCGACGGTCAACCAATTTTCAGTCACGGTCTGCAAATAAAATAAAACCCTTAAAAGTGAAAAATAGGGGGGGAAAATCGTACCCATATCGGCGAATTCACAAAACGAAAGTTGATTTTGCCTTAAGTACGGCATTCTACGGTTATAAGCATTGGCGAGTTAAAGTCAGGATAGCACGAATGGACTACTCCACCGATCGGGTGAGTGGTTTTTACGTGGTAACTTTACCAAATTGAGAAATTACATCAGGCAAAATTTCCTGCATTGACTGGAATTTACCCGCAAATCGTAAAAATATCAAAACGTCATGCTGGTAATTTTCCATTCCACAAGCATGTGTGCCCTATCGTAACATCTAATTTACATCGTGGTTACTTTTGACACAAAAAACGCGCGTAGTGCATTCATTTTGTAATATAATCGCTTCAAATTTT
This sequence comes from Mercenaria mercenaria, assembly GCF_021730395.1. Lineage (NCBI taxonomy): Eukaryota > Metazoa > Mollusca > Bivalvia > Venerida > Veneridae > Mercenaria > Mercenaria mercenaria. Next base: position 50,516,251 of record NC_069371.1, read on the forward strand.
CAACATTGCTTGAGAACTAATGCAGTTTGAAATCTGTAACAATTTTAATAAGATATCAACAGGAATGTAGGCAAAATTCTTTAAAAACGATCAAATTTTCATATAATGTTTTGTAAAATTTCAAACAGCGCGATCTTGATTATTTATTTCTTTCTTAAAGTAAATAAACGGTACATACTATGATAATAAAATTCAGACTTTTGACCAGAAAGTACAAAAGACACACAATTAAAAAATCTTAAATAATGAAAAAGCGGCAGCAATTTAAATACATGGAGTAAAACGATTTTTGGCAGACAGATTTCTGTTAGCGCGGCAGGATAGGTTACGTGACCTCATGAACGTAAACAGAAATGTGGTTTTAAAATAAAGCAGTATGATGTCGTTGCGGGTTTTAATAAGTTTTAAATGATTCTTTGTACATGTATTTTTTGACACAACACTTTGTTAGATATTCTTCTCAAAGAATAATGTAAATTTCTTGAGGGCAAATAGGTCACAGAGGTAGGACGTCCACTATCATCGTTCATGGTTTGACACATTTACATGTCAGTTTATTCGGGATATTGCACATTCGCTTTTCAAAAATTAAAGAAAAACTTTATTACTGATTTCTTCTCAACAATTAAAGGAATCAAGAAAGTACGATCAGACAGTGATGTGTCACATGGCGCGAAAACATGACGTAATGCCATGACAATCTCGGGGAAACTATACCGCTTTGATCTCCACTTCAGTTGCCACAATAACCGACACACTTCTTCTAGCTCTTTGAGGGGGTGTTAATTGATGATGAAAACAAGGCCAATTACTTAGTTTATCATCAGAATGATTACCGATAATTGTTGATGTTTTTTTTTCACTTTCAACACGGGTCGGGAGGATGATGATTATTGTGTCCATATTTTGGGACACTTTTCAAAATAATTATTTTTCGGGATAACAGATTGCTACAGTCTTCCATTTTTATTTATTTTAGAAATAAGTCCTGTTTCTTTGAGTCATACGAAGTTATGACGTCTACAACATCACAATTTATGTGATAGAATTGGAGGTCCACTAAAGTCTGGGCAGGTCTACTAGATTTTAACAGTTGGTGGACCTGCTGGCAACTGCTGAAAAAAGTTAAGGTCGGGGCCTGATACTGAAATTCTGAATGTTGAATGAAAATTACTAGTTTTTCACGACTAAATGGTAAACATGTTGATCTATTATTGTTTCTAAAATGGCACACAGACATTTACCTGTTCACCATGTTCACTGGACTCACCTTATCAATGTCAACGTTTAACTGGAAAATGGCGTTTCCTTATAAAAGGGAGCGTACTCGTAAATAAGCATTGCACGGTATCACAATCCTAGCTGGTTACAGAACACCAATTATTTTCCCATACACTTCCAAGTTTCAAGTTCAAGTTTTTTTTCCACATCAGAGCATATAATATGCATGTGATGGTAACTTACATGGCTGACCAATCAGAATTGACAAATATTATATACCTTATTCCTAGGTACTGTATACATCTGACCAGCTAAGATGTAGCTTTCTTCTGTATTATTCTGGTTTAGGTCCACTTTAATCATACAACTACGTGCCCTATGCAAACTCTTGGTTCTATATATAATCATAAACCTAAATATGCCTGTATAGAGATCACTACATATTGATCAGGCTTTATTAGATATATCTAGACAAACATATAGTACGACTGTGTCTAGTTTCTGTGCTCAGTATCCAAATATTTTGATTTGTATAACCCCACAGAACTACCAAATTCACGTGAATTATTTCTGTTGATGAAATATCATATCAGCAAGATATTAAAACAAAAATGTCGGATTTTTTTACCATAACGTAGGTCCACAGTGTACATTTCTGTATTAAACTTGATTGTGGTGAAATTGTTCATACAGTCAAATTTATGTTATAAAGACCATCTCCGAATAAGTACTACTAATATAAAACCTTCTTATTAAGGTACCTTTTTCTCTCCCCCTTTACTATAAACAGTGTAAATTTACCTGAAATGAGAGACCATCTGTCAACTATTTAATAAAAAAAATAATTTCAAAAGGTGATTTTTAAAATCATGTTTGACTGGTTTGTCCTGAATTGTCTGGCATGTAATGAGATTAAGTGATACTGCCTGTGTAAATCGTGCGTAGTGTCAGCACGTTATTGAACAAAGTTAGGGGTTTACAGTGGTGCGACGTCTTGGGCGAAGTAGACGTCAACCACCGTCCTAATATTTCGACAAGCAACAACGAAGCTTGATCATAAAAATGAAATTATTACTAATTCGATCCCAAGTCGAAAATCTGGATGCAAATTGTAGAGGCAAAAGTGACAATTAAGAAGGCGACGGTGACACCATCGATTAATTCGAATCGATTTTAAAGGTCCATAATGCTTAAGAACTTTATCTTAAAAACAAATAAAACAGCTTTCCAAATAGATATTATGCATATGTACATGGTCAGAAAAGCACTACTTTTAATATTGAGCATTAACTGCCATAAAGGGAGGTAATAAAAAGTAATATTTAATAAAAGATTCATCAGTAAAGACAAATGTAAAGGAAGTAATTATCAGAAATAGGATTTATCAAGATATTAATATGTTTTATGGTCATAACTGACAATGTGACAGCCACAGCCACATTTTAAACAAATACAATGATATCAAAATAAAAAGAAGAGTTTTTGTATATATTTCTGGTTAGGTTTAACATCACACTGACAAAAGTATATGTTATATGGCGACGTTGTAATTTTTGAAGGCGGAGGAAGGCCTCGGATGCCTTTCCGAGCATTATTTTACCACGTGTTGACACCTGGGTAGAACCACAGACCTTCCGTAAGTCTGCTGGATAGCTTAACTTTTGGCCACGGTGGTCCCTCCGTCGTTGTGTAAACTTGAGAGCTATTCACTACATATACATCGCAGCAGATGAATCAAATGAAATATTTTACAACAACAACAACTACATATTCTGTCGGCATTAGGTGGATAATTCGGTGGTATCCGTTATTCTTAAAATTTAAGATAATAACTACCCAGCATAAAATGATAACATTTCCATTAATGCGATTCCAACTGTTTGTTTCAGAGCAGCGAAAAAACTTGATAACGATTTCTTTTAAGGAGCAATATAAATTCGGGGTGCAGAAATATATAACACAGTTATATAATTTTCATTTCAATTACAAAATAAAACATTTAGAATTATCATTTCTTTGCACTCCAAGGGTTTGTTTTTCGCATTCCATAGACCAAGAGCATGCACGTAACGTAAACGGGAACTTTTGCGTAAATTGGGTTTGGCTTGCGGGAACGTAGACAACTGAGGCGTCAACCACTAATGTGTTGTGTTTAAAGAGAATATCGATATATATGATATGTACATAGATATAGTAAAAAATGTCTAGCAACTTGTTTAAGTTGAGTGGTTGTCAATATTGAAATGGAACGGACTATCAAATTGGAGGCTTTTCCGGTGGAAAACTGTCTTTCGAAAACTTCACAGAACCTTATTAACCCCTACTTTTTTAAATGTTGTATTTTTGAGGATAAAGATATTAGCTTAGTGTATAAATTGAACATACGACTCCTGCATGTATGTTAGGACTGGTGTTCTACCAACTTAGCTAAACAGACATTACTCAGAAGCCTAGAGTCACTGCATAATTATGATCTTCATGATTTTATTTAAAAGTATCCATGCGACAAAATGTTGGGACAAACAAAGAAATTTTATTTGCTTACCACTCTCGGCAGTTTTTGTCCACCATTGCAGTTGGCGTGCCTTCACTTTCAAATTTATAAACAAACCAGATCGGCATTTACAATTTGTAAAGACCTCAACCACAGTGAGTCCAGTCGCGGGAGGAGCAAAGTTGGCATTTAAAGATAGGTTATTACTTAATACAGGTTAACCTGTTCTAAAAGTACAGAAATCAGTAATAGAAAAATGTGGTTGCTTAAGACAAGTGGCTGCCTAATAGAGGTGACCGCTTACAGTTTCGACTGTACTTCAGTCGGTAATTTGAAGGTATTGTATGGTAACTGATGAGGGTTAATCTCCTTAATTTCATTTTTTTTGGCAAACGATGCAGTTATGACAGTCATAAAATAATGCTGGGAATTCATCTTGAATGTTAGGCTTTATAATTAACTATAAAAATTTTCAGGCATCATCCCACGACCATAACATTTCATTTTTATATATAATCTAATCGTATGATGTAACGTAGGTTATTTACAGAATTAGTGTCATGTGCGTTTTATTTATTTACTCGAAATTTCGGGGTACAAACTCGAAATTTCGAGATATTTAACATGAAATGTCGACTTTGTATCTTGGCCTTTTTTATCCGCAAAATTTGAACGTATGTCCGTTTGTCAAAGGCCAAAATGTAATGAATGACTTTTGACTCTTCGAAGTGGAATCATCTATCTATATATGATCCATATCAATATATTATCCATATATTGTACCCAACATGTAGCGACTTGAACATATACTACCATACATCATTGTATGACTTACCCCATAGCCTCTAGAGCTACTCCGGTTTTCAAACTGTATCCAGGATATTATACCTTCATTTACATGTATAGTATGTTCGGGTGGTAGGGGCTCAAACTAGGTCGAAAACCTTCCAGATATGGTCAAAATAGTGAAATATTCTAAGTTTGAATACTTCCCGTCATCTTCTATGACCTCTCCTCAAAATCTAGATTGATCCAGATACCCAATCTTGGTCAGACTCATTACTACAAGTTCATGTAGGGTTTGTCTATACTTCCATATGGGCTCGAACTAGCTTGAAAACCCTCCAGACTTAAACATGTTCAAATAGTGATATTTTTATGAGCAAACGCTGCCCGGTCATCTTAATCATACGACGCTGCGGAGCTACCCGGTGGATACACCAGGTACCTATAATCTTGGCCAGGACCTATATATCTTGTACCTTGAAATTTCGAGTTAATAAGTCGAAATTTCAAGTTACTAAGTCGTAATTTCGAGATACACAACTCGAAATTTCGACTTGGTAACTCGAAATTTCGAGATACGTAACTCAAAATTTCGAGATATTAACTCGAAATTTCGTATTAGTAACTCGAAATTTCGTGTTAATAGATAACATACACCTGGCACTAATGCTCTTTCGCAGATGATTGACGTAATAGTAAAATGTCGATTGCATGCATGTAATTATTAGTACATATAGTATAAATGCAAATTAAGATTTTTCTGTAAAGGTAAAAAAAATCAAGCACTTTACCTTACCTTTTTATTCGCGTAATGTGTTTGCTGTCATGTTGGGAAGTTTTGTAACAGTTTTTTGCTAAGAAAATTCAAACATGCAATATAATATCTTTGAATATCGTAAAATCTAATCCAAACATACACAACAACTATCATGAATTATCATCGAAGTACTTTGTATCCCCAATAGCAAACATTTGAAAGATAACAACTTTGAAGCATTTTATAACATGTTTCCACTTATACTTCGACAAATTTTTTTTGCACCTATCTGAGATATGTGTACGTTTTGTCACAACTCACTGTTTTGATGAATTGTGTGGTCTCCGTGGCTGAGCGGTCAAGGTCGCTGATTTTGAATCACTTGAGCCTCGATCAACGCTGTTGGTTCAAAACCTCACATAGAATACAGAATACTTTCATGTGAGGAAGCCGCTCATCTGGTTTATGATGGCAAACCGGTGACTCTACCCTGGTTCCAGCCCTAGTTAATCCAAATAATTTGACGTCCGAACTGATTCTGAGACATTATAATAAATATTTTGGTAACCGCGCTATATCATAGTATATGTATGCGCGGTAGGTTGAATCGCGCTAACCACGTGAAACGTCATGATTACCTCCTTTATTTCATTAGCGCCATTTGCACCCCGGAAAATGAAAAGAAGTCAAGGTCAATATTTTCGTTTACAGCGGCATTTGAATTAACTCGAGTTGAAATAACGCAAAGTATTTCAATATTCATTCAGGAAAAAATAAAAGATAACGTTTTTACTCGGGAAATACTGTGGAATCGGGAGTCAATTAAGTGAATAGATATTCGGATAACTCGCTGAGATACCGAGTTGGAAATAGATCTGTTAACTGAAGAACGCATTTTTGTAATCTTTAATTAAATACAAAAAGTACTGAATGGCTGAATTCTCTAGCAAAGTTTTGGAGTATGAAAGATTTGTAAATGAAAAGTTAAAAGAAGATCTGAGATTAATTCTGGAACAAAGGGATAAATCTTACGGACAAATTGCAGAATATTTGCAGCTTAAAACAACCATTGAAAAAATAAAAGAAAGCAAGCAAACTGAAGGTTTAAAGACAAAAGTTGATATTGGATGCAATTTTTATGTTCAAGCGAACATTCCAGATTCTTCAAGAATCTATGTTTTCATAGGATTTGGGTTCTTTTTAGAAATGACACTTGATGAAGCACTAAAGTTTATAGGGAAAAGGACCAAATTACTGAATGAGCACACTGATAGACTAACAGATGATGCCGCTAAAGTGAAGGCAAATATACGGCTAGTCCTTGAAGGTTTAAGGGAATTACAACAAATAAATAATGAACCCGAGACACAAAGAAGAGAGATGTAAGTATTAGTAATAATTTATAGTATTTTCCTTAACCATTCAATCAGTGTTCCACATAATTTTCATTGGGGTAATTTCCCCCAGTCTTGAAAACATTGGGGTAAATTGGAAAATACATATGTATGAAAAGGTCACCGTTGGTGGTAATTGAGATGTTTAAACTATATGCCAGACAGAGACAGTGTTTTGAATATAATATCCATATAATAAATGTCACCTTTGTTGTCCCATATATTTTCAACATTGTTTGCTTTGCAAATAGTACCGTTAATTGCTACTGACATTAAGAACTTTAAGCCATGGAAACAAAGTATCCGTCTTTCATTTGTTGTTTTTTTGCACCAAACAAGTTTTTTTAAGCAACTACAAACAATGACAAAAGGTTCTGGATGTGAAATTCAGCTGTTCAAAAATTGAAAGCATGCTCGCATTTTTTATATGTATTGAAAAAAAAAACGGACATATTTTGTGATGGTGCGTGTGTCCATACATCCGTCTGTCTGTCTGTCATATTTGATGTTTAGACCGTAACTTAACAACCATTCAAGGTAATGACTTAAAACTTTGAAGACGGCGGTGAGATGATATAAAGAGCACTTGAACCAGGTCGGTAGGTCAAAGATCTTGAGGTCACAAATGGAGCTCAAATGTCAAGTTTGACCCTCTGACATTTCGTGTCTGGAGCGTATCTTAATAAATATTCAAGTTATTCACTTTAAACTTGGTATACAGGTAGCTGGTGATGAAACAACATGTAGAACACAGGAACTAGGTTGCTAGGTCAAAGATCAAGGTCACAAATGGAGCTGAGAGGTCAAATTTGTCCTTCATTTTTCATGTCCGGAGCATTTATTACTTAATAACCTTTCAAGGTATTGACTTCAATCTTGGCATTTAGGTAGCAGGTAATGAGACAATCACAATGTGCAGAGTGCATGAACCAGGCCTGAAGATCAAAGGTCAAGGTCACAGCAAGGTCAAACAGAGCTCCAGATAAGCTGCGTATTTATGCAGTTAAAGTTGCAGAAAACCCTATTGGATTCATACAGTGTGTGTACTGAAACGTAATTAGAATTCCTAATACCCAATTTATTAAAAATCACTTGTGTATCTCATTTTCCATATTATAAAAACGGGTACGAGACTTTAAGGCTAGACAACAGACTGGTTGTACATTATGGCAAAACGGTATACCTGTATATCAGTAAAAGCACAGGACCATTCAGTATGATCAGTGTTATTTGGACGCTTTGAAAACAAAAAAATTATGCTGATAAACTGACACTTCGCAGAAAATCATTGTTGCAGCACAAACAAACAGAAGGACATTTTGTTGTTCAGCAAAAACAGTTTTGTTTGTGATAAATAGTGCTACAAATACTGGCCAACACCTTACGGAAGAGCACATATTGCGGTGAATACATTGTTTAGATCTCTGACTGCATTTAAAGTGCCAAAAATATGATGATACGAAAGTTTCCCAGAAAACATTAAACGATCACGACGATTGGAGAAAAAAATATCATTGGTTAAAATAACACATAATTAGAACTATAAATTAAAATACACATGTTTACCTACCTGATGGGCATGTACAAAAATAGTCAAACCTGGTAATGATAAATGAATGTTTCATCCAGTACAATTTAGCCACAAAAAAAAACAACAACTAAATTGTTCGTACGAGATTGGTGAAATACCAAATTGGTTTTAGCAAATACCCAAATACTTTTGAAAAGCTTTGGTAATAATATCATTTTTACCCAATTCAGATTTTCAGTACCCATTTCAGACAAAAAGTGATGGGTAAATACCCAATTCCACCGAAAGCTTATCTGAAACTCTTGTCAAATCTGTCTTTCATATAATTATTTTGTGCCTAGAGCATGGCTTAATAACCAGACTTGGTGATTACTCTGTTTTATAGTTAAAGAGAAATTAATAAAACATTCAAAGTGTTACTTGGTTTCCCAAGGTTCATAATATTTTATGAGTAAATAGTAAATAGCATCATTGCTTCTATTTTTCTTGAGGAAATCATTGAATATATATAGAAGTAGATGACCCCCTATTGTTTTTTGGGTCGGTAAGTCAAAGGTCAAGGTCACAAGGATCAGAACATTGAAACCTATTTCTGTATGGTAGCTTGAGTTCCATTCAACACTGAGACTTCCAACTTGAGGGCATGACTGGGCTTACAAAGCAGATGACTGGTATGATTTTTGGGGTTAGTAAGTCAAAGGTCAAGGTCACTGGGGCATGAACCTTGAAAACAGTTTCTGCTTAATATCTTGAGAACCACTTGACCTTGAAACTTGAAACACGACAGCATGATATGGATAATGAAGTAGATTACCCTCCCGCCCAAAACCCACCCCCTTCCATTGTTTTTGGTGTCAGTTGGACAAAGGTCAATGCCACAGGGACTGAACATTGAAAACTATTTCTGCACAGTAACTTTTAAAATTTAGAACCACTTGACCCAGAACCTTCCAAACAGCTCTCTGTTAAAATTTATATAGATCTATATTTATATTTTTGTTCACTAAATAATGAAGAGTAATGGCTTTCTTGGTTTATTTTCAGATTTTAATTCAGTCCACAGTGGAATTTCATGGCAAAAGACATCATGATGGAATACCATTGCAAAACGTGGTTAAGTACGAAAACCTTGACCAAAAACTGTTCATCAGGGAATACTGTGGCATAACAGCTGTTCACAATGGAAGACCATGGCAAAATATCATAAACAGTGGACCAACATGGCAAAAGACAGTTCAAAATGGAAGAAAGACAGTTCACAGTAGAATACAACATTTGGCAAAAAAAAAAAATCCAAAAACAGTTGACTTAGACTAAGACGAGGATGTCCATAGACAGTCCATTGCTATAATTTTATGACTTAAATTGAAGAGTAAATATTGCTGTTTGAAGACATTATACAATCAGTTTTAAATTTCCCTTGTCTTGCAGTTTGCCGCTGAAAGATATCATGATCTGATTTAATGATTTTCAGGGTAGTCATGACCCTTGGTTTGTCAAATTCTTTGATATCTTTGTTGCTTCTCCTATACCACGGTTTGAAATTCCGCTAAATTTCACAGGATTTGCCACTGCCAAGCCTGGTTGTGTATTTCATTGGGATGTTATGGTTCAGTGATTTTCCCTGGAGTTATGGCCCTTAATCTGTGGCATTTTACAATTTGTACCTATTAAGTGGTCTGAAAGACAGTCTGTAGTTTTAAGTCTAATACCCTGCAAAATTAACAAAAAAAAAACACAAATTCAGAACATAAAATATTGCATTTCCTTTGCATCTAGATGGATCCAGTGTTGTAGAGGCTTATTTAAATGCTATATATTTTGATGTGCAGTGCAAAATTAGAGGGTTTAAATCTTAATAGAATTTGTATGAATGTTTGTCTCTGTAATGCCTCAAACTCTTCTACATGAATTCAGCCGGCCTGCTCAGCTCAATAGGGAAAGCGCAGATCTGTTGATCATGTGGTCGTGAGTTCGATCCCCTGGTGAGGCGCATGTTCTCCATTGAGGTGCATGTTTTCCATGACGATTTGATAAAAGACAATGTGTTTTAAATCATTTGTCATGGCGTTAAACCCAAAACAAACAAATCTACATGAATTCTGGTCAGAATGTTTATCTTTATATGATCTAGGCATGGACTTCATTGGTGAGCAGTTAATGTCTTTGACTGTGAATTAAATGCCCCTCTGCAATGTGAGTTTTAAACTATATTCAGGTGTAGAATTCTTTATGTGAGGAAGTCATGAAATCAATCTTGCATTTGAAAATATGCCATTTAAGGACAGAAGATAGGTCACTGCCAGATTTTAGAGAAACCTTGTTAAAAATCTAAAGGTCACACTTGCTACCAGATCTGCACTAAATCTTATCAGAATGTTAATCTTTATTATGCTCCCCCAAGGAGGGAGAGCATATTGTCACCACCTTGTCTGTCCGTCCGTACGTTCGTCTATCTGTCACACTTCTTGTCTGGAGCATGACTCAGAAAGTATTGAAGATACTAAGGTGTAACTTAACACATTGGTAGAGTTCAGTGATAAGGAACCATAACTAGGTGTTCCCATTTTTGAATTATCTCCCTATTTGTCAAAAGCTTGTCCAGAGCCCAAGTCTAAAACTATGAAAGGGATTGACTTGATACTTTATATATTGATAGAGGTCAATGAGAGGAAGTGCAATGTCAAAGAACCATAACTAGCTGACCCCATTTTTGAATTATCTCCCTTATGTGACAAGTTTGTCCAAAACGTATTTTGAAAATTAAAAGAAGGAATGACTTGATACTTCAAACAAATATAGAGGTCATTGAAAGGAAGTGCAGTAACCAGGACCTGTAACACTAGCTGACCCCATATTTGAATTATCTCCCTTTATGTAAAAAGCTTGTCTGGAGCCTAAGTCCAGAACTATGAAAGGGATTGACTTGATATTTAACTTATAGATAGAGGTCAGTTAAAGGATGTGCTTTGTCAAAGAACCATAACTCAAGCTGACCAAATTTTTTAATTATCTACCCTTATGTGAAAAATGCTTGTCCAGAGCATAACTTGAAAATTATATGAGGGATTAACTTAATACTTTACATATTGATAGAAATCAGTGAGTGGGAGTGCATTGTTAAAGAACAATAACTTACCCTGTTTTGAATTATTTCCCTTTATGTATGAAAACTTTTCTGGTGTATTACTTGAAAGTATTTTGATTCCACACCTCATGTTTTTATCTCGATGTAAATGAGATGTGGAACCAAAATATGTAGTTCTGTTTGGCGCCATATAGCCTATACTGTGTTGGTGCGCCGTAAAACCCAAATAAATAAATAAATGATTGACTAAATACTTGACACATTTATAGAGGTGGGTGACAAGAAGTGCAGCAACTAAGAACCATAACTGTAGCTGGCCTCATACTTTAGTTACCTCCCTTTGTGTAAGAAACTTCGTCTAGAGCACTTTCTTCTAACTTTAAATTCATATAGAGCACATTGCGTGGGTGTACAGTACATATGAACAATAACTAGATTACCCTGTTTTTATTATCTCCATTATCATTATACGTATTAAAGATTGTCCAGTGAATAACTTGAAAACTATACAAAGGATTGCTTTTATACTTAAATTCTTTGAGAGGAAGTGCAGACCCTGTTTTTGAATTGCCCCCATTTTTAAGCTCACCGGGTGAGCTTTTGTGATCACCCGTCATCCGTCCGTCCATCCACAATGTCTTGTGAACACGATAGAGACCACATTTTGCAATTGATTTTAATCAAACTTGCACACAACTTGTATTGGCATAATATCTCGGTTCCTTCTGAAAACTTTCCAGAGAACTGGCCAGATCCCATCATGTGTAATAGAGTTCCTTAAAGAGCCAGATTTTGCTATTTTGGCATTTGCAACCATTAGAGACTTCATTTATGGTTTGATTTGATACAAACTTGCAAAATATCTTCAACAACAATAGATCTTGGATTCCGTGATGAATCCGTCAGATGCAATCATAGGTTCCGGAGTTACGGCCCCTTATTGACTCCTGAAAGAGGGAAAAGCTTGTTAACACTCTTGAGGCCCCATTCATGACCCTAGCTTCATGAAACTTAGTCAGAATGTTTATCTTGATGATTCCTAGGCCTAATTTGTAACTGGGTCATGTGGGGTCAAAATTAGGTCACCTGCTTAAATCAAAGGAAAAGCTTAACACTCTAGAGGTCATATTTAAGACTATCTTCATGAAACTTGGTAAGAATGTTTATCTCGATGATTCCTAGGCCAAGTTCGAAAGTGGGTCATGTGGGGTCAAAAACTAGGTCACCAGTCAAATCAAAGGAAAAGCTTGAATGTTTATCTTGATGATTCCAAGTTTAACAGGTGAGCGATATTGGGTCGTCATGACCCTCTTGTTGGATATTTGCTTCATGTAGCACTGATTGCCTTGTTTAATCTCGGTCAAGTTTTCAAAGTAGATAATCTGGAGTCTAAAACCATGGGCAAATCATAGAAATGGTTTGTAGAAATTCCAGAGGTCACATTTTGTATCTGATTAATACCGGCAAGTTACATACTTGTTACATAAAATTTAGGTTTTATGAGAGCGAAACTATGAAAAAACTAGGTCACTATGCAATTGCATTGATTTTTCAACATTACAGACCATATTTTCTAACTGATGCACAAGAAACCTTGTCTTAATACCTGTCGTTATGAAGTCTAGGCCAAGTTCGAAACTTGGCCATCTCTGGTAAAAAAATTACAGTCAGTATAAACCACATTTAAAGGATTCAGTGCAGAATCAATTCACAATTTGTAAATTTCTAAAACGAGCTACATTCGTCTAATCTCTTTAATAAGCACCACCAAAGGAGTATCCATTGGTTCCTCGATTTTATATTAAAAATACCCAAAAAAGGTCTAGCGGTTTTGCCCATTGCAGATTTTAGATTTACGTTATTCAAAATTGGATATTACAAGTAGAATTTTAAAAGGGACATTTTTGTGAAAGGTTTTGTTATTATACACATTTTATCGTTAAATAAATTATTTAAATAGAATTAATTGTTTTGTTAGTCTAACCTAAATCAGAGGTGTTCAAGTGCCTTAAATCTGTCCTATTTTGCTTATTGTTGGGGGTTAAATTACCTAATTATTCGCAGAGAACCCACCTTTAACTACATGTACTTCTAAAATACTTGGTGTTTGTTTGCATTCTATACTTGACCACTTTTTGGGGATGCTTGAGCTAAAAATAGAAGGAACATGTTTAAAAAACTTCTTATGACCCAGTGAATGGAAGTTCACCAAACTCTGTCAGAAGTATCCTTTGCATTTGCTGGTATGAATTTGGTTGAAATGGTCAGCTTGACTGCATTTAGGGGAAAATATTGAAGTAAAATTATCAATCTGTATTTTTGGCTAGTTTATGATTCACCATAATGCAGAGAGCTCGTGAATACGGAAACAAACCACTAGGCTGATTATAAAGAATATGTCTAAAGTTTACAGATGTTAAGTTCGTATGATCACAAGATGTTCATAATGAGCTCCTGGGATCGTTGGATATATGTCGCCCATACGTTAGATCTTAGTATACAATTTCTTTTAATTGGATTTCTGTGAAACTTCATATACATGATCAACATCGAGTATACATTGAAGTCCATCTTTGAAATTGGAAAATTTCTTCCAAGAAGATTTTTATAACACATATATTCATGAAATATGCCTACTGAATACGGATATTAAGGTCGTAATGTTTATGTATTTATCGCTCATGAAACTCGTATTCAGATAAGTTTTATTTGGATATGCAGCGATTCCGTTGTGTCGTCGGAATAGAATATCAAATACCCGTTAAAGTAGTTACGCCATAAAAAGACAAATAACAGTTGACAAGATGTTCCAATGATAGAAGGTTAAAGATACTTTTGCGTTGCAAAATATAGGTGACGTTGAAATATTTTTCTTTTGAAGCAGATAGAACCAAAGCGTATCAGTCTCTTTATGAGAGATAATGAAAAATACAACCCCTCTTACTCCCCCAATGGATCTGAAAGGAATCCATGATTTCCAACAACCAGAAACATGATATATAATAATGAGTTCAAAAATGAGGCGACCTATATAGAAAATCTGACAGCTATCTATTATTGGCTTGAGGAATATTCTTCGGTATGTTTTAAGGCCCCACACGGTATGCTGTTTTGAAGATAAAGCAAATTTATAATTATATAGATCCTGAAAAAACGAGACACTTCAACGCTTGATTATTCACTCGGAAAATGGCCAACTGTAAATAGATAGTCACTTTAATGGAATACTTACATGAGACAATTTTCAGCTTATTTTGGTCGATTAACGATTCACTTCAGATGATGTTTAAACGTGTAATGATTTGATAAAGGGAATACCGTAATTCTTTATTGGATTAATTGATCAAGATTTTTTTTTAAATCATCTGCCCATCACCCTTTGCTTTTGAAACCCTTTTAGAATACATCTTGCCTGCAGAAGTTCTTTGGTTCAACCCACTCGGGCAGGTGCTCATTTTTGTCCTGAATAATGTCAGGATTAAGAGCATGAGAACTTCCTCAATTGCTAATTGGCTTTGTGAATGTACGATATGATCTTCGTCTCTTTTTGCTAAGTCCAGAATACAAGAACATTTGTTTGAGCGCACTTAGTGATAACTCGTAATCCAACACTACTGGCTACATATTTACGTGTGATTTGTTCCAGTCTCTAGCTCGACTATACAAAGTATATGGAGAGCTATCCTACTCAACCCGTTGTCAGCGTCGGCGTCCTTCCGCGTCCCCACCTTGTTTAAAGTTCCTTTACACTTTCTCTTTTTTTTCTCCTTATCTCTCTTATTACTTGATGGATTTGTTTCAAACTTAAAATAATTATTCCTCATCATCACCCACATCATATGGCACAACAAGGGTCATAACTTTCACACAAATATTTCATGAATTATCCCCCCTTTTTGCTTAGTATTTCAGGTTAAAGTTTTGATGCACTTTCACTCTATCTTCATTATAATTACTAAATGGATTTGATTCAAACTGAAGGTAGTTGTTCCACATCAGATGACACAAGGGCCATATCTCTGGTACCAATATTTAATGAATTGTCTCCCACTTTTACCTAGAATTTCAGGTTAATTTTGATGCATTTTCACTATATCTTAGTAATTACTAAATGAATTTGATTCAAACTTGAAGTAGTTGTTCCTCATTATCACCCACATTATATTACACAAGGTGTATAACTCTTGCGCCAATATTTTACGAATTATGCCCCCTTTTTGCTTAAAATTATACTTATTTAGTGTTTTGATACACTATCTCTCTTATAACTTAATATTTTTGACACAGACTCAAGCTATTGTATCACTCGCATCATATGACACAAGAGCCATAACTCTTGCACCAATATTTGATGAATTATCTCCCCTTTTTACTTAGAATTTCAGCCCCATGTGGTTCTGGGACGATCTATGGATGAAAAGAATTGGAACCACTGCCTTACCCTTGCATGATCGTAAGAGGCGACAAATAGGGTCTTAACACTTGGTTTTGCTGTAACTGTGATTCCAGCAGGTATGCAAATTTTGATTCCATACCTCATGTTTTTATTTCGATGTAAATGAGATGTGAAACCAAAATTTGTTGTCCTGTTTGGCGCCATACAACCTATATTGTGTTGGTGCGCCGTAAAACCCAAATAAATAAATAAATAAAAACTTGGAATTTCAGGTTAAAGTTTTGATGCACTTTCCCTCTATCTCAGTAATTACTAAATGGATTTGATTCAAACTTAAAATAGTTGTTCTACCTTATCACCCACATGATATGATACAAGGTGCATAACTCTGGCACCAACTTTTCATGAATAAGCCCCCTTTTACTTAGAATTTATGGTTAATGTTGATGCATGTTCACTGTATCTTAGTAATTACTAAATGGATTTGATTCAAACTTGAAGTAGTTGTTCCACATTATCACCAACATTATATGACATAAGGTGTATAACTCTTGCACCAATATTTTACGAATTATGCCCCCCTTTTGCTTAGAATTATACTTTTTTGGTGTTTTGATACACTTTATCTTTATCTCTCTTATAACTTAATATTTTTGACACAGATCCAAGCTATTGTGCAATATCTTCATCCACCATTGGAGTCTTTAAACACTCCAGTGACAGCTTCAGCTTCCTCAGATGTGCCCAGTTTCGCTATCCAGCATCGAAATAGTCGCGCACGATGTCTCCTGTGACAGCTCTTGTTCATATTCATTCTTATCGATATATATAGGAAGTTCTTGTGTCTATGTGTACAGATTATCTCTTGTAGATGACAGGTCGGAGATAAAATCGCCGGTTTTGTGTTGCTGTGATTTTATCTTAAGTCACCATAACAAACGCGAGGCCACATGGGAAGTTAGTTTATCAGATGCTGTGATAATGACAATCGTGCTAAATTATGGTACACAGTCTGTGTAAGGCCTCGCATTTATTTTATCCCTTCAAAGCATTCGCCGTTGACTTCCACGCACTTCCGCAGTCGAGTATTTTCGTTTAATAGCTTCTATAAACTTGCAGTGACTGTGTAGGAATTTGTACAACAGTATCCATTGAGTTAAAGAAGATGGAATGCAAAGTTTTTGACACTTTCAGTTCTTTTTGCAATTACTGGTCTAAGGTCACCTTTTTGCAGCCACTGTCTGATGTCGACGTGACGCTGAGGCTCATAAAGTACATCCAGGTCTCGTCACCTGTTACGAGCTGTGACATTGTGCGATCATCTAAATTTTAGAACTTTTTTAGCATTTCTTTAGTACATTTGGCCCTATTGGCCTTTTGCTCCTCGGTTAACACGTGAATCACCCATCGGACACAAATCTTTCTTAAACCTAAGAGCTTGGTGAGAATTTCATGAGTTTCATGAGTTTTTCCCGCCGACATGCCGAGACAAATTTCTATCGGAGATACAAAGCAAAGGAATAGTACATCATATTTCTAAGAATTTATATATTTATTGTTATTCTTTACAGGCTTCACAGGTAAAGCTCTTTGCAAATATTTCCTCATTTTAAGATATTATATATTTTGATTTAGTTGTCATGCAAAATCTTAATTCCAAATTCGTCATGTTCAAGAAAACATTATAACTGCTAAAAAGAACTACAATATTTGTCATACAAAATCAAATATTATTACATGAAGTATTCAGGTATGGTTTCGGAACTAAAATATACACTTTTTCCTTCTGTAATGTCCTGAGTTTGTCCAAATACCTGTATATAATCGTCATATTGTTTATTACCTTTATGGTAACTAACGTACAATGCTCTGTTTACACTGCACCAACAAATTGCGTAGGGAAAATCCAGATTATTCAAAGCAATGTCTACTTTGTTTCCGCGGTAACACGTGTATATGTTTAGGCCGCTCACAAATGTTAATCCGTTTTCTAACATAGTAAGACCATGTGGACATCCTTCACATTTGTAGCTATGTATCACTTCCCCGAACCAGTTCAGTGTTACAACTGCTCGCCTGCCTTGATCAGATACAAAAATATAATTTTTGTTTGCGATAACATAGTATGGTTCACTGAAAATCAAATCTTTCGACGAGTCCATCATGACCGTTTTTAACATTTCACCTTTCAAATCCATGATTTGGACTTTTGAGGGACAGCTATATGCCACAACCAGAATTTTCCTGTAACAGCTAATGCCACGGCAGTCACCATCTACCGCCAACTCATTGATCAGTGAAAGTGTTCTTGAAACAGCATTTATAAAATAAATTGTTCTCTGGACTGGAATTGTTACAGCACATTTGAATTCAGTAACTGCTGTGACATCGAGCGGGTAATTGTTTAGCTGTAGCTGATCGACTATGCAATAATTGTTAATATCAACTAACTTAACACAAAAGTTTCGGCTATCAGTTAGAATAAGTTTGCAAGGATTAAGGAGAGTCATTCCAGATATCCAGCAACGTTCTTCATCTTTATTTGTACTGACACGAATTTTGGTTTTGTGTAAAAACTCTTTTGAACGAGAATCCTCCATGTCTGTAGTTAAAAATGGTATACACAATTAACGACATTACATACGGCATAGTACTTGTTTTGTGTATTTTTAACATCTATAGCTACATAAAAATCATTGTTTTTGGCCCAGTTAGTTAGAAGAGTTTGTATTTTACTTTAGCGTAATCGCTTAACACTCACTAAGACAGGGACATTGTAATATACTAGAAAAACATATCTAAGGCTTCAGTGATAACAACTGCACTTTTTTCTGACAATTGTCTATTTTTTCATTGAAAAGAGATTAAGACTAAAAGGTCTGATGCAAGACTATTCATGTTATACTAACATCGGTATCATATTTGAAATCAGTTTAAAACTAATATATAATGAATAGGGAAGCCAGTTGTGATCATAAATCATAATTAATTAGATTTGATAAAATAAAGTTAAGGATTTAAAACAAAGTGAAACAGATCTTGCGACTATTTAAAAATAAAACCTACGGATATGTCAGATCCTAAAGTACATCCACAATCGAATACAAAACATAAATTTATCTCAGTAAGATATTTTGACTTGATTTTATCTTTTTGAGGGTATCAAAATATACTTCTGTTTGAAAAAGAGGCCAAGCAATTAAAATATAGTGATAACTGGTTTTCAGCCAAACATTTATCTATAAAGAAAGTTGTGCTTATTTCTTCGCTGATCAGAAACGTGAATATAGATATTTATTACCCATAAACATACTTTATTGATGTTTATATACATACTCATTAGCATACTCTTTTGATGGCCAAATGAAAAGTAGTATTTTGAGATGTTGTGAAACTATCATCAAAAGCATGGATTTAACACTCGTATTTCAAGTTATTTGAAGATGCCTTTTCGATGGTATCAAAATTACTATGATTTTTTCGTTTCAGAGTAGCAGACCTGTCACGTTTTTGTCTGGTTATATCAGACTATTCATTGAATCGCAGTTGTACGTTCGAGTCGTTCACATGTCCGAGTGTGCTGTTATGCGAAACACTTCCGTTTTTGTTTGATGCGTAATGAGAGCATGATCTACAAGATCAGTAACTCTAAACAACTAATATCAATCATTGCCATGTTTTCGATCTTTTGTAATTCACTGAAAGGATTAACCGTTTTACATTTTTTTTTTCAGTTATAAAATCTGCCAGATCTTTTGAAAGCATAGAATTCAACCAAGTAAAATAAAAGCAGACTCGGTTTGATTGAGTCTGTTCACCCTTCGCACCTTCTGGCACAATCATACGCAGAATACTATTATAATAGAAAACTTTATGTTCTCCATGATCCAAAAGGACCAGATAATATAACAATACTGAGTCAAATTACGGGGAGACTTTTACAACAGCCACACGACACTAAATACTGCTGTTGTGATAATTAATAGAATATGTGAGTAGATCCTTTAGAAGCATAAAACTCAACCAAGTAAAATAATAGCAGACTCGGTCTGAGTCTGTTCATGAAAGGAAGGAGAATGTGCAGCACTCCTCACGCCCCCCCCCCCCCCCCCCCCCCCCCCCCCCACCCCCGCCGCCCAAACATCAGCATAAGCGGACTAGTATTATTGTAATATTAGTGAAATAGTAAAAGCATAAAACGACATTTTTTCGCAAGATAATCATATACTGTCCTATTTAATGGTATTTTGCGAAGCTCATGGTATAATTTATGAATTTATATCTAAATTTCACTGATTAAATCTTAACACGTACTGTGGACACTGGGAAATAAAGTCAGATGCAACATAGATATTTCAAATCGAAAATAGAGCAAACAAGCGTTTTTATCTTCAAACCAAACGTTAGTTACAAATGTCTAGCATGTTTATAATGAGACTAATTACAAATATAAATTAAACGTTTTAATATTTTGTCATATGACACTGTTAGTTTTGAAAAATGTATCTTAACAGCTGAAAATGGAAAAAAAGTCTTAAAACAACCTCTTCTCATGAAGTGTTTGATGAATCTTCTTCTAACTTGGTCAGTGATATTATTTTAGTTCTTGGTTAAATTTAATCAAATGGGTGCACTTGGACCCTTTTAGGGGACACTAAAGCTTAACAAAGAACTATTTTTAAATGACTTGTTTGCTTATTGGATCTACATTAAACTTGGTCTGTACATTTGTAGCATCCTTGTAAGGTTTTGTCTCAAATTTCTTCAATTGATCACCCTGAGTCTGATATCAATCATCGCGCGTCATCAAACATTTTGACAGTTAACACTCAAGTGATCACATTTCTGACACATCCTTGATTAAACGTTTTACTTAGTAAAATCTCTTACTACCATTACCTAGTCATCTTGGGCCAGAAAACTTGCTTACTAAGTCAGTTGATAGGAAGACCTTGTTAGCACTAGAAGCCACGTTTTCAACTTCAACTTCATGGAACCTTGCCAGAGTGTTTGTCTTTGTAAATGAAACCTTGTTTAGATCTGAAATTGGGTCACCTCAGGTCTTGAACTAGGTCATCTAGTCAAATCATAAAAAAACCTTGTTAACACTCTAGTGGCCACATTTTCCACTTGATTATCATAAACCTTTGTCAAAATATTTGTCTATATGAAACCTGGTTTAACTTGGTTCAAAAACTAGGTCACAGGGTCAAACCATAGCGAACCCTTGTTAACACTCTAGAGGCCACGTCATTTACTTGATCACCATAGATAATTGTCAGAGTGTTTGTCTCTATGAAATCTAGTTCTGAATCGAGATTAGATTGGGTTACATGTGGTCTTAAACTAGTCATTTGGAAAAATCATCGGAAAAACTTATAAGCAATTTAGATGCCATCTTTTATTCTTTTGAATCATAAGTCTTTGTCAGAATGTTTGTTTCTGTGAAAAGTAGGCCAAGTATAAGACTGGGTTACCGGAGATCTTAAATAAGATTACTAGGCCAGATCATAGAACTTATAAACACTATAGAAGCTACATTTCCTGCATGTTTGAAATATATGATAAGTTTATAGCTTGGTCACTTGTGCGGAAAACCTGGCTACTATGTCAAATTAATGGAAAAATATTTTGTCATTTATACCTAATTGAGAGATGTTCAAATGATTTTATTATGTTCGTTTTAGCTTATTAGTTTAAAAAGAGCGCTTTTTTCTTTTAACTACTTATAGTGTCGAACGTTTTTATGAAAATGGAGTTGACAGTCCTAGTCACCTTTTACAGGGACAGTCTTTGCTTGACCAATTTTATGAGACGCTAGAACCAAAAACTAGAAACAACTGTCGAAACAACTATTCCTTATGTCCTACTGAATAAAAAAGCACCAAACTTTCACGGAAAATCCTTGCATTGTCCTTGCATTGGCTGTTATCAACTCTGTTTAAATGGCCAGATTGACTGCATTTAGGGCCGTCAGAAAAAGACAATCATCTGAATGTTTTTCTCCCCCCAGGAACAGCTTGACATGTGTTAAAATGTAAAATGATCTACATCAAAGAAAGTAGAAAAACAAGTTTTAAAAATTCTGTGTTTTTTAACTATCCTAGCTGCAGAGACCTCTTGAAAATGAAGAATGGCCACTAGCTAATTACTAGTATAAAGACTTTATCTCAACATTTCAGATATTTACCTCACTATGCTAGTGGTGAGCCCTTAGGGTCGTCTGATGCCCGTCGTAAGCCCGTCTGTCGTCCACAATTTCTTTAAAAAAACTATGCTAATTTCGATCAAACTTGTAAGGCATAACAGAAATTACGAATACATCATTCAAGAAAAGCATCCACAACACAACTCAACACAACGGACGTGAATCTCTCATGCTACTGAAGTGTAGATGTGCATGAAGTGTAGATGTGCATGAAATATGTTTTCAGAATTCCTAACAATCATTGCAGACATATGCATCATTGAACTAAGACACAATGTGTACACTTGCCTAACTGGTACATGGGGAGTTTGTGAAACAAACGAATTCCACACTTAACTGGGCATTAGTGAAACTCCACATACATTATCATAATCAGGTGTACACTCAAGAACTTTAAAAACGTTCCATCTATGAATTTGGCAAATTGTATCCATGAAGAATTTCGTTATATATATTTATCAAATATGCATAATAACAAAGAGTATTAAAGTCTTTTTGTTTCTGTGCAGAACAGAATGTAACTTCCGCCCACGATGCTCCTATTCGGCTTTGTTTTATTCGGATATATACAGATTCCCTTTCGTTGTCGGAAAAGAATGTCAAATATCTGTTTAAGTTGTTACACCATTAGAAGCTATAAGTTGTAAATTGACCAGTTACTCCATTTGTTACGTTTATTTTTGCGTTGCAAAACGCAGACGTACATGATGTTGATATAATATTCTTCTTTTAAAGCAAAGAACGCAACCTAGCAAAACATTGGCAGAATCATTTATTCAGTCTCTTCAGGAAAAGCAATGGAAAGTGCAATCCCACTCACACCCTATGTATCCCTAATTCCAAACCGTCAGTAATAATAACATCAATGATTCCAAAACCAGGCGATTTTTTAAAGCCACCACACGGCATTTCAAGACTGATTGCTATTGTGATGATGAAGCAAAATTATAGATAGATCCTGGAATAAATACGACACTGCATAGCGTGATAATTTACGGGGAAAAAGATGGTAATTTGTAAAGTTTTCTTTTGTTTTGTTGTTATTAGGTTTATTGGTGCCTACACAATTATAGGGCATATGGCGACTTTCAAGCTTTGATGGTGGAGGAAGACCCCAGTTGCCTCTCCTTGCATTGCATCATGGGCGGGAACCTGGGTAAAACCACCAAACTTCTGAAAACCAGCTGGCTTCCTCAAATGAAGCGTGAGGCTCGAACCCACATCAGTGAGGGGAGAGTGATTTGAAGCTAGCGTCCTTAACCAATCGGCAAAGGAGGTCTCAATTGTTGATGATATGACAGAGTCATACACGTTGGCTTAATCAAACAATAATGGTTAAGTATTGTAACTTGGTCCAGTTTTTCATATTCATGCTGATCAATACATAGGACTTCAGCGTTTCATTTACCCTTTGTACTTTGTATGTTCATACTTTATCTAATCTTGTATATATATGCGTACAGCTTACATCTTGTAGATGACACGTCGGAGATAAAATCGTCGGTTTGTTTTCGTAATTTTATCGTCTCCCTAACAAAGTTGAGACTTTCCAATAATAACGGAATTGTTAAGCAGCTAATTTAGACTATATTATGCACACAGCTACCACATTTGTCATACATTACATGGAGTTTTTAGATATAATTTGGAACTAAGACATACACAACTTCCCTATATAATGGAACTATCTGTGCAGATTATTTTTTTTCAAATATCTGTATCTGATCGTCAGAATGTTTATCACCTTTATGGTAACTCACGTACAATTTTCTGTTTGCATTACACCAACAAACTGCACAGGGAAAATTCAGGTCACTCAAAGCAGTTTTAACTACATTTCCGCGGTTACACGTGTATATGTTCAGACCACTCACAAATATAAATCCGTTTTCTAACATAGTAAGACCATGTGGACAGCCTTCACATTTGTAGCTATGTATCACTTCACCGAACCAGTTTAACGTTATAACTGCTCGCCTGCCTTGATCAGATACAAAAATATAATTTTCGTTTGCGATAACATAGTATGGTTCACTGAAAATGAGACCTTTCCATGAGCCTATAACCGTTTTTAATATTTTTCCGTTCATGTCCATGATTTGAACTTTTGAAGGACAGCTATATACCACTACCAGATTTTCCCCAAAACAGCTGATGCCACGACAGTCGCCATCTACTATCAACCCACTGGTCAATAAAAGCGTGTCTTCAGCGACTTTTATAAAATAAATTGTTCTCTGGACCGGAATTGTTACAGCACATACGAATTCAGTAACTGCTGAGACATCGAGGGGATAATTCTTTAGCTCTAGCTGATTGATGATGCAATCACTGTCAATGTCAACCAATTTAACACAAAAGTTTCTGCTGTCAGTAAGAACAAGCTTGCAAGGACTAAGAAGAGCCATTCCAGTTATCCAGCAACGTTCGTCATCTTGTTCTGCACTAACACGAATGTACGTTCTGTGTAAAAACTCTTTTGAACTTGAAATCTCCATGTCTGTAGTTTGAAATGGTATACATGCAATTCACGAAATTACACATGTAAAGTAACTTTTATTGCGTAAAACATCTATAACTTCATATAATTTAAATCATCAGCCGAGATCACTTTCAACTAAAAGTTCTTGTTTACAATGCTAATTTTATCGCTTAACATTCAATAAGATATGACCATTATAAATATTCTGGAAAGGCATATTCAAGGCACACATGATAACAACCGTATTTTGTCGTGATATTTGTTTTATTTCCATTGAAAAACATGTTAAAACTTGTAATTATAATGAATTATAATACATTGTAGGTAAGCCCATTTTGATTACGAAGCATTATTAAAGTTTAGAATTTAAAACAAAACGGAACAAATTTTATTGCATATTTAAAATCAAACCTAAAGATATGTCTGATAGTTTTCTTACCATCCTAAAGTACCTCCACAATCGAATGCAAAATGCATAAACCTTACGTCAGTAAGACATTTTGAATTGATCTTTATCTTTTAAGGAGGGTATCTAAATGCACCTTCGTTTACAAATGAGGCCAAGCAATTAAAATAAAGTAATGACTGGTTTTCAGCTAAACATTTACTTATGAGGAAAGTTTTACTTATTTCTGTTACTTTTTACTCATTAGCATACTCTTTTAGTGGTTAAATGAATAGCAGTGTTTTGTGATTTTGTGTAACTATCATCAAATGCTTGGAAATAAACGCTCGTACTTCAAATTGTTTAAAGATATTGTTAAAACTACCTTCAAATTCGGCAGTGTTAAAAAAAGCTTTAAGAATCTGGCCCCGTGTTCACAAAACATTTTCAGTCAAGGCTGAGTTCGATAATGAATCTTTATTTGTTATTCATATCTAAATAGCATGTTCTGCAAATGTGGCCTCTAAAGTGTTAACAAGCTTTAGCTCTTATTTGACCAGGTGACCTAGTTTTTGACCCCATATAACTCTGATTCAAAACTGACTTAAAGGTCATCAAGACAAACAATCTGGCCAATTCGCATGAGTTTCAAACCTAAACTGTGGACTCTAGATTGTTAACAAGATTTTCCGTTGATCTGACCTACTGACCTAGTTTTTGACCCAACATAACCCAGTTTCAAACTTGACCTAGAGATCATCTATGCACACATTCTGACCAAGTTTCATGTGATTGGGTAACAAATGTGATCTCTAGAGTGTTAACAAGATTTTCCTTTGATTTGACCGGGTGACCTAGTTTTTGACCCCACATAACCTAGTTTCAAACTTAATCTAGAGGTCATGAAGACAAACATTGTGACAAATTTTCATGCGTTTCAACCTTAAACCGTGGACTCTAGAATGTTAACAAGATTTTCCTTTGAACTGGCCTACTGACCAAGTTTTTGACTCCACATGACCCAGTTTCAAATTTGGCATAGAATCATCTATACAAACATTCTAACTAAGTTTCGTAAAGACTGGATCACAACTGTGGACTCTAGAGTGTTAACAAGATTTTCCTTTGATCTGGTCTACTGACTTAGTTTTTGATCCCACATGATCCAGTTTCAAATATAACCTAGAGATCGTCTATTCAAGCATTCTGACTAAGTTTCATAAAGATAGAATTACACCTGTGGCCTCCAGAGTGTTAACAAGCTTTGATGTGACTAGGTGACCTAGTTTTTGACCTCACATGATCCAGATTCAAACTTGACCTAGAGGGCATCAAGACAAACATTCTGACCAATTCTAATGAGTTTCAAATTTAAACCGTGGTCTCTAGAATGTAAGCAAGATTTTCGTTTGATCTGGCCTACTGACCTAGTTTTTGACCCCAATGACCAGTAACAAATATGACCTAGAAATCAACTACACAATACAGTCTGACTAAGTTCATCAAGATTTGGTTAAAACTGTGGCCTCTAGAGTGTTAACAAGCTTTTCCTTTGATTTGACCGGTTGACCTAGTTTTGGACCAAACATGACCCAGATTCAAACTTGCCTTAGATGTCATCAAGACAAACATTCTGACCAGTTACCATGAGTTTAAAACTCAAAATGTGGACAAAGAGTGTAACAAGATTTCCGTTTGATCTGGCCTACTGACCTAGTTTTTGACCCTACATGAGTTTCAAACTTGGCCTAGAGATCATCAAGACAAACATTCTATGTAAGTTTAATAAAGATTGGGTCACAAATATGGCACTGTTGAAAAACGGCGATAACCCAAAACAAACAAACAAAAACAAATATGGCCTCTAGAGTGTTAACAGGGCAAATGTTGACGCACGACGCACAATGGACGACGACGGACGCCGGACATTGACCGGTCACAATTGCTCACCTTGAGCACTTCGTGCTCAGGCGAGCTAAAGACTGGATACAGAAGGAATTCACTGTCTTAAGTGTACCAGTTTATACGTAGTAGAAGTGCTGTTTAAAGAACATGTTTATGATTGGTCTAAATTCGTACATAGCATTTTAAAATACAATGGTAGGTTCCCTTTACCTATTGTATAGGATATAATACATGATAATAGGATTCCTGCAAATTAGGACCTGTTTTACAGTTGTAAGAAAATAAACGTCTGTAAAAGACCTGTATTTTGAAATCACAGCTGTTAAAGACCTATAAGTGGAAAATGACGAGGGCCCAGTTCTTCGAAACTTGAAGCAGCTGCTAAACTAACCGCCGGTTATATTTTGATTCAAAATACTATTCTTGGTGGAAAACACTAGTCTAGTACGATTTTATTGTAAAGATTTATGTTGTTATGTTCATACTTTATCTTAACTTGTATTAATGCGTACAACTTATATCTTGTAGATGATAGGTCAAAGATAAAATGGCCGACTTTTTTGTTGTATTTTTATTATAAAGTCACCTAAACAAAGTTGAGACCACATGGAAACTTTCCAGTTTAATGGAATTGTTCAGCTGCACATTTTGACTATATTATGCACGTAGCTACCACATTTGTCATACAAAGTCAAAATATTACCGGTATCACATAAAGTTTTTAGATATGGTTCGGAACTAAAATGTACACTTTTTCTTTGTATAATGGAACTATCTGTGCAAATTATGTTTGTTTTTCAAATACTTGCACATAATCGTCATAATGCTCATCACCTTTATGGTAACTTACAAACAGTTTTCTGTTTGCATTACACCAACAAACTGCACAGGGAAAATTCAGGTCATTCAAAGCAGTGTCAACTACATTTCCGCGGTTACACGTGTATATGTTTAGGCCGCTCACAAACATAAATCCGTTTTCTAACATAGTGAGACCATGTGGACATCCTTCACATTTGTAGCTATGTATCACTTCACCGAACCAGTCCAACGCTATAACTGCTCGCCTGCCTTGATCAGATACAAAAATACAATTTTTGTTTGCGATAACATAGTATGGTTCACTGAAAATGAGACCGTCCATTGGGCCTATGACTGTGTTTAATATTTTTCCGTTCAAGTCCATGATTTGGACTTTTGAAGGACAGCTATAAGCCACTACCAGATTTTCCCCATAACAGCTGATGCCACGACAGTCACCATCTACTTCTAACTCTCTGGTCAATGAAAGTGTGTCTTCATCAACGTTTATAAACTGAATCGTTCTTTGAACCGGAACTGTTACAGCACATTCTAGTACAGTAACTGCTGTGACATCGAGAGGATAATTGCTTAGTTGTAACTGGTCGACGATGCAATAACTGTTAACATCAACTAACTTAACAGAGAAGTTTCTGCTGTCAGCCAGGATTAGCTTGCAGGGATTAACGAGAGTCATTCCAGTTATCCAAGAACGTTCTTCATCTTCTTCCGTACTACGAATGTAGGTGCTATGTAAAAACTCTTTTGGACGGGAAACCTCCATGTCTGTAGTTGAAAATGGTATATATATATTTGGAAATTACACATGTAAGTGACTTTGATTGTGAAAAACATCTATAATTACATATAATAATGCTCAGCCGAGTTCACTTTCAACTCGAAATGTTTGTTTACAATGCTAACGTTATCACTTAACATTCACTAAGATATGAATACTGTAAATATCTTTAAAGCACTCATGAAAACAGCCGTAATTTGTCGTGATATTTGTTTACTGTGCCCATTTTATAATGATTTGAGAAAAAACATGTTTTCTATACTGTTGTACTTGGCCTAGTATCAACAAATTTAAATCAATAATGAAATCTACACGGATAAATGTGATTGTTGATTTGGCAAAACTTCTATACATGGCGACTCAAAAAAGAAAAGAAATTAGTTAAACTATTTGTTTAATGTTTTGATTATGTATGTATAATTTATGTCATAGAGATATGTTAACATGAAAATGGTTTATACCACACTTTTCTGTTCTTGTAATATTGTAGATTAATGTGTAAACCGCCACAAAGGTATTTGGCAATGGACATAATATTATGTATGTTTATGCCAATAAAATATTTGACGTGAAAATTTATCTTAATTTTCATTGTAAACAGATTAAAACTGAAAATTCCTATTCAAGGCTATTCATGTTAAACTAACAAAGGTATCGTATTAGTAATCAGTCAAAGTTTAGTAAGCAAGGTTTGAACATGAAGCATAATAACGTTTGGTGGAATAATGTTAAAAATTTAAAACAAAATGGAACAAATTTAATTGCATATTTAAAAAAACCCCCTAAAGATATATCTGTTAGTTTTCTTACCATCCTAAAGTACCTCCACAATCGATCGAATGCATAATGCATTAACCTTCCGTCAGTAAGACATTTTGAATTGATTTTGATCTTTTTAAGGGGAGTATTTAAATACACTTCCGTTTACAAAAGAGGCCAAACAATTAAAATAAAGTAATGGCTGGTTTTCAGCAAAACATTTACTTAATATTAGGAAAATTTTTACTTATTTCTACTACTTATTACTCATTAGCATACTCTTTTAATAGTTAAATGAATAGTAGTATTTTGAGATGTTGTGAAACTATCATCAAAAGCTTGAAAATAAACACTTGTATTTCAAATTGTTTGAGGATATTGTTAAAACTACCTATAGGCAGTATCAAAATAACTTTAAGAATCTGGTCTTATAGTTCATTTCAGAATAGCATACCTGTCGAAATTTCGGACTCGGAATATCAGTCCTTTCATATATACTATACTATTAATCGAAACTCCTGACGCACCCCACCCCTCCTTGGTTTTTTGGTGATAGGACGAATAACACACCGCCTCCTGTCAAACTTCATCGGACCTGGTCATCGAAGATGCAACCATTCTAGACTTGTGCTCTACCTGCTGAACAAATCGGCTGTCTGAAGTTTCATTTGCTCAACGAACTTCAACCGACTGTATAGTATTCCAACATGTAATTTTAGATATTCAACCGACTGTATTGGTAAGTATTCTGACATCATTTAAAATATTCAACCTGCTGTATTGATAAGTATTCTAACATCATTAAAGATATTCAACCGACTGTGTTGGTAAGTATTCTAACATCATTAAAGATATTCAACCGACTGTATGGTTAAGTATTCTAACATCATTAAAGATATTCAACCGACTGTATGGGTAAGTATTCTAACATCATTAAAGATATTCAACCGACTGTTTGGGTAAGTATTCCAACATCTAAAGATATTCAACCGACTGTATGGGTTAGTATTCCAACATCATTAAAGATGTTCAACCGACTGTATGGGTAAGTATTCTAACATCATTAAATATATTTAACCGACTGTATGGGTAAGTATTCTAAAATCAAGAAAGATATTCAACCGACTGTATGGGTAAGTATGCTAACATCATTAAGGATATTCAACCGACTGTTTGGGTACACGTTAGTATTCTAACACATGCACAATATTGTTTAGATAGGTTTTTGTCAAAATAGCAGATATGCAACCCAGGAAAGTGTCTACTCCTTTCATAACTTGAGTAATGAAACTGGCTCAATCGCCAAGGTGACTATGTCTTAGACTAGCTGACAAACTATGTAGAATGTCCTTGTCCTTTATAAAAAAACGTAAAGCTGATTAGGCCTATAAATCACATATATAAAATTTTCCTTTGGCTACCTCGCCTAAATAATTTGTGTACCAATGATTTGAATAATGAGCTTAATAGTTTCAGGGACCAGGCAAATCACTCAATATTTTAAATTAACAACATACAACTTATGACTACTATAGACTTGTCTAGTCGTATTGTTGAAGTTTGTTGAATCAACTGCATACGAGTCCTATCGCATAGATGTTAAGCATATGTCTTCTAAATTGATGCAGCAACTCAATATGATTGCCCTGACTGCTGGATTCTCAGCGCCTGTATGCTATCAAATGTAGCGTTGAGCTGCAACCCCTGGTATACTTGTAGGTGTAACCACGATGCCTTGACTGTACTTCACCAAAAACGCTGACACTCGTCTGTTAGCAGGAACTCTACTACTGCCTCAGTAGATTACAAACTTATGTGTCTCTGTCTCAGCTTTCCGATGCTCAGCTATATATGCTATCATCTATAACTTTCGACAACCATAATTGTATAACTAATATGCGCTCACCCTTAAGCTGATTAAAGAACTTGTTTCTGATTGGTCTAAATTCGTTCATAGTGTTTTACAATGAGTACCTGCTCTAACAACGGAATGTTCCCTTTAACTATTGTATAAGATGTAATACGTGATAATAGGATTCTGTTATAACAGCAAAGCAGCCGTAAGTAACCCAAATCTTGTTTTTAACAACAATGCAACTATAATTGTGATGTTGCGTAAGGAAGGCGGTTGATGTTTTTGAAAACATGAAAAGTTATGTTCAGCATTTTTCAGCGAGAATTTTATGCTAAGGAAATTGTATATCAAAAACTTTATATGTAAAAAGCGTAATAGGGAAAATGTTTCACCAGGAGATGTTGTTTCGTTGGCTTAGTGGAAAGAATTTGAACAGCGTAAATAAAGTACACAAAATTTGTGAGACTGTCTTACAAATAAAAAATGCCAAAGATAAAATTAAAATAATCAGAGCTCATCATGTGTGTCTTTTTGCCCCAAATAAACCTCGTCCAGTGTTAGTAACGTTTGACCAGGAATCAAAGCAGCTTATTAAATTAGCACTGAAAAGTGTACATTGTAAATCTTAAAGGAACATTTTATCACATTTTAGACCAATTCCCGCCGGAAGTAATTAAGGACCGCAAGGAAGGCAAACATAAAGTTTTAAAAGCTATTTTTCTTTGAGTATTTATTATGCATTTTTTGTGTAAATATTGGACAAAGAATAAGCATGTGGTCAAGTTTTGAAAAACATATATATACCGTGGACCTGGTCAAGACCATGTGATAATCATGCGACACCGGTCGTTTAGAATGTATAATATTTGATATACATGGTCTTTGATATGTGACGATCAGAACTGTACTTCAGAGATAATAGGATGAAATCTTGGCTGAAGACGTTGGCCACTCTTCAAAACGGGGTTAAAACTAAATAAAATAAACACACACACGCGTTTGCATATTTCTATGAACACAATGAATGTTACTTAAATCCGTTGTTTTGTATAATCTGTCCAACAGCATTCTCCTCCACTGATACACTGATTTACATATGTTTTTGAAAGAGTTTTGCGGTTATTTTATGCAAATTAATAATGAAAATATTCGAAACTATTCACCTACAAAACCATGAAGTTATACATGATAATAGACGAATACCTTTGTTAATCACATTTCCTTTTTTATTACATGTGACATTCCATTAAACCTTATCAAGACCTTATTTAAGATGTGTTGTTTAAATAGTATAAACATACAAGAGAACGACAGTAAGCTAAAGAAACTAATAAACTTTTTACTATACTGAACAGCAAAAGAAGCTATCCAGATGTATAACTGGTATCTTTTGAAATAAAAAAAATGATTTTTCAAATTTGAATTGTTTCTTCATACCAAAATTACACTTGAAGATCTTCACGTGATAAATTTTTAAAAATCAATCAACCGTGAAGTCAGTAGTACCACAATAGCCGTTTGAAAGGCTATATCTTCTGCGCGTCAGTTGCATTGTAACATCCCAATTGAGCGCTCACGCTAAACTTGATTCAGTCGTGCGGTGCAACCAACAACATTTTAAAAACTTTTTGCTGTTTTTCCGGTTTGTCAATTATCAATATTTCCAATAACAATAAAATTTCACAAAGAACATTGTCAATTACAGGCGCACGTTAATTTCGTGCAAAAAGGCTATTGTGGGACTACTGACTTCACGGTGGATTGATTTCTTAAAATTTTACACGTGAAGTTCTTCAAGTGTAATGTGATATGAACAACCCAAGTGATTTATAAATCAAAGTTTTTAAATAAAAAATACCCCAGTTATAAAACTGGATAGTTTCTTTTGCTGTTCAGTATATATGCGTTAATGAATCCCTTTCATTTTACGTTTTGTTTTAATAACTATGTCCCGTCAAATCGGAATGGTTTCTGATCATTATGAGATATTTAATTGTTAGAGTATAATTAACATGTTTTAATATTAAGAATTCCTTTTAACTGGTCCATTTTTCCCCAATTACGATACGGTTATATTCTCACTGAACAGTCTCCGGATTTAGTTTGCAAATCCGGAATTTTCGCAAACTCAGCTACCTTTTATCTTTGACTTTTTTGTGATCTTTTGACACCTAACAATAGTTCGGGTCTCATAGAGAAATAATTGGCCATTTCCTTTCAAATATCTCAAACAACGAACTCTTGGGACGGCTTCAAAGTTGGTCCTCCCATGGGAGTATTTTTTTCTCCCGCGGGGTTTTCGCTATCCCATGGGAGGTCCAATCGGAGGTTTCTCCCACTTTGAGAATTGCGGGAGAAATACCCCATTGGGTTTTAACAAAATTTCTGAAATTCATTATTTATCGCTGGTAAGTATTTCTTAGTATTTAATGTTGTGTTGTTTCTATATTAGACCTGAAAATAAGCGTTCTGAAAATCTCCCACTGGAGGTTTCCTCCCACATGTGATACTGGCGAACTCCAGCGGGAGAGTTCACCTGCGGGAGAATTTCTCCTGTTTTGAAAATGGGGTTATTCTCCTGTTTTGAAAATGGGGTTATTCTCCTGTTTTGAAAATGGGGTTATTCCCCCATTTATTCTTACTTTCATATATAGAATCAGTTCTTGGTAGTTTACGCAACAATTTGTACTTGCAACTGATTTTCTTAAAATAACAATAATAATAACAACAACAAGTTAACAGTAATAATAATAATAATAATAATAATAATAAATAAATAAATAAATAAATAAATAATAACAACAACAATGATAATAATAATAACAAGAACTCTAAATGTTTATTTTCGTGTAAAGAAGAGATCTCATCTATGCTAGCTATCTTCTATTAGAGGTAATAGCCTGCGGGCGGGTTTTACGGCTTCTGCAGGAATTCACCCGTGACGTTTTTCTCTTGTTACCTGTATGGTCAAAATTAAGATTTGCATTAGTGGTCCTTTATGTCAGATTGTTTCTACGCTTTTGCTGAAAACTTTGTGCAGCCGCATCGTTTTATCTAACTGAATTTAGCGGGTATTTTGGCAGTCAGCTCTTAATTTTCAGTCTGCTTTTCAAGCTTGAATCTTGTTTCATTCAGGCCTGCTGTTTTTTTTTCTTTGCTTTTCCTTTTTTAAAATAGATTAGCTTTGATTTCTATTTTTATATTTTAATATTTTATTTTTACATCAGTATATTGTACTGTTAATGAAAAATACTTTTGTAGTTTGTTTAGTTAGCTTTACATGTTCATTTCCAAAGAAAACTTAATTAAACAGACCTAACATTAACAATTGTATAAAACTAATACTGTACCATAAACATTAATCATTAAATGATTTTCAATGAGCAAATAAGTTACGTTTACGGTATTATTATTCTTTGCTGGCTTAATTTTGATTTCGTACAAATGTGCAGCTGATAGATTAGCTTATTGTGCATTTTTTTTCACCATGTAATAAATATTCGCAATTACATGATATTGCACTTTTAAACGATCAGGCAATGTCCTTGACACATCCTTGAATTTTAATCAATATAAAAATCAGCAAGTGACCAAAATACTGTAACTGAATATATAAAAGATAAATGTTTTCGAAAAATAGTTTTTCTTTGATATTCTTTTACTCCGGTGACCTTACAAACTATAAGATAAAAACAATGAAATAAATATAAATGTCTATTTTTCAAAATTTATTTGTCCGTTTCCGTTTCTAGGTCTACGAGAGGTATATGTCGCAATTAAACTGATAGCTAGTTTTCTTTGTATTATTTTCCGTTTAATCCCGTTTTTCAACATTATTTAATATAAGTAACGACAGGCAAAATATTGTTGTAACGAATATACTACGGTAGTTCAGTCCAGGAGTAGTATAATAATTAGCTTAGGTAGTTGCATAGTTGTTTCCCTTTAATTCTGCAACGCCATTTGTACTAAATTACGACAATCCAATTCAGGTGGGTAGTTTCACGTTTTGTGGCCAAAATATATAATCATTCCTATAAATATTGGTTTTATTTATATCAGAAATGACAACATGTAACTTAAGTCAGGTTAGAATTTGTATATACATTGTATTTCTGGTGATACAGGTTCAAATAGCTAGACGCTATATAACGTAAGAATAACAGACGCTCATTACTTGAAATGGTAAGATATTAGCCTATCAGAATAAAACACTAGAGGGCGCTACAGACAGTCGTTGTAACCACCAGAGGGCGCTACGGATAGTCGTTATAAAGTGAGTATCACTGAATATTAATTCATTGTTGTGTTGAATTTCGAAGAGGACGTTTCTGCATTTCTCATAACGTTATACCTACTATACATTGGCTCAACCGTGTTTTCTATTGGTGCATTGTGCCGTAGGAAGGTTGTGTCAATAATAGTAGACAGAAAACGAGGTTTGCAGACAAATAGTTAAGGTACAGGTAGAAGTTTAGATAGTCTGTTAGTGTTATATAGGGACCGAAACCTGTGATATAAGTCATAGAGGACAGAAACCTACATTGATCCTTTATACTATATAGGGTCTAATCAAAAGCTAGAAAGCTTGGAGAAAAATTATTTATACATTTGCGAGGGACGCATGCTTCATTTACATTAATTAAACATAATTATTTCAACAACATAATCATTTAAAAATCATTTGTCCATAATCAAATAATCATAAGACAAAGAAGTCTGAAGGAAAATTCTATAATATCATATCTATTCCTCGGTGCACGTTACAGAAAATTGGTGGCAGCGGGTGGGATGATATCTAGATAGGAATAGATAGGTACTTAGTTTAGATCAAGGCACACAAACCATAGTCGCATAGACATATAATTAAGGACGCATCCCTGCAATAGACATTTGAATATTTTGAGTTTTAAACATGGATAATCAAAGTGACGAGGGACACGAGACTATAATGAGTAAGCTTAGGCTACTTGAAATGGAAAATGAAAGCTTGCGGGTACAGTTAGAGATACAAACTCTAGGAAAACAGATACTAGAAAATAAGTTACATATCTCCAAGACCCCTCTGAATTCAACAGAATTTTTTGACAAACTTGATGGTTACGAGACATTTAGTCAGGAGCATAGTACCCCGAACATAACTAACACAGTGCTCTATGAAAGGAAGCCTGTGGTATCTAATGACCAAAACAGGGCCACGGTAACGGATATAAATTCTGTCAAGACTGAAAGGCCATCTGTAACTCAAGGGACACAGACACCATTACTTGGCATAAAAAGTATGGGACGAAGTACTGAACCTTTGGTTACCCATGCAGATACAGAAAATAATGATGACCAAAATAATTCTTGGGATAAATTCGTAACAAAAAGAACAAAGTCTCAAGGCTTAAATTTTAGGCATCCAGCATAAGGAGGACGGAGACTTACAAAATTCAAAAGACCAGTTACAGAAACCCAGTCAAGAGCCAACCGTTGAAAAACAACAAAGTTCAAACAGGGTTATTGAACCAAAGTTTTACATGAAACCTGCAACTTTTGATGGAACAGGTTCATGGCTCGATTATAAAGCTCATTTCGAAGCATGCTGTGAGATTAATAAATGGACAGAGGAACAGAAAGGGCTTTATTTGGCTGTTTCGTTACGTGGACAAGCCCAGGGCGTGTTGGAAACCTCGGCGGATGTAGACGTAGCTACAAGGACCTTATTATAGCTTTGGAAGAGCGTTTCGCACCGCCTAATCAAACTGAATTATACAGGACACAGCTCAGAGACAGAAGACAAAGGGCTACAGAATCTTTATCAGAGATGGGTCAGGATATTAGAAGGTTAACAAACTTAGCTTATCCATCAGCTCCAAACGATGTTAAGGAGACATTAGCCAAAGAACAGTTTATCGATTCCCTAAACAATTCAGATATGAGACTTAGAATAAAACAGGCTCGACCAGTAAGTCTCAATGATGCCGTTAGACATGCGGTAGAGTTGGAAGCTTTTAACAGGGCTGAAAGGAAAATAGTTGATGGACAAAACTTCATGCGTGCTGTCGGTCAAACAGACAGTTCACATGCCAAGTTAAAACATGATGTTGAACAATTACAGAAATCAATGTATGAATTAAAAAAAATATTGCAACAAAACAAAGGATCTAACCTCCCGCATACAGGTCAAAATTTTAGGTCACAACAAAAAAATAATGCAAGTAAAACATATACAAATTCAGGTTATCCTAATTCAAATATTCATAATGATAAGACATCAAATAAAATGGTGTAGGTTACAAATGTCATGAGTGTGGAGAAATAGGTCACTTTAAATATCAGTGCCAAAAAGACAGACCCAGACCCCTTCTCGAAATAGTCAAGGTAAACATTATGCAAATAATACTAGTAATAATGGATCTGGTTTGTTTATTGAAGTTAAAATCAATGGTTTTGATGCTACATGCTTGATAGATACAGGGGCTACCTTGAGTATTGTTTCAAGTAAATTTATGGATAGGATAGGTGCTCCAACAAATTTAGAGTCATACAAATCTGATATTATTACGGCTGCAGGCACTTCTCTCGATATTAGGGGACGCACGAAAGTTAACATTGATATTAAAGGCCATACATATTCGATTGATGTTATTGTTTCTGAGATAGAAGGAGAAGCAATTTTAGGGCTTGATTTTCTGAAATCACAAAATGCTAGCATCGATATAAAAGGAGAGGTTTTGATATTGAATGGTGAGCGATATCAGTTGAATTGTTCAGGACCAATTGGTTGTTATAGAGTTGTTGTTGTAGAACGAACCGAAATTCCTGGCAATTCAGAAATACTTATTGAGGGGAAAGTTCATGGAACATTAAAACCTGATAAAGATTTATATTTAATAGAACCTTTGAAACGCCCATTTTTGGAGAACAATGGTCTGATAGCTAGATCACTTGTCAAAGCAGAAAATAAAATACCTATTAGAGTTATGAACTTGTCTGAGGAACCTCGTGTAATGTATGCAGGTACTCACGTAGCTTCGATGAGTCCAGTTGTGAATATAAATACTATAAAACCTTCTAAAGCTAAAGGTTGTATAAAGTTGCCAGCCCACATGCATGATCTCTATGAAAGAGCCTCAAATGGCCTTGATAAAAAGCAAAGCAAAGAAATTTTAAAGTTACTTACTAAATATTCCCATATATTCTCCGAAACAGATTCAGATCTAGGACGCACAGGTATAGTGCGCCATAAAATTCCAACAGGAGATGCCCGTCCAATCAAGCAGTCGCTACGAAGACTTCCTGAGCACATGAATACAGAAGTAAAAACTCATATAACTGACATGTTAGAAAAAGGAATTATACAAAGATCTTCAAGTCCATGGGCTAGTGGAGTTGTATTAGTGCAAAGAAGGATGGGACACGTCGATTTTGTATCGATTACAGAAAACTAAATGACGTCACAATGAAGGATGCATACCCGATTCCAAGGATTGACGAATCGTTAGATCAGTTGTCTGGAGCAAATGGTTTTCTTGCCTTGATTTGAGTTCAGGCTATTGGCAGGTTGAACTTGATCCAGAGGATAAAAGGAAAACAGCATTCATGACAAGACAAGGTTTATTTGAGTTTCATGTAATGCCTTTTGGGCTATGTAATGCCCCTGCGACGTTTCAGAGGCTCATGGAAACAATATTGGCTGGATTACAATGGGATATATGCTTGATTTATCTCGATGACATAATTGTAGTTGGCAAAACCTTTCAGAATATGCTTGATAATTTAGAATCTGTATTCAAAAGGTTAGAGGAAGCAGACCTTAAATTGAAAGCCAGAAAGTGCTCCTTATTTTCAAAAGAAGTAGAATTTTTAGGGCACATAGTCTCTGCTGAAGGAATTAAGACTGATCCGAAAAAGATTAGTTGTATACAGTCATGGCCTATACCAAGAAATGTACATGACCTTCGTTCATTTCTAGGGCTCTGTAGCTATTACAGAAAGTTTATTCCAGGTCACGCTGATATCGCAAAACCACTTCATAAGTTAACAGAGAAGTCTCAGAAATTTAACTGGAGTGAGGAATGCACAGAAGCCTTCAATTGCCTTAAACAAAAATTGACAGAAACTCCTATACTTGCACATCCAGATTTTACTCAGCCATTCATATTGGACACAGACGGCAGTAATATAGCGATAGGAGCAGTCTTATCACAGAAAATAGATGGAAATGAACGAGTAATTGCATACGCAAGTCGGTCACTTACAAAGTCTGAGCGTAAATACTGTGTGACAAGGAAAGAGTTGTTAGCTCTTGTCCATTTTGTTAAATATTTCAGACATTATCTTTATGGTAAACCTTTTACGTTAAGAACAGATCATGGATCCCTTCGTTGGCTTATGCAGTTTAAAAATCCTGAAGGACAAGTTGCTAGATGGCTTGAAATTCTTGCCACATATGACATGAAAATAGAACACAGACCCGGAAAAATGCATAGAAATGCCGATGCTTTGAGTAGGATACCATGCAAACAGTGTGGAATAACAGGACATCCAATAAATGAAAGAAAAGAACACCAAGTATTGGCACTCCGTACCACGAAGGATAAAGATGATGAAGATACTGATATGACCTTACAAAAGGCACAGACGGAAGATAAAGATATACAGACTGTAGTAAAATGGCTAACAGAAAATGTCAAACCAGATTACAAAGATATAAGCTCTGAGAGTTTCTATTTAAAATCATTATGGGCACAATGGACAAGATTAAGTATACATGAAGGGTTATTAGTAAGGAAGTGGGAAGTATTGGGTACTGATATCATCAGGTTGCAAGCTATAGTACCAATTAACTATAGACTTGAAGTATTGAGATTCTCACATAATATAAAGGCTTCGGGGCATCTTGGCATAAGAAAAACATTAAGTAAAATTAGACAGCGCTACTATTGGCCAGGTCTGCAAAACGATGTAAGAAATTATGTTTCAAGCTGTGAACAGTGTTTAAAACGCAAAGGTCCGATACCAAATAATAAAGCCCCAATGAAAGTAGTAAGAACAGGTTATCCGATGGAAAGAATAGCAGTAGATATTTTAGGTGAATTACCTCAGACAGAAAATTGTAATAAGTATATTTTAGTAGTAGCAGACTATTTTACAAAGTGGACAGAAGCTTTTGCAATGCCTAATATGGAGGCTAAAACAGTAGCTAAGATTATGGTAGAAGAAATTGTAGCTAGGTTTGGAGTACCGAATATTATTCATTCTGATCAAGGTAGGCAATTTGAAAGTATGCTTTTTCAAGAAATGTGTGAACTATTGCAAGTTCAAAAGACAAGAACAACACCTTATCACCCACAGTCAGATGGAATGGTAGAAGTTTTTAATAAAACCTTAACTACTATGCTTAGTATGTTTGTAAAAGATAACCACAGAGATTGGGATGAGTATTTACCTTATGTGATGATGGCTTATCGAGCAACAGACAATGAAACAACAGGTATGTCTCCAAACTTTCTTATGCTGGGTAGAGAAACTTCTACACCACTAGATTTGGCTTTCGAAATGCCATCTTTTATGAAATCAATTCCTAGGTCACACTGGGTTTGGGAGCTTCAAGAAAAACTAGAAATGGCTCATAATTTGGTACGACAGTATACAGGTAATTCAATCAGAAGACAGAAATGTTTCATGATGTTAAGCTCTCTTTCAATAGGTTTAATCCTGGAGACAAGGTACTAGTGTATTTTCCGGTAAAAAAGGTAGGATGTTCTTCCAAATTTACATCATATTGGAAAGGTCCCTTTCTAGTAAAAGAGAAAATTTCAGATGTCTTGTATAAAATAAACTGTGGTTTTAAAAATTCATTACAGGTAATTCATGTAAACCGAATACGAAAGATTAAAGATCAGATTCTTTCTGGGCAAGGGACAGAGGTCGAAAAAGAAGCTCAAGAGACCAATACGCATGGCCAAAATGCTGAAAATGTGAATTTTGAATTTGTTTCAGGTCCAGACATTGAAAACGAAGTTCAAGGGACGAATGCCCGAAACGAAAATACTGAAAACTTGAACACTGAATTTGTTTCAGGGCCAGATATTGAAGAAGTAGACACAAGAACAAGATTTGGTAGAAAAATTAAGAAACCATCTTATTTAAACGAATATGTATTTTCTACTTTCAGAATGGCAAACACAAAACAGACAAAAAGAAAGAAAATTGAAACCCTTTGTCCCTTATGCAAGCACATGATAGATGAAGATAAGTTTGTAGAACACCTATTGTTGTGCAAGAAGAAAAGCTTCTGCTGTGTGCTGTGTAAATTGTTCTTCAAGAAAGAAACCTATCTGAACAAACACAAGAAAAGAGTACATGGGTCAACCAGTGATGCTTTTCCTGGAGGTAGCAATATTGAACAAGAAAGTGGAGGTAAGAGTTGTGATATTCTCACAGACACTGTGCCAAAGAATATGCAAGACAATAAAAGTGGTCTTGAACAAGAGAGTGGGGATAAGAGATGTAATGTTTCCAGAAACATTGTGCCAGAGGATAAACAAGACGATGACAGCAGTAGTAATTCCGACTGGGATCAAGACCCAGATATTGAAATAGACGTTGAAACATGCGAGAAACAGGAACAAAGTCAAAACACTGCAAAGAATGATAAGGCCGGCGAGAATAAAGATTCTAGACTTGTAAATGACAAAAGAGTTGGTAGGATATACAGAAAGAGGACGAATCCAAATCCAGTTATTGCTCCTGTAAAAGTAATGAAAGTGACAGAAGAAAAAGCTGTAGTAAATACACAAAGTGTAGATCAGAACGAAATGTCCGGAGACTTGTCAGATAATGACAACATAGAGCTGTCTGACAGAGAAGATAGAAATGAACTTCCAGAAAACCAGGGTACAGAAGATAGTTCAGTAAAGAAAGAAAAGGATGGGGGTCAAGATGATGG
The DNA here is from genome assembly GCF_021730395.1 of Mercenaria mercenaria. NCBI lineage: Eukaryota > Metazoa > Mollusca > Bivalvia > Venerida > Veneridae > Mercenaria > Mercenaria mercenaria. The sequence goes on from NC_069371.1 coordinate 50,558,051, forward strand.
TGTAACCGTACAACATAGTAACAAAGTCGAAGAAGGCTGCAGTGTAAAATATGACTTAGAAAAAGAGAAACTCGAGATTGAGAAACGTAAACTAGATCTAGAAATAGCAAAGTTCGAGTACAAGAAGAGCCTTTTAGATAAGATAACAGACTTAGCATCTAGAATATAAGAGAACTGTGTGTATTGATACTGTATAAGACAGTCTTAATAAGTGTTTACATTTCTTTGTGTGCTTTCGACAAGCAATAAGCTTGCATATTTTATTACGAGAAACGTAATAAAAATATTTTGTTTTTGAAAGGTGTTTTGTTTTATCCATGCGGGACGCATGACCTTCGGAGGCATGGGTAATGTAACGAATATACTACGGTAGTTCAGTCCAGGAGTAGTATAATAATTAGCTTAGGTAGTTGCATAGTTGTTTCCCTTTAATTCTGCAACGCCATTTGTACTAAATTACGACAATCCAATTCAGGTGGGTAGTTTCACGTTTTGTGGCCAAAATATATAATCATTCCTATAAATATTGGTTTTATTTATATCAGAAATGACAACATGTAACTTAAGTCAGGTTAGAATTTGTATATACATTGTATTTCTGGTGATACAGGTTCAAATAGCTAGACGCTATATAACGTAAGAATAACAGACGCTCATTACTTGAAATGGTAAGATATTAGCCTATCAGAATAAAACACTAGAGGGCGCTACAGACAGTCGTTGTAACCACCAGAGGGCGCTACGGATAGTCGTTATAAAGTGAGTATCACTGAATATTAATTCATTGTTGTGTTGAATTTCGAAGAGGACGTTTCTGCATTCTCATAACGTTATACCTACTATACATTGGCTCAACCGTGTTTTCTATTGGTGCATTGTGCCGTAGGAAGGTTGTGTCAATAATAGTAGACAGAAAACGAGGTTTGCAGACAAATAGTTAAGGTACAGGTAGAAGTTTAGATAGTCTGTTAGTGTTATATAGGGACCGAAACCTGTGATATAAGTCATAGAGGACAGAAACCTACATTGATCCTTTATACTATATAGGGTCTAATCAAAAGCTAGAAAGCTTGGAGAAAAATTATTTATACATTTGCGAGGGACGCATGCTTCATTTACATTAATTAAACATAATTATTTCAACAACATAATCATTTAAAAATCATTTGTCCATAATCAAATAATCATAAGACAAAGAAGTCTGAAGGAAAATTCTATAATATCATATCTATTCCTCGGTGCACGTTACATTGTCAATAGGTCAGTGCTCATCAGAGATGGTGCACTGTGACACATTTACGGCAGGAAGAAAACGGCTAACCCATTGATCGAATTACTAACTCAAAATCCACACCTGCCTTATCGGAGCGGCTAAATATGAGAGGGGTGAGCAGCTACATCTACGAAGATACAAATCACACATTAATCAGTAGATCGCATTTATACGGAATTCCGTTAGGGTCATCGCCTTTGAATGTGTTCATCTGAAACGCGATACTCGATAGTACGATGATGAAACGCGAAATAACGAAACTACGATAACGAAAACGCGACAACATGATGTTAAATACGCGATACTACGATAACGAAAACGTAATAATAAGATAGTACGATGATGATAATGTGATATAATGTCGTGTCGCCTATTTTACCATTGCACTGTCGCGTTTTCGTTATCATAGTATCGTTATTTCGCGTTATCATCATCGTACTGTCGCGTTATTACCTTCGTACTGTTGTGTTAACACCATCGTACTGTCGCATAATCATTATGGCATCATCGCCTTCCGGTGCGCATGTGCATGCTCAAAATTACAAGATTAGAAGTTATGCTTTTAGAACTACAGTTCCCGCCCTCAAGATAGGGCGATATGCAGATTCGAACCCGGGTCCTCATGTATGAAAATCATTATTTTTATTGATGATCTCCACTAGCTACAGGTGCCAGTTAGCCAAAAGCAACATAACTAACTATTCATTTTGTATTGGCAACTAAATAGACATTTACAGAGAATGAATTTAAGGAGGCGAACACCTTCAAAAGGCTTTAAAATATAATTTGACTGCATTTCTCATTCCTGTAAAATCATGAATAAAATTCTGATTAAAGGATATTAACTCTATCCCTTTCGGTTGTTAACCGCTTTACTTTTTATTTTGACATGTGAAAACTGAAAATGAAATGCTATGTATTCTGAAGAAAATCCCCAGACGTTGATGCATTAAAATGAAAATATGTGCCATGCAAACTGCAAAAAAAAAAAAAAAAAATTCTTCGAATATTTGCGATGTTCCGATTTCAGCGTGGTTATGCGTCTTATGGAATTCAACATCGATAACTTGAGTTTTACAAAACATGCATTCGCTTGAATTTTATTTTCAGTGTAGAAATAAAAGCCATCATATTTGTGCCGAAAACTATCATCGACATATTTGTGAAAATATTCGTGTTAGATACAAAAAAACTGTCTGATCATGTTACAATATGACATTCTCTTTTGTTGTTATTAATCTTGTACAACATAGAAAACTCATAGCGATTGACCTGCAGAGTGTTTGCAAAATAACATATTTGGTTTTACCTGAAAAACGTTATACAACCCGTGAACAAGCAACAGAAATCATTTCGAATTTTAACAGTACTAAAGTAGCATGAAAAAATATTACGCAGAACTCTGCTGGGGGAATTCTCCTATGCACATAGGCCACGGAAGGCGATATGATGATGATGACGTGCTAGTACGATGGTAATAACGCGACAGTACGATGATGTTGATGCGACAGTACGATGATGATAACGCGACAGTGCGATGGTAATAGCGCGACAGTATGATGGTGATAACGCAATAGTACGATGATGATAACGCGACAGTACGATAGTGACGATTGTGATAACGCGACAGTACGATGATGATGACGCGACAATACGATGATGATAACGCAACATTGCGATGGTGATAGCGTGACAGTACGATGGTGATAATGCGATAGTACGATGATGATAACGCGACAATATGATAGTGGTAACGCGAAAGTACGATGGTGATAACGTGATAGTACGGTAATGAAATTGCGAAATCACGATACTACGGTAACGAAAACGCGATCATACGATATTACGATGGTGAAAACGCGACTGTACGATCGTACTATCGCATGATCGTGTTTTCGTCATCGTGTTGTCGTGTTTTCGTTATCGTAGTTTGGTGATTTCGCGTTTTCGTCTTCGTACCATCGAGTATCGCGTTTCAGATGAACACATTCAAAGGCGATGGCCATAACGGAATTCCGTACATTTAACGTTTTAATGTCGCTTTTGACGGCTAAGTAATTGTGTGTTCGAAAGCTGTTTTTTTTTCACAAAACACACCAATGGCATGTGTGTGGCTCATTGTTGTGTCCTTATTTTTTAAAATTATGTAAAAAAAAAAAAAAAAAAAAAAAAGATTTATGATATATTGATATGATTCTGATAAATCCTTATTGTACTAGTATTTGGATTAATCGCCCCAAAATGCTATCGAATATTATGTCTTATATTTATATATATTTTTGATATGTACTTTGAATGTGAATAATGTTTGTTAAGCGAGAGAAAGAGAAATCCATAGTTTTGTTGGAGAGAAGATTGAAAAATATCATAGCTCCATGTTCTATGTTACTGCTTCGCATTCATCAAAACTGAATATTTGTGCAGCACAAAAAAAAAACGAGACAAGTCAACGCCGCGAACAACTATTTATTTATTTATTTCATTTACAATAGTATTATTTATCAAGTTAAAACGGGACCGGGTATCAGATGAGCAGATAATTATTTACTATTGATTTAATATAATCTGTTTTCATTTCAACATAATTTATTTCCTTTTCAATCACAGTCGTAACTTAGTTTCTTGAAAGGAATATGAGCCGGAACTTTAAATACGTCAAAATCTTTTATTTCTCTTTAGATAATTATCTTTCACTTGCGCAGTGACTGTGGGATATTACGTAATGAGCGTTCCTTACCTAGTGATCATACGACACCAGGCCGACTGTGTAGCACCGACCAATATACGACGTAATAAAATATAACATCACGGCAAATAGAATATTTCGCTTTCTAAATCCTGTCTTATTTACACAACCTTACGTTTATGTTTTCAACGTATTCAGAATTTTTTAAAACATACCAATAAAGTAAAGTTTAATTTCATTACTCCGATAACAAGAAAAACTATATATCATATATCTTAACTTATATAATGCTGGACACGGCTGATTCTGCCTTTGTGACCAGTGTAGATCACGATCAGCCTGCACACCAGTGCAGTTTGATCAAGATCTGCACTGTTCGCAGTTCAGTCAGCGTTCCCTTGTAACAGTGAATAGTACCGTCCAAATTGAAATTGGGACAAGTTTATTATAGCAATTTAGCATAGTAAGGGTAAAACTGTATATTTCAACATTTTGAGAGGCTTAAAATTGAGTTGACCTCCTTTTGAATATTGTTACTCTTTTTATGAAAAAATACGTTCACGGAGTACATAGGGACGGGAGAGTAGAGGTCGAGGGTAGGTAGAGAAGAAACAGTCAGTTACATCGAGTTACCTGAAACAATGCCAACAGAATGTTTGCTTTGCATTTCATGCATTCACATTTACAAACAGAAACTGACTTTTTTCGGTCAGCTATGTTTTGATGTATTTTGTGAATATGTGTTTCATTCTGCAAACTGTTCTCCTTGAATATGGAAATTATTTTTAATAATTCATGATACACAGTGAGTAAATAAATCATAAAAACGGCAACATTACTATTTTACTATTTACTAAAGATATAACATCTCCAAGCGTTTGACGCCGTAAATAATTCCAGAATCCTTAAAATGTAAATTTACAGCTGTTCATCAACATTTAGATGTAGAAAACATAATTAAACGATATTGGTTCAACCCAATAAAACACAGCTTGATCCGTTATATTATACCACTCCCATTCATTTGCACAAAGTTAAAAGGGTCCTCTATTTCAGCCAATCAGATACAAGGGAGAAAGATAAGTCACACCTACAGGCATGACGTAATATGTAAAATAGACCCTCTTATACTTGTGCGTTGTTTCAACAATAAAAGAATATTCTTTTTGACAGAAATTTTTCGAAATGAGCTTGTTTATTGTCTAGGTTATGTTGTCGGTAAGTAAATTTTATATAGAATAATGCGGCAATTATAATATAAGAATAAACATCAAATATTATGTAATATTTATCCAGAGAATTATTGAAATATGGAGCGAAATGTGTTTTGGTAGTACCAAGACGAAATTGTCATATTAAAATGGATCAGATATGCAAAATTTGGGAAAATATTAAAAATTTATTTATTATATCAAAATACCCGGAGTAATATTTTGTTGCTCATGTTATGTTGGTATTATTATATCCAGCTTTCCTTAAGGAAAAAAAAGGAAAGAAAAGAAACAGTTATACGTTTTAACACAAATACTGCGGTCAGATTATTTAAAGATATATACAAGTGTGTCGGAAGTTTATTGCTTTTAAATTGTTTGGATCCTTGTTTACTTTTCTAAAGTCCGTCTGTTATAGAAGTGCTTATTGCGAGGGTCGTTATTTAATTTCCGCAAAAATGTAAATTTAACTGGTGTTTCGGTGTCGTTCTTCATTTCGTTCCTTGAATTATAAAAAAGAAACATAAATTAAATGGCAGTTATAACGAACTTTCAAGATGTAAAATCTGATTCGTTGTAAAATATATAAAATTTTCCCGTTATTTTTACAAAGACCACCAGAATATACATTGACTAAAATTGTTTCGTGAATTACTTTGCATAAGAGGGACGTTAATATATGCTCTAACGTGCGTTGGGTGTGCTTTTATTATTATTATTATTATTATTATTATTATTATTATTATTCTCAGTCTCAATTCCTACAAGACCAACGTACAAACTCGCGATTTACTATGCAAGTTATATTCACTCTCTAGAAGCTTGTCCCAGGTATTTCGTTCGTATGAGGTAACTTCAAAAACTACTCAAATATTTATCATTCTTCAAAATATATGCTATAATATGAGCAAAGAAAATATACAGACATAAATGATAATAAAAGAACAAGAGCGGTAAGAGAGTGTCTGATCGGTGGCAAGATTAGTGAAATAAATTTATTACATAACATTATTGTATTATTTTTATTTAGTAATTTACTGATATACAACGGGTGACTTTAATATCAGGCATATAACGTTCACTGTTCTAAACAGAATGATTTTCGTCTTTACTGCCACAGGACCAAACTTGAATTCTGAAGAGTATGAAAAAGTGGAATTTCTCGAAAAATATTAATCAGTAAAAGTCTGCAAAAGAAAATAGAATTTGAATTTCGCTCCATGGTATTCAAATATAAAGAAAATATAAAAAAATAATATGAATCAAGGCACTGCCTCAATCGGGACTTAAAGGTAGATTTTGTAATAAAAAAAATACTGCCCATGCTTGTACTGATGTGCAAGACATTGCGGTTCGGACAAGTTATGTGGACGCTTATTACGCACAAGGAAAAGGCGTATTCTTCCAAAAATCCGAAGTCAGACGCTCTGTGCACGTGTCGGAAAGAAACATTTTCTTAATTCCTTCGCTAGTATATCTCATTCGGTATATATCGTATGTTACTGTAGAGGGTTCGATCCCCGGCCACGTCATACCAAAGACGTGAAATGGCACCAGTAGTTCCCTTGCTTGGCGCTCAGCATTAAAGGGAAACTGGCTTCATCTATAACATATCCTCTTGGCGGTGGATTCAATCAGGAATGAGGTGTCGAGAGTGATTAATGTAAGTTGTAGAACTTGCTTTACAATTGACCAAAAATAAATGTATAAACTAAATGCGTATCACGCTGTGTAATCAAATAAAATAAATACCAAAAAAAAAAAAAAAAAAAAGAAAAAAAAACACACACATTTAAAACATGAAAAGAAAATAAGTACGATCGAATTTCAAACATGTTTTGACTTCTTTTCATATTTTACAAGCGTGTTAGCGAAAATATTGCATCTGATGTCAACACTATGAGAAATATTTCCATTTAAGACTGATTAAGAAACAAACAAACATTCCTTATACCGTAACACATAATTAGATAAGAGTCTAAAGAGACTTTAAAACCTAATCTATCATTTGACATAACAATGTAATACAAGGCAATTCATTGATGCAAGCATCAAAGACGCCGCCAAGTGTTGTGTCTGAAGTACATTTATTGCAATATGAGAAATCACCTAATCATTACTTTATTAGTCTGACTGGCTACAAGTTATCAACATTAGCACATAAAACAATATATGTTATAAACTGTTTAAAACATGAAGAATAAACATGATAGAAAAGTTTTACCATGCAATACAAATCCTCTACCTGCAATGACATTAATATTGCGAGTAGGTGGTCCCTTTACATACAAAATTAAAGTAATTATTTCACTAACTAAGGTCATCTCCTGTGAAAAGTTCTTATATGCAGGAGCGTGTGTATAAAGTTTCACAGAAATGCAGTTTGTTGGGAAATGAGGAAATGTTGAAATTATTTTCAAAGTTGTGGTTCACAGAAACCATTATTTTTATTATCATGTAATGTAATGAGTGTTTCCTATTTACTGATGAAGTTTTATGGACCTTAGTCACCTACATTATAGATTTCAGAATGCAGATTATACACAGCAATTTACTGTTTCCCTTGACAAAAACAATCAAAAATTTTGTCCAAGAAAAGAATGATATAACATAAATAATCTCTATATTGCCCCTATTCACAAAGCATGAATCTTTCTTATATACTTTTGAATACCATAGAATTCATTTTTTTTTCGGACGAACGATAAACTTGAGGTCCTCGTTGAACTGTAAGGTTACTAGGAGTATGTCAGTGTCTAGTTCAAATCTAATATTACAAGAAATTTAGAAAGCATAATAACCCACTGCCAAAGTGTAGAAAATATTTCAATGAAAATGTTGTTTTTTTTATTTTATTTTATTTCTTTTTTGTCAGGAATGGACAAATACAAAAACTATCTATTAAATTAAAAACAAAAAAGAAAAAAAAAAAGAAGCAAGTAACAAGATATAATAAAACCAGAGCAACTGACTAGTCATATAAGATCAATGAACATATAAATTCAACAAGGAATTCTATTTTAAAGTCACTGATGCTTTGATAAGTTATGGTCCCATGGCTTTTGATATTTCGATCTAACCACATTTAAAGAAGTATTAACTTGTCACTGACAAATTCAGCCAAGTGCTCTTTAGCCTATTGCACACCTTAGTTGACAGTGTATATCTGTAAACAATGAGTAGATCTATATGACACATAAGCAAAAAAGAAAACAAAAAAAAAAAAAAAAGAAAGAAAAAAGAAAAAAAAACAAATAGAAATAGGAATTTGCAAAAGTGTGCGCATTCTGAAATTACATCACTGTATCTATCAACAAAGAAAATAAGACAAAAAGGTTAAAAATAAGTTAACAGCGGCACTTCCTTCGTTCATTTCAACATATCTATGATTATTGATTCCTGTATTTACTTTGTAAATACGTTTTTTTCCAAGTAATTTTTATGCAGGCAATTGTAATTTTCCATATATTTTTCTTTTAATATTCTCTTCGAAGTTGTAAATGAACGAACGCTCCCTTGTCCAGGCGATTCACGCTTTACAGTATGGTATATCTGCGGTGTGTTCTATTTATAGAAAATGAGATAGCTAAGTAGGTCATGCTAAGAATAGAAATAGAAAACTTGAGTAACCTCCCTTATCAATAAATCGGATCAACATTTTTGACGAAATTGTAAATAAAAAAATATGTTCTGCTCTACAAATAAGGAGAGGAAAGACAGATAGCATTGTTTTAAATCACATAATAAGTTGCATTACATACATTTTTTATGTTTTCTTTTTGCCATTTTTTGTTTATTCACTAAAATGTATTGTGCAATATCGTTGATCCTTTTACAAACTATTCACTGTGTTCAGTTTATCACTCCGAAACTATTCATTACCATCTTTACAGGGTCCGAAATAGAAGTGTATCCCATATACTCGACACCGCCTTCAGGGCGGCGTCGAAAAAATGTCATATTATAGCTCATCTAACACCAGTCCGAATTGCAATGGATCCGTCCAATTAAGCGCATCAGGTCATAAATCCCCCGCTGTCACGACATAGTGACCTTAAATTGGATTAGTGCGAGAGAACATACAGGCTCTGATTAAGGACTTTATTCAGGTTTGTTTTTTTTAACCGTTTGTTGCATATTTATTATACATGTAATTTTGAGAAACTTTAAAAACGAAGGCAGAACGGAGAAACAGGGTTAAAAAAGTACAGAACAGACTTTGTATTATATTTAACTTTAACATTTACAGTTCATCGTCTGTTGTTTTTTTTTAAACCCCTCAAATGTGATTGCGTTCGATATCTTAAATTGGCCCAACTTCGGTGTGCCGTATTTTTTAGGGAAAAAAAATTTTAGTTAAATGTCTAAAGGCTGTCCCAAAAAATAGAAGTAAGCCCCCGCTGGTCTAGTCAAAGTGCCCAAATTAAATTTTAACTAATCTTTTTTCCTTTCCAGTGCATTTTTCCCCCAGCAACGTGCTTATTTTACCCCCGGGGTTTCAGTATTATCACTTTGCATTCAAATGAAACCCAGTTCCTATCGCATGCTAAAAAAAAATGGGGGCTAAAAATTTATGTCACGAAAAGAAAAATTGAAAAAAGCGAAAAGTATAATTCAGCGGGTTGTTTTTAACGAACTGTAGTTTTCTTTATAAAAGTTACCCCCCCTTTTCTTTTTTTTTTTTTCAAAGTACGATCTAGTTCTTAGGGAAAATAAAAGGTCTGAAAATCAAATGCTAGAAAATGTCAAAAAACACCGTTATGAATTTATGGTTTTTATATAAAAAAAGAACAGCTGGTTTTGTGGGTGTTCAGCCATTGCCTTTAAAATTGGTTATGCGAGAGAACAACAGGCCTTGATTAAGGACTTTTTCGGGTTTGTATTTTTTAACCGTTTGTTGCATTTTTATTATCCCTGATTTGAGAAACTTTAAAAAGAAGCAAAAACGGAAAACTTTTTAAAAAAGTCAGGGGACATTGTATTATTTTTAAACTTTAACATTTACGTTATTCTGTTGTCTATTTTTTAACCCGTCAAATGTGATTGCGTTCGTTTTAAATTTTCGGCCCAATTCGGTGCTGTCCTTTTTTTACGGAAATAAATTTTTTTTAAATGTCTAAATTCTAATAAGTTTGAAAGTGAAACCCATCTCGTGTTGTTTTTGTGGCTCGTGGCTAATAGCGGGAAAATTGCGGTTGGGCCCTGTAGGACCACATTTTAACGATTTCGTACGTATGGATCGCATTCGTAAGGAAAATGTGTTACAATATGTTTGTCCAACAGGGGGTTGACATAAAAGCACATATGTATCTGTTGAGTTTTATACTGCAAATGTTCAATGAGGGGTTGTCTCCAAATCATTAAATGACTGCCAAAAGAATCCAAGTTAGTGTCGTCGTCCGGGGTCAATGACATAAAAAAATTATTTGGCCTCTCATGAGAAAAGGGGGCCTTCGGGAATCTTCGAGGCTTTGCAACCAGTGTGGGCCCAATCCCCCTTTGGCTCCGCCAGTCTGATCATGGCCCATACCGTTCGCTTTTTTTTTTCAAAAAAGGCTTTTTCTACCTGAAAATGAAATTTTTTGACCCTGTTTGATGCAAAATGCACAGGTCAGCTAAATATAGACTTTCGGAAATTCACGAAATGTCCGAAGCCAATTTTTTTCGTGACGGGGCCTTTTTTTTATAATCTTTTCTGCATCCACAGCCACTACCATTTTAATAGATTACAACTTCAGCTACTTTACTTTTTTACCTCGCTTGCTAAAATGAAAAGCACATGCCCCCAGGTCAGGGTTTTCAAACCCCGGTGCGACATACTTTTGTAGCTGTCTTTGTATCCAGAGGTTTCAATTTGGGGTACAAAACGGGGAAGTTGCGGGTTTCACGGGACATATTTAAAACTTGTCATGGACCGAGCGTTAGCCTTTTATCTAGGGGGCCCGCCCTTGTGCTGCAAAACAAAGGGGTCTATAAAATTTTTAAGTGAATCCCTTTATTTTTTAATTACCCTCACCCCCTGGTCCGTCTGTGGGGTCATGTAACGGCCTTCTTTTATTTTATCCCCCCGGGAAATAGAGGGGGCTGTGCGTTCGTGCTTTAAAATTAAAAGTTCATGCCCTTGGTATCTTGCCCATTAAAAGACGATTTTCAAATTTTTGGGTCAAATGATCGAGGATAGAAGTGTTTGGATCATGACCTTTTTGACAGTATAAATCAAGAACAATTTTACAGCTTTGAATTAGATTTGTGTTGTAATATATATTTTTGTCCCCGGGATCAAACCTTTTTGTCAGTTTTCCCAATACTTGGGTAAAAATAACCCCCTTTTTATTGCAATCTGAAAATTATATACACTTTTACTGAAAGTCTCAAATTTGGGGCCCCTTAGAATTTTTTTGATAACATTATCTTTGTTTGTTGGTTTCAGACCCCTGTTTTCAACAGTATTTAGGAATACAGTTTCGGGATTAATCTTACCTTGACCCTAGAACGGACCAGCCCAAGATGAATGATGTGATTTTTAAAAAGATGCTGAAAAGCTAATAAAAATTCGTAAAATTAAAATCATACAACAATCTTTATTTTAACCGACAACGCCCAGCTTGAAACGCATGAGGGGCGAAAACAGCAACAAACGAAGTTTCACCCGGACTCGAACGGTGTCCTCAACACTTTTTCGTGGTAAGTTATTCCCTTTTTTTTAAATTAAAATTTTATACCCTGGCTCATTACTTTACATCTATGTTCTTTTTGGGTCTGGTAAAAGCCCCCTATAACGTAAGGTATTGACTGGTGGATGAGAGACACAAAACTCTGGAAATTTGGGCCCTGATAGGAATTAAAACCCTCCGCTTGTAATTGAAAAATACCACTGCACCGCTTCCCCCGAGGGGATTTACCGGCCGTTCTTAAGTACAAAATAAGATGTTTCCATACAAATCAGCACCAGGCCGGGGCAAGAAAACTCTCATAGAAAATAAAATTCCATAAAGTTCACGTCGGGGGTTTTAAGTTGGACAATTTCGTTTGTCTCAGTTAAGTTTTTTATTTTAACATAAGGGAATTTGAAAAAGAAAAACAAAACGAAAACAAAAAAAACCTTCTGCGGGAAACCCCGCGGACCCCGACGAATCAGGGGTCGTCAATACCTTAGCATCCCGAATAGTAAGCTATACTATTTTTAAGTTATGTAGAGTATATAACCCCCTTTTGCTTTAACAAGGCTTTTATTATTTAAACTGCCTTGTCTTGATTTTCGACACGGCCAACATTTCCAAAAACAGACCCGTAGTTTCGGCAAAAGAGTCTTCCCTTAAATATACACGGATCCGGACCCGAAAGTTTATCATAAACCAACTATAGTTTGTTTAGGAAAATATATTTCAAAAAAATTTAAAAAAGTTTTTTTTTCGTTATTTAACAAAATTTTATAACCCCGTGAAGTAATCCCCATTTTTGCCTTTTTTTCAAAATATTTTTTTTTCGATTGAACTAAAAAACTTATTGCTTCCATTTTTTTTTTTAAGTTGATGCTATGGTTTCTATGTATTTCTATTAGAAATTTTGAAAAACGGTTTTTTTAGGTTTTAAGGGCTATAAAATATTTTTATAAAAGACATTATTTTTAACCTGTGAAGTATTCTCCATTGTTGAAAAATTGTTGGGTTTTTTTTTATTTTAAAATTGATAAAGACAAAAATTTCTTCCATTTTTAAATTTTAAAAAAATAAAGCAATCTTGACCGTTTTTTAAAAAATTTTTTGAGGTACGACGGCACAAGGCAATGGGTTTTCAATGTGTTCATATCGTTCGAGCGTTTTTTTATTTTTTTTTATATTTATAAAGGGAAAAATTTTTTTTAATTGGAAACTTTAAGTACTCTTTAATTGGAAAAAGGGCTTTAAAAGTCCCCTTAAATTAAAAAAGGGGTCCACGGTTTATTATGTTTTTCAAAAACCTCCCAAATGCTTTTCTTTTTTCCAATATTTGCAAAATTTTGCTATTAAATTCTCAAAGTACTTTTGTAACTTACAAATTAATTTTTATTTTTATTCCTGAAATTTAAATGTATTTATTTGAATTTGCCCAAATTTTACGTATTTTACCGGCTTTTAATTGGGGCTTCAGAAAAAAATTGCGAAACAGAACTTTCTTTTTTTCCGAATCAAATTTTCTTAAAAACTTGCTAGAGGGGTTAAATATTGTGCATGGGACTGTTTTTTGTGAATAGCTAATCAAAAAAATAAGATTTACACGCTCTGAAAATGACCTTTTTGTCTAAAAAAACTACAAAAACATGGCTTTTTAAAACTTTTTTGTTGTTGAAGCGAACAACCACGAATTGCCCATTAAAAAAGTTGAACAGGGATTGCATGTGTGATCTTACCCTTTAAACATACTATTCATATAATGTATTATGATTCATGATTTTTAAAAAGAAAAAACAAACCAAAACCTATAGGGGAAAATTTTTAATGACATGTACATGAAATACTATGAACAGACCAGTCTGAAACCGTTCGGGTTTTATGCCCAATTTTTAAATTTCCGTAAAACCCGTACCAAACCCGGGAAAACCCTCTATCAACAAAAGGGGCGTCATGGCCCCTATCGCCACAGGTAATTACACATACATTTTTATTAAATCTGGATTTTGCCATTTTGGGGTCATAATTCTTAAAACAATACGTGATTGGTCTCTTTTTAGGAAAAAAAAATAATTTAATTTCCCACGATATTAATTTTTAGGGAAGCTTGGCCCTAATCAAATCATAAATGTGATCTCTGTCATGTTCACAATGAAAAAAAAGCAAAAATTTTTTCATTTAAGGGACCCTAAAATCCAAAAAAAAAATGTTGCTATATAGCTGGTTTTCGAAGGAACCGACATGTTTTAAAAATTAATCTTCTCTACAAGTTTTTGGGCAAAATGAAATAAAAATATGGCCTCTTTGTGTTCAAGGAAGTGATATCTATTAGTTTAATGAAAATCAATAATAAAGTAGTCTCCACGTGTTCACAAGCAGGGATTTTTACCAAATTTAGGGGCCATAAATCGAATCAAATAAATGGTCAATACGGGTTTTCTTTGAAAGGAACCCTATCTTTTAAAATATACAAGTTGATGCATATTTAGTCAAAATAACAAAACATGTGGTTTTTAATCGGGTTCACAAGGCTAAAATCGTAAATTTTTGCCCTTCCGGGGCCATAACCCGAGGGGGAAAAAGGGGAATGGCGGTTTTCGAAAGGAACCCAAATATAGATCTTATTAAGTTCTATGCAAGTTTTTGTCAAAACAAGTGATAAATTTGTCTCTGTCTATTTGCAAAAAATGGGGAACGGACGGGTATCCAATAGCTTACTTTTTTCATTCGTACAATGAGTAAAACATGTTACAAATGTGTTTCAGATGTTTAAAAATGCATTTTTTGTTCATTTTTTCCCTTGAAAATGACTTGTAAAATGTGATCAATGTAACATCAAAAAACGCATCGTCCATTCGTCACAAAAATTTTTACAATGGCTTGATTTTTTTACGTATGCGATTCATTTGTAAAAACGTGTTACATACGACGCATTTGTAACCCTGTTACAAATGCGTCTGTTAACGATGTGGTCCTAAAGCCCATTGCGGAAAAATTTTTAATTTCATTTTTACTTTTTATGATTTATTTTTAAAAAACAAATTGAAATCCACGGGGTTCACGATTAAATGTGTTTCGAAATATTTTAACGATCGAAACTGAATATGAATATAGCTTGTTTTGGGGAAAAAAATATGTTTTTAAAACCAAGTAAGTAGTCAAAAATTTTGCCCCCAGCACCATTTAAACAGAAAGAAGATTTAAAATTTTAATGTTAACTATAGCCCGGGCAATAACACAAAAAATAGCCCCGCGATTTATGCAAGGGGTCATTTTTGTAATCTATTTGGGTTTTTAAAAGTAGTACATAAACAAGGTGCTTTTTAGCAAAAGTACTACCCAAATTTTATGCGAAAATAATTTGTCTCTAAAACCAGTTAAAAAGTGGCACTCTGAATTGCATACTCACAATAACCAAAAAATATATTGTGAAGAAGGAGTTAAATGTTCAGCTCTTGAAATAATGCGACATTTTACTAAAAAATTATTTTTTTCACAAGCTTTACACCCGTGTGCAGGGTTGTTTGCTGGGGGGCCCAAGCTGGGGTGGGTTCGGGAGGGCTATCCCCTCCCGATTGTGAAATTTTTTTAATATGGCACATGAATAGATGCATTTTCCTGCTACCTGAAACACCTTTAAGGATGCATAAATGTATTATATATTTAAGGAAAAGTCTACTTTTTAATAATTTCATCAAGCCTTTTCAATGTATGTATGATTGTACAGTCACAGTGTATGGACTTATTTTTCTGTATGATACCCAGTTGAAAAAAATGTTGAAGTTTTAAGATGATTATTAAGTAGACTAGCTCCTATACTATGATGATTTTTCCCCACATTTTTATGATTTCATGTAGTGAACTGAGCCAGTCTATATACTAGTCCAATATTACAATTTTAACATCAGTCCTCTTAGAAAATCTCTAGAATAGACTGGCTTTTGTCTCTATGAACATAAAAAAGAAAAAAATCATAGAAATATCGTAATTATCAGTCTAGTGGCTAGTCTAATTATTAAGGGTATCCTATTTGCAAAATGGCCAAATGTTTTTAGATTTCCAACAAAACAAACGAAGTATTATGACAATTACTATTTACATCACAGATTTCAAATGACAATGAACTCTTAACTGTACCAAAGATCTATAAAAATAAATAGATGTGTATTTTATACTTCTTTGACTGTACAAACTATAACATCACAGCACATATTAAATGATATTTTTATGTATGAAAGCCCTCATAAGTAACGAGTCTTAGATGCGTTTTGTAAGATTTACTGAGAAACTACTTTTAAAACTATGAGAGTTTTTAAGAAAGGTTATTGGACCCAAAAGAGTAAAATTGATACAGTAGTTTCAAATTCATAATTGTTGTAAAATAAAAAGATAGGATAAATATCTATAAATTTAATAAATTTGGGGAATGTGCAAAAACAAAATACAACCATCATAATGTTTCAATTTTCAGATTCATTTTATGATTTACTTAACAAAACCAACAATGTAATGATCATTTTATAACACTTCCAAAGAGTAAAAAACATAATAGTTTCTCCACTACCCAATCAAGTACCGATCAAGCGATCAATGAAGCATGCACAGATAAACTTTTATCTGTGACATGCCTGGGGCTAATTTCCACTACCGGACACGGTTTTATGGCTCTTTAGCCTGTGTATTGCTGTCAAATCAAGCCAGTTGCGATGGTGTATAAATTTGTTAATTGAGGGGCCCATAGTAATAAAAATCGTAACTAGCCAGCCGGGGGGGGGGGGGGGGGGCGGGCCCCCTGGCCCCCCACCTGGACACGTGCCTGTGTTAGAAATGAACATGTTGAAAAAAACATTCACCAGAAGTGTTAGGGGGTTGCTTTAATGATACTTTTAAAGCTTCTATTTTTCTGCCGCCGCACATGTTTAGTTGATTGCGTTATTGTTAATATTTACATGTACAGTCGAAACTCGGTATCTCAAACTCGCTTACCTCGAAATTCCGCTTAAGGTAGTTCTGCACGTTTGAATCGAAATTATTTCTACAATGTAGAATTTGATTAAACACTGTTTTTTTCAAAACTTCAGAATATACCTAGAAAATTAAGCAAATAAAAAAGATAGGGTCGTGTGCTTGATTTTTTGCTAGACTGATTTGAAAAATAGGGACCTCACGTAATATTTCATAATTAGAGTCTATGGGAAAATCATAACTTTCTTAACATTTTCGCGAATAGAAATTTTTCTACAATGTAGATTTTGATGAAACTTCTCACAGTTGTAAATAAAGACATGGCCTACAATTTGATGAAATAAAATATATAGGTCCGTGTGCTTATTTTTGAGATATTTGACCATGATTAAAGTAAACCGGACATTTCACGCTAATTTTGTGACGTTATTTTGAATTATTTAACATGTGATATGTTTTAATATCATATTTTGACTTTACAATATAGCAACAGTACCATTGTAATAAATTTACACACAGGTTGCAATTAATTCATAAAATGATTTTCTGTTCCGTACGCCGAATCCAGTCTTTATTCTACTTTTTCCGGAAAAATGGCGTCACGCCATCACTTCCGGTTTATCAAACGTGCAGAACTACCTTAAGTCGAAGAAATTTTCAAGTACCGTCAAATTTCCTTCTTTATATATGTAATTCAACTTCAGTTACGTCAAAATTTGACTTACCGAGACTCCGGATGTGTCGAAAAGGATTTTCAGTCCCGTCAATAACATTTAAGTGCATTGTAAACTCGGTAAGTCGAAGTGAGAAAAATATGCGATAAAATTTCGCACATGTCATTAAATGTGGTTGGTTTTTAACACATGGCTATGTTTATTGCCTAACCAGAAAGCTGTGATGTCGAGCGATTATCAAAGTGAGATGACGTCATCCTTGTTTGCACGTGCCATAATGATAATTGTTTGATGTAAACATTAGATTTCTTAGACTTTCATCAGCAGACATTTATTTTTGAGACGTTGTGAAAATTGCTTTTAATTAAAACTAATGAATTGATTGGTTTGACCAGTTGGAATATTTAATGTGGATTAAGAGGTAATCGCGATGAGACTGTATAAAAATTAACTTCTTAGGGGAAAGCATCATTCGTTCAAAATGTCAGATCGAAATGCTGTCAGTCCTCTAGGAAAGAAACATAGTATAAAAAAGAAACTTGACTCAAAAACATTTGAAAAACTTAAAAGTTTAATAAACACAAACTGTACGGAATCATGTACGCGTAAATTGCCGACAGCGTATACACGGCATCAAGGAAACAGTTCTGATTTTTCATTAAATCTGTTCGTAATGTGTACTCATTTCGTCCGTATACGTCCCTTCTCATAACTCGAATTTCGGTTATCTCGAAATAAAAAGCATGGTCCCTTGAAATTCGAGATACCGAGTTTCGACTGTATATGTATTTTTAAGGTAGTTCTGCACGTTTGGATCCAACTTTTTTCTACAATGTAGAATTTGATTAAACTCTGATTTTTCAAAACTTCAGATTATACCTAGAAACTTCAGCAAATAAAAAGGATAGGGTAATGTGCTTGATTTTTTGCTAGACTGATTTGAAAAATAGGGACCTCACGTAATATTTCATAATTAGAGTCTATGGGAAAATCATAACTTTCTTAACATTTTCGCGAATCGAAATTATTTCTACAATGTAGAATTTGATTAAACACTGTTTTTTTCAAAACTTCAGAATATACCTAGAAAATTAAGCAAATAAAAAAGATAGGGTCGTGTGCTTGATTTTTTGCTAGACTGATTTGAAAAATAGGGACCTCACGTAATATTTCATAATTAGAGTCTATGGGAAAATCATAACTTTCTTAACATTTTCGCGAATAGAAATTTTTCTACAATGTAGATTTTGATGAAACTTCTCACAGTTGTAAATAAAGACATGGCCTACAATTTGATGAAATAAAATATATAGGTCCGTGTGCTTATTTTTGAGATATTTGACCATGATTAAAGTAAACCGGACATTTCACGCTAATTTTGTGACGTTATTTTGAATTATTTAACATGTGATATGTTTTAATATCATATTTTGACTTTACAATATAGCAACAGTACCATTGTAATAAATTTACACACAGGTTGCAATTAATTCATAAAATGATTTTCTGTTCCGTACGCCGAATCCAGTCTTTATTCTACTTTTTCCGGAAAAATGGCGTCACGCCATCACTTCCGGTTTATCAAACGTGCAGAACTACCTTAAGTCGAAGAAATTTTCAAGTACCGTCAAATTTCCTTCTTTATATATGTAATTCAACTTCAGTTACGTCAAAATTTGACTTACCGAGACTCCGGATGTGTCGAAAAGGATTTTCAGTCCCGTCAATAACATTTAAGTGCATTGTAAACTCGGTAAGTCGAAGTGAGAAAAATATGCGATAAAATTTCGCACATGTCATTAAATGTGGTTGGTTTTTAACACATGGCTATGTTTATTGCCTAACCAGAAAGCTGTGATGTCGAGCGATTATCAAAGTGAGATGACGTCATCCTTGTTTGCACGTGCCATAATGATAATTGTTTGATGTAAACATTAGATTTCTTAGACTTTCATCAGCAGACATTTATTTTTGAGACGTTGTGAAAATTGCTTTTAATTAAAACTAATGAATTGATTGGTTTGACCAGTTGGAATATTTAATGTGGATTAAGAGGTAATCGCGATGAGACTGTATAAAAATTAACTTCTTAGGGGAAAGCATCATTCGTTCAAAATGTCAGATCGAAATGCTGTCAGTCCTCTAGGAAAGAAACATAGTAATAAAAAAGAAACTTGACTCAAAAACATTTGAAAAACTTAAAAGTTTAATAAACACAAACTGTACGGAATCATGTACGCGTAAATTGCCGACAGCGTATACACGGCATCAAGGAAACAGTTCTGATTTTTCATTAAATCTGTTCGTAATGTGTACTCATTTCGTCCGTATACGTCCCTTCTCATAACTCGAATTTCGGTTATCTCGAAATAAAAAGCATGGTCCCTTGAAATTCGAGATACCGAGTTTCGACTGTATATGTATTTTTAAGGTAGTTCTGCACGTTTGGATCCAACTTTTTTCTACAATGTAGAATTTGATTAAACTCTGATTTTTCAAAACTTCAGATTATACCTAGAAACTTCAGCAAATAAAAAGGATAGGGTAATGTGCTTGATTTTTTGCTAGACTGATTTGAAAAATTTGGGTCTCACGCAGTTTTTCATAATTGAAGTCTATGGGAAAATCATAACTTTCAAAACATTTTCGCGAACAGAAATTTTCCTACAATGTAGATTTTGATGAAACTTCTTACGGTTGTAAATAAACATAAGGCCTATAATGTGGTAAAATAAAATGTATAGGTCCATGTGCTTATTTTTGAGATATTTGACCATGTTTAAAGTGTACCGACTATTTCACGCTAATTTTAAGACATTGTATTGAATTATTCAACATGAATTTTGTTTTAATATCATAGTTTGATTTTAGAAATATAGTAACAGTGCCATTTTAATAAATTTACTCACAGGTTGTCATTAATTCACAAAATGATTTTCATTTCCGTACGCCGAATCCAGGCTTTATTCTACGTTTTCCGGATAACTGACGTTACGCCATCACTTCCGGTTTATCAAACGTGCAGAACTACCTTAAAGATAAATGATATCTTGTCAAAATGGTAGATTCATAATAATAGAATCATAGCAATTCATTGTACTTCGTGTAATTAAATATTTTAGCTGTTAAAATTGCACGTTTTTTTTTCTTCTTTTTTTTTTTTTTTTTTTTTGCCTCTTCAAGTAAAATCTTTCTCCAGGTTTGAAGTACATAACCCTCTAAGGTATTTCTTAATGAAAGAAGAGAAAAATATTAAGATTTAACGCAAATCACCAGGCGTAACACATTTCATCAGTCTTATGTTTGACACTCCGAAGTCTGCGAATTTGATAATTCTATTACATGTAGCGTGGCTAGGTGTTTCCATTGTAACGCATTTTCTTTCACTTTTTTTTTTATATAATTATGGTAATGGGGTTTTCGACGGCTTCAATGTCATTTTCTTTATAAGTTAAATGAAGTATTTGCCGTTTAAACTGTTAAAAGTTAGCTTATGAATTAAAAATAGTCAATGCTCAAATCACATGATTTCAAGATGAAATCTATAAATTCTGCTTAATTTTGTTTGGTTGATAAACATAATAACGTTGGTGCGTCTGTGGCGGCATTGTAACGCAACAATGTCTTGTGGCGTTTCTGAGGTCATTTATTCATTATTTCGGCGGTATCAATTAAGAGAGTCCACAAAAATAAATAAACAAACTCATTTTGGTTATCGTAAATTCTTACGTTTGCTTCTGGTTGGACATGCGCACATTCATACTTTACGACTTACTAGACTGTGTGTGTGTGTGTGTGTGTGTTGTAATTTTTTTTATTTATTTTTTTTTTTTGTCTTTCTTTTTGACAAAATGTATCACTATGCATTCGAACAGTGAGTAAATGATTTTAAGTTCATGATAAAATGTGATGATTTCAGGTATGTCGGTTCATAAAGACGCCTGATGTCGGGACGGTGAAGGCACGTCTACAAGATAATGTGGTGTAAACAGATGGTAAACGTAATTTCCGGACACAGATGCGACTTGCAAGGGTCAAAATCTTTATATTATGGTAAGTACCATAAACGTGTGGTACGGTGGTCTAGAGTGAATAATATGAAATAAGACGAAGTCTCAAAGCGAGCTGAAAGAAATCAGATTTAGCTAAAAAATAATATACATGTCATTTATATGTAACACAGAAACTATTCACTACTCAAAAGAATTCGCGAGAACGTTACCGTATTCACATATTTTCTTTCATTTTATCTATTTTATCAACAACTTCAAATAGTTGTTGTATATATATTTCTCCAACTTGAATGACACCTACATACATAGGGGTTGCGGCTTCATGTCACTAAAGTTACTGTTTTAAGTAATATACCGGAAGTCATTACGTAACAATTATGCAATTGACATGATAAAGCATAGGTCACCTAGGTAATCAAGACCCTAACTTTATTTCGAGAATGTTCCCTAATTAGAGCGGATCATAAAATTTACTGAAGCATATAAGATTACTTTGATGTGACAATGTCATAAAAACGCACTCGGATTAATAATATTGAACCGCGCCATGGGAAAACCAACATCCAGACCGGTCTGCGCATCCGCGTGGTCTGGAGCCATGCTGGTCGGAAAGCCACTATGTTGTTTTTTTCATTGTACGGCTTACATATCACGTGGCGGAGCTGTAATAAACATTTCACGCGATATCTAGTATTTTAAAATCTATCAGAATTTATATACATGTACTTTGTGTACTTTGGAACTTTATGGATATTTACATTTATCACATCCGTGCAGTCTGATCATGATCGGCACTATTCGCCATTCAGTCAGTATCTTTTTGGTAAGCACCACTTTTAATAGTTAATGGTACTGTCCAAATTGAAAGATGGAGAAGATCATTATAGAAATTTAGCAGGGCAAGGGTTAACAACAGATAAAGAATGTAAGTGTAGAACACCCCTCCCCGCTACCCGCCCCCTCTCTATTAAATCTAACCGTTGCATTCACCATCCGAACTACTTTGATATTGTCAAATAAAACTTTCGAATTCAAAGAATCAGTAGAAATAAAAAAAATAACAATTATAAGATGATTAATATTTTTTGAATACGGAATGAATTGATCTCGATTTGAGTATAATTGGAAACAAAATAAAAAACTGGACTTTGTTAATTGAACATTTCATTTTTAGCTTCATCTTTAAATTATATTGCATGTATCATGTAAGCTTATTACCATAGGTGGTTAGTTCTGTGAGATCATGTTAGGAAATGAAATAAAAACTTCAGAATTACTTTATAAATTCATGGAAAATATCATTTTTTTTTTATTTTTTCTTAACCTAAATTTGTCGAGATCAAAATTACTGCAAAAAATAGTTTATTAATCCAAAATCATCAATGGTAATACGCATTAAAGTATACCAGGTGTGGTTTTGCAAAGATATTTTTCTTTATCTTGTGGTGGATATTTACTATAAAATAAATTCATTACTGATCGAATAGATTGAAATACAATGTAACTCTAACGCAATTTATATTGTGCGGTCAAGTCTTTTTGCCCTACATAGATTGCGCATGCGTGAAAATTGTCTCCCGTTGCTAGGGCAATAGCTCTCTGTACAAAGATTTATACTTGCGTTACCGTAAAGCTCGATTCTTTGAGCTCGCTATTAGTAAAACTTCTGAAAAAAATTCAAATGACATTATGTAGCGGCTCAAAATTTGAGTCAATTTCAAAACAGAAACTATCGGCTGCTAGCTCTACTTGAACAATCAGTAAGATTGACTGAAGTATCTAATACATGGTACATATTTATATAAAATTCTACAGAACACCCATATTTAGCAAATTAACAAAACGATACATTTTTTTTATTTATCCTTCATTTACTTTCAGATCTCTATGTGCATGCGAATATCTTCAGCCGACTTGTAAAATGTCCAAACAGCTCCAACTGCTACCTAAGATGATAACACGGACGATAAAGAAATGAAGGGTTAGTTGGCTTTTAAATTAAATTTTGTTTTGTGGTTTGACACTGATCAGGTGTGAAATGCTACAGAGCACCTATATTGAGCATAACCGATAGACTATATTTTTTTGAGTTAGAACTTATGTAAAGTTGCCTTTTTAAAAAAATGTAATCAGAAGCAGACACCTTACCGACAATTATCATCGTGTACATAAATGCACGTTTTCTTAAAATGTCGTCAGATGACGTACTAATTATATGCACTACTTCCGCTCTAGACTTCCCTAGTATTCTCTTAATGACGTTTTTCGCACTTGTATCAATGCAGACTTGTGACATTTGCGTGTTTTCAGCCAAATGTCCCCATAAAAAAAAAATAATTTGTAAATTTTCCAAAGAACCGATGTCATGGTGAAGTTATTTCTATTTCCTATTCGCCACGTTATACTGACTTTTGGAATATTAATGCCAGTATTTCCAGTATCTTTCTAAAGTTTATCTATCGGAAGAATATGATCATTTAGAAACTTGAGTGATAATTTAGAGCAATAGAATGACGTCCTCTCTTCCGACTGTGCAGAGAAAAAAGTTCTCGCCGATAGGTTTGCCTTGTTAGCTTCCGGCGGATATTTTCAAATCCGTTCTCGAAAAGGCCTGCTCTTAAAGTTTTGTACAACGCACGCATTTATACTTCATCTGTGTTACATTAGTTAACACATTCTCTTTCTGATGTTGCCACGTTTTCAGTTTCTATAATTATCTTGCTGATAATGTTTCAGAAGTGTAGATTTTGAAATGATGAACGATTAGACAGTCTGTTTGTGAGACAATTTCATACATCTGTTAAGATCAGTTTTTGCGTAAATTTTATAAAGGAATTACCGATTTAATGAATCGAAACTATAAGCGATTAGTATTGATAAATAATGAATTGTGATTGTTTCAGGTATGTCTGCTTCACTACGATTGACAAAACTTGCACATCTACTTTCAAACTGGTGAAAGCACGACTTCAAGATGTAAACTAAAAAAGAAGATGGTAATTTCCGGCCACAAGTGTCAAAATCTTAAAATTAGGGTAAGTCTTAATTTTTATTGGTATGCTTAATTTTTTTCGCGTGTGGGACGTGGAGCAAGTCACGTGACAGGTTTTCGATACTGTACAGATTTTTTTTATTCGTAGATGTGTGATACACTAATACTTTATTTGAATGATAAAATATTATATTTTTGTATAAATATTTTATCATTTTTTTTTTAAAAAAAATAAGAAAAAATTTTGGGTCACGTGACACGTTTCGTCCATCTTCGTAACACACAGTAAGTTTCGACCATCTTCAACTTTCGCTTTCGGATGGTTGTGACCTAGTTCACACGATCCTTTTGTCCACGATTGGAGACGCGCAAATTTCATACTGATTTTAAAACATTTTTCGGAATGACATAACGTGTAAGAAAAATAGAAACGTTGCTCTTATAATAAATTTACTCATCGATTACGTTTAATTCATAAGGTTGTTTTCATCCAGGCTTTACACTAGCGGATCCAGAGGGGGGCGCACCAGGCGCGCAACCCCTCTAAAATTGCCGGAGCATACGTAATTTGTCTTTTGTTTGGGTACAATTACTGCAGAAAATATACACGTTTCTCGCTCGCTACGCTCACGTACATTATTTGTCTTTTGTTCTGACTGAAAATTAAAAAAAAAAAGTTTGTTTTTTTCACGCTCGCTTTGCTCGCATGGGTGAAAAATATGCATTTTTCTTGCTCGCTACACTCGAATACGTAATTTGTCTTCTGTTCTGTGTTAGAAATATAAAATATGAGCCGCGCCATGAGAAAACCAACATAGTGCGTTTCCGACCATCATTGATCCAGACCAGCCTGTGCATCTGCAGTCTGGTCAGGATCCATGATGTTCGCTAACAGTTTCTGTTATTCCAATAGGCTTTGAAAGCGAACAGCTTGGATCCTTACCAGACTGTAGGGATGCGCAGGCTGGTCTTGATCCATGCAGGTCGCAAACGCACTAGGTTGGTTTTCTCATGGTGCGGCTCATATGTATTTTTTTTCTCTGTCGCATAGGTAATTTTTTTGTTCTGGGTGAAAAAAAATGCATTGTTTTCTCGCTCGCTCTGCTTGCACATTTAAAACAGAATTAGTCCTAGGTAAACCCTCCCCGTAAAAATCCTCAGAAATCTGGCTAAGAAATTCCTAGATACTTACGAACGAATTAGTCTGAAAATTCATAAAACATTACTTTAATTAATATGTTACTTGTATTGATTTTGTCACAAAACCTGTGATTTGTGAATACCAGATAAAGTACCTAAGAACACACAGAATGCACCAGATGGGGCAATTATTTTCAAAATTTTCAGGGGGAGCATGACCCAAGACCCCCCAAGTTGCTCTACACTACGATTTATTTACGTCCCCTCTAACACCAAATCCTATATCCGACACTGCTTTATTCCACGTTTTCCTGATTAATCACCTTTTAAACATTACTTCCGGTTTAGAAGGGTAGAACTACCTGCTTGTAAAAGACCCGCCCACCAGCTCAGTAGGTAGAGCGTCGGTCTACGGATCGCGGTGTCGCGAGTTCGATCCTCTGGCTAGGCGTATGTTCTCCGTGACTATTTGATAAACGACATTGTGTCTGAAATCATTAGTCCTCCACCTCTGATTCATGTGGGGAAATTGGCTGTTACTTGCGGAGAACATGTTTGTACTGGTACAAAATCCAGGAACACTGGTTAGGTTAACTGCCCGACGTTACATGACTGAAATACTGTTGAAAAATGGCGTAAAACCCAAAAACAAAAACAAACAAAAACCTGCTTGTAGAATGAGAACTTCATGAGTCTTCATCATGTTTCAGATGTTTTTAAAGAATGCACTGTTACAAATTAACATTGTATTTGTTTGCATACAAATATCATATTTAATATTAATCCTACTTGTTGATAAATACTATTGGAACACAAAAAGGTACATGTCTGTGTCATAAAATCACCTGATGAATAATAATTGTATTCAACGAAATAATCATTTATATGTATGTGCGTTGCATGTGTGTGCGACAGTGCGTGTGCGCACAAAATGTGTGTGTGTTTGTGTGTTTTAATAGAGATGTTTTGCTAGATGATTTCATATTTGTATACGAGTTCGAATTAAATAATTTATATTTCAGGTCGAAGAGAAGTATACGTCTCCTGGCGGTAAACAGAATACAGCACGGCATTTTGCTTCATATACGTGTTATTCAAAAGACAACAACAGTTTAAAGCCAAAGGAACCCAATCTAACAAATTGTGTCAGTCTTTGGACATTCGAAATTCTCCCCTTTGCTGATGAAATACCATCTATCATTTAATGGATATTTAACTAGAACAGAACAGAACAGAACAGAACAGAACAGAACAGAACGGACCAGAACAGAACTCTCAGTCAGCATTTACATCTCTGTAAACGGCATCGATATTGCATATAATTTATCATATATTTATCGATTTATAACTGGTATTCTGCGGACTCCGTAATTGATACATAGCCATTTTCTTGACAAAATATTGATAAATCAGTTGATAGACCGATACCGAATTTGGATTTTGCTGTTATCCGAATTCAGAAAGCAGCATAATACAATAAGTACAATGATTATCAAGATTTATAAAAAATGTTTCACCTAGAGTTATTTTGACATAGGAAATTCTACACGTCTGACAAACCGGAAGTAAAGGCATGACGTCATTTAAGGGGGAATGGTACTTTGTCAAAATTTAAGATTTGCTAATACTCGTATATACCAAAATAAACTTGAAGATATTTCAAATTTGTATCATCATCTTTTAGAGCGATAAACATGCGTATGACGTTACCATGACGGCGCAAACATGGCCCGTTTTCGCGCTTTTTACGTCCGTTAATGGTAGCACTAAAATGGTATAAAACTCGATACTACAAACGTATTGTTGGCGTCAATGCATCAGATTATATATCAAACGACAGAATAAAGCAATTTCTTAGTGATCATTAACATGAAAAGGTATTTTCTATCCGAATTTTCGAAGGAGGTGCGAAAACAGACTTTTGGTTGTTTAAGAAAATTCAGGAAAAAAATCGCTTCTGATCCATTTTGCAAAAAATTGGCCCGTGGAATTTTTGCCAAATTTTTGTATGTAAAAATTCATTATGTTGTTAATGGCTGTGCCAAAATAGAAAAAAGTTCACCGAAGCGTTTTCAAGTATAACCGTTTGAATTAGAGCATTGTGACGCAATAAACAACGTCGCTTAAGACATGACGTAAGCACGTGAATATTTACATTATTAGCCTTATTTTTACACCAGTGGCTGCAAAGATGGTGCTCTCCATACATTTGTGGAACTATGCTTTCTAGCGCCTGTATTAATTCAGCTTCTTCTTTTTGTTTGTTTTGATTGACAGCGTATGTGAAATTTATAATGAATGATGATTTCACTTTTTCGATTAATGATGGACAGGCTCGACTTATCTTTTCAAGTTTATTTCCTACGATCCGTTTTGTATGTGCTGGATCTGAAAATTTTACAATGTCAGAATTAACTTTCTCCCTTGTTTATTTCGTTGCTGCAGAGTCATCGTCCTCTATAATATGTTTGTACATCAGTCAAGAATTGCTTGTCTCTTTATGCAATTGAGCACGAATATCGGGCTCCATAGCTTTTACAGAATTGCTCCAATTTTTTGGCATCTGTGAAGTTGACCATATTTAATTGTTTTCGTGTAAACTTTGATAAGTTTTCACACATTTATTGTTACTTTCAAACATTACATATGTTGCAACAATATTTGTTACTTATTTATAAACTTGAACCCATATAATAAAACAGTTATTGACTGTTAAGCCATCGGATATGATGTGATATTCACCGGAAGAGGGCATTACCTCTTCCAGTGAATACCATAGCATATCCAGTGGCTCAATGGTCAATAATAATATAGTTTTCAAAACGAAATTAACATAAATAAATTGACAGAAAACTCAATAAAAATAATGCTCTTTTTCACTCTAACTTTTAGAAAATTATTGTACTTATATAGCAGTCATAGATAATTATCACTCACACGGGTGTGTTAAATTTGCATATATATTATTTTTGTATGTGTATTTATTTTATGTAATAAGTTGATTTTAAACAAACATAATATTTTGATGGCAAATTTATATTTATAGATAAATTTATTGATAATATTTCTTTAGTACTAATATTTACGAGATTATCCCATTTTTGTTTTCATGCAAAAATATAGCCAAGGGAGACAAACAGATACTGATTAATTAAGTACGGCTGTTATATACATTCTTATTACAGAAACACAACCTAAAGTATAGATTTGTACCAGCATCGTGTTGACTTGTCAGGAAATTATCAGTAGCGCGGTACGGTGACCTCGGAAAAGGGCGCATAACATGCGAGATTGTCCGCTTATATGGAAATTCCAAATGAATTCATATTGTTGTTTGTTTTGATTGATAGAATCCTGTTGTACGGCCCTTTCAGTATTTCAATTATGTCAGGCAGGTAGACAAGCTTACTGCCGCTCATTGGCTGTTTTTTTTTTTTTATCAAAAATATAAGCATTCTTAATTTATTAAGACTTATTATACAGCCATTCTATTCAAACTTATTCTTTCTAAAATACGTGTAAAATAAAAGCTCAGTACATAATCCAGGATCGGGAACGGATTTAGCACCTTTTTGAGTGATCGTTCTCTAGTGTATACTGCTAGTTTCTATTTGGACCAACATTGCAAACTTTAATATATTTTTTATTGAATTTTAGGAAAGACAATATTGTGAACCAAGCCGCGAAACAAACGGCATCTGGACGAACATTCATCATGCTATATCGTTATGTCGTCATGTAAACGGAAGGGGCACCTGTCCGTGATGGCATGTTTAAAATTCATAATTTAGTCGTTTCTATTCAGGCTTTTTCCCCCGTCCTGTGCAACAAATAACAAATAACAGAAATATTTAAATGAAATGAGCCGCGCCTTGTGAAAACCAACATACGGTGGCTTTGCAGTCTGATCAGGATCCATGCTGTTCGCTAACGGTTTCTTAAATTGCAATAAGCTTTAAAAGCGAACAACATAGATCCTGACAAGACTGCGCAAGCTGGTCTGGATCAAAGCTAGTCGCAAAGCCACTATGTTGGTTTTTTCATGGCGCGGCTCAAATAACATATGTTAAAACAGGTAGAACGGTAACCATTTATGTAAAGGTTTTGACGTGTAATCTTTGCAAACAGTACACGGCAGAATCTTAAAATTCATACGTAACATTTGAATTTTAAAATTCCGTTGTACTGCTTGCAAAAGAAAAATAGCATATATATATAAACTGTCAACTTTTAGGACTACCTACGTGGTCTGATTCACTGAGATATCTCACTGATGGAGGACTGTAAGTTCAAGCCCCGCTACCGAACATGGCTCTTTATGTGAGAACACTTGGTAGTTTGTGTCGGAGGTTAGGGTTTAGTACTGGTCGTTCCCAGGAACAATGTTTAAGGAAACTACCCGCCATACTGTAGAAACGAGCGTAAAAACTTGATTCAGAAAATTAATCAACTTTTTTGACAGTCTTATTACTGTAGTACTTACTTAAATTCTATAAATCTGCCTTTAATTGTATCATTAATACAATTTAAACGAAATTCACATTCGGATAGAACTGTGCGGAAATGTTTGTATTTTGATTACCCCATGCTTACCTAATGCAGCTGCAACGTTTATTAAATAGGGGTTCCGTAAAACGCCATAGCATTTTAGATATTTAAAATGTAGTACACTATATAGACCATACTTAGTTTCGGAAAATAGGTTTTTTCCAGTAAAGTCTTTGTTTTAAGTTTAATGCCTTTTTTTCAACAGTTTTTCAGTCATATAACGGCGGGCTGTTAACCTAACCAGTTTTCCTGGATTCTGTACCAGTACAAACCTGTTCTCCGCAAGTAACTGCCAACTTCCCCACATGAATCAGAGGTGGAGGACTAATGATATCAGGCACAGTGTCGTTCATCAAATAGTCACGGAGAACATACACCCCGTCCGAGGATCGAACTAGCGACCCCGAGATCCGTAGACCAACGCTCTTACCTATTGAGCTAAGAGGGCGGGCTTCAGTAAAGTCTTTTTCCGCATATTTTGCAACCATTGTCGACGATTCTTCTATTTTGCTTTTCTCCGTTTTATTATCACTCCCGACACTCCCTTTCTTCAAAAACTTAACTTTTTTAGCCTTCTGAACTGTCCGTAGTTATCACAACTTTAGAGATTTTAGAGAGCAGCTGAGTTTGAAAAAGGTGCATGAAGTGGCTATTGAAATGAACATCAAGAACTTCTAGTAATTTAAAATATACGCACTTTTCAATGAAAATATTTTGGAATACTGCATGTTATGAAATGTGTAATATTTTTACGATTAGATTGAAATATTTAATTCATGTCTCATAACTGCTTGTTTATAGGTTTCCAGGTAGAATTATGACAAGCCATTTAAAAGAAACACATGTAACGTTACATAACGATTACATGTCTTTTAACGACGCTGCAGTAGTCAAGTTCAAACGGTTTTACTACAAAAACGCTTCGGTGAACTTTTTTCTATTTTGGCACAGATATTAACAACATAATGAATTTTTCACATACAAAAATTTGGCAAAAATTCCACGGGCCATTTGTTTGCAAAATGGATCAGAATCGATTTTCTTCCTGAATTTTCTTAAACAACAAAATGTCTGTTTTCGAACCTCCTTCGAAAATTCAGATAGAACATACCAGTTCATGTTAATAATCACTAAGAAATTGCTTTATTCTGTCGTTTGATATATAATATAATGCATTGACGCCAACAATACGCTTGTAGTATCGAGTTTTATACTATTTTAGTGCTACCATTAACGGACGTAAAAAGCGCGAAAACGGGTCATGTTTGCGACGTCATGGTAACGTCATACGCATGTTTACTGCTCTAAAAGATGATGATATCAATTGGAAATATCTTCAAGTTTATTTTGGTATATAAGACAATCATCAAATCTTAAATTTTGACAAAGTACCATTCCCCCTTAACCGGAAATATAACACAAAACCTGGACTCGGCATATGGATTCTCCTTTTCGTTTGCCTAATTTTCTTAAAATATCTATGGGTTTGAAAACTTAAGATTTTCTCAATTCGAGCAAACAACAACAACAACTACAAAACCACCATAATGTAAATTCTGTATGTTTTGTGCAAATTTGTCAAGAGGATACATGTACATAAATGTGTACATGATATTTTAAATCAGTTGTCAAGAATATTATTTTACATTTGTGATATAATAGATGAATCTAATATAATGAAGTTATACATATCTGTGTTTTATTTGATAATTGCAACTTTTCGCTACCTCGGACAGTGTCTTGGATACCTTAACATCATTAAGCTCATTTCGTGCAAGTACCTGACGTAACAGGAACATTTTGAGGATGAATTTTTTTCAGAATTTTCCTGGAGACATAATTTATGCTTCGTCATGAATTAGAGTTTTGAAGTGTTTTTAAATACTTCACGACAGGTCCATTCCACCACATTTTTAGACTCGTACCCTCACCGTCCAGTTGCGTCAATTAAGTGTCGTGAACATTGCATGCCCCTTATTTGATAGCGATAGATCGGTGGCCATAAATCTAGCTTATTATTGCCTTCCTGTCGGACATGCTTAAAAAAAGGAAAAACAGAAGAAAAAAAACCATATTGTATTAACTACGGAGGGTTATGGTATTTCCTTTGTTACGCAGATAATACACAGGAAGCGTGAGAGCATTAGGTGCACGCAGCAGTTCGATGACTCGATAGTGATTTCGTGTACATCTGGCTGGACTAAACTCGAAACCGTTTCTATAACATAAATATGAATTATTAAAAACACATGCACGTTTGTTAAATTATCATGAAATGACTGACAAGAAAGGCGCGTTCAGTTTTTGCCACGAAAATGCTTGTATGAAACTACAGCTTGTTTTCAGACCCTGTGTTTTGTTCACAGGAGATAACTCCTGAGTTTGCTCAAAATTTTTATAATTATGTCCCTTTTATTCTCAAAACTGCTAGATAATCAGAGACAAGACTGATGAAGTCAGAATATTCAACATAATCTTTTCTAAAAAGATGGTTATCTAGCCTCTAGCCAGACTAGCATGAAACTTGAATGCTCCCTATTTCCTGCAGGTTATAAAGAAGTAATTCAGTCAAAATATACTTCCGTGGTGTAGTTCGAAAGTAGACCCTTATGATAATATAGATCCTATTTGTTCCATTTTTAGCGCATTGGTGCGTAAACCGGGAGCCAAATGGGTATTATTTCACACGTGGAAATTCAACGTATTTTAAATAAAATAAGACACTTTGCATGCGTTCCAGTTGTTTGTTTGAAAACAAAAAGGTTTTTATTCCGCGGACAGCGGCAACATGAAGATATCTGACTTCTTCACTGCGTATTACTCACTACCCACTTTTTTTTTTCTTTTTTTGTTTTTCTTGTAGCAAATGCTTTGATCGATATTCTGTTGAAAATAGGTCTTTCTAGAAACTGTATCAAATTGGATATGAAGTCGCCATATGACCTATGATGTGTCGGTGCAACGTTAAATAAAAAAATAAAATAAAAAAAAACTGGATCTGAAGTAGCAGAATTCTATATGAAACAAAGAGCAATTTCATTTATTGGTATTTTCTTGCAAAGAATCTGA
This sequence comes from Mercenaria mercenaria, assembly GCF_021730395.1. Taxonomy (NCBI): domain Eukaryota; kingdom Metazoa; phylum Mollusca; class Bivalvia; order Venerida; family Veneridae; genus Mercenaria; species Mercenaria mercenaria. The sequence goes on from NC_069371.1 coordinate 50,591,272, forward strand.
CTATTTATAAACATAACAATTTGATTTCATCCCATTTTGTTATATTTCAATTTCAGCGGTTGCATATTTTTGATAAAATCAGATAACAGTTTTTAATAAGTTTGGTGTATAAAAGGCCACTTTCAGTGTTTTGAGATTTTTAATTATTTGACTTTTGGAGGTTATTGTTGTAAACAAGTTTTAACAACAGTATAATGTTACAATACAACCTCCTCCAATATTCACGGCTTTTATCCCTAGGACGACCGACATATTTTTATTTTAAAACAATCTCGCCAGGTATACATACGTCTTTGACAGCGCAAGAAATGACGTCAGACGACCTTCAGCTTTTCGCGGAAGCAGTGAAAATGAAAGTACATAGGTTAAACTCGGAAAAGAAAGTCGCATTTGTCTTGCGCAGGGGCTACTACGCCGTCTAAATGTATCAGCGTGGACTTCTTTTTTATTTGCTAATATGGGGTCAATGTTCATTTTCTTCGAACGATTTGAAAATACCTGGGCTTTTGTAAGACATGCCAGCTTTTCATCTACGAAAAAATGTTTGCACTCGGAAATAACACAAACTTCATCAAATCATTCCAAAGATCTTTTCTGATATTGTCTAAAAGTGTTAGCATATACCTCTGATGTCAGATACTTTATATTTTGAGCGCTGCATACCTACATATTTCAGAAATATCCTAAAATAAATGAGCCGCACCATGAGAAAACCAACACAGTGGCTTTTCGACCAGCATGGAGCATTCGCGCAGTCTGGTCAGGATCCATGCTGTTAACTAATGGTTTCTCTCATTGCAATAGGCTTTAAAATCGAACAGCGTGGGTCCTTACCAGACTGCGCGGATGTGCAGGCTGGTCCGGATCCATGCTGCTCGCAAAGCCACTATGTTGATTTTCTCATGGCACGGCTCATATATCACGTGGCGGAGCTGATCTTTTTAAATAAGAAATAAACATTTCACGTGATATCTAGTACTTTAAAATCAGTAAGAATTAATATACATGCACTTGGAACTTATATTAAGGGAAATTTCCTGTTGATTCTATGGAAGCGTTAAATAGCCTTCAGACGGTAATACGTTTTATAAGGCCGCCTGGGATATACCAAGGTAGTGATATTTTCATAGATCACTTTCTGTTCTTAAAATGATATAGACTAGCCACTAGACTGATGATAGATATATTTCTACATTCCCCTTTTTCGAATTTAATTCCATAAAGACAAAAGCCAGTCTGTTTGAGAGATTTTACAGAGGATATTGAACATAGGATATTCACTACATTGTCAAAAAATGCAAAAAGATATCATAGCCTATGACCTTGTCTAAAAATGATACTGAATATTACATTCGTATGATAAATAAAGGCCAAGGTTTCATAATGAAAAGCAGACGACCGCTTTGCACTTGACTAGAATCCACTTTTCCATACTCAAAAGTCAAGTTAAACTTTCTACACAGATTGAGAAGGTACAGCTACAGTAAACAACAATTAAGTTAATATTTTTTAAGGTTCTTTGCTGGAGGATTAACTTGAAAGGTTGCATAAAACAAAACCTATGTGTTGTTTATGCTCATGACGTATACATAATACACATTGAAGGAACCACATATACACTGCGAGGCTAGTACTACCTACGGTAGCACAGATGTGGCATAGATGTTTTATTACCTTTTTATGTTTTTATTTGTTTCGTGCTCACATGCCATCTAACACCTGCGCGTATTGATATAAAGATAGCATCTGCGCACGTATTAAGCAATATGTTCGCAGGTAATAGCTGGTAAGTGCTTACACAATAATAAGTCATAACACCGGTACTTTCCAACATGGCGAGTGATACATTTTTACATGTGCGAGGATATATGAGCCGCGTCATGAGAAAACCAACTTAGTGGCTTTGCGAACAGCATGGATCCAGACCAGCCTGCGCATACTCACAGTCTGGTCAAGATCCATGTTGTTCGCTTACGGTTTCTCTTATTGCTATAGGGTTTGAAACCGAACAGCATAGACTCTGGCACAGACTGTATGAATGCGCAAGCTGGTCTGGATCCATACTGGTCGCAAAGCCACTATGTTGGTATTCTCATGGCGCGGCTCATATATATTTTAAATTGATATGTGCGCAGCTATTTCAATACAAGTACGTGCGCGTTTAAGATCTAATATGTCCGCCCGAAATAATTATTATCTGCTCACGTATTTGTATGAAATACAATAATCTTTATTTCTCCTCGGGTAACATTCTGCCCTCGGGCTGACAATATCAATGTCAAACACGTACGCTGCCATATGATATTTATATTATGTGACCTCTGTGCCACCGTAATAATCACTATATTCCCCGATATTTAAGATTAGTATTGTTATTTTAGGAAACGAAAAACGGCATAACACCTCTAAATTTCATCACCTCCATTTTCGGATTGATGAATGTTTATTTCAAAAAAGTATTCACTAACAGAACAGACAGCCTAAACCGCACTACTTCTTATATGTGAGGTCGTGGGTTCAATCTCCGACCGCTTATTTATGAAACTTCATACTGAGAAAATATTTTAAACGGTCTAGTAAAACATGGCATTTATTCTACAATTAATGAAAAAGCACTTATCGAATGGTACGTTAAGTACATACAGATTGTAGGCTTTCTGCATCATTAGTACAAAACACATTTTATAACATGTAACGGACATATAGTAAATGAAAGAAAATAGCATAGATAAATGGTTCGGAATATTTAAAGTCGATATTAAAATACAAAATATGGTACGAAAGTCTAATGTTTTTAATCATCAAAGTAGTATGATTGTTCGTAATTGACAGAATAATGCCTTTAAGATTTTGACTTCAAATACCACTGAGCTGCCGAGCGTACCGATCGCGTCAAAGCAGAAACTAATTCTTACATAAACAAATTTTTAATTTTTAGTAGTTGCGTTGCTCAGAGGTGTCTTTCATGCCTTTTTAACATTTGAGGAACCAAACATTTTTTTCTTTGAAAATGCCGCTTAAACACTATCAACTTGAAAATAGCGCCGAAATGCAGTTGATTCTTTGGTAAAACATTCAATATGTTACTTTCAATTTCACTTTACAGCAAACTCGTAGCTATTAAAATTACTTATTACCCCATCCACCCAGTATGTATCTTTTTATGTACGGTTGCTTAAGAAGAGATAAGTGCGTTATCCTGTTTACTTCAAGTAAGCTGAACCATTCTCTTAAAATGTTTATTTAAGTAACTGCATTCTGACTTGATTTAAGTTTTTTAATCCTAATATTAAAACAGTTATGATCTCGTAAGTTTTTAACAGTTAAAGTTACAGTATTAATTTTTCAAATTCTTATCAAAACTGGGTGGGGCATTTTTCAGGTCTTATCATTATGTCGTCCTTTCTGCTGATCTATTTTTTATAATGGTTCTTGACTGGGCAAATTACGGAGGAGAATTTTTCCAGAAGGTGCGGTATGTTTAGGTTGTTGGAGGATGGTCATTATGTTTTGAATTCGAGTTTATTTTGTTAATAATGTCATTATATTGAAAATTATTGATTTCTTCGCATCGTATTTTTAACATATATATGGAGAATACTAGTACATTTGATGGTGATATATGAGGCATTTCAAATAAGAAAGGAAGTACATATGTACTTAATAATGATTTAAGTCTTTGACACTAGCATTATGACAGAGGCAGATCGGGATATATTTTTCTTTGTGAACTTCAATTTAAATGGAGAGTTTCCTCTAATCTCCTGCATTTTTTAAATTTTTGGATTAAAAAAGTCCCGCGGTGCATATTTGTCATGTCAAATATATCGTCAATGCTTCAGTAAGTTTTATGACACCGTCTTATTATGTGACATCGTTGAGATCGCAATGCTACGGTCATAATCAGCAAAGCGGCCTGTGTTTAATCGTGTCGGTGGCATTGTAATTATACAATGTATAATATTTTCGCTGAGTAGAAACCCAGATGTTACTTTATGATGGAATATTAGTATTAAAATAAAAAACTGATGTTTTGTTCTGTCAAAATGTCACAATATTTATTTTTTATTTATTTTCTAACCTCCCACGGGATTGTGCTCCCATTTAAAACAATGGGAGGTTTTCACCCGTGGGGTTTACGATTATTTTTTATTTCGCACAGTAATACATCTTAAAGTTAAATTTGAGTTGATATTGATAAAATTATAATTAATTAACAAAAAGAGAAACATTAAATGCAATTTCAAAAATTCATCTAGTCGCCATTGGGGGGTTTCCTCCCATAAAGAAAATGGGAGTTTTTTTTCAAAAGTCGTTTTTCAACGCGAAATCATGTCACAACAGTTTTTTATTGTATAAATTATTAATTTGAGTTAAAATATTTTGATTTGAAAATTTTAGAAAAAAACCACGGTTTTTTTCTCCCGTAACTGGTTAAGTGGGAGAAATCCACCCGTGGGACCTCCCATGGGTTAGCAAAAATCCCATGGGAGGAAAAAATACTCCCATGGGAGGACCCACTTTGAAAACCTCCCATGAATTCATTCTTTAACATATAAAGAAGAAAACGACCAATTATTACTCTATGGGATTAGAACTATCGTTTAATGTCAAAAAATCAGAGAAAAGTCAAAGGCAAAAGGTAGCTGAGTTTGCGAAAATTCCGGATTTGCAAACTAAATCCGGAGACTCTAAGGATTCAATGTGTACATAAACAAGCACTGGCCGTGTGAATTTAAAAACTTAAGCAGATATTCGTATTTAATGTTTAATACATCGTTCAGCAGTCGTTTCTATTGATGATTTTTTTCAATATTAAGACATATTAAGCTTTCTTAAGCATTGTGTAAACAAACAGTCGTAAACGAATACTCGTGCTTAATATGTTTTAACAAGTCATACAACTGTCCTTTTATACTGATCCAGCTATTCTATGTGCACCAATGTTTCCTTCATTCTGAAAACAAAACAGAATAAGATAAAATCTACTATAAAAAGACCTGACAATACTATTTCAAAGGGAAAGGCAATGTTGTTCTTATGATAATTCCATCTGCTAGGATTTCTTAAATCATTGAAAGAAGTGGAAGAATTTTCAAAATCTGCTTAAAAATGAGACAGTTATAAGCATTTTAATAGTTGATCAAAATGGTGGCGATTTTGTTTCCATGGCAAGATAAAAAAAATGGCGGATTTATTAAATTTCCAGATACATATTTGAACTGTATTTACCTATTTGTGTAAAATAATTTCTCTACTTTTTCCCAGCTATAATGAAAGAAATTACAATGTATTACATCTTGCACTCAGAAACATAATTATGAAATCAATCTATTTAAGAGATTATTTGCAAAATAAATAATTCAGCAGTGTGTAATGATGTCATAAACACACTAAAATGACTGCTTCCATAAACAGCCATGTTCTTAAGTTTCATACATGTATAAAGGAAACGTCACTTTCTCTGGTGTTATCTTTTCTTTATAATAATTATGATATTGGCAGATATTGTTTGTCAATAAAATTATCGAGTTTTCACTATATACAAGTCCCTAATGATAACGTGATTCCCGCCAAAATGCGAGGACGAGTCCATTTTATGAACACTAATAAAATAACAATTGATAATGCTTGCACATTACTTGACAAGTGAATATTAGTATTTGTTTCATTTTAACTATCCAGTTAGTATACTGCAACACAGCTAAGTCGGGTAAAATACAGATAACAACTGGATGTTAGCAAATCGTTTAGTGAGTTCGAATCTCATACGGGTTTTTTTTTCAGTATTTCTTTTTCCTTTTCGTTTTCATTTTTGTTCCCATATTTTCGTTTCTTACTTTATTGTTGGTATTTGCATATATGTCTTTATATAACATAACATTATGTTATGTTCATTATTAGCTTAAATGCATGTATTTATTTAATATCATCTTTGATATGATACTAAAACTTTCTCATATCTGCTTTAGATATTGCTCTGTCGTGTTGTCACAGAGCACATGAAGGGATCTAAATTTTTTATACAAAAATAAATAAAAATTAAATGTCGATACTGAGTTTCGAACCCACACGGAAAAAGAGCTGTTTAACATGCTTTACCTCTGAGCTAATTTGCAGCTGGTACTAAAACTTGAAATATTTAGATTTTAACATGTTAGAAAAATGTTGAATTCCCTATGTTCCATTTTAGTCTATTTATGGTCATGTTTGTAAACATCAAGTTGTCGTTGGGGCAAAGTATATTATTACTACTCCTCGTTTAAATGGGTCAAAAGTGTTGTTGTACTTATGAAATAGACTGACCCGGTTTATAGGTTGGTCAGGGTTCTTCTACTTAATTTGCGCATAGTATTCGTTTAAAAATCATATCCATCGAAATTATTCTATACAATGCTTCTTCCCCTTCAGTTTTGAACCGCCCATGTTTACAAACACGTTTGTTTATTTTATGAGGAGTATATATCAGTGTATAAAGTTATAAATTATACCACGGTCGCAAAGGTGTAGCGAGTAATGCTTTGATATGACACCGGTACAAAGACATATGATATTAAAGTATTTGACAACAAATGCACATGATAAATGTTCTTTCTTTATGATATAGGTAATATGATAATTTCCTGTGGCCCAATAAGTTACTAATTAACATGGTAACTTTAAACAACACTAGTAAAAAAATAATCAAAGAATTTAGTACTATACTTGCTTTGAAATATCGCTTAGGATGTATCGACCATCACGCTACGGTTATAGAATAACTGATTATACAGTGTCGAACAAATGCTGAAGTAAAATCATTGTACAAAAATGCTGAAAACGTCTCGATAGGATTCACTTTTACATTTAATACTTCAATGTATTTTAACATGGAGACATGGTTTTTTTTCTTTTCAACTTAGAATTTGCTACAACCACGGTGATTTGATTTGATTTACACAGAATAAAGAAGGGCTCAAAGGAAGTCGTTTTAGCTTTAAGGGGGGGGGGGGGGGGGGGGGAGGGAGAGAGAGAGGAACAGATGTAACACCTATTGTAAACTTGTACTATTTTTGTTGATATGAAAGACGAAACGGTGCCAAAATAGATCAAGAATTGTTTGTGAACATTGTAGGTGAATTCATATCAAAGCACGGCCATTAACATTTTTTGAATTAATACGTACAGACAAGAATGTAAATACTTCATATGATTAAGCCATCGAAGCACACACTTTAAACTAAGAGGCCTGTACTGGTTCTTCCCAGGAAAGACGGCTTCGCGTGTACCGGTGCTATACACAGGTCACGTTAAAGAATCAGAGCTAGGCTAAGCTAGCCGGACAGGCCTGTATCTAAATATTAACCGATTCGTTTATCAGCAATGTCTCCTTAAAATGACAGATGTCTCCTTAAAATAAATGAGCTACACTTATCCTACATAAGCTTTCTGGACAAATAAGGAAACAGCGTGTTTTTATCTTAGGTTCCAAATCGGCCTTTATACTACATTTTGTAATATCATGTTTCTAATAAAAAATGATCAAGCAGAGCATTGTACGTGTGGGTCAGAGTTGAGTATATTATTCTACATCTCTGTATAGCCGATGGAGCTCATTCAACACGGAAATGGCTATTGCAGACCGTCCTAGTTATAATCATAGCTTTGTCCAGTATAGTGTTAGGAATACCACTCAGTAGTACCATTTTAAGGCCTATTCAGGGTAACGCCCAAAAAATTAGTTGAAAGATAGGTAGGCTTTCTACTTTTTTTTATAGAACATCAGAAAAATCATTTTTACATTAAATGTCAGACAGGGGCGAACCTTGATGATTTTGAACTGTACGCCAGATATGAGCAGCATAGCCACGAACCAAGCAGATATGCTGCGAGTGTGGGGTAGGTGAGGGAGGGGGTCTCCATCTCCCGGCTGATTGGATTTTTGGGACTTCCCCTTGAAAATGCTGAAAAAAAAAAATTGACAAGAGATGAGTTCTCTTGCTATATTTCAGCGTTGTTTGTCACATTTGTACTAGATATTTCAAAGATAATCATTTAAATTCATAGTTTATCACACCGTTCATGCTTACTGGCAGGGATCGTGACAGTGTCTAAAATTGCAACTGGAGCAGCCCGGTATATTTTGAGGAGTATAGCCAGTTTTCGTATCCTGTGTAACTTTACCATGGAAAGTGTGTGCTTCAATAGCTTGATCGTTCTGGCACGATACTTGGCCCGAAATAGTAATTTTATCTAAGATCTTAAAGTGTTTAATATTAATTTCGCAGATTTTTCCTTTCATTACCTTTAATTACTTCGATACAACGATAAAAAACAAAATGAATTATGACTGACTTAGAATGTTGAAAAATCAGAGTTCTGTGAATTCTGTGATGCAATCACCTACCACCATAGGGAGCCAATACGGAATCAACGTATTCACGGTTTAAAGGGACTGAATTTAGAAATCTGTTTTGTTTGTGCTACTTAAAGTTCACAATTACATTAAAGACCTGTGTCACGTCAGATTAGAATGGACTATAAGAACATTTGTATCTAGAGATACTGAACTTTCTTTTTTTTTTCTTTCTTATAATCAGTTTTTTTTTCTTTTCATATCTATTCATTGTTAATAATCATCTTATGTAAATAAATTTGTAAATATTGTAAAGGGTGTTGATTTGTTTTGATGGTTACTGTCGCCGGTACGGCCTTTCCTGTCACATAAGACCCGCGCAGGCATATTGTGTATCGTCAAAGAGACCTAACAATGTGTTTGTTAGGGTAACTGCATCTAAACTCTTGCCTAATCCACACTTCTACATATGTGAACAAATCGCATATTCGAACCATGTGCAAAGCTGGTATTATCATTATTTATTCATTTATTTGTTATTTAATATCCTAATATCCTTTTGAGGCATATGCAAAACTCACACATTAAGGATATACTAGATTTTTGTTGTTATGGTTTTTGAAATCTAATTAAAATCCATGACTTCTACATCCACATTTTGACAGGTTTTTGATAAATGCATCTACCCACACACTGCAAATATTTCAAGTTTTCTCACGCGAAACGTGCCTTTTTTCTAGTTAACGTAAACAATATCAAATATTGGCAAACGCAAATTAAAACTGCGTAAATGGCTAAATGGTATTTTAGTATCGAGATTTGAATATAGATTGATAGGTTTACTTGAATTGCGACCATTAAAATATCTTCAATATCACGCCAAGAGTGACCATTTACCTACTCGAGACATTGGCTAATCATTTTTGTTCTCTCGCTGCTCTCTTGATTTACCAATAAAACACATGTCATTTGAAACTTGAACAGCAGAGTGAGACGGGTGTCCTGTTTGTGTGCAAACAATTTTTCCGACATGCCCAAATTGAGTATATCGAGGTTCAATGAGTATACATAGTGTTATATTGGTATGTTTGTAGAAAACAAACGCTCGGTTGTTGCCGTAGAGATTTGCATGCACAATAGATTTGTTGGGTACTTTTTCATAATTTCAAATGTAAAATTCGGATTTAGTATACCTTTTAGATATGGTCTGTAGCCTGTATCCGCTTGTGTCTTTGTATGTTCGAAACCCCGCGTGAGGTGTCTATATTTTAATAAGATTAATTCATGGCTAAAGTTATGTTCATGGCATTAGTACACTTGCTTTACTTTCATTGTTCAAATGTTTCTACTTAAGTTTATCAATTGGGCATTTTGGTTCTTGTGAGACGTATCTATGCGAAGTTTTTTCTACAGAAAACTTTAACCAAGGGATGCCCAATATACACATGTGTAGTCAAGATCATATGACATGGTTGTAAAAACCTTTAAAAGTTCAATTAAAAATATGCGATATTTGAAATAATTAATATATCATCGACACCAGTTTTTTATGTCCATACTTACTATTCGAGGCCATGTTTGGGGAGAGACATTAAGGCATGAAAATTAGAAATAGCTGGCCTTCTTTTTTCTATATAAAATTGACAAATTTCAAATGGTTGCAGCACACAGCAGGACCCATTTTAAATGTCTGTAACTTACATTTTCTTGAAGAATATTGTCAGAGCTGAAACAAAATCAAAAGAAAAATGGGGGTCATGTTTTCAGACAAACAAACTGCAAAATCAGCTAAAATGATTCCACAAATTGTAGTAGTGGTGTATGACCTAAGTTTCCATGATAAATGCTGTCATGGTATCATTGCATTATGAAAATATTTCCTAAATGTCAAGGATAGATCTGTTTGTGATTTCAGAAACAATTGCAAAGAAAGGAAGGAAAATAGCTCTACAGAGCAAAAAGAAGTACCATTGTTTTCGCGCCAGTTTCCAATATAGTGTCTGTATACCTTAATTGTGACCCTTGCGTTGCTTAATGCTGTTGACTCTGGGTGGACCAGTAATAACACTCGAGTTCCGTTATAGTGTATACTTCAAAGAACCGATTAAATGTCAGTGCAATAAAACAGTCATGTATAGGGAAAGTAAATTTGTCAAACAAATGTATTAGAGAAATACTGGAAAACCTATTACAGTTCTTATATATCTATTGAAGCGATGCAAATATCAGTTTCTTTTATTTCATGGGTCTTTGGATGAGTCATTTGGTTTGAAAACATGATTATGTCATATACTGTTATGTAACAGACAAACTATTAAGGGAGTTAGTTTTGATGTTCCCCTACAAAAACTTACAAAAATGATCTGTAGAGGGGCTTCTCTTTTTAATATAAATCTATTGGCATGCCCTAATAATTGCATGTATAACAGTTAATATTTACTTCAAATTAAACTAAATACAGTGCTACTTTTTTAAATGGATGTTAGAATGAAACTATATAGTACAGAACATATTCAAAAATTGTGAAGCGGTCTATTCATGTACATATAGGTACATTAAAGTATGTTATATAAGATACTTCATGGACCTCAAATGTGAATAGCTTGCTTTTATCTTTTGATATCTTATACATGATATACATGAATTCAGTTTTTTTGTATATGTTAAATTCAGTAATATGATATTGTAATTATCAAAATAAATTGATCTGCCCATTGAATGAGATTTTTTTTAAAAAATTCCGTTTAAGGACATCATAATTGTTTTATCATTTTTATCTAAGCCATGTATTTTGAGTGTCTATAAAATGTAATTGAATTAATTTTGTGTCAAGGGTTGTATTTTATCAAGGCCATGAATAAACCTTTTGGAAATAGTTCTAGATATATTTGATTGAAATAGATAAAACGTAGTTCCCCTTTGGGGCCTCTTTTTTGGTTGATTCAAGCCAACAAATCGTATATGTTATCCTTTCCTGATTCAGAATACTTTATACTAGTTAAATACAAACCTCTTTTCACACTCAGCTTTAAAATTCAACATACAGTAAATATCTGATTACGTCCCTTTTAGTATGTATCTTGAGAAATAGGAGTAGTTTGGGGTAAACTTTGTATATTTGTCAATACCAAATGGTTGTCGGTCTATGTCAGTAATATGTTATCCCTGTTTAGATAATATGAAATAAAATCTATCTGTAAAAATATCCTTTGGAAGCAAAGAATGCAACCAAGAAAAATAATAGCAGACTCGGTTTGATTGTCTGTTCATGAGAGGTAACATTACTATGTAGATAAATTTCAATTTAAAGGAAAAACTTTTTTTCAAGACAGTTTTACCTCCCCTTTTTAGGAGGTTTTAGGGCAGACAGTCTGAGAGCGTGTCTCCTCTTCTTGTAGGATTTGGGATCCCTTAAAGTAATTTCATGCAAAATTTGGTGCTTTCTTCACAAACGGGAACATTTTTGCCATTTTTTGTTCCATATCTTATTCGCTACTACAGCCGTGAGAGATATTGCACGTATCATGTATACACGGTATCACACCCAATATATGTACATATAGTTTATGTCAAAATCTTTGTAAATAAAGAAATCTGTTCGTAAATGTAAATAGTTTATCTTGTTTTCAAACGCTGACTAAATTTAATGTAGAAGTTATAGATCAGTTAATATATTTATTTGACTGTATACATCTATGATGTCTGTACCAATACCTTGCAAATACAAATTTCCTGATGAAGAGGATATGATCTAAAACAAAAAGAAGACAAATGGATATTTACCTGGATCATCATCATTATTATTATCCTTTCTGGGTAAATATTCTTTTAACTGCAAACTGTTTTATGTTATCCATGTTGGCATACAAGTGCGCAGTTACCTACTGACGTATGTCGTAAATTCATTCACGGTATGTTCACACGAAATGTTTAAGTATGATAATAAATATCTCGACTGTTTTCTGTGTGATCAAACACATTTAACATATGCCTAAACGGAAGAGAAGAAACAAATATGGTTGTAAACAAGTAGTTGTTTGCATGTTTGTAAGGGTAAATTTCACTGCTTTATTCAGAACACAATTATTCCAAAAAATTATGTACAGTCTGCAATACGTATATGTATACATGTATTTCTTGTGTTTATAGAAGTGTAACAAAGCACAATATATTCTCATAAGGATACCAAATGTCTGCTGAAGAACTGTTTTCCCAACATAAAACAAATGTTGTTCAATATAAAGAACAGGGCTTGACAATGGGAATATATTTCAAAGAAAATCCGAAACAGAATAATTTACTTAAAATTCAGGCTACATACTGATGTTATCACACAAAATATGAAATAAGGCATTGCCTCAATCGGGAATTGATACGACTTCAACTCATCCCAATAAAATTTAGAAAAAAATGTATAATGACATCACGCTCAACATTTTGAAACTCTTCAACATAGTTTTAAGTAACAAGCTAACACTTTACATGTAGTTGAAAAGAGGCATACCTTTGAAAACTTAATTCTGTGTTACAGAAATTGGCCTAGAGAGGTCATTTCATGCCACTGAAGCCTTAAGAAGAGTATCTAAAAGCATTTGATAAATAGTTCTTGAGAAACCTGTTTACTTGCAAAATTGTTACCAAAATTTCTGTGATGAAAAGCGACATATTTTGCCGTAATATAAATTGGACTTATGAGCCCTGTCATGTGAGGTTATAGCATGATGCCAAAGACTTGTGTAGTGTTTGAAAATATTTGGTCAAAAATTTTCTGACAAAAATATGCTTAAATGCAAAACTTTCACACAATGTTAAAAAGTGACATATTATGACAAAATGTTAGCAAGGACTTGTGATAAGTTCAGTGCAGTAGTTTCCGAGCAGACAGCTTACTTGAAAAACTTTCTTAAGATTTCTAACTATTAAAAGCATATCGTGTAAGGTCATCTTATGAAGACAAAGTCTTGTGTGGCGTTTGAAAGCATTTGGCTTGGTAGAAACAGTGAAACTTGCTTACATACAAACATTTAAAAGGCTTTCTCAAGTAAAAAATGGACCTTATTTGAGTAAAATGTCAATAATAGCTATATCCCTTGCCCTGTCAATTTATCTTATGATGTTAAAGATTTATGTGGAGTGTTAAAGCACTTAGTCTAATAGTTTTGGAAGAATCTGCTAAACTTTCTATGTTATAAAAGAGCTTAATTTTGAAAACTAAAAGCTAGAGTTACATAGCTTATCTTGTGAAGTCTCCTTATGATGCCAAAGACATATATTCGTTTATATATGGAGAGTAAGGAAGAGAACCATAGGCTGTGTCAGATAATTAAATTTTGTTTAAAATATTAAAGTCTGAAAGAAACAGATATATTAGAAAAGTTTATGACATGATGATATATGAGATTGAACTTAAACCAAATAATATTTGTTGAGCAAAATCAGCCAAAGCAATATAAGAGCAATTAAGATTTCGTTACGTTTGGTTTAATCAAGGAGTAGGAAATGAAACCTTATTTTTACTCAGCTTCAAACAAAGAATAAGAGATAATTTCATGCAACACTGGAATGGATCTTTTGAGAAATCTTCAAGCGCTTCTTCTTATAAACAGTTTTCAACTTTCGGTTCTAAGTCCTATTTAGATAATGTTTATGGAATGAAATTTAGAATAGCATTAACAAGACTGAAATTGTTAGGGCATAAATTATTGAAAGAGACAGGTAGATGGCCCAAGCCGATAAAAATTACAAGAAATGATAGGAAATGTGCTATATGTAATATAAAAGAGGACGAATTTCACTTTTCATTAGAATGTATATTATATAAAGAACTTAGAGAGAAGTATATGCAGACATATTACTGGGAAAAAAACATACCAAAATTTACAAAATTGTTTTCGACCTTGAAAAAACAATCCACCTTTTTTTATACAGGGCTTTTGAACTTTGTAGAACTATTTATTACCCTTAAAACTTTTCTCCTCTCTGATATTTTATCCAGATTATTACACGTTTATATAGTTTCCCATTTAATAACGTGTTTAGTATATAGTAGATATGTTTAGTGAGTTAAATGTTAACTGACAGAACTGTTTCTGGCCAAGATCATTGTTTATAAATATTTCAAATTGTTTAGTTATACATCTGTGTTTATTATGTGTATATGTAAAATCATTTATTTATTTACACCGCCATTGACATTACTATTCAAATGTTATATGATTATATACTATATATTAATTCATTGATTCGTATCCTCTTTTTAATAAAGTATCAATCTATTTATCTGTAGAAAGTTTGAAAGTATTTGAAGAGGTTATAGCATTATAGTATTAAGCAAATGGACCTAACCAATACATTCCATAAAGACCATTTATAGAACAAATGCATGTGATGAACAAGTAAATAAAGATTAAAGACTACAGCTCTTATAGTTTTTAGAATACAAGAGGACAATAGTGGCCCTAAATCGCTCACGTGAAATTGACAATTTGACTTTGAATATATGCATGACACACTGAATCATAAATGGTAACAACAGTAATCAGTACGAGAAACGTATAACAGGTTTTGTGCCACCATTTGAACAAATCTGAGATTTTCTAATTATAGATTACCAACCATCCTCACCACCCTCTCCCACCTCCTAAGAATGGGTACATGTATATACTATAAACGCCATTGATCAATTAAATGCTGCTAGTACTTGTCAACTGTTTAATAGCCATGCGCACAAGGTATGTATCAAATCTGAACGTCCTTAACAGATAGACGTGAAATGTAACAATTTTTGCTCGTGTCTAAACTGTAAATTGCTAGAACTAGATTTGTCACATTATAAAAGCATCGGTTGTCTAAAGACAGTTGAAAATGTCATGTCTGAAAACAGTACATGTCCGAATGGCACATGCCTTTGGTCAGGAGTAGTAGAAGCTCAGATTCATAATGTGAATACTTTTTATGTTTTACTTATTAGTTTTTATTTTTGTCGATGTTGAGGCAGATTGTATTCTGTAATGATATGTTAATCAATCTGATTGAACCTTTAATGTGAAACAAATGATCCTTTAGGGGCACATTTTCAAAATTTATGTCATTTGTTTTTGATATTTAGACAATATTTAGAATCGCATACACGTAAAAATGATCTTTGTGCCGACAATACTCGTATATTTCAAAGGAAGTAACTATATTGTATCTAAAAACAAATGTGAATGATGGCATCAAATGGGAAAAGCTGGAGGCTACATGCAATTATACTTACTACAAAGAAATCAACATGTCTAATTAAAATCAGAAATGTTTAATAAGTTGGCAAATGATACAATCTGCTTAATCCTGTTGAAAGGCGTTCATAATTTGCGTTTGTCATTCAATTTTATTATCTCTACAAAGTCGAACTTTTTTTCGGCTGCATTTAAGGATTTTAGAAGAGAATTTCTACAAACTTGTATGTTTTTGCCTCGTCTATTCAACTTTTAGTTATGTAACGGCGGACAGTTAACCAAACTAGTGTTCTGGGATTCTATACTAGTACTACTCTGTTCTTTGCAGGTCACTTTCACGTGAGAGGATGAGGAGGAAATGACTTCAGACACAATGTTGTTGATCAATTTGTCACCGAGACTATACGCCTCAGCCTAGGATCGAACTCAAGACCGCGTGATCCGCGCTCTCCCTAATGAGCTAAGCGGCAAGGACAACTTGTGTATTTAATACGCACAAATGCATGGATTTAATCATAACGGTCAAAGTAAAAGCATGGGAAAGACTTAGTAAACATGTCAAAGATGTGCAGACTGCATGTTTGAGTTTTACCTGACTTTTAGCAGTCGTACACGAAAATACATCAATCAGCTATCATAGACATTAAAGACATTTAACTGTATGATGAGATGATTATCATACAGGCCTAATGATTACTTTTATAACTGATCAGAATCATGTACAAGATAATGGAATAGGACGGTCTGTTGTGAACCTTTAAAGATTGTCAATCACATTTAAAGGTCCAATACTAAGGAAAGTGAACATTTTAATTTCTTTTAAAAAGCACAGAAACTATTTCATTTTATTGGAAAATGAAAGTTGGTATGTAGAAATTCGAAATAAACGCAGTATATGTACAATTATTTTTCTATGAAGTATGAAGAAAGTTAAAAAGACCTGGAAGTCATTCTGTCGATTCATTGAAATTTCAACATAATACACATACATTTCTTTGAGATCCAAAAACCTTCTGTAAATTTTGACCTGCCAATCTTCATTATTTAGTGTCTTGCAGAAGTCTATGCACTGGCTATGAAAAAAATTGCCAACTCACTTTCCCTTAGTAATGGACCTTTAAGTAACATTGCATGACATTTAAAAAAAAATTGTATATGTTATTAGGGATTTATTTAAGGAATAAAAGACCAATTACATATGGTCCTTATTAGAAATGTTTGTATCATTTTAATGAAATTAGATAATTATCCCCCACACACGATACTATGAAAGTATTTAAAAAGCGGCGGGCTATTTTATTTGATTTTAGTATAGTTTCTAGTTTCTAGTTTTACATTAGCTGTTGAGATATATTTAGATACTTCAATAATCTGAACCAAACGGCAAGTTTTAGAACAATGTGCATCTTCCAAATTTATTCCAATCCGTCTTGGTTACGCCGCCAATACTGGTAATTTAGGTAATAAAAATTATAACATGTATTAAGCACCATGTGAATATATCAAGAGTAATAATTAATTTTTAAAGTTCGAGCAAATCCATTACTTGACTAGAATCTGATTAACCACCTTTGCAATGACCTTTAAAAGGACATCAAATCCAGGTATGCACACATTTATAGAGGTACAAACGTGGAACTGTCTAATGCACTGACCTCTTTATCCTTGTACAACTATGTCAATCACATATGTGGGTTTATAAAAACCGTTACTGTAGTTTCATATCTTATTTATTTATTTTGAGAATTTACATGCATTGCAATCAGATGATGATTTATCCAAAATATTAGTTAGAATATTGTAATGTTAACTTTTAAATTAATTTTTATGCCGTCATTGCAACACATTAAATTGATATGACGTCAATTTCAAAACTACTGCATTAAAACCCTCCATGTTGGTCTACGCTAAGCTAAATTAATTACAAACTTACAACAGTAAATATTGATTCTTATAGTTCAGGCCATAATTTCACGAAAAAAAAAAGTAATTACTTAGTTAAGTCTGTTATTTTAAAATCGTGCTTTTGCTTAAATTATTGTTATTCAATGTTGATTTTGTTTCTATAATAATGTACTTATAGCTAAGTTATACAATGGCTGTAGTATTTGTCTGAAGTACTTATTTCAGCCACGCAAATATGATATTTCTATTTAAGCATGATATGACGAACTTCAGTATTTGCTTAAGTATATTTCTTATTTCTATACTCCGTTTTCTGTAAAATTCAGAATTGTATGATCTATGAAATAGTCATAAACGGTTCTGATATAGATGAAAAGTCAACATTGAAGAAGCATAAAGGGCAAAAACAAATCAAACATATTTAGCAAAGCAATTACTTAAGTGTTTCGTGAAACAAGGTCTATAAAAATATATTTTAAACTTTAGTTTAAATGATCCAAATCTGAGCGTTTATAGATTTTAAGTGAAATACGTCGAATACGCAGAAACAAGCAAATAATTTGATATTTTATCTGACACCTTAATCTGATTTTGTACATGTGCTGATAATCATCGTTATCACAAACGTTAAAAGCCGTGTAAACGGAAGACTGTTGAACGCATTTTTTGACATTCACAATGTTTTCAACTGTAATACGTGTGTACCTCTATAAGTTTACGAGGGGCGATCGAAAAATATCCGGACATTTTGCTCTTTCTTAAAAAACTGTTTAATATTTTTCAAAAATTATTTTTATTCTTTTTCAAAGTATTCCCCTCCTACGTCTATATACTTTTGCCATTTTCGTATAGCACTGGGTCGTCATGCTTCTTTTTTATATACGACAGGACCGGAAATGGTAATACGTCTTGCAGAAAAGTTCCATTAGGGTGCAAATGATGGCGAATTATTCTGCAAAGCAAATGACCAACTCAGTATATATGTAAATTACTGAAGACAGTTGTACTATGTGAAATTTTGCATCCGATCGGTTATGGTTGCTGAATTCCAATCACTTGCCCTAAATTCCATGTGGATTTAAAAATTCGCTTTGGGTGTAAAAGAAGCCATCGTGTTTGCTTACGCAAGGTCAGTGGTTCTACCTAGGTGCCGGTGTAATGAAGTATTTCGACCCCCATAGAATAATGACCCCCCGGTCATTATTCTATAGAAAAAGTGACCCCCCGGTCATAGTATTATGGCCTCCAGATCATAGTACTATGACTCCCCCACGTGAAGTAAACTGAACCTCACGAAGAATATTGACTCCCATAAAAAAACGACCCCCGGTTATTATTCTATAGAAAAAGTGACCCCCGGTCATTATTCTATAGCAGAAGTGATCCCCAGTCATTATACTATACGTGACCCCTGGTCATTATTTTATAGAAAATGTGACCCCCAATCAAAGCACTACGACTTCCATATCACAATATTATGACTTAACCACGTGAAGTGAAATGAATTATAACGACTCCCCGGTCGAAATTCTACAGAAACAGCACACTGATTATTACTGCCACTCTGAGTTGAAGAGAAAAATGTAGCATTCAGTACAAAAGTAAACAGATGTAGTTCAACCGAGCAAAGAGCATGATCGGGAGCTATTCAGTGCGATAGGTGGTTGTCCGTTGAGTACCGTCGTCGTACTTCAAACAAAACCCGAAACGCCTGGCCAATTTATAAATAACTTCATTCATCCCATCGCTTCTGTTGTTCAGTGGCTAGCGATCCTAGGCATAAGGACTCTGAACGGTCGTACATCAGATGATAATCCACGCGACAGCCTTAGATATCACTAAATTTGACCATTAGCCCCAGATACCATCACTTGACACAGAAATCAGAGCATTCCGCAACGGGAAAAGGGATTCTATTTCTAGACGCTGTGTCTTGGTGTATAAATTTTTTTTCAGGAAAATAACAATTCACAATACGTTCACAAAACATACCAGTGTCAATAATCCCTGCAAACTTCGGTATGAAGTAATTCTTCAGAAGAAAACTGCACAAGAAACTGCTAGCATAGAACTTAGTATTAATAGAAGTTGCAATACTTAGCAGTGGCAGTAAAGTACGGTAGCGGCAACAATAGAAAGTATTACATTTTGTAGTAGTAGTAGTAGTAGTAGTAGTAGTAGTAGTAGTGGAAGTGGTAGTGGCAGTTGCAGTAGTAGTAGCAGCAGCAGCAGCAGCAGCAGAGGAAGAAGTGACAGCAACAACAGCAGCAGGAGAAGAAGAGGTAGATGTACAAGACGTATTAAGGGAAGCAGGTATAGTAGTATCCGTAGTAGCAGTTGTAGTAGTAGTAGTAGAAGTAGTAGTAGTGGTAGTAGTGGAAGAAGAAGAAGTACATGTAGTAATAGCAATAGAAGTAGCGGCACCAGTAGTAGTAATGTTAACTATTGGCAATGGAGGGTATTAGAGTTGTAGATCTACTAAAATTGTCCGTTGGGTTTGGTGGGGATCACTTTTTAATAGAAATTATCGTCGAAAGTCTTTTTAGGAGCCGGTGTTTTACACGGAAAGAGAAAGAATAATGTCCGGGAATCGATATTGTATGAAAGTTCGAATGTAGTAATTTCGGCAGTGAGTACTTTACATGGAAGGAGTCACTTTTTCTATAGAATAATAACCGGGGCCGTTATTCTATGAGATTCTATGAGATTCGAAAGGAGTCATCTTTAGGGAGTCAGTATTTTACTTGGAGGGGTCAGTTTTTCTATAGAATAATGACCGGGGTTTCGATATTCTATAGAGTTTTTAAATGGAGTCAGTTTTTTATAAGGTGAGTCAATATTTTACAGGAAAGGAGTCAAATTTTCTATAGAATAATGACCGGGGGGTCGTTATTCTATGGGGGTCGAAATACTTCATTACACCGGCCATCTTTCTTAAAGATGCTGTTTCTTCTTTTTACGTGTCAGTCGGATGAAATATATTTATATGTTGATAAACATAGCTGTTGGCGTTACTTTCTTCTTTCCCTCCTCCCCATATCCCCTAGCATTTACGCCGTCCTCGGGTGCACCATTGTGTTGTTTTTTCCTGCTTGTCTGTTTGCTGTTTGTTTGTTCTGTGTTTGCATGTATGTTTGTGCGTGCGTGCGTGTGTGTGCGTATGTTTTGTGTACAGTCGTGTTTTCGCTGTTGCAGTTTGCGGTGTAGGGAGACTTCGTTTTTAAAGCATAGTTTGCCCTGTTAAATATTAATCGATATATTAACCCTTACCCCTTTACCACTTACCCATTTTTGTGTTTTGTATATAATTAAAATGCACTTGTTGTTGGATTTTAAGCACCCAGTCTGCTATATATTTCCATTGAAGTTTCTTTTTGTTGCGGGCCTACTTTGCGATGCATGGCTCCACGGCTGTGTTTGAGGTGATCTGTGCTTCCGTGAAATCTACCTTTATCTTTTATTTTTTGAAGTGCAAAATATCTTGTTTTCCATATTTGGATAGCACCAATGAAAAACAAAATGTTAATCTGAATGTCAAGCAATAGGATGTAGGTATTTAATCGAAGCTACAAATGAAATTCGTCTTAAATATATGCATTTCATTAGACATTTCATGTTATTGATTCTTAAAAATGACATAAAATATGCACTAGACATAGTATAGGTACACAAAATGAAATGTGTGTCTTACCTGAAAACAAAGATGTGTACGTTCATGTACGAAGTAAAATCGGCTAATAAATAGCAAAATACATAAAATTTGAAGATGATATCAGTAAATTTTAGCGGCATTTAATTGTCTATGTATTATTTTACAGCTTAGACTTTTTGTTTCTGTATACTCTGTCTTTGTTAACTTTATTTCTATCCTTTTGTCCTTGATTCGTTATTGGCTTCTTCATTTTCATCTTCAGATATTTCTTCCGAATCTGCCTCTAGAGAACCTCTTTCAGGTTCATTTTTATCACTTACTTTTACTTCAGTGCCATTCACTAGATCTTTTGTTTCTAGACGATTCCTTTTGGTAACCTTTATTTGTAACTTGTTTCTTTGGCTGGTCTTTACCTTCCAGATTCTCATCTCTAGACATTTGCTCCGAAATATCCTCTCCAGAGCCTGTTCGAGAGCCGCTTTGGTCGGTTATGATATCTTTAGCTTCATCATGTGACTTGTCCTCCTAAGTATTTAATACAGTCATTGTCAAAAAAAACTGTTTATAGCAGTTGGAGCATTTTGTAAAGCATTTAGGCCATTTTGAAAAGACATTGTCACTTTGTCTGTTATGTGCTCTGTGAATTTAAATGAAAAGACGTATACCCTAAACCTTCTTCATGTCGATATCTTTTCCCAAATAAACCTTGGTTCATCTTTATCATCATACCATGCACGTATATTTTGTTTACCGCTTCCTTTGATAATTGTTATGTTATCGGTACCTTCATAGGAAAAGTCTATCGTTAATTTGACATCTGTCAAAGGATAAATCTTATTTTCTTCTATAATATGACCTTTTGCGAAGTCGTTCTTGCTTTTGGCTTATACCATTCTTTTTCGGCGAACGCCGTCTAAATTCGTTTTCGTTACCTATGCCACGTGACTTCAGTTTGCAAATCAAACTACTTGATAACGCATTATAGATAATTTATCAAAATGGAAGATATATGCAACACTCTGCCTGATTGGACGAGAGTGTCAATTTCTTTCACTCTGTTGATTGTGCTATGCTGAGTGAAATGTAGACAAAGCGTTTATCCTAAACGACGCTGTTCACAGTTTTAAAGCTAATTTTGGCTCAGTATATTTAGCAAGAATATTGACATATCTCAAAATGATAAGTAAGTTTAATAAATATGATAAAAACCTGTTTAAATACCAACATATATCAAATTAAAGAAAGAGCTGAATACGGTCTGCGTATCACATGAATAAGGGTGTGATAAGAGTCTTTTATGTAGAGAAGTGCTTTTTAAAAGATTTTTTTTGTTACAATTGTCGTCTGTATACGAAAGGTTTCTTGCTTTTGTGACTTATTCAGATTGCATATTAAAATGAGTACTTGTTTGCTTTGATATATTTGTTATAAATTATTTAACTGATTTATTATATATGAATATTTTTCTTTAGTATGGTATGCAAATATTGAACTCAGTTGAAATCTGTTTTATTATATATATGCTATATAATGACTGAATCTCATTACACTGAAATGAAGGTACGCTGCATACAGTTTATCTATGTGATATGACTACGGTCAAACTTTGCTTATGAAACAGAAATATTGAAATAATTACAATTGTATGTTTTGCTTGACCTTCACTTTTTTGTAGGTGTAACGTCATTGTCCAAAGATTCATGAATAGCGAATATGCATTTGTTAAAGCGGGATCAGTTGGCCTATTTTAGAAATAAATGAAAATAATAAATAAAAAGAAATCCTTTAATTGATTTTTTCTCATGTATTCTAATCAAACTTGATTTGTAGCATCTTTATTAACAGCTTGGTGGATCTTTGTCATACTTGGTCTGGAGCATCATTGTAAGGTCCTCTTCCAAATTTATTTATATAGGAACTTGGGCCCTATTAGGGACCACTGTAGCTAAAAGTAGATATGCCTTTCTTCGCATTAACCACTAAAATGTAATGGAGTTTTATCAAACTCGATGTGTAACAATATCGTAAGGTCTCCTGCTATTTTGTTACAAATGGGGATAGGGACCAATTTAGCTAAAAATATAAACACGTTTAATGACCTCTTCTAATGAACCGCTTCATGAATCTTCATCAAACTACTGCTGTAATTATTCGTCTAAGGATAAACGAAACAAAATTGCAACCCTACGAAACCTTTGCGAAAAATTAAAAGAGAACCTTTTAAATTGTTAAAGTGCGGTGTTTAGTTTTGCAATTTGAAAAATGTTAGATGAAAGATGAATGTTAGATGACAACTTCATAAACTTCTTTCTTTATTACAATTCGCCGACCATCATTTTTAAAGATATTTCTTGTTTCTTATATATCCACAGGAAGGTGTAATACGTATCAGTTGTTCCAGATATCGGTAATTCCTTACAAAAGTCATCTGCAATCGAATGTTTTGCTTGTCCACACATTGCTGAAGTAGATATAAGACTAACATGAAAATGATAGCCGGTGTAATGAAGTATTTCGAGATCATAGCACTATGACTCCCCCACGTGAAGTAAACTGAACGTCACGATGAATATTGACTCCCATAAAAAAACGACCCCAGGTCATTTGGTGAAATTTAGTGATAACTCATGTATCTAAGGCCTAATTGCTGCATTTTATGCCCCGAGTGGGGGCATATAGATTTGCCCTTGTCCGTCCGTCCGTCCGTCCTTCCGTTTGACCATTAGCCCCAGATACCATCACTTGACACAGAAATCAGAGCATTCCGCAACGGGAAAAGGGATTCTATTTCTAGACGCTGTGTCTTGGTGTATACATTTTTTCAGGAAAATAACAATTCACAATACGTTCACAAAACACACCATTGTCAATAATCCCTGCAAACTTCGGTATGAAGTAATTCTTCAGAAGAAAACTGCACAAGAAACTGCTAGCATAGAACTTAGTATTAATAGAAGTTGCAATACTTAGCAGTGGCAGTAAAGTACGGTAGCGGCAACAAAAGAAAGTAGCAGTAGTAGTAGTGGCAGTGGTAGTGGCAGTTGCAGTAGCAACAGCAGCTGCAGCAGCAGAGGAATAAGTGACAGCAACAACAGCAGCAGGAGAAGAAGAGGTAGATGTACAAGACGTATTAGTGGAAGCAGGTATAGTAGTATCAGTAGTAGTAGTTGTAGTAGTAGTAGTAGAAGTAGTAGTAGTAGCAGTAGTAGTAGAAAAAATATATGTAGTAATAGCAATAGAAGTAGCGGCACCAGTAGTAGTATTACAATCAAACTGTTAACTATTGGCAATGGAGGGTATTAGAGTTGTAGATCTAGTAAAATTGTCCGTTGGGTTTGGTGGGGATCACTTTTTAAAAGATATTATCGTCGAAAGTCTTTTTTTAGGAGCCGGTGTTTTACACGGAAAGAGTAACATTTTAGATAGAATAATGTCCGGGAATCGATATTGTATGAGAGTTCGAATGTAGTAATTTCGGCAGTGAGTATTTTACATGGAAGGAGTCACTTTTTCTATAGAATAATAACCGGGGTCGTTATTCTATGAGATTCGAAGGGAGTCATCTTTAGGGAGTCAGTATTTTACTTGGAGGAGTCAGTTTTTCTATAGAATAATGACCGCGGGGGGGGGGGGGGTCGTTATTCTATAGAGTTTTCAAAGGGAGTCAGTTTTTTATAAGGGGAGTCAATATTTTACAGGAAAGGAGTCACATTTTCTATAGAATAATGACCGGGGGGTCGTTATTCTATGGGGGTCGAAATACTTCATTACACCGGCCATGTCTAAACATTGGCTGGAGGGGCACATTGGGTCTTTTTTCACACCAAAAACTGGAAAAGACGCAATATAGCCTAAATTGTGTCATTGTGACTGTAAACCCCACCAAAAATCCTACCTGTGCACGTAAACACTGGTGAATTCACTTTATTTAGGAGTTTTAATAATACTATATGCTACATAGAATATTAGCGTCATATGCAGAATTATTTTTATTGATGATACACTCATAATTATTGCTTAAAGTCAGTTTTCATTACCATTTTTTTAACCGATGCAGTGAATAAAAAGTGTACTTTTTCATTACCAGTTTTGCTTTTTGATGGTATTCGGAAAGACATCACATGACCGTAGCTAACGAATATTAATTCGTAAAGGTGACATGAATATTCAGCAGAATGGCACATTTTTAAATAATATGTAGAACAAAATCTAAATATATTTAAAGTCAAATATATTTTCATTCTAAAATCTTTTAAGCCCAATGCTATTTTGAATAATGATTTTATAATCCGGAACATCCCAGTCCTGTTTTCTGTTAAACGATTGCTCTTCAAGGTATATAATTGCAAAAAGAGTTAAAAAGAGTGAATCATTACATAGAATAAAAGCCGTTGAATACACATATAAGACATTTAAAAAGAAACACAAAATTACAATAAATATGCGCATTCGTATATTCATCGTTGATAAGTTACAATTAGTTTATGCTTTTGCTCAGGTAAACTGCCCAACCTATGAGGCTTTATCTACGGTGTTCCGTTGGGGCCATCGCAGTTTCGCGTTGTCGTCCTAGGGGCGAAATCGCGAAAACGCGATATTTTTACGCGAAAACGCGATACTTTCACACGAAAACACGAAGCAAAAATATTGCGTTTTCGTGTTGTTAATATCGTGTTTTCGCGTTTTCGCCCTTGATCTAACATCGTCTTTTCGTGTTTTCGCCTTCGTGGTTAGTAGGGCGAAAACCAAAAAACACGATATTGATAGGGGAAAAAACGCATATTTTTGCTTGTGTTTTCGTTAAGTATCGCGTTTTCGCGTTTTTTCGCCCTGCTGCCCGCAAAGGCGAAATAGAAAACACGATTTTTTGATACGCCTTTACCCTTCCCGGTTTTGCATGCGTAAAAAGGAAAACGAAGTGGACTACATGTCGAGAGATTTTTCAGCCGGGTTTTTCATTAACAAAAAACCTGACCTTGTTGAAATTAAAAAAAAATTTTTATTCTTAGGTAAGTTATACGTCTAGGTGAAAAGGTGGATTGAACTACATGCAAATCACGTACTTTGTAAGTTTTTTACATGTTTATAATAAGGGTTTTCATGTAAAGTTTTTTGAAACCCCCCCTCGGGAAAAAAAAATTTTGTTTTGTTGTTTACGTCACATGGGCCTTGGTCTATCAAAAGAATACACCAAATTGTTTTTAAAACCCAAAGAAACTTTTTAGTATTTCCCCTTACGGACAAACATTTTTTTTCTTATTTAAATGTGCTTTGACTTTTAGTTATCAAACTTCTTTTTCAAATTTTTTTTTGTTCATTTTCTATTTCATTGTGCTTCTAACATATTTGCCCCAGGACTCCAGGATTTTAAAAGGTTACAAACATTACATAAAAAATGAAAAACATTGCAAAATGAAAGTAAAAGAGAGGTAAAATTGACAAAAACTGCAGTTTTCAACAAATATAAACCATTACTAAAAAAAAGTGCAAACATTGCAAAACACACACAAATCATGAGTTTTTTGCATTTTTTGTCATTGCTGCATTATTTTTAAATAAACGTGGGTATCCCATGAAAAAAACTCGACCCAGTAATTAAATTAAAGTCGTGAATCAAACCCACATATGTATTATAATACTTTTTCACTGTTTGTTGAGGTTTTACTGCGCTGCGCATTGACATTTTTTTTTATTCCAGCTATGGGAATTTAAAAGGGCATTGTAAAGATTTGTCTAAAAGGGGCCCAAAAACGGGGAATCTGCTGTCGTTTCGAGCAGCATTTGGTAAATATCTATATCAGTTCATTTTCACAAATTTTTAAATAAAAATTACGTCTTGTTGCTTGAGATGCAAGGAACTGACTGTAATGTAACGAAATGAATATTCCTGAGATAGCTAAAAAAAGCCCTTTTTTAGAGTTGGTACCATTGGTGTTCTGATAGAGATTAGCTCCAAAGTTGTGTTACAGGACAAGCAGCTCAGTAAAAACAAAAGATCCCCCAAGTAATATGGCTCTTTTCCTGTCATTTTACGTCTAGATACGAAAGTTTTGTATCACAATTACGTTTGAGAACGAAACGTTAAATGTATCACAATAGGAATATAATGTACTGGTATTTTTAAAGAACTTCGAGTTGCGATGCCCTAGACTAGCGCAATGAATAGTGTTGTTTTTCTTTTGTTGGTCGAAAAAATTCTTGAAAGTAAAAGGGTTTGTTGGGTTTGTTTATTTCCTCTTAGTAAGGTTGCTAGCTTAGTATTTCCATGTAGTAACTATTTAATTGTTGACTGCCCTGGTGTGCTGAAGGATTGACGATGAGAGGGGTTTTAAATATAAGTCGTCTGGTTATTTTACCCTTTTGTATAGAAGCCAAAGTGTCCCCACATCTCTGATTGGGTTAAATGTTGAAGCAATGGGCAATGTTGCGAGAGAAATTTTCCCAATGATTCCCCAATTGATGCCAATTAAAATACTATTCGGGGCCCAAATGAGGCCCGAGATAACAATACCGTTTTGTTTTTGGCGCAAATTCGCATCGTTTTCCAAACTTGTGAAATCAGACTAACACTGCAACTGCCCCAATAAGATGGCATAGATACTCGAAAATTCTTTTTTAACCTTTACATTCAGGTGAATTTCAGGGAACAGGTAAAATTTCTCGGTTGGGGGCCCATGGAGTGGGTTGCGAACAAAGTATGGAATAAGTTAGGGAGGTTTGTATTGCTGCTCTTACCATGTAACACTAAAAACATTGTGATTAGTTTTGGCATTTTCAAATTTTGCTTAACATACTTAAAGATATTTTTAATTAAATGCGCCAGAAGGTTGTATCATTTATTGTTTCCCCCATTTTGTTGTCGGGAAAAACTCGTTACTAGAACTCTGCTATTTGTTTCCTTTTTAAAGTTTTTTTTGGGAGGAGTTAAAAAAGAGTAAAAGTACAAATATTTTCTTATTATTTTCATAAAAATTGGATTGGTTTTCAGTTACTTTTGGTTATACAGTTGCCCCAGAATAATATCCCTTAAAAAAAAATTTACAGATAAGCAGTTTGGTCTAAATGAAAAAAAATGGATGTAAGTTTTAAAATTTTATAAAAACAGTTTAAAATTATATAAATATCATATGGCACAGTGAGAAAATGTTTGTAAACCCGAGAGCGAATTCACCGAGGCGTAAGCCGAGGG
The DNA here is from genome assembly GCF_021730395.1 of Mercenaria mercenaria. Lineage (NCBI taxonomy): Eukaryota > Metazoa > Mollusca > Bivalvia > Venerida > Veneridae > Mercenaria > Mercenaria mercenaria. The sequence goes on from NC_069371.1 coordinate 50,619,573, forward strand.
TGACATTTGTTTCGAGGGTTACAATATCAATGTCACACATGCTCCCATTGTTATTTATTTTTTATACCGAAAAAAAATTTAAGTACAAAAAAAGTTTTAAATTTTTTTAAATTTTTTAAATTCAAAAAGTTTAAAAAGGGTAAACAAAATATCACAAAATTTCAGGAAAAAACAAAATTCCACTTTAACAAGCTAATAAATTTCCCTTGGAAAATGTTTTTTTATTGTATTTGACGTTCATTTTCATGAAAAGGGAAAAATTACTTAACCAAAATTTTTTAACAAGGAAAACAAAAATTCACTTTTAATCTAAAACAAAATTCCCACTGTTAACTATGTAAAATCCTTAAAAAAACTTTTTTTTTTTTTACTGTCTTGACTGTTCTTTTCCTGAAAATGGAAATGACTTGCCCATTCTTATATTGGTTTGATGTTTACATGAAGGGGCCTTTTTTGTTCAAATTGGGTTTTTTATAATTTGGGGGGAGGCATGTGATTGTTCATAGTTCCTAATTATCATGGACTTGTGAAATACATATTACGACTGTGATCCCTGGTATTATCACTGTTGCAATGAAATGTTTTTACCCCCTGTACAAGGGTTTTGACAAACAGGGGCTGCATTTTTGGGGGTTTATTCCCTTCCCCGGGGTATCTAATTCAATGAAACATTATCATCACGAAAAACTCCTCAAAAAAGTCAAGATCGCAATGTCAACCCCAAAAGTAGCTGTTTCTTTTGGGGGCATGTTGATTTTTGGAGCCGTTGATTTTATTTGTCACATTTGGCTTTTTTGCAGGGGTTTAGCCCGTGTATCGAAATTTTCTGCTGTTTTTCGTCAACAAAGTTCGGGACCGAAAGAATTTTTCAATTTTGTGTCCGACACTCGTAAGGTGTCGACCTCGATTCCATTTCTATCAAGTTCGGTATTTATGTGGGTCGAATACAATGGTTTTTGTACCGTTTAGCAAAAAGTGCCAAAATTCGAAAAATCGCCCATCATTCCCTAGATTTCCCCTTTCCAAGGGAGCCATACAGTACCAAATTGGGGCCATCAATTCGAAGTATCAAGCGGTCGCTGCCTAGGCAGTCAAATTCCCGGATTCAGTTTGTTTAGATTTTTTCAAACGAAGCCACCCGGGCAATTGACATCACCCCGGAAGCTTTACATTTCCCTTGCCAATGGTTCATCACAGCTCGCTCGCCGAAAAAAAAAATGAAATGTTTTTAGAAAAATTTTTTTTTTAAATTTCCTGAAAATTTCATAAAGTCAAATCAAATTCATTTTTTGCGGAGTGTATAATATTTTGAAAATAAGCAATTTGATATTTTGTAGGGTTTTTACTAGTCAAAAATAATTCGACGTTCAGATTGTTTTATTTTGACTGGGAATTTAACGTAAAATTTGAAGGACCAAAATAGGAAGTAAATCCAAATACACATCATGTAAAGTTTTTGGTTTTTTATGGGTGTAAACATACACAAAGGTTTTTAAAACATAGAAAAATTTTTAATTTTGGAGAAATTTTATAATTTTTAATAGATTAATGAGGAAATTGAACCGACCTTTTATACATGTAAAATTTATTTGAATTTATGGCCAATTTTTTGAAATTATCAACTTTTACCTTAGCTCAAAAAGCGATAAAAATTTCATTGGAAATTTCTTCAACTATTTTAAGGGGTGTTTTCGATAGCTAGCTCACGTTTCAATACATATCGTGATACAGATGCAACAAATGTGTATCGGCGCTAAGGTATCGGATACAAGAAATTTCAATATATGTTACACCCCACTGTAGTAAAATTTTGGTTTTGAGTGGGGATATTGGCCATTTGCAAAAAATATCTCAATATTTCCCAGGAGCGGTCGATTAGCGGACTAGCTTTTCACCAATTTTGCAAAATGAATTTTAAAAAATTCTGCAGTGTGATTAAATAATTTGACTAGCAAATTTTTTGAAATTTTTTTTCTTACCTGATTTTTATCAGCTTCACCACCATCTGATGACATTTTCCTCCCGGGAGCTTGACGCGACGGCAAAGGGGTCTTTTTTTATTCCCCCAGTTTTCCCGCCCTCTCCGGGAAAGAAAGTCAAATTTTAAAACCCGACCCTTTTTTTGTAACCCACTGGGGTTTTTCAATGTAATGCATATTTTCACTACGAAAAAATTTTTTAGGATCCCAAGGAAATTTCATCTTTGTGTTCAATAATCCTTTACCCTTTTTTTTTTTAGATCGTCATTTGCTCTTAAATGTGGGAAAACATACGAAAAAGAATTACAGCACACATCAATTTTACACTCATCTTTTAGTATTTACAAATTCCGTACTTAATTGATTCATGATGATTTCTTTAGTTCCGACCATCTGTCTTTTTTGTTGCAAAGAATGCTCGAAGAGATTTTTTTAATTTCCCGCTTGAAATCCCTTTAAATTCCAGTTTTTTGCCGAGAAATTTACGAAACAGAGACAACTTCTTTTTATTACACGTTTTGTGTTTTTTTTATCTTTTTTGTCCCCAAGAGTGTCTAAAACATCTTCAGAAATACTAGCAAATCGAGACATGTTTACATGCTACATTCCCGTCGTTGATGTTTTTTGTGTACACATTTAATGTGACGTCACGCTGTTTGTGTTAAAGGGGGCAAACACGTCTGATTTAGCTTAAAAATTTAAGCAGTTTTTTTGCCCTTTTATGACATTCAAAATACAGCGGACATGACCTGACAGCAAATTTTTGCTTGGTCCGGTCAAAAAATTGAAAATGTTTTGATAGTCAAAATATCTCTTTTTCGGGTAATGGGGTTTTACCATTTATACAAAAAATAGGTTTAATAAAATTAAATACACATATCGATATGACGCATTTGAAACTATTTAAGGGGGTTTTTTTTTTTTGTGTTTTTTTCAACCACAAATTTTTTCAACTTTTTCTTTGTGGTTTTTTTAGAATACTTACAAACTGTTTATATTAACGAAAAAAAAAATTTAGAAAAAAAATGATACTATAGCTTACTAATAGATAAAATACGTTAAAACCCCTAAAAAACAATACGTGAGATAAAGAAATATGGAAAAGGCCGGAATGCACTGTTTTAATAATGATTTCTCCTATTATTCCCTACTACTGAAAATTAAAAAAACCTTTCTTTTTTGACAGTCATGCAAATGTATGTGAAATTTTTTAGCAAAGTTAAAATCATTTTGAAGTGGAAATTTATTCTGGGGGCACCCTACTAATAGTTATGAACGTTTTTTAATATTTTAGATATACTAAGTGCAAAACTGATAATTGAAATTTCATGTACTATCGATTTCATTAAGATGAAAAAAATATGTTTTTTAAACCCAAAAAAATTTTTGACATAAGGTATGCAATATCAAAACTCATAGATCCCCAAGGTGTTCAGGCCAGCTGTCAAACAATTTCAAGAAGGGAAAACTTAAAAGGTCCGAATTTTCTAATTACATTGACGGTTACGACAAGGGTAAAGAAGTATGGTTTGGGGGCCACGGAGCCCTTTGGGGGTTTGATTTTTCAAGTCTTTTTATTGTCAGTTAACTGTCATTTTTTTCTATAATTTTGGCCGTATTGTCTTTTAAAAAGTAAAATCCTTTAGACCCCTTGAATTAGGCCAAATGTTTTGATTAACTGAAAAAAATTTTTAGCCCAAAATAAGAAATAAATTGAACCAGCTACTGTTTAGGCCTTTTTTTGAGGAAATGTTTTTAAAGCGAGGATACACTTTTATCAAATGAAAGTTTAAATGCTAATGTTATCAATTTTTCATTTTTTTATATTTATGATAATTTTTAAAAAACCTTGAACATTTCCCCCTTTTGATTGTTCAGTTGCTATAATTTTTATCGATGTCCCATAAAATTTATTATAAAAAGATGATGAAAAAATTTTTAAAACCCCCGTAATTGTAAAGGTGGTACTAGTTTAAAATTTTTAAGAATAATGAAGTATGGTGAAAATGCCCGTTTTTTGCATTTGTTTTCGAAAATTTAAACTTTTTTTTTGCAAATCTATCATTGATTCTTTGGTGAAAGTTGCACATTCCAATAATAATCCAAATCATTGTGCCTATTTTCAGAGTTCGAAAAAAATAGGAGGGAGCAAATTTCTAAATTTCAATAGTAAGCCCTCATTTCACTGTGATGTGGGGGTAAGGTTTTTCTGTATGTGCGTGGTTATTGCTTACTGCACGTAGTTATAATTATGCAGCACACCCTTTATAGCCCCTTCGGATAAACTCCCCAGGGAGTTATATTTGGAGACCTTTGTATATAGCTTCCTTGCAAAACAAGACTATACACGAACATCCTGTAGCTTTGTTCCGTATAAGCTCCATCGGTGTTTTTGGTAATTACTTTACTCCCCGAGGAGCTGTATCCGAAGGGAGCCATATAAGGTGTTTATGCTCAAGGCACGGGGGGGGCGGGGGCTGGTGTCTATGGGGGGGGACTAGGGGACACTGTGAGGCATAGAAAAAAAGTAGATTTCAACTAGTGAAGAATACGGGGTTTATCCCGTTAAAAAATTCAAAGCGTATTTCTGACAATCATACATCTTTATTTATTCCAAATCACATCAAAGGATGTTCAAGTGCTGCACAAAACAAGTCCCAGTTTCATGAACACTGTGACGGATGAATTATCAATGAACAAGCAGTTCTATTCAAACCTGATCCTTCACAACTGACCATTTAGAATTATATAAGAGCTATCAATGATAAAGTATTCCAGCCCCGTGTTACATCACAAGCTGGGTCAGGCAGAGTATCGTCTTTGATATGAGCATATTAAATTTGCATTGTTTCTCCTTTCATGTATATTCATAGACTGGCATATAAACAAAAAATAAATCTAACCAAACCCCGCAACCATCAGACATTTCAAGGCTTTGAATTACTTTTACAGAATTCTACTAACTGTATTGTACACCTCTGTGTGGTTGAGATCAATGATCCGTATGGACAGAAAAACATACCAAAATCAACTTGGATTCAGGTAGGTTTACTTTACATGTCCGCGTTATATAGTATGTATATAGCCATATTGTGAATTCTTTTTACGTTTATTATATAAGGGGTTCCACGGTGTATCAGGATGGATGCGGGTACGGAAAATGTTGTTGTCGAGGATATCAAAAAGCATTCAGATGGTATCACACGTGACGATATGGGCTGGTGAACGAAGTGTTATCGTGGTAGCTCGCAACAAAACCAGTTAGTAAAAGTGTCCCGAATCATACGTTTATTGTTCTTTGAATTGTAGCTCCGCACAATACATTTTACACCCTCTCCCTGGATCGAAATCGGGGCATATTGTTTTGGTTCGTCATTCCGCCAGTCCGTCTGGGTCACAAATTTCCATTGCTCAGAAAATGAAAAAACCGCTTCCACCTAGGGTATTCAAACTTCATATGTAGATGAGCCGTGTTATCCCACATCCGTTCAACTGTCTTGACCCTTTACAAGGTTAAAGAAGTCCACCGTGAACACCTGATAGTGAAACTTTAATCTGACCCAATAAAACATAACTGTTAAAAACGCAAAGGTTGCTTGCGGGAATAGTGTTTTCCGACACATCTTGTTTCAATTTGTTCATAGAATATATCCTTGTCGCTACACAAACTGTTTATAGCCCTTGTGGTTTGGCTCCTTTAATGGAAAAATGAACAGAACTGCTACCACCTTTGAAGCCATGCGCGCATCGTAAGATCGACTTAATGGCTTTAACCAATTGAAATCTTTGAAACCTGAAGATCCAGCAGGCCGGGTGGGGGGGGGTGGGGGGGAGATCATGCTTGCGTTTGCACGGGTGTCTTGTTGAAATGCGTGAGATAAGCTAAAATAATTCCTGTGAAAAGAAACTTGTCAGGGACTTGAATAATTCACAACTAGTACTGGTAAAACTAGTAGCGATATGCGAAAGCGGCGTTAAGTTAAACCCATTCAAACCAGTAAACAAATAAAATCGGTATAAACACTGATTGAAAAGATTTTTGCGACTCCAAGTTTAAAATTTTGCAACACAATTATTGTTTCCTTATTTTGGTTTTTTTGTTTAGAGGATAGAGTGTTGTGGCGACAGTTACATCAAAGAGCTAGCGGCATGGAAAGATAAATTTTGTCAAATGGAAGAGCAAGGATTTTTCTCAACAGCAGACGGTATTCATGTGTATATTGTTATAAGTTGAAGATTAGTAGCTCCACATTAAAAGAATAAGTTGGGCTATTGATTGGCATGTATGCTCGTCGTCGGAGTCCTCGACTTTGTTAAGTAAAAAGTAATATTTCTGGAGTTAGTTTCTTCGCTTTAATCTATTTCTTAAGTTTTATATTAAATTGGTTTGGTTATTACTCACTAATGGGAATGGCTGAAAACTTCACCACATTTGTTCATTGTGAATGATCTAACATGCGTGATCAGTTTCATAACACTGTTTGCAGTTTTTACAAAATTATGCTACTTTTTCGACGTGTTTCTGTGACAAGGCTGTTGATATCAGCGTTGCTGACCTCCGGCACTCTTTGTTTTAAACATTGTCCGGTTCCCATTGATTATTATCTACCTATTTTTAATATACATGTCTGCTTAGGGCAGTTGGTGAAGTTGTTAGTTCTGAATCCTGGTTAGGTTCTACTCCTGTTCTGGGTGTATGTGATTTGGTTGTTTTTTAACATATTCCAGAACAATGGGTTTCTCTGAGCCATCCCTGTTTCTCTCCACTTCATCATTAAGACAACAATCGCCTGTATACCGGTGCCAACTTGTGAAAGTTTGCTGTTGCATCGTATGTAAAATGAAATGTTTAAGATAAACACATGAAAGTTGGCGTTGCACTAGGGTGCCCCATCCCGACAGTTAATCATATCAGTTGTAAATCACGAATGTTTAGTCATTATGAGGACTTCGCATACCTAATTTGCGTCCGGCGACAACCTTCTGGTTATAAGCGAGTTGTTCCTTGAAATAGCAAAAAGCCTGCCCATTTGTGATTTAACACAGCCATCCAGATAAAAAAAGTTCTGTTGTAGAATCATGAAACCTTTCATTATATTCATCAGGATGTGAACTTGGCCATCTTGAAATGTTGTCCAGCCTAGCGGACTTATTTGCCCCTGAAATATTCATATTGAGCTCCTTCCTCAGACATAGTTATTGTAATTACATTTTAATAGAATTCTCGATATAAATTTTTGCATCTTCTGTATTCTCAGGTCAATGTTCTTTATTTCATCATATTTATATGTTCCTTAAAGTTCATATATGACCGTTTTCTTACTTAAGGATTTCGAAACACAGAAGATCGATAAAATATCAGATTTAGCCGTTTCAAATACATAGCGACACACAAGTAGGGCACTGTGATACATAGGCTAACTGCTAAATGTCGAGTCATAATTTAATCTATGTTTCCAATGTTTTATATAAAGAAAGTGTAGTCAAAAACGTGTCTTCCCCCACAAATCGGCCACTCATCATAATCTCTAGCAAGTCACTAGTACCTTGATTGTTACTTAGTACCTTAGATATTTGTTAACATATTCCCCATTGCTCTTATGTTAAAGAACTATGTGGTCGCTGGACCGTCGAACTGCGCTGGGTGCCACTGATCCCGAGCATGCGTTAGAAAAAGTGTTTATGGAACAAAAAACTTATTTTTGTAAATGTAGTTTTGATAGCCTTATGTCATATTTTGTGGACAATACATGGTTTTTTTGGGCCGCTGCAAACAATGCCAGTTTTTACTTTTGTTTACTTTTTCTTCTCAGTTATAAATTTGTTTTATCGTGTTTGATTCGTGTTGCAAGAAGTTGCGTCAGATTCTGTTTTATGCAATCTTATTCACATGATTGGAATTAATAACGGGCAGAGTGGAATACACATTATATAAGGAGGCAGACACGGAAGGAACGACCTTGTGGAAAGCCAGACTTTATATACTTTGTCCAGAATTATATGTATACGAATTTTAATTATGGTCTTGCCAACAATATACCTTTTACTGATGTGAAAAGGGAACAAAAACCGAACGTTTTAAGTATGTATTATGCTCTTGGAATTGTGTGTTTAAAATGTATACCCGTGTCAACACTGCCGGAATAGGTCAAGTTAGCTTAACAAATGACCCAACAAAAGTTGCGAACATACAATACGTATCGCAAGAAAAGTAAATGGAACTGTGGAATAGATGCGACCTTCATACGTCAATGATTTTTGATAAAACATGCAAAAACAGATGTCAGTATTAACTGCAAAACTAATGTGGAGTTAGTTTGTTTCTTTAAAAATCATCCACATCGGATGGATTCGAAACCTTGATGGGCAGTTTGTTTTGGTCTTTTTTACATTGCGAACCATAGTAAAATGACTCTACAACTGTTTCCGTGTTCAACCGAAGTTGACCGCCTATCGTAAAGATTACCTCTCCCTAGAGATCGTACGTATTTAATGTTACTTCGTAACCTCCGTATTGAAACTGAAATACATGGGTAATAAATAAACAGAAATTGAAGGGAAAGTCATGTCGTTTAATGGAACACACTGACATTACTTATGTGCACAGAATTGTGACAGCAGAGTGATTGTAAATTATGCCACGTGATGGTCATGGGTTGAAAAACCTATTTAACCGTTGTTGACCTTACTTTAACTGCTATAACATTTAATGCCCTATCCACCTATTTTTTTCAACCGGACAGGAACAGGACTACAAATTCCATTGAGAAGCAGACTGCAAAGAGTGGCCTTGGTGATAACTGCGAACGTTCCATCTAGCACAGAATAGACGAAGAAATAGAAGGAAGATTTCTTCCGTGAATGATGGAACTGGATGGATCGATGCCGATACATCAGCTGAAGGCCATCGTTGCTACCTGGCTTATAAGCAAACTTGACTGACTACTGCTTGAGCAGAAAATGATATTCCATTTAAAGGCATGCGTTCAAAATTACTGAGAGTGGGGCGGTTTCGCGGCCGTGTTATTTCCTTAAAGAAAAAATCAAGATGTTGATTTGTATAAAGTTTATAAATTCAATCAATTCTTGTGATTCATGAAGTATAAAGTCTCAACTTCAATGTTTTTCTTTTTTAATAACGACAATTGAACATGTTCTCTCTAAGAAAATCGTTGGAAATAGGGAAAGTTGAAAAGTTATTCTGAGCAACAATCTGTTGTTGTGAGTTCCTGGCTACCTGTTCTTTGAAGCAAACAGCGAAACAGGCCCAACGTTACAAGTGACTTTTTGGTGCTACGTAAGAGCCTACAAAGCAAGCCTAAGAAAAAAGCAACAATTTTGTGATCATGAGACTGTATTCCCTTCAAAACATCCAATAATAGTTTTTTAAATGATAGATGAAATCTATCAACAACTGTTTCGCTCACCTGAGTAATATGAGCACCATTTCAAATGTCAAATATGATAAAATATAAGAAAGTCAGTAGGTCTATTCAATGCTCAATAAAATTCAGTTTATACAAATTTGGTGTGCAAAACGATAGGTCATAAAAATTTCAAGCGTATCTTAAAAAAACAAAATTACGTCAAGGTCACAAGTGACATCATATAATTGGGGTCATCAGTTAATTAAATTAAACAGTCTTGGTAATAGGATCAGATGATTTTTGTAAAGTATTTTTCCTAGAGAACTTAAATAATAACTAACTGACCCCCAGGGCGGACCTCTTTTAAAACCCCAGGGGCATAATTGAACAATTTTGGTAGAGGACTACTAGACAATGCATTATAACCAACTATCAAAAGCCTAGGTCGTATGTTTCAGACATAGAAGATTTGTAAAGCTAGTCTATATAAAACTAAAGAGCGAGTCTATATAACAACGCTCATAGTATTCAACATAAAAATAATGGAACTAAGTTTCTTCAATTGCAAATGACATCGTTTTTAAAAAGGGGGAGGACAGCTTTTTTCAGAACAAGTATTATAACACAAAACATACGCGACAGATAGTGCTTACTAAAGATATTGTTTGTATATCAAATTATTTCTGTGATAAAATGGATCTAAACCTAACCGCCATATCCGTTGTGACTAAATAAAAAAAAAAAAAAAAATAAAAACATTGAAGTTGAAAAAAAGGGGGCATTCTGTTTGTGTTTGACACGGTCAATGACGGATACTTTCACTTTCAAAATTGGTTTTCCCTTGTCACAATGAATATTTCCAACTCCAGCTCTGAGCTAAGTTATTTTTTGGGCCAATATCAAAGGATGCATAAATATCACTAACGGTCTCTTCTTCAGACGCTATTTTCTTTTGTTGTTGTTTTTTTTTTCGCGACGAATAAGACACTTTCCAATCCCAATACACTTCGACCCAAAAATTGCATTTCCTAGACACACATAATAGACGTTTCGATCCCTTACAAATAGCTTTTTTCCAATTCCCCCTATGCTCTGTCTATTCGACAAAAGCCCCACTGGGCTGGTAATGTCTAATGGACAAAAGCCCTCCTGATCAGTTTGGAAGAGTGACAAAAGCACACACCCCCGGGAATTTTTAAAGTGGACATAAACACACTTCAAAAAAAGCATAATACAGTATAAACAGTATTTGTTTGAAAACAGGTCACTCAATCAGATTCATTTTTGAAAGACCCTGTTTGAAAAGACCACCTAAATAACACCTAAAAACACATTGATTAAAAACAGTTCGAATTAAAGATATAGGGATATAATCATCATCAAGGACTTTGTCCACCCTAAAAATATATCCAGGGCAGGGCTTTTGTCCCTCTCTTCCAAATTGATCAGGAGCTTTTGTCCACCGAGAAAAAACAGCAGGGCGCGTTTGTCCACTTGACCATTTTTCGGACCAAGGGGCTTTTTGTCCACTTTCGCTGTTATGCATTCTAAAATCTAAAAGTAATAATCTACTAGTAATAAAACCTTGACATAAATCTACAAGGTTTTCAATGACAGGTGCACATTTATTAGAAAGCCTAAAATAAGTCAAAATGTGAGTAGAGGAATTTAGTGAGCAATAACCTCCACTATAATATTTGGCTTCATAGACATGTCATAACGAATAGACATTTATAAAAATGATTTAGCATCTTTTTCCACTACCGTCCAAGAACAGCTCAATTTAAACGATTTGCAATATTTTCGTTTTGTCATGTGAGGCGAACCTATTCTATTAGATCTGTAATGGGAATAAATTATCCAAATACTTAGAATTTATTGAATGCAATTTGTGAACATGTATTCTTGTGCCTGGTTTCTACCGTCTTACAATTAATAATACTTAATTATCACAGAAAATTAGATTTTTACGAAGAGAGTGATTCATTTATCGAAAAATTATATTCAAATGCAAAATGCCTTCCTTTTAAGTGATTTCAATCTCGCGCGTTATAATTGTAGAGGCTATCTGTATTTTTATAGTACGGAGCCAATATATACTCAGTTCCCAAAAGAAAGTGTGGCAACTTTTTAAGATTAAATTAGTTAAAATAAATTCTCCCCCGACTTTATTTTCATTTTTTCATACACTAACTCTCAGGTATAACTCAAATCTAAATTGCACACCAATTTGTTTACGAACTGATGACATTTTGGTACCATACCTTTTACGTTTCATGATAATAACCAAAGAGGTTATATTTTATACTTCTTTGGAAATAACCGAGAAAAAATTAACAGAAAACTATGTGCACACTTTTCTTTTGGAACTGAGTGTATAAATCACAAAACTTATTTTATCCAACCTTCAACCTATGGTAATATACCACAATCGAATTTCTCGTGATAAAGTCAATCCATGTTGTTTATTTTAGTAACTCTACATTACATAATCACACCCTATAAACGACTGTTTTCCCCCGCTTCCTCTTGCGAGTGATCAAAAACAATAAACAGACAACGCAAAAAGTAAGATATCTTCAAATTCAGCATTTGGCTTTACGCTGTAATGTGTTTTAAGTTAAACGATAAGTCTAATTATAAATGTGTGTGTATGGTGATAGAATAAGGAAATTGAAAGGTAATTACATTACAAAATGATGACTGTCACACTCATTGCATGAAAATTCACTCGACTAAGTCAGGAAACTGATGAATATCACGCCAAATTGATTTGTAATCCAATTTCAGATGTTTTTTTTGTAATAAGTATGCATACTCCATAAATATATTTAAATAAAATGTTTCGTTTCTGTGGCGTTATGAATGAAATTTATGTTTATCTAGTCGTGAAAAAACATTTACTGTATGGCCGACTTGCCATTTTGGATTTTTGGAGGTGGAATGCGTATTTGCGAGTGATACTTATTCCCATCTTGCGAGTACCATAGGCGGTTTTAATGTCATGAAAAGGCGTAAAAAATAAGCATACAAAATTGTTTCTTTTATAATGTCCATGTAAATGTCGAAATCCCCGGCGATGCTGTGTACTAATCCATTGGGATTTAGGTGGAGGGTCTTGACTCAATTCCTACTTACATTAAATAGTTAATTGAATGCTTCAGGGTCGTTTACAACATGCCACGTTTTCAGTGTTGGTGTTACACAAATATACTATCATACAATAATGAAATTAGAAACTGAATGTATACACAGGTTCCCTATTATGTTTTCATGCAAGAAAGTAACTGTGCGATTCCCTATAGAAATCACACAAGAAATGTTACCTACGATTTCTAAATATCGATTGAGATGAGAAAGGAGGGGACTATATCTGACCCCGTCAGCTGTTCCGTCCTGCAACAAAAATTAATCCTTTGATTTGAAAAGAAATATATTTCAGCGAATGGACGTGTAAATAGAAAAAGATAATTACGACAACATTATCGGCAAGTCGAATAAGTCCGTATTATAATTCAGAGTTTACTTCATGGTCAATTCAGTTTTAACCAAATTCAGAAGTAGTACAACTATTTTGTCTTGTATACCCGATTCCCCCTTCCCTCAATAATATATAAACATCCAGAGCCGTTATCAGTACAAATACCGTGCGCGAATAGTACAACCTTGTGTTTACTATTGTCAAGATTTTTTACCTTACCTCTATTTCTCATGTTAGAAGTAATTTAACATTTGAAGTGATAACGCACACTCGCCGGGAATCGTCCTTGCGGATTTGGTCGTTTTTATTGTCTAGCCTGCTAGGTCTTGCTCAATCCACTTTCCGTCGTTTTAAAATGGCGTGAGTTGTACCTCGTCTGTGTTTCAATCATGCTCGGCCAATTCCGATAAATTTATTAGAAAGCTGTGTGTTTATTGGTAAGTATAAATTTTGTAGATAAATGTATGAGAAATGATTATCAAATCACAGCAGGTAGTTGTGGGTAGGCATTAGAGATATTGCCATATTTATGCCGATGGAGAGTTATCAGGCTTTTTTTCCTATAATTTTTATCTGGTGACCTTTTTTTTGACCTCAAATGACTCCTATTTCAACAACACCTATAGATTATCAAGATTGATATCTGAAAAAAGTTTTCATTACGATATGTTTCATTAATGTGGCCTCAAGAGTCTTAACTTGCTTTATTTCCTTAATTGGCGTAGTGACCAATTTTTTACCCATCTGACCCAGATACACTTATTTCAACCGACCTAAATATCATTAAAACACATTTGAAAATAAATTTCATTAATAAATGGTGTCACAGATGTGCCTCCAGAGTGTTAACTAGGTTTTCCTTTGATTTGACATGGTGACAATTAGTTTTTTGAACCAGATGTCCCAATGTCGAACTGGTCCAAGGTTTTATTAAGGGTATATTCAACCAAGTTACATTAAGATTGGACAAATTGTATCTCTACACGTTAACATCCTTTTCCTTTGATTTGACCATGGTGACATAGTTTTTGAGCCCAGAATTGACCCAATATCGAACTCGTCAAGATGCTATTGACTATGAGGGTATCATTCTGACCAAGTTTCATTAGATTGGACCAAAAATGTGACCTCTCAGTGTAACAGTCAAATTGTTAACGACGGATGACTACTATATATAATATGATTATATAATTATGCCCAGTCCGCCATCCTAAACCCACAGCTTGTTTGAAAAAAAAAGTGTCATGTTATTACATGTATGGAATCTGACACTAATAAAAGTAGTAGGTGTGTTGATGGACAAAGGGTACACACTAAAGCCACTTGGAGCACTACTACTCAGTGAGGTAATAACACAGTCATTTTTCTCTCTAAGGCACTTTTGCTTGTAAAATGGGACTTATAAATGCATTCATTCGCAGATGTAATTTTTCTGTAAAATAAGACAATTTTCATTTTAAAATGCATGCGTTTATGCAAATAAAAAGCATAACTAAAACAGAGCTGATATTGTGGCAACGGTGTCATGAAAGCGATCTAACAAAGAATTGCGGGTATCGATCTGCGCCGTTTCACCTCCAAATCACCCCAATTACTGTTCATATCTTCACACCTTATGAATGGCAGTTTGCGATTATATATTGGTTTCAATGTTTGAAATTCTTGAAATATAGGTCCTGTATGCGACACATCGTCGCATACGGTTCTTTTTGATGGCGAACATTTGTGACAAGTTATATTCAAAAATCACTGTAATGAACCAAGAAGTTATGTTCACTGACATGGAAAACCTGACATGTTTCACATTTGTCACTTAAAAAAGAAAAAAGGAAAATAATAAGATAGACATTAACTACATATGCCGATGATTGTATGTAAAACTGAGATAGGTAGGTGCAATCTAGCGTTGATGTAATTGCACGACCAAATATATAAGGACACATATACAATAGACTGAACTGACAGACCACATGATGATTGCTTTTATACTCACCCCACCTTCAAACAACATGGTTGCGGGTTCTAATAGAAGAAATACTAAAAAGCCGATATTTTGTAAAGAAGTCACTCATAAACCAGATCATACAGTCTTTTACCAACTCGCAAGCACTTGTACAGTACTTAAGCAGGTGCAGACAGTCAGGGAAAGTAACACCGAATCGTCGTTCATTTACGGTTATAAACAAATTGGATTATTATAAAAAGATTTATTGTATTTTACTAAAAACTTGTATGTTTTCTTATCCATAACAGTGGAATTTACATGTATGTCTTCTCAAGCAGAAAATAAGCTTTTGACCGCGACAGTGATCAATATCCTGGACAAAATCCAGTCATCGATCGGTTTTTGCTTTAATTCTACCTGTCAACAAAACACATTATATACAGAAGCAAATCAATGTTTAGTTCCAATAAAATGTTAAACATACATACATTCAAAGCAAATCAGTCACTTTAAAATGCGTTTTTCAGCTTTTAGCTGTAAGTTTATGGTTTTGATCACTCGCAAGAGAAGAGGAATACAGTCGTTTTATAGGGTGATATGACCTTGTATATTTGAAATGACCCCTCCCGTTAATTGAATCAGGGGTGGACGTATTTCGCATTTTCCTGCCTTTTAAGGCGATAGAAAATGCTGTTTGCAGTTCAATATGGGCGTTATTTGTTTACTTTTTTGACCTAACAGAGGAAACATTTTGCAGTAGTAAGTGTGTATATGATATAACAAATTTTTTCAAACGATAACGTCCATCTGTAGCCATATAATTGATCTTCACTCAGCTTTTCGTATTATATGTTATCGTTGTTTGTTAAAAAATATCGAAGGTACAGTGCAGTTTATAGTAAACGAAAAAATCGTAGCCCGTGCGTGAAAATGTAATTTCGTACAAAACGTACACTTTACAGGATTTAATTGATTTGCACATATACATAATTTAATACAGTAAATAAGAATTTTAACCCTCTAAAACATCCGCATTGCAAAAATATTTTGGACAGCAACATTTCGTTGTTTGATTTAATAACACGAACGATTTTGTTGTTTATTCTTCTTCGAGGATGCCCTCTTGAACTTTTCAATCAATATAAAGACTTGGCAACTAAAATGTTAAAATGAATATATATATAAACCAGAAATAATTTTATTAATCCACTTCTTTCTTAATAATAATTTTTTTTTGGTAAATGAAAGCATGATCCAAGATGGCGGCGCCCTACTGAATTTCAGTTTGTGTCTTTGATAAAACACCCTTGTATCCATACCTGCTCAGTCCAATTGAGAACATGTTCCCATAACTGTTCCTTCCCTTGATAGGGACAATAAACAAGAAAAACAATATTTATAAAAATGGGAGAATACAAAAAGTTACCAATATCAGCAACTTTTTAGCTACAAAAATAGAATAATGTTTAAAAATCTTCATGATAAAAGACAAATAGTTTTTTCAGTTTGGTAACACCTACATACAAGAAAATATATATTAAAATTCGAATGTATATATTGTTTGCTATATATTAGACACACAGATGACCATTCACGGCGAAACTAGTTTGTGACTTTCGATCAAAATTAAGAAAATCAGCGAGCGTGATGAAAAACCTAGAAATAAATTTTGTTAAAAATAGAAACAATGATGAATATAGCGCAGACATATGTGACTATAAAAACAATATAATAAAACAAAAGAAAAAATAGTTAATTAAAAAGAAGTGATCCAAAAACCGTAATAAATCAAAATTCGAAATATTTGAAAAAAATTAAGACGTAACTATGCAAAGATTTTATACAGCTAAACGCTTTATATGAATATTTTTAAGTATTGGCGACACGGGATGTTGACGAACATTTGATTAAAAAACGGATCTCTCTGGGACACCGCATATAGTTAGGCTAAAAGTGTAACACCCTTCGATGATCTATATATAATACGCAGGTGCTCGCTGAGTAAATCACTACATACGGATGAAAACACTCTTACCTAGAAGAATGATGTCCCGTTAACGTACGGTGACATTCAAAGGGTTTAAAGACGCTACTATATTTTATCTAGTGTTTTATATTAAAGGCATATTAGGCATCGGGGGGGGGGAATAGAGGTCATGCCAAAGCCGTAATTTTTTAAACACTATTTTACCACGCGTGGGCCCTCGTGAAATAAACGCCAGACGTACGCCCAACCGTGCATAAATACACTCATTGCGATAAATTATTTTCTTAAATTAATCGAGTCATGTTAGAATGGTGTTCCCTTTAAAGAATTCATCAGTGGACATCAAAGTCGTTCATTAGGATAGTCTAACAAAGTTGACGCGATCTTAGTATTTGGAGGGTTCTTTTTTGTATAGACCAAAGATTCCACATTTCCAGTCAGGGATATAATTATGATGTGTGCATTTACTTGGTATGAAACAAGCGCCTATGTATTTATAGCCAACCATTTTATTTACATAGATTATAAAGATGTTCTATTCAGTAGGACATTACCCTTTCAGAGAAAACATTAAGTTAGGAGATAGATTTGCAAAACCACAGATATTCGAATAATACTGTAGCTGAAAAAAATATAACATTTTTGAAATGATAAAAACTTTCTACATTGTAGATTGTATTAAAAATTCGTATCAACGTTTGGAATAATGATATATAAATGGAATATAGGGCCAACTTAAATGTATATTTCTATGTGCGTTTTTTAAAGTTATGAAATATACGACTAAATCAGGTCAATTTTAAACCCCCCGACATAATTGGAATTCATTTCATTTGTCAACATCTTAACATTACACTGTTACATAGAAAGTGAACAATTACAATTTATTATACACATGAACACCAAATAATTCATACATATGAGTGTTGGAATCAATATGTTACGGGTCTAGGCTATATTTATGTTATTCAGAACAAGAAGTTACTTTTATAACTTTCGGTAATAAAATGTGCATGAACTAGGTTATGTAGAACAGTGCTTAAATTGTTCATTTTGCATATACCCATACATTTTAACTGAATTAAAGCACTTTAGTTATAAAAACAAATGCAATTTTACAACGTACCCAGCCATTGCTTGTAATTGAAAATGTGTCTAAAACTTATAATTGATTAGCAATGGATTGAACTAGCTAGGACTACGTCAATAAAAATGAATAAAACAACAACCAAATAAATAATGAATAGAATGAAATTTAATACATGTTTATTTTAAAATCACGTTCACATTCTTTTCGGTCACTTTTGAAAGGCCGAGAAGGTCAATAAAACGGGAACAATAAAACAATTAGTCATATTTCAAATGTGTTTTCACTAAAAAAGTAATCACATAAGATATACAAATATATATACACGCTTTTACCAATTTTTGCCATGATGATTTTTCTAACTTTCCTTATATGGAACTTCTCTGGTCAAATAATGCTCCACGGAATTTTATTAAAGACTTGCACATAGCATATCGTCATGCAACATTTATCACAACCTGAATTTGCTGCTTTTAGCTCCCGCTAGTTGTCACAGGGTATTTGTTCATTTCAAGGACAAACTACCGCAGACTCCATCTGTAGTAAATGCCATACAAACAAACATAAGTATATAAACAGACAGACAGGCAGACACAAAGACAGATACATAGACTGACAGACAAATGACACACAAAACGACACCCAATGTATGGATAAAATATAGAGAGAGCATTTTAAGACACTGGCCTTATTCTCAACTGATCAAGAAACTCAAGCCTACGTGCTATTTACATTTTTTTTTGGAAATAAAACTCATTAATAATTATTGCGATTTGGGTGGTTATTTTATTTCTACCAGTAGTGTGAAAATGTAAAAGAAAAAGGGGTCAAAATGGCCAAGGAACACCGTAAGTTGGGGTTGAAATGTATCGGGGTGGAATTTACGGTCTCTAGAAATGTCTTTCAAGCGTTTGCGCAAGTCAAACCGGAAGACGAAATTACGATATAACAATATCGTGTTTTCGCGTTTTAGCTAAACAAAGGCGAAAACGCGAAAACGCGATACTTTCACACGAAAACACAAAGCAAAAATATCGCGTTTTCGCGCTATCAATATCGTGTTTTCGCGTTTCCGCCCTACTTACCACGAAGGCGAAAACGCGAAAACACGATGGCAAATCGAGGACGAAAACGCGAAAATACGATATTAAGAGCGCGAAAACGCGATATTTTTTGTTTCGTGTTTTCGCTTTATAGCTTCGTGTTTTCGTGTGAAGGTATCGCGTTTTCGCGTAAAAATATCGCGTTTTCGCGATTTCGCCCCTAGGACGACAACGCGAAACTGCGATGGCCCCAACGGAACACCGTATTTATCACGCAAAACATTTTGTAACGTTTATTGGCTGTACAGATACAGTAAACTGATTCCTTTCTAATTATGCCTTTCTGTTTTTATTTGATTAGTTTTATCATGTTAACTTTTGACACTGGCAGTATGAAAGAGATTTCAATCCCTTGACTGACTATTTATGTCCCTGTCTATATATGTCGAAATTGTTATTGATATAAAGGGCCACAGCGTGTCACATTGTTTTATTCATGAATTGCGACGAAGTACAAACTACTGCTGAAAGTACGTTATAAGCTTTGAAATGGTATCCTTTGAAAACTGTTGCTTAAAGTTGATGTCAAAATTGAAAAGTGCATGATAATTTGTTGAATCACAGATGTAAATGAAAGTGACTTTATGAATTGAATATGCACATAATCGACGTCGCAAGATATTTAAACCAGCTGACTTTGTCCAGTTTTGAGTAATTATTTTTCTATAATTTAGAAAAATGCAACAGGTATAGACATATAGAATTATGAAATAAGTAAAGGCGATTTCGACTTTCATGGTGATAACGCTGTGTTTAGCTGAGGAGGAGCAACGTAAGTTGCGGTTGCTGGGACTCTTACCTATTTCTGGGAACGGTTCGACTGCCGGAAGGTCATGCCTTCCAGCTGTACAGATGGCGTTAAACGATATTAATGCACGGGAAGATATACTTGCAGATTATCATCTGACGTATAAATGGACTGATAGCAAAGTAAGTTGAAATGTAACAAGATACTTTTATAAAACAATTTGTACATACCGAGTTAGAATTAATTAAAAATCGGCCGGCAATAGATGAAATACAGTTTACATTTAAAGAACTCATTTGCACAGAAGTAAATGAAAAAAAATCTTTAACAATATTGGCATGGAAATTATGCTATGGCATACTAAAAATAGGTAAATCGGTTTGGCATATTAAACGACTGATTTGCCAAGGCCAATTCGATTTTGCTAAACAAAATGCAATCACTTTATTCATATTTACAAACAAATAGTAATGACAGACAATTGATAAATTCTTTTTTAAAACAGGTTAGTAAATCCAACAAAGACACTTTCCTTGTGTGTTTTTAAAGTCGTATAGGTATTAGATAAATGTGTCAAATACTGACGTAGCAAAAACGACAGTTCCTTTATGCTTTCCCTTTAGTTTTGCATTCCTTTAATAATACGTTTTTAAGCTAATCATTGTAATTGTAGAAGAATAAGAACATGTTCTTACAGTAAGTAAACCAAAGCCTCACCCTATCTAGCTATAAAGACTGATAAAATTTTTTACATGAAAACATGGGGTAACATGTGGTTAGTGAAGCATACTACTATAGCTTTGTAAGGTGGTATTTTGGTGTTTTTGTTCAAACAGTTTTTACGTTAAAAATACCAGAAAAGTAGTTTTGGCCACTTTGTAACTTTTTACAGGTAATAACCTATTCTAGAATTTTTCATCGACGAGAAGACATTGCAATAAAAAATGTTGTTTTTGTGTGGGTGTGTTGCTGTTTTGGGGGGTTTTGTTTACTGTTTTTTTTTTTGTAGCTTCTAATGAAAAGTCAACGGTAAACCCAAATTATTTACGGCGCCTTCTGATACATATTGGACATGTTAAAGTAATGCAGAGACCGGTAGATGTATGCATTTAGAAATAGACAATATAGATGTATACGTTTGGAAATAGACAAACATATCGAAAAGGTAGCCACAAAATATGTCTAATGAAAGACCACAATCGCTGGCTAAATTACAGATCGCAATAAAAAATGTATCATAACATCATTCATATACTTTCCATCACGTTATAGCACTCCCACTACGTCACCTTATGTTTTCGTTTCAGTGTAGCTTCGGAACTCCAGTAAATCGAATGTTTGAAGCATTTTATAATGATCCGCCTTATGTCATGTTGCTAGGAGATGGATGTTCGGTCGGATCAGAAGCTACTGCTCAAGTTTCACATCTCTGGAACCTTACCCAGGTTTGTTAAATGGTTTGCTTTTCTTAAACCTTTAACTAGATACGAGAAACGACATAATTACAACAGAATGATTTGAATAGTATATTTAATTTTTAGAAGAAGAAATGTCAAAAAATGCCCCAGATTAACAGTGATTTAAAAAAACTTGCATTTTTTTTATAAAATGTAAAGCTAATTTATTTTACACGATGTTTTATATATATCGTAAAATTATAAAATGACTTCACACGCTCGCTTAGTTTTTCTTAAATTTTAATATAAAAGTCACAAACTAGTTTCGCCGTGAATGACTCATCAGTGTGTCTAAATATATAACAATAAGAGAAAGGGAATTAATTCAATAGTTTTGACGTTGACGTCAAGGAAACAAAGGACGTAATTAAGACGTCTAACAGGGGAGTTAATGACGTTATGTTATTTATCAATCCGTATCATGTGAAATGTTCCGCATGTTTAATTTCGGTTTAAAACAGTCAGTAAAGTATTTTTCTTTTGTTAATCTAGCTGATAAACTGTTAGTTTTCATTTTATAAAATGGGAATATAGTAAATTTTGGCTCTTTTGTACAGCAAAAGTCTATATGGCTACTGACATGTAATTGTCTTACCGACGGGTCTCTAATTTGTTGAGAATGAATTGGTCTTCTAGTTCTTAATTGTCTCCGGTTTGACCTATGAAATATTCATGGCAGCCATTACACGTAATAACATAAATTACATTTTTCACTTCACATGACATGTTTTCATTCACGTAAAATATTTTTCCATTAAAGTTAAATGAATTAGATTCTTCTATTTGTTTACATAGGTTACAGTTAGGCGAAACTAGTTTGTGACTTTTATATTAAAGTTTAAGAAAAACTAAGCGAGCGTTGAAGTCATTTTATAATTTTACGATATTTTGTTCCCGTTCCGGGTTCTTTTTTGTTCGTTATATATATATATATATATATATATATGTGTCCAGTGGGTTTCCTCTATCTGTATTTCCGTCTACCTACCGGTTTCATATCATAATCATCAGGACAGACATATAAAAAATGTGTAGTTGCTACATATATATACTATTGCATATATTTTTTCCTTGTCTCAAGCTTTAAAAGAACTGTCTTGATTTATGCACAAAATTCGTGCAATATGTGCAAGCCCAATTATGGTATTCGATGTCTGTAAACTTTGATAAATAACTTTAAAAAACGGTATAAAATTTGACATTTTCTCCTAAAGATCTTGTCGGTTTCATAATTCTTTTGTATTATCCAATTAACTTGTAACTGCATTTTCTAATTTCAGTTGTCCTATGGTTCGCCGTCGCCAATACTCTCGAACAGAAATCGGTTCCCTTACTTTTTTAGAATAGGAACCCCAGACCAGAAGATGAATCTTGCAAGAATAGCGTTGATAAGAGAATTTGGCTGGAAGAAAGTGGCAACAATACACCAAGCGTTAGAATTCTTCTCCGTGGTATGACCTTCTCGTAATTATTATATGAATGTAAATGTACTGCGCCGTCTGGAACGTCATTACTATTTATATTGTATCAAATTCAGTACTTATTATTCTTTTAATATGCCTAGAAATGCTTAAATCAACACAACGATATTATGTTGACGTCACATCGATGTGGTATTTAACGCCATCTAGAAATAGCGCTTTCAAATTTGATCAAATGCATTTTGTACTTTAATTAATAGCATGTTTAAAACGAAATGTCCCCTTGATTAATTTACACGTACACTGATGCAGAACAATTCGACATCTTTGCGCCCTAAATGGAACTCTTCCGCAAGACGTATTACAATTTCCGGCCCTGGCGTGTATAAACAAAGAAGTATGACGACAAACCATTTGGCGCTATACTTGCACAAAAAAAACAAAACAAACAACAGTTCTATCCTATTTGGTTTAAATAAAAAATACAATAAAAGACATATTTGAATCGAAATAAGTGTTAGCAAAACCGAATGTTTGAACACTATTTATACACGATGGGTGGTTATACGTCGGGTGTAATAATTTAACGAGGGCGCAATTATTACGCCCATCGTATAACCATCGTGTATAAATAGTGTTAAAACACGATTTTGCTATAAATTATTTCTTAATTAAGATAAGACTAAGATAAACTGTATTTAGATGAGAACAAGGAAAATAGAAATAGAGACTTTCCAGGTATGCAGCTTACCTACTAAAAGCGTAACAATGACCAAAAGCGCATTTATATTTTATTGTATATCGTATATACTTCTATTGTCTGATACGAATTATAATGTAGAGATGGTACCTAAGGCTATGTATTCAACGACAACAACAACAAATCGTGTGCAAAACTGAAGCGCATATCGCTTATCTCACACTTGCAATAATTTAACATAGCACCGTACTAACTAACACTACCATTTTATTTATACTAAAGAATGTCTGCATTATATTAACCGAAGTTTCTGTAACGGTAAATTCCGCAAGGCAAATGCGATTCCGCACGCCTCGGTCAATATGCAAATTAGGTACATTTGTAAACACAAGGTGCGTGTCATAAAAAGTGAAATAACTTCTTTCGGCACAGTTTTTGGTATGGTTTTGGTGTGACCATGAGATAGATTATACATTTTTATATCGCTCTGTTTTTAACTCATACATTTTGAGGCATTGATTATTCTTGGCAAACAAATTTTGTAAATTGTTGAGGGATTCGATGTCGTAAAATTCATATAGTTTATTTATATTTTTTCCTCATGCATAATGTTTCATTTTCTATGATCATACCATACATGTAAATTATCGGCAGCAATAAATAAAAAGAATGTCTTTAAATGAGTTCGTTTGAACATGAAAGATAGTGCTCAACTTTTTTGTTTGAATGATTATTCATCGATCTTGAAGTAAAGTATAGCTTTGGGAAACATATCCGAATCTATGCATACTTTGTTCAGATAACTAAATAGTCCTAGAAGAGTTATCTGTCACTGGCTTCACTTTTCCAAGTAGGACCAAATGTTTTGGATTAAATATTGCCTTTCAGCATGAAAATTGAAGAGTGAAAGTTAAACAATTATATAATTGAGGTACTCCAGTATTAATTTTTCAACAAAAAGTAATATCCGATGCAATTTGAATTTTTAGGTACCATCTCTATATAATGTACTAGTTTGTTAATATTTTATTGTATATATACAAATGTACATACATATGTTCGTCACATTTATACAAAAGTTAAAAGGTGAGGGTAGATTTCCTGAAAGCATGGAGGGAAACAAACACAGCCACCAGAGCAACACATCGCCAAGTACGCTCGCCGCAAATAAAGACTGCTGTGATATGCGTTGCTTCAAATGTCCAAGTGTATTTTGATTACATGAATGATAAAAAATAAGAATTGTGTAAATAAAGGTGCGTGAAGGGGAAAGAAGAAAAACAAGTACGAGTATGAATATTTAGTCCAAACAAATACATACAAATGTTTTGGGAAGAAATTTAATATAGAAATATCATTAAGGTCCCTCAAGTATTTGAATTTCAGTTATTTACATAAAAAAAACCTATCCATTGGCTTAATGCATTCTTTCTGTATTTCAACGTATGTTCAATTTATCTATTACTTTTAGGTCATTGATGACTTTGTTCAGCAAATACAGTATACCGACATCACAATTATGTCCCAAGAAATATTCATTAACGACCCTCAAAACAGAATTAAAAACTTAAAGGTAAAAAAATAATTAACTAATATAAGAAATAAAATAAAAAGGAATTTTAGAAAAAAAATACTACTGGGTGGAAGACAAATGACCAATAGTTTATATAAATACATGTGAAATATAAATAGAATATTTCGAAATGTACGCTACAAAATGTTGATGGTTTTTGTTTCAGATTATCGTGTTACTTTAAATTGCTTAATATGTGCCTAATTTGATTAGGTGTAATATTTTTCTTGTTCAATTTCTAAAACTATCTCCCTTAAAATATCATCTAGATGCGTGATGCTAGAATAATAATGACCAGTCTTTATGAAGACAGAGCGAGAGAAATTTTGTGTGCGGTAAGTCAAATACTTGAATTAAGATAAATTTCATTGTAACTTACTGCATCAATTAGTCAATGGCCTCCCATTAAGAACTGAAAGGTAGAGCAGATATTCGCGCATTATATAAAACTTTGCATTTAACGTGGACAAATAAGAATTGAAAGCTGTGCGAAAGTCTGCTGAACTATTAAGATACCAGCATACAGTACCAGAAGTTCCTCACTTTTTTGTTAAAACGTGGTTTCTGATTTATTTTGTTTGGAATGTGTGTTACATTGCTGTTTTTAAATTTTTGTTTCTTAAATTAAGTCTGGTAGGATGTTTTCCAAACAACTGATGTATCTGTAGAGAAACCACCAAACAACTTTAATCATTCATGTTTGCCTATTGCTATATTTTAAGTATCACATACAAAAAAATAGATGTGAACAAAATGTTGATTTGAACAAAATTTTGATAATTAAGATAAAAAATATACACCCATTTTATAACGATAGATAATATAAAGGGCAGGTGGATCGATGCATAAAAATTGAAGCACGAGTGCGAAGATCGAGTGATTAAATAATGCTCATTCGATTGATCGATTGTATTTTATCCGATGGTAAAATACAGGAAGACATTTATTATTTCGATTCTAACCATGCAAACATTTTGCACTTAATGTTGAATTTCATTTCAACATTTGGTCTATAGGCTGTTACAATGTACATCCTGGTTGGAAAGCATTGTACATCGGGATTTTGAGGTACATTTATAAAGTAGTAATTTAACAAGTTGCAATGGTTTGTGAAATACAGAGGATCTGTTATTTGACCAAGTGATAAGATCTTAACCTGAGTAAGACGTCACATTAATATGATGTCATATTTTTCATAAAGTCATTGCTGAATCGTATTGTAGCAAAGGCACTCGTTAGGAAATTCGCAGAGGTCAAAACTTATTTTGACCCATCGTTTGAGTCAAAGACAACGTTTTATCCTTTGTTTTTTTTTATTTCATTATGTTTAGTTTAGCACTTGTATATATTGTATATAAACGGCATATAATGAGATAAATGTAGAATCTCTGTCTTTCAATCATAAGAGATGAAATGTAAAAGCTTAGTATATTTTATCATCAAATGATATACTGGTTATTTTCTTATAAGTTTATATTGGAAATTTGATCGATAGAATCATGCAATAAGTTGTTTCAAAAAAGGCATTCAAGGTCGGTCTCTATGGTCGAAAGATAGTCTGGGTTTTGCCGGATGGTATTCTATTAATTTCTGGCGCGAGAATCTGGACGAAGTGGATTGTACCAAAGAGGAGATGGAAGAAGCAGGAGAGGGTGCATTCTTTACTGGACCAATATTCAAAAACCCAATAGAAGAGAGAGGAGTAGCATATCTTACAGGTAGGTTGATCTAGAAGGTGCGTTTCAACCGGACTAGTTTTCAAAATCCATACAAGACAGGGGAAAAACAAATCTGACAGGTAGGTTTCTAGAGGGTAGGGTGCGTTCCCTACCGGATCACTGCAAAAGCAAAAACCCTGAACAATAGAGGGAAATAGCATTTCCCTAATCAAATCACTGCAAGAGATTAGAGGGAATAGCAAATCTGACAGGTAGTTTATCCAGAGTTTATTCCTCACTGGACCAGTGTTCAAAAGCCCAGTACAAGAGAGAAGACTAGCAATTTGACAGGTAGGTTTATCCAGAAGATTTATTCCTGACCTGACCAGTGTTTAAAATCCCAATAGAAGAAAGGTGATTATTAAATATAACAGGTTGAACAATGTTTATCAAAGTTGGCGAATAACTTTTAATTGTTTTGACTGAAAGGTTTCACTAAATGTCAATTACTTGTTGGACCAGCGTTGGAAAGTATAAATGTATATAAAATGTGTAAAAATGAATGCAGCAATACAACTTAATAATATAAATAAATAGGTGTGTTGCATGTAGACGGCGTATAACTCACTCGATCGGTGTATAATTCATTGTAATAGAGTTGGGTAAACATACTTTATAGGTTGTGTTTGCAAAAAGCATTAATGTTTAACAAACCTAATTGAAGAAAGGGAATAGGTATGGGTGGTGACACTAGCTTAAATTTTGTATTAAATCTGTCTAATTTTTGAACGCTGTGAATTAGCAATAATGAATGACTATTTAACAATTTCTATATTTAACCTATTACTACATTCTAAAGACTACGAATAGTATTGACACCTGTCATGTTATTTCAGCTAAGGAATTTGAAGAGCGGTATTATAGCCACCCCACATACAATGCGCTATACAATGACACTGACATTGTGGCCCATCAGTGCGTGCTATGACCATATTTGGATAGCGGCCCTCGCTTTAAACTGTTCCGATGCAAGACTTAAACAAATAGGTAGACAAAGTAGAATATTCTTTCTTTTAATTTACACATGGTTTTGTTGTGTAAGTGGATGCATGTACCAAGTGTATAAGTATCTAAAACAAAAATGAAAATTTCATATACGTGTCACTTAAATAACAATAAAGTTTGACCAAACAGATAGGTAGACTGGTTGATTGTGCTTACGACACTTAAAAGTCAGACCTATACATTTCTTCATATTGCAATATATCTACTAATCGATCCATAACATCGGTAAATATGCGGCTTTCTTTTGCAAGATGCGGATATTAGATTCTAAAGTTCTCCAGTGGTGGTAGCATGATATCTTTGAATATTTAATGTGGACATTATGTCCAATGTTTGTTTTCCCTGTGTAAAATTGTGGCCCATGGTTCTTTATTTTTCAAATGTCTTACAAGGAAACATTGCTTTTACACTAGGAACTGTAAATTTAATAACAGTCTATAAACATATAAAACTACAATTTTTAAAATTAATTTTCTATATATTTAAAATGGATGCAATTTGCAATGGAAATGCATATCAGAAATTGTTTTGATTATCAATTCAAAATTATTCAAGACATTTTCAAAATTAGAAAACCTATTACCACCATCGTAGTTCTTTAGAATGATTCATAATGCGATTAATATTGCTTAACAGTTCAAGAAAAATCAAGAAAAAATCTTAGAACGGAAAAATTGATCTAACAAATCAGTGGTTCTATCACTTACTCGAAAATAATTATTGTATCTGATGGGTGTATGCATTTGCTCGTAAATATCTAAGGCATGTTAGAATATGAACATATTTTCAATTTTCAGAATATCCAAAAACGCTTGATATGTTTACATACCAGGACTCTGATATCAACGATATTATTTTCGACTGTATGTCAAGGACAAACATAACAGGCGTGTCAGGAAGAATTGTTCTCTCGACAGAAGTTGATCCTAATAGAATTTTAAAAATAGAACGTATACAAGGTGAGCCATTTTTGCACCAGATTTCCCTAGGTAAGATATAAAATAACAATTTCTGATAGAATTCAACAGACAGTTTATATTAAACATCAGCAAGACCTATATATAGTAAGTCAATATATTTTCTTAATGGTTGTAGTTTATTCGAATTATATATCAGTGATCCTCTTAGTTAACAGTTGGCTTGTTTGCATACATGCTTTTGTTAGACATTTTGTTTTACACTGGCTGAGTATAAGGTATTACATACCAGATATTTTAATCATATGTGTAAAAGAAACATAATAATTATTTCTTTTTGACGTCTATAATGGCTTTTAAAAGCAAATACAAATTACATGCACGCAACGTCATTAAGTCATGTTTTTATGAGATTGTTTTATATATTTTAATATGAAATGCTTTATAGCGAGTAAGATATGGAACAAAAAATGGCAAAGATTCAATTTAAAAAAGGGAGGTAAAAATGTCTTGATAAAAAAATTAGTTTTTCCTTTAAATTGAAATTTATCTATATAGTAATGTTTCGTATGATCTAAACATGGATAACATATCACTAACATGGACAGACAACCATTTGGTATTGACAAATATAGAAAATTTACCCCTAAAATACACATTTCTCAAGATACATACTAAAAAGGGAGGGACGTAATATGATATTTACTGTATGTATAATTTTAAAACTGAGTGCGAAAAGATGTTTCTTATGAAGAAAGCATGAAAGTTTGTATTTAACTATTATAAAGTATACTGAATCAGAAATGGATTACAGATATGATTTGTTGGCTTGAATCAACCAAAAAAAAAAAAAAAAAAAAGAGGCCCCAAAGGGGCACTACCTTTTATTTATCTTAAATGAATATATCTAGAACAATTTCCAAAATGTTAATTCATGACCTTATATCAATTATAACACTTGACACAAAATTTATTCAATTAAATTTTATACACATTCAATATACATGGCTCAGGAAAAATGATATGAGGTCCTTAAAGGGGAAATTGTTAAAAATCTCATTTAAAGGGCAAATTAATTTATTTTAATCGTTAAAATATCATATAACTGATCTTAACATAAATAAAGAATAAAGAAACTGAATTCATGTATATCATGTATAAGATATCAAAGTAAAAATATTCACATTTTGAGGTCCATGAGGTAACCTTAATAGCTGTATTTATTAGGGCAATAGATTTATATTAAAAAGAGAGGCCCCACAATGGATAATTTTTGTATGTCTTTGTAAGGAACATCAAAATTAAGCCCCTTAATCTTTTATCAGTTACATAACAGTCTATGACATAATCATGTTTTCAAATCAAACTAGAGCTGCTTTTGAGAAAAGCGCATGTCTTCCACAACTGCCTAATCATCTGAATAGTTATGTATCTGAGTCAACCATGCACCAATGACTTAGAGTGCGGATACTGGCATCGATGTTTGGTTCAAGGGCAATAATTCCGAAGTGCCTAGGCCGATTTGGCTAGTTATCGAACTTGACCGAGGACTTACATTGTATTGGCAAACACATTTTGTTCAAGTTTGGGGAAGATCGGATGAGAAATGTTTGACTTAGAGTGCGGACAAGATTTGTGACAGACGGATGGACACACAGACAGAAGTAAATCAATATGATTCCCACCACAGTGGTGTGGGAGACATAACGACTCATCAAAAGACCCATAAAATAAAAGAAACTGATATTTGCATTCTAAAAACTGTCATAGGTTTCCCAATATTTCTATAAATACATTTGTTTGCCGCAGATGCATTAAGATAATGTTATGAGCGCACACTGGTATTTTCTAAAGTAAACAGTTTGCTAGTTGTTAGCTGTAGCTTTATTTGGCCGTTCCAAACAGTTCTTGTACATGCTGACTAATTCCGTAGTAAGTCGTCTTTTCGGCATAAAGGACAAAAATCCAACAGGAAAAGACACATAAAAGAACGTAGCCACCTATACAACACTTAAAGCTAACATTCTTTATAATGCATTATCTGGTTGTGATACTGTCTCAATACGTTGCAGACATAGGATATCTTTACTTACGGCTATGCCTCGTTAAAAGATTTGAGAAGCGCACATGACAACTGGAAGGACAGGTTGTTCTATCATGCAAGGAAATATCTAAATGAAGCAAGAGGATATATTTTCTTAAGTAATTAGACGTACTAAAAACAACCCCTTAAGAGATGTTCACGTATGTAGCAAAGAACATTGTATCAAGCAAGTTGTAGACAGGCAATGGACAAGAGAACTGGTACTTGGCTTTATTGCTGCTATAAGTTGGAGAAACTCATCAATGTAACTACAAGAATACATACAAAGAGAGATATAAATGTACCAAGCCAATGCTGTGTACTCAGACAAAACATTTTGAAGACCTGGCAATACTGGCAAACCTTTTACAGCTTAAGTTAAATATTGAAAGGGTTGTTACGCCTAAAATTAAAAGTTGTTTGTTTAGGGTAACCTGATCATAACTTTTCTTTCAACTTCTGTAAGTTCACGACAAATTCTTGGGGCATTACTCCTAAACAAGCAATTACGCTAGGCCTTATAATTGCGCTACAGAGAGGTATTCCTAACACTATATTGGACAAAGAGCACATATCAGCTATGATTATAACCAGGACGTGCAATAGTCAATTTACCCGTGTTGAATGAGCTCCGTCGGCTATACAGAAATGCAAAGTATTATACTCAACTCTTACCCACACATACAATGTTCTGCATATTATAACATAGGCCGATTTGGAACCTAAGATAAAGAATATACTGTTTCATTATTTGTCCAAAGGGATTATGTAAGATAACTGTAGCTCAGTTATTGTAAGGAGACATTGTTTATAAACTAATCGATTAATCTTTACTTTCAAAGGTTTACATCTAAATCTATTTGGCATGACTTTCTTTATGTCTGTTTTATATTTTCATCTGTAGCAAATTTTTAAATGTAACTATTTGCGTTCTTGGGACGTCTGCAGTTATCACTGCACTTTAGAAACGTGTATAATAAATTTGTTATAAACATTAATCTAGGGCTCTGTTGAGGGGTTCAGTGGCAGAGGCAGTCTAGTGGTAAAGGTGTTGCCAGATCAATAGGAAGGTTGTTGGTTCAAACAGTATAAAAGTCAATCTATCATTCAATACCAGTGCTCTTTTCAAGATAGCGGAATTTATACTTATTCTAAAGCTTGAAATCTGAATTAAATTTAAATAAATTAGTATTATTAAATATGGTATCAATAAGCAATAATAAAAACAACAATATATTTAGTACACATTCCATTTTCTTTTGTTATAAAAAAGCATTAAGATGAAGGTATGCTTTAGCTTGAAGTCATTAATTGACTTGAAAAAACATATAAAATTATGTTTTGTAAAATATGTTTTACAGGGATTTAAATTAGATACTGCAATACAAGAAAAACACAAAATAACTCCTTATTTAGCTTCTCTTTTGAATGTAAATATATTTGCCTAATAATTATATTCATAGGGAAATGTAAATATCGGTACCCCATGTACAGTAGTACTGCCAAATCGATGTGAGAATGAAAATTGTGAACTTGTTTGATAAAATACACCTAATGAACCTCAAAATGTAAAGAATGTTTAAATAATGTGTTGATATAATTAAATACTAAAATTAGTTTTGTTTACTTGAGTGATAATATAATATTCATACTTAAAAATTGTCATCCTGTAAATGAGATTTTTAAACAATCCCCCCTCTTTTAGGGTCTCATCTATGTCATTTGTCTGTGTCTTATATATTAAATGTGTATAAAATGTAATTTAATAAATATTATGTCAAGAATAATTGCTTATTTAGGTCATAAGTTAACCTTTTGGACATTGCTTTAAAAATATATGATTAAAATAAATAAAAATAAAACTAGAATAAAAAAATAAATATAAATATCCCCTTGGGGGCCTCATTTTAAGCTTATTGAGGTTAGCGAACTGCGTGTCCCCTCCTTTTATTTGGATTCAGCATACTTCAAAATAGTTACATACAAAGTTTGGTGCTTTCGTCACATAAGGAAACATCATTTTCCTATAACTTATACACTATTATTTTTTCTACATCTTGTGGTAAAACATTATGAACATTTAAATCTGTATTAAAGTTTATTTTGTATTTAATAAAAAATATTGTTGAATATTAATTTGTACGTACGCGTGTATAAAACAGTTAATCATAACATTACCTTACACATTTTCTTAATTACGTGTTATGCAAGTAACCAAGTAATGTTAACGACAATGTTTTAGGCGGGAAGCGGCATTTTGTTGGAATGTATAGACAAGACAAGGATCCATCATATTTCGATTGGATAGAGGGTGCTATTTTGTGGAAAGGTAAGTTTATTGTTGTTTCATTCCTGTATTCCATCTTCTGACTAGCAATACTGTGTTTGATACTTAGAGATTTACATGACTAGTACTTTATTTTCATAAGAGCTAAATATGACTCGTCATAAAGAGTTTGATTTCACATACAGTTTGTGTAAACAGGTCTCGGTAAATACTGCAAATTTTCACATTGCTTGCATTTCGTTAACGCAAATGTCATAAATATGACATTTTAAAGCAGTTTGATTTCACATACAGTTTGTGTAAGTAGGTCTTGGTAACTATTGCAACTTTTTCACATGCTTTTTCATCAGACAGCTTGCATTTTGTTAACACAAATGTCATACAGCATAAATATGTATTCCTAGATGGCATTATACCAAGAGACTCTACACTCATCTTAGAAAAAGAAAAAGATATACCACCGTACCTGAGCAGTGATGTCATCATTTTCTGGGCTCGGCATTTTCTTAAGTGTGGTCTTTTTGTTTTTAACGTAGTTTATAGAGATAACAGGTAAGTTGAATAAGTTTTACTTTAAACGGTCTTATCTCCATATTTATGTCAAGTATTTGAAATTTAAATTGTTGAAAATGGTAAATAAATGAAGAAACAAAATGTTGCAGCAAGTTTTAGACAGCACACAATGTGTATTTATTAATGTAATTAAGCTGCTTTAGATTAATTTCTTTTATCCAAGTAATAATTCTGTTCAATGATTTGTTAACGTCCGTTTTGAAAATTGAGACATAAGGCGAGTGCGTCTTTCGTCTGTTCGTTCGAACGTCTGTTTGCCTGTCCATCATCTTCTTTCCGGGGCTTAATTTAACAAAAACATTTTAAGGTAATGTCTTCGGATTTTGCATATAGGCAGGCTGCCGCATTAATTCCCCATCTGTTTCATTCCCCACAACATAACCTCGCTCCACCCTCCAACACTCACGCCGAACAAGTAATATTTATTAAATAATACCTCCTCCTCCTTTTAGCTAAAACTAATATGTATATTGTACGATTGCAAAGCTATTGTTTGAAATAACATACGTTCAAAATTATTTCACAAATTATGATTTATTCATTTTCAGCATGCTTTGATATTTTTTCCAAAAAGCTTTGTTATGGAATAGGTTAATCAAACATTAAGTAATTTAATTGTTGTTCTTTCGTCTTGAAACAGGTTCGTGAAGATGTCTTCTCCAAACATCAACAATGTTCTGTTACTCGGCTGTGTCTTGTGTTATTGTACAGTCTTTTTTAAAACATCAGAGTCGTATAAAGCTGCGATATGTAAGGTCAGTCCACATTAATGATAAGCTTCATTTTGATAGGCGTGTAATAAAAATGTTGACTACTCAATGTGTTAGATTAGTTTATACTAATTTATTTTAGCTCAGTTGTGATGAGTCCCTTTCCTGGTAAAACCAGTACTGGTGTCTTATGAGAAGGCGTGGTCGTGATCCCAGTGGGGTTCGAACCCACGACTCCAGGTTTGAGCGCCGACACCTTAACCACTAGACCACCGCTCCCCTGATAGTGTATCGTCAAAATAATGATACGCAAAATGCAAGAATATGTTTTGATGGCTTTTTGATTGGTTCAGTATATAGGATGATATGATTCGCCTTACAGATAATACATGGTGTGTATTTAATTTGATAAACCTTTCAAAACATGCATGCATTTTTTTTCTTCTTTTCTTTTTTTCTTTTGTTGCGTATGAAGGCCTAGATCTTGGCAGTGGGCTAAAGACTTCATTGTAGCAGCAGGGGTTGGACACTTTCACAGTATGGTTCCAGAATACAATGTCATATATTAATTTGGAAGGCAATCGGCCATGAAGTTGCATAAGCATTGCAAAGGGCTTGGTACGCTTTACTATACAAAATGGCCTAAAATATCATGAAAAATTAAAAGTTTTTTATTTTATGAAAAAAAAATGTATCAGATTATAGCCAATTATACAAGGAACGTAAACGCGTAAACATTACGTCACCTACGCAACCACTGATGACGTCATAAGTGACGTCATACGGACGTCGTAAATCGTAAAAGTAACGAAAACGTGTGTTTTTTTTTCAACAAACGCTCAAAATAAATGATATCCGCAAGTAATAAACTTTAGATTTTTTACATGGTTAATAAGAACAGGATGTAACCTTTCACGTGACAGAGGAGTTTTGAAGTTTATCGTTTGTGGATGGTGAGTATTTTGCAGAAATTGTTCGAAGGTGTACATGATTATTCTGTTCTGGACCAGTATACAACTTTATAAGCAAGAAGTAGATGTCGTTTAGGAAACGATTATAATCGTACCGGCCAATTATTACAATCTAGAAATGTTTTAGCTTATTTTTCATTACAGCTTTCCAAGAATGTCAATTCTTTATTTGATTTGATATGATCTTATTTAATCTTGATTGTTTACAAAATGATGGACAGAAAGAATGAACATGCGCACTGGATACACTGTAGTTTAGCGACGATAAATATAATTATAATATCAATTATAATTGTCTTTAACGAAAAGCGAATTGACATCATGCAACTGTACGGACAAATCGTCTGCAAATTTAAAAGCAGGAAACTTGTCACTTATGTTGTGAATTTTCATGGTTAATTTATCGAAAATCAACATTATCCTGTGTTCATATCATTATAAAAATGAATCACGTAAGTACGGACATAGAATAAAACAAAAATATGACCAGACAAATAAGGAAAAAAAAGTATTCATCCGAAATCCATCCAAACTGAAAATTATGTAGAGAAATATTTGCCCCTTTCAAATACCATAGTGGATTTATATTTCACCATTTTTTTTTCAGTTAAAAATATTTGATGTTGAAAACCTTTTTTTTTACTTGTCTGGTCATATTTTTTACCCGTGCTAAAAACCTAGAATGATAAAGAAATCTTATATCTTTTTTCTAGCGCGACTGAAACAATGGATTACTATAGACGATGTTTACTTTGCAATAAGAGGTGCAAACCAAAGGACCGTATTCCGATAAATGGAGAATCAAATACAGATTTCAGAAAGTTCTTGGAAAAAAACATTCCTTATTTATCTCCAATCTGACACAACAGATGTTACATGCAGAAAATGCAGACAGAAATTCTACTTCAAACGCCGCAACAATGTTAAGCAGACCCCAAGTCCAACACCGCTTGAATCGGTTGATGCCATCAATACTATGGAGAATAATCCGTCAAAAATGGCACGAATTGAATCTGAAAATGACACTATTTCACTTCCATTAAAGAGCACTGGGTACACACATTCCAGGTGTTTTATTTGCGAAAAGCCAGGCCCAAAACTTATGAGAGTGAAAAGTTTTGCTAGGAATCAATTATTTGTTGAAACAGGGGTGCTTCTTTCAAATGGCGCAAGATGCTGTCCACGTCATTTAATTGAAAACATGTTTACTGCAAGTAGTATCACGACTGTAAAAGGAAATGGAAATGTTCGAAACAGAACTTATCTATCGAGTTCAGAACTGATTGATTTGATTGAAAATATACGCAAAATCGCAACGGAAAATAAAGAAAAAAGACTGCTTTAATGACGACTCATTATCGAGTGATGAATATCTCAATCTAACAGGTCTTATCAAATCTGATTTCGATGAAATGGTCCAGTACGTAAATACAAGTAAGGTTTCTGGGAAAAAAAGTATTCGCACCTCCCTTGCTATCTTTCTTTTCCAACAGAATAATAAGTACTCTATACAACCTGTCAAAATCACAAATACGTAGGTCTGTAACCTCAATCCGGAAGCAACTGGCTAAAAACTTTGCCCCTTTGTACATCGGGTTTTCACACATTAGCAGGAGTGATGTAATTGAAAAGCACACACGACCATTAGCAGTTTCTTTATTAGGTCAAAATGAATGTAGCCCGCCGGCGATCCTTGTTTTAGATAGAACGTACGTGTATATACACAAAAGTTCTAATTTCAAATTCCAGCGCAAAACATACAGTGTACTCAAGAAAAGACCACTTGTCAAACCAATGATGGTAGTAACAACATCTGGATACATAGTATCAGTACTTGGTCCATATCTGGCGAATGGTTAAAATAATGATGCGAACATTCTGAACAGTATGTTAGAGCAAAATGTTGAAGAAATGAAAGCATGGGTTAGGCGTGGCGATGTTTTCGTCGTTGACAGAGGTTTTAGAGATTCTTTAGGAGTGCTTAAAGACATCGGAATTAAAGCTAAAATGCCTTCTTTTTTAGAGAAAGGAAAAACACAACACACAACAGAAGACGCTAACGAAAGTAGACTTGTGACAAAAATACGTTGGGTTGTAGAATCTGCCAATGCTAGAATCAAACAATGGCAGATTCTAAATAATGTACTACCAACAAGTCAATTACCGTATTTAACGGATTATGTCCGCATCATATGTGCAATCTGTAACAAGTTTAAGCCTCCACTTTCTCAAACAAAGGATCGCCTCGCAGATATCGAACTTGGCACTAAAATGTTCGAATTTGCTAAAAGGAAAAACGAATTACAAAACACAGTAGAAGAAAAACTTCAAAGCCGGACGAAACAAAAGTGGCGAGAAGTAACAGAATCAGCAGTTATTGACTTTCCTAAACTGTCAGAAGAACAAGTGCGCGGAATTACATTAGGGGTGTATACTGTAAAATTGGCTAAATCGTACACAGTTGAACATATGAGTGACGACACGTATGCATTATCTGTATGTAGCGATGTTCCTGGTATTTTGCAAGCTAGACTACAAAGCAGGCATACATCAGCTGTTAAGTATGAATGTTGGATAGGGTATGACAGTAAAAATATCACATCTTGGTATTGCAAGTGTAAGGCCGGCGCACGTGTTGTCGGGTCATGTGCCCATGTAGCTAGTGTGGTATGGTACCTGGGAACCGGTCGTTACCGTTCAAACAAATGGCCGACTGGCTGGGATAACTTTGTGTGTGATACTAGTAAGCAAGAGGAATAATGTTTTAATCCAAAATGTGTTGATGTTTATCAAATTGGTGGGTGACATGTACGTCGCTAACCGATATGATAGTTAAAAATACCAGTCATTTGTCATATCTATGATGACAGTCGATGACTAATTAAGACATGCTGTATGAACACTAGTTCGGCGAAACTCTGTTATATTTTTATCGTTTTACAAAGTCGAATGATATGCATGTTAGCTTTTCTATGAAAATGATTTTATACTACTGTCTTTTCAGTCATTCATTCCGATTCATTCATTCATCCATTCATTCACTCAAATGTGTTTGTTTAAAGAATGATTATTGATCTGATGCGGCTAAGTCAGCTTAAAGGCTTACAGACCGCTCAATGAACTCGTAAATCAAGGGACGAAATATTTCCCTATTGATTTATTTTGAGACATTTCTTTAAATCTAACTTCAGAAAATGTTAATAGAGTACTTATAATTGTTTTTTTTGCATTCCACAATAGAGACTTACAGTTTATAGGAATAGATACCTTAGAACTGTATTTGAACATTAGCAATGGACACATGTATATTAATCAGTGTTTTATATATACATGTACGTATGTGTTAATTGTTCATTATCATCAAACTTATATTTAATTCATCATTTTGTATGCACAAACTTATCACTAAGCCTTTCTATCTGCGTCAGTCATTATTTCTCCATAACAGAGAGTATGCAACAAACGACAATACAAAATGTTAGTTAGTTGTCAGTTACTTGCGTATAACAGATTAAAAATTATAGGGAGAGCGGCAGCGGTGAATTGTATTACAAGTATGAAAACACATATTGAAATGTGGTTCCGGTTTTTATTTATTTATTTTAACCACATATGAAATATAAATATACACTCATAGACATTTATAATCAGTCATCTATGATTTTCATAATTTCGTGAAGACTACTAAAAATAAAATAAAGTACACCACGCATGGTTAATTTGAGCCATTTCAACGGGAAATTACCCTCACGAATAAATGGTATAATGTTATGGGAACAAAGGTGATCGAGAAAATATCAATTGAGTAATTTAAATATTATCAAAGTTATCGCTTTAACGACAGTGACCGATTATAAAAGTCCATGAGTGTAGATTATTGTTTTATTTATCGCGGTCAGCATCTTGATTAAGTCAGCACGATATATGAGGTTAATGCGATCTGGTTCTTTTGTCGTTTTATACTTATTCGCTACATTTAAATAACATTAACAGTATAAATAGTCGACGACTGCTTAATGTCCGTAGCACCGAATTAAACTAGCGGATACTGAGAAAACGATAAGCGGGAAATGAAGAATTCCGCGCGACGTCAAAATGAATTGAGCAGACGACGTTCTCCATCGAACAGTCGGGTCGGTAAATATCCTGTAGAAAGGTGAGTTTTTGATGTATCTGAATATTTTTTTCAGTTTCTTGTTGTTAAAAGTTTGCAATCTTTGCATGACAAATATAAGCAATTTTTGTGATGGGCCATTTTTCAATGTAAAGCGTACCGAGCCCTTTGACAGAAGAGACATTTTCAAACTTTTTATATGTGAAACACTCTCATCTCAAAAAGTTGTATAGTTTGGCATAATACTTTTATCAAAACATATTTTATCTATAAAACAACTTCAGGAAGATAATAAGGATATTAGGAATTAGACGATAATATTTCGTTAGTCAAACTTATTTTATAATTATGGAAGTTTTATCATTTTGTTTTGATTTCAGAAGTTTAAAAATGTTTACTTGATATTTAGTAAGTTACAAACAACTTTTATAGATATATACTACAAGTTTTACAATGAGCATTTTAATTCTCTTCTGTTAATCCTTGTATTTTACAATGTTCAGCGTATTTAAAAAGTAGCAACATTCGTTTGCATGTGATCTTTTGTATGATCAATTTAAATACCATTAGACCTTTTATGTAATTACGCAACATTTTCCAGTATTGAAGCATCAAAATCATAATCTATCTTGCTACATATATAAATGTAATTATTATCATAATTAATTATTATTATTATTATTATTATTGCTGTTGTTGTGGTTCTTGTTGTTCGCTGGACGAATATCACCATTTTATTATATTCAACATCGAGTTAGAAAGTTGGGTATTGGTTACACACATTTTAACCTTTCATATCTCCAGCTGTCAGTTAGAAACTGCAAGCTTTACTTATAAACTTACAATTAACAAGTACTGAACAATCACGTATAAGCTGCAGATAAGCATTGACTTGTATATTGGATTGTGGGGTCGGGCGTGGTGCAGTTATAGCTTTTATCTTGGCTTTAAACGTCACAACGACACAATAACGAGTTTTCTGCTTTTGATGGAGGAAGAGTCTTCCCGGCATTCAGGCATTATTTACGACAGATGCGGGCAGCTTGGTTGCTAAAGACCTTCCATAAGCTACATGGATCACATCCGCACATGACAGAATTCTACATCCAAAGCGCATTGTCGAACCCACATCAGTGAAATCCAAGTGATTTGAAATCAGTGATTTGATTTTATTCTTTTAATATCAGATTATTTTTTTCAAAAATGCTACATATATATGAACTTCATAATTATTTTTCACTCCATCGTATTACAACGACTGTTTGAGAAATATTATTTAGGGATTGTTGTAACGTAAAAATTTTAAGCACAAAACTTAACTGTAGCACATTCGATTGTAACATTATTATTTAAATTTACTTTCAGGCCCGCATATTTTGTTTCAGTCTTGGATTCACTATAACATTCGGCGCATTATTTTCCAAGACATGGAGTGTATACAGAATTTTTACCAACCAGAATCTTCGTAATAGGGTAATAACACTATTCGTTGATGGACTTATAATTGTCTAACAGTAGAATGTTTCAATTTTGCTCTGGTTTCACTTCAAACGGTAATCGACTCTCCACTTGTTTTTATTGGAAACAGATACAAATATACCCTTTTGACATCAGAGGGCCACCAATAATTACCACCGTTTAATCAATTACTGTTAAATTTCACATTGGATTTATTTTCTCTATTATCGAAGATATTAAAAGCAAGTCTCTTAAGTTCTAGGGAAATTAAGTTCTTATTCTTAGGTTTCATTTCAGTGCCGTCATTTTAAATTTGTTATGAGGCTTAAACCAATATTATTGATATGTTTTATTCATATGTCACGTGACATGTTTAGGCCAATGAAACGACATGTTGCTAAATGAGTAGAAATTATTCCAAAGTGACAAGTCATATCAAATTTCAGTCTGTCAAAGATTATCAGCTCTTGATTGTAATTGGATGTTTGGTAACTGTACAAATGGTTGTTGTCATTCTATGGGAAACAATTAGTCCTCACCAACTAAATACAAAATTTCTAGCGAACGAGGTAAGCATGCGCTTTTAACACAGCATTTGATTCTATGTCAATAACTAATCATACTGTTTAAAAACATTATTACTGAACATGATATTCTATCAGTACAATATCAGAATGTCAACAAAATTAAATTGCATTTACATCAATATCTTCATTTTACGACCTCAGAATATTTTCTAAATGTCACAAAGATACGCGTGATGCATTTGGAAATTATAAGTAAACAGGGGTTTAGATACCGACTAACAAATGTCCAGCTAGCAGAAACGAAATAATTTCCCTTCCTTACTGTATGGTAACTACAACGGTAGCTGTGTGGATCTGTCCCATATGTTCGCTCAAAACAAACAAAAAAAAAAACAATGGATAATCATGTACGTTCTTGAAGATATTCCCTACGTCTTTTTCATTTTTTTTTACAAAACTCTTTTCAGTAATCCATTTAATGTCTAAAAGAAGTAATTGCCACACTGACTTTGCGATCTTCAGAAATGTATTTGATAAATATATCTTCTAAACTCATAGAAATTATCAAATATCGTGTCAGATGTTCTAAAATTCCACTTTCATTGCTAGTCGAATATATCAGCTTCACAGGTGTAAAATACTTGATGATTACTCTAGTATGTATATGCATAAACTGTGTTATGTACAAATCACCTAACTATTCAAAAGAGAAGCATGAATTCATTTTTACACCGGTTTTGGACAACTTGGTCACTTTGGATGTTTGCAGTTTTGACTTTATATTTCTCACTGCTAATTTTAAGATAATAATCTTTGTTTCTAAGTAATGTGTTCATATTTTGCATTGGAAACATAATCGGTTAGTGGCACATGTTAAAATATATCTTCCGACAAGCGAAGCGTGGTCATCAATCACTTGTTGTTAGATTTATATGAATGTATATGCTTATAAAATAGGAATGTATATTCATTTGTTGATCAACATGAAATGCTAATGTTAGATATGTATTGAATCAAACCGATGCTATTACAGCCAATTTGGAAGACAGTATTTTCAAGATTGTTTGAAATGGTTACCAGATTACCTTAAAAATAGTGTTAAAATTGACAGCGTTGTGGTGCAAATGTTCGATGAGGGCTAGATTTAGTTTTATACACATTGACATGCACCTCAGACTTACTATTTGCGTTAGCACTTGCCTTAGAAACACCGTCATTGAACGATATCTGTAAATGGGATATATGTCTGTCAGAAATTCGTTAAGCGATACGTTGAATATTTAGTGGTTGCAGTACAGAACTAACAGAAGCCTGGTTTACCATATCACCTTTCTGTGTTTATTACATTGTACAAGGCTTATACTCACCAATGGTGAATTTGCTAATGACAGTTCCAGGGCGATGCCAAACTGTTTGTTTGTTTCTTCTATGTTATTGATATGTTAAGGTTTGTCTATGCATTTTTGTGTGTACACATCAATCCATACAGTGTTGGAAGGTTTTCGGTTGGAAGGGATTGCGTTCTTAGAACGAAGGTGTTCCCTGTTGGATATGTTCTCTTGTAATAATTTTCATTTATCAAGCGTAGCAGCGGCATTGTCCCATCTTAAACATCAATGGGAGAGTAGCGAAAAAGAAAAACAATGTTAAACACCATTCATCATAGTTGGAGATTCCGCCGCACAAGCCTAGTACTTTACCGTATGTTAGGGTGCAAGAATACATAATATTGTTAATTATGTATGGCGGCTAGTTTACCAAATGGTATGGCCCTATTAAAACCCATTTCCTGTCTCCCTGTCCTACATTTCAAAGGCATGTAGGCAGAACTTGCTTAAACATAATTATTATAATTATTCACTTGCTTGTTTATTTATATACTGATATATGTTATAAAACATAATCTCATTTCTCGAGTGTTTACATCTATCTCGTTGAAAAGGGGCAAATGTCAAATTAAAAGGAGGGCAACAAAGCACAAGTATTCAATAACATAAACATTTTTGCTTAATCTTATTTTAAAGTCAAATAATGCTAAATTAGATGCATGCTAACATACAAGAACTTAACCAGACATTGCTAAGTACATATAGGGGCATAACTTCTTCAAAAAAGCTAAAATCAGAATCATGGAACCTATGTACATTATGTTGGATCATCAAAGTGAAAAAATGTATGAAATTTCATTTCATTCTTAAGAGTAAAACAAACATATACACATGCAAACAAAAGGCTTAACCAAAATCTGTTAAGTTGAAGAGGCGACATATCTTTTTAACACAGCAAAATCAGAGTTAGGAAGCTTGTACACTGGATCATCACAGTGAACAGGTATTTGAAGATTTAATCCACTCCATCTAGTGGCTACTGAGATACCTGCGTACATACAGGATTGTTGCAAAAAGATGATCACAGTAAACACATGTGTTTAGTTTTACTAGATTCCTAATAGCTTACATACAAAATATTACCAATTCGGGACGCCGAAACCGACAGACGGATTTGTGCAGTAGGCCTACGTATTCTTCAAACACCATTTGGAATTGCAAAAAAACTGATTT
Source organism: Mercenaria mercenaria (assembly GCF_021730395.1). NCBI lineage: Eukaryota > Metazoa > Mollusca > Bivalvia > Venerida > Veneridae > Mercenaria > Mercenaria mercenaria. The sequence goes on from NC_069371.1 coordinate 50,663,345, forward strand.
GTACATAGGGGTTGCTTCTAAATTGGCAGGAAAGACGGCTTTTTATAAGAGCTTAGCTTCTTTTCATTTAATGATCGCGTTTTTTTTTCTAAGAAAAACAACTGACAATTTTTTGTAGACAAATGATCTTGAAAAGAACTTGTTTAAGAACAAATCGTCGTCAAGACGGTAGACTGGCTTGTGATCTAAGCGCATGGTTTCAAAAATGGAATACTTGCATAACCTTCACGTGTCTGGCAATCAAACGCACTTACACCAGATGTTTCAAAAGTCGTTTTGACCTATCTATCAGTATATATAATGCTTCATTCTGAAAATGGCCAGCTCCAAATACACGGCTACCTGTGTAGTTACCATACAGTTTTCCTAGATATGGCAGGAAAATGATCTTGTTTTGATTTTTCTTATTTATGATATTGTCCCTATTAATGAAATTTCCTTATTTATGAAAACCTTTATTTATTTATGAAACTAAGACAATTATGTTTGCTTTTGCTAAGTTAGGTCGTAAATTAAATACATTTATATGTTTAAATTCTTTGACGTTACCAACATTTCGACATATTACTAGCTACATTTTGTTCTAAAAGTAAACTCATTTTCAAAATATTTTTATCAGCTATTTTTATACAATAGCAAACTATCAAGTGATGTGTCAAATTTTTGTTATATAGCTTACCTTACATTCATGCAAAGTAAGGAAAAATTGAGAGGTATAATAGAATTTGCTTTACCAGGTCAGTAGCGAAATAAAACATTTCGGCCTTCTTTAATGACCTGATTAAAACGAAATCAAATCATCACGTTTCAATTAAAATACAGAATACATATCTACGCAAAGGCGGTATCTAAATGTGAGACCGTCACGTTTGAATAGCCCTTAACACAATTTATCTTTATACGAGGATTGTTCGAACAGCAATGCAGGAAATCTTCTCATTTGTTTATCTATTAGATTCAATAAAGGATCATATAGATTGACGTTCTGCTTATACAAAAGAAATCACCAAACTCAAATATTCAAAACCTCTGTTTCGTAAGCTTGATTAGGACAGTTTCATATGATTTGGCACAGACGATTAGTATGGAAGTTCCATAATTAACAACCAAAGGTGTAGCTGCCTCTGTAAATCTTAATTAGTTTTTCGTATTGGAATTGTCTTTATGCTCGTGAAGAAAAGAAAAAAAATCTATTTTCTGAATCAAGGAATGTTATTGCATTATTGCATGCAACAACAATTGTATCCTAACGTTTACTTGGAACTGAACTCCGGATACAATAGCAAATGTTTAATATCACGTAGAAATTATGTGCAAAACACAAGGTTAGTCTTACTTTTCCTTCTTTTGTTTTATAATGTTAGAGATGTTAAGCATTTTAAGGGCTATTCGAGTTCAATTTTTCAGTTGAAGCATTGTATTTACAGAATAATTTAGCGGCGTATTAGTTTGCAAAACTTTTGTTCAGACACGTACGTAGTTAGTTAGTTAGTTTTTCAAGTTTAGAAAAGGAGAAAATTTTCTTCGAATCGTGTAAGAAATCTTAATTCCTATGTTAATTATTATGTATTCAATCTCTTAATAAACTTCATCTCCCAGTTCTTCGGTTCGTATAAAAACTTTTGCATGGTTTGTTGTAGGATATACCACAGTTCAAATGCGCAATAATTGAAATACGGAGCATTTAGACAATAAACCACAAAGAGGCTTGCTTTTATCGTTCTAAATATTATAACCAAATTGATTTACGTTCATGGTGTTGTAAAGTAACTGGCATCGTGCGGCAAATGGCGATCCCATGATGGTCTGCATGTCAAAACTCTTTGTAAACCACATAATATACAATGCTTACTTTCCATCTTTCTTTAATATTTACCCTGCTAAATCTCTATAATGAACTTATTAACCCATTATTTTAACTGGGGACCATACGCGGCTCTTCATAGAATTACACGCTAGTGTATCATTGAAGGTTCCATATGCACCGCCGTATGAACATATCTGCGGATGTGTTTTCGTTTTTGTCGTGTTGAGCGACCTGTGGAGTTTCCTCTTTTTCTATTTTAACCATATTTCAATTTGGACAGTACCATTAATTGTTAAAAGGGGTGCCTACCAAACAATACAGATGTGCAGGCTGATCATGATCTACACTGATCGCAAAGGCAGAACCAATCGTGTCCAGCATGATAACTGTTAACTGACACATACGAATATGCAACAAATTTTAAAATGTTATCGTATCAAGTGAGCTAGACAGATAATGAAAACATATATCTAATATGAAACACTTTTTTCATTTTGATAAATCTTTATGCATAAAGCTTTCTGTTTACGTCAGAACTCATTTCAGGACAAATAACATTTTGTAGGACATTGGTCAAATACTTTCCTGTCAAATGTTATCTGTTACATTCGATAACTATTACAATTTGTTTCATGACGTTTACATGTAATTAGATTTTATCAAAATCATCAATAACTTACAACTTCTCATGTGATTATAACAATACAATTACTGTTGGTACAAAGTTTCATATAAACTTTTAATGACTTCAAAGCACTTAAAGAAACATTCAAGCAAACACTCTTCGTTTAACCATTATGTCATCTGATGTTTGTTTCAGCTATTATACTACACATGGGTTTTTCTAGTATGTTTTATTTTCTTTTGCTTTAGAAGATGAATGTTACTTTCACTTGTCTGATACCGCTGTTTTAAGTAGTCTGATACGTTTAAAACCTGATGATAGATATTTGATAACTCCATTGTAATATCCTCGTTTATGGCAAGTGTTATACCACTGGACATTTTTAAAGCTATTTCTCAACAAAAATAACATAATTATATACCTACTAAATGTTAAATGTAACTGTTTATACCAGTAATCTGCCTTCAGAACTATATAGGCAATTGGCACAAATTATCAAACAAACAGATTTTCTGGTTTGATAATAATTTTTGTTCAAAATAAAGAAACTATATTGAATATATATTAGATCACTCCATATTCCCAAAAACCCCAAATCAAACCATGGAATAATGACATTCAAGATAAATCTTGAACGGTTAATAAGTGCAATAAGAATTAGAACATTAACATATATAATGGAAAGTAATCGCTTGATTACGATTACATTGAATACTTTTAAAATTACAATTACTACTACACGTCAGAAACTTCAAAAATAATTTGTTTACCTTATATGACATGTCAAAATGTGACTGATTACATTTGAAAACGATTACTAATCACGATTACCTCATATAAGCCTATATTCATTCTTCCAGATATACTATTTTAGAGATAATATCAATTGTTTTCATTTAATGTGTCGAAATGTTGTAATGTTAGAGGGATCTAGTCACTATGATTAACTTATATCAATAACATATTTCAAAATGTAATTGTATCATTTCTAGGTTTACATTATGAAAAATGGTGCAGAAGTACGTCCATTTGTCCGTGTGTGCGAGTCCAAATACTCTCAATATTTTGAATGGGCTTTGTACATTACACAAGGTGCACTTCTTACGTTCGGAGCATTTCTAGCATGGGAAACCAGAAAGGTGTGTTAGTTTTTATTCTTACATTCTAATCATTTAGATTATGCTGACATTGATACTTATTAAACTAACCAACATTCATCATTAAATAAAGCCAAAATTGATGTTTAAACAACTATAGTGACAAAATTGCAGAAATTACCTTTCGGAGAAATCGTTTTGACGATAAATTGCAAAAATGATAATGATAATTTTAAAATTAAAAAGAAACAGAGTTTAAACACTACTCTCCGAGTGGTATATTAAAAGAAAGATTAAGTAAATTCTTGTTTCAGAAAAGCCGGATCAAGCATTAAATTGTTTGTCATAGTGATGTAGCTATGGATGAAAGCCAACAGGTAAAAATAGAAGCACTAAATGACTCACACGAGATTGGACTTTGTATCTACAACGTGATTGTTTTAAGTGCAGTAGGCTTGATCATGACGTTACTGCTAGAGGGAAAAGATGCCTTGGTGTACGTTATTACATCCGGTTGTATTCAAATTGGAACAACTTTAATAGAAGTTGTCCTTTTCATACCTAAGGTAAATATTGCATTTCAGTCAATTAGTTTTATAATAGACTATTGTCTCTGGGTGCAAGAATTGCTAAGTATGATGTCAACAACTGATAGAGTCAATTGTGTGGCCGTTCATTGGGTGTGTCATTTACACATCTATACATACACTTTGTATGGCCACATCTACGGATGTCTCTAGATTGTATTTTTGTACTTGAAACTTGTACAAATATTGAGTTCTGTTCTACCAGCGGATAGAGGGCGTGGGCGGTAACATGCATTTTCACCACTGCCTGATGGATTTTAACGAAACATGGTCTGTAACATTTTTGTAAGATTCTCGTTTATGGTTATTAATCCCCTCCTGGTTGAAAACCAGTTTTGGGGACTAAAGGATTTTGTTTTTTCCGCCCTTCCGTCTGTCCGTCCGTCATTCAGTCCGTCCGTCTGTCTGCAATTTCGTGTCCGGTCCATAACTTTGCCATTTATCAAGGGATTTTAATATTACTTGGCACAAATGTTCCCCATAAAAAGGGAACGTGTGATGCGCAAGACACCAAACACAAACAGCATGGTCACACTTAGATGTCAACAAGGCTTTTTTCCTGTCCGGTCTGTAGCTCAACAAGCCATGAAAGAAAATTAATATTACTTGGCACACATGCACCACATAGTAAGACAGTGTGCCATATAACAGTGTGTGTATAACATTGAGACACCTAGCTTAAAGGTCAAGGTGTCTGGTTCAGACCTCTGTCATCCATGAAGGGACTCCATTGGAAATAAGTCTGATGACCTCATAGGAAAAAAATGTTAGACTTTTATGGGCTAACCTGCATATATACATATTTCTCAGTACACATTTTTTCTTCTTTCCAAGTCTGACTAAAATGGGCAAGGTTTTATGTAGGCATAGGTATCTGTAAGCTAACTATGATTCATAAAATGGTTATTGCAGACAGTAACGTTATGTGCTAGTAAATGTGCTCAAGTAATTCTGTGATACATATTTATTGTGATATTTTATGTGATATGTTTGAAATGTTGTGATAAAAGATGATGTTTATTTGCATGTAAATCTGTCTATAAGGGATTACACTATTACCGTGACAAAATGTTTCCCGTGGCATGCGCAACACCCAGAACCCTAGCTCACTGGCCATGGTCACACTTAGAGATCAAATGTCAGTAGGGTTTTTATCCTGCCCGGTCCATAAATTTGTAATGCAAAACAGAATTTAAACTTTAGTTGACACAAATATTTACCTGGATGAGACCATGCATCATGCGCAAAACTTGGACCCTTAGCTCAAGTGTCAATGTCAAACGTAAATGTCTAAGACCAACAGAGTTCTTTTATCTGTCCAGTCTGTAACGCAACCTACATGTTCTTTTCAGGGCTTTTAATATTACTTGGTACAAATAAGTCCCATAATAAGACGATATAGCTTGCGAAACACCCAGACGCTAAACTCAAAGGTTAAGGTTACACTTGGATGTTTAAAGGTCAATAGTGTTGTTTTTTTCCCTGTAAGGTCAATAAGTCTGTCATCCATTAAAGATTTAAAATTACTTGGCACAAATATTTCCCATAATGAGACAACGTGACTCAAACGGCAAGGTCATAGTCGGAGGTTAAATGTCAATAGGGTTTTTCTTCCTTTCTGGTCCATAATTTAGTTATGTTGCCAGTAATAAGACAATGTGTCATGTACAATACTCAGACCCTTAGCTCAAAAGTCACAAGGTCACAATTGAAGGTCAAATGTCGACATTGATCTTTTCTTGTCCAGTCTGTAAAATATTTTAATATAAGCTTATGTGTCAAATGGACCGAATTGAAAACTTTGTCAGTGTATTTTCTTCAGAATTACTTTCCTTTGATATTTCTTACAATTGTTCTCATATTTTCCCACCAATTTCAAAATGGAATGTTATCAAAATTGAAAATAAATACTATTTTATATTTATAGATGTTATAAACAATCAACCACTGTAGAGTTTTTTATATTCAAATTAAATTAGGCGTTGTCTTATAACATATTATATATATAGAACAAAATTTGTTCATACATCATTGACAGATATCAGGTCATTATGTTATACTGCAGAAAACAAAATTAGTTGCCTACTTCATTCATTTGTTTAAATAGTTTTGCCTTGCCACTTTAAGATGTTGCGAGAGTTTAATATAGAATAGTCATTTAAACCACTTGTTCCTACGAATAACAAGATTTATTCGCCAGTCTGTAACATCCTTGCAAGGTCCTATCTCACAATTTATAAATGACTTTGCTTGACTCCTTTAAGACTGCCAGAGCTCAAAATAAAACAAATCGTTTAAACCACTTGATTTGTCTCCACATCTACACCAAATTCTGCCTGCAGCATCATTTTAAGTTCTTTCTCAAGTCTATTGAAATGATTGTATTCAGTCCATGTTAGGGGCCTACAGGCCAAAAATGAAACAAATACCTAACTAGGTAACATATTTTTCTCATGAGCCACCTGTTAGATGGTCACCAAGGTAAGCATGAAGCATTCTCGCAGGGTACTCCGTCAAGTCAGTTATGCTTGATCCTTTTCTGTAGTGGCCATCGACGCTATAATAGAACACGCTTTAAACACCTACTTCTTATGGACTGATTGATGTTATCTCATAACGTCTTTTGATGTATATTTACGGTCAAATGGTCAAGGCCATATTCAGTCAATAATTGAACTACAACAGTGAATAATACAATTTAATATTTGCCACTGGTAAGGAAATATGAAAATTGATTACATTGAGTTCAAACCATTTAAAACCACTATCGATGGAACATATTCTGATCTTAAAATGAAACAATCAAAGTCCTCTTTGTGTCTAAGTGCAGTATTTTTTTTAAAAAGATAGTTTAAAAAGTAATTATTTATGTGCAATTTTATGCAGGCATTCTGTGCAAAACACGAAGCAAGTATAAATGCAAATGATTAAAAATACATTTTTACCCGGCTTGACTTTTCAAATTTCTTATGTCCATAGATTCATGCTATAAAGACGAAAGTGGCGGAAAGTATGACAAGATCATCCATAGACAGACGACCTAACCAGCCAGGAAATAACCAACATACAATTCGGTTACGAAATTTTTTATGAAAGATTAAACAGACTAACAAGAAGCTGTACGTGAATAACGTTCAACACTGCATTACATGAAAACGAAAATTTTTATATAATGCTAGATTTGAGGAAAAAAAAAATAAACATGCATGCATGCATGTGTATTTGTAATTCTTTGTTTCATTTACAGTATTGTCGCATTCATTGTAATCGTTGATAGCTTGCAATAGTTAGTTTACATGATTTTCATATTTATTGTAATTCCCTTCTGACAAAAATGAAGATTATTTGATTCGAGCACCCTATCGATGCAGTAGGTTCAGAAGGCTAAAGCTAACATAGAAAACATGAACTCTAACTCTAATCGAGTGTCCACGTTATCATAAATCAAACTCTCTTCTGTATTTGGAATTATAGTGACACATCATCGTATGTAGTTGTAAACGAGGATTTGGGTTTACTTTACCAATAGTAATCATGTCCCTACACTTTTCTGTTCATTTGCATTACCGTTGTGTGTATATATATATGAGGCGCCGTTAAGTTGTTTTTCAAGTTTATGTTAGAATGTAAAATGAGTAATGGTAGATGTGTTACTAGAAGGCATTGTGTAGTTCAGGAATATATGCAGATAGGTTTAAACCTGTATTACAACTTTCAACAAGAAAATAGTACGAAACTAGCTAAAACAGAATCTCATGTCGTTTTAATCGCTTCAGTGATAAATTGTCAACTGGTGGAAAACATTTTCTTTGCCTCCGTTCTTTGGGCAAGTAACTATTATTTAATTAAAAGTATCTTTAACTGAATTACTATTGAATCAGAAGGGCTGACATTTTAGGCGGTCAAATGTTTTCTCCAATTGTCTTTGTTTTTATTTATTAAATGACTGAAGGAATAAGACCATAATAAAATGTCCTAAAAAGGAAAAGCTTGGTTAGTTGACGAAATATAGTACAAAGAAGGCGATTGTTTGAGGCTAGTTAGTGCCGTGTACTTGAAAATGTACAATATATATATATATATATATATATATATATATATATATATATATATATATATATATATATATAATATCCAGAAAATACACGTTTTTACCAAAGTATATACACAAGCAGTATAAAGTTTTTTTGTTAATAGGCACCCCTTTACACACTAATTGGATCCGCCACAATATCAGAAGCAAAGATATTGGCCGAAAAAAAAACACAACGCTCTACCAATTTAGCAGGTTACATTTCATTACTTCAGGAGAAAGTTAAGTACAGTCAGTACAAATTTCCATTGATGCTTTCTAATATTGACATAAATAACTATGTAAGCACAGTAAAATTGAAATAATCGTTACTTACTTTAAAGATTTAGTACATGTAAATTACTTACCTATTCTTGTCATTATATTTTTCATAAAACATGCTTGAACTAATGACATACTCTCATAAAATCTTATTTACGAGTCATGATGTGAAATATTATATACTGTGCGCAAGACGTATATGTATACATGTACTTCTGATGCTTATAAAAGTGTAACAAGGCACAACATATTCTCATGAGGATACCACATGCCTGCTGAAGAACTGCTTTCCCAACATAAAACAAATATTGTTCCATATAAAGAAGAGGGCTTGACAATGGGGGAAAACATATTACAATGAAACTCCCAAACAGAGTAATTTACTTAAAATTCAGGATTCATACTGCTGTTATCACGCAAAATATGAAAAAATGCACTGCCTCAATCGTGAATCAATACATTTAACATATGCCTAAACGGAAGAGAAGAAACAAATATGGTTGTAAACAAGTAGTTGTTTGCATGTTTGTAAGGGTAAATTTCACTGCTTTATTCAGAACACAATTATTCCAAAAAATTATGTACAGTCTGCAATACGTATATGTATACATGTATTTCTTGTGTTTATAGAAGTGTAACAAAGCACAATATATTCTCATGAAGATACCAAATGTCTGCTGAAGAATTGTTTTCCCAACATAAAACAAATGTTGTTCAATATAAAGAACAGGGCTTGACAATGGGAATATATTTCAAAGAAAATCCGAAACAGAATAATTTACTTTAAATTCAGGCTACATACTGCTGTTATCACACAAAATATCAAATAAGGCATTGCCTCAATCGGGAATTGATACGACTTCAACTCATCACAATAAAAAATTGAAAACTTTTTTTATGAATTGTCTAATGACAGCACGCTCAACATTTTGAAACTCTTCAACATAGTTTTAACTTACAAATAAACACCTTAGTTGAAAAGATACATACCTTTGAAAACTTGATTTTGAGTTACAGAAACTGGCTTAGAAAGGTCATTTTATGACACTGAAGCCTTAAGAAGAGTATTTAAAAGCAAAATGGTAACCAAAATTTCTGTGATAAAAAAGCAATATATATTTTGTCGAAATATAAATCAGATTTATGAACCATGCCATGTGAGGTCATAGCATGATGCCAAAGACTTGTGTAGTGTTTGAAAATATTTGGTCAGCAACATTCTGAGAAAAACATGCTTAAATGCAAAACTTTCACACAATGTTAAAAGTTGCATATTTTTGAGAAAATGTAGGCCAGACGTACGAAACCTGTTCTATGAGTTCATCCCATGATGCAAAAGACTTGCGATAAGTTCGGTCAAGTAGTCTTACATGAAAAACTTTCTTAAGATTTCTAAGTTTTAAAGGCATATCATGTAAGGTCATCTTATGAAGACAAAGTGGAGATTGAAAGCATTTGACTTGATAGATTCAGTGAAACTTGTTTACATACCAACGTTTGACAGGCTTTCTCCAGTTAAAAATGGACCTTGTTAGAGTGAAATGTAAGTAATAGCCATATCTCTTGCCCTGTAAATTTATCTAATGATGTTAAAGACTTGTGTGGAGTGTTAAAGCACTTAGCCTAATAGTTTTGGGGGGAATCTGCTTAAATTTTTATGTTACAAAAAGAGCTTAATTTTGAAACTAAAAGCTAGAATTACATAGCTTATCTTGTAAACGCGCCTTATGATGCCAAAGACATATATTCGTTTATATATAGAGAGTTAGGAAGGGAACCATAGGCTGTTTGTTTGTTTGTTTTAGGTTTAACGCCGTTTTTCAACAGTATTTCAGTCATGTAACGGCGGGCAGTTAACCTAACCATTGTTCCTGGATTCTGTACCAGTACAAACCTGTTCTCCGCAAGTAACTGCCAACTTCCCCACATGAATCAGAGGTGGAGGACTAATGACTTCACGTTTATCAAATAGTCACGGAGAACATACGCCCCGCCCGGGGATCGAACTCGCGACCCCGAGATCCGTAGACCAACGCTCTAATTACTGAGCTAACCGGGCGGGCTCGAACCATAGGCTGTGTCAGATAATAAAAGTTTGGTTTAAAATATTGAAGTCTGAAAGAAATAGATATATTAGAAAAGGTTATGGCATGATGATATATGAGATTGAACATAAACCATGTAATATTTGTTGAGCAAAATCAGCCAAAGCAATTAGGATTTCATTATGTTTGGTTCAATGAAGGAGTAGGAAATGAAACTTTTTGTTTACTCAGCTTCAAACAGAGAATTAGAGATAATTTCATGCAACACTGGAATGAATCTTTTGAGAATTCTTCGAAAGGTCTTCTTATAAACAGTTTTCAACTTTCGGTTCTAAGTCCTATTTAGATAATGTTTGTGGAACGAAATTTAGAATAGCATTAACAAGACTGAAATTGTTAGCGCATAAATTATAGATAGAGACAGGTAGATGGTACAAGCCGAACAAAATTACAAGAAATAATAGGAAATGTGTTATACGTAATATTCAAGAGGACGAATTTCACTTTTCATTAGAATGTACATTATATAAAGAATTTAGAGAGAAGTATATGCAGACATATTACTGGGGGAAAAAACAAGCCAAAATTTACAAAACTGTTATCAAATGAAAACATTTCGACCTTGAAAAAACAATCAACCTTTTTATACAGGGCTTTTGAACTTCGTAGAACTATATATTACCCTTAAAACTTTTCTCCTCTCTGATATTTTATCCAGATTATTACACGTTTATATAGTTTCCCATTAAATAACGTGTTTAGTATGTAGTAGATATATTAAGTGAGTTAAATGTTAACTAACAGAACTGTTTCTGGTCCAGATTATTGTTTATAAATATGTCAAATTGCATAGTTATACATCTGAGTTTATTATGTGTATATGTAAAATCATTTATTTATTTACACCACCATTGACATTACTATTCAAATGTTTTATGATTATATACTATATTTTAACTCATGGATTCGTAATCTTTTTCAAATAAACTATCAATCTATTCATCTTAATGAAGTTTGAAAGTATTTGAACAAGTCGTTTTTGAGAGGTTAAAGCCATTATAGTATTAAGCAAATGGACCTAATCAATAAATTTCATAAAGATCATTTATAAAACAAAATGCATGTGAGAGTCATGATTCTTGGTCCACTTACTTACCATATCATGACAAATAAATATATAAGGTTTCAAAACTACAGCTCTTACAGTTTTTAGAATACAATAGGACCATAGTAGTCCTAAATGGCTCATGTGAAATTGACAATTTGACCTTGAATATATGCATGGCACACTGAATCATGAATGGTAACAACAATAATCAGTGTGAGAAGCGTATAACAGGTTATGTGCCACCATTTGTCCAAATCTGAGATTTTCTAATTATAGATTACCAACCCATCTCACCATCCTCAACCAATCCCTAAATAAATGTACATGTACATACTATAAACGCCATTGATCAATTATATGCTGCTACAGTACTTGTCAACTGTTTAATAGCCATGCGCACAAGGCATTTATCAAATCTGAACGTCCTTAACAGACAGACGTGAAATGTTAAAATTTGAACTCATGTCTAAACTGTTAATTGCTAGAACTAGATTTGTTACATTACAAAAGCATCGGATGTCTAAAGAGAGTTGAAAATGTTATGTCCAAAAACAGTACATGTCCGAATGGCACATGCCTGTGGTTAGGAATAGTAGAATCTCAGTGCTTTTTTTCTTACATGTAATAGATCTAAGGCCTTGTGGTATACGATTTGGCTAATTAGTCTAAAACGAAGTCTTAACATGGACGTGATCCAATTAATTTCATACTTTTTATGTTTTACTGATTAGTTTTTAATTTTGTTCATGTTGAGGTAGATGGTATTCTGTAATAACTTTATCCATTATGTTAAGTTAATCAATCTGATTGAACCTTTAATGTGAAACAAATTATCGTTAAGGGACACATTTTCAAAATTTATGTCATTTGTTTCCGATATCTAGACAATATTTAGAATCGCATACTCGTAAAAATTATCTTTGTGCCGACAATACTCGTATATTTCAAAGGAAGTATATTGTATCTAAAACAAATGTGAATGATGGCATCAAATGGGAAAAGCTGGAGGCTCTATGCAGTTATACTTAATACAAAGAAATCAACATGTCTAATTAAAATCAGAAATGTTAAATTAGTTGGAAAGGATACAATCTACTTAATCCTATTGAAAGGTGTTCATAATTTGCGTTTGTCATTCAATTTTATTATCTCTACAAAGTCGAGCTGTTTTCGGCTGCATTTAAGGATTTAAGAAGAGAATTTACTACAAATTTGTATGTTTTTGCCTCATTTATTCAATTATCGTTCAGCTATGTAACGGCAGACACTCCAAACTAGTATTTCTGGATTCTGTACTAGTACTAATCTGTTCTTTGCAAGTAACTGTCACCTTCTACATGTAAATCAGAGGATGAGGAGGAAATGACTTCAGACACAATGTATTTAATCAATTTGTCATTGAGACTATACGCCTCAGCCTAGGATCTCACGACCGCGTGATCCGCGCTCTCCCTAATGAGCTAAGCGGCAGGGCCAACTTGTGTATTTAATATGCACAAATGCACGGATTTAATCATAACGGTCAAAAGTAAAAGTATGGGAAAGACTTAGTAAACATGTCAAAGATGTGCAGTCTGCATGTTTGAGTTTTACCTCACTTTTACCTGTCGTACACGACAATACATCAATCAGCTATCATAAAAGACATTTAACTATATTATAAGATGTTTAACCTGATGATTATTATACTGGCATCATAATTACTTTAATAACTGATCAGAATCATGTACAAGATAAAGGAATAGAACGGTCTGTTGTGAACGTTTAAAGATTGTCAATCACATTTAAGCAACATTGCATGACATTTAAAAAAATTGTAAATGTTATTGGGCATTTATTTAAGGCATAAAAGATCAATTACATATGGTCCTTATTAGAAATGAATGTTTTATCATTTTTATAAAATTAGATCATTGTCCCCCACACACTATAATATGAAAGTATTTAAAATGCGGCGGGCTATTTTATTTGATTTCAGTATATTTTCTAGTTTTACATTAGCTGTTGAGAGATATTTAGATAGTTCAATAATCTGAACCAAACGGCAAGTTTTAAAACAATGTGCAGCTTCTAAAATTATTTATTCCAATCCGTTCCAGTTGGTTGCGCCACATCTACTGGTAATGGATGTAATGTAAATTGTAAATGTATTACGCACCATGTGAATATATCAAGTGTTAATAAGTACTTTTAAAGTTCGAGCAAACCCATTACTTGACTAAAATCTGATTAACCACATTTGCAATGACCTTGAAAAGGACATTAAATCCAGTATGCAGAAATTTATAAAGGTACAAACGTGGAACAGTCTACTGACCTCTTTATCCTTGTACAATTATGTCAATCACATATGTGGGTTTATAAAAACCATTACTGTAGTTTCATATCTTGTTTATTTATTCCAAGAATTTACATGCATTGCAATCAGATGATGGCTTATCCATAATATTAGTAAGAATGTTGCAATGTTAACTTTTAAATTAATTTTTATGACGTCATCTCAACGCATAAAATTGATATGACGTCAATTTCAAAACTGCTGCATTAAAATCTTCCATGTTGGTCTATGCTAAACTAAATTAATTATAAACTTACAACTGTAAAAATTTATTCTTATAGTTCAGGCCACAATTTCACAAAAAATAAGTAATTACTTAGTTAAGTCTGTTATTTTAAAATCGTGCTTTTGCTTAAGTTATTGTTATTCAATGTTGATTTTTTCTATAACAATGTACTTATAGCTAAGTTATACTATGGTTAGAGTCACGCAAATATGATATTTCAATTTAAGCATGATATAACGAACTTATTAGTAATTGCTAAAGTATATTCCTTATTTCTATACTCCGTTTTCAGTAAAATTCAGAATTGTTTGATCTATGATTTCGACACTATAGAAAACTTAGAAAAACAAATGTATGGCTTAAGGATTATGAACACTAAATCGTCTTTACAGTAAAACTAAAACATCATACTAGTGTGTCCCACTAAGACTAATATTTTGAATCAAAATTGAACAGGCGATTAGTTTAACAGTCTGTTAAAGTTCCGAACAACTGGGCCCAGGTCTATAAAAATATATTTTGAAATTTTTGTTTTAAATGTTCCAGTTCTGAGTGTTTATAAATTTTAAATGAAATACGCCGAACACGCAGAAACAAGTAAATAATTTGATATTTTATCTGACACGATAATCTGATTTTATATATGTGCTGATAATCATCGTAATCATAAACGTTAAAAGCCGTGTAAACGGAAGACTGTTGAACGAATTTTTGACATTCACATTGTAATGTGTGTCATACGTGTGTACCTCCATAAGTTTACGAGGGTCTATATACGTTTGCCATCTTCGTGGGAGCTTTTGTATTCCCTCTGCAAACCATGAAGTAGACCTACTGCTGAGGTACCGCTTTAAGGCGGAAATCAAATGAAAGTCGAAGGGTGCAAGGTCTGGGCTCTACGGAGGGTGGGACAACAATTGACAATTGAAGGAGTTGATACGTTCTACTGTAGATGAAGAAGTATGAGAGGGGGACATTGTCATAAAAAAGAAGGCCATTTTCTGGGCTAGCCTAAGAAGCAACTTTTCTAGTTTTTCTTTAAATGTTTTTCTGTTGTTTTTTTTTTTCAAAATTACTGGATAGTATCTAGCAGCCACAGTTTGACCTTTTGACAAGAAATGAGCTGCCAGAACTGTTTCTTTTTTCGTGCAAGTATGGCGTAAAATGGTGGGTCGTCATGCTTCTTTGTTTATACACGGCAGGACCGGAAGTGGTTATACGTCTTACGGAAGAATTCTATTAGGGCGCAAATGATGACGAATTATTCTGCAAAGCAAATGACCAACTCAGTGTCTGTGTAAATTTATCAAGACAGTTGTGCTATGTGAAATTTGGCATCCGATCGGTTATGGTCGCTGAATTCCAATCACTTGCCCTAAATTCGTGTGTATTTAAAAACTCGCTTCGGGTGTAAAAGAGGCCACCGAGTTTGCTTACGCAAGTGCAGTGGTTCTACCTAGATGCCGGCCAAGTCTAAACAATGGCTGGAGGGGCACATTTGTCCACCACCAAAAACTGGAACAGACGCAATATAACATAAATTGTGTCATTGTGACTGTAAACCCCACAAAAATCCTACTTGTGCACGTAAACACTGGTGAATTCACATTATTTAGGGTTTTTAATAATACTATATGCTATATAGAATATTTGCGTCATATGCACAATTATTTTTATTGATGATACACTCATAATTATGCTTCATTGCTTAAGGATAGTTTTCATTACCATTTTAACCAATGCAGTGAATTAAAAGTGTATTTATCCATAACCAGATGGTGTTCGTCCGTTTTGCTTTTTGATGGTATTCGGAAAGACATCACATGACCGTAGATACGAATATTAATTCGTAAAGGTGACATGAATATTCAGCCGAAATGTCTCATTTTTAAATAATATGTAGAACAAAATCTAAATATATTTAAAGTCAAATATATTGTCATTCTAAAATCTTTTAAGCCCTATGTTATTTTGAATAATGATTTTATAATCCGGAGCATCCCAATCATGTTTTCTGTTAAAAGATTGTCCTTCAAGCTACGTAATTGCAAAAAGAGGTAAAAAGAGTGAATCATTACACAGAATAAAAGCCGTTGAATACACATATAAGACATTTAAAAAGAAACACAAAATAACAAAACGTGTGCGTATTCATTTATTCATCGTTGATAAGTTACAATTAGTTTATGCTTTTGCTCTGGTAAACTGCCCAACCCAGGAGGCTTTATCACGCAAAGCATTTTGTAACGTTCATTGGCTGTACAGATACAGTAAACTGATTCCTTTCTAATTATGCCTTAATGTTTTTATTTGATTAGTTTTATCATGTTAACTTTTGACACTGAAAGTATGAAAGAGATTTCAATTCCTTGACTGACAAACAAGCAATCGTGATATTAAAACGCTCGGCAAGTATTTATGACCCTCTCTAAGTATGTCGTCAGGCACTGCTATTGTTTTTTCCACAGACTTCCATTATAAGAACTTACCCTGTAACATATCCCAAAATTGAGAAATGACCATTAAACTGTGATTCTTCCAGTAAGACAGCATTTCAGGCATATAAAAATAGCAATTATATATAGGCTTATCCAGTCCATTTTTTCACAATTATCCTTCAGACAAACCTACACCCTTTGTTGCATTTAGAGGCAAAATGCGCACTGACACCTACTATGCTAAGGATAGAACTGAAAAGTCAGGCATTCAGCCAGACACTTGTAAAATATTCCAAGTTTCACAGAAAACATGGTATTGCTTGATTTTGACACAAATTATATGATTGAAACCATACCATTTTCATCCAATCAGCTTACGTCTCATTGAATCATCCAGGTTTCCCTACACATTTTTCAACCAATCAATTCCAACCTCTGACTATGTCGAAACTGTTATTGATATAAAGCGCCACAGCGTGTCCGATTGTTTTATTCAATGAATTGCGACGAAACACAAACTACAGCCGATATTACGGTATAAGATTTGTAAACTTTTAAATTTTTGCTTAAAGTTGATGTCAAAATTGAAAAGAACATGATAATTTGTTGAATCACAGATGTGAATTAAAGTGACTTTACGAATAGAATATGCACATAATCGACGTCGCGAGATATTTAAACCAGCTGACTTTGTCCAGTTTACAGAAATTATTTTTCTATAATTTAGAAAACGAAACAAGTATAGACATATAGAGTTATGAAATTAGTCAAGGCGATGTCGATTTTGCTGGTGACAATGATGTGTTTAGTTGAGGCGGAGCAACGTGAGTTGCGGTTGCTGGGACTCTTACCTATGTCTGGGAACGGTTCGACTACTGGAAGATCATGCCTCCCAGCTGTACAGATGGCGATAAACGATATTAATGCACGGGAAGATATACTTGTAGATTATCATCTGACGTATAAATGGACTGATAGCAAAGTAAGTTGAAATGTAACAACTTGAAGATACTTTTATAAAACAATTTGTACATACTGAGTCAGAATTACTTAAATATCGGCCGGCAATAAATGAAACACAGTTTACAATTAAAGAAATCATTTGCACAGAAGTAAATAAAAAAAAATATTGCATAGAAATTATGCTATGGCAAATTAAAATGCAAATGGCAAATTAAAAATAGGTAAAGTGTTTGGCCACATTAAACGACTGATTTGCCAAGGCCAATTCGAGTTTGCTAAGCGAAATGCAATCACTTTATTCATATTTACAAATAAATAATAATGACAGACAACTGATAAATTCTTATTTTAAAACATGTTAGTAGATCCAACAAAGACAGTTTCCGTGTTTTTAAAGTCGTATAAATATTAGATAAATGTGTCAAATACCGACGTAGCAAATAAAAACGACATTCTTTGCGTTCATTTCATATTTCAAAACTGAGTTCTTTTGATAATGCTTTCCTTTAGTTTTGCATTCCTTTAATAATACGTTCGTTTTTGAAGCTAATCATTGTAATTGTATTAGAATAAGAACATGTTATTACAGTAAGTAAACCAAAGTGTCGCCCTGTCTGGCTATATACACTGACATAATTTTCACATGAATTAAAAGTACCTCAATTGTATCAATACTGGTATCGGACCTATACTCGAACAGTAACAGTATCCGAATTCTCGTAATTTCTCCATTCATGTAACCCTTCATAAAGGGAGTACTAAATGTTTTGGAAGGCTGTTTCACAAGCAAGCATCGAGCGAAATTTCGTTCATCAATGACAAGTGTTTACAGAGAAATTCTACCTTCTTTATTAAGCAATCAACTTTTTGTTTTGTTTACATCTGAGGGATTCCACATGACACGCATGCGCGGAAGACAAACCCATGTTTGTCCTATTCCAGGGAGGTAAATCCTGAGCTTATGATTTGAACTCCATTGTAGAATTACTCTCCCTTTACAATTAGATAAAATATTAAGGAAATTATATTACTGTTGCATCACATGGGTATTTAGTTACAAGGTAGAGCGCTCGCTTCAGGTGTGAGAGGCCGTGGGTTCGAATCCCAGCCTCCGCTGAAACTTTTATCCTTTTTTATTGCTTTTTTAAATCTATATAACACAGCTTTAGGACTTAAAATCAATATAGAACTCCCATCTACCGGGGGTACAATGTATACAGTAATCAAATAAACTACTGTTTATAAGCTAGACAAATACACGATGTGAAAGGTGCTTGTCTGAAGTGTTGCATAATATGATTGTACAGGTGCTGTACGGTACCGTACGTAACGGAACGGAAGATAGCCACACCGTGTACGATTTATGGGGAAAAGTTGTAAAGGTTAATTACATAATTTAAAATCAGAAGTATAAAAGATTTTCAGTCAAAACAATTTTAAAACTGCTTAAAAAGCCATTTATCGGAAACTGGTACTGTAGATAAACCAATTAACGTTAATTAGACTGCCCTTTTGGAGCCCCTGTTTTTGGACGCATGCGCAGATAAGGTCGGAATTGTTTACATCCTTGCAAAGAGTAAAGACTAAGATTTAACAATTTGTAGATTACTTTTGTAAACAATGTGTATTTAAAAATAAATATATTGAAAACCCTCATTTTTTATCGGAAACTGGTCTGAAACCAGTAAATAAAGTTTTAATGATGTTTTATTAAGTGAAAACAAAACACATTCTCAAGATTGTTTGGTAAACATGTGGTTAGTGAAGCATACTACTCTAGCTTTGTAAGGTAGTTTGGATATTTTTCAAACTCCTTTTACGTTAAAAAACAGAAAAGTATTTTTTTGACACTTTATAACGCTTTTCAGGTAATCACCTAAACTTTTCATCGGCGAGACGACATTACAACGAACTTTTTTTGTATTTGTGTGTACATTTAGCTTCTAATGAAAAGTCAACAGTAACCCCTAATGATTTACTATTATGAAATGGAATATACGGCTCCTTCTCATACATATTGGACATGTTAAATGAATGCAGAAACCGGTAGATGTATGCTTTTAGAAACAGACAATATAGATGTATACATTTGGAAAAAGACAAACATATCGAAGCGGATAGCCACAAAATATGTCTAATGAAAGACCAAAATCGTTGGCTAAATTACAGTCCGTAATAAAAAAAAATGTATCATAAAATTATTCATATACTTTCCATCACGTATTTTCTATTCTAGCACTTCCACTTCGTTATATTATGCTTTCATTTCAGTGTAACTTCGGGACTCCAGTAAAACGAATGTTTGAAGCATTTTGTAATGATCCACCTTATGTCATGTTGCTAGGAGACGGATGCTCGTTCGGATCAGAAGCTACTGCTCAGGTTTCACATCTCTGGAACCTTACCCAGGTTTGTTAAATGGTTTGCTTTTCTAAAACCTTTAACTAGACACGAGAAACGACATAAATACAACAGAACGATTTGAATAGTGTCTTTAGTTTTTGATTGCTCAGTAGAAGAATAAATGTCAGGAAAATGCCCAAGATTAACAGTGATTTAAAACAACTTACATTTTCTTATAAAATGTAAAGCTTATTTATTTTACACGATGTTATATATAGACAATATTGCTTAGCTTTTCTGCCTGTCTCAAGCTTTACAAGAACTGTCTGGAATTATGCACACAATTCGTGCAATATTTTCAAGCCCAATTATGGTATCCGATGACTGTAAACTTTGATAAATAACTTTTAAATCGGTATAAAAGTTTATATTTTCTCCTAAAGTTCTTGTCGGTTTCATAATTCTTTCGTATTATCCAATTTCCCTGTAACTGCATTTTCTAATTGCAGTTTTCCTATAGTTCGCCGTCGCCAATCCTGTCGGACAGAAACCGGTTCCCTTACTTTTTTCGAATAGGAACCCCAGACCAGAAGATGAATCTTGCAAGAATAGCGTTGATGAGAGAATTTGACTGGAAGAAAGTGGCAACAATACACCAAGCGTTAGAATTCTTCTCCGTGGTATGACTTTCTCGTAATAATTTTATGAATGTAAATTTATTGCGCTGTCTGGAACTTCATTAATATTTATATTGTATCAAGTTCAGTACTTATTATTCATTCTAATATACCTAGCAATGCTTAAATCAACACAAAAGATATTATGTTGACGTCACGTCGACGTGATATTTAGCGTCATGTATGCATCTAGAAATAGCGCTTTCAAATTTGATCTAGTACATTTTTTATTTTAATTAATAGCATGTTTGAAACGAAATGTCACATAGCACTACTGCCTTGATTATTTTACACATACACTGAGTTAGTAATTAGCTTTGCAGAATAGTTCGCCATCATTTGTGCCCTAATGGAACTCTTCCACAAGACGTATTACCATTTCTGGTCCTGACGTATATAAACAAAGAAGCACGACAACTCGTCATTTGGCGCTATACTTGCACGAAAAAAAAAGCAGTTCTATACTATTTGGTTCAAATTTTACAATAAAAGACATATTAGAATCGAACTAGTTTTCCGCAAAACCGAGTGTTAAACACTATTTGTTCACGATGGCTGGTTAAACGTCGGGCGTAATAATTTCACGAGGGCGCAATTATTACGCCCGACGTATAACCATCCATCGTGTGTAAATAGTGTTAAAACACGGTTTTGCTACAAATGATTTCTTAATTACGATGAAATATATTAAGATGAAAACTAGGAAAAAGACTCAATAGAAATAGAGATAGTCCATGTATGCAGTTTACCTACTAAAAGCTTAGTCATAACCAACTGCGCAGTTATATTTATTGTATATCGCAGACTTCTATTGTCTGATACGGATTATAATGTACTAGTTTGTTAATATTTTATTGCATATATACACACATGTGTTCATCACATTTATGCAGAAGTTGAAAGGTAAGGGTAGATTTCCTGGAAGCATGGAGTAAAACAAACACTGCCGTCGGAGCAACACATCACCAAGTACCCGACTGCTGTGATATTCGTTGCTTCAAATATCCATCAACAAGTATATTTTGATCAAATGAATGATGAAGAAATAAGAATTGGGTAAAGAAAGGTGCGTGAACGGGGAAAGAAGAAAAACAAGTACGAATATTCAGTTCAAACAAATACATACAAATGTTTTGCGAAGAAAGTTAATATAACAACTTTACCAAAGTCCCTCAAATATATGAGTTTCTGTTTTTTAAATTAAAAACCTATTCATTGGCTTAATGCATTCTTTCAGTATTTTAATGTTGCTTACGTTCAATTTATTTATTCACTTTTAGGTCATTGATGACTTTGTTCAGCAAATACAGCATACAGACATTACAATTCTGTCCCAAGAAATATTCATCAACGACCCTCAAAACAGAATTCATAACTTAAAGGTAAGAATCAAAGTGGGTATTTTCATTCTATTCCCATTATATTAACTTAATTTGGCTCGAATAAGAGCCATGCATTTGTTTCAACTAAAAGGAAACTGAAGAATTTTCATACTGTTAAGATATACAAACATGAGTAGACACTCGATTTGTACATTTTTTATGCTATCGTATATGGATAATGATCATACACTTTAAGGTAATTCTTCACGTTCGGATAAACATTTTTCTACAATGTAGAATTTGAATAAACTATGACTTTGCATATATTCAGAGTGTACTTAGAAAATTTTGCAAATGAAATGATAATGTCGTGTGCATGTGCATGATTTTATTTGGTAGACTGATTTGAAAAGTTCGGATCTGACACATGTTTTCATAATGGGAATCTATAGGAAAATCACGATTTCGATAACATTTTCGCGAACAGAACAGGAAGTTTGCTACAATGTAGATTTTAAGGAAACTTCGAAAATTGTCAACAAATATATGACCTTTACTATAATAAAATGAAATGTATATGTACGTGTGCTTGTTTTTTTAGATTTTTGCCCATGATTAAAAAGATCCACACTTTTCAGACTGATTTTAAGACATCATTTGGAATTATTCAACGTGTCAAAAGTTTTAATATCATATTTTAACCTTAGAAAGATAGTTATGTGCTGTTGTAATAAATTAACTCACGAGTTGCTATTTATTTATAAAATGATTTTCATTTCCGTACGCCAAATTTAGCTTTTATTTTACGTTATCCGGCATAATTACGTTACGCCATTACTACTGGTTTATCAAACATGCAGAACAATATTAAATGAAATATGTCGGATTTGTTTCATTTTTTCCATCGGCTACTTGAAATATAGAGGTAAATTATATTTGATAATTCTAGTGATATTATAAAATATAAGTTCTTTTAAATTGACTGGACGCGGAAGAATATGAATTAAAAATAATCGGAAATGCTTATCTAAAAAATCGAAGATCAAATGAATCTTATAGACTATGAAGTTCAGAATAAATAACAATTAACTTTTTTCGACATAAATGTTGTGAAGTCATGATGTTCCGGTCGTAGAATTTGGTAAAAATATAAAATAAAAAGGAAATTTAGAAACAAAATACTGCTGGGTGGAAGAAACACAAATGACGAATAGTTTATATAAA
The DNA here is from genome assembly GCF_021730395.1 of Mercenaria mercenaria. NCBI lineage: Eukaryota > Metazoa > Mollusca > Bivalvia > Venerida > Veneridae > Mercenaria > Mercenaria mercenaria. The sequence continues at coordinate 50,686,499 of NC_069371.1, forward strand.
TACATGTGAAATATAAACGTATATTTCGAAATGTACGCTACAAAATGTTGATGGTGTTTGTTTCAGATTATCGTGTTACTTTAAATTTCTTCATGTTCTTAATTTGATAGTCAGTATTGATTTAGGTGTTATATTTTTTCTAATATTTAAGCTCACAATCTAAAACTATCTCCCTTAAAATATTATCTAGATGCGTGGTGCTAGAATAATAATGACCAGTCTTTATGAAGACAGAGCAAGGGAAATTCTGTGTGCGGTAAGTCAAATACACGGATTAAAATAAATTTCATTCTAAATCACTGCATCAAGTAGTCAGTTGCCTCCCATTAAGAACTGAAAGGGAGAGCAGATATCTATTTGTGTACTATATAACAGTTTGCATTTAACATGGACAAATAAGAATTGGAAGCTTTGTGAAAGTCTGCTGAACTATTCAAGCAGTACCAGAAGTCCCTATTTTTTGTAAAAAGATGTGGTTTCTGATTTATTTTTATTTATTGGAATGTTTGTTACCTAACTGTTTTTTAACGTTTGTTTCTTAACCTTTACCCTGCTAAATTTCTAAACTGGAATGGTCCATCATTCAATTTGGGCAGTACCATTTATTATTCAAAGGGATGTTCAATGAAAATATACTGACTGAATAGCGAACAGTGCAAACCATGATCAGCTGATCTTAGTCTGCACTGCCCGCAAAGGAAACACACTTGCCGCCAGCAGGCTAAAGGTTAAACTAAGTGTGGTATTTTACCTCCTTCTTCAGAACTGATAGTCTGGTAGGATGTTTTCCAAACAACAGATATATCTCTAGAGAATCAACCAAACAACTTTAATTATTCGCGATTGCCTATTGTTATATTTTAAGGATCAAATACCAAAAAAAGTATGTGAACAAAATGTTGATTTCAACGAAAGTTTGATATTGAAGATAATAAATATACATCTATATTTTAACGGTAGATAATATAAAATGCAGGAGGATCGATGCATGAAAATTAAAGCACGAGTTCACAGCACGAGTGATTAAATAATTCTCATTCGTTTGACCGATTGTATTTTATCTGATGGTAAAATATAGAAAGACATTTATTATTTCGATTCTAACCATGCAAATATTTGGCACTAAATTTTGAATTTTAATTCAACATTTGGTCTACAGGCTGTTACAATGTACATCCTGGTTGGAAAGCATTGTACAACGGGATTTTGAGGTATATTTATAAGGCAGTAATTTAACAAGTTGCAATAGTTTGTGAAATACACTTAGCAAATGCAAAGAATACAGAGGACCTGTTATTTGACCAAGTAATATGATCTTAACTTCAGTAAACCGTCACATTATTATGATGTCATATTTTTTCATAAAGTCATTGCTGAATTGTATTTTAGCAAAGGCACTCGTTAGGAAATTCACGAAGGTCAAAACTTATTCTGACTCCCCGTTTGAGTCAAAGACGACGTTTTATCCTTTGTTTTATATTTTATTATACCATGTTTATACATTTAGCACTTGTATATGTTGTATGTAAACGGCAGATAATGAGTTACAGGTAGAATTCCTGTCTTACAAGCATAAGAGGTGAAATGTTAAAGCTTAGTATATTTTATCGTAAAATGATATACTGGTTATTTTCTTATACGTTTATATTGGAAATTTGATCGATAGAATCATGCATAATAAGTTGATTCAAAAAAGGCATTCAAGGTCGGTCTCTATGGTCCAAAGATAGTCTGGGTTTTTGCCGGATGGTATTCCACTAATTTCTGGCGCGAGAATCTGGACGAAGTAGATTGTACCAGAGAGGAGATGGAAGAAGCAGGAGAGGGCGCATTCTTTACTGGACCAATATTCAAAAACCCAATAGAAGAGAAAGGAGTAGCAGATCTTACAGGTAGGTTGATCTAGAAGGTGTAGTTGGAACCGGACCAGTTTTCAAAATCCAGTACAAGACAGGGGAAAACAAATCTGACAGGTAGGTTTCTAAAGGGTAGGGTGCGTTCCCTACCGGATCACTGCAAAAGCAAAAACCCTGAACAGCAGAGGGGAATAGCAAATCTGATTGGTAGGTTTTCCAGAGAGTGCATTCCCAACCACTGCAAAAGAATAGAGGGGAATAGCAAATCTGACAGGTAGTTTATCCAGAGTTTATCTCTCACTGGACCAGTGTTTAAGAGCCAAGTACAAGAGGGAAGACCAGTAATTTGACAGGTAGGTTCATCCATAAAAAATATTCCTGACCTGACAAGTGTTTAAAACCCAAATAGAAGAAAGGCGATTATCAAATATAACAGGTTGACCAATGTTCATCAAAGTTGGCGAATAACTTTTAATTATTTTGACTAAAAGTTTTCGCTAAAGGTCCATTACTTGTTGACCAGCATTGGAAAATATAAATGTATATAAAATTTGTAAAAATGAATGTAGCAATAAACTTAATAAATGGGTGTGTTGCATATAGACGGCGTATAACTCACCCGATCTGTGTATAATTCATTGTAATAGCGTTGGGTAAACATACTTTATAGGTTGTGTTTGCAAACAGCATTAATGTTTAACAAACCTAGTTGAAGAAATGGAATAGGTATGGGAGGTGACACTAGCTTAAAAGTTGTATTAAATCTGTCTTATTATTGAAGGTTGTGAATTAGCAATAATAAATGACTATTTATTAATTTCTATATTTAACCTATTACTACATTCAAAAGACAACGAATAGTATTGACACCTGTCGTGTAATTTCAGCTAAGGAATTTGAAGAGCGGTATTATAGCCATCCCACATACAATCCGATATACAAAGACACTGACATTGTGGCCCATCAGTGCTATGATCATATTTGGATAGCGGCCCTCGCTTTAAACTGTTCCGATGCGAGACTTAAACAAATAGGTAGACAAAGTAGAATATTCCTTCTTTTAGTTTAAAATAGCTATGTTGTGTAAGTGGATGCATGTACCAAGTGTATAAGTATATAAAACAAAAATGAAAATTTCATATACGTGTCACTTGAATAACAATCAAGTTTGACCAAACAGATAGGTAGACTGGTTGATTGTGCTTACGACACTTAAAAGTCAGACCTATACATTGTTTTCATATTGCAATATATCTACTAATCGATCCATAACATCGGTAAATCTGCGGCTTTCTTTTGCAAGATCCGGATATTAGATTCTATAGATCTCCAGAGGTGGTAGTACGATATCTTTGAATATTTAATGTGAATTTTATGTCCAATGTTTGTTTTCCATGTGTAAAATTTTGGCCTATGGTTATGTCTTACAAGGAAAGATTGCTTTTACACCAGGGTAACTGAAAATTTAATAACAGTCTATAAACAAATAAAATTACAATTGTTAAAACTAATTTTCTCTATATTAAAATGGATGCAATTTGCAATGGAAATGTATATCAGAAAATGTTTTGATGATCAATTCAAAACTATTCAAGACATTTTCAAAATTCGAAAACCTATTACCACCATTGGAGTTCTTTAGAATTATTCATAATGCGACTAATATTTTGTGTAACAGTTCAAGAAAAAATTAAGAAAAAAATCTATGTACGGAAAAGTTGATTTAACAAATTAGTGTTTCTATTACTTACTCGAAAATAATTATTTTATCAGATGGGTGTATGTATTTACTCTTTTATTATCCAAGGCATGTTAGAATATGAACATATTTTCAATTTTCAGAATATCCAAAAACGCTTGATATGTTTACATACCAGGATTCCGATATCAACGATATTATTTTCGACTGTATGTCAAGGACAAACATAACAGGCGTGTCAGGAAGAATTGTCCTCTCGACAGAAGTTGATCCTAATAGAATTTTGAAAATAGAGCGTATACAAGGTGAGCTATTTTTGCACTGGGTATACCGCAAGTGATTTCCCTAGGTACCATTCCAAATAATTGCATATTGTTTTAATAGTGAACGATGCTGTGTACCTGTTTCGGTAGTAAACGAGAGCAAAAAGTTTCACTTCTTATAGTTATTGCAGATTCTTCGCCAATAATTAAATATTTGTTCATGAAAATATCATATTAATAAAGAAACCAAATAGGTTATCGAAACAATTACGCGAGATGTGAAATAAAACGTGAAATAAGATATGAAATAACAATTTCTGATATAATTCAACTAAGCCATTCTATTTTCTTAATGATTGTAGATTATTAGAATTATGTATCAGTGATCGTCTTAGTTAACTGTTGGCTTGTTTGCATACATGCTTTTGTTAGACATTGTGTTTTACACTGGCTGGTGTATAAGATATTACATACCAGATATTTTAATCCTATATGGAAAAGAAACATAATTTCTTTTTAATTTACATCTAAAATGGCTTTAAAAAGCAAATACAAATTACATCCACGCAACGTTACTAAGTCATAATGTTTGTATGAAATTGTTTTATTTATTTTAGTATGAAATGCTTTATTTTTTTTCTTCGTCTTGTGGTAAAAAATAAATGAACATTTAAATCTGTATTAAAATTTATTTTGTATTTAATAAAAAATATTGTTGAATATTTGTACGTACGCGTGTATAAAACAGTTAATCAGAACATTACCTTACACATTTTCTTAATTACGTGTTATGCAAGTAGCCAAGTAATGTTAACGAAAATGTTTTAGGTGGGAAGCGGCATTTTGTTGGAATGTATAGACAAGACAAGGATCCGTCATATTTCGATTGGATAGAGGGTGCTATTTTGTGGAAAGGTATGTTTATTGTTTGTTTCATTCCTGTATTCCATCTTCTGACTAGCAATACTGTGTTTGATAATTAAAGATTTACATGACTGATATTTTATTTTCATAAGAGTTAAATATGACACCTCCTAAAATGTTTGATTTCACATACAGTTTGTGTAAATAGGTCTTGGTAAATACTGCAAATTTTTCACATTGCTTGCATTTCGTTAACGCAAATGTCATAAATATGACATTTTAAAGCAGTTTGATTTCACATACAGTTTGTGTAAATAGGTCTTGGTAACTATTGCTACTTTTTCACAAGCTTTTCATCAGACAGCTTACATTTTGTTAACACAAATGTCATACAGCATAAATTCATTCATAAACCAAAGGAGTCTTAGAAATAAAAGAACTAAGGACACATTCTGTAGCATCATCATATATTCCAAATCCATTGAATCAATCGTATTGGTTGAAATCATTAAAGATATTTATGTATTCCTAGATGGCATTATACCAAGAGACTCTACACTTATCTTAGAAAAAGAAAAAGATATACCACCATACCTATTAGCAGTGATGTCATCATTTTCTGGGCTCGGCATTTTCTTAAGTGTGGTCTTTTTTGCTTTTAACGTAGTTTATAGAGATAACAGGTAAGCTGAATAAGGTTTACTTTAAACGGTCTTATCTCAATATTTATGTCAAGGTTTTGAAATTTAAATTGTTGAAAATGGTAAATAAATGAAGAAACAAAATGGTGCAGCAAGTTTTAGACAGCACACAATGTGTATTTATTAATGTAATATTGCCTGTAAAATCAAAACAACTGAAAAAAGCTATACAAAGATGGTATTAAGCTGCTTTAGATTAATTTCTTTTATCCAAGTAATAATTCTGTTCAATGATTTGTTAACGCCCGTTTTGAAAAATGAGACATAAGGCGCGTTCGTCTTTCGTCTGTTCGTTCGAACGTTTGTTTGTCTGTCCATCATCTTCTTTCCGGGGCTTAATTTAACAAAAACATTTTAAGGTATTGTCTTCGGACTTTGCATATAGGCAGGCTGCCGCATTAATTCCCCATCTGTTCCATTCCCCACAACATAACCTCGCTCCACCCTCCAACACTCACGCCGAACAAGTAATATTCATTAAATAATACTTCCTCCTCGTATTAGCTAAAACTTTGGGTGTATATTGTACGCATTGCAAAGCTATTGTTTGAAATAACATACATTCAAATTTATTTCACAAATTATGATTTATTGATTTTCAGCATGGTTTGATATTTTTTCCAAAAAGCTTTGTTATGGAATAGGTTAATCAAACATTAGATAATTTAATTGTTGTTCTTTCGTCATGAAACAGGTTCGTGAAGATGTCTTCTCCAAACATCAACAATGTTCTGTTACTCGGCTGTGTCTTGTGTTATTGTACAGTCTTTTTTAAAACATCAGAGTCGTATAAAGCTGCGATATGTAAGGTCAGTCCACATTAATGATAAGCTTCTTTTTGATAGCCGTGTAATAAAAATGTTGACTACTCAATGTGTTAGTTTAGTTTATACTTACTATATTATACTATATTTATTTTAGCTCAGTTGTGATGAGTCCCCTTCCTGGAAAAACCAGTACTGGTGTCATATGAGAAGGCGTGGTCGTGATCCCAGTGGGGTTCGAACCCACGACTCCAGGTTTGAGCGGCCGACACTTTAACCACTAGACTACCGATCCCCTGATAGTGTATCGTTCAAAATAATGATACGCAAAATGTAAGAAAATGTTTTGATGGTTTTTTGATTGGTTCAGTAAGTAGGATGATATGATTCGCCATACTGATGATATATGGTATGTACATGTATGTATTTTATTTGTAAACCCTTCAAAATATGCATGCATTTTTTCCTTCTCTTCTTTTGTTGCGTATGAAGGCCTAGATCTTGGCAGTGGGCTAAGAAATTTGGGACTTCATTGTAGCAGCAGGGGTCGGACACTTTCACAGTATGGTTCCACTATACGATGTCATATATTAATTTGGAAGGCAATCAGCCATGAAGTTGCATAAGCATTGCAAATTTGACAGATGAGACATTTTCAAACTTTTTATATGTGAAGCACTCTCATCTTAAAAAGTTGTATAATTTGGCATAATACTTTTATCAAAATATATTTTATCTATAAAACAACTTCAGGAAGATAATAAGGATATTAGGAATTAGACGATAATATTTCGTTAGTCAAACTTATTTTATAATTTTGGGAGTTTTATCAGTTTGTTTTGATTTCAGAAGTTTAAAAATTGTTACTTCATATTTAGTAAGTTACAAACAAGTTTTACAATGAGCGTTTTAATTCTCTTCTGTTAATTCTTGTTTTTTTATAATGTTCAGCGTATTCAAAAAGTAGCAACATTCGTTTGCATGTGATCATTTGTACGATCAATTTAGATACCATTTGACATTTTTATGCAATTACGCAACATTTTTCCAGTATTGAAGCACCAAAATCATAATCTATCTTGCTACATATATAAATGTAATTATTATAATTATTAATTATTATTATTATTATTATTGTTGTTGTTGTTGTTCACTGGACGAATATCGCCATTTTATTATATTCAACATCGAGTTAGAAAGTTGGGTATTGGTTACACACATTTTAACCTTAATAATAATTGTCTCCAGCTGTCAGTTGGGAACTGCAAGCTTTACTTATAAACTTACAATTAACAAGTACTGAACAATCACGTAAAAGCTGCAGATAAGCATTGACTTGTATATTGGATTGTGGGGTCGGGCGGGGTGCAGTTATAGCTTTAATCTTGGCTTTTAACGTCACAACGACACAATAACAGCTCCATCAGCGAGTTTTCTGTTTTTGATGGAGGAAGTGTCTTCCCGGCATCCCGGCATTGTTTACGACAGATGCGGGCGGCTTGGTGGCTAAAGACCTTCCATAAGCAAGATGGATCACATCCGCACATGCCAGAATTCTACATCCCAAGCGCATTGTCGAACCCACATCAGTGAAGGCCAAGTGATTTGAAATCAGTGATTTGATTTTATTCTTTTAATATCAGATTATTTTTTTCAAAAATGCTACATATATATGAACTTCATAATTATTTTTCACTCCATCGTATTACAACGACTGTTTGAGAAATATTATTTAGGGATTGTTGTAACATAAATATTTTCAGCAAAAAACTTAATTGTAGCACATTCGATTGTAACATTATTATTTAAATTTACTTTCAGGCCCGCATATTTTGTTTCAGTCTAGGATTCACTATAACATTCGGCGCCTTATTTTCCAAGACATGGAGAGTATACAGAATTTTTACCAACCAGAATCTTCGTAATAGGGTAATAACACTATTCGTTGATGGTCTTATAATTGTCTAACAGTAGAATGTTTCAATTTTTGCTCTGGTTTCACTTCAAACGGTAATCGACTCTCCACTTGTTTTATTGGAAAAAGATACCAATATACCCTTTTGACATCAGAGGGCCACCAATAATTACTACCGTTTAATCAATTACTGTTAAATTTCACATTGGATTTATTTTCTCTATTATTGGAGACATTAAAAGCAAGTATCTTAAGTTCTAGGGAAATTAAGTTCTGATTTATCTTAAGTTTTCTTTCAGTGCCGTCAATTCAAATTTGTTATGAGGCTTATCCAATGATACGTTTTATTCATATGTCACGTGACATGTTTAGGTCAATGAAACGACATGTTGCTAAATGAGTAGAAAGGATTCCAAAGTGAAAAGTCATATAAAATTTCAGTCTGTCAAAGATTATCAGCTCTTGATTGTAATTGGATGTTTGGTAACCGTACAACTGGTTGTTGTCATTCTATGGGAAACAGTTAGTCCTCACCAACTAAATACAAAATTTCTAGCGAACGAGGTAAGCATGCGCTTTTAACACAACATTTGATTCTATGTCAATAACTAATCATACTGTTTAAAAACATTATTACTGAACATGATATTCTACCAGTAAAATATTAAAATGTCAACAAAATTAAATTGCATTTACATCAATATCTTCATTTTACGACCTCAGAATATTTTCTAAATGTCACAAAGATACGCGTGATACATTTGGAAATTATAAGTAAACAGGGGTTTAGATACCGACTAACAAATGTCCAGCTAGCAGAAACGAAATAATTTCCCTTCCTTACTGTATGGTAACTACAACGGTAGCTGTGTGGATCTGTCCAATATGTTCGCTTAAAACAAACACACAAAAAACAATGGATAATCATGTACGTTCTTGAAGATATTCCCTTTTATTTCTTTTTCATCTTTTTTTTTTTTTACAAAACTCTTTTCTGTAATCCATTTTAATGTCTAAAGAAGTAATTGCCACACTGACATTGCGATCTTCAGAAATGTATTTGATAAATATATCTTCTAAACTCTAGAAATTATTAAATATCGTATCAGTTGTTCTAAAATTCCGCTTTCATTGCTAGTCGAACTATTTCGGCTTCACAGGTGTGACAATACTTTATGATTACTCTAGTATGTATATGCATAAACTGTGTTACGTACAAATCACCTAAATATTCAGAAGAAAAACATGAATTCATTTGTACACTAGTTTTGGATAACTTGCTCTCTTTGGATGTTTGCGGTTTCTCACTGTTAATTTTAAGATAATAATCTTTGTTTCTAAGTAATGTGTTCATATTTTGCATTGAAAACATAATCGGTTAGTGGCACATGTTAAGATATATCTTCCGACAAGCGAAGCGTGGTCATCAATCACTTGTTGTTAGATCTATATGAATGTATATATTATAAAATAGGAATGTATATTCATTTGTTGATCAACATGAAATGCTAATGTTAGATATGTATTGAATCAAACCGATGCTCTTATAGCCAATTTGGAAGATAGTATTTTCAAGATTGTTTGAAATGGTTACCAAATTACAGCGTTGTGATGCAAAAGTTCCATGATGGCTATGTTTAGTTTTATACACATTGACACGAACCTCCGACGTACTTTTTGTGTTAGCAATTGCCTTAGGAACGCCCTCTTTGAACGATATCTGTAAATGGGATATATGTCTGCCAGAAGTTCATTAAGTGATAAGTTGAATATCTAGTGGTTGCAATACACCAGTTACAGACGCCCTGGTTTACCATATCACCTTTCTGTGTTCATTACATTGTACAAGGCTTATACTCACCAATGGTGAATTTGCTAATGACAGTTTCAGGGCTATGCCCTGTTGTTTCTTCTATGTTATTTATATGTTAAGGTTTGTCTATCTATTTTTGTGTGTACACATATACAATGTTGGAAGGTTTTCGGTTGGAAGGGATTGCGTTCTTAGAACGAAGGGTTTCCCTGTTGGATATGTTCTCTTGTTATAATTTACATTTATCAAGCGTAGCAGCGACATTGTCCCATCTTAAACATCAATGGGAGAGGAACGACCAAGAAAAACAATGTTAAACACCATTCATCATAGTTAGAGATTCCGCCGCACAAGCCGAGTACTTTACCGTATGATAGGGTGCAAAAATACATAATTTTGTTAATTATGCATGGCGGCTAGTTTACCAAATGGTACGGCCCTATTAAAACCCCTTTCCTGTCTCCCGGTTCTACATTTCAAAGGCATGTAGGTAGAACTTGCTTAAACGTAATTATTATAATTAATCACTTGCTTGTTTATTTATTTACTGATATATGTTATATATCTGAAACTCATTTCTCGTGTGTTTACATCTATCTCGTTGAAAAGGGGCAAATGTCAAATTAAAAGGAGGGCAACAAAGCACAACTATTCAAGTACCTTTTCACTAAAGAAACCTAGGGGAATAATTCAATAACATAAACTTCTCATAAGCTTCTATTCATTTAATGATCGCGTTTTTTTTCTAAAATAAGCAACTGACAAATATGGTAGACAAATGTTCTTGAAAAGAACTTGTTTAAGAACAAATCGTCATCAAGACGATAGACTGGCTTGTAAGGCTTGTGATCTAAGCACAGGGTTTCAAAAATTGATCACTTGCATAAACTTCACGTGTCTGGCAATCAAACGCACTTACACCAGATGTTTTAAAAGTCGTTTTGACCTATCTATCAGTATATATAATGCTTCATTTTGAAAATGGTCAGCTCCAAATACACGGCTACCTGTGTAGTTACCATACAGTTTTCCTAGATATGGCAGGAAAATATTCTTGTTTTGATTTTTCTTATTTATGATATTGTCCCTATTAATGAAATTTCCTTATTTATGAAAAACTTTATTTATTCATGAAACTAAGACAATTAAGTTTGCTTTTGCGAAGTTAGGTCGTAAATTGAATCAATTTATATGTTTCAATTCTTTGACGTTACCAGCATTTCGACATATTACTAGCTACATTGTGTTCTAAAAGTAAACTCATTTTCAAAATATTTTAGTCAGGCATTTTTATACAGTAGCAAACTATCAAGTGATGTGTCAGATTTTTGTTATATAGCTTACCCTACCTTTATGCAAAAAAGGGAAAATTGAGGGGAATAATAGAATTTGCTTTACCAGGTCAGTGACGAAATAAAAAATTTCGGCCTTCTTTGATGACCTGATTAAAACGACATCATCATGTTTCAATGAAAATACAGTAGACATATATTATGCAAAGGCGGTATCTAAATGTGAGACCGTCACGTTTGAATTGTGCTTAACACAATTTATCTTTATACGAGGATTGTTCGAACAGAAATATAGGCAATCTTCTCATTTGTTTATCTATTAGATTTAGTAAAGGATCATATGGATTGACGTTCTGCTTATACAAAAGAAATCACCAAGCTCAAATATTCAAAACCTCAGTTTCGTAAGCTTGATTATGACAGTTTCATATGATTTGGCACAGACGATTTGTATCGAAGTTCCATAATTAACAACCAAAGGTGTAGCTGCCCCTATAAATCTTAACAAGTTTTTCGTATTGGAATTGTCTTTATGTTTGGGAAGAAAAGAATAACAACTCAAAGTTTTCATCGACTCTAAACATACTAACAAAATTAGGTTCCTCTTAATATAGAAAGATATAAAAACCCGAACAGAAGTTTCATAGACAGGAAAAACAAACATCATAATTACACAATTTGAAAAGAATAGTTGCTTCATTTAGGTTAAAAAGGGATCAAAATGCTCCCTTTTTGTTGAAGTACAAAGTACACATCCAGGAACATCCCTCGTAAAGGAATTGTGTAATATAAGCGGAACCTGGGTTAGAACGTTTATCACTGTCAGGAATTTAGCTTTCTGCACTTGCATCATGAAATATTTGATATGGAAAGGATCGTTATTCAATTAAGATCGTGAAGGGAACGGTTATCTATTTTCTGAATCAAAGAATGTTATTGCATTATTGCATGCAACAACAATTATACCCTAACGTTTACTTGGAGCTGAACTTCGGATACAACAGCAAATGTTTAATATCACATAGAAATTATGTGCAAAACACAAGGTTAGTCTTACTTTTCCTTCTTTTGTTTTATAATGTTAGAAATGTTAAGCATTTTAAGGGCTATTCGAGTTCAAATTTTCAGTTGAAGCATTGTAATTACAGAATAATTTAGCGGCTATTAGTTTGTAAAACTTTTGTTCAGACATTTACGTAGTTGGTTAGTTGATTTTTCAAGTTTAGAAATGAACAAAATTTTTCTTCGAATCGTAGAATAAATCTTAATTCCTATGTTAATTATTATGTATTCAATCTCTTAATAAACTTCATCTCCCAGTTCTTCGGATCGTATAAAAACTTTTGCGTGGTTTGTTGTAGGATATACCACAGTTCAAATGTGCAATAATTGAAATACGGGGCATTTAGACAATAAACCACAAAGAGGCCTTGCTTATATCGTTCTAACTATTATAACCGAATCGATTTACGTTCATGGTGTTGTAAAGTAACTGGCATCGTGCGGCAAATGGCGATCCCATGATGGTCTGGACATCAAAACTCTTTGTAAACCACATAATATACAATACTCACTTTCCTTCTTTCTTTAACCTTTACCTTGTTAAATCTCTATAATGAACTTATTAACCCATTATTTTAAATGGGGGCCATACGCCGCTTTTCATAGAATTACACGCTAGTGTATCATTGAAGGTTCCATGTGCACCACCGTATGAACACATCTGCGGATGACTCTAAATTGTTGTTTGTACTTTTAGCATGTGTAAATGTGGTTCTGCTCAACCCGGGGTTAGGGGGCGTGGACGGTAGTATGCATTTCCACTACCGTCTATGAACAGGCTCAATCAAACCGAGCCTGCAACATTTTCGTTTTTGTCGTGTTGAGCGACCTGTAGAGTTTCCACTTTTTCTAGTTCAACCATCTTTCAATTTGGACAGTGCCATTAATTGTTAAAAGGGGTTCCTACCAAACAATACAGACTTAATAGCGAACAATCCACATCTTGATCAGACTGCACAGATGTGCAGGCTGATCATGATCTACACTGGTCGCAAAGGCAGAATCAATCGTGTCCAGCGTGATAACGGTTAACTGACACGTAAGAATATGTAACAAATTTTAAAATGTTATCGTATCAAGTGAGCTAGACAGATAATGAAAGCATTTCTCTAATATGAAACACTATGTTCATTCTGATAAATCTTTACGCATTTATAATATGAAGCTTTCTACTAAATTCAGAATTCACTTCAGGGCAAATAACATTTTGTAGGACATTGGTCAAATACTTTTCTGTCATATGTTAACTTTATAAACTTTGTTTTCTTATAATCAGACATGAAGCCATTGCCTTTCAAATGTCATCTGTTACATTCGATAACTATTACAGTTTGTTTCATGACGTTTACGTTTACATGTAATTAGATTTATCAAAATCATCAATAACTTACAACTTCTCATGTGATTATAACAATACATTTAATGTTAGTACAAAGTATCATATAAACATCCATATTTTTTACACTTTTAATGACTTCAAAGAACTTAAAGAAACATTCAAGCAAACTCTCTTCATTTAATTATTATGTCATCTGATGTTTGTTTCAGCTATTATACCACATAAGAGTTCTTCTAATATGTTTTTTTGTTTCTTTTGCTTTAGAAGATGAATGTTATTTTCACTTGTCTGGTACCGCTGTTTTAAGTAGTCTGATACGTTTTTTGATAGATTTTTGATAACTCCATTTAGGCCGGTTTTTCTGAATGTCAACGTTAAACTAATTCCAACAGAAACTTTCTTATGATAAATATGTTCTTTAATATGAAGTGAAACACTAAAAAAAAGTCCTCAAAAATCGGGCGACAGGGTTTTCAGATACAACGTCGGAAAGTTTATGTTTTGTTCGTTTTCTGACGATGTCCATTACCATACACCATATCTCTCGTTTTCCTACTTCCGGTTCTGACGTAAACAAAGCGTCTGCAAAGTTTACTGTGAAAGTGTTACATTATCCGTTTATTTAACCACCAAGACGAATATATTTCAAAGGATTGGTAAATATACGTTTATTTGCAACAATAAATACAACATTTACGCCACTATGACTTTTTAAAGAGGCGAAAATAAGCAAGGTCTTTTAATGTTTTATGTTTTTCGCGATTTGTTTACTAGAGGCTAATACACTTTATTATGTCCAGTATTGGCCACATATGCTTTAGTACAGTAAACATACGTATTTATATCTATAATGGTAATGAAAAAAACAGGTATTTATGAAAAAAATAATAGAAAAACACGTTGCCTAATAAGGAATATAACCAAAAAAAAATCTACGGAAGCGTTTTTGGGTCATAAATTTAAAAATGGAAAAACTCTGCAAATAGGCTATTGCGTTTATTTTTGACTGAAAGTAACGAATATATATTATTATTATTCGAAATAATATTTGTTTTTCGTTAAATTGATTAAGAAAAGATATTATGATTCATTGTAAAGTTTTAATTGTAGTGAATTGTAACATAGTAAACCCATTTATTTCTATTTAAAACGAAAAAAGTAAATTTATTTTATTTATTTTTTGTTCATTTCAGGAAATATGGAATGCGTAGCACGATTAATTATATTTGAAACACTGTTAAAGAGAAGCTGATGAAACAGATGTACATTATCTTTGATTACTGCTGCTTACTGCTTTTTCTGGCGATGAGCATGAAGTAAGACCATAATGATTTTGAAATTTTATAAGTTATATCTGAACGGCATTCATGAAACTTAGTTTAGTTTTGAAAAAAAAGAATAATGATTTCGTTTTTATTTCAAACCAGGTAACTATTGCAACGGAAGTCTGTTCACATCAATGCGATATGTACACTAGATGTCTCGATTTTTTTTTTTGTCATAAGGTATTAACGAAGTACGCTGTGATATATTAAAGAACTCTCCATATTGTTTTCCAGCACTGAGCAGCAAGCCTGTGTTATTTGTAAAGTAAAAGATGAAGGTCCTACTGCCAAGCTTGGTACAAAGGGGTGCATGAGTTTAGTGACAGTTAGCAAGAAGAAAGGTACACAGTTTTATATTTTTCTAATTATTCTGCGTTGAAAGATTTCAGTTCTCAGAGGACATGGAAGAACAATGAAGCCAGTTATGTCCTGTTTTATACATGAACAATTATTTGTTATTATCAACTTATTATTTTTTTTACATTATATATGTAATTAAAAGCATGCATCGAATAATGCATAATTTGATTATGTCAATTTATAATTCATGCATAAGTAAAATATAATCCATACTTTGATCCTAGTGAACACTGGTAATATTAGACTGTAGATTATTGAAGTACTTGTCAAATCAGGTATGTACCAAATGCTTTGCAATTTCAGGTGATCTGCTATGTGTTTCTCCGGGCCAGATAGTACATCTTGAGTGTAGGAGGGTCTACTGTCACCCAAACCAGCTTAGAACATCAAAAGAAAAGTCTGATTTAAGCTCTAGTGTAAAGACACGGAAATCTGGTGAAACAGCATTTGATTTTGAAAGTAAATGTATCTTTTGTGGTACTGACGCAAAACAAAATGAAAATAAAAGAGGTTATGACGTTTTCCCAGTTAGAACTCTAGAATTTCAGCAAACAATAAAAAATGTGTGTAAACAGAGAAATGATGAATGGGGAAATGATGTACTTTGTAGGCTTGAATTTGTACACGACCTTCCAGCTGCTGAAGCTCGATATCATCAAGTATGTAGCGTTAATTTTAGGACAGGTTATCAAATTCCTACGCCATATAAATCTCCTGTTAATTCTCAAAAAAGAAAAAAGGTAGACCAACTAAAAAAGAAATAGAAGACGCATTCTTTGATACCATGAAGTATTTTGAAAATCATGAACATGATCAGGTAACACTGTCAGATCTTGTGAAAATTATGTCAGAGCTGTGTGGGGATGATGAAGCATATGGTACAGCTTATATGAAAAAAAGAATGATTGAACATTTTTGGGATGCTATCATTATATCAGAACTGAATGGGAAACATGACGTTGTAACATTTAAAAGTACAGCTCATTCCATTTTACATTCTTTTTATAATAGAAATGGCAAACAAGATAGTGAATCAGAACAGAAAGCTATCATACTAACAGCAGCAAAACTTATTATCAGTGATATAAAGTCTGGCGAGTATTCAAAAGAAATTTATCCAACAGCATCCGAAATTATGTCACTTGAATCTAACCTTAAGTATGTCCCTGAAAGTCTCCAAATATTCCTAAATAAGATAATTGATAACAAACAAGGAGAAAAGAAGATTGCATCTATAGGTCAAGCAATTGTGCAAGCTGCTTGCCCAAGGAGTGTTATCGCACCACTACAGATAGGTTTAGGTGTGCAAGTCCATCATCTAGTTGGCTCTAAAATGCTACTTGAATCTTTACATAGTCTTGGTTTCTGTTCCTCTTATCAAGAAGTTCTGAAATATGAATCTTGTGCTGCAGTTACACAGGGAACAACTATTCACACAACTAATAATGAATTTGTGCAATACATAGCCGACAATGTCGATCATAACATTTGTACATTGGATGGACTGAACACATTTCATGGGATGGGCATAATTGCAGCTGTTACTCCTAGACTTAAAACGAATCAAATTATCCCACGTGTACATGTAGCAAATGAAGAGGTAACTGATATTGCAAAAATTGACATTCATTTCTACAAACAAAAGAGTAACAAAATGGAAGAGATGATATTTAAACATTTAATTGATTTAGCAGACATTGAAGAACCACTGAGAGAACTTGACTTCCTGATTAAAATTGCACGACGCGTTGGGAGTACAGTCACCAGGTTGGTCCGGATTTATGCAGATGGTACATCATGGAAAGTATCCCGGAGAGTCATCCTTGGTGTTCATGCCTATGATTGATATGAGTGCAAGTGACCTGTCTTGTATCTTTTCAACGCTGCACTTTGTAGTTTCACAATCTAACCATTCGAATACAAACCCCGGTTCTTACCTTCGATCAGCCTCTGTACTGGAAGGCACTCAATATTATAGAAAATGAACCAAGTGAAGCAAGATTAAATCAGTCGTGGTACGGTTGGGTGATTTCATACCGAGATGAGCTTTTTAGGGTGCATTGGCAGATTAATGGAAATACTGGCCTGAAAAGAACTTCTTGCGACTGCTTATGCTGAAAATACAGTTGGACATATGCTTGATGGTAAAGCTATAAACAGGGCAATCAGAGGACATTTTCTTGTAGATGACGCATTAAATGTTCTGCTGCTTGAAAAGATGCTGGCACAGAAAGATCAATCTTCGGATAGTAACAACAATTCTATCCAAACTAAAGACGACACAAATGATAACATTGAACCAGAAACTGGAAGTGACATTCTCAAAGAAGAAGACACAGAACAATGTGACATCCAGGAAGTGGAACACACAGAACAAAATGACATTCGCAAGGTAGAAGAAAGGGGACAAATCTAAATTTGTCTAGATTTGTGACATTAACAAAGAAAAAAGCACAGAACACAGTGACATTCCTAAAGTAGAAGACATCCTTCATGATATATTGAATAAGAGACGAGCCCCGGAATCTCTGCAAAATAACAAGACAATACTTGAATTGATGGAAAGCTATGAACAAATGAAGTTGGACCTTTTGAAATATAAAACTGCTAGGCTTTGGCTGCAATATATGGAAATGATAGATATACTAAAATCATTTATCAAAGCAGAGCGAACTGGAAACTGGTGTCTACATCTGAAATCCATGCAGAAAATGCTGCCATTCTTTGCAGCAGCCGGTCACAACTTGTACCTGAAATCAGCTTATCTGTATCTGCAACAGATGATAAGTCTTCCTGATAGCAACCCACAACTTCATAACGCATTTTGCAATGGGTTTCATGTTGTACGCAGAAGCGATCGCTACTGGGGAGGTCTTTCAACGGATTTGGCGATAGAGCAGGTCTTAATGCGAAGTGTTAAGTCGGTCGGTGGTCTTACTAGAGGAAGAGGGATGACAGAAGCACAAAGAGCACATTGGTTACTTTCTGTCCCTGCAATGGCTGAGATAAATAATGCAATGCAGGAATTTACAGAGCATAGATTAATAACAAGTGAGCAGCATAAGGAAAGTACAGAATCAAGAATTAAAAGAGACGAACTGGACAGAAATACATTTATAGACTTTTTAAAAGAAAGAAATCCATTCGCAGAAGAAGTAGAGTTAAGAAACATTGAAACAGGAGTTATTGCAGATAAAAATTGTAAATGCGGATACAGCAAAAGAAGTTGGTGAGGGTATTATAAAGGGGATGACAGATCAAAAAGTTATCGAGTATACATTTAAAAGGAAGAATGAAGCTTAACGTTAGGAAAAAAGAACAGTGTGAAAGTTGACGGAGCGGAAATACATGTTGATTCACAACTTCTATTCCAACGTCTTATTGCTGTTGCTGACATAACATTAGATGAGAAGGAAGATATTTTCCAGTATGAACTTTGTGGCAACCCATCATCTCTGTTTGATTCTGCTGGACTTTTGCGCGAACCTCAAAAACCATTATTGGCCAAGGCTATATGGGATCATAGCAAATGTGGTACAGACATTATATCAGATGAAACTGTTCATTATGTCTTAGATGGTGGCTCGTTAATTCAAAGAATTCCTTGGTCATGTGGATCATTGTTTGATTCAATTTGTTCAAGATATACAGATTACGTCGAGAGGAGCTATGGTAAAGCACATGTAGTGTTTGATGGCTACTGCAACGGTCAGTCAACAAAAGACGTAACTCATGAGCGAAGAACAAGGGGGGTCGTTGGAACAGAAGTAAAATTTGATGGGAAAACACCATTTAAAACAAAAAAGGAGTCAGTTCTGTCAAACAAAGAAAACAAACAAAGATTTATCAATCTTCTAACAAAGCATATGCAAGACCGGGAAATTTGTGTTTTAAACGCTGGTGGTGATGCTGATGTTCTGATAGCTGAAACAGGAGTAAAATTAGCGAAGGATTTTCCAACTGTTGTTGTTGGTGAGGACACCGATCTACTCGTTTTACTTCTTTATCATGCAAACGAATCAGACAACAGCTTGTACTTCACATCCGACTCGAAGAATTGTATGAAAAAGAAGAGAATATGGGATTAAAAGAGACAAAATGTGCATTAGGTTCAGAAACGTGCAGATTATTACCATTTGTTCATGCTTTCAGCGGGTGTGATACAACATCACGAATATATGGCATTGGTAAAGGTGCGGTTTTAAGAAGATAGCAACAGATGCTTATTTTAGACAACAGGCACATGTTTTTGTAAATAATGGTTCATCCCATGAACAGGTAGCGAAAGCCGGAGAAAATTCATTTAAGTGTTTGTACAATGGATTAATTGAAACACCACTGTACAGTTTAAGGTACAGAAAATTTATAACTAAAGCAGCTACAAGCACATGTGTAGTTCAGGTACAGACATTACCCCCGACAGAAGCAGCCGCGAAGTACCATAGCTATAGAGTGTACCATCAAGTTCAAACGTGGATTGGCAATACAATAAACCCTGGAATGGGGCTGGTGTTCAACCGGTGATAAACTTGTTCCATTTAAAACACATTTGTCCGCTGCACCAGAAAGGTTGCTTAACATCATTAAATGTAATTGTAAAATCAATTGTGATACAAAAAGATGTTCTTGCAGGAAACATGGACTTTCCTGTTCTGTAGGATGTGGAGGATGTAGAGGCATCTGTTGTTCAAACAGTATGAAGGTTGACAGTGAAGAATTCGAGCATGTTGGTGTTGTTTAAGTACGCTTAACTGTTTGAAAATTATTAGCTGATACAGTTGTATTTACCTAAGTGAACGTTATTTGCCAACTGTTGTAATCAAAAGAAAACGAGAACTAAATGTAGATCTAGGAGTATTTTAACTTTGAGATTGAATTGAACGTGGATAATATTCCGACATACTCTTACGTGAGCCTGATATGACAGGCAGCATCACTATTTAAATGCATTGTAATTTATATATAATTCATAAAAGTTAATACATATGTAGGAATAAATATATTTTTTTGACAATGGAATGTTCAGATAAGAAATTTTATACATATTTTATCTAATTATTCTATAATACAGGCTAAGCAGGTTAGATTGTTGGGCTGCTCTTGTGTTTTCGTCACAATGATACACTGTGCATAATACATTTAAAAGCGCATAGTAAAGAACAGTGAATATACTAAGGGGTTTCCTTTATGATTATAATAATGTTATTTGAACACCGGTTGCTATTGTAACATGATAAAGATGATGCGAAAATAACTATTTTTAACACTTCCCATTGTTAAGGAAATATCATATCATATGGCCCCTTTTGCTATGATGTGGTTCATCTTATAGTGATTTGTTATCTATTTAAGTACACATGCATACTTTTTGTTTAGTCTATAATACAGCAACCTGAAACTGTTACTGATGTGCTAGTTTTACTGGGCAAATTATTTAGTGCTCTTTGAGTTGCAATGTAAATGCAAGTGGGTGGGGTATTTTGACCCCACTGGTATAAAACTTACTGGAGATAAATGTATTTCTTGTTGAAAAATATGTTATAGAAATATCAGAATAGCATAAGTATTATATAAAAATAATAAATCACACAAAAATGTTTGTTTTTCTTGTATGCTTATTATTTTGACAGTACAACTAAGAATTTATGAGAATCGTTCAAGGAATAAAGGATGCCATTAAACATGATGCATTTTCTGAGTTTCCGACAGGATTTTTTTTGAGGACTTTTTTTCTACAATACTACAATGTCTAAAGATTGTAAGGAAATGAAGAAAGTTTCTGTTGGAATTTGTTTAAGGTAGGGCCTATATTTTTGATAGAATGACTTGCCTAATTGTAATATCCTCGTGTATGGCAAGTGTTATACAACTGGACATTTTCAAAGTTATTTCTCAACAAAAATAGTATAATTAGATACCTATTAAATGTTCAATATAACTGTTTATATGAGTAATCTGTCTACAGAACTATTTAGTTAATTAGCACAAATTATCAAAGAGATAGATTTTCTGGTTTGCTAATAATTTTTGTTTCAAAATAAAGAAACTATATTGAATATATATTAGATCACTCCATATTCCCAAAAACCTTGAATGATTAATAAGTGCAATAAAAATTAGAACATTAATATATATAATAGAAAGTAATCGCTTGATTACGATTACATTAAATACTTTTAAAATTACAATTACGACTACACGCAAGAAACTTCCAAAAGAATTTGTTTACCTTAAATGACATGTCAAAATGTGATTAATTACATTTGAAAGCGATTACTGATCACGATTACCTCATGTAAGCTTATATTCATTCTTCCAGATCATGCATCTAGTCACTATGATTAACTTATATCAATAAGTTATTGCATAATGTAATTGTATCATTTCTAGGTTTATGTGATGAAAAATGGTGCAGAAGTACGCCCATTTGTCCGTGTGTGTGAGTCCAAATACTCTCAATATTTTGAATGGGCTTTGTACATTACACAAGGTGCTCTTCTTACGTTCGGAGCATTTCTAGCATGGGAAACCAGAAAGGTGTGTTAGTTTTTATTCTTATATTCTAATCATTTAGATTATGCTGACATTGATACTAACTAAAATAACCAACATTCATCATTAAATAAAGCCAAAATTGATGTTTAAACAACTATAGTGTCCAAAATTGCAGAAAATATTTTTCGGAGAAATTGTTTGACGATAAATTGCAAAACTGATAAAGATAATTTTAAAAATTAAAAAAGTTTAAACACTACCCTCCGAGTGGTATATTAAAAGAAAGATTAAGTAAATCCTTGTCTCAGGAAAAGCCGGATCAAGCATTAAATTATTTGTCATAGTGATGTAGCTATGGATGAAAGCCCCTTAAAGTGTTTAAAAAAACTGAAACTAAATCTGATAAACTCAGAAAATGTGGCAACAGTATTGACTTCTTTTACATCAACAGGTAAAAATAGAAGCACTAAATGACTCACACGAGATTGGACTTTGTATCTACAACGTGATTGTTTTAAGTGCAGTAGGCCTGATCATGACGTTACTGCTAGAGGACAAAGATGTCTTGGTTTATGTTATTACATCCGGTTGTATTCAAATTGGAACAACTTTGATTGAGGTTGTCCTTTTCATACCTAAGGTGAATAAGATTTGCTAAGTATGATAACTAACAACTGATAAAGTCAATTGTTTGATCGTTCATTGGGTGTGTCATTTATACATCTATACATACATTTTGTACGGCCACATCTACGGATGTCTCTGAATTGTGTTTTCGTACTTGAAACTTGTACAAATACTGAGTTCTGCTCAACCCGGGGATAGAGGGCGTGGGCGGTAACATGCATTTTCACCACTGCCTGATGGATTTTAACGAAACATGGTCTGTAACATTTTTGTAAGATTCTCGTTTATGGTTATTAATCCCCTACTGGTTGAAAACCAGTTTTGGGGACTTAAGAGTTTCGTTTCTTCCTTCCGTCCGTCTGTCCATCCGTCATTCAGTCCGTCCGTCCGTCAGCAATTTCGTGTCCGGTCCATAACTTTGTCATTTATCAAGGGATTTTAATATTACTTGGCACAAAAGTTCCCCATAAAAAGGGGACGTGTGATGCGCAAGACACCAAACACAAATATCATGGCCACACTTGGATGTCAACAAGGCTTTTTTCCTGTCCAGTCTGTAGCTCAACAATCCATGAAAGAAATTTAATATTACTTGGCACACATGCGCCCCGTAGTAAGACAGTGTGTCATGTATAACATTCAGACCCCTAGCTTAAAGGTCAGGGTGTCCGGTTTAGACCTCTGTCATCCATGAAGGGACTCCATTAGAAATAAGTCTAATGACCTCATGCGAAAAAATGTTTGTCTTTTATTGGCTATCCTGCATAAATACATCTTTCACAGTACACTTTTTTCTTCTTTTCAAGTCTGACTAAAATGGGCTAGGTTTTATGTAGGTATAGGTATCTGTAAGCTAACTATGATTCATCAAATGGTTATTACAGATAGTAACGTTATGTGCTAGTAAATGTGCTCAAGTAATTCTGTGATACATATTTATTGTGATATTTTATGTGATATGTTTGAAATGTTGTGATAAAATATGATGTTTATATGCAAGTAAATCTGTCTATAAAGGATTACACTATTACCGTGACAAACTATTTCCCGTGGCATGCGCAACACCAAGAACCCTAGCTCACTGGCCATGGTCACACTTAGAGATCAAATGACAGTAGGGTTTTTATCCTGCCCGGTCCATAAATTTGTAATGCAAAACAGAATTTAAACTTTAGTTGGCACAAATATTTACCTGGATGAGACCATGCATCATGTGCAAAACTTGGACCCTTAGCTCAAGTGTCAATTTCAAACGTAAAGGTCTAAGACCAACAGAGTTTTTTTATGTCCGGTCTGTAACTCAACCTACATGTTCTTTACAGGGCTTTTAATATTACTTGGTACAAATAAGTCCCATAATAAGACGATATGGCTTACGAAACACCCAGACGCTAAACTCAAAGGTTAAGGTTACACTTGGAGGTTTAAAGGTCAATAGTGTTGTTTTATTTCCTGTAAGGTCAATAAGTCTGTCATCCATTAAAGATTTAATATTACTTGGCACAAATATTTCCCATTATGAGACAACGTGACACAAAACGGCAAGGTCATAGTCGGAGGTTAAATGTCAAAAGGGTTTTTCTTCCTTTCTGGTCCATAAATCTGTTATGTTGCCAGTAATGAGACAATGTGTCATGTACAATACTCAGACCTTTAGCTCAAAAGTTCAAGGTCACAACTGAAGGTCAAATGTCGACATTGATCTTTTCCTGTCCAATCTGTAAAATATTTTAATAAAAGCTTATGTGTCAAATAGACCCAACTGAAAACTTTGTCGGTGTACTTTCTTCAGAATTACTTTACTTTGATATTTCTTACATGTTTTCTCATATTTTCCCACCAATTCAAAATGGAATGTTATCAAAATTGAAAATAAACACTATTTTATATTTATAGATGTTATAAACAATCAATAACTGTAGAGTTTGGTATATGCAAATTAAATTAGACGTTGTGTTATTACATATTATATATATATATATATATAGAACAAAATTGTTTATACATCATTGACAGATATCATATCATTATGTTATAATGTAGAAGAGAAAATTAGTTGCCTACTTCATTCACTTGTTTAAATAGTTTTGCCTTGCCACTTTAAGGTGTTGCGAGAGTTTAATATAGAATAGTTATTTAAACCACTTGTTCCTAGGAATAACAAGATTTATTCGCCAGTCTGTAACATCCTTGCAAGGTCCTATCTCACAATTTATAAATGACTTTGCTTGACTCCTTTTAGACTGCCAAAGCTTAAAATAAAACAAATCGTTTAAACCACTTGATTTATCTCCACATCTCCACCAAATTTTGCCTGCAGCATCATTTTAAGTTCTTTCTCAAGTCTATTGAAATGATTGTACTCAGTCCATGTTAGGGCCCAACAAGCCAAAAATGAAACAAATACCTAATTAGGTAACATATGTTTCTCATGAGCCACCTGTTAGATGGTCACCAAAGTAAGTATGAAGCATTCCCTCAGGGCACTCCGTCAAGTTAGTTCTACTTGATCCTTTGTAGTGGCCATCGACGCTAGAATTATAAAATAAGCTTAAAACACCTACTTTTTATGGACTGATTGATGTTATCTCATAACGTCTTTTGATGTATAGTCAAATGGTCAAGGCCATATTCAGTTAATAATTGAACTACAACAGTGAATAATAAATTTAATATTTGCCACTGGTAAGGAAATATGAAAATTGATTACATTGAGTTAAAACCTTTTAAATCCACTAACGATGGAACAAATTCTGATCTTAAAATGAAACAATCAAAGTCCTCTTTGTGTCTAAGTGCAGTATTGGTTTTTTAAAGATATCTTTGAAAGTAATTATTTATGTGCAATTTTATGCAGGCATTCTGTGCGAAACACGAAGCAAGTATAAATGCAAATGATTAAAAATACATTTTTAACCGCTTGACTTTTCAAATTTCTTATGTCCACAGATTCATGCTATAAAGACGAAAGTAGCGGAAAGTATGACAAGATCATCTATAGAAAGACCACCTAACCAGCCAGGAAATAACCAACGTACAATTCGGATACGAAATTTTTTTATGAAAGACTAAACAAACTAACAGAAGCTCTGCGTGAATAACGTACAACACTGCATAACATTGAGATAATAATTTTGAAAGTACAATGTATTATATTTTGTTTATTTGGATAATATGTTTACACAGCTATATTAAATTTGTCATTTATAGCATTTTTAAACTCTTTGTAATTCTTTGTTTCATTTACAGTATTGTCGCATTCATTATAATTCGTTGATAGCTTGCAATAATTAGTTACATGATTTTCATATTTATTGTAATTCCCTTCTGACAAAAATGAAGATTTTTTGATTCGAGCTCCCTGTTGATGCAGTAGGTTCAGAAGGCTAAAGCCAACATAGAAAACATGGACTCTCACTGTAATCGAGAGTTCACGTTATCATAAGTCAAACCCGACCGTAACTGGAATTATAGTGACACATCATCGTATGTAGTTGTAAACGAGGATTTGGGTTTACTTTACCAATAGTAATCATGTCCTTACACTTTTCTGTCCATTTGCATTACCGTTGAGTGTATATATATTTTAAAGCATGATATATATATATGACTCGCCGTTAACATGTTTTTGAAGTTAATGTTAAAAAGTAAAATGAGTAATGATAGACGTGTTACTAGAAGGCATTGTGTAGTTCAGGAATATATGCAGGCAGGTTTAAACCTGTATGACAACTTTCATCAAGAAAATTGTATGATATTAGCTAAAACAGGATTTCAAGTCGTTTTTATCACTTCAATGATGAATTGTCAACTGGAGTAAAACATTTTCCTTGCCTCCGTCCTTTGTGCAAGTAACTAATATTTAATTAAACGAATCTTAAACAATAATCGTTAATGCCGAAAAGAGTACGAAACTAGCTAAAACAGACTCTCAAGTCGTTTTTATCACTTCAGTGATGAATTGTCAACTGGTGGAAAACATTTTCTTAGCCTCCGTTCTTTGGGCAAGTAACTAATATTTAATTAGAAGTATCTTAAACTGAATTTCTATTGAATCAGAAGGGCTGACATTTTATGCGGTCATTTTTTTTTCTCCAATTGTCTTTGTTTTAATTTATTAAATGACTGTATGAATAAGTCTGTAACAAAATGTCCTAAAAATGAAAAGCTTGGTTAGTTGACGAAATATAGTACAAAGAAGGCAATTGTTATAGGCTAGTTAGTGTCCAGTACTTGAAATTGTAGTATATATATATATATACGCAATATCTAGAAAATACACATTTTTATCAAAGTATGTACACAAGCAGTATAAAGTTTTTGTTAATAGGCACCCCTCTAAACACTAATCGGGTCAGCCACAATATCAGAAGAAAAGATATTGGCCGAAAAAAAAACGCTCTACCTACTTAGCAGGCTACATTTCTTCAGTTAAAGTTAAATACAATCAGTACAAATTTCAATTGATGCTTTCGGATATAAATAATTATGTAAGCACTGTAAAATTGAAATAATCGTTACTTGCTTTAAAGATTTAGTACATGTTAATTACTTACCTATTCTTGGCAATGACATTATATTTTTCATAAAACATGCTTGAACTAATGACATACTCTCAACTGTCTGCAATACGTATATGCATACATGTACTTCTGATGCTTATAAAAGTGTAACAATGCACAATATATTCTCATGAGGATACCAAATGCCTGCTGAAGAACTGCTTTCCCAACATAAAACAAATATTGTTCAATAAAAAGAGGAGGGCTTGTGCGCCATCTTAACGCGCGTGCGTTTTTGCTCATTAGTAAGCAAATGCGGGACCCACCTAACACTTTTCCTCATCAATTTCAAAATATTTCACAGAATGCGCAACACAGATGCTTTTGAAATGCCAACCATGTCCGCAATCTGATGAGAAGTATATCTTACGTCAGAAAGTACTATTTGTTTGATTTTTTCAACAATCCTTGGACTACTTGCAGACTTAGGTCAACCAGTTTTAGGGGTATTTTTGACAGACTCCACGGCTGCACAAAATTTCCTAACCCATCTGCAAACCGTGGAAAAGGACATTTCATTACTACCATAAACAGCACATATGTCAGCATAAATGTCCTCTGAACCTCTTCCGAGTGAAGTGCAAGTCTTAATGTAAGACCTAATTTCGTTCGCATTTTTTACACTTTTACCAACCATTTTGCCTAACCGCCTACGAGTAGGGTTTGTGCAAATGTGAATTGTGAGCGAGATATTGTGTCTACATGTATAGTTTATACGTCGATTGAAAGCTATTACAACGGGAAACAATTGCCAGGCGTGAGTTTTGTACTAGCGCTAAAAATAGCGGTTATCAATAGCCAGTAGCATAAGTTTTGATCCCATCCTCGAATGAGGTCATCCCATGATGCAAAAGACTTGCGATAAGTTCGGTCAAGTAGTCTTACATAAAAAACTTTCATAAGATTTCTAAGAGTTAAAAGCATATCATGTAAGGTCATCTTATGAAGACAAAGTCTTGTGTGGAGATTGAAAGCATTTGGCTTAGTAGATTCAGTGAAACTTGTTTACATACAAACGTTTAACAGGCTTTCTCCAGTTAAAAATGGTCCTTGTTTGAGTGAAATATAAGTAATATCTATATCTCTTGCCCTGTAAATGTATCTAATGATGTTAAAGACTTGTTTGGAGTGTTAAAGCACTTAGCGTAATAGTTTTGGAGGAATCTGCTTAAATTTCTATGTTATAAAATAGCTTAATTATGAAAACTAAAAGCTAGAGTTACATAGCTTATCTTGTGAAGTCACCTTAAGATGTCAAAGACATATATTCGTTCATATATGGAGAGTTAGGAAAGGAACCATAGGCTGTGTCAGATAATAAAATTTTGGTTTAAAATATTGAAGTCTGAAAAAAACAGATGTATTTGAAACGTTTATGACATGATGATAAATATGAGATTGAACTTAAACCAAATAATATTTGTTGAGCAAAATCAGCCAAAGCAATTAGGATTTCATTATGTTTGGTTCAGTCAAGGAGTAGGAAACGAAACTTTATTTTTACTCAGCTTCAAACAAAGAATTAATGATAATTTCATGCGACACTGGAATGAATCTTTTGAGAATTCTTCAAGAGCTTCTTCTTATAAACAGTTTTCAACTTTCGGTTCTAAATCCTATTTAGATAATGTTTATGGCACGAAATTTAGAATAACATTAACAAGACTGAGATTGTTAGCGCATAAATTATTGATAGAGACAGGTAGACGGCACAAGCCGAACAAAATTACAAGAAATAATAGGAAATGTGTTATATGTAATATACAAGAGGACGAATTTCACTTTTTATTAAAATGTGTATTATATAAAGAACTTAGAGAGAAGTATATGCACTCACATTACTGGAAAAAAAACAAACATACCAAAATTTACAAAACTGTTATCAAATGAAAACATTTCGACCTTGAAAAAACAATCCACCTTTGTATACAGGGCTTTTGAAATTCGTAGAACAATTTATTACCCATAAAACTTTTCTCCCCTCTGGCATTTTATCCAGATTATTACATGTTTATGTAGTTTCCCATTTAATAACGTGTTTAGTATATAGTAGGTATGTTTAGTGAGTAAAATGTTAACTGACAGAACTGTTTCTGGTCAAGATTATTGTTTATAAATATGTCAAATAGCATAGTTATACATCTGAGTTTATTATGTGCATATGTAAAATCATTTATTTATTTACACCGCCATTGACATTACTATTCAAATGTTATATGATTATATACTATATGTTAACTCATTGATTCGTAACCTTTTAAAAATAAACTATCAATCTATTCATCTTAATGAAGTTTTAAAGTTTTTGAACATGTAGTTTTTGAGAGGTTATAGCCCTTATAGTATTAAGCAAATGGACCTAACCAATAGATTCCATAAAGACCATTTATAAAACAAAATGCATGTGAGAGTCATGATTCTTGGTCCACTTGCTCACCATATCATGGCAAATAAATATATAAAGCTCTTATAGTTTTTAGAATACAATAGGACCATAGAAGTCCTAAATCGCTCATGTGAAATTTACCATTTGACCTTGAATATATGCATGACACACTGAATCATAAATGGTAACAACAGTAATCAGTATGAGAAGCGTAAACAGGTTTTGTGCCACCATTTGTCCAAATCTGAGATTTTCTAATTATAGATTACCAACCCTCCTCACCACCCTCCCCACAATCCCTAAATACAGGTACATGTACACATTATAAACGCCATTGATCAATTGTATGCTGCTAGTACTTGTCAACTGTTTAATAGCCATGCGCACAAGGCATTTAACAAATCTGAACGTCCTTAACAGACGTGAAATGTTAAAATTTGAACTCATGTCTAAATTGTTAATTGCTAGAACTAGATTTGTTACAAAAGCATCGGATGTCTAAAAAGAGTTGAAAATGTTATGTCCTAAAACAGTACATATCCGAATGGCACATGCCTGTGGTTAGGAATAGTAGAATCTCAGTGGGTTTTTTTTTTCTTACATTTAATAGATCTAAGGCCTTGTGGTATAAGATTTGGCTAATTAGTCTAAAACGAAGTACGTAATCCAATTAGTTTCATAATGTGAATACTTTTTATGTTTTACTGATTAGTTTTTATTTTTGTCCATGTTGAGGTTGATTGTATTCTATAATAACCTTATTCATCATGTTATGTTAATCAATCTGATTGAACCTTTAATGTGAAACAAATTATCGTTAAGGGACACATTTTCAAAATTGATGTCATTTGTTTTCGATATCTAGACAATATTTAGAATCGCCTACTCGTAAAAATTATCTTTGTGCCGACAATACTCGTATATTTCAAAGGAAGTATATTGTATCTAAAAGCAAATGTGAATGATGACATCAAATGGGAAAAGCTGGAGGCTCTATGCAATTATACTTAATACAAAGAAATCAACATGTCTAATTAAAATCAGAAATGTTTAATTAGTTGGAAAGGATACAATCTACTTAACCCTATTGGAAGGCGTTCATAATTTGCGTTTGTCATTCAATTTTATTATCTCTACAAAGATGAACTTTTTTTCGGCTGCATTTAAGGATTTAAGAAGAGAATTTACTACAAACTTGTATGTTTTTGCCTCGTTTATTCAACTATCGTTCAGCTATGTAACGGCGGACAGTTAACCAAACTAGTGTTCCTGGATTCTGTACTAGTACTAATCTATTATTTGCAAGTAACTGTCGCCTTCTACATGTAAATCAGAGGATGGGGAGGAAATGACTTCAGACACAATGTATTTAATCAATTTGTCATTGAGACTATACGCCTCAGCCTAGGATCGAACTCACGACCGCGTGATCCACGCTCTCCCTAATGAGCTAAGCGGCAGGGCCAACTTGTGTATTTAATACGCACAAATCATAACGGTCAAAGGTAAAAGCATGGGAAAGATTTAGTAAATATGTCAAAGATGTGCAGTCTGTATGTTTGAGTTTTACCTGACTTTTACCTGTCGTACACGACAATACATCAATAAGCTATCATAAAAGACATTTAACTATATTATAGGATGTTTAACCTGATGATTATAATACTGGCCTCATAATTACTTTAATAACTGATCAGAATCATGTACAAGATAAACGAAAGGAACGGTCTGTTGTGAACCTTTAAAGATTGTCAATCACATTTAAGCAACATTGCATGACATTTAAAAAATTGTACCTGTTATAAGGGATTTATTTAAGGAATAAAAGATCAATTACATATGGTCCTTATTAGAAATGAATGTTTTATCATTTTTATGAAATTAGATCATTATTCCCTACACACTATAATATGAAAGTATTTAAAATGCGGCGGGCTATTTTATTTGATTTCAGTACAGTTTCTAATTTTACATTAGCTGTTGAGAGATATTTAGATATTTCAATCATCTGAACCAAACGACAAGTTTTAAAACAATGTGCAGCTTCCAAAATTATTTATTCCAATCCGTTCCAGTTGGTTGCGCCAACAATATACTGGTAATGGAGGTAATATAAACTGTAACATGTATTAAGCACCACGTGAATATGTCAAGTGTAAGTAATTATTTTTTAAAGTTCGAGCAAATCCATTACTTGACTAAAATCTGATTAACCACCTTTGCAATGACCTTTAAAAGGACATCAAATCCAGGTATGCACACATTTATAAAGGTACAAACGTGGAACTGTCTAATGCATTAACCTCTTTATCCTGGTACAACTATGTCAATCACATATGTGGGTTTATAAAAACCGTTACTGTAGTTTCATATCTTATATATTTTTTTGAGAATCTACATGCACTGCAATCAGATGATGATTTATCCAAAGTATTAGTTAGAATATTGTAATGTTAACTTTTAAATTAATTTTTATGACGTCATCGCAACACATTAAATTGATATAACGTCAATTTCAAAACTACTGCATTAAAATCTTCCATGTTGGTCTACGCTAAACTAAATTAATTACAAACTTTCAACAGTAAATATTGATTCTTATAGTTCAGGCCACAATTTTACGAAAAAATTAAGTAATTACTTAGTTAAGTCTGTTATTTTAAAATCGTGCTTTTGCTTAAGTTATTGTTATTCAATGTTGATTTTTTTCTATAACAATGTACTTATAGATATGTTATACTATGGTTAATAGTATTTATCTGAAGTACTTATTTCAGTCACGCAAATATGATATTTCTATTGAAGCATGATATAACGAACTTGTAAAATTCAGAATTGTTTGATCTATGAAATAGTCATAAACGGTTCTGATATAGATGAAAAAGTCAACATTGAAGAAGCATAAAGGGCAAAACAAACATTTGAAATAACATACAATGTATTTAGCTAAGCAATTACTTAAGTGTTTCGTGAAACTAGGGCCAGGAGCCAATTGTTCGGAACTTTAACAGTTGATTAAGCTAATAGTCGAGTAATATTTCGACACATTAGAAAACGTAGAAAAACAAATGTATGGCTTATGGATTATGAACACTAAAACGTCTTAACAGTAAAATTAAAACATCATACTAGTGTTTCCCTCCAAGACTAGTATTTTGAATCAAAATTTAACAGGCCCAGGGCTATAAAAATATATTTTAAAATTTTGGTTTTAAATGATCCAAATCTGAGAGTTTATCAATTTTAAGTGAAATACGTCGAACTCGCAGAAACAAGTAAATAATTTGATATTTTATCTGACACATTAATCTGATTTTGTACATGTACTGATAATCATCGTTATCACAAACGTTAAAAGCCGTGTAAGCGGAAAACTGTTGAACGCATTTTTGACATTCACAGTGTATTCGACTGTAATACGTGTGTACCTCTATAAGTTTACGAGGGTCTATATACTTTTGCCATCTTCTTGGGAGCTTTTGTATTCCCTCTGCAAACCATGAAGTAGACCTACTGCTGAGGTACCGATTTACGGCGGAAATCAAAACCGCCATGGTCTCATATTAGCTTCCAGCAAGCTTTTTGGAAACAAATGAAAGTCGAAGGGTGCAAGGTCTGGGCTCTACGGAGGGTGGGACAACAATTGACACTTGAAGGAGTTGAAAAGTTCTACTGTAGATGAAGAAGTATGAGACGGGCATTGTCGTACAATAGAAGGCCATTTTTCTGTGGTTGCCTAGGAAGCAACTTTTCCAGTTTTTCTTTAAATGTTTTTATTTTCAAAATTACTAGATAGTATCTAGCAGTCATAGTTTGACCTTTTGACAAGAAATGAGCTGCCAATATTGTTTCTTTTTTCGTGCAAGTATGGCGCAAAATTGTGGGTCGTCATGCTTCTTTGTTTATTCACGGCAGGACCGGAAATGGTAATACGTATTGCGGAAGAGTTCCAATAGGGTGCAAATGATGGCGAATTATTCTGCAAAGCAAATGATCAACTCAGTGTATGTGTAAATTAATCAAGACAGTTGTGCTATGTGAAATTTCGCATCCGATCGGTTATGGTC
This sequence comes from Mercenaria mercenaria, assembly GCF_021730395.1. Taxonomy (NCBI): domain Eukaryota; kingdom Metazoa; phylum Mollusca; class Bivalvia; order Venerida; family Veneridae; genus Mercenaria; species Mercenaria mercenaria. The sequence continues at coordinate 50,719,889 of NC_069371.1, forward strand.
GCTGAATTCCAATCACTTGCCCTAAATCCGTGTGGATTTAAAAACTCGCTGCGGTGTAAAAGAGGCCACCGAGTTTGCTTATTCAAGGGCAGTGGTTCTACCTAGGTGCCGGCTATGTCTAAACAATGGCTGGAGGGGCACATTGGGTCTTCGTCCACCACCAAAAACTGAAAAAGACGCAATATAACCTGAATTGAGTCATTGTGACTGTAAACACCACCAAAATCCAACCTGTGTACGTAAACACTGGTGAATTCACTTTATTTAGAGGTTTTAATAATACTTTATGCTATATAGAATATTTGTGTCATATGCACAATTATTTTTATTGATGATACACTCATAATTATGCTTCATTGCATAAGGTTAGTTTTCATTACCATTTTTGAACGGATGCAGTGAATTAAAAATGTACTGATTCATTACCAGATGGTGTTCGTCCGTTTTGCTTTTTGATTGTATTCGGAAAGACATCACATGACCGTAGCTAACGAATACCGTAAAGGTGGCATGAATATTCAGCAGAAATGGCTCATTTTTAAATAATATGTAGAACAAAATCTAAATGTATTTAAAGTCAAATATATTTTCATTCTAAAATCTTTTAAGCCCTATGCTATTTTGAATAATGATTTTATAATCCGGAGCATCCCAGGCATGTTTTCTGTTAAACGATTGCTCTTCAAATTACATAATTGCAAAAAGAGTTAAAAAGAGTTAAAAAAATCATTACACAGAATAAAAGGCGTTGAATACACATATAAGACATTTAAAAAGAAACACAAAATTACAAAAAGTATGCGTATTCATTTATTCATCGTTGATAAGTTACAATTAATTTATGCTTTTGCTCAGGTAAACTGTCCAACCCAGGAGGCTTTATCACGCAAAGCATTTTGTAACGTTCATTGGCTGTACTGATACTGTAAACTGATTCCTTTCTAATTATACTTTAACGTTTTTATTTGATTAGTTTTATCATCTTAACTTTTGACACTGGAAGTATGAAAGAGATTTCAATCCCTTGACTGACAAATTAAGCAATCGTGATATTAAAACGCTCGGCAAGTATTTATGACTCTGTCTAAGTAACTGCTATTGTTTTTTCCATAGACTTCCATTATAAGAAATGACCCTGTCACATACCCCAAAATTGAGAAATGACCATTAGATTGTGATTCTTCCCGTAAGGCAGCATTTCAGGCACATAAAAATAGCAATTATATACATCTTGTTGTATAGGCTTATCCAATCCATTTTCTCACAATTTTCCTTCAGACAAACCTACACCCTTTGTTGCATTTAGAGGCAAAATGCCCACTGACACCTACTATGCTAAAAATAGAACTGAAAAGTCGAGCATTCAGCCAGATACTTGTAAAATATTCCAAGTTTCACAGAAAGCATTGTATTGCTTGATTTTGACACAAATTGTATGATTGAAACCATACCATTTTCATCCAATCAGCTTACGTCTCATTGAATCATCCAGGTTTCCCTATACATTTTTCAATCAATCAGTTCCAACCTCTGACTATGTTGAAACTGTTATTTATATAAAGCGCCACAGCGTGTCCGATTGTTTTATTCAATGAATTGCGACGAAACACAAACTACTGCCGATATTACGTTATAAGATTTGTAAACTTTGAAATTTGAAAACTGTTGCTTAAAGTTGATGTCAAAATTGAAAAGTGCATGATAATTTGTTGAATCACAGATGTGAATTAAAGTGACTTTATGAATTGAAGCGAGATATTTAAACCAGCTGACTTTGTCCAGTTTTCAGTAATTATTTTTCTATAATTTAGAAAAAGAAACAGGTATAGACATTATGAAATTAGTCAAAGCGATTTCGACTTTACTGGTGATAACGCTGTGTTTAGTTGAGGCGGAGCAACGTGAGTTGCGGTTGCTGGGACTCTTACCTATGTCTGGGAACGGTTCGACCACTGGAAGATCATGCCTTCCAGCTGTACAGATGGCGGTTAACGATATTAATGTACGGGAAGATATACTTGCAGATTATCATCTGACGTATAAATGGACTGATAGCAAAGTAAGTTGAAATGTAACAAGATACTTTTATAAAACAATTTGTACATACTGAGTTAGAATTACTTAAAAATCGGCCGGCAATAAATGAAACACAAATTACAATTAAAGAACTCATTTGCACAGAAAAAAAAAAACAATATTGGCATGGCAATTATGCTATGGCAAATTAAAAATAGGTAAAGCGTTTTGCCACATTAAACAACTGATTTGCCAAGGCCAATTCGATTTTGCTAAACGAAATGCAATCAATTTACTCATATTTACAAATAAATAATAATGACAGGCAATTGATAAATTCTTATTTTAAAACATGTTAGTAGATCCAACAAAGACAGTTTCCGTGTTTTAAAGTCGTATAAATATCAGATAAATGTGTCAAATACCGACGTAGCAAATAAAAACGACATTCTTTACGTTCCTTTAATATTTCAAAACTGAGTTCCTTTGATAATGCTTTCCTTTAGTTTTGCATTCCTTTAATAATACGTTCGTTTTTGAAGCTTCTCATTGTTATTGTATTAGAATAAGAACATGTGATTACAGTAAGTAAACCAACGTGTCACCCTGTCTGGCTATAGACACTGACATAATTTTCGCATGAATTAAAAGTACCTCAATTGTATCAATAAATAATGTTTAATGACTTTTAATTAAGTGAAAACAAAACAAATTCTCAAGATTGTTTGGTAAACATGTGGTTAGTGAAGCATACTACTAGCTTTGTAAGGTATTTTGGATTTTTTATTCAAACTGTTTTTACGTTAAAAGTCAGAAAAGTAGTTTTTTTCCATTTGTGTGTACATTTAGCTTCTAATGAAAAGTCAACAGTAAACCCCAATGATTTACTATTATGAAATGCAATATACGGCTCCTTCTGATACATATTGGACATGTTAAATTAATGCAGAGACCGGTAGATGTATGCTTTTAGAAATAGACAATATAGATGTATACTTTTGAAAAAAGACAAACATATCGAAGAGGATAGCCACAAAATATGCCTAATGAAAGACCAAAATCGTTGGCTAAATTACAGTCCGTAATAAAAAAAAATGTATCATAAAATTGTTCATATACTTTCCATCACGTAATTTTATTCTAGCACTTCCACTACGTCATATTATGTTTTCATTTTAGTGTAACTTCGGAACTCCAGTAAATCGAATGTTTGAAGCATTTTGTAATGATCCACCTTATGTCATCTTGCTAGGAGATGGATGTTCGGTCGGATCAGAGGCTACTGCTCAAGTTTCACATCTCTGGAACCTAACACAGGTTTGTTAAATGATTTGTTTTTCTAAAACCTTTAACTAAACACGAGAAACGACATAATTACAATAGAACGATCTGAATAGTGTATTTAATTTTTGACAGCTCAGTAGAAGAATAAATGTCAGGAAAATGCCCAAGATTAACAGATTTAAAAAAAAATAACTTAGATTATCTTATAGAATGTAAAGCTAATTTATTTTACACGATGTAATATATACACAATATGGCATAGCTTTTCTGCCTGTCTCAAGCTTTACAAGAACTGTCTGGAATTATGCACACAATTCGTGCAATGTTTTCAAGCCCAATTATATGTATCGTATCCGACGACTGTTAACTCTGATAAATAACTTTTAAATCGGTGTAAAAGTTTACATTTTCTCCTAAAGTTCTTGTCAGTTTCATAATTCTTTCGTATTATCCAATTTCCCTATAACTGCATTTTCTAATTGCAGTTTTCCTATAGTTCGCCGTCGCCAATCCTGTCGGACAGAAACCGGTTTCCTTACTTTTTTCGAATAGGAACACCAGACCAGAAGATGAATCTTGCAAGAATAGCGTTGATGAGAGAATTTGACTGGAAGAAAGTGGCAACAATACACCAAGCGTTAGAATTCTTCTCCGTGGTATGACTTTCTCGTAATAATTTTATGAATGTAAATGTATTGCGCCGTCTGGAACTTCATTAATATTTATATCGTATCAAATTCAGTACTTATTATTCATTCTAATATACCTAGCAATGCTTAAATCAACACAACGATATTATGTTGACGTCACGTCGACGTGATATTTAGCGCCATGTATGCATCTAGAAATAGCGCTTTCAAATTTGATCAAGTATATTTTGAATTTTTAATTAATAGCATGTTTGAAACGAAATGTCACATAGCACAACTGCCTTCATTAATTTACACATGCACTGAGTTGGTAATTCGCTTTTCAGAATAATTCGCCATCATTTGTGCCCTAATGGAACTCTTCCGTAAGACGTATTACCATTTCTGGTCCTGGCGTATATAAACAAAGAAGCATGACAACCCACCATTTGGCGCTAAACTTGCACGAAAAAAAAGACAACAATTCCATACTATTTGGTTCAAATTTTACAATAAAAGACATATTAGAATCGATATCGAACTAGTTTTTAGCAAAACCGAGTGTTTAAACACTATTTATACACGATGGCTGGTTATACGTCGGGCGTAATAATTTCACGAGGGAGCAATTATTACGCCCGACGTATAACCATCCATCGTGTATAAATAGTGTTAAAACACGGTTTTGCTATAAATTATTTCTTAATTAAGATAAATTGTATTTAGATGGAAACAAGGAAAGAGATCCAGTAGAAATAGAGACAGTCCATGTTTGCAGTTTACCTACTAAAAGCGTAGTCATAACCAACTACGCAGTTATATTTATTATATATCGTAGACTTCTATTGTCTGATACGGATTATAATGTACTATTTTGTTAATATTTTATTGTATATATACACACATGTGTTCATCACATTTATGCAAAAGTTGAATGTTAAGGGTAGATTTCCTGGAAGCATGGAGTAAAACAAACACTGCCGTCGGAGCAACACATCGCCAAGTACCCCCGCCGCGAATAGACTGCTGTGATATGCGTTGCTTCAAATATCCATCAACAAGTATATTTTGATTCAATGAATGATGAAAAAATAAGAATTTGCTAAAGAAAGGTGCGTGAAGGAGAAAGGAGAAAAACAAGTATGAATATTCAGTTCAAACAAATTCATACTAATGTTCTGGGAAGAAAGTTAATATAAAAACTTTATCAAGGTCCCTCAAATATATGAATTTCCGTTTTTTAAATTAAAACCTTTCCACTGGCTTAATGCATTCTTTCAGTATTTTAATGTTGCTTACGTTCAATTTATCTATTCACTTTTAGGTCATTGATGACTTTGTTCAGCACATACAGAATACAGACATTACAATTCTGTCCCAAGAAATATTAATCAACGACCCTAAAAACAGAATTCATAACTTAAAGGTAAGAAACAAAATGGGTTTTTCATTCTATTTCCATTATATTTTGTCTCATAAGAACTTTATTTGGCTCGCATAACAATCATGCATTTGTTTCGACTATAAAGAAACTGAAGAATTTTCATAATGGGAGTCTATAGGAAAATCACAATTTCGATAACATTTTCGCGAATAGAAAGTTTGCTACAATGTAGATTTTTAGGAAACTACGAAAGTCGTCAATAAACATGTGACCTTTAATATAATGAAATAAAATGTGTATGTCCGTGTGCTTGTTTTTTAGATTTTTGCCCATGATTAAAAAGATCCACACTTTTCAGACTGATTTTAATACATCATTTGGAATTATTCAACGTGTCAAATGTTTTTATATCATATTTCAACCTTAGAAAGATAGTTATGTGCTGTTGTAATAAATTAACTCACGAGTTGCCATTTATTTATAAAATGGTTTTCATTTCCGTACGCCAAATCCAGGCTTTATTTTACGTTATCCGGCATAATTACGTTACGCCATTACTACTGGTTTATCAAACGTGCAGAACAATATTAAATGATATATGTTGGATTTATTTCATTTTTTTCATCGGGTACTTGAAATATAACGGTAAATTGTATTTGATAATTCTACTCAAAGAGCTATAAAAATAAATAGATCGGCAACTTGAAAGGCATATAGAGCAAATCTCGCCAATATCACGTGGCAACTGAATGAGATCTTGTTTTACCGGTATATGAAACAGACAGCAGAAGGATAAAAATTTGTGTCATGAAAAGCTTTCTATCAGATCGTTTGTTTATAATGATAATGGTGTTTTTTAAATGTTATTTGGATTTTCTACACGGGGAAGGAATGAATTTATGATTGGAAGTCTGAGAAATCAACAGTTGTCGTTTGAACATTGGACCCGATTGGACCCGATTCCGTTTATTACGTGCCAGCCTTATCGCCAGTCTAATACTTTAATAAGCGTCTGTTGATTTGATCACGAGTGATCAAGTCAGCAAACGCTTCAGTAAGATAACGCGGTGACACGAGCTTACGCGAGATTACCTCATGTTGCCATTCTGTGTATTTTATACTTTTTTGTTCTTGTGATATTATAAAATATAAGTTCTTTTAAATTAACTGGACGTGGATGAATTTGAATTAAAAATAATCAGAAATGCTTATCTAAAAATCGCAGATCAAATGAATCTTATAGACTATAAATTTCAAAATGAATAATATTTAACTTTTTTCAACATAAATGTTGTGACGTCATGATGTTCCGGTCGTAGAGTTACTTTAAATTTCTTCATGTTCTTAATTTGACAGTCAGTATTGATTTAGGTGTTATATTTTTCTAATTTTTAAGCTCACAATCTAAAAATATCTCCCTTAAAATATTATCTAGATGCGTGATGCTAGAATAATAATGACCAGTCTTTATGAAGAGAGAGCGAAGGAAATTTTGTGTGCGGTAAGTTTATAAAATTTTGCATTTAACGTGGACAAATAAATATTGAAAGCTTTGTGAAAGTCTGCTGAATTATTAAGATGCAGCATGCAGTACCAGAAGTTCCTCTTTTTGATAAAAAGTGTGGTTTCTGATTTATTTTTGTTTATTGGAATGTCTGTATCCTAACTGTTTTTTAAACGTTTGTTTCTTAAATTAAAGTGCGGTATTTTACCTCCTTCTTCAGAACTGGATGTATCTCTAGAGAATCAACCAAACAACTTTAATTATTTGCGTTTGCCTATTGTTATATTTTAAGGATCAAATACAGAAACATATATCAGAACAAAATGTTGATTTGAACAAAATGTTGATAATGAAGATAATAAATATACACCTATATTTTAACGATAGATAACATAAAGGGCAGGAGGATGTACGATGCATGAAAATTAAAGCACGAGTGCGCAGCACGAGTGATTTAATAATTCTCATTCGATCGACCTATTGTATTTTATCCGATGGTAAAATATAGGAAGACATTTATTATTTCGATTCTAACCATGTAGAGATAGCACCTAATTTTTTCAAATCATAGGTATGAAATTAAAGAGCTTTGAAATGAAGGCAAATGTCCATATATTTCTCACAAATAGATATATTGACAATATTTTTAAACCAGAAGCGTAGAGTTATGAGCATTTAATATTTCATATACAAATGTAAAAGAAAATTTTGTGATCAAGGAAAAGGAAAATGTAACTCTTCTTGAACATGGAGAGCAGAAACATCAAAGGGACATAATATATTGAATATTTTCTATTTGGGTGCATTTGATTTAACATTCAGCTGTGATCAGGATTGCTAAATAATGATACATGATACTGTTCGCTAAAAATGTAGAACATCTGGAGCAGTCTGATACCAGCAAAAACATGTTGTAGCAGAATGCAAATATTTAAGTTCTGATCGGGTCTCGAACTCAGGACCTCTCACACCTAAGGCAGACACTCTATCACTTCCCTGTAACAGCAGTACCTATAGCTAGCCAGTTTAAGTGCACCCTTATTCTCTTCCCGACTACATTACGTGAACTGGAACAATTTTGTGACAATAACATGTTCGGTGTACTCAGGATTATCGGCGTATTCGCTTTATTACCTAACACGGCAATTTTCGTGTAAAGAAAAAATATAATATAATTTTGCCAACATTTTAATCGGTCAAAACTGCCCAAATTTCTCTGACGTATTTCTTAGAGTATGAACTTACTAACTGGTAGTATCACTGAATCTTTTATATTTGACCTTTTAGCAGCAGGCGAACGGAAAAGACAATGAGCTTTGTCCAAATTTAAGCAATCATTTTACCAGTTTCGAGAGGATTTCAGTTGATAGGAAATTACAGTTACAAACTAAATACCTTTCTGCAACACACAAAGTCATAAGGATTCACTGTAAATTAGTATTATAACTCAGATCGACGGTCATTCATTCATTCCGATGATTCATAGACAAGAGTCCGTTGTTTACATTTTTAATCGTAACCGGTGCATTTGTAAAAACCACTATTTTTTGAAAAATCGATGTATGTGAAGAGCTCTGGTACGGTATCTAAACCATGCAAATATTTCGCACTTACTGTTGAATTTCATATCAACATTTGGTCTATATGCTGCTACAATGTACATCCTGGTTGGAAAGCATTGCACAACGGGATTTTTGAGGTATATTTATAAACTAGTAATTTAACAGGTTGCAATGGTTTGTGAAATACACTAAGCAGATCCAAAGAATACAGAGGATCTGTTATTTGACCAAGTGATATGATCTTAACTTGAGTATATTTCATAAAGTGATTGCTGAATCGTATTTTAGCCAAGGCTCTTGTTAGGAAATTCACAGAGTTCAAAACTTATTTGACTCCCCGTTTGAGTCAAAGACGACGTTTTATCCTTTGTTCTATATTTTATTATACCATGTTTATATGTTTAGCACTTGTATATTTTGTATATAAAGGGCATATAATAAGTTAAAGGTAGAATCCCTGTCTTACAATCATAAGAGATGAAATGTAAAAGCTTAGTATATCGAAAAATGATATAGTGGTTATTTTCTTATAAGTTTATAATGGAAATTTAATCGATAGAACCATGTATAATAAGTGGTATTAAAAAAAGGCATTCAAGGTCGGTCTCTATGGTCCAAAGATAGTCTGGGTTTTTGCCGGATGGTATTCCACTAATTTCTGGCGCGAGAATCTGGACGAAGTGGATTGTACCAAAGAGGAGATGGAAGAAGCAGGAGAGGGTGCATTCTTTACTGGACCAGTATTCAAAAACCCGATAGAAGAGAGAGGAGTAGCAGATCTTACAGGTAGGTTGATCTAGAAGGTGCATTTCAACCGGACTAGTTTTCAAAATCCAGACAGGGGAAAAACAAATCTGATATGTAGGTTTCTACAGGGTAGGGTACGTACCCTACAGGATCACTACAAAAGCAAAAACCCTGAACAATAGAGGGGAATAGTAAATCTGACTGGTAGGTTTTCCAGGGGCTGCATTCACTAGCCAAATCACTGCAAAAGAATAGAGGGGAATAGCAAATCTGACAGGTAGTTTATCCAGAGTTTATTCTGCACTGGACCAGTATTCAAAAGCCCAGTACAAGAGAGAAGACTAGCAATATGACAGGTATGTTCATCCAGAAGATTTATTCCTGACCTGATCGGATCCCAATAGAAGAAAGGTGATTATCAAATATAACAGGTTGACCAATGTTTATCAAAGTTGGCGAATAACTTTTAATTATTTTGACTGAAAGGTTTCGCTAAATGTCCATTACTTGTTGGACCAGCGTTGGAAAGTATAAATGTATATAAAATGTGTAAAAATGAATGTAGCAATAAAACTTAATAATATAAATAAATAGGTGTGTTGCATGCGTGTAACTCACTCGACCGGTGTATAATTCATTGTAATAGAGATAAACATACTTTATAGGTTGTGTTTGCAAACAGCATTAATGTTTAACAAACCTAGTTGAAGAAAGGGAATAGGTATGGGAGGTGACATTAGCTTAAAATTTGTATTAAATCTGTCTAATTTTTCAACGCTGTGAATTAGCAATAATAAATGACTATTTAACAATTTCTATATTTAACCTATTACTACATGCTAAAGACTACGAATAGTATTGACACTTGTCGGTTTATTTCAGCTAAGGAATTTGAAGAGCGGTATTATAGCCACCCCACATACAATGCGCTATACAAAGACACTGACATTGTTGCCCATCAGTGCTATGACCATATTTGGATAGCGGCCCTCGCTTTAAACTGTTCCGATGCGAGACTTAAACAAATAGGTAGACAAAGTAGAATATTCTTTCTTTTAATTTACACATGGTTGTGTAAGTGGATGCATGTACCAAGTGTATAATTATATAAAACAAAAATGTACGTATATACGTGTCACTTAAATAACAATCAAGTTTGACCAAACAGATAGGTAGACTGGTTGATTGTGCTAACGACACTTAAAAGTCAGACCTATACATTGTTTACATATTACAATATATCTACTAATCGATCCATAACATCGGTAAATCTGCGGCTTTCTTTTGCAAGATCCGGATATTAGATTCTAAAGATCTCCAGAGGTGGTAGCACGATATCTTTGAATATTTAATATCGATTTTATGTCCAATATTTGTTTTCCCTGTGTAAAATTGTGGCCCATGGTTCTTTATTTTACAAATGTCTTACAAAGAAACATTGCTTTTACACTAGGGTAACTGTAACGTTAATAACAGTCTATAAACAAATAAAACTACAATTCTTAAAATTAATTTTCCGTATGTTTAAAATGGATGCAATTTGCAGTGGAAATGCATATCAGAACTTGTTTTGATGATCAATTCAAAATTATTCAAGACATTTTCAAAATTGGAAAACCTATTACCACCATCGGAGTTCTTTAGAATGATTCATAATGCGACTAATTTTGTCTAACAGTTCAAGAAAAATCAAGAAAAATCTTAGTACGGAAAAGTTGATCTAACAAAACAGTGGTTCTATTACTTACTCGAAAATAATTATTGTATCTGATGGGTGTATGTATTTGCTCGTAAATATCTAAGGCATGTTAGAATATGAACATATTTTCAATTTTCAGAATATCCAAAAACGCTTGATATGTTTACATACCAGGATTCCGATATCAACGATATTATTTTCGACTGTATGTCAAAGACAAACATAACAGGCGTGTCAGGAAGAATTGTTCTCTCCACAGAAGTTGATCCTGATAGAATTTTGAAAATAGAGCGTATACAAGGTGAGCCATTTTTGCATTGGTGTATCGCACGTGATTTCCCTAGGTAAGATATAAAATAACAATTTCTGATAGAATTCAGCAGACAGTTTATATTAAATAGTAAAACATTATATTTTCTTAATGATTGTAGTTTATTCGGATTATATATCAGTGATCCTCTTAGTTAACAGTTGGCTTGTTTGCATACATGCTTTTGTTAGACATTGTGTTTTACACTGGCTGTGTATAAGTTATTACACACCAGATATTTTAATCTTATATGTAAAAGAAACATAATTTCTTTTTGATTTACTTCTAAAATGGCTTTAAAAAGCAAATACAAATTACATCCACTCAACGTCATTAAGTCATAATGTTTGTATGAGATTGTTTTATATATTGTAATATGAAATGCTTTATTTTTTCTACATCTTGTGGTAAAAAATACGAACATTTAAATCTGTATTAAAGTTTATTTTGTATTTAATAAAAATATTGTTGAAAAATTGTACGTACAGTTAATCAGAACATTACCCTACACATTTTCTTAATTACGTGTTATGCAAGTAGCCAAGTAATGTTAACGACAATGTTTTAGGTGGGAAGCGGCATTTTGTTGGAATGTATAGACAAGACATGGATCCATCATATTTCGACTGGATAGAGGGTGCTATTTTGTGGAAAGGTATGTTTATGGTTTGTTTCATTCTTATATTCCACTTTCTGACTAGCAATACTGTGTTTGATACTTAGAGATTTACATGACTTATATTTTATTTTCATAAGAGGTAAATATGACACCTCATAAAGAGTTTGATTTCACATACAGTTCGTGTAAATAGGTCTTGGTAAATACTGCAAATTTTCACATTGCTTGCATTTCGTTAACGCAAACGTCAATAATATGACGTTTTAAAGCAGTTTGATTTCACATACAATTGGTCTTGGTAACTATTGCAACTTTTCCACATGATTTTCATCAGACAGCTTGCATTTTGTTAACAGAAATGTCATACAGCATAAATTCATCCGTAAACCAAAGGAGTCTTAGAAATAAAACAATAAATAATTAAAGATAATGAAATTACATTTTTAAAGGACGAGTTCTCAAAGAAAAGACCGATTTGAATTGAAAGTGTAAATATCATAAGAAATAATGACACATTCTGTAGCATCATCATATATTCCAAATCCATTAAATGAATCGAATTGGTTGAAATCATCAAATATATTTATGTATTCCTAGATGGCATTATACCAAGAGACTCTACACTCATCTTAGAAAAAGAAAAAGATATACCACCGTACCTATTAGCAGTGATGTCATCATTTTCTGGGCTCGGCATTTTCTTAAGTGTGGTCTTTTTTGTTTTTAACGTAGTTTATAGAGATAACAGGTAAGCTGAATAAGGTTTACTTTAAACGGTCTTATCTCCACATTTATGTCAAGTTTTTGAAATTTAAATTGTTGAAAATGGTAAATAAATGAAGAAACAAAATGGTGCAGTAAGTTTTAGACAGCACACAATGTGTATTTATAATCGTCATAATGTCTGTAAAATCAAAACACCTGAAAAAAGCTATACAAAGATGGTATTAAGCTGCTTTAGATTAATTTCTTTTATCCAAGTAATAATTCTGTTCAATGATTTGTTAACGCCCGTTTTGAAAAATGAGACATAAGGCGAGTATGTCTTTCGTCTGTTCGTTCGAACTTCTGTTTGCCTGTCGATCATCTTTTTTCCGGGGCTTAATTTAACAAAAATGTTTTAAGGTATTGTCTTCGGACTTGGCAGGCTACCGCATTAATTCCCCATCTGTTCCATTCCCCAAAGCATAACCTCGCTTCACCCTCCAACACTCACGCCAAACATGTAATATTCTTTAAATAATACTTCCTCCTCCTTTTAGCTAAAACTTTGGACGTATATTGCACGCATTGCAAAGCTATTGTTTAAAATAATATACGTCCAAAATTATTTCACAAATTATGATTTACTTACTTTCAGCATGGTTTGATATTTTTTCCAAAAAGCTTTGTTACGGAATAGGCTAATCAAACATTAGGTAATTTAATTGTTGTTCTTTCGTCATGAAACAGGTTCGTGAAGATGTCTTCACCAAATATCAACAATGTTCTGTTACTCGGCTGTGTCTTGTGTTATTGTACAGTCTTTTTTAAAACATCAGAGTCGTATAAAGCTGCGATATGTAAGGTCAGTCCACATTAATGATAAGCTTCCTTTTGATAACCGTGTAATACAAATGTTGACTACTCAAAGTGTTTGTTTGGTTTATACTAATTTATTTTAGCTCAGTTGTGATGAAAGCTTCAAGCTTATTTGAACCACTCTCGAGTCCGCTTCTGGAAAAAACCAGTACTCGTGTCATATGAGAAGGCGTGGTCGTGACCCCAGTGGGGTTCGAACCCACTACCCTCGGTTTGAGCGGCCGAAACCTTAACCACTAGACCACCGCTCCCCTGAAAGTGTATCGTTCAAAATAATGATACGCAAAATGTAAGAAAATGTTTTGATGGCTTTTTTGATTGGTTCAGTATATAGGATGATAAGATTCGCTATACAGATGATATATGGTATGTGCATGTATGTATTTCATTTGAATAACCCTTCAACATATGCATGCATATTTTTCTTCTTTTCTTTTGTTGCGTATGAAGGCCTAGATCTTGGTAGTGGGCTAAGGGAATTGCGACTTCTTTGTAGCAGCAGGGGTCGGACACTTTCACAGTATGGTTCCAGTATACAACGTCATATATTAATTTGGAAGGCAATCAGCCATGAAGTTGCATTAGCATTGCAATTTTGACAGAAGAGACATTTTCAAACTTTTTATATGTGAAACACTCTCATCTTAAAAAGTTGATTAGTTTGGCATAATACTTTTATCAAAATATATTTTATCTATAAAACAACTTCAGGAAGATAATAAGGATATTAGGAAGTGAACGATAATTTTTCGTTAGTAAAACGTATTTTATAATTTTGGGAGTTTTATCATTTTGTTTTGATTTCAGAAGTTTAAAAATTGTTACTTCATATTTAGTAAGTTACAAACAACTTTAGATATATACTGCAAATTTTACAATGAGCATTTTAATTCTCTTCTGTTAATTCTTGTTTTTTACTATGTTCAGCGTATTTAAAACGTAGCAACATTTGTTTGCATGTGATCATTTGTATGATCAATTTAAATACCGTTTGACATTTTTATGCAATTACGCAACATTTTCCAGTATTGAAGCACCAAAGTCATAACCTATCTTGCTACATATATAAATGTAATTATTATAATAATTAAATATTATTATTATTATTGTTATTGTTGTTGTTCTTGTTGTTGTTGTTCGCTGGACGAATATCACCATTTTATTATATTCAACATCGAGTAAGAAAGTTGGGTATAGGTTACACACATTTTAACCTTAATAATATGGAAGAAACCTTTCATATCTCCAGTGTCTGTTGGAAACGTCGAGTTTTACTTATAAACTTACGATAAACAAGTACTGAACATTCACGTATAAGCTGCAGATAAGCTTTGACTTGTATATTGGATTGTGGGGTGGGGCGGGGGTGCAGTTATAGCTTTTAACTTGGTTTTTAACGTCAAAACGACACAATAACAGCTCCATCAGAGAGTTGTCTGCACTTGATGGAGGGAGTGTCTTCCCGGCATTCCGGCATTATTTACGACTGATGCGGGCAGCTTGGTGGCTAAAGACCTTCCATAAGCCAGATGGATCACATCCGCACATGACAGAATTCTACATCCCAAGCGCATTGTCGAACCCACATCAGTGAAGGCCAAATGATTTGAAATCAGTGACTTTAACCACTCGGCCATTCAGGCTTGGTTATAACTCCCAAAACAAATTTACGTATGGACTAAACACTACGCTTGGCCCCAAAGTATTGTCAATAGACACTTTAAATTGATAACGAAATATGAATAACAGATATTATTTTATTTTTCTATAATATGAGATTAATTTTTTCAAAAATGCTAGATATATATGAACTTCATAATTATTTTTCACTCCATCGTATTACAACGACAGTTTGAGAAATATTATTTAGGGATTGCTGTAACATAAATATTTTCAGCAAAAAACTTAATTGTAGCACATTCGAGTGTAACATGATTATTTAAATTTACTTTCAGGTCCGCATATTTTGTTTCAGTCTTGGATTCACTATAACATTCGGCGCCTTGTTTTCCAAGACATGGAGAGTATACAGAATTTTTACCAACCAGAATCTTCGTAATAGGGTAATAACACTATTCGTTGATGGTCTTATAATTGTCTAACAGTAGAATGTTTCAATTTTTGCTCTGGTTTCACTTCAAACGGTAATCGCAGTTCATATGGCGACTCTCCACTTGCAATATTGGAAAAAAGATACCGATGTACCCTTTTGACATCAGAGGGCCACCAATAATTACCACCTTTTAATCAATTACTGTTAAATTTAACATTAGATTTATTTTCTCTATTATCAAAGACATTAAAAGCAAGTCTCTTAAGTTCTAGGGAAATTAAGTTCTGATTGATCTTTAAAGTTTTCTTTCAGTGTCGTCATTTCAAATTTGTTATGAATGAGGCTTATCCAATGATATGTTTATTCATATGTCACGTGACATGTTTAGGCCAATGAAACGACATGTTGCTAAATGAGTAGAAATTATTCCAAAGTGAAAAGTCGTATAAAATTTCAGTCTGTCAAAGATTATCAGCTCTTGATTGTAATTGGATGTTTGGTAACTGTACAAATGGTTGTTGTCATTCTATGGGAAACAATTAGTCCTCACCAGCTAAATACAAAATTTCTAGCGAACGAGGTAAGCATGCTCTTTTAACACAGCATTTGATTTTATGTCAATAATTAATCGTACTGTTTAAAAACATTATTATTGAACATGATATTCTATCAGTAAACTATTAAAATGTCAACAAAATTAAATTGCATTTACGTCAATATCTTCATTTTACGACCTCGGAATATTTTCTAAATGTCATAAAGATACGCGTGATACATTTGGAAATTATAAGTAAACAGGAGTTTAGATACCGACTAATAAATGTCCAGATAGCAGAAACGAAATAATTCCCCTTCCTTACTGTATGGTAACTACAACGGTAGCTGTGTGGATCTGTCCAATATGTTCGCTCAAAAGAAACACAAAAAAACAAAGGATAATCATGTACGTTCTTGAAGATATTCCCTACGTCTTTTTCATTTTTTTACCAAACTCTTTTCAGTAATCCATTTTAATGTCTAAAGAAGTAATCGCCACCCTGGCATTGCGATCTTCAGGAATGTATTTAATAAATATATCTTCTAAACTCATAGAAATTATTAAATTTCGTGTCAGATGTTCTAAAATTCCGCTTTCATTGTTAGCCGAACTATTTCGGCTTCACAGGTGTGACTATATTTGATGATAACTCTAGTTTGTATATGCATAAACTGTGTTATGTACAAATCACCTAAATATTTAAAAGAGAAACTTGAATGTTACGGTTTGGATATCATGTGTACACCGGTTTGGAAAACTTGGTCTCTTTGGATGTTTGCGGTTTGGATTTTTTTTATCACTGCGAATTTTAAGCTAATCATGTTTATTTCTAAGTAACATTTTCATATTTTGCATTGCAAACATAATCGGTTAGTGGCACATGTTCAAATATATCGTCCGACAAGCGAAGCATGGTCATCAATCACTTGTTGTTAGGTTTATATGAAAGTATATGCTTATAAAATAGGGATGTATATTCATTTGTTGATCAATATGAAATGCTTATGTTAGATATGTATCGAATCAAACCGATGCTAATACTGCCAATTTGGAAGACAGTCTTTTCAAGATGGTTTGAAATTGATACCAGATTACCTTAAAAAGAATATTAAATTTGACAGCGTTGTTGTGCTAAAGTTCTATGAGGGCTAGATTTAGGTTTGTACACATTGGCATTCACCTCAGACGTAATATTTGAGTAAGCACTTGCCTAAGAAACACCCTCGTTGAACAATATCTGTAGAGTCTGCCAGAAATTCGTTTAGCGATAGGTTGAATATTTAGTGGTTGCAATACAGTGCTAACAGACGACTAGTGTACCTTGTCACATTTCTATGTGTACCATAAGGCTTATATTCCCCAGTGGTGAATTTGCTAATGACAGTTTCAGGGTGGTACTAAACTGTTTGTTTGCATTGTTTCCTCTAGGTTATTTATAGGTTAACTTTTGGATATGCATTTTTGTGTGAACACATCCATGCATATAGTGTTGTAAGGTTTTCGGTTGGAAGGGACTGCGTACTTAGAACGTGGGTTTTCCCTATATTTTCTCTTGTTATAATTTTCATTTTTTAAGTGTAGCAGTGACATTTTCCCATCTAAAACATCAGTGAGAGAGGAACGACCAAGAAAAACAATGTTAAACACCATTCATCATAGTTGGAAATTCAAACGCACAAGCCTATTACTTTACCGTATGATAGGGTGCAAGAATACATAATATTGTTAAGTTTGCATGGCGGCTAGTTTACCAAATGATAGTGCCCCATTTAAAGCCCTTTCCTGTCTCCCGATCCTGCATTTCAAAGGCAAGTAGGTACAATGTAGAACTTGCTTAAGACATAATTATTCACTTTCTTGTTTATTTATATGCTGATATCTGTTTTAAATCTGAAAATCATTTTACATCTGTCTCGTTGAAAATGGGCAACTATAATTGTTATTGATTTTTACTGTTTATTATTGGCACTGGCATACGAGTGGTATCAGAGTTGGGAAGCCAACTCTAAATATATCCATGTTTTACCAGAAATATTCTGAACTAAGAACTGTTTGTAAAATACATATGCCTTCCATGATGGCCTGTGCCATTCTTAGTCCTGAGATAAAAAGTATGTAAGAAGAAAAAAAGAAGTCCACAAAAAATCATAACCAGGTAGAGATAAGTAAAATTACACCTAAAATGTGATAGTAATATCCATGTTGTACCACAGAAAAGTGGTATTGGTTTTTGCCCTACGGCCAATAATAAAAAAGTACAAAAAAATCTTCGTATACTGCTTAACTCTCCTTCCGGGTATTATTAGCAGATGCGCAGTCAGTGCAAGAGAAAGATTTTTACAATAATTTTTAGCGTAGGCAGGAGAACAATTCCAGATGGAAGGTTAATCCATAAGACCAGAGTACTTGGAAAAAGGAAAATTTGTAGTAATTGGAAACAGTATGGATTTGTCTATAGGACAGGGGAACAGTCCATTATCCTTGAAAAGTAGCATACGTTTTTTTTTTAGCTATTTTTTAGCTCTGCTGGCCCTCTTAATACATGTGAAATTTCTTTTGTTTTAATTTGAAATTTAAGGGAAGAAAAGTAAAACAAAGAAAGTGAAAAAAAAAATTAAAATCAAAAAATATATATATTATTCAAAAATAAAAAATATTAAATAAAAAAATAGAAAAAAAAATAGAAATTTAACAATAAAAAACATTAAATTAAAAAATAAATAATTTATGATTTGAAAACGCTAGGTAAAGGGCTACTACATAATGCTACGTGCCAAATATCTAAGCCCAGGACATTACGGTTTCAGACAAGAAGATTTTTAAAGTTTTTCGTATAGGAATTAATTCTTACTCAGTAGAACAGTACACTGTTAAGCAGTTTATGCATTATTACAGTTTTCTAGTTTGTTTCTATCTTTAGCTCTAGCGGCCCCTAAAAGAGCCAAGTGCCCCCATTTGAACCAGTTTGGGAGAGAACCATATAATTATGCTTCAGACAAAGTTTAATGCAGATCCAGTAAGCGATTCATAAGAAGAAAACTTTTAAAAGTATTTCTAGTTTTAGCTCTAGCGGTCCCTAAAAGGAGCCAAGTTCCTCCATTTGAACAAACTTGGGAGACGACCATATAATGATGCTACAGACCAAGTTAAGCGGTTCATGATAAGAAGTTGTTTAAATGTATTTCTATTTTTAGCTCTAGCGGCCCCTAAAAGGGACCAAGTGTCCCCATTTGAACAAATTTGGGTGAGCACCTTATAATGATGCTACAGGCCAAGTTTGATGAAGATTTATCTAGCGATTCATGGAAAGAACTTGTTTAAATGTTGTTGTTTTCTATTTTCATATCTAGCGTCCCCTAAAAGGGACCAAATGCCATCTTTTGAACAAACTTACTAGAGGACCTCGCCAGGATGCTACAGACCAAATTTGGTGAAATTCTGATCAGTAGTTTCAGAGAAGAAGATATTTAAGTGAAAATGTGGACGACGGACGATTGACGACGGACGCCGGACCATCCACCTATACTAAAATCTTTTAGAAATGTTCCCGGAAAAAAATCCTTTGTTATACGTAACATGTTCTTGTGCATCAATAACAAAAATAATTAGTTACACTGTTAATTCTCGAAATTGTTTATACACAGGTTTTCCTTTCAGCTTAGATATTTAGTTTTATGTCGTTCAGGTTACTTCTTTCCCTAGATTTTATTCTCGGCGATACATGATCTTTTGTGTCGATTCGCCTTAAAATCCAACTCAATTTTATGCTAGCCATATTCAAGGTCACTCTGGTATCCCTGAAATTAGTGAAACTATAATTGTATCTGGTTTTATCAACCTTAATACCGATCATGTAAATTTATTTAACATCCAAACCCTTATATATACAGAATTCAAACTGTCTTTGATTACTCGTATCCAAAGCGTTACACACTTGATAATATTGCTGTTGACTTCAGATTGTATTTTGTCGCAAAAAAAACAAGATTTTCAGTTGAGAGACAAATAACTACATATGCAAAAGAGCTTTGTCTTTCTTCTTAACCGTTTTTCGGATGATACAACTGCAAGAAGTTTGATAACATCATTTATAAGTTTTGTTTTCGCTTCCTGAATGCAAAAATCTGCACGTTTTTTATCTTTTTATAATTTAGACTGGAATGCTTTAATCATTTGATATGTAAGAGTTTGAACCTTAGAACGATGAGTGAAAACGGTACAATTTTTTATTAAAAAATATGTGTTAAATGGTAGAATTCAGCAAAAATAACGTGATAGTTTTGTGTACTTATTCGGGATTAGGCTATATTGGTCAGCTCCAAGTAGACGGCTACCTGTGTAGTTACCATACAGTGTTCCTAGATATGGCAGGAAAATTATCTTGTTTTAATTTTCCTTATCAATTTTATGATATTGTTCCTATTTATAAAACTCGCTTACTTATGAAACTAAGACCAGATTTTGTATTAGATTTTGTTTCAGACACATACGTAGTTGGTTATTTATTTTTCAAGTTTAGAAATGAACAAAAAAAATCGAATCTAGTAATAAATCTTAATTCCTATGTTGATTGTTATGTATTCAATCGTTAAATTAACTTCATCTGTATTCTCACAGTATTTCGGATCTAATCAAAACTTTTGCGTGGTTTGTTGTAGGATATACCACAGTTGAAATGCACAGTAATGGAAATACGATAAACCACAAAGAGGCCTTGATTATATCGTTCTTACTTGTTCAAAATATTATAACCAAATTGATTTACGTTCATGGTGTTGTACAGTAACTGGCATCGTGCGCCAAATGGCGATCCCATGATGGTCTGCAAGTCAAAAAACGTTATCGTATCAAGTGAGAAGGACAGATAATGGAAACATATCTCTAATACGAAACGCTATGTTCATTTTTATAAATCTTTTCTGTTAACCTCAGTATTCACTTCAGGACAAATAAAGTTTGGTAGGACGTTGGTCAAATACTTTTCTGTCATATGTTATCTTTATAAACTTTGGTTTCTTATAATCAGACATGAAGCCAATGACTTTCAAATGTTATCTATTACATTCGATAACTATTACAGTTTGTTTCATAACGTCTACGTTTACATGTAATTAGATTTATCAAAATCATCAATAACTTGCAACTTCTCATGCGATTATAACGATACAATTACTTTTATAAACATCCATATTTTATACACTTTTAATGACTTCAAAGAACTTGAAGAAACATGCAAGCAAACACTCTTCATTTAACCATTATGTCATCTGATGTTTGTTTCAGCTGTTATACCATTCAAGAGTTCTTCTAATATGTTTTTTTGTTTCTTTTGCTTTAGAAGGTGAATGTTATTTTCACTTGTCTGGTACCGCTGTTTTAAGTAGACTGATACGTTTAAAACCTAAAGATAAATTTTTGATAACTCCATTGTAATATCCTCGTGTATGGCAAGTGTTATACCACTGGACATTTTTAAAGTTATTTTCTCAACAAAAATAGCATAATTATATTAATGTAACTGTTAATACCAGTAATCTCTCTACATAACGATAAAGGCAATAAGCACAAATTATCAAACAGACAGATTTTCTGGTTTGCTAATAACTTGTTTCAAAATAAAGAAACTATACCGAATATTTATTAGATCACTCCATATTCCCTAAACCCAAAATCAAATCACAGAATAATAACATTCAAGATCAAGCTTGAATGATTAATAAGTGCAATAAAATTTAGAACATTAATATATATAATGGAAGGTAATCGCTTGATTACGATTACATTGAATACTTTCAAATTACAATTACGACTACATATAAGAAAAGTCCAAAAGAATTTGTTTACCTTATATGACATGTCAAAATGTGATTGTTTACATTTGATAACGATTACTGATCACGATTACCTCATGTATGCTTATATTCATTCTTCCAGATATGCTGTTTTAAAGGTATTATCAATTGTTTTCAGTTAATGTGTCGAAATGTTGTAATGTTAGAGGGATCTAGTCACTATGATTACCTTATATCAATTAGGTATTGCATAATGTAATTGTATAATTTCTAGGTTTACATGATGAAAAATGGTGTAGAAGTACGCCCATTTGTCCGTGTGTGCGAGTCCAAATACTCTCAATATTTTGAATGGGCTTTGTACATTACACAAGGTGCTCTTCTTACGTTCGGAGCATTTCTAGCATGGGAAACCAGAAAGGTGTGTTAGTTTTTATTCTTACATTCTAATCATTTAGATTGTGCTGCCATTGATACTAACT
This sequence comes from Mercenaria mercenaria, assembly GCF_021730395.1. Classification (NCBI taxonomy): domain Eukaryota; kingdom Metazoa; phylum Mollusca; class Bivalvia; order Venerida; family Veneridae; genus Mercenaria; species Mercenaria mercenaria. Next base: position 50,742,089 of record NC_069371.1, read on the forward strand.
AAAAGAACCAACATTCATCATTAAATAAAGCCAAAATTGATGTTTAAACAACTATAGTGTCCAAAATTGCAGAAATTATCTTTCAGAAATTGTTTTGACGATAAAATGATAAAGATAATTTTAAAATTTAAAAACAAAGTTTAAACACTACCCTTCGAGTGGTATATTAAAAGAAAGATTAAGTAAATTCTTGTTTCAGAAAAGTCGGATCAAGCATTAAATTGTTTGTCATAGTGATGTAGCTATGGATGAATGCTCCTTAAAGTGTTTAAAAAATCTTAAACTAAATCTGATGGAATCTGAAGAAAGTGTGGCAACAGTATTGCCTTCTTTTACATCAACAGGTAAAAATAGAAGTACTAAATGACACACACGAGATTGGACTTTGTATCTACAACGTGGTTATTTTAAGTGCAGTGGGCCTGATCATGACGTTACTGATGGAGGACAAAGATGCCTTGGTGTACGTTATTACATCCGGTTGTATTCAGATTGGAACAACTTTTATAGAGATTGTCATTTTCGTACCTAAGGTAAATATTGCATTTCAGCCAATTAGTTCTTTTATAATAAACTATTGTCTCTGGATCCAAGATTTGCTAGTATGATGTCAACAACTGATAAAATCAACTGTTTCATCGTTCATTGGGTGTGTCATTTATACATATATACATACACTTTTGTATGCCCACATATACCGATGTCTCTAGATTGTATTTTTTGTACTTGAAACATGTACAAATATTGAGTTCTGCTCAACCCGGGGATAGCGGGCGTGGACGGTAACATGCATTTTCACCACTCACTGCCTGGTGGATTTTTACGAAACATGATCTGTAACATTCCTGTGAGATTCTTGTTTAAGATTATTAGTCCCCTACTGGTTAAAACCCAGTTTCGGGGACTAAAGGGTTTCGCTTTTCTGTCCGTCCGTCTGTCCGTCCGTCATTCAGTCCGTCCGTCCGTCTTCAATTTCATGTCCGATCCATAACTATGTCATTTATCAAGGGATTTCAATATTACTTGGCACAAATGTTCCCAATAATAAGCCAACGTGTAATGCGCAAAACCGGACAACTGACTCAAATGTCTAGGTCACACTTGGATGTCAACAAGGCTTTTTTCCTGCCCGGTCTGTAACTCAACAATCCATGAAAGGAATTAAATATTACTTGGCACACATGCACCCTGTAGTAAGACAGTGTGTCATATATAACTTTCAGACCCCTAGCTTAAAGGTCAAGGTGACACATGGCAATCAAATATAACATGGAATTAGCAGGGTCTGTTTCGTGTCCGGTCCAGACCTCTGTCATCCATGAAGGGATTAGTACTCTGTTGCCTGGACTAAATGTTTTCCGTGCCATGCGCAACACCCAAAGCCCTAGCTCACTGGTCAAGGTCACACTTGGGGATCAAAGTTTATTTTCCTGTCCGGTCCATAAATTTGTAATGCAAGTGATTTAAACATTAGTTGGCACAAATATGTACTTGGATGAGACCACTTGGACCCTTAGCTCAAATGTAAATGTCAAACTTAAAGGTCAAAGACCAACTGTGTTTTTTTTACTGTCCGGTCTGTAACTCAACCTAATTTACAGGGTTTTTAATATTACATAAATTTACCCCATAATTAAACGATATGTCTTGCGCAACTCCCAGACCCCTAGCTCAAAGGTTAAGATAACACTTTGAGGTCAAATGTCAATGGTGTTTTTTCCCTGTAAGGTTAATAAGTCTGTCATCCATTAAAGATTTAATATTACTTTGCACAAATGTTTCCCATAATGAGACAACGTGTCTTAAGCAACACCCTTATCCCTAACTCAAGGATCAATGTCATAGTCGGAGGTTAAATGTCAATAGGGTTTTTCTTCCTCTCTCGTTCATAAATCTGTTATGATGCCAGTAATGAGACAATGTGTCATGTACAATACTCAGAGTCTTAGCTTAAAGATTCAAGGTCATAATTAAAGGTCAAATGTCAACATTGATATTTTCCTGTCCAATCTGTCAAATATTTTGATATTAGCTTATGTGTCAAATGGGCCTTATTTGAAAAATTGTCGGTGTATTTTGTTCAGAATTAATTCCCTTTCGTATGATGATTTCTTACATTTTTTCTCATATTTTCCCACCAATTTCAAAATGGAATGTTATCAGATTTTAATCCAGACGTTGTGTTATTACATATTGTATATATTTATAGTACAAAGTTGTTTATACATCATTGACAGTTATGAGATCATTATGTTACACTACAGAAGAAAATTATTTATAGTTTAATATAGAATAGTCATTTAAACCACTGCTTCCTAAAATAACAAGATTTCTTCGCCACTCTGAAACATCCTTGCAAGAAAATATCGCACAATTTATTAATTACTTTGCTTGACTCCTTCTAGACTGTCAGAGCTCAAAATAAGAAAACAAAAACAAAAAAAAACGTTTAAACGACTTGATTTATCTCCACTAAACTTGGCCTTCAGCATTATTTAAAGTTCTTTCTCAAGTCCATTCAAATGATTGTACTAAGTACAATTTAGGGGCCTCCAAGCCAAAAATGAAACACATACCTAACTAGGTAACATATTTTTCTCATGAGCCACCTGTTAGATGGTCACCAAAGTAAGTATGAAGCATTCCCGCAGGGTACTCGGTCAAGCTAGTTCTGCTTGACACTTTGTAGTGGCCGTCGACGCTAGAATAGAATACGGTTAATACACCTTCTTCTTATGGACTGATTGATATTATCTCATAACGTCTTTTGACGTATATTAAAAGTCAAATGGTCAAGGCCAGATGAGCGACTAAGGGCCGAAAATGCCCAGTTGTTGCTTAAACTTAACGTGCAATTTATGCTAATAATTTCTAAATTAAATGTGTTCATGTTTCTTAAGCACAAACTTTTTCAGTCAATTACTGAACTACAACAGTGAAATATATCCTTTATTTCATTGTGAATAATATATTTAAGAAAAATTAAGTTCCCAAACGTGGTTTATCGTAGAATAACCCGAGTTTTGAGTTCTTATGCGTAAAAATATATCACGAAGGCCGTAGGCCTGAGTGATATATTGTTTCGCATAAGAATGAAAAAACTCCGGTTATTCTACGATAAATCACACTTGGGAACTTATTATTTCGATTCTAACACGACATCCTAGTATCAACAGTGTTAGAAAAACTGGTAACTACTTTTTACGACCGTGCTACGCACCTGGATCTGATCACTTCATTGCACGCGAGTGGTTTATTGCAGAAAATCCCGAGATAGAGTTTGACCTACATGTATGTAGGATATTTGCTGGTCGTGTTACAATTAATATTTGCCACTGGTAAGGAAATATGAAAGTTGATTACATTGAGTTAAAAGCATTTAAAACCACTATCGATGGAACATATTCTGATCTTAAAATTAAACAATCAAAGTCCTCTTTGTGTCTAAGTGCCGTTTAAAAAGATATCTTTGAAAGTAATTATTTATGTGTAATTTTATCCAGGCATTCTGTGCAAAACACGAAGCAAGTATAAATGCAAATGATTAATAAATACATTTTTACCCGCTTGACTTTTCAAATTTCTTATGTCCACAGATTCATGCTATAAAGACCAAAGTGGCGGAAAGTATGACAAGATCATCCGTAGTAAGACCACCTAACCAGCCAGGAAATAACCAACGTACAAATCGGTTACGAAATTTTTTTATGAAATACTAAGAGAAGTTAACAAATTAACAGAAGTTCTACGAGAATAACGTACAACACTGCATTACATGAAAATGAAATCGTTTATAGAATGCTAGAATTAACGATAAGTTCGAGGAATGAAATAAACATACATGTGTATTGCCATTTCCCACTGTCATGTCAACAAATTTGAAAGTATTAACTTCTGTTTATTTGGATGATATGTTTACACATTTATCTTGAATGTGTCATTTACAGCATTTTAAACTCTCTGTAATTCTTTGTTTCATTTACAGTATTGTCGCATTCATAATAATTCTATTATTAACTTTAGCTTCGTTGATAGCTTGTAATAATTATTTTACATGATTTTCATGTTTATTATAATTCTCTTCTGGCAAAACGAAGATTATTCCGAGCATCCTGTCGATGCAGTAGGTTTAGAAGGCTCATGCTAACATAGATGAAATGTATCGTTTTTACTATGTGACTATATAAGACCTTTCTGATCCGTGTTGTCATTTCTTTGAGCTCCAACAATTACAAAACAATCCTAAATTGGATAACGTGAACTCTCACTGTAATCGGGTGTCCACATTTGGAATAGTGTCACACCATCGTATGTAGTTGTAAACGAGGATTTGGGTTTACTTTACCAAAAGTAACATGTCCCAACACTTTTCTGCTCATTTGCATTACCGTTGTGTGTATATATAATTCAAAGCATGATATATATATGACGTGCCGTTCACATTTTTTTCAAGTTTATGTTAGTAGCAGAGCTACCGGCGCCGACAGCGGCGCCGACAGCGTCGCATTACGGTTAGACGTGTGAAAAAGAAAATGAATAAAACTGTGTATTGAATTACTATCGAGTTGAAAATTCGTGGTAAGTTTTTGGAATCGGTGTTGTTCGGGTTTCTTCCAGTACGCAATGCTCATAGTAATTAATCAGTTAGACATCAATAGACGCTTGCTGTTTACGGTTGACAAAAGCGTTTCGCTTTCTGCTTTGAACGTTGAATAAAAATGTTAATGAGCGCCTGATAATAAGAATTTAGTGCTAAATACATTTTCTACGAAGAAAGAAAGGTAAAATACAATATTTTCAATGTGAAACGATTTTCGTCACGCTGCCAAAACTGAAATTTATTATATATACTTATATTTGTGTAGATGACGTCATACTTCCACATTGGTGCAGTGGTTAGCGAGGTGGTATTGAAGTCCAAAGGTCGGGAGTTCGATCCTCACCAGAAGAGTCTTTTTTTAATATCTTTTTTATTTCAGTTGTTTTCTTTTTTTTATTTTATGGGTTTTGAAAGTATTGTAAAAAATAAGGTCATTCATGTGAAATTTAACAAGTGTTTTGTTAGTGATGTCAGGTTCCAATGTACATAGTACTGTCTGTACAGTAGTCAGTAGATGAAACTTTTTTTTAAAAAAAAGGTTTTTGGATCAAAATTTACATGGCATGGAACTGTGAAAAGCACAAAATTCTCTTCTCCCTGTTAACATATATTTCATCCACAAGCTTAAAAATCACTGACCAGAGTTTATTACTAGGAAAAAATTTACTGACTATGAATTATCAATAAACATCAAAAAGGCTTCTACTAAAGTCTTTAGTAACAACCATTCCTATTCTATACCAGTTGTGCTAAAACATTTACCATAAAAATGTCATTGACTGTTAACTTCGCAGTTCAGTAAATAAAACAGAAATTGTCGAGAATTTCGGCAAAAAGGGGATTTTCTCTGGGTAAAATTCTCATCATTAACTTTTAAAGATGGCTAGTCTTTTGGTTTTTAAACAAGCTTTTTACATGTAAATGATTTTCATTCTCCCATACCAGAGGTCTATCATATCAGTATTTTGCTTTAAAGTTGGACACATTCTTCTTTCTAAAAAGAACTGTAACTTTCTTTAGTTCGTATATAGCATATTTGTAGAGTTTTCGCATGTCAAGATTTAATCTTAATGCATTCTAAGACATTCATTCAGAAATCATAAATCATTTATTCATGAAAATGTTAATAGATCTTAAAGAACATAAACTTTCTAAAACGGATCCATAATTCCAGATCTTTCCAGCAGCACTCCTTTAGTTTTCAATGGGCGTGACTGGTGATTTTTTAAGGGAGCTCTGCCTTCTAGGTAGCACCTAAGTTCATATAATGTAAAATGAGTAATGATAGACATGTTACTAGAAGGCAGTGTGTAATTCAGGAATATCTGCAAGCAGGTTTAAACCTGAGTGACAACTTTCAACAAGAAAAGTGTATGCTATTAGCTAAAACAGAATCTCAAGTCATTTTTGGGGGCAATGCCCCCAGATTTAACAAACCGTCTTTCAATTTTCTTGTCGAGCTTATGACCAACCTGACAACAAAAACAAGTTCCAAAGTATTTACCAACATAACTTTCATATTGCATTTTGCAATTATATTTTTGATCCAGTAGGGATTAAATAGATCTACACTTTATATTAACAACAGTTGTGAAGAAATAAACTGCATTATAGATAAATTATTATAGATCTTCTAAGCGTAAGAATAATAAGACGCTTGATTTGATCACGTGTCAAATTCTGAAATCCAATAACCAGTTTCAATACCTAAAAATGTGTTCAGATTTGCTGAAAATATTAACTTAGGAATTGCAAGCACTGATAGCGATAGATTATTGTTTTTTTTCATGCAGTGCCCGACACTGTTGTGGATGTGTATTACCTTAATGTAGAAACTTTATCAATTTGCGGCGATCAGTACCGTTTATCAGTAAGCGAATCAATAAATATGCGGCGACATCCTATGATCCCGATATCTTCTCTGTGCTGGTGTTATTTCTAAAATATTATTTCAGAAAATACAGTGCTGAAATGAAATACTTTTCGCATGTCTAATCTAATAATCGTCAGTAGATTTTTTCTCTTATTGTTCGAATTCGTAAAGTCAACTATGAACAGATTACTTCTGTTTAAATTTACACAAACTATTAAGAACATGCTATTTTTTGCTATAAACAGGTTGGCAGTTATAATAAGTAAGATAAACACACCAAATTAATTAAGCTATAATGTTTCCAGATAGTTATTAGCCTAGAGCCTTTCTGTGTGTAATGCAGAAGGCATGTCTGTGCAAAAAAAAAAAAAAAACACAAAAAACTGGTATGCACAGAGACCGCCGGTGCCACGACAAAACCGAAAGTAAGTGGTTTTGAAAAAATCAATTTACATTTCGGCCTATTTATCTTTATTATTTGGAAGAATATTGATAAATGAATACATATAGTGCGCTTGATATGTATGATATCAAAGCAAAAACTGGTTAAAGACGGGAAAAAGTGGAAAAAGTCGGGCCAATGTTCCATGTCAGTACACCATCAACAAATTTCATCGAGTTGCGAGCAAAATCGCTGATAGTTAAAAAGTAAACACTATAAAACATTGAAAAGACAATCTTATGTTCCGTGCTCTACTTATTTTTAAGCAGCATACCTTTGATCGTGGATGGCAGCTCGACTTTTCGCCTCCCATACCAACCTTGGCACTGTTTATAGCAAAGAATAGCCGGTGCCGACGCAAAGAAACCGCCGATATAGCAGGGAGTGGATATGTACTGTGAATTGGAGAGAGCATCCTGAATATACATGACATCTAGGGAAGACGAGTTGAATCCATGGAGATGTTGTCAAAAGTTATGACATCAGAATCTTGCGGGCATGCAGTAATTTCAATAGCAACCACCACGACACGGCAAATCAGGGGAAATATTTTTTTTACTTTTTCCTGAAATCCGACCTCACTGTAGAGCCAATAGAAACGCGCTTATTCTGGGAAAGTACTGCATTTCCCAAACTGAACATGTACCCGATTCTTTAGTCTAAAGATCAGAACATTATGTACATGACATGTTTAACATATAATGTTCGAGAAATCCTTGAAAAAGGACCGAAGAAAAAATTCATAGTGTGTGTAATTATCCCTGCAGATGTACAATTATGTTACCAGTTTAAGAAATTATCTTTAAGGTGCAAAGTGGTTTTGATGGTGATATACGAGCAGAACCACATATAATTTTTCTTTTTCAGACGAGATTTGTATCCACCATTCATTATAACTCCGAGACCTCTTATTACGCCCATTCGTATGGTAATTATTGCAGATGTACTTTATGTTTACAGTTTTAATGTATTTCATCTATCTGTAGGTTGCAAATGGTTTCATGATGTGATATACGAAGGCAGAACACCAGGAATTGTTCTTTGTCCACGCTTCGTATCCATTTACTCGAAACAACTATACCCTTCGGTAATTGATATGATGAATCACGGTTTTCAGATTTATGTATTCTTATTATGATATTGATGTTTGAATACAGTGTAATTAATACAAATAAACAGGCATATTATTTGATCAACAAACAACAACAATATGAAAATAATATCATTATAAATTATGTTTTAGAAAACATTACGATTTTAGCAATAGTTGGAATGGAAAAAAGTAGATCTATAAAATTATTTTTACAGGTGTTTGTGTGTTAACTAATGACCACTCCTTATTAAAATGATGCTTATTTGTAACAAAATAACATTCCTGACTTTTTTAATTGATAAGTATTGTACACAATAGAAAACATAGCCTAGATTTTTTCAATGTCAGTTCAAGGAAATCCTGTTCCTTTAAACTTTCACATATTGGAATATTTTGACTTTCTTTCCAAACTTTCATAAAGTGTTACAAAGTTTTCCTGTTTCTGTCAGACTGTCAAGAACACATGATGTCAGGACATAGAGTGCAAACAGAAGTATTGAAGAAATTGAAATACATTGTATAGCTTTATCTTTTTCATTTTATCAAATCTGGCAATGAAAGCTTTTTGTTTGTCGATGAATAACTGCTATTGAACAAGACTAGATTTTTATCAAAATATAGAAGTGTATTGAACACAAAGTTAATAAATTTTATTGCTGTGCTCTGTTAAAGTTGTGACCACTCCATTTCTTGCCACACACAAATACATTACACAATGCCTGCTTGTTTCCCTGACTTGAATGGGTTACATCAAGTCTTGAAACTGCAAAGACTTGCCCCCATCAGTCCTCTCAGTACTTTGATTATCAATTCAATGATGAATTGTCAACTGGGGGGAACATTTCCTTGCGTCCGTTCTTTGTGCAAGTAACTAATATTAAATTAAAAGTATCTTAAACTGAATTTCTATTAAATCAGAAGGGCTGACTTTTTATGCAGTCATTTTTTTCTCCAATTGTCTTTTTTTTATTTATTTAATGACTGAAGAAATAAGTCCATAATAGAATGTCCTTCTAAAAATAAATAGCTTGGTAAGTTGATGTAATTGTTTTAGGCTAGTTAGTGTCCAGTACTTGAAAATGTAGTATATATCTATACACGATATCCTGAAAATACACATTTTTACCTATATACTCGAGCAGTATAAAGATTTCTTGTTAATCAGCACTATCCCTTTACACACTTATTGGATTGGCCACAATTTGAGAAGCACAGCAATGTACGGTGTTCCGTTAGGGCCAGCGCCTGCACCCTGTGAACGCAAAGCGCGAAGGTACGACGGTACGATGGCGAAGCGCGACAGTACGATGGTGATAACACGACAGTACGATGGCGAAGCGCGGCAGTACGATGGTGACAGTCCGTCGTACTGTCGCGCTTCGCCATCGCACTGTCGCGCTTCACCATCGTAGTGTCACCATCGTACTGCCGCGCTTTGCCATCGTACTGTCGCGCTTAGCCATCGCACTGCCACGCTTCACCATCGTACTGGCACTATCGTACTGCCGCGCTTCGCCATTGTACTGTCGCGCTTTGCCATCACACCTTCGTGCTTCGCCATCGTACTGTTGCGCTTTGCCATTGTACTGTCGCGCTTCGCCATCGCACTGTCACGCTTCAACATCGTACCGGCACTATCGTACTGTCGCGCTTCGCCATCGTACTGTCACGCTTCACCATCGTACAGTCGCGCTTTGCCATCACACCTTCGTGCTTCACCATAGTACTGTCGCCTTCCTGTCAAGCATGCGCAAAAGAATTCACTTAGTCTGCATAACGTCAGACGGAGGGACGTGCCTTGGATTTACTTACTAATAATCTTGTTTAACATAAATCTACATTTTGTTCCAATATGTTTCTTTAAAGAAAAAACTTTAGGGTCATTTGTAATAAGATAGGGTCGGTCGGGTAAGCGGAAACAAACAATTGTATTCTAGACCTAATTAGCAAAATTTAGTTTAGTTTAAACATATTTTATTCCCAGTAATAGATGTACAAATTAAATACATACATCATAGTTTGAACAAGATAAGTAGAAAAATATAAGAATGAAAGACACAATTAAGCAAAATTTATACAAAAGTGTATTTCTAATATTATTTTTAGCTGACAATATATACTTTAACGTTTCATGGCTTGAAATATAAGAGCTGATTAAACAACATTTTCTCACAAAACAATTAATTACGTGTAAATACATTACCACTTATTTTTCCACAGAGAGGTTAATTTTGAATACAATGATATTTTGTTCATATACATTTAACCCTTAGCCTGCTGGTGGCAGATGATTCTGCCTTTGCCGGTGCAGACCAAGATCAGCCTGCACATCCGTGTAGTCTGATCATGGTCTGCACTGTTCGCTATTCAGTCAGTAAATTTTCAGTGAAAACCCCTTTGAATAATAAGTGGTACTGTCCAAATTGAAAGGTGGACCAGTCCATTATAGAAATATAGCAGGGTAAGGGTTAAATAACATCAGGTCTGGTAATATTCATTTCAATAATACCCGTGCCGAAAAGAGTTCCAAATATTTGATCATTGGACAGAGTTGACAATACTATACAATACAGAGTTTAATTAAAGTCGGTCCTTAAGTAAACAGAGAAAAGATGATGAAGCGCGATAGTACGATGGCGAAGCGCGACAGTACGATGGCGACACTACGATGGTGAAGCGCGAAGGTGCGATGGCGAAGCGCGACAGTACGATGGTGAAGCGCGACAGTACGATGGCGAAGCGCGACAGTACGATGGTGACACTACGATGGTGAAGCGCGACAGTGCGATGGCGAAGCGCGACAGTACGATGGTGAAGCGCAACAGTACGATGGTGACACTACGATGGTGATGCGCGACAGTGCGATGGCGAAGAGCGACACTACAATGGTGAAGCGGATTGTCACCATCGTACTGTCGCGCTTTGCCATCGTACTGTCGTGTTATCACCATCGTACTGACGCGCTTCGCCATCGTACCGTCGTACCTTCGCGCTTCGCGTTCACAGGGAGCATGCGCTGGCCCTAACGGAACACCGTAGTAATCTACCGCCAGGAGAAAACTAAGTACAATCAGTACAAATTTTCATTGATGCTTTCTATTATTGACATAAATAATTATGTAAGCACAGTAAAAATGAAATAACCGTTACTGTCGTTAAAGATTTAGTACATGTAAATTACTTACCTATTATTGTCATTATATTCTCCATAAAATTTTATTTACGAGTCATGATGTAACTGTCCAAGCAACCGACCAGAACTGATGTTTAACCAAATTATACATTGTATCAAAGTAATAGATCATCATCGCAAACAAACAGAAACGTATATCATTAAAGAACAACGCATTTTATTTAAGAGAAACATAATTACAATATTTGTATTCAATCGCTTTAATTGCAAAATCAACAAAAATTATGAGTCTAAACGTTTTTAGTAATTTTTCTTTCAAGTCTGTCACAAGGAATAAGACAAAGATTTAATATTTTACACTATAAAAAAGATATATCGGTAACCTGTCCTCATCAAACAAGAAACAGTTTCACGTAATACTATCATCTAAACGATACAAGTTTTGTCAAGCATTCTAACACAGTTAAGATTTTATTTTATATAAACAAAGAAGGATTTTACCGTGTATGTTCTTGTCAATTAAAACACGTTTCGCAAAATGATCTACTTTTGGCTACTCCGCTTAAAAACGATTCCAGATTAGTGTCCCTTCCTGGTGTAATTAAAACGTGTTAGAATTGAAATAGATTTTAGTTTTGCGTGCTTTGTTGGCAAATTAAACATGCATTTTCGTTCAGATGCGTCGTAATTAATCACTCCGACCTTCGGCCTTCGTGATCACATTACTACGCATCTGAACTCAAAACCGTGTTTTATTTGCCAACAAAGGACGCAAAACTAAAATCTATTTCCCAAGTATAAAAAATAGGTGATTAGATCTTAATCATAAATTCAAATTTCCTCTTATCATAAATGCCCCACAGTTTTGACCGCAGATTGACCGCAAAGCCGTATAATAGGGATGTCCTTATAAATTGTCTTGTTCAAAGCAAAGCGTCTATTAGACCAAAACAGGTAGCGTTGACCAATCGATGGAGTCCTAATATTTTCCTCCTTGTTTGCATTTTGTTTCCCAGCCTCTCCTATTACACTAAATTACAGTTGGGGACGCAGAATAACCAAAAACAATATAATCGCCCTTCTTTTTGGATTGATGTATTTAAAGACCTTTTTATCGATGAAAAAAAGTTACGTTATTAACATTTTGAGATCCTGTTGCGACACAGTATCTGTTCTAGGGTGCGAAATTCATTCGTCAAAATATGATATTAGTATGTGTTACAAAGATATTTCATAAAATATTTCCGTCTATAAATTGAAATGGTATTTCATGCAAATAATTGAAGCCTTTCCCTTCAAAATAGCAATCTTTTATTTCAGACAAATCCAGTCGATCAACTTTATGCACTGGATACGACTAGTTAAGCACGAAACTGAAAGAAAATTGTTAGTTAGCGAGATCATATCATTTGCACCATTCTAAATCAAGGACATTTACAATAATTTTGTAAAAGCAAAACAAGATGAAAGTTTAATTCGTCGAAGGACAGCTTTTCTTGAAATCAATGCAAAACAACTTTAATCAGTGTTCGTTTGGCGTGTCATTAAATGTCACTATAGCCTTGGTAATTTAATCTTTTGAATACAAAAACAGACTTTCACTGGGTGATGAAATTACATGATATTATAAAAACATTTCTTAAGATCAATCACGTAGTTTTGGATTTTTGTCAGGTGGTCTTAATAGTCTATAATGACACAAATGAGGACCGGCATGTTAATTACCGGAGAGGATATGTATGTTGAAGATTGAACCTTCACGGTTACTTTGATACATGTAGCTATATCAAAAATTATGACAATGTTTTATGTAAATTAGAAGGGTCAAAAGGCCGTGCTATGAAATTCTGTTGTTTTATAGAGCTTTCTCTGTAGCTTTTATTTCAATGTACTCACGCCTTTTCATCAAAATTGTTCCCCGAATGTATTCTGAAAATATTTTAATCATTTAGAATTAAGCTAAAGTAAAATAGAACTTACGAATGAATAAATGTCTGAAATTAGGATCAAAGGTCATGTACTTATCTACGTTGAGATAATGTCGATCTATTAAATACTATTGATACGCATTTAAAAGTAATACATTAAATGTATTCATATTTCATACAAAGGTAAAAGACATTAAGGAAAAAGAGCTTTGTACAAATAAAATTACTTTACCAAGCTTACTTGTTTTAATAATCTCCCTTTATTAAACTTACATATAACATTTATTTTCAAAAGGAAAACTCCAAAAATTCCATCGATTCTGTTGAAATTTAATAAAATGGCAAAGGATTTCAAAAGAAAGCACACTGTTTAAAAACAAAGAGTCTCCCTTGTTTATTTTTTCAAAGTGTCTCCCTTTATAAAACTGAGATGTCTGAGTCATAATGTTAATCACTGTATGTCACTAATGAGGCACAAACGGGGGTTATTTGGTTCACCTTTTTTGCATATGAGCAAAATATCCGTTCCATTTAAACAAGAGTAGAAAGGGACTAAACTGGCAAGGGACATACTCCTAAAACATTTTATCTTGGCTATTACTTTTTATTCAGTCGTCGTCTAAATACTACTTACGTTACTGTCACCTGTTGATAAAGCCTGTGTCGGGAAATCTACTTGCTTAAGGGATTGTTAAATTAATTAGAAAACATTTAAGCAGATGATCAGAAGAGAAACAAACAGACGGCTTAATAATGACTGTGTTATTTACTTATTTAAGCACACATCAAACGTTTGACCTCATTTCCTTGACACAAACGTTATCATCAATATATGTCATGTCCAATATAACAAATGACTTTTGATAATTTCATATTCCTTTTGTCTGCATACTTTGTAGATATTGTAACACAGAAATTTTAAGCGCATTGGTATACATATACATAGGAATTGGGTTCCTTTTTTTTTTTTTTTTGTTTCAGCATGCTTCCTCGGTAATGTAGGTACCGATACTTACGTTAGCTGCTTTTATAATTGACAAGAAAAATGTACTACATGGCACAGGTGTAATTCAATTTCTTTACATATTAGTCAGTTATTATTACAGGTCATTTTTACTCCACACAATTTTGATGAACAAAATGCAAACAACAATTTACTAAACGTTGATTGCATAATGGAATATTATGAACACAGTAGAAAAGAAAATAATAACTCCCGATATTTTTTTAAATCAAATTAACCCATTTTATCTAATTTGCCAATGTAAAATTTAGCACCGTTGTGTCCTTAAAAGCATTTAAAGTTCTAGAATCCTGACACTCCTAAAATAAAATAAAATTAAATATACATCTGACATATAGAGAAATACGAACAGAAAATTTATAATAATGAGACAGACTCTGTTTAGACACAGTACTAGAGATCAATCAATGACACAAATATTAATCCTACCCTGCATTTACCTGCAAACTTGTTTGACACAAGCTAATAGGAACAATGAAGTAAGTGTATTGTAAAAACACTTACATTTCATAGTAATGTTAATTTTTATGGTAATTACTGAAGAGTTTATTTCTTGTTTTTATATATGATGTGTAATATCATGGTACAAATAGCATCATACACAAATTTCAGCTTAAATAGTGGATCTGAATTATTTTATTAGACTTAAAACATTTCGCATGTCATACAATTATCATGTATTTGACAATTTTCTTGCATTGAGATAAATTCTTCCCGCAATCCAGGTATAATTGTGGTTTAATTATTGATCAATGACTTGATAGGTAGGACTATCTGCAAGAGCGGCTACATGGAAATTAAAGTTTTTTCATGATTTAAACTTTTAGGTTCCATCTCTACTCTTAGTTTAATCATACTTTATTGCTTATTATATACATGTATGTATAAACAGAAACAAAAACCTTTACGAAACATTGAAAAGCAAAAGGGTTGGGCCAAAGTTCTTATATAAATATAAAAATAACTATTAATAAGGCTTTAGGAACCAGCCAGGAAGTGTCCCCATCCCATGATCAATGGACTGGTTTCTGTCCACATATACATTTGCGAAGTAGTGGCAGCAGAGCGTATACACATAGTAAATAATGTCAAGTGTTGTGAAAACGTTTCGTAGTTTTAATAAATTTTTGAACAGCTGTAAATACTTTTTGATTATTTTCAATGTCTAACAAATCTCTACCGAAAAGTAATAGATTAACATTAAGCGGATGAAGGATACTAGTTTCTTCAAAGAGTATTATTCTTTGAGGTTTAAATATGGGACAGTGAAATAGGTAAAAAAATATTCAGCATCTTCAAATAAGTATCCACAATTACATGTCGAAGTTTCCATTAAATAGTTCCTGAACAGATCGCCATGCAAATTACTACAATTATTTCTTATGCGCGCATGTAGAACCGAAAAAAAGTGTGTTTCCGAACAAAAAGCACTTAGGTACTTGTGGCGCTTTAAACATCTCTTTCATTTTTTATTTAAATATATTTAATGAATTTTAATCGCGAACAGTAATATCAAGTGTATTCCATAATTCGGTAGAAGAAGGTAAAAAATGATTTATTGTATGTCTCTGTACGTCGATTTACTGTTGTATAATTGTTGCTATTTCTTAGTGAATAATTTGTCGTTTCTGATACAAACGAAGGGAAAATATTTTCTACGTATTGTGGAAGCAGACCATTTTTTGCTTTGTAGACCGTAACCAACTTCTGAATTTTTCGCCTGTTTGAAAGAGAAACCCAACATACTTCTTTGATCAGAGAGTTGATTGAAACCGATCTCGTTAAACCTGTCACTACGCGGGCGGCTTCGTACTGTAGTTGTGCTAAAGATTGTTTTTCATATAATGTGCACCCGTCCCACACAACCGAAGCGTACTCTAAAATGGGACGCATGTATGAAATGTAGATATTATTTAGAGTTCATCGTTTTAGTTTAAATTTTAATGCACGCATTGTACTTGGCACTTTTCAGACTGATAAGGTTATATTTTCAATGTGCTCGTGCCATTTTAAATCTGTAGATAATGTTCAGCCTAAATGCTTATGATGATCTACAAAATCAAGATGGGTATCATTAAATAGAAGTATTGACTTATTATTTATATTTGTTGAGAAAAACATGACTTCAGTTTTGCTAGGATTTAGATTTACTAGCCATTGTTTAGATCATTCATCAATGACTTTAAGATCACGGTTTAAAGTCATTTCGATATAATGTGTGTCGCTAGATGAAATAGCCAAAGAACTGTCGTCAGCAAAGAGGCGCGTTACACTTAGAAGATTTCGACAATGTCATTTACATAGACGAGAAATAGAAGAGGTCCAAGGGCGGAGCCTTGGGGAACACGGCAGAGATTTCAAGTATTTCAGATAATTGAGAACCTACAAACACAGACTGTTTTCTTTCGGAGAGATAGTCCAGTTATATTTTATATAATTAATCTTATACTTCTAATATTTTGACTATAAATAGATAAACAGATTTCATCTGTATCGCTTGGACCTGGATTTTTCTCAATATCTCCGCTTAACAATAGTATTAACTCAAAAATGTATAATGTCTCCAGATTAAAAAATAAAACATCGAGATTTGATGCAATTACCGTACTATAGGAATCAAAGATATTATTTGCTACGCAAGTGACAACAACAGTAGAAAAGCAGACGTTATTAACACTTGAGAGTAGTAATAAAAAATAGTACATGTAGTAGAAATAATATAATCTTCCTACACAAACATGTGAGCGGATAACTATGGAAAATATACATCTTCTTAATACCCTGTGTGCCGTCATAGAATAAACCGATCGCCATCCGCCATGATTCGATACAGCTACCCATTAGGGAGAAGAAAAAAACAATTCACCATGCATGACCGATCTGTACTCTATTTGCAAGTCAGATACAAAATATGTAGAAAACGTCAATGTGACGTAAACTTTATTTTCTTAAGCAACGAAGTCATGCAAAAGTCAAGAACTTAATATTGCCCAATAAGTTATAGTAATGGTATTCAAAGGATAAACAGTCCACAAAAAAGAGAACAGAAATGCTGCTGAAATGTCTACCATTGAGTATACCATGCTTTGTTAAGTTTATCATTTACTTCACCAATACCCACGTTACATTATAGCACTTAAGATTGACAAAAACATTTATATTTATACAATGATCGTAAATTTTCAGTGCCTAGTTAACAAGCCTTTCTAACGTTAATGACGTTGAAATAATTCTTTATAAAAACTGTTGTAAAATGTATCCTTTTCCTAGATGCATCTAACTGGAACATAAGATACTTAATAATTAGAATACGACGCAATTTCAAGCAATTGTTACGTTATATAATCTAGATGAGTTTTATATAGGAATGCAGTTAATACGTACTTCCGAAATTATTATATGAATTATTTGACAATGCTGATTATTTTAATACTCGAAAAGCTTACAACTAAACCGCGCTTTATACCTATTAATTATTTTCACATTAAAATGTTGATATTAAAGATGTTACTAATCAAACAAATAAAACATTTAAGGGCTAAAATGTTGGGAATCGCATTGGCCGCTCAAAAGAAATACACTTGACGAGGTATCGCGCCAAGTACACGAATAAAGTAACTGAAAGGAGACCAGGGATGTCTTGCTAATATCTGCAAACTATTTACACTGTGTAACTCTGCACTGTCACATACAGTTTACACTCTCCTAACGTGGTAGCAATACTGACTTACTTAAACATAACGTGGCAATGCACGGCAACTTCGGAGCCAATAACTCAGTATGATAGTCAGCATACATGAACCAGGTATCCGGGAATGACGTGTCACAACATACAAAAACCACTGCGTGAAGGAAAGCAGTAAGTTACATGCTAGAGGGAGGGTTGAGGGTTGATAACGCAATACAAAGCAATACGTAATACAAAACTAGATTTCGCCAGGTACTATGGGCAAAACCTATTCAACCCCAGCCACATAACCACACAAGAGTAACACACGCCGAAAATACAGTGCTTTGTAATTGCTCGCCGGATAATAGATGTATTGTTTATGCAATAATGTTTATTTTCAATAGAAGTATCAGTTTATTGTAAACTGGTGTAAGCCGACACAAGAAAAGAATATAGTTCAAATACATGTTAACATAAACTGTCCTCCAAATATTTCTCGGTATAAATATTTACAGTCACATTGATCCACTTGTATTAGACAATCAGTGACTGTCTGTTTCACATCTTAATAACACATCGCATTTCAAATATGAATGCACAAAATATATGAGCCGTGCCATGAGAAAACCAACATAGTGGGTATGCGACCAGCAAGGATCCAGACCAGCCTGCGCATCCGCGCAGTCTGGTCAGGATCCATGCTGTTCGCTTTCAAAGCCTATTACAATTAGAGAAACCATTAGCGAACAGCATGGATCCTGACCAGACTCCGCGGATGCGCAGGCTGGTCTGGATCCATGCTGGTCGCACACCCACTATGTTGGTTTTCCCATGGCACGGCTCAATTATAATTAAAACAAGAATATCCAGAAAACTGTAATACACATACTGAAAAAGTGATCTCCTAGCGGGTCCAATGTTTATCGCACAATTTCCACTTATATGAATGTCCTAGAATATAGCAGGTTATCCATTCTCGCCCGAAACTATTGTTCTGATATGATGTTTCTGTGTATACTGTCTTGTATTTGTAAGCTGTGCTTTCTTCTATAAGGCTGTTTTGCCAAAGTTTCTAAGAAGCTTCCTGTAAACATAACTATTACAGAAAAACAGTCAATTTGTCTAAGTTATTACAGTATCAAGGTAAACATATTGTGCCGTGTACGCATAGTCAAAGAAAGTAATTGAATTATGGTTGATCACAGTATTAAACTGACAAATAAGATTTCAAGCAATGGGGTATGACAGGCGGGTATGTTTTCTCTTTAAGTGAGCGAACAACACGGATTAAGAACTACCTGAGCATGCGGATTAGCTTGAACCCGGTTTAAAACGACGCCGGTACCTTGATGTTAACGAAAAGCTTGGGGACCGGTTTATTTTAACAATTGTCGTTTTGTTTAGCAACCAATTACATTGATTTCTCGAAAATGAATAAATTATTTTGATTCAAAAATAATTTACAACTGTATTGCATGTAATCATGAGTGAAATAGTACATGTACATGCTTTTAGAGTCTACAATACATACAGCCGACAACGGCTCTCATAGAAAACCTAATAGACCTATATTTGCTTATGATAGAAGTGTTGAAATATTCCCCGACGTTCATTTAAAAACATATGTTACCATGCAGATATATATTTTAGTGATTATGTAACGTGGTTGTTGCTGTAAAAATCACACATATCAAATATTTTTTGTCGTATAATAAACATGAAATAGCTGCAAAGTGTTATTTGTATTTCTGGACATATGTTTTCCAACTTTCTTGTCATAAAAGGTACAGACAAAAACTGTAACATAATCGCCATTTCATTTATTTTTAAGGAGAAGAAATTGCATATTCCTGCTGATTGTGTCTGATGTTGTTTATTTAATGAATACGCTAATACATGAATTAAGACTTTATGCACATTAGAGAAAACTAGTAGATATAATTATCAATGTTATTCAGTTAAATAGTCAGTAAAGTATGATATTTTTTAGTGTTTGTTTTACAAAATAGTGCCATACTTTTCACAATTTAAACTGTACTGAACCAATATGAATCAATACGATTCATTATTTCTAAAACGTTTATTTTCATTTGTGATTCTCTCCTTAGTGGCATTCTGTGTAAAAGTGCTGTAGTATAAAGACAAAGATAAGCGACATAAAGGGAAATTGCTGTGTACAAGAACCGTACCACTACCTTGCACACTTTTCGAATCATCTCCCTTTATTTAATTGAGTTTTGCTGGCTATAACTCTAAGAGTGTTGAAGGGTATTTATTCGAATTGCGTATAAAATTAGAGGACACTAAGAGAGATTGTTGTGTACAAGAACCATATCTTAAGATTGTTTTCTTTTTAATTACCTGCGTTTATTTAATACAATCATGTATATATGATATTTTTGTCCTTGAATAACTCCAAAACTATCAAAGGGATTTGTTAAACTTTCAAACATAATGACAAGGTAAGTGGACAGAAAGTGTTGTGTACAAGAACTCCATCATGCTTACTTTTTGAATTACCTTCCTTTATTAAATTTATTTGTCCTGTATTGTGGCTGATTTAGGACATTTCGTTATGTCGCGTTTGCGGGCGCGCGGTTTATGTAGCACATTTCGTTTTGTCGCCCTGTCGCACACATAAAAGCAATATACCGAAATGTTTATTTTGTGCTGGCGTGGGCGCTATCAACAAAAGTTTCGTGTTGACGAAATGAAATGTACCGTTGTTTCGTGATAGCGTGCGCGACATTAACTTAGATTTGGTTTTGCTTGTTGGTCCACGCGCCATGATGAGATGAAATATTTGCGCGCATGCCAGGACGACACCACAAAATATGCCGCGCGCACGCCAACGCGACATGATGAAGCAGTATATTCCGCCTTGGTGCGCGCGCAAACATGCCAAAACGAAATCTCTGTTCATGGCGCGCACGCCAACGCGAAATAAAATGTTCGATTTTTCAACAAAATCAAAGAACGTTGTCAGATGAATTCATTCATTTAACGATTTCGATCAACTTTTGACAAGTCACAAAAATAAACAGAAACTGTCTGCAATTTGCAAACTAGTTAAAAAGGGAAGAAAATGAAATTAAGTTGATTACCAATAACTACAGACTGAATATCATTTTTTTAAATTCAACAAAGGAAGAAAGGGCTCAGTACGGTTTATAAAATTGAAAAATGGCCTTTCGTGCAAATTGCTTAAATCAAAATGGCAAAAGTATCAAAGTCCCATTATTTCTCTGAAATATCATTATTTTCCTTAGAAAGAAGACCAAGAAACATTGTCAGATTGTAGAGCTCCCTAAATGGTAAGAAACAGCATATATTTAGTCTATGTTGACACTTTATCCTTCGAAAAATAATCGCCGCAAAACGCCGTTTATTACGGTGCCCCTAAAGTGACATGTTACACACTTTTTTTCCACTTAGGTAATGTGAGACTTTTTTTTATTTCGTTTAAACGAAATCATTTCGTTTAAACGAAATCATTTCATTTTAACGAAATAACTATTGCGTTTAAACGAAATCATTTCGTTAAAACGAAATAACTATTTCGTTAAAACGAAATCATTTCGTTTTAACGAAATAAGTTTAAATGAAATCATTTCGTTTGAACGAAATAACTATTTCGTTAAAACGAAATCATTTCGTTTAAATGAAATAAAAAAAGTCTCATATTACCTAAGTGGAAAAAAGTGTGTAACATGTCACTTTAGGGGCACCGTAGTTTAGTATTTTGTATGGATGACAAAATACTGCCAGTGTTTACATATTTAATCAGCGGGTCTTTCCGTTGACAGTTCGTAATAACTCCGAAGGACGCAAAATTGAATGACGTCATTCGCACAAAAATTCAAGATGGAAGCTCTGCACACACTAAAAAAAAACGAAAAACAACTTACTCCGAGCGTTTCAACACAAATTGCTTGTCCAAGGAATACGAGAATAGATCCGAGCTTGATGTTGCGCACAGAAATTTACCAACAGAGCCGGGACACAGACGATATCATCAGTGTTTATAATAAAGATACTCACTCTAAAAGACAACTGCCGCAGCTAAGGCGCAGGTTCAGAAATCTCTGTTTTTTTCAGGGCCGCGCTGTGGACAATCTTTTTCTTTTCTTTACTTATTTTTTTTTTTTTTTTTTTTTTTTTTTAATGATTTTGTATTACAGATATTATATTTTTAAAAGAATATGAAAATAATTCAAAAATTAAAAAAAAAATTGTCTACAGCTGGGAGCGAACCCGCAGCCCTGAAAGAGCAAAACAGAGTTTTCTGAACTAGCGGCCACCGCGGCAGTTGACTTTTAGAGTGAGTATTTTTATTATAACCACTGATGATATCGTCTGCATATTTGTTTAAAAGATTGGATCGAGCACCAAATGTTTGCTCTGTCCGATAAGTCAAACCCTTATGCGGCATGTTGTTAACACTCATGATGCAAGAATGGTAAATAGCCATTGAACAGTAAATATATCTTAAATACCATTAGTTTTTCGTAAAAACACAACAAATTCGCAATAAACTTACTGAAGACATTTTCTTCTGTTTACGAGTGTTTACTACGTCATCAATATTGGGTACGCAGTTTTCATTTGCATGAATTAACGTCCGCGTCACGGAGGCAATCGGTACTTGACGAGATCGGCTCTGCGAAAATAAAAATAAACACAAGTCTGTATGAAACTACCAGAATGTTTAGATAGTAGGTAGTCAACATATTGTTGCGTAGTTGAACAGGACTTCTAAAACCATCATGTACACACGACCGGACATTAATTTTATGCACTAAAAAATCTCTGATTTTGAGAAATAATGGGACTTTAAATGATAAATCTTAAAAAATATTACAAAATCTTAAAAATTGCTCCTTTTAAACGCCGATATTTAACCCGACTATCCAAACGAAAATATACCTTTATGCATCATTTTGACGTTACGTGAAACGTTATTCAAGTAAGTAAGTATGCGACCGAAGAATATCAGATGCGGAAGCAGTGTTTTGGTTGCTTATAAAAATATAACTTATTTGAAAGAACTATTTTTAAGGAAAACTGCTAACAAACTTCAGTGCTTTGAAGTTTTGCCATCTAGTGGATAACTTACAGTCTTTCCTCTAAGTTAAAAAATATTTTAATACGTTTTAATAGTGTTACGAATTAACAAGCAGACTTTTAAGTGTGAAATGCCCAAGTTTACTTGCATTTCGATCAATATTTCTGCAGAAGTGTTGAGATCGTCCACGTTAGCTCTCTTGATAAAGCACAACACATTCAAATTACAGGTCACAGGTTTGATCCCCGGATGAGGAACTGTTTTACCGTGACATCATTACTAAACATGTGATTCATAGATGGTAGCTGTTGTTTAGTTTTGAGTAAATTCAGCGATAAAAGTTTAAAACACAGAAAGTTTTATCAGCGTTATCACAACCGTCATCATTTCACCCCAGACTGACCGAATAATGTCAAGTAAATAATTTTAGACAGTCATATTACATTTTCCTGTGGATAATCGAGTTTGTTCGATTTGTGTCCGAGGGATTGGGGCATGGGGTGGCGGGACGGATTTTCTTATCAAGTTTTCTAAGAAATTGTCAGCGAGAGTACTGGACTTTATGCCAACTCAGATGTCAAACCATGATCACGTTTGAAAAAAGAAAAAAAATAGTGATTTTGGGATGTCGCAAAATATGAGAAATGATCTTTCTCGTAGCTCACTATAGTATCATAGGAAAAATTCACATAATAGAATGTTGAGTTTTCACATAGAAAAGAAACTCATCGGGATCAATTGATCAAGTATGTTAACATTAGATTCATAAATAATAGTTTATATTTTTCATACGTGACCTTACACTAAAAAACTGGAAATCTTGTATATTGAAGACACAAAATTATTGTCGAATTTTTCGCAACTCAATATTTCTATAGCATTTTGCAAATATAAAGATGGTGTCTTTTATAAATTTTAGTCTGACCGGTTGTCGTAAACGGTTTGTTTTCTTTGAAAATGGTATTTTACCACCACTTGGAACACACGCTCTATTTTCCCGCCAAAATACGTCATGTCATTAGATAAGCAGATTTTGTTTGTGTTCCTTTAGATGTATATTCATATAACATTCTAACATTAATAAACATATTTTAAAGTGGATAATAAGATAACAATACAGAAAGTAAGTTATAGTCTTGTTTCCATGAACGTATATAAAGAATATTTATCATAAATGCTTCAAGATGATGCACAGTAATGATATCATCATCCGCCGCACCACCGCCACCTATCCTCAGCTTATTCATGCTGCGAAGTTGCGTACTTGCCGTAAAATGTCTTTTTGCTTAAGCCAGAAACACTGGCTGGGTCCATTTACAGACTTTAAGGAACTTCTGTTTTACAACAAACCAAATTTTAAGCTGGTACTCCGGCATTGTATTTTCAGCATCGTAAGTAAAATCTTTTTATGGTTTGATGCAGAGTAAAAAAATAAAGAGTTTCGGTTACCTTTTAAGATAAAATATTTGCTTTTTCCTTCACATAAACTTTAAGGTCTAGTATAAGTTAGGAAATGCACTGCATAGATATCTCTTTCTTTTATATATAATTTATTATTAAGGTATCTGTTTGCTAATAAATTAGATAATTAAAGGGTACCCTTACCTAAAGATGTACTACACCATACCTGTGTTTGCGTGTCGGCATAAGTGTGCAGACGTGTTTGAGAAAGCGTATTTCAAAATAAAAAAGAATAACAGTAAGATGCAACTTAATTTAATTTTTTTTTTTTTTTACAATTTATAAGTCAACGAAACGATTACCCATAGTCTTACATGTTTTTCTCATATTACTGTAAACATTACATTTCGTAAAAATCAAGTAGCAAGATGGTTCTCAACATTATGTACATTTATATGTAAAGAATAAGCAGACATTAGTTTCCGACGTGATAATTATATAATAAATAGAATCAAAGGTCGATTAAAAATATGGATACGAAATAATTTTAAGTTGTTGATTCTTCATAAAACTACAAGTTAGCTCTAAACGGTATATTATTCTAAGAAGTATGTGTTTCAATACCTTGAGAAAATCCGTTTTATGAAATTAATTTCGTATGTTGCTGCATGCCAGACAAGAATTTCCCGCGTTTTTGCCAGTTATGGTATAATTCTTCTTGTAACACCCCGGGATTAAGATGACTCACGTACTGTAGTTTATTAATGAATGCGTAAGCTCATACACTACCATAATAATAAAGTGCTTAAAAGATATATTTTTCCTATTATACAAGAAAACGAATATAGCATTAGCTGAAGATGCAGATGAAAATATCTGGTTCTCGGATAACTGTGCCGAGACTCGTTACCACCTCAACAGTTACCCTCAAGCCAGATATTCCATCAGCACCTTCGACCGAATGGACACTGTTCTTAATTGTGGAGCTTTTCATCTGGTTAGGAATAATAAAAAGGTCAACATTGTATTCAGCATACTTTAGAACCATGCAACGTATGTTTTTAAGGAAATAATGAAATAATCAAAATTAAACAATTATATAAATGTTTCTAGATATATTGTATGCTTTCGATAAAAAAACCAATATTTTATTTAACGAAGGGCCTCCGGGTCAATTTTAAGGTCGCGGGCTGCAATTTTTTCACTTGGGGTGAAAAAATTCTTTCACTGAAAAAAAACAACCGGGGAGTTCGGTGGTTGTACCCATTCCAAAGGGCCCCCACCCTGAAACAATGCTTGGAGGGGAAAAAGAGATCTTCCCCGCCACAAAAACTGGAAAGCGCCACAACCATTATTTTTGTTGGTTTGACGTTGAAATAAAAAAAATACCTTTTTTCCGAAGAAACAAAAAGCCAAGAAACCAAAAGGTATAGAAAGCTTTTCCAAGAACATAGCCTTCCAAATCAAACCACATAATAGTGTTCATATGGCGAAGTTTAGGCAAAGACGCCCCTTTAAATACTTAGAGAATAGAACAAAACCAAACACAAAAGTCGCAAAAACGGGATAGAAACAACGGAAAAAAAAACTGGGAAAAAAACCCTGTTTAAAAAAATGGACAACAGACCAACCCGGGAAAAGTACACAATTTTTGGGTCGTTGTCTTGGAATATGAACAAGAGGGCTTCAACTAAATGTGCTTTCGACATTAAGTTTTTTTTTGTTGGGATTAACCACCACACAATTATGGGTCATATGGTAATTTTCCAGTTTTAAAATTTGGGGCGAAGACCCCAGGTCCCCCTCCTTGCTTTAAGTCTCACGGGGGGGGCTCCGGGGTAAACACCGCCCTTTCCATAAGCCAGCGATTGCTTCCTCAAATGAAAATTCAACGCCCCGACGAGGTTTGAACACACATCGGTGGGGGGCAAGTTATACCACCGCCACAGACCCCCCCTTTCCCCAAATTAAAAGCAAAACCAACAACTGAATATTGTAAAACAATTTGATTCCGTTCACACATGTAAACTTTCAAACGTCAAGGAACCTTTCTAGACAAAACTTTTATACCTTCTACACAATTTTGCCTGGCTGTAGTTGACTCATGTCTCCAAATTTTAAGAAGCCATCTGTTACCATGTTCATGCCGCTGTTTTCTGAAAAATAACTTCTGGGAAAAAAATCCTCAATTTTGTAAATATTTTTTCCTTTTTACTCGGAAAGTTTATCCCGCTTTATATACTTTTAACGGTTTTCAAAGGGGGTTTTTAAAAAGAACTTTTTTTTTAAAGGGAAAAAAGGAGATACTTTTCTGAACAAAAGAACCCCGGCACAGTAAATAAAAAGGGAAAATTTTTCCCCGATATTTCAGTATTGCACTTTAGCAAAAAAATAAATAGAAATATTTATGCGAAAGAAAACGTATTCATTATGCTTTGTTAAAATTCTTCTTCTTATTAAATCGTTTCCCTTTTGGTTTTGGAAGTGTTTGCAAAATTTTATTTATCGAGTGAGTGATTGTATTTAATGGTGCAATTCAAATTTTTTTAAATCAATTTTTTGGCGGACAATAGGGGGGCCAAAGCATACATCGGTTTTTTAAAAAAAACATTTACCTTTGGTTATTTAAAATCGCTTAAAGATAAAAATAAATTCATGAAATTAAAAAACAAACACCTCGTTTAATGGAATTTTTTCAAAAGACTTTTAGGAAAGAATCTTTTTGAACTTTTAACTTTTGGCGTCCCCTTTGGGGTTAAACGTAAAAAAACACCAAGAGTATAAAATAAAAAAAATTCCACTTCTGTACAAAATATGCCTGTAGGTGTAAATCAAAAATGTACCCCTGGTATAAAATTAAACCTGAAAAATTGTTATACGTTCGGTAAAAATTTTATAATTGAGGACTTTTCAATTTTTCCCTATTTTTAATTCTTATATCATTAGGGAAAATAACTTGAACGTAAAATTTACCTGTATTCCTTTTTCTGCCACTAATTTTTTGACCCAAGCCTTTTTAAAATAACAATGATGAAAGAAGACACCACCACTAAATCAAAACACACACTTTTATTAAGTAAAGCCGAAAGGACAGACTAAATTTCCTTTGCAATAGTTTTAAAACGCAAAGTGCTTAGAAAAAAAAAATAATACAAACCCATTGAAAATTTAAAAAACTTAATGATTTTAAACCCAAAAAAAAGTGATAACCTATTAAAAGGGTAACTTTTTTTTGGAAATTATTTCAGTTTTATAATGTTTGCTATACATCACAAAAAAATCAACCTTTTTTATAAACAATGTGGTAATTCAAAGTTTTTTAAAGTGCTCTAGTAAAAATCCAATTTTTTTAAACGAAGATTAAGCTACCTAATGTTAAAAATTGTTTTTTATATTTTAAATAAATCTTTACATCAGATTCATACAAATTTAAGCCAGCAAAAAAAATTTTTTTCATTTTGCTGTTCCGCCAAAATCAAAGAACAAATACTAATGTTGAAACATAAAGGGTGAAATTATTTGTAATAAATTTTTGCAATTTGGGAACTGACTAAATAAATTTTTGAATATGAAATAGATAGTATTGTAGAGTGTGTACCGGGATAAATCAAGCTGGGGTACACGGGGGTATTTTTTTTTCTCGCACATATCGCGGGGCCCGGTAGGCCGAAACAGATATGTCAAGAAATAACCGAGATTACCCCAAACCTGATTACCTGGTAACACACGAGCAAAACATTTTATAACTGTTTTAAAATCGAATAGTTTTACTTTAAAATTTTAAAAATTTATTTTAAATTTAAATTTGTTTTTTATTTTCTTACTTTCGATTCCCCTTTCTGCGCCCGCTACTGAAACACAAAATTTTCTTTTTTTAAAAAAAAGTTTCCCAAAAAAAAAGTACCAACAGATTTCTGCATTGCTTTTTAAAATTTTTGCATTTCATTCCAAACTATTATAAAAACTGTTTTTCTTTGTAAAAAAAAATCAAAGAAACATTTGAGAAATCCAAATTTCAAAATTTCTGATTTCTGAATTTGGCGATAACTATTGAGTTTTTGAATATTTTAGTTTTTTTTATTTCTTACTTTAAAAAAGTAGGTTTTGTGATAATTCTTTCTCTTGAAATGTAAACTGGACTAAAATCGTCTTTTTTTTGAAAGGAAAAAAAAATATACTTTTTTTTTATTTAAACGGTCTGACTTATTTAGCGGGTAGATAACGTATCAAATCCTACAGTTTAAAATTAAGCATTCTGCTTAGTGAGACTCACTTAAGAGATTGCGATGGCAATTATCTCAAACAAGGAAAAACCCTAAAATTTCTTAGAAAATGGCAATGTCACGCTATAAAGATACATCTCAAATCCATGACATATTCACCAAATAAAATTTTTACGGGAACAAGAGCAATCCAAACTTTTCGTGGGAAAAGGGAAAAGTTGCGAAAAGAATTTATTTATTTTAAAACAAGGCATATCGAAGCTTTTCCAGAAAAATTTTTTGTCACCTATAAAATACCATCTCAAATCGGACAAAATAAAAAACATTTCGAAAAAAATACAAGTCATCCCCAAAACCAAAGGCAAATTGAAACTTTTCCAGAAAAATTGCAATGGAACGCTATTAAATATCTATCCAAGTAAAGGGAATATCCAAACATTCTTAAAAAAATGGCAATGTCACGGTTTTCTAAACAGAAACCCACCGGGGGGCCCCTTGGCCTTTTTTCCGCCACAAAAGCTAAAAGCGCCATATGACCTAGAATGGGTTGAGTAAAAATGAACTTCCATCCCAAAACCCCCTCCCTCAAATAATCAAAGATAATTTACTAACTTTGTACTTACGTTAGTATTTACCGTAACGGAATTTTGGTATATTTAAACTCGAGCATTTATAGGTATGCGAATTTGGTATATTAAAATTTAAAACCCTTTTTATACTGAATTTTTTTCGCCACAAAATAAATCTTTGTTTGTTTCCCCCTACAAAAAAATAAACAGCACAAAAAACACATGTACATGTTACAAAGTTATACTGAAAAAATTTGTTACAAGGTTCTGCAGAGCACAAAGATTTTATTTAAATTTTTGTGTTTTTGACAAATTTAAAAACCCCAAAAGGCATTAAAATTATTGCCTTTAGCAATGAGGGGTTTTTTTTAATATCGATTTCTAGAATTTTTTGTAACGGGGGAAAATTTACCAGGTAATCATCTGTACTTTATGCTGTTTTGGGACTGCCAAAAATATTTCACAACCCCAGCAACGCTTTTTCGTGCTCCCCGCCAAGGGAAACCACTCTTGCTGGTTCCGGTTCAGGAAAACCCCCTGGCGACCAACCGACGCGACACACAGAATGTAAAAGCATAAAAAGCAAAAATTACAAAAAAATAACCCAAAAGGAAAAATTGAAAATTTCAAAATTTTCTTGTTTACTTAACCCTTTAACATAAATAAGGTTTCAGAGATTTTTTTCTGCCAAAAGGATAAAATAGTATTTTTTCAATATCCCATGTTTAAAATTAATCTTGTATAAAATAATGGCTTCCAATAGTGTATTAGCTTCCCTTTGATTATTACCCCCACGGGAAAATCAAAATAAATCCGAAGTTTTTTTTCAAGAATTAATGATTAATTAGCTTAACAAGGGACAAAAGAGGTAGTGCAAAGCCATTAGAAGTTACCCCAATCCCAAGTTTTTTTACAATTTTATTCTTTTAAAACAGCAAAAAGATTTTTGGTAGAATTCGCGTTTGACAGCTGTTATATTAAAGGGGTAAAAGGAAAAGTAGAATTTATATTTAAAGAAAAGGAGCGATTAATAATGGAAAAATTTTTAAATGCACTTCTGGTTTTGTACTTAACATTTAATAGTAACCGCCCACTAGAATTGCAAGAAACAAGCCCACAAATAAGCTTGCATGCTTTTTAAACAGCTTTTTCAGATAGCAAACAAAATGTAATTTGTTTTAAAATATTTATTGAACAAAAAAAAAAAGTTAACATTAAAATTTTAAACAAATTAGGAATCATTTTAAACAAACTCTCATTTACGTTACCATTTTAATAATTTTTTTTGATACATTGTTTAGAAACAGAATTTTGTCAAAATAAATTTTTAAATCAACAATACAACATATTTCCGAAAATTTAGAGACTTTAAAAACCCTTTAAAACGTTTGAAACATTAAACTTTTATAAAAAAAAGAAAAATGATTTTATTGACAAAATGTGTATTTTTGTAACATTCCAAAAATTATTCTATCGAGCAAATTATTTATTTCACAAACAAAACAAATTTAAAGCCATGTCATTTTTGGGACTATTTTTATCTAATTTTTTTCACACCCAAACCTTACTACGATTTTTGGATTTGTCGTTTTTCTATTTTTTTTTATCTAAATGAGCATTTACCGGGAAACAATGAAAAAAAATTAAAAGAATTTAAAGTTTTTTATGGGGAAAATTCTATAAAAATTTTTATAAAAACATGTCGGGGGTACTTTTGGGGGGGATTTGCATGATATAAAATTTTCTGGATTTTGCCCCATCATTTCTAAAAAAAAATGCCCACTTTAAATATTTCCATTCAAAAACCTTTTTTTTGTCCCCAACGCGTTCCTAAACGGGTTTTTAACTTTTTAAAAGCACTTCACACGACAGTGTATTGTCTGACGGCCGAAACAAAATTGTTATCAATCAAAACAACAGAAATTACAAACCTTGCAGCGGACGATCTTGGGCTTTCCCCAAATTCAAATGCACTTTTAACAGAATAAAAACACGGGGTTGTCTAAAATGAACAGGCTTACTAAAAAAAAAACAAAAAATTTGGGTTTTCAAAGGGGAATCAATATTATTTTTTTTATCAGGAGAATTGCCTTTTTGGGTTTTTTTGTAAGATATTTTTAGCCAAAGTTGAAACAAAGCGATTTTCCATAATTAAGGAAAGATAAGAGAATCGCCCAGATTAAATTCCCCAATATACTTACACAGCAAACATTTTATAAAAGGAATTTCGTATCAATATGTAAACTTTTATTGTTTTTTTTTTGATAAACAATTGTTAAGTGAAATGACGTTTATTCTTTTGTTATTTTATTATAATAATTTTTAATATTAATTTTTATTATTTTTACCAGATTTATATAACGCCCTTTTCATGATAAAAACTCAAAGGGGCCTTTGAATTTCCACTTTTCCTATTTTACAAAAGCAAAACCCGCCACACAGGCCGAAAATTTATCCCCTATTAGACAACCGGGGTTTTTATCAGAGGACAGAGTGAATAAAGCCCCCAGAAGGAAAAGAGAGAAACCTTTTTAGATAAGCTTGTCCGGCTAACAGCCTAGCTTTTTTCGAAAGACCGGTTCTTTAAAAAATGCCCGGTGTATAGCACCGATACACGGAAACCGCTTTCCCCGGGAAAAACCACTACAGGCATTTTAATTAGGTGGGAGACACCAAGAATAACTCAGAAATTGCCAGTGTCTGGACCAGGGTTCGAACCCGGATCTTTGGATTTGCACCCAAAAAGGTTACCACAACCACCGGGGCCACCATTTTGATTTTCGACTAATTTTTTTGTTCTAGCTTTAATTTTTACTTTCCCCCGAAAACCATACAAACAAAAAAATTCATTATTTTACAGAAACCCGCCCCACACTACAAAAAAAATTTTAAAATCTTTTTAATTACCGTTAACCCGCAAAAATTTTCCAAAAAAACGGGCCATCAAAAAAAATTTGGGGAACCCTTATAAAATTTTTCAAAGGGTGTTTACAGAAAATCACTGACTGAAAAGCGAACAGTGCAGACCATGATACCTCACGGATGTGCAGATGTCAGGTTTTTCTTGGCCCGCACATCGCAAAGGCAAATTCACCCCTGCAAACAGGGTTAAAAATTTTAGGGAAAGTTTTTTAGTTCCAGTTTTAACGAATATTCAGTAACTAAAATTTAAAAAAATCAGAATTTCTTACCAAAAAGGACTTTTGCATTTTTAATCTGATAAGCATACATATCTCGTCATAAAAATTAACCCCTTTTAAATTACATTTATAGTAAGTATCGAAGTAAAAATTTTTAAATTACCGTTTTTGGGGCCCTTGTGAAGCCAAAAAACAAACACACTGTCCAAAAGTAACGTTAGTAATGGAAAAATTTTCTTTAAAAATTTTAGGCTTTTTTTAGGAATCCAGTTAACCCCCAAAAAAACAACTTTTTTAAACCAAGAAAAACTTACTTTTGCAATATAAAAATGAAACAAAATTTGGCTTTTGTTTTTACTCCAACTTTTTAAAAGGATTTTGCTGGGTTTTTTTCCCCAAAAATTAAATAGCACCCCCAGTTTTTTTCCGTTTAGTCCCTACACAATTTTAAAGGATGCAATATTTAATATTTTTGAACCAAGAAAAAAGTCTTTAAATTCAGCGGCTTTTAAAAAAATCAAACGTCCACGTTTTACTCCACAACGCAAAGGGTTTGAAAAAGCATTTCTTGCGTACAAAAAGGGCCAGTGCCCTAGGATTGAATGTTTTCCCCTTTTGTGTCGTACAATCATTACTTTACTGCCCATTGTAAATACTGAATCATTTTAAATTTTTCGTTGCGAATACAAACAATGCGTTTTTTGGAAGTTTCAAAATACGAATCGCTAAAAAACAAACAAAGTGAAATGAAATATTTATTTAAAACACTGCTAAAAGAGAAATCAAAAATTTTAAAACCTTATCCGTTACCATTTTTAAGTGCCTTTTTTTTTCCAATTAGGAGGGAAAAAAAATACCTTGTTTAAAATAACTTTTTCCCCAAACTACGTACAGCAAATATTTCAAAAAACTGTAAAAAATGTTTGTAACATAAAAAATTTCAAAACCAGTCAAAAATTTACAAAGAATGCTTTAAAAACCATTTTTTAAATTACAACAATGCTTTAAAAACATCCCCAACGACATTTTGTTTACGTCACGTCGCGTGGATTTTAGCGCCATGTACGAACAAAAAAGCGCTTTCAAATTTGATCAAATAATTACTGAAAAACATGTTGAAAAAAGAAATGTCACATAGCATAAAAATTCTTAAAAAAATTTACACACACAATGAGTTTTTTTATTTCCGTCCGGCTGTAAAACAAAGGACGGGCGAACTATCATTTGCGCCAAACAGCCCAATTTTAACATTCATCAAATTTTTTTTAAATTTACGATAAAAATAATTAGAAAACGAAATAATTTAACCATAACCGGTTTTAACAGTATTTAACACTCGGGGCGGTTATACGTCTACAAAAAATTTCCCCGACTGCGCCGCGTGATATTTTTTACGCCAACGAAAACCGCCCATCGGGGAAAAAATAAGTAAAACACTCTTTTCATAAATATTTTTTAATAATCTCCAAAAAAGCTATGGGTTTTTTGTCAGCAAACGTACGATCAAAAAAGCAATAAGTTCAAAAAAAGGGCATGTTCCTAAAATTCGGTCTCGGGAAAAGTTTTCAACCCAAACACAATATTTCCTACTG
Source organism: Mercenaria mercenaria (assembly GCF_021730395.1). Taxonomy (NCBI): domain Eukaryota; kingdom Metazoa; phylum Mollusca; class Bivalvia; order Venerida; family Veneridae; genus Mercenaria; species Mercenaria mercenaria. The sequence goes on from NC_069371.1 coordinate 50,775,842, forward strand.
TCGCACGAAAAATTTTTTTAAACATTAAAATAAATTTACACTTTTAAAGGGACAAAACTAATTTCTAATGAAGGGAAAAAGCTTTGGGTTATGCACAACAGACTAAAAAAGGAGGTTTTCATGCGTCCTTTCACCTTATTAAACCACAACTTAAAAAACACTTCATTTAAACCCAATTTTTTTAGCTTCTTTAATGATTAAAACCCAGAGTTAAGAAGTTTTTAAAAAGCTTTAACCCGTCATTAACTTTAAAAAACATAAACTTTCACTAAAGAAAAGAAAAAAAATTAAATCCATTTTATTTCATTTTTAAAAAAGAAATGCATATTAAAAACAAGAGAAAAACAGCAGAACCAACGTACCGACAACCGCAAACACAATCTGACCCAAATACCGCTTGCAATCAAGAAACTAATAAGTAGTCGACTGGGGTTTTCCAACTAGGCATTTTAAAAAAAAACGAAATGGAATTTTACACACACTTTAAAAACTAAACTAAAAATACCAAAAAACATAAGGAAACGCAAAACCAAAAAAATTTAGAAGATTTTTTTAAACTGGCATAGAATTTTAAAACAATGATGTACAGAATATTACAAGTAAAGTTTTGGCAACAAAACCGAGGAAATTTTCTGCCATCTTTAACATCTTTGAAAAAAACTTTTGCATTCATAATTGCTTTTATTTTTTGCATATTATTTAACTGTTTAAATCAACAAGACAACAATCAACAAATCAACAAGACCAAAAAAAACCCCTAAAATAAAGAGTACAGACATTTAAATAGAAATAAAGAAAAAAAACAATTTTAAAAAATAAAACAAACGAAATAATATTTACAAAATTTATCAAATAGAATTTTAAGCAACCACCAATTATCAAATTACCAAGTTTCTGAATACAAAAAAATCCAAAAGTACAAAAATGAAGATTGCCTAAATACCCTTTAAGCAAAGTCAGAAATTTCTTTTGGGACACAAAGTGAACTGATCTTCAGGTTAAAACCCACTTTTCTTTACGGTTTTGTATTGGTTTAAACAAAAAATATTTTTTTCAATTCGACATCAAAAAACAAACGAAAAAAAAAGCTTCCCCCTTTGGAAAAACTGGCCGCTCTAAAGGAATTTCCTACTTTAATTTGCTTTTACAGGGGATTTCATTAACGCATTGTGGTCCTAATGTTGAATGGCTCTATTAGCATTGGGGCTCTGTTTCTTTACTGTTTTTAAAATTCCATGAACTTAATTCACTTTTTGTTTTTTACAAACCGTTAACTACCAGGTGAATTAGACGAAGTACAGTTGCAATGAAAAGAAAACTATTCAGACAAACAGTACTCATTTTTTTCAAAAGAAGGATGTAAACAAAATCACGCCCATATAAGGGGGGTCATATTGGAATATACAGAAATTTTTTTCACTTTAACCCCAAAAATTTGTTTTTTTAAATGATAACGCTGAAGCTAATGATATATTTAAAGGGTTAGGGGTGATATTTCAAAAAATTTAAACATATTTCTTCACGGGGATGACATTTTATTTTCAAAGGGGCATATCTAAATGAAATATTTGAAAACATGGAGCTCCCAATATAAATTTTTTAGTCCAGTGCCTAGGGAAAAACAAAATCAAAGGGATTACGCTGGAAGAAAATAATGAATCCGGGATTGCAACAGGGCGAATTTGGCTACTTTTAAAAAAAATAATTTTTTTTTTTTTAGATTTATTTTGGGGTTTTACGGGACACCAACCAGCACAACTTAAAAAAGGAGTAAATTTTTGGTTTCAACATCCATTTATATCGAAAAAATAGATGTGAATCAAAACTTTTTTTACTCTAAATCACGAATTGAAACAAATGTTTACGCCCTATTAGTCGCCCCTTAAAATTTGGACTCGTGTTGAAAACAGCTAAACAGGAGAATCAATCACTGCTAATACCCAAGTAATTACTGCTAATACTAAAGCAATAACCGCTAATGTCGGAGAAATTACCACTAATACCCAAGAAATTACAAAAGTAAAAAATGTTTTCTTAAAACAAGAAACACAATTAGCTAGAACAAAGAATACTGTTGACAATTTATCTGCTTCTGAAGTTGCTACAACAAAACGACTTGATGATTTAGCTGAAATAATTCTTAAACTTAAAAAGAAAGACAGGAAAATAGAAAAAAGGGTAGAGGAAGTGAGACATGAAGTGTTTCTCTTTGAATACTATTATAATCATACTTTTGATTACATACAAATGAAAAAGTATTTTGACCGTCGTGGTGCCTGGATACATTCAACATATGAAAATATGGCCGGTTTAAATTATTTAAATGAATTTGAAGTAAGACCTGGAATTTTCGTAGATTATAAAAATTTTATAAACACAAACCAAGAATATAAAATAGATGTACTAGATATGCTTTTGAGTGGTGTGTTTATAGTCAGAAAAACCGGAACTTATATAATAGATATTAAGATTTTATTAAAGGGTGCGGGCTCCACGGGTGAACCGTATAAACCGACTAAAAGCCCAATATCAAATTTTATATTTAGGTGGCGGAATTATAGGTTTCAGGATGATGTTTTATTTTTTGATATATTTGATAATGTAAATATAACAGCTGAGGCAGCTGAGGACTTTGACACTGATAAGTTAATATCTATGTATAAGAAAAAAATTAAAGTTTATCTAAAACAAGGGACAATGTTTGACATTCATCCTTATGAGGATTCAGCATCTACAGAAGTAACATTTATGCTTTTGATGGGTAGTTACATTAGATTCTACATATCGGATGAACCTGTATCTTATGATGGAAACAGACTTTTGGATTAAAAGTTTAATTAAAGTTTTAATTACTATGTGTACCCTAATAATATACTTACTAATTGAAAATAAGATCAAATATGTTGTATAAACAACTGAAACCATTCGACGATGTATGGTTGAACAATATATGAAAGTGACATGCGTTTACATTGTAAACGTTACTATAAATAAAAGTATAGACATAAAGAAATTCCACTAATGTTAAAAATAAACTTGAACGGAACTGACATGCGTTTACATTGTAAACGTTACTAAAAATAAACACAAACATTGTGCACGGTATTTCAAATATAAAGATAAGCGTTTACATTGTAAACGTTACTAAAAATAGGCGTTTACATTGTAAACGTTACTAAAAATAAATGTTACTAAAAATAGGCGTTTACATTGTAAACGTTACTAAAAATAGGCGTTTACATTGTAAACGTTACTAAAAATAGATTTACTTTATTTTACTATAGGTTTTAACAATAATTTGTTAAAATCTTTTTTTTCTTTTTTTTAATTGTCCAGCATTGGTCAGTTCGGACCAAAGACTAAATCTTTTTTTGGTTAAACCAAAGGTTTTCATTCGGTTTAACTAAAGATTTAAAAGATTTTTAAGGTATTAAGTAGTATTCTAAGTTTAGGGCAAGGTTAAAGTCCACTTATAGAATAGGGACAAGGGGTCAGGGGGGGTTATATTGTTTTAAAATCGGTATTTCTAATACTACTGACGAAGAAACATTGTCAGATTGTAGAGCTCCCTAAATGGTAAGAAACAGCATATATTTAGTCTATGTTGACACTTTATCCTTCGAAAAATAATCGCCGCAAAACGCCGTTTATTACGGTGCCCCTAAAGTGACATGTTACACACTTTTTTTCCACTTAGGTAATGTGAGACTTTTTTTATTTCGTTTAAACGAAATAACTATTTCGTTTAAACGAAATCATTTCGTTTTAACGAAATAACTATTTCGTTTAAACGAAATCATTTCGTTAAAACGAAATAACTATTTCGTTTAAACGAAATCATTTCGTTTTAACGAAATAAGTTTAAAAGAAATCATTTCGTTTGAACGAAATAACTATTTCGTTAAAACGAAATCATTTCGTTTAAACGAAATAAAAAAAGTCTCACATTACCTAAGTGGAAAAAAAGTGTGTAACATGTCACTTTAGGGGCACCGTAGTTTAGTATTTTGTATGGATGGCAAAATACTGCCAGTGTTTACATATTTAATCGGCGGGCCTTTCCGAAGACAGTTCGTAATAACTCAGAAGGACGCATAATTGAATGACGTCATTCGCACAAAAATTCAAGATGGAAGCTCTGCACACACCAAAAAAACGAAAAACAACTTACTCCGAGCCTTTCAACACAAATTGCTTGTCCAAGGAATACGAGAATAGATCCGAGCTTGATGTTGCGCACAGAAATTTACCAACAGAGCCGGGACACAGACGATATCATCAGTGTTTATAATAAAGATACTCACTCTAAAAGACAATTGCCGCAGCTAAGGCGCAGGTTCAGAAATCTCTGTTTTTGTCAGGGCCGCGCTGTGGACAATCTTTTTCTTTTCTTTACATTTTTTGAATGATTTTTTATTATTGATATTATATTGTTCAAAGAATATGAAAATAATTCAAAAATTAAAAAAAAATTGTCTACAGCCGGGAGCGAACCCGCAGCCCTGACAGAGCAAAACAGAGTTTTCTGAACTAGCGGCCACGGCGGCAGTTGACTTTTAGAGTGAGTATTTTTATTATACATTGATGATATCGTCTGCATATTTGTTTAAAAGAATGGATCGAGCACCAAATGTTTGCTCTGTCCGGTAAGTCAAACCCTTATGCGGCATGTTGTTAACACTCATGATGCAAGAATGGTAAATAGTCATTGAAAGTAAATATATCTTAAATACATTAGTTTTTCGTAAAAACACAACAAATTCGCAATAAACTTACTGAAGACATTTTCTTCTGTTTACGAGTGTTTACTACGTCATCAATATTGGGTACGCAGTTTTCATTTGCATGAATTAACGTCCGCGTCAAGGAGGCAATCGGTTCTTGACGAGATCGGCTCTGCGAAAATAAAAATAAACACAAGTCTGTATGAAACTACCAGAATGTTTAGATAGTAGGTAGTCAACATATTGTTGCGTAGTTGAACAGGACTTCTAAAACCATCATGTACACACGACCGGACATTAATTTTATGCACTAAAATCTCTGATTTTGAGAAATAATGGGACTTTAAATGATAAATCTTAAAAAATATTACAAAATCTTAAAAATTGCTCCTTTTAAACGCCGATATTTAACCCGACTATCCAAACGAAAATATACCTTTATGCATCATTTTGACGTTACGTGAAACGTTATTCAAGTAAGTAAGTATGCGACCGAAGAATATCAGATGCGAAGCAGTGTTTTTGGTTGCTTATAAAAATATAACTTATTTGAAAGAACTATTTTTAAGGAAAACTGCTAACAAACTTCAGTGCTTTGAAGTTTTGCCATCTAGTGGATAACTTACAGTCTTTCCTCTAAGTTAAAAAATATTTTAATACGTTTTAATAGTGTTACGATTTAACAAGCAGACTTTTAAGTGTGAAATGCCCAAGTTTACTTGCATTTCGATCAATATTTCTGCAGAAGTGTTGAGATCGTCCACGTTAGCTCTCTTGATAAAGCACAACACATTCAAATTACAGGTCACAGGTTTGATCCCCGGATGAGGAACTGTTTTACCGTGACATCATTACTAAACATGTGATTCATAGATGGTAGCTGTTGTTTAGTTTTGAGTAAATTCAGCTGATAAAAGTTTAAAACACAGCAAGTTTTATCAGCGTTATCACAACCGTTATCATTTCACCCCAGACTGACCGAATAATGTCGAGTAAATAATTTAAGACAGTCATATGAGTTTGTTCGGTTTGTGTCCGAGGGATTGGAGAATGAGGTGGCGGCACGGATTTTCTTATCAAGTTTTCTAAGAAATTGTCAGCGAGAGTACTGGACTTTATGCCAACTCAGATGTCAAACCATGATCACGTTTGAAAAAAGAAAAAAAATAGTGATTTTGTGAAGCTGCAAAATATGAGAAATGATCTTTCTCGTAGCTCGCTGTAGTATCATAGGGAAATTCACATAATAGAATGTTGAGTTTTCACATAGAAAAGAAACTCATCGGTATCAATTGATCAAGTATGGTAACATTAGATTCATAAATAATAATTTATATTTTTCATACGTGACCTTACACTAAAAAACTGGAAATCTTGTATATTGAAGACACAAAATTATTGTCGAACTTTTCGCAACTCAATATTTCTATAGCATTTTGCAAAATATAAAGATGGTGTCTTTTATAAATTTTAGTCTGACCGGTTGACATAAACGGTTTGTTTTCTTTGAAAATGGTACTTTACCACCACTTGGAACACACGCTCTATTTTCCCGCCAAAATACGTCATGTCATTAGATAAGCAGATTTTGTTTGTGTTCCTTTAGATGTATATTCATATAACATTCTAACATTAATAAACATATTTTAAAGTGGTTAATAAGATAACAATACAGAAAGTAAGTTATAGTCTTGTTTCCATGAACGTATATAAAGAATATTTATCATAAATGCTTCAAGATGATGCACAGTTAAAGATATCATCATCCGCCGCACCACCGCCACCTATCCTCAGCTTATTCATGCTGCGAAGTTGCGTACTTGCCGTAAAATGTCTTTTTGCTTAAGCCAGAAACACTGGCTGGGTCCATTTACAGACTTTAAGGAACTTCTGTTTTACAACAAACCAAATTTTAAGCTGTTACTCCGGCATTGTAGTTTCAGCATCGTAAGTAAAATCTTTTTATGGTTTGATGCAGAGTAAAAAAAAAAAAGAGTTTCGTTTACCTTTCAAGATAAAATCATAGCTTTCAAAAATATTTGCTTTTTCCTTCACATAAACTTTGAGGTCTAGAATAAGTTAGGAAATGCACTGCATAGATATCTCTTTCTTTTATATATAATTTATTATTAAGGTGTCTGTTTGCTAATAATTTAGATAATTAAAGGGTACCCTTACCTAAAGATGTACTACACCATACCTGCGTTTACGTGTCGGCATAAGTGTGCAGACGTGTTTGAGAAAGCGTATTGCAAAATAAAAAAGAATAACAGTAAGATGCAACTAAATTTAAAGATTTTTTTTTTTACAATTTATAAGTCAACGAAACGATTACCCATAGTCTTACATGTTTTTCTCATATTACTATAAACATTACATTTCGTAAAAATCAGGTAGCAAGATGGTTCTCAACATTATGTACATTTATATGTAAAGAATAAGCAGACATTAGTTTCCGACGTGATAATTATATAATAAATAGAATCAAAAGTCGATTAAAGATATGGATACGAAATAATTTTAAGCTGTTGATTCTTCATAAAACTACAAGTTAGCTCTAAACGGTATATTATTCTAAGAAGTATGTGTTTCAATACCTTGAGAAAATCCGTTTTATGAAATTAATTTAGTATGTTGCTGCATGCCAGACAAGAATTTCCCGCGTTTTTGCCAGTTATGGAATAATTCTTCTTACACCCCGGGATGTAAGATGACTCACGTGCTGTAGTTTATTAATGAATGCGTAAATTCATACACTACCATAATAATAAAGTGCTTAAAAGATTTATTTTTCCTATTATGCAAGAAAACGAATATAGCATTAGCTGAAGATGCAGATGAAAATATCTGGTTCTCGGATAACTGTGCCGAGACTCGTTACCACCTAAACAGTTACCCTCAAGCCAGATATTCCATCAGCACCTTCGACCGAATGGACACTGTTCTTAATTGTGGAGCTTTTCATCTGGTTAGGAATAATAAAAAGGTCAACGTTGTATTCAGCATACTTTAGAACCATGCAACGTATGTTTTTAAGGAAATAATGAAATAATCAAAATTAAACAATTATATAAATGTTTCTAGATATATTGTATGCTTTCGATAAAATAACCAATATCTTATTTAACGTAAGGGCCTCCGTGGTCAAGTGTTTAAGGTCGCTGGCTGTCAATTTCTTCACTTGGGGTGTAGAATTCTTTCACGTGAGAAATTAATCTAGCCGGGAGTTCGGTGGTTGTACCCAGTTGCCAAAGGGGCCCGCCACGCCTGAAACAATGCTTGGAGGGAGACATGAGATCTTCTCCGCCATCAAAAACTGGAAAGTCGCCACATGACCTATTATTTTGTTGGTTTGACGTTGAAATAAAAAAAATACCTTTTTGTCACTGAAGATACAAAAAGCCAAGAAACCAATAGGTATAGCAGCGTTCCAAGAACATAGCCTTCCAAAATCAAAACCACATAATAGTGTTCTAGTATGTGCGAATGTTTAGGCAATAGACGTCTACCTTAAATACTTAGACGAAGTAGAACAAACCAAACACATAAAGTCGCAAAAACGGGATAGAACACAACGGAAAGAAAACTAGGAAACTGCTATAAAAGTGGACAACAGACGCAATGCCGGTATAGTACACAATGTTTAGTCGTTGTCTTGGAATATGAACTAAGACGGCTTTCAACTAAATGTGCTTTCGACAGTTAATGTTTTGTTTTGTTGGGATTAACGCACCGACACAATTATAGGTCATATGGTAACTTTCCAGATTTAATTGTGGCGGAAGACCCCAGGTGCCCCTCCGTGCATTAAGTCATCACGGGCGGGCTTCTGGGTAGAACCACCGACCTTCCATAAGCCAGCTGGATTGCTTCCTCACATGAAGAATTCAACGCCCCGAGCGAAGCTTGAACCCACATCGGTGAGGGGCAAGTTATTACCACTCAGCCACAGAGGCCCCCTTTCGCCAGTTAAAGCTACCAACTAGCTGAATATTGTGAAGAACATTTTGATGTCCGTTCACACACTTGTAAACGTTCAAGACGTCAAGGTAACCTTTCTAGAGCATTACTATTATTAGCCTGTTCTACACAAGTTGCCTGGCTGTAGTTGACTCATGTACTCCATATATTTTAAGATAGTCATGTGTTACCATGTTACATGGCCGCTGTTTTCTGAAATATTAATCTTCATCGGACATAAATGCACTCAAGTTGTAAATATTATGTGTTCCGTTACATCGGAAAGTTTATCACTGCTTTAGTATACATTTAACGGGTTCAAAGGGAGGTTATTAAAGAACATATTTAAGGAATAAGGGAGATATCTTTTCTGAACAAAAAGAAGTCCCGGCACAGTGAATGAGAAAGGGAAATATTCCACTGATTATTTTCAGTATTGCACTAGTTAGCATAAAATAAATAGAAATATTATGCGAAAGCAAACGGTATGTCATTATGTCATTGGTTAGAATTCTTCTTCTTAGTTAAATCGGTTACCTTTGGTTTGGTAGTGTTTGCGTAAACTTTATTTATCGAGTGAGTGATTGTGATTTAGGATAGGATGCAGATTTATTAATCAAGTTTTGGCGGACAATGATGGGGGCCAAAGCATACATCGAAGTATTTTCATAAACATTTATCCTTTGAGTTATTTAATAATCGCTTGATAGATAAAATAAATTCATGAAAATTCAAAATCGATCACCTCCTGTTTAATGGTATATTTCAAAAGATTTTTAGGAAAGAATCTTATTGAACTTTGTAACATGGCGTACCTTTTGGGTTAAACGTAAAAAAATGCACCAAGAAGTAATGAAATAAATAATAAATTCCACTTACATGTACAAAATATGCCTGTAGGTGTAAATCAGAAATGTACCCGCTGGTATAAAATTAAACCTGCAGATATTGTTATACGTTCAGGTACAAATTTATAATTGTAGGTACATTTCTAATTTTTACCTACGTTTATATTCTTATATCATTAGGTGTAAAATATACTTGAACGTATAAAGTTGTACCTGTAGTCTCCTTGTTCTGCCTACTAACTTTTGACCCAAGCCATTTTAAAATATACGAATGATGAAAGAAGACATCCACCACTAAATCAATAAGCATCACACTATTATTATAGTCAAGCCGAAAGGACAGATGCTTCAAGTTCCTTTAGCAATAGTTTTAAAACGTCAAATGTGCTTAGTAAAAAAAATATATGACTAACCCATTGAAAATTTCAAAAAGCTTAATGATTTTAAATCCAAAAAAAATGTGATAACCTAGTTAAAGGTATACTTTGTTGTGAATTATTTCATTGTTATATATATGTTTTGCTATACATCATCTAAAAATTCAAACCTTTTATCAACAATGTGGGTAATTCAAAGATTTTAAAGTGCTCTAGTAAAATATCCAATTCTTTTATAACGAAGTATTAAGCTATCCTAATGTTATAATTGCTCTTTTATATATTTCAATAAATCTTACATCATGATGTCATACAATTTAAGCCCGCAAGCAATTATTTTCATTTTGCTGTTCCGCCAAATCAAAGAACAAATCACTAATGATTGAAACATATGAAGAGTGCATTATTTGTAATAAATATTTGCGAATTGGAACTGACTAAATATAAGTTTTGAGTAGTATGTAATAGTTATAGTATGTGTGAGAGTGTGTGTCCAGGATATATCAGAGCTAGGGGTACATCGAGGGTATTTTTTTTCTCTGCACATATCGTCGAGGCCGGTAGGCCGAAACAGATATGTGCAGAGAAATATACCGAGATGTACCCCTAACTCTGATATATCCTGGTAACACACGAGCATTACATATTATAACTGTTTTATCGAATAGTTTTATCATTAAAATTTATATATTATTTTCATTTAAATTTGTTTATTATTATTCTTACTCTTCTGATTCCCTTTCTGCGCCTCGCTGACTGAAACACTAAAACTTCTGTTTTAGAAAATGTGTTCCCAAGATAAAAGTATCCAACAGATTTCTGCATTGCTTTTAAATCTTTGCATTTCATTGGCCAAACATATTATAAAACTTGTTGTTTCGTTTGTAAAAAAAAATCAAAGAAACATTTGAGAAATCTCAGAATTTCATATATTTCATGTATTTCTGAATTTGGCGATAACTATTGAGTTTTTGAAATATTTTAGTTTATTTATTTTCTTACTTTATAAATGTAGGTGTTTGTGATAATTCTTTCTCTGTGAAATGTAAACTGGAGCTAAAATCGTCTTTTCTTTGAAAGGAAAAAAATATACTTTTCTTTTTATTTAAACTGGTCTGACTTAGTTAGAGCAGGTAGATAGACGTATCAAATCCTATCAGCTTTAATTAAGCATTCTGCTTAGTGAGACATGCTACTTAGAGAGATTGCTTGATGGCAATTATCTCAAATCAAGGACATCTCCTAACAATTCGTAGAAAATGGCAATGTCACGCTATAAAGATATCTATCTCAAATCCATGACATATGTCACGCTATGAATATATTTATCTGGAATCAAGAGCATATCCAAACGTTTCGTAGGAAAATGGCAATGTTGCGCAATGAATTTATTTATCTTAAAACAAGGGCATATCGAAGCATTTCGCAGAAAAATTGTATTGTCACGCTATAAAGATACCTATCTCAAATCAAGGACATATGAAAACATTTCGCAAAAAATAGCAATGTCATGCTACTCAAACAAAGTGCATATTGAAACTTTTCCCAGAAAAATTGCAATGGTACGCTATTAATATATCTATCTCAAGTCAAGGGAATATCCAAACATTTCTTAGAAAAATGGCAATGTCACGGTTGTTCTAAACAGGTACCCACCTGGAGGGCTCCTTGGCCTTTTTCCGCCATCAAAAGCTGAAAAGTCGCCATATGACCTATGAATGGGTTGATGTGAAAATGAACTTCCATCCCACCCCCTCCCTCAAATAATCAGAAGATAATTTACTATTATCTTTGTACTTACGTTAGTATTTATGCCGTAATGGGAATTTTGGTATATTTAAACTCGAGCATTTATACGGTAGTGCGAATTTTGGTATATTAAAACTTAAAATCCATTTTCATATATTGAATTTTTTCTGCCACAAAATAAATCTTTTGTTTTGTTTCACCTACAATAAAATAAACATGCACAAAGCTTCACAGTGTACATGTGTACAAAGTTATACTGAAAAGAATTGTTACAAGGTTCATGCAGATGCGACAAAGATAATTATGTGTATGATGTGTGTTTTGACTAATTAAAACCATAAAGGCATTCAATTAATTGCCTTTAGCAATGATGGGTTTATTTAATATCGGATTTTCTTAGAATTATTGTAACTGTGGGAAACTTACCAGGTGGAATCAGTCTGTACTTTATGCTGTTTGGGACAATAGCCAAATAATATTGTCTAGCAACACCAGCAACGTCTTTTCGTGCTGCCCACGCCAAGGAAATCACTCTTGCTGTGTTCCGGGTTCAGGTTATCGTCCCGTAGGTCGTACCAGACCGTACGCGAGCACTACACTCCTCCCCGTCCTATTGAAAGGAGGTAGTCCCTACACCATGGAAGTAGACCATGGTGTCTTAGACCATGGAGGTATACCATGGTCCCTTAGACCATGGAAGTATACCATGGTCTCTTGCTCATAAATATGAGATGTTCCTGGGTTTAACCAGTACTAGTATTGTGTCACTTTAGCCACAATACCACCGCTACCGGCGACCATGGATCTCCGCATCCATAGTGCACCAGGATCAGCCCCTATGGCCTAAACAGACTCAGTTCTTCTATAGATAGTCAATGCTATCATAAGAACTGTTCGTACTCCAAGAATGGTCAGCAGCCAAACACTTACTAATAAACAACCTTTAGTCAAACAGACGGCTGACTCTTACCTCACACAGTTGCCTCTACCTGAGCTTTGCCTAACAGAGGGGGGCCTAGATAACCTTACTGCTAGTCCAAGCAGAGCTCAAGTCACCTCTATGACAGGGCCTTGCGGTGCCTGCCCTATCCTAGTAAAACTGTGTGAGACCACACTTTCCTCGTCTGGGGTCTCTTGAACGAGGCTTCATCGGACTAATCTGTTTCAGAGCCCGATGTCTCAAAGAGGGAAGGCTATGACAGAGTTCAATAGCTTCCTCCTTCAGACTTTTCAGCATACCAAGATGTATGCCATCTTGACCTTAGTCACACTAACATAAAACACAATCTAACAGAAGAAATTGTTCTTGTTTCTACGATTTGACTCAGCCGCTTGACTGGCACGAAACAGATCGGACCATGCCTGATCTGTCCTACCTCGTTACCAATCCAAAACAAACATCAATCTCTAATCCTGTTTCAACACTTTACTCAGCTCCACTGAGAACCACCAACTATACAGTCCAGTTTTCCGGTACCGAGATGGAATTCTGAAGGCTAGACCCCAGACCCTTTGTAGAGTCAGAGGTACCTGTCGCATCCTTAAGCACGGCAAGTCTTTAGTTTGTCCTTTCCGGAGGAAAGGACTTAGACTGTGAACTTGGTCGTCCTACAGTAGGCACTGAACCTGACTGTCCAGACGTGACTGTATTACCGAGGCTCTAAACAGCCCAGGTCTCAACCTTCCTTGTGGTCCATGTTCATGCTTACAACAGCATCCTTAAACATATCTACCACAAAGGAGCTTACTACCTCACAGTAGTCTAAATCCATACCAGCATCTGGTAGGCTACTTTTCTCAGAAGGGTCATCCCGCATCTGAGACTACTATTGCAAGGACTGGCTTGCCACTCTTACCCTTGGTGTCATCTGTGGTTCCATCCTGATACCCTTAGACAGTCGTACCCATGCCAATGTTGGTCTCAGGTTCCCCGGATGCTCTGTGATGTAAACTCCAGGTAACCCCTTTACCAACGGCACTGCGTCGTCTACATCAAGAAACACGTAGACAGTCGTACCCTGCCCTTGTTGGTCCTAGGTCCCTCAAACGCTCTATGATGGAAGCTTCGGTGTCCCCTATGACCAACGGCACTGCGTCGTCTACAAGGTTAAAGGACCCCAACTTCCGTTGTCTTCTTAACAGTAATTACACCTGCCAAAAGGTAACTGCTCCAGTCGTGTCCCAGCATGATACTCATTGCAATGCCTCCAACCGGCATTCAAGACATTGCCTTAGCTTTATCATGCTCACGACCTACCCCGTGCTGCAGCACAATATTCAACCGAGACAGCTCCTCCGGCCACCGTCTCACCAGTTAACCTTGAGGCTCTTGTAAGCCCATGAATCACCTTAAACTTGAGTGGTCATTCCGTACAATACAATTTACCAAATAAGAACATAACTACCATATGCAATGACCTTCTCCATGCCGACCTGGATCTATGGTACCCATGCACTGATCTATTTATTCCATGCATTGGTGTAAAGCATAAACTCATCCATCCCCATCAGCAAGGCTAACCCAGGCGGTTGCATCAGAGCCTCTTATCAAAACTTCAAAAGCTCTGACCCACTCTCCCCGCCACACAAACCGAAGTTTGCCTGTCAAAGCATAAAACAGATTTTGCTTTTATAAAGCCTCTATGGTAGTTCACCAGATTCACCTCTACTGGATCTGACTGTCATGACTTCTTCAAATTTAAGCTCTAACTGCTTAAGTGCCTCCATGACAGTCCTATTATCCGGTGCCCCTTGTGTGTAACCGGCCATTTCTCCCACTGCAAAATCATGTTCCTCCTCTTCGCACCATTCCTCCTCTTCGAACAACTTAGGTTGGTGCTTTGACATACCAAATATAGCCATGTGTGCCTGTTGGTATTTACGGACTACCTGCTTGGCCTGTTGGATACTCATAGGATCGAGCATGAACACATGATGGCCTGCATCCTTATCTAACAGGCCCTGACAGAAACGACTTATGACTTGATTAGTCACAAATGAATCTGGCAGGCCTCTGAACGCTCTTTCTGCAAGTGTCAAAAGCCGGTCTGCAAAATCATCTAACGACTCGCCCTCTTCCTGGCAAGCCTGTTGAAATTGCAATTGAGCCGCAGCTGGCAACTCGTGCTCACCAAACCGCGCCTCAAGCTTACTATGTAAACCCTGGTAAGAATTCACCTCACCACTATCATGTATCAGTACATAATAGTCCATAGCTTTGCCAGTAAGACACCAGCACAAGCCCTCAAATTTCTCAGCATCTGACCATCCGCATGTCTCAACATATCTGGAAAACTTTAAATCAAAAGCTTTCCAGCTGCCCTTACCATCAAATGCCAAATGCTTTTGCAAAGAACTTAATTTCTGATGATGGTCTACTTGCATTGGCATTACCATCATCACCAAAAGGAGTGTTACCTTCACCAAGGTTGAAATTCAGTTTCGTTTCTGGTAACGATACCTTATTCCTGCTCGATGCTGGTGTTCCAAGGAATTCAGCTGGAGTTTTCAATAATGGCCTGTGCATACCAAAAGATACAGTATGCATTCTGGGTCTAGGGGTGATCAAGTCCCCAGGTCTAGCTAGAGTATTTCCGGTCTTAATTTGTGACCAAGCACTGGGCTCTTTTCTAGCCTCAGGCTCCTTATCACTGTCCTGAAGTGGCCATAGTTTATTCTGGGTAAAATCAATTCGACCCAGCTCAGACTCTGTAAATTTCTTACGACACAGCACGGACAAGACTTCCGGGGTTATGTTCCCCGTTGCCTCACGCACCAACAAAATTGCACTGGCAATTTTTGTATTAATTCCAGGTATCATTCTCAATTGCTCAAGGGTAGCAAAATTAATTGAAACCACTTGTGCACTAATACCAGATGTAACTGACTTACCTTCTGGACTCTTTTGTTGTGACATCTTTGATAAAAATCAAAATAACAACAACAAAATCAGAAATGAATTTAATTATTTCAATTCCAGAATGATCCAAAAAAATTCTTTTAAGGATCCTAAAGCTTCAACAAAGGTACACTACAATGCCAACTATAGGGATTTCCGATGGTATAAGTCCCAACAAACTGTCTGGTAATGTCGAATAATTTTTCAATTATTCAACCTATTACACTTAAATAAGTGTTCTCGACCTAGAACGTAATCGACTAAATTCAATTACGCCTCACCCGGTCCCTTTTCCAACACAAGTCACAACCGTTTTTAGACTGGCAAATTGGCCAAGCCTAAAAATAGAAGTTCGGGTGGCGATTTATTGGTCGGCGAAATATGAGCTCAAAATGAACCGCTGCCACCAACATTGTAACTGTGGGAAACTTACCAGGTGGAATCAGTCTGTACTTTATGCTGTTTGGGACAATAGCCAAATAATATTGTCTAGCAACACCAGCAACGTCTTTTTGTGCTGCCCGCGCCAAGGGAAATCACTCTTGCTGTGTTCCGGGTTCAGGCTATCGCCCCGTAGGTCGTACCAGACCGTACGCGAGCACTACAGAATGTAAAAGACATAAAAAGCAGAATTACAAAAGGAAATGAAGCCTTAAAGGAAATTGAAGAATTTCTAATTTTCTTTGCTTAATTAACTCCTTTACTATGAAATAAGGTTTCAGAGATTTGATATTCTGCTCAAAAGGGATAAAATAGTATGTTTCAATGATACATGATTTAAATATAATCTTGTGATAAAGATTATGGCTTCCAATAGGTGTATTAGCTATCCCTTTAGATTATTAGTCCCACGGGAAAATCTAAAATCAAATCCGATTAGCTTTTTTCATTAGTAATTAATGATTAATATAGCTTATTACAAGGGGACAAAATGAGGTAGTAGCGAAAGCACATTATGAAGTTTACCCCGAATCGCCAAGTTAGTTTACAAGTTTATTACATTTAACATGTCAAAAAGAGCTTTTGGTAGAATTCGTCGTTTTGACAGCTGTTGATATGTCAGAGGTAAAAGTGAAAAGTAGAGATTTATATTTAGAAGACATGGAGCGATTAATATATGTGAAGAAATTTTAAATTGCATCTTGCTTGGTTGTATCTTAACATTTAATAGTGAACCTGACACTAGAATTGCAATGATACAAGCCTCATCAAATAAGCTTTGCATGCATTTAAATGGCATGCTTATTCAGATAGTCAAACAAAATGTAATTTGTATTAATAATATTGTATTGTACAAAAATATAAAGTTAACATTAAATTTTAAACAAATTAGGAATCTATATGTAACAAACTACTCATGTTACGTTACCATTTCAATAATCTTGTTTTGATATCAGTTGTTTAGAAACAGAACTTCTGTCAACATAATTTATACTCTAACAATACAACATATTTCCAGAAAATATTGAGAGACTTTAAAACCAGTTTAAAACTGTTTGATACATTAAACTTTGTATAAAATTAAGAAAAATGATTTTATTGACAAAATGTTGTATTTTTGTAACATTCTCAATAATAATTCTAGCGTATGCAAATTAGTTTATTTGCACAAATCAATACAAATTTAAAGGCCATGTCATTTTGGTACTATTTTTATCTAATTCTTTCATCACCAAGCCTTACTACGATTTAGTGGATTTGTCGTTTATCTATTTGTGTTATCGTAAAATGAGCAGTTACCGTGGAAACAATGAAAAATTATGTAAAAGATTAAATGTTTTGATGGGAACATTCTATAAAATCTTTTATAAAAACATGTCGGGGATACTTGGGGAGATGTTGCATGATATAACTTACTGGCATTCGACCTATCATTTCTAAATATAAAATAGCCCATCTTAACTAGTTTCCATTCAAAACCTTTTCTTTGATCCAACGGCTGTTCGGCTAAGCGGAGTTTTTAACTTATACAGCATCATTCACACGACATGTGTATGTGTCTGATCGTGCCGATACAAAATTGTTTAGTCAATCAATACAACAGAATATTACAATCCTTGCAGCGGACGATCATTGGTCTTTTCTGAAATTCTAAATGCACTTTTAACATGCAATAAAAACACGGGCTTGTCTAAAATGAACAGGGCTTATCTAAAATGAACAAAAATTAGGTTTCAAAGGGTAATCAATATTATTAATATTTTATCAGTGAGAATTGCCTTAATGGTTTATTGTAAGGATATTTTGAGCACATGTTGAAAGCAAAGCGATTTTCCATAATTAAGGAAATGATAAGATGAGATCGCCCAGATTAAATTCGCCCTAATATACTTACACATGCAAGCATTTTATAAAGTGTAATTTTGATCAAGTATGTAAAGCATTTTATTGTTTGTCTTGATATACAATTGTTAAGTGAAATTGACGTTATTTCTTTTGTTATGTTATTATTATTATTATTATTATTATTATTATTATTATTATTATTATACCAGATTTATATAACGCCCTTTTCATGATAAATACGTTCAAAGGCGCTTTGAAGTTTCCACTTTTCTCTATTTTACATAAAGCAAACGCAGCCACACAGGGACCGAAATTCATCCTCTATTAGTACAGACACAGAGCGATCTGATCAGAGGGACAGAGTGAGATAAAGCCCCCAGAAGAGATAGAGAGAAATCCTTTTTAGATAAGACTTGTCCGGCTAACTTAGCCTAGCTTTTTGCGAATAGACAGTCTGGTTCTTTAACGTGCCCGGTGTATAGCACCGATACACGCGAAACCGTCTTTCCTTGGAAAAAACACTACAGGCCTTTAAGTTAGGTGGGAGACACTCAAGAATATCTCAGAAATTGCCATTGTCTGGACCAGGATTCGAACTCCGGATCTTTGGATTTGCATCCAAACGTGTTACCACTAGACCACCGGTCCACCTATTTTGATTTTCTGACTAATTTTCTGTACTGATGCTTGTAATTGTGACTTTCCTTGATGAAGAACACATACAAATCAACAAATTCATTGATTTTACAGAACCAGCGACACTACTAACAATTTAAAGATCTTTTTAATTAACCGTTACCCTGCTATATTTCCAAAAGAACTGGTCCATCTATCAATTTGGGCAGTACCGCTTATAAATTATTCAAAGGGTGTTCACAGAAAATTCACTGACTGAATAGCGAACAGTGCAGACCATGATCAGCCTGCACGGATGTGCAGATGTGCAGGTTGATCTTGGCCTGCACTAGTCGCAAAGGCAAATTCACCTCCTGCAAGCAGGTTAAATTGTAGGAACGTTCGTTTAGTTCCAGTTATAGCGTAATATTCAGTAATCTATTTCAAAATAATTCAGAATTTCTTACCAGAAAAGGACTTTTTGCATTTTTAATGCTGATAATGCATATCATATCTCAGTCATAAACTATATTATACGCTTTTAAATTACATTTATAGTAAGTATCTGTAATGTAAATTTTAATTACGCGTTTTGGCACATTAGTGACAGCCAATAGAAGGCAAAACACACTTGTCCAATTGTAGAACAGTTTAGTAGATGTGGAAACATTTACTTTAACTTTGAGGTCTTTATTATGTGATATCCCAGTTAACAACAAACAAACAACTTGTTAAACCAGAGATTTAACTTACTTTGTCAATATAAAAATGAATTATGCAAAATTTGGATTCTGTTTGGACTGCTTCATACATTTAATAGGAGTTTTGTCTGGTTTTCTTTCGGATGATTAGCAGATACGCTTATCTCAGTTAGTTTTCCGTTGTAGTCTCCTGACACATTTTAATGGATGCAATATTGAATATTTTTGAACCTATAGATAAAAAGTCTTCAACTTACAGCGGCTGTTAAAATATCAAACTGTACACTGTCACATCACAACGCACGGGTTCGATAAAATGCATGCCTTGGCGTAGCTAATCGGCCTATGTGCCCTATGGAGCTATGAAGTGTTCAACTCTTTTGTGTCGTCACAATCATGTGACTTTACTGCCCATTGTAAATACATGAACCATTTAAGTTTATCGTTGCGAATACAGAAGCAATGCTGTTTTTGGAAGTTCAAATTACTGATATCGCTAAACACAGCTAATGTTGAAATGAAATATTGATTTATAAAACACTGCTAAAAGAGAAATCAAAAATGTTAATAACCATTATCCGTTACCATTATTTAATGTTGCCTCTTTTCCAATTAGGGAGGAAATAATAATACCTTTGTTAACATAACGTTTTCTACAAACTACGTACATGACAGAATATTTCTTAAAAATAGCGTTGTAAAAAAATGTTTGTAACATAAAATTTCAAAACCACGTCAAAAGTGTTACAAAGAATGCTTTACATCCATTTCTTATATTACTAACAATGCTTTAATCATCACAACGACATTATGTTTACGTCACGTCGACGTGGTATTTAGCGCCATGTACGTATCGAGAAATAGCGCTTTCAAATTTGATCAAATAATTACTGAAAAACATGTTGAAAACGAAATGTCACATAGCATAACTGTCTTAATTAATTTACACACACACAATGAGTTTTTCATTTCCGGTCCTGGCATGTATAAACAAAGGAGCGTGACGATCTATCATTTGGCGCCATACATGCGCCATTTAACAGTTCTATCATATTTTATTTATATTTTACAATAAAAGATATATTAGAATCGAAATAATTGAGACCAAAACCGTGTTTTAACAGTATTTATACACTCGGGCGGTTATACGTCGTACATATAATTTCACTCCGACTGCGCCGTCGTGATATTATTACGCCGAACGTATAACCGCCCATCGTGTATAAATAGAGTTAAAACACTCTTTTGCTATAAAGTATTTCTTAAGTAATCTTCCAAAAAAGAGCTATGGTATATTTGTCAGCAAACGTACGATGCAAAATAAGTCAATAAGTTCATAATAAAGGGCATGTTCCTAAAGTTCGGTCTCGTGAGAAAGTTTGTCAACAAGCACTAATATTTCCTACTGTCTGCACGTAATTTTTTGTAAACTATGTATTATAATTTACACTTGATACGGTACAAATCTAGATGTTCTAATGAAGGCAAAAGTGCGTTTGGGTTATGCACAACAGACATAGATTAAAGTGATGGTTGGATGCCGTGCCTTTCATCTCTTGATTATAACCTTATCAGACTTAAAATTCACTTCATTAATCCAGATTTTATAGCTTGCTGTGAATGATTATAACCGATGAGTTAAGAGAGTTTCAAAAAGCTTTTAACCCGTACATTAACTTGAATAATAACATAAACTTGTCACTTAAAGCAAAAGGAAATAAAATTAAATCTCATTATATTTCAGTTGCAAAAAAGAAATGCATATGTAGAACGAAGAGGAATATCAGCAGAACCAACGTACCGACAACCCGCATTACACAAGTCTGATCACAAATACCGCTTGCATATACAAGTAAACTAATATAGTAGTCGACTTGGTGTTTCCATCTTAGGGCATGTTTGAAAAAAGGCTAAAATGGAATTTGACATCACACTTAATATATCTAAAGCTAAAATATACAATTCATACGATAAGGTAATGCTGCTTACACTAAAAAATATTTAGAATGATTTTGATTAATTCTGCTCGAGAGAAGTAGAAACAACTGATGTGGACAGAATGATTATCAAGTAAATGTAGTGGCAACAAGAACGCCGAGGAATGTTCTGCTTTCTATCTTTAATCATCTTGATTAGAGAACTTTTAGGCATTCAGTTAATTGCATTGTATTTTATGCTATATTGATTAAGCTGTTCAAATCAACAAGACAACAATCAACAAATCAACAAGACCAAAAACACCAGTAAATGAAAGTAGGTACAGACATTGAAGAGTAGAAATGAAAGAAAAAAGAACACAGTATTTAAAAAAGTTAAAACAATTCGAAAAATATATTTTACATTGTATCTAAAATAGAATTTCAAGCAACCACGCAATGAGTCATTGACCAAGTTTTCTGAATACATACTGCCAAATCCTAAAAGTACGAAGATAAATGAAGATTGCCTTAATACCCTTCAAGCATGTCAGAAAGTTCTTGTGTACACTAAAGTGAACTGATCATTCAGTGTGATCCTACATTTTCTGTTACATGTGTTTAGTATTTGTGTTAGAGCTAAAACTATTTTATTCAATTCGTACATCAATTAAGGGAAACCAAAATGCGTTTCCTTTCTTAGGGAAAGACTGGCCGCTCAAAAGGAATGTTCCTACTTTAGATTTGCTTTTTACAGGGCATTTCATTATCGTCATTGTGGTCCTAATGTGTGAATGGCTCTATTAGCATTGGGGGCTCTGGTTTCTTTACGTGTTTTCAATATTCCTATGAATCTTAATTCTACTTTTTGTTTTTACACCGGTTAACTTACACAGTGGTGAATTAGACGAAGTATCAGTTTGCATTCATTTGAAAAGAACTTACTATTCATGATCAAACAGTACTCATGTCTGTCAGAAAGAAGGATGTAAGCAAATATCACGCCCAGTATAAGGGCGTCATATTGGAATTATACAGTACATTTATGCTATCTTTACCGCTAAATTAGTTTTCTAAATGATAACGCTGAAGCTAAGTGGATATGATTTAAAGGTTGATGGCGTGATATTCTAATCTTTAAATGGCATATTTCTTCACGGTGATGACATTTTATGTTTCTATGGGTCATGATCTAAATGAAATATTGTGAAAACATTGGAGACTCCCAATATATGATTTCTTTTAGTCCAGTTGTCCTATGGGAAAATCAAAATCAAAGGGGATTAGCGTCTGTGAAGAGTAAATAATGAATCCGGCATTGCAACAGGACGGAATTCGGCTAGCTTTTAAAAAGAAATAATTATTTTTATTTTTAGATTTGATTTGGGTTTCACGGCACACCAACACAGCTACATGACTTTAAACAGGAGTACATATTTTGGTTTCACATCTCATTTATATCGGAATAAATCTATGAGATGTGTAATCAAAACTTTTATTACTGCTGAAATCACAGAATTGAAACAAAGTGTTTACGCCCTATTAGTCGCCGCTTACAATCAAGCAGGGGTAAGGAAGCAGTTCCAATTTTTTCATACACATTTGTCGCCCCAGAACCACATGGGAAAAAATAATCAAGATAACTCTAAAATCACCAAACTATTCAACAATTTGATTACATTCAATGTGACAATGTCAAAATTACTAAAAGCTAACAACTTTAAGTTTTATGAATCTGATTTTTTTCTTTTTGGAACCATAAAACATTGCCCGTTTATTCTTTTAAAACATATAAATATACATACAAAAACAAAGTATAATGTTTGGATTACATAATCAAGATTACTTTCAATTAGTACACACTTACTAACTTGAAAAACTAGACAGATAATTCTATTTTCCAATGTTGACAAGTAAATACTAACAGCAAATATATGACGTCAATTGGTGTACAATAAATGTTTATTTACGTTGTCATTATTGCTTCATGTAATCATTTGTGTTTATAAGTATATAATTGAAGATTTCCAGCTTTACATCGAGAGACATGCACACATTCTTCGCACTCGTAAGATCGTGTAAAAAATCCGTTGATGGACTTAATGCATTTTCCTCGATACAGGCCAAAATAATCTACAGTCATAATACTTTTATTCATAACGGATTAACAAACATAAAAACAGTAGAACATAGTAATTAGAAATGTTTGACTAAATAATATTATAGAATCATTATATTTAGATTACAAATAGAAGTAGTTAAAAACATTAATGCGTCTGTTACAAAAAGTCTTTAAATTAAAGAAATTAACGACGCAAAGTTCTGTTTGGACAGTAAGGACATCAGATTTAGTTTCTAATGTCGAAATCGAAATAATAGAGTAACAAGATGCACAATTGCTATGTGTCGGTACCGAGCATAAAGGGGTCACAAAAGTTATAATATACCTTATTTCTAATCGGTATATGCTTCTTTCAAATACCTGATAATTTTTGTTCAGAATGGGATGATTATATTTCTTACTCCAATAATAATTTTCCAAAGTTAAAATTCATTATACAGTACTTTCATGAAGTGTCATCCTTTCACTTATCATATAAGATTTATAAATGATAAATGATATTTTAAGCTCTTGGAAAATGGCATGAATTACATCCCAAAGTTGTATGACATAAGGATATCTAAAAAGACAGTGGTCAATAGTTTCTACGTTTTGACAGTTATTATTACAACAAGGGGAGTCAAATATTTTCCATGTAAAAGATTTTCTTTTGTTGCAATTATTCTATGTAAAAGTTTTACTTTAAACTGTTTCACGCTATCGTCTATGATAATCTTATTCAACACAAAATATACGGAATTCCAATTTTATACACATATTTAATGTATGTTCCCAGTATCTATGAATATATTGGTTTTTCACTGCCTTTTAATAAAAACAAATTTACAATTATTGTTTAGTAGTTAAATTACTTAAATCAAG
The DNA here is from genome assembly GCF_021730395.1 of Mercenaria mercenaria. Lineage (NCBI taxonomy): Eukaryota > Metazoa > Mollusca > Bivalvia > Venerida > Veneridae > Mercenaria > Mercenaria mercenaria. The sequence goes on from NC_069371.1 coordinate 50,799,899, forward strand.
GCGTGTCTTCAAGCGAGTTTAAACTTTAGATTGCACTGACTCTGATTTTTTCAAGGTATTTTTCCAAAATGAATTAATTGCTTTAAGGACCCTGGAATACTCCGATATCCAATTAGTTTTGGGTTTTTCAGTTGTTTTAAGATAGCTTCTTCTTTGATTTTACCATCCTTGATTATTTGATCAATAAATATTATATCAGATTCTATCCAATAATTATAAATTAAACATTGTCCTTTGTAAATGTACTTTATAAACTGTACCCATATGACCTGCATTCTTATGTCATAAAATGATTACATCTTTTACTCACATTGCATAAATAAAATACCTCCCGATAAAACTGTGGTAGGGTTCTATTTAAAAGAATCAATATTCATTTTAAAAATTAAAAGATCTCTGCCATACAGGTTTAGAAACAAAGTCAGGATAATTTTCCGATGGACACATCTCCTATACATGAAGATCTAACCAATTTCATCTTTAACGTTTTTATTTATGAATTTTCAGGATCACCATTTTTATAGAGTAATGAGAATATACATTGTTTCTAACTTCTTGATTGCTCTTTTTCCTAAAAAGAATTTTCATAAGATTTTAGTATCAGAGTTGACAATTTATTCCAAATTTTATTTTTATAAAATTCTACTGTTAGGCCATCAAGTCCCGGGCTTTTATTATGGTTCATACTATTAATACCCTGACTGCATTCGTCAAGAGATATTGGGCCTTCACAAGTATCAGCTTCAGCAAGTGTTAGTTTGTTTTCTAGATTTAAATGACTGAGATATACGTCTTGATCATTGGCACTTGTAGATGACTTGTATAAGTTTTAGTAAAAATCAACTTCTTCGGACAGAATGTCTTTAATACTTGAAGCACATTTGTTATTGGTTATAAGTGAAGTAATAGTTTTTTTATTTCGTCTAGATTTTCAAAGATTTAAAAAATGTTTTGTTGTGTATTTTTTCTCTTTCTTTAGAAGTTGGACTCGAGATCTTATTTGAGCTCTAAATAATTTATAATCATAGACTTGTTATATTTCGTTTCCAACCTCAGCAATTCGCTTATTATCGCTTTGTTCTGTATATAATAGGTTTAATTCCTTTTCCAGTTGATATAATATATTGTACCTTTCTCTTGATTTCTTTTTGGAATATTTGATAGAGCATTCCTTTATTTCATATTTAAAATGTCCCATTTTACTTTGTGGTAAGTTAGTACACCTGTCATACATAAGTTTACAATATTCTTCTGAAATTAATTCATCGTTAAGAAATGTTATAAGCCCAGTCGCTTAGCTAATTAGGGAGAGCAATTATCTAAAACTGCGCTAAACTCAAAACAAACAAACAAGAAAATGTGTTCTTTGAAATGTAGCTTTTCGATAACTTGGACATCTAGAATCATTTATTATTAAAAGAATGTTGACTGTTGATATGGGGAAAAATTCTGGATCTCATGAATATGTGGTTATATAGATTGTCAATTTGGTATTATAATATCATAAACACAATACTGCTTAATCAAAGCTTTGCAAGCATTCATTGACAAATGAAAAGAGAATATACTAACACTTAGAAGGTACTGAATAACTTTTTAAAAAATCAATGAACTGTTTGAGATTGTCGAATTATTTTCATAATTGATATTTACACTCACATGTTATAAGTGGACGGTTTTGTTAGATATGATCTTTTGTTACAGTTTTCTATAATGCTGTGTGGTTTTTCAATATGGTGTGTGAACCATCTGAGTCAAAAGTAAACGGATAGGAATTGGAGTAATATAGTAATAAATTATACCTTGAGTTTTAATGGGGTTAATTATTCTATACCTATTTTATCTATCCAATCGTGAACGTTCATTTGCAACACGTGACCGTACAATATATTACGATATTTGGATGCACGTGCGTACAAAAATCCTGTAATTTCTGTATTTGGACGCGGCAAAAAATTCTGTATTTTCTGTATCTGGACGGTTCAACAGTCCCATGTTAAATACTAGTATACGATAAAGCCCGAAACGCGAGGAAACGTTCCGAATGTAAATCGGATGAAGTAGGCGCTCTATGTATATAGTTTGATTATGCGTCTTGACATCTGGATTTAATTTGAGTTTTCTTTGTTTGTTTACAACACACAAAAACGATTCAAGGGATAATAATGCTATCTGATTTAGATATTAAAACGTTCGTTTATAATCAAAAACTTAAAGATACAGTAAAAAGGATCATCAGATGTTGGAATATTTGAAAAGTCGTTTAATGAAGCTGTTCCGGAAGAAACCTAGAAATTGGTATCAGCCCTGACTGTCTGAATACCTCTCTCAGCAGTTTTTATTTAACGGTTAAGAAACAAAATGGAGAAGATGATGAATGGCGACGGACAGGCGGTCATCATCCAAAACATGTCTGCTCTATAATTCAGTTTTCGTCAGATCTTCACCAAACTTGCTGACAATGTTTGTGGGCATTACATCTCGGCCAATTTAGATAACCAGCCAAATTGTACCAGTCACTCTTTGATTATAGTTCTTGAATTACTCGAAAAACGGGGAATTTAGCCTTGTCCGCTCTTTTAAGTTGAACAGTTTTCATCCGATCTTCACCAAACTTGTGGGCATAATATCTCATCCAAGTATTATTACCAAACAAATCGCCAAATGGCTGTTGTAGGGAGGTTGCACCATACACATTTTTTTAATGATGATACAAGAAAAAAACAACATTCAATGAATTACGTATATTACGTATGAAGTGAAATAAATATAGAATAAAAAGGTTATTTAAGGTCTAACATTGTTCTGTATAATATATATTGCACTCATACCAAGCTGGGAAAAACTAGAAAAGGCAGGAATACAATATTCTGTGAAACATTTTTAATTTAAACTGTTATTATAGTAAGATAAAATAGATATAGAATAAAAAGGTTATTTAACATTGTACTGTACAATACTGTACAAAGCGGCTCGTCCAATTTGGTTTTCTCAGCTGGGTACTCGTCCAAATATATCTCGTATTGTACAGAACAATGTTGAATAACCTAGTAATAGAATATAATGAAATTAAAAATGTGTAGAGATACAGTCGTAGTACCCTCTGTTATGTACTGTAGACTGCTCCTCAACCAACATCATCAGCATGGAGTCCGCCGTCATCGGGTGTTTCGGCCCTAAAATCCATGAACACTCTCGTGGCGGGTGGGCCCACAGTGGTGATCAGTCACTGCGCGTTGGTTGATTGCTTCCAGCTCTTTTCCTCCCGTCTCAGCCACAACCAGCTAGAAGCACGTTCAGCAGATTGGCTTAGTCTCTGGATGGCCTTCCGTCTCTCTCTGCCAGTAGTTCCGATTGCTGCCATCAGTCGGCAAACGGACTGTGAACAAAACCCTCTCACGCCTGCTTCAACGGGGAACAGCCAACCAAGTACACCAACCTTTTTGCCTGCAAAGGTTCAGAAGCTCTGTGTACTTTGCCTTCTTCCTCTCGTAGGCATCCTCGCATCTTGTCTCCCATGGTTCTGTGAGCTCTATGACGATGAGCTTCTTCCCCGACTTGGACCACAGGACGATATCTGGTCTCAAAGTTGTCTGGACAATGTCTGGGAATACAAGTCTCCTTCCGAGGTCAACTTCCATGTTCCATCCAGCAGTGCCGTCTAGGATTGATGCTTGCTGTGAATTGTCTCTTTTCGCAGATTCACCTGGCTTGACAAAGGCAATATGACTTTGATGGGGGTTACTTCTGCGTTCCTTCTTTCTCTCTCCCTCCAGCCAGTCAGCCAACTCCCTGAGGACTGAGTCATGTCTCCATCTGTATCTTCCCTGTGTCAGAGATGTTGAGCAGGATGAAAGTACATGCTCTAGTGTACCTGGTCTGTCACATAGGCTGCATTTAGGGTCAGCTGTGAGTCCCCATCGGCAGAGGTTCGCTGGTGATGGCAGAAGATCATAGACGGACCTGAGGAGAAACGAAAGTCTCAGTGGTTCGTACTTCCAGATGTCTCCCCAGGTCAACTTCCTGTCTGTGGTGTTCCACGTAGTCCATGTTCCCTATGATCCCATTTCCACCGCCCTCGCTTGTCTAGCATGCTCTTCCGCTCTCCTGACCTCTGACTGGATCATGGCTCGCCTCTCTTTCTGGTCTGACCTGCTCCACAGTACTGTCTTGGTGGCACCAATACCTTGTCGTCCGACAGCAGTCATCCCGACACATACATTAATTGACTTCAATAGAAACACCAATGATACTTTTAAAACATACAAGTGAGAGATAAACGCCCTATCAATCCATATAATTTTGCAAACTACTTCTTGGCAATAGGATTTGATATATTCAGAATTTCTTGCATTATGAAAACACTTGTGTATAGTGTATGCTTATAAAAATATCAAAACTAGACAATCAATTTAAATATAATACTTCTTGTCTTTGTTTAATCGCATCACAATTAAGCATGGTGTACTGTAAGCTCCAATTGTGATTTTGGGTCTATCTTCTACTACCAGCTAAAATGATTAAACAAAACTGAATTTGTTCATCTGGACACATTTTATCTTTACATCGACGTTTTCTTCAACTCGGTTTGTATCGATTTAAAGTCATTTTAGATTTTCAATATTTTACTACTGCATAGTTTATTTATCTCTTAAAATCATTCATCAGCTATACAAAATGTTCAGTCATGAATAATCGTTTGAAGTAGTAAATTGGACAAGATAAAGAGGAAATACGTGTACACGGAATGCATTACTTAAAGATAACTGACTTTTTCATTTGTAGCTTATGTTCTAAAACCAAGGACAAATATACTAGAGGACACGACTAGAACGCTTCACTACTGAAAAGAAAACTAGATGAGAGTGTATGTGGATGTTTACAAAATAGATATATATATATACACACAAAATATATACTAGACAAAATATGCATGTAGACAGCGCTGACAAAGCAAACAGGTAAAAGAAATATAGGAAGATCAGTGAAAATAACACCATGCTGGAATCTGAACGTCTACATGTAACTATGCATGAATCTCATTCTAGCCTCTACGAAGTTCCAAAGTAACAGGGAAATGTAAATACATTTTACACCCTAACAGGCTTAATGGTGACACGAGACGCGATATCTAAAGTCGATACTAGGAACAATACAAATATAAAATACACAACAAGGTAAGAATAAGATAAAATAAAATCTAGTTGAAGGTCAATCCTGAAAGGAAGTCAAGTGAAGATTTATATGTCATGTAATTCAATTATACTTTTTGAAGGTCAATAATGGAATCCGCAGGAAAACAAAAAAAGATTTTCAAGATGTACACTTTTTTCATCGTTTGATGCCCTCCGCAGCAGTAACAACACGTCTACTTTTATACCATGTAATATGGTTACTCCGTTTTTCATCTCGTACAATATTCAGTTGAGAGACTTAATCTCAATAATAAAGATAATAAGCTCATCCGAGCCAAACGATTATTTCATCAAAACTGTATAGAAATAAGCCGTGCATGAAAGTTTACAGAGCACAGCTGAATAGATTAATTTTGGTTGCCATGGCACCGAAACAGATCTTTTTGAAAATCAGAGGTCGGTTATTATGATTTTGTAGGAATGGTTTCATGAAAATTAAGGTACTAAACTTGTATCATATGCATGGACATCTGCAGTTTTCTTCCACAACTACATCATATTCCTATAAAACGTGGCAGTCAGTGGCCAAGACCAGCTAATAAGAACATTCAAAATACTTCTCGTAAGAAAATGATATCATTTTCCCTAACACAAAATAAAACAACAAAAGATTGCAAGTCTTCTGTGGAGTTTCCACTTTTTCTATTTCCCTATATGACATTGCAGAAAGCTTTTAAATATTCTTCAAAAACTTTTCATCAGAATTTGGTTTGATTTCTTATAAATGTAGGTGACCTATCAAGACCGGTGAAGGCTACATTGTTAGACATAATATTTCTTTATAATTTCTCCAGAAGAAACATCAAAGTTTAGTCAACATTTTACCGAAATGATATCTCGGTTAGTTACCATCTTCCTTAATGTCCAAAGGCTACTAAATTAGTTTGTCCATGTTTCCTATGGATCTGATTTGAATTAGATTTCTTTTTTCAGAATACATTCCAACAATGCCTCTTTTTTACCAAAGCATCTCGTATGCTGTTCACTTAATTTTTAATACGTATTTTTCATTAGTGTCTATGGATAGTATGGCATTATACATAGTTGACATTTAAATCCCTTTGTCATATCATTTGTGCAATTTTCAAATTAAACTGATTAGGCACAACGAATTACAATATACTTCTAAAGCATTACACAGTATTTATACACTCGGACGGTTATACATCGTACATATAATTTCACTCGGACTTCGCCCTCGTGAAATTATTACGTCCGACGTATAACCGCCCATCGTGCATAAATAGTGTTAAAACACTCTTTTGCTATCAAGTATTTCTTAAGTAATCTTCCAAAAAAGAGCTATAGAATATTTGTCAGGATACGTACGAATTCCCTTCATTAATCCAGATTTAATAGCTTGCTCTGAATATTTATAATCGTTGAGTTAAGAGAGTTTAAAAAAGCATTTAAGCCGTACATTATCTTGGATAATAACCTAATCTTGTCACTAGATATAAAATAAAAAGGAAATAAAATCAAAGCTCATTATATTTCAGTTGCAAAACATGCATATGTAGAACAAAGAGGAATATCAGCAGAACCAACGTATCGACAACCCGCATAACTTTAGACTGATCACATTATTACCGCTTGCATATACAACTAAACTAATATAGTAGTCGACTTGGTGTGTCCATCTTAGCATGTTTGAAAAAAGCTAAAATGGAATTTGACATCACATGTCATATATATCTAAAGCTTAAATATACAATTCATGCTATATGATAATGCTGCTTACACTCAAAACTATTTCGAATGATTTTGATCAATTCTGATCGAGAGAAGTAGAAACAACTGATGTGGACAGAATGCTTATATTTTAAGGTAAATGTAGTGGCAACAAGGACACCGAGGAATGTTCTGCTTTCTCCCTTTAATCATCTCAATTAGAGAACTTTTAGGCATTCAGTTAATTGCATTGTATTTTATGCCATATTTTGATGTTATCATGGACGTTTAAGCTGTTCAAATAAACAAGACCAAAACACACCAGTAAAGGAAGATAGGTACAGACATTGAAGCGTGTAAATGAAAGAAAGAACACCGTATTTTTTTAAAAGTTAAAACAATTTGAAATATATATTTAACATTGTATCTAAAATAGAATTTCAAGCAACCACCCGATGAGTCATTGACCAAGTTTTCTGAATACATACTGCCAAATCCTAAAAGTACGAAGATAGATGAATAGGCATGTCAGAAAGTGAACTGATCATTCGATGTGATCCTACATTTTCTGTTACATGTGTTTAGTATTTGTGTTAGAGCTAAAACAATTTAATTCAATTTCGTGCACCAATTAAGGGAAATCAAAATGCTTTTCCTTTCTAAGGGAAAGACTGGCCGCTCAAAAGCGATGTTCCTACTTTAGATTTGCTTTTTACAGGGTATTTTGTCAAAATTCCTGTTATCGTTATTCTGGTGTTAATTTGTGAATGGCTTTATTTGCGTCAGGTGGCTCTGGTTTCTTTACGTGTTTTCAATAGTTCTATTAATCTTAATTTTACTTTTTGTTTTTACACTGGTTGACTTAAACAGTGGTGTAGTACACGAAGTACCAGTTTGCATTCGAAAAAAAACCTATTCATAATCAAATCATACTCATGTCTGTCAGAAAGAAGAATAAGCAAATATCAAGCTGTGTATAAGGGTCATATTGGACGTGTACAGGTAAATGTAATCATCAAAAATGATATACTTCTAATTCCTTGTCACTGCCTTAAAATCTTTACTGCTTAATTTGTTTTCTAAGCTAAGAGGATATGATTTAAACGTTAATGGCATGATGTTTTATTCTTTAAATGACACATTTCTCCGCAGGGAAGAAATTTTGTATTTTCATGAACCATGATCTAAATGTAATGCTGTAAAAATAGATTGAAGACTTCAAATGTATGTATTATTTCCATCAGTCCGGTTGTCCTATGGGAAAATAAAAATCAAAGCGAATTAGCGTCTGTTAAATAGTTGATAATGAATTCAGCATTGGAACAGAACAGAATCTAGGTATTTGCGAAAAGAAATAATTGTTTTGATTTTTAGATTTGATTTGGGTTTTACGGCACACTGACACAGTACAGGCTATATCACTTAAAACAGGAGTACACATTTTTATTTCATATTTCATTCCTACCGAAATAAAACTATGAGGCGTGGAATCAAAAGAAGTTATAAAAACCTAATTAGAAGTTATATAAACCAATTAGGAGTTGTAAAATCCTATTTAGGAGTTTGTAAGTCTTAATTTGGGTTTTCAAACTCCTAATTAGGTGATTTTTTAAAGAATATTATGCATTGGCAACAGGGTGCTTCCGTAGAAACAAGGGCAAATATTCTATAGGATACAAAAAGAATGCTTCACCACTGAAAAGAAATCCAGGATGTGTGTGTGTGTCTGTGTGCGTGCGTGCGTGCGTGCGTGTGCGTGTGTGCGTGTGTGTGTGTGTATGCAAAAAAGAATTATACATACAAAATATATAATAGACAAAGTATACATGTACATGTAGACAGCGATGACAAAGCAAAGAGATAAAAGGGTTATAGGAAGTTCTTTGAAAATAACACCATGTTGGAATTTGAACGGCTACATGTTACTACGCATAAATCTCATTCTCACCTCTACGAAGTTCCGAAGTAACAGGGAAATGTAAATAAAGTTTATTCAGTGACAAGCTTAATGGTAACCGCGGACGCGATATATAAACCCTGTTTAACCCCGTCGATATAAGTAACACTGCAAATATAAAATACACAACAAGGTAAGAATAAGATAAAAGTCAATCCTGAAAGAAAGGCATGTAAAGATTTATATGTTATTCAAATATACTCTGAAGGTCATTAATGGAATCCGCAGAAAATAATGAGATTTTCAAGTAGTGCGCTATGTACTTCGTTTGATGCCCTCCGCAGAAGTAACAACACGTCTACTTGCATACCATGCAATATGGTTACTCCCCTTTTTCATCTCGTACAATATTCAGTTGTGAGACTGAAACTCAATAATAAAGATAATAAGCTCATCTCAGCAAACAGTTTATTTCATCAAAACTGTTTAGAAATAAGCCGTGCATATGAAAGTTTACAGAAAACAGCTGATTAAATTAATTTCGGTTGCCATGGCACCGAAACAAATTTTTGAAAATCGGAGATCGATTATTATGATTTTGTAAGAATGGTTTCACAGCATTGATAATTAGAACATTCAAAATACTTCTCGTAAGAACATGATATCATTTTTCCTAAAACAACAACAACGAAAAGACTCGTAAGAAAATGGCATCATTTTCCTAAAACTAAAAACAAATTAAAAAAAAGACAAGTAATCCCTATATGACATTGCAGAAAGCTTTTATATATTCTTCAAAATCTTTTCATCAGGGTTTGATTTGATTTCTAATTAATGATATCAGTAGGTGACCTATCAAATGTGGTGAGGGCTACATTGTTAGGCATAATATTTCTTTTTAATTTCTCCTGAAGAAACACCAAAGTTTAGTCAACATTTTACGGAAATGATATCTCGGTTAGTTACCATCTTCATTAATATCCAAAGGCTACTAAAATAGTTTGTCCATGTTTCCTATGGATTTGAATTGAATTAAATTTTCTTTTTCTGAATACATTCCAACAAGACCTCTTTTTTACGAAAGCATCTCGTATGCTGTTCGTTTCATTTCAATACGTATTGTTTCATTAGTGTCTATATGGTATTATACATACTTGACATATAAGATCCTTTATATGTCACATCATATGTGCATTTTTCAAATTAAAACTGAATAGGCTCAACTGAATACAATATATTTCTAAAGCATTACACAGGGAGGAATGAAATAGTTAGTCAGACAATTTATTAAAATTATTCCATATCATGGCTCGTTAAGGAAATTAAAATGTCAGGAAAAGGGAGGTTTAATTCCAGATTGCATATTGTTATCTCGTTCAATGTTCGTGCATCCCCATGCTAAATAATTTATTAATCTGTATGTTAATATTAACTGGAATCTTAGCAGCTGTGACGTCAGAAATGACACTGGGCATTTCTATGTGTACATTTTGCGTGGTTACTGTTAATATATAGCTTTCATCACAAAAAAAAAACAGCAATCTGCGTTTTTCTATTGAATAAATATGGTCTTTAAGTCAATGTTTTCCCTAAATTATCTTGAATCTATACACAAATAAAGTTTCCGGCTCGCTTTCAAACTTGGTCAATTTATTTAAGGGGGCTTTCATTCAATCAGGGCTGTTATTTTCCGATCTTCTCAAATCGTTCAGCACGACTTTTATGTCGTGTTATTGGTACTGTTAAGTTTTTCAGCATGACGGTTCCATTACTCCCGCTTTAATAGTCTTGAGTATTGTATAATCACCCCTTGGATATGGTGCCTTCTTTTTAATTTTCTTTTTTGACAGTTCCTGTGATATGCAGGCTCCATAACCTCAGATCCCTTTTCTAAATTCCAGCTTGTTTATTTCTGCCCATTGTTTTCTCGTTTGGGGCACACCCATTACTTTATCTGGGGACCAAACGCCGCTTTTCATGGAATTACACGCCACAACCTGTGTATCATTGAAGGTTCCATGTTCACCGCCGTTTGAAAACATCTGCGGATGTCTCTAAATTGCTTTTTGTACTTTTAGCATGTGTAAATGTTGAGTTCTGCTCAACTCGGGGCTAGAGGGCGTGGACGGTAGCATGCATTTACACTACCGTCCATGAACAGGCTCAATCAAACCGAGCATGCAACATTTTCGTTTTTGTCGTGTTGAGCGACCTTTGAAGTTTCTACTTTTTCTATTTGTCATTAGCATTGAATCTCAGAAACAGTGTTACGAATAACATGAAAACATATAACAAATACAGTAGCAAAAATAATTGGTTGATCATTTCCTCTATTGCTAATTGTTATATGGAACTACTAAATGTGTCTGTCGAATTCTTTTCAAACCTTCTGTTGAGATCCTCTGTACTTGACCCTCCTGAATGTTAGATGGGGAAGTAAATTTGTTTTAATGTGTGGAAGCCGCGCAGTTGAATTATGGAAGGTCGATATTCCTGACCAGGTAACCAAACATGCCTGAAATTATGTTCGGGGGCAACTAGGATCTTCCTCCAAAACTCTCCAATTCAACTATGGTTGTGTCGGTGTGACGTTAAAAGCACCAAAGGCAAAAATATGTACCTCCTTAAACACTATTCATAATAATTATATGTATCCTAAAAGCATTTCATTGTGACTTACTATAATAATTATATATACCTTTAAAGCAAACGATAACATACCTTTAAATACCTTCAAAGCATTAGATTGTGACTAACTATAATAATCAGAAACCAGAGTAGAAAGTCACAACAAATTAGATATAGGTTATTTTTGTTGTTTTAACGTCCAGTCCGGCACGGCGGCTTGTCTGCTTTGCGCATTTGTCCATATAAGTCAGGTGATTTTAGTGACAAAAGTGCCCTAGAAATCATTCAATGAGAGCCCGAAGACTACAAGTCATATTTCTTGAAGCTTGAACCTTCCCGGTTACTTTGATAGCTGTCTCAAAACATATAACAATTTTTTATGTAAACTAGAGGGGTCAGAAGGTCATGCTTTGAAATTTTGATTTTGCTATTTTTCTGTGTAGCTTTTATTTCAATGATTATGTACTCACAACCTTTCTGGAAAATTGTACCCTAAATGTATTATGAAACCATTTTTAGTCATTTAGAATTTATGCAAAGCTAAAACAGAACATGACAAATAGAAACAATGTCTGAAATTAGGGTCAAAGGTCATGCACTTCATCTATTCATTTTGACTCAATGTCTATGTATAGACACTATTAATACAATATCCAAAAGTGATGAATGGAATTTATTCAAATTCATAAAAAGATTAAGGACATTAGGGAAAAGAGCTTTGTACAAGTACAATAAATATACCTAGCCAGTTTTTATTATTATCTCCTTTTATTAAACTTACGTATAATATTTCTTTTCCAAAGAATAACTCATCATTTTGTTGAAATTTCACGAAACTCTAGCTCAAGGCCGTCAAACCTGGATATAAAACATTTTGTTATTTTTGTCTGATCTATAACTTTTAATGCATTAATGTATATTTTAATTTACATAACTTTGTATAAATATTCACCTTTACAAAAAGACGTGACATGTGCAAAGGTCAAGGTCCCATGCGCCCACAATAAGTTTCTGTTTTGTTTACATGAAATTACTTCCCTTTTGTATCATACAGTATAATAAATGTGTTTTTAGTCAGTTTTCCAACTAATTCAAAAATAAAATTACGATTTTTATTGATAGACATAAAAATGCCATTAACAACTGTAAATTTCCAGAATATGAACACAAATGTAATACAGCATTATTATGATTGCAATATAATACGTTGATATGCAGTGCAGATCTGCATTGACGAACACTGGTAGTAACTTTCGCTGGTGTTTTATCTAAAATCAAGTTTCATAAATACCATAAAAATGTCCTGCATTTCATTTGTTTATAAATTAATGAATATATTATTATGATAATATTTCATTACATTTTTATTTCTTATTACTTATTACCAATTTAAAAATAATATCACATTCATTCTTTAAAATGCAGATATTAACATTTGAAAGCATTCAACAATTATAGATTTCCAGACAATTTTAAAGTACATACCATGTATTATATAATACATATAGTTATCATTTACAGGTTTACACATATGGTCCCCCTCACTTACTTTGAAAAGAAAATGTTGTACTGACATGTGATTTGTGAAAAATTACCCTAGATTGAGGACGTTGGTAACAATTTTTTGTTTAATTTTTACAAATCACCTACTTTGATCACCCTTAGTGGCATTCGGTGTAAATGTGCGAAGAGAACTGCATACAAAGACAAAAATAGGTAACATTAAGGGAAATTGCTGTGTACAAGAACAATAACTCTACCTTGCTCACTTTTCGACTTATCTCCTTTTATCTAATTGAGATGTCCTGGCTACAACTATAAAAGTGTTGAAGGGGATTTATTCAATCTGCATACAAAATTAGAAGACATTAGGAGAAGTTCTTGTGTGCAAGAACCATAACTTAACATTGCTTTCTTCTTACTAACCTTCCTTTATTTAATAATAGTGTGTTAGAACAACTCCAAAACCATTTAAGGGATTTTGTGGAACTTTCACAAATTATGACCAGGTACGTTGAGAGGAAATGTTGCCACCATGCTTACTTTTGGAACTATCTCCTTTTATCAAATTTATTTGTCCTGAACATTACAAATGGGGAAGGACGTTTGTATAAACTGCATACAGGGACAGATACATTTGCTGGAAAAGAAAACATAACTTCATAAGTCTACTGTTCGTCACTTTTAAATTATCCCAAATCACCTTACCGTTTTAATACATTTTAACAGATTTGGCAAGAAATCGTTTAAGGGATTGGTTCTTGAGAGAACAATTTTAAGAATAATACACCAACAAACCATATTCTTTTATCATATCACATTTTTATCTGATTTCTGATACAAAATAGTTGATGCCTTAATTCTGAGTTCGACTAATTTATGAGCCATTTTTGCCTGTAGTGAAATGGTGGTTTATTTTCAAGACCGTTTTTTTTCAAAACCGGCTTATTTTCGGGATTTCAGGGTATCATATAATGCTTGTCCTGAACATAAGTGAAAAACTATAATTCAAGAAATCAAGTTGACATTTCATTTCACATAATGATAGAGAACATTGAAAGGAGATTCAATGAGCAGGAAGCACAACTCTTTCATTTATACCCTTTTTGTTATTTTAAGCCAACAAAGCTTTTGTTGATAATGAACGATTCGGTACATGCCACTTTAAAGCAATATCTTCCGTTTAATGCAATAGACGATTAGGCAACAAATCGTACATTGAAACCGTTTCTATTCTGCGGGGTACTGGTATTCAAGTTTACATAGCTTGCATAACTGAACAAGCCTATATCCAGAATATTTCTAAAGAATATGCGTTTATTTGTGTTAAAGCCTTATTTCGGATACACAATGAGTTTTAATCATAGAATGGAGTATATCAAATTAACCTTCAGAAAACAGAATAGAACAATTGATAGGCAATTTATTTCTGTTCTTTCAAACATTAACGTTATTGAATGATTTATCAATAAAAATAAGCATTGTTGTAGTTGATAAATATGCCTGTTTCTCGTCGATTCGAGCTTTCCCATCGATTCGAGCCCTTTTGTTTTAGTAAAATTCATGCTCATGTAGCATGTTCTTCCATCAGAAACTTGTGTCACTTACATTTTAAAATGCCTTGGAAAATATAAGTCATGAAACCACTGAAAAATTGAGTAAATATCTGTTTTAATATTTTGCATCAAAAGTTGCTTATTTCAAAAGGAAATTACACAGTGGGTAATATTGTGAGTCTGAATTTCAAATGAAAAGCATCCTGAGCATAATTCTGCTGTTGTATCAAGTGAACAAGAATTCAATCTTGATAGAAATTTGCTTCATGGAAAAGACTGTGCAAACATTAACACTTATTGACCTACAAAACAAAGGGCTCGAGTCTATGAGAAAGTTTTTAAATGATGTGGAGTTTGACCTCCTTCAGTCTCGTGCAAAAAAGTACATATAAAAGATGATAACATTGTAATTCTTAGTGTCCATTGTTAAATGAAAATATTTTTGTAACAACAAACAAAAATTGTTTAACTGAACAGGTTTACACCCCTAAAAGATTTAAGAGGCTCGAATCAAGGAGAAAGCAGCATAATACAGTTTTATATGTATCTTTTCAGTAGGCAATATGACCATGTTTATTTATATTTTATACCATTTACTGTGACCTTTGACATATATTTGTTATATTTAAACTGAGAAGCATCTGTATTATCAAACTTATTGCATCAGTTAAATGCAGGAAATTATCTTAACGAGATGGATGTTACGTGGAAATGACCAAGAGTATTATTGTATCTGCGCATTGTGCTCTACATCATGTTAAAACGTAACTACTCCTTTTTATGTTAGCTAATGTCATATATTGCATTTTTTTGTTTGTTCCACGTTACAAGACTGTTGATTCATTAATTCAAATGATTCGTAATTAGTGCATTAAAACCATACAACATAACGCAATTAGAAATAAATGTTGTGTAGAAAACCAAAAAGGGAAACGAGTATGGGGAAATATGGATTCAGCATTATAAATTCTACTGGCATATTAAGAATAAATCCATTTTAATCAATAAGTGCTTGAAAAAATGTAATATCAACATATATATTAGGTTTTTTTAAAAGATTTTTACATGTTATCTATCGTTTCGTTTTCATTCTTGTTTACCTCTTTGGAGTGCTGTAAAGTCGGTTGTGTTCTTTGAAGATGGCTTTTCTTGTTAGACATTTTGAATTGTAGAAGAAGTAATGCCGTTCTGAAAAAAGTGGACTTAATAAAAAGGTTCGTTTATATTAAAGACGCGGCACAAAATAACTGTATTCTTTTGTATTTCCATGATGGTAACTATATATGATTTGCATGAAGAAAATGAGAAGTAACAAGTATCTAGTTACAACGTGATATTGACATATATAAGCCACGATAATATGTTTAATATATTATTAAATTAATGCAGTAGTATGAACAGTACTTGATGTATTAAGGTGAATTCAGACCACACTTTGTTTCTATAGTGTAAAATAATTATTATTCTATGTTTATAAAACTATTCTGGCAAGAGAATGACAGAATAAATTTGCAGATGAAGTTGTGAAAACACATTAATTCAGGTAGGCCTAAATTGTCCACCTGCCATCTTGTACAATTTTTTGTACAGTATCATCAGAATGATTTGCACAAAATTTATGTGGGAGGAAAAAGTAGGCCACTAGGTCGTGGTGGGTCTTTAAATGGAAAAGGCATAGGATGTGATCAAGAGACTAAGTAACCTTGCTTTTTAATTCATCTTCCTACCTGCTAGAGTAACGATGAAATATATGTAACAAGCTGTCGATATATTTGTTTACAGATTGAAATCCGATATGTTTCGGTTTCAAACATGCTTTAAGAGAAAATTGAGATTTAAACTGTATAAATTTCAAATTCCTCATATAATAAGCATTGTGGACTAATGCAACTTAAATGAAGAACTAATTACACTGACAGAAATTGACATTTATAATCTGTTTTATTTACCCGTTTTAGAATCACCAGTAGTAAAATGTCAGACCATCTGCCTGCTTGTCTTACACCTTCTTGTTCGGGGAATAACTTTGTAACATCAAATTTGATTTCATTTAAACTTACACAAGTATTTATCACAACATTGTGGTACTTCTTAGGTATTTCATTATCATATCTTAAAGTTCAGGGTCATGAGAGGTTAAAAGGTCATAATTTTTCCATTTTCTAGCTCGGATCCTTAATCCTCTTTTACTCAAACTTTGTATAAATATGTCTCACGACTTTGTGCAGTGCACACAAGCTGTCATAGACGTCCGCCACCAGGAATGAAAAGGTTGATAGATAATGTGCCTAGCCCGAGCGAAAGATGCGTACAATGCGTGTTCAGACATGTTTTATATAGAAGAAAGATTCATCTTTAATTTGATTTTAGCTATTGGACAATTATAAGCTCTCATTTATGTACCCACCTAGCCAAATTGTCGTTGAAAGCTTTAAATTTCTTGTCCAGAAGACATTTTGTTTTCGCATTCTTTTATCAAAGATCTGCAATTAGCGCCTAGCGTACTTTAGCATAATGAGAGATGTCAGTGTCTTTTTTTAATGACAATCTGATAATTTGTTAAACAAAAAAAGACAAGTCCAAATGTACTTTATCCTTGTATAAACATTCCATTTTAACATGGTTTGATTTTGTCTGTCAGTTAAACAAGGAAAGATGCTAAGCAAAACGGTTGACGTGTGGATCTGCAACAGAACATTTTGACGTCAATTATGTTGTTAGTTGTTGCATGACGTTTCGTTTTATATTCGGATGTATGAAGTAAATCATAATTTTTTCATAATATTTCAAAATGTATGTAAGAATGAAAATATAGACGGCCCCGTCTGGTTAATTGTCGGCTTTACAACGGTTTATCATTCAGACGTTTGGTCAATTTACCACTAGGATTTTGCTTTCATGGTTCTGTTCCTATATATCTGAACTTTGAACCGATAATCCACACGAATGACTTCGTTATTTGATAAACAATTTTCAAACAATAAAAGAATGGCCATTATAGTCTGACTTCAATGCATTGCCATGGTATTATTTGATATTGAACGTCAAGTTTGATTGCTGTTCTAAAGGAGAGGAAGTTCACATTTAAACAACATGCAGAGGTGTTAACCTTGAGTTTTATGATACAGTAAAGACATTAATGGACATGTGTTGATTACCTTTCTAATTGTTGCAATCTTTTACTCTCATATTATGGTCCTCACCCTCCTTTCCCCCAACCCTACCATCCTTTGAAGAAGAGAAGTTATATTGTCTTGCTGTTTGCTCTGCGCTCCGTTGGTGGACCATTTGATTTCCGATCAATGATTAGGGAATGCCTGATCTCACAATAGTCAGACCACATAGATTTGTTGCCTGTGGTCAGTTAATGACCTCAACTTATTTTTGGTTGGGGAAGGTGTGGGTGGGGTGGGGGAGAGGGAGGTTATTACATCAAAAGTTAAGGTCAAAGGTTCCGTGAGACTGAAAATAATTTTCTCCGATATCTCAAGAACGCATCGGTCTACTGTTGTTAAACTTCTTACTTAATGGATGCCTGTGTCCAGATGATGACCCTATTTTGTTTGAGATATGTAGGTTAAAGTTCAAGGTCACAGAAATATGTAGACTAACATAATTTAAGCACACTTTAGTTGTCCGTCTTCAAAGAATGGATGCCGGTAGTCGTTAAATGTCCCCTATTGATTTTCGAGGTTATTTGGTCAAAGGTCAAGGTAAGAGCATACAAAATTACATGGCCACTTGCCTCCAACCGGACATCATAGTGGGAGTATATGATTAACAAACAGCTTTTTCACTGCTGTGTTCATACGAGTGTAAATTACATTGGAATGTCCATGCATACCCCACACACAACTATGTATTTCCTAATCAGACTGAGAATTTTATAATACATCTACAATGTTGTTTCCTTAACCTTTCGTATTGTTTGAATTAACTATGTATGTTAAAAATCGTTGTCAATTAAGTTTAGCCATTTCTTAAAAGCTTCACCTTAATGGTAGAATATTCATCGGAACTGGAAAGCAATAACTATTTTATAATCTCACGAGAGGACACGCATTTGGCCTGCACAAATGTATATAATATTGTCGGTGAGTTGCCGCAGTTGTGACAACAAGAAAATGTATATATGATCGACTTAGGGAAGATACGGTGGCAGTATTATAATCATGCGTGATAACAAAAGTGATGAATAATGTCTTTTCTCTTATACATTCTGCAATAACCATTTCACTGCTACAGATTGTCTGTTACCATAACATCGGTGATTGCTTGTATCGGAGAATACTGTGAAGGTGAAGATAAATACGCGCTGCTAATATATCGTTTGAAAGACAAGTGGAAAAATTGTAGAGCGCTCTGTGTCGGCAAAGCTATTGAAAACATTTTGAAAGAAATTAGTATTGAAGAAAATTGTTGTTGTTATTATTATAATACATGAAAATTGTTATTTAATTATTCTTTACTAGTTTAGTGTCATAAATATATTATGAATAAGAATTGTCAGTTTAACGGAGAAGAGGAAGTTCTATAACAAATAATTCTTAATATACGTAATACAATTTAACCGCTCCCTAGTATCATACAGGAAAGCGAAATAAAATTATTCAAAAGTGTTTCTAACAATTCATACAGCAAAAAAGACACTGTAGAAAGTCAAATATTTGTTTTAAAATGATCAAAACATTGACAGTGGAAAATAAAGTGATATTTCATTTCTTTCTTGTATCTTTCTACGTAATCTCCAGTGGCAATGGTCGCGAGTTGAGATTTCTGATGATGTTACCTAGAACAGGATCAGGTTGGATTGGTAGTGACGCGTGCGAGGTTGCTGTCAACATGGCTCTTGATGATATCAACGCAAACGAAAATATTCTTAAAGATTATAACTTAACATATAGGTGGTTTGACAGTAAGGTGAGTTTTTATAGACTTATTTTGATCAATAAGTTTTGTATCTGCTAACTTTTTTTATTAACTACAAAGAAACACATGTTAATGTGATATTCCGTTTGGTTGTGCCAGTTATGAAATTTATTCTAAAGGCATTTATACGAATTACCATTATGTTATTATATTATTTTTAGATGGTTTTCTGACATCCGCTCCAGACTTTGGCTAAAACAATGATATTTTCTATAAAATTAAAGTTTTGTCATATTAAGAACATTAGAACATAAGGTTTTGTTTCTAAACTCTTTTAGAGTTGCCAAATCTAGACAATAACATGCCCGAGTCGGAAACCGAACCCGGGTTTGTGCGGCAATAATTTTTTTCCAGCGGTCTTGACCAATACATTACGGAGGAATGCTTTATTATTAAGGCAATTTACCTCGGGTACCCCGTTACAAACGCTTTTCATTTTTGAAATGAGAAATTGGTAAAAACAATTAATTCTTATGTGTTTCCATAACATATAGACTGTCAGTAACTAAGTTTCAAGGCCTTCTTAAGAAATATAGCAATAATTTTCTGATATCTGAAAAAAAATTGTTTCTGTTGTCGTGCGATCTAGAAGTCAGTGCATTTGATATACTTAACATACTTTTCTAACTCCACACTTTGCCTTTTTTTGTTGCTATCTCTACCAAATATTAACATATTTTAATAAAAGTTGTATACAATGTTATCTTGCTATTGTACTTCAGTAAAAGAAAATGAAAACAATAATCAGACATAAATGAACTGAACCATATAATCAGTAAATTCCAAATAATTGCAGTAAATTTGAGCCCGAGGAATAGATGTAATTCAAGTTTAAAGTAACCTGGTGTTTGCGGATTTAGCATACATGTTTGCGCAAACTGCGCACCACTTGGTGCCAAACCTTTTTTGTATAGTTATGGAAGTGAATGTATGCAAAACCTTTCCATTGAGAATTAATCTTTACTACATACTTAACGAGTTTACTTATTTTTAGTGTAGAATACTAACTATAAAATGTCTAATTTTACCAATGAAAACAACGAAGTACATAGAAAATATGTAGAATAGTCACCTAACGACCTTTATTGTTTGTCCTATTCGACCTTAATTTCTAGCAATATACCAGTAATGTGTTATTTATACAGTTAATTTCCCTGTCAATACTTCATTTAATTAAGAATGTTCCATGCATACTTTGATTGGCGCTGCCCAAACCATAACATATTTAATTCAAACAGTTAGTAAAAAGATGTTTAATATGTTATTGGTGAGTAGTAACTCCTGCTTCTCAATGATAGCAAATACTCCTGCTTCTCAATGATAGCAAATACTCCTGCTTCTCAATGATAGCAAATTGAGGTATGGTTTAACTGAGGTACATTTACCAGGCTGAAGACCGTGTTGTACGGGCAGGTTATAGAACACTATTTTTACAAACCAGTTTTATATATAAAAAAACAATAATGAGAAAGTCGAAATAGGTGAAAACAATCTCATTTTTAGTACGAGTAGTATCAGGGTCACAATATTTTAATTCTGGTGTAATAATGTAGCAAACTAATTTGACAGGAGTAAGTCTTCTTAGAAAATGTATGGCCACTACATTTCCCGTTATTCTATGTCCGTTTTAAGATTATCATGAACATTGTACTCTAACATGTGACTCGCTATGATGACAACACTGTGAGCACTATGCATTTTAGAAATACTATATAGGAAAACATTCATTCATAAAAGATACAATGAAGTGCTGCAATTCTAATTATCAAAGCGATGAGATGTTATTCCCTGAGATTTCGCAACCATTTAAAGGCTTATTCCAAAGCGAGCAGTCTAATTACCGGTAAAAGGACGTAATATGATCTGTAGTTATTCCAGATAAGGACTTTTTGCTCTGTCTTACCGGTAAAAAGACGTATTTGATCTGTGGATATTTTAGATAAGCATTTTTCGGCGAACGCCGTCTAAATTCGTTTTCGTTACCTATGCTACGTGACTTCAGTTTTGCAAATCAAACTACTTGATAACGTATTATAGATAATTTATCAAAATGGAAGATTTATGCAACACTCTGCCTGATTGGACGAGAGTGTCAATTTCTTTCACTCTGTTGATTGTGCTACGCTGAGTGAAATGTAGACATAGTGTTTATCCTAAACGACGCTGTTCACAGTTTTAAAACTAACTTTGGCTCAGTATATTTAGCAAGAATATTGATATATCTCAAAATGATAAGTAAGTTTAATAAATATGATAAAAACCTGTTCAAATACCAACATATATCAAATTAAAGAAAGAGCTGAATACGGTATGCGTATCACATGAATAAGGGTGTGATAAGAGTCTTTTATGTAGAGAAGTGCTTTTTAAAAGATTTTCCTTGTTACAATTGTCGTCTGTATATGAAAAGGTTCCTTGCTTTTGTGACTTATTCAGATTGCATATTAAAACGAGTACTTGTTTGTTTTGATATATTTGTTATAAATTATTTAACTGATTTATTATATATGAATTTTTTTCTTTAGTATGGTATGCAAATATTGAACTCAGTTGAAATCTGTTTTATTATATATATGCTATATAATGACTGAATCTCATTACACTGAGATGAAGGTACGCTGCATACAGTTTATCTATGTGATATGACTATGGTCAAACTTTGCTTATGAAACAGAAATAATTACAATTGTATGTTTTGCTTGATCTTCACTTTTTTATAGGTGTGACGTCATTGTCCAAAGATTCATGAATAGCGAATATGCATTTGTTAAAGCGGGATCAGTTGGCCTATTTTAGAAATAAATAAAAAAAATAATAAATAAAAAAATCCTTTAATTGATTTTTTCTCATGTATTCTAATCAAACTTGATTTGTAGCATCTTTATTAGGCCCGCAGCCAACTTTGTTCAGCTGGGACATTTGACCCCTTTTAGGGGCTGCTAGAGATAAAACTAGAAATGCCTTTATACAGCGTCTCATAAACAGCTTGGTGGATCTTTGTCATACTTGGTTTGGAGCATCATTATAAGGTCCTCTTCCAAATTTATTTATATAGGAACTTGGGCCCTATTAGGGACCATTATAGCTAAAAGTAGATATGCCTTTCTTCGCATTAACCACTAAAATGTAATGGATTTTTATCAAACTCGATGTGTAACAGTATCGTAAGGTCTCCTGCTATTTTGTTACAAATGGGGATAGGGACCAATTTAGCTAAAAATATAAACACGTTTAATGACCTCTTCTCATGAACCGCTTCATGAATCTTCATCAAACTACTGCTGTAATTATTCGTCTAAGGATAAACGAAACAAAATTGCAACCCTACGAAACCTTTGCGAAAAATTAAAAGAGAACCATTTAAATTGTTAAAGTGCGGTGTTTAGTTTTGCAATTTGAAAAATGTTAGATGAAAGATGAATGTTAGATGAAAAATTCATAAACTTCTTTCCTTATTACAATTCGCCGACCATCATTTTTAAAGATATTTCTTGTTTGCTCTCTATTCATTTGAGAAATTTATCATTTTAGTCCATAAAAGTTAAGTCCATAAAAGTTAAACCGATTTAATTTGCCAACAATGCGTTGTGACACACATTCGAAATGATATATGAAGGAACTAGTTTTAGTAATTTTCATCAGATGATATTTAATTAAGAGATAGCAGATTTATTTTATTTCTTGAATAGTTAATTAATGAAATCTTAAAACTGATTTCTGTACATACGTATGATATCTTTTCCAATACTGATATTACTCCAACTTGAGATGATGTCTTTAAGAATGGTGTTCCATATTTTAGTTTATAATTTGTACTAATTTATTTTAGCTCGATTGTGATTAAAGCTTTAAGCTTATTTGAACCACTCTCGAGTCCGCTTCACCCCAGTGGGGCTCGAACCCACGAGCCCTGGATTGAGCGGCCGACACCTTAACCATTAGACCACTGCTCCCCGTATTTTGAAGGTAATAATGTTATACAGCTTCTTTCGATAAGCATTTTACCACTGAGTGTATCAATTTCTATTTTTTAAAAAAAAATTTGTATGCAGTTGTCCGAGTTTAAAATCCGCTTCACACAACTTTGTTGCCTTTATTTCTAAACACCAACATATAAATTATTTTAGACCGCTAATATAATCTGAATGATTATTTTTCAAGATATTTTGTCTGGATTTTCATCCAAAAGAAATTATTGAAACGCTTAGTTAGTTTCAAAGATACTTTATGTTGAGGGCATCTTAAACTGAGTGCATGATTGATCTTACCGTATATAGGAATTACACCACATGTGCATAGCTATAATTCTGTAAAAACGGCGGGTAACAGTTGACAACTGCACTTGAAATTCGGCCAAATTTCTTTCATGAAATGAAGAAAGATAAAAATTGTACTCTTACTACGCTCATTTCGAGAATGATTCTCATTAAGCACGTACCACCTCAAAATGGATATCGTCACTTAGAAGATATTGCGCCTGGTGTAAATGCTGTTGGCAGCAAAATTAAATTTCTTTGGGTAGTTAGTCTCATTTTGTATTGACACATCTTTACAAGACACAAGAGCTGTAAGGCTCACTTTTATAAAGAAATTGCCTGTAGCGTGTTAATTCGAAGAAAACTAACAAGAAGTACAAAACACTCTCTTTTACGACAAATGTTATGGAAGTATAGTTTAAAGATATTCCATCTTTAGGTAGTTACTTTAAAATCAAATGTATTTAAACAACTTATGCGTTTGATTCCATTGTACTTTTTTCTATTGATCTTAGAACTTAGCTTGATGTACTCTGATGCAAACTATTTCAGAAATACAGATGTTTTGCAAAATCCTAAAAGTACACTTTGTGATAGATACCTAATTATAATGAATGTAAGTAGTCTGTATGTTTTGAGTTTTTTTGCTATTGTTCCCTATTAATAGTCGAACACATAGACCTTTAGATACTGAGTTACACTATAATATATACATATATTTATATTGACCTGGTATATATAAAAGTGAAATTCTCTCTCTCTTTGAAACAACTATCCTTTACAAATGAAATCTTTCAAGGCTGTTTCAATATTGATTTTCAGATTTCAACTTTGACCTTATAATTGTTTTAAAGCAATCTAATGCTTGATCTTATAGTTTATTCCAAATTGTAACGTAACATGTACGTGCTGTGTATTCTTATCATATTTCCTTGATAAAAACATAGAGGAAGTTCTGAGTTTGTGTAGCGTAATACAAACACGACACAACACGAGTCTATACATTTTTGATGTTTATTTGCACAATGGAATATTTCGTACATACTTTCATAATTTATTTTGTAACTTCTTAAGTCTTAACAAATGTCATATCTAAAGCCTAACTTAATCTTAGTATCTATGAGACCCATTTCCTAGGTCTCATGCACCTGGTCTCTTCTAGACCCTTCTCATCTCGAGATATCTTAGGCATCATTATATAGTCGTTCTGTAACATCATACATATGTACTGTCTGACAATTTGACGTATAAAACGTGTGGGTTTGATATAATAAACAATTACAAACATGCATCATATATCAATTTGACAGGTGTGTAGCTGGTGTACTGTCTAACCAAACTGATTATTTTACACTCGTTACCCACCGAAAGAAAAAAAATTGAATTGCAAATTTAAATTTTTCAGACTTGAAGTACTATCTATCGCCTTACAATATGACATGTAGAATGATATTTAATATGATCAAGAACATTAGAATACAATCTGAAGGAATTATATTAAAAACAGTGTTAAAGAAAAAATCTTAAGTCATTTATACAATTAATGATAAACAAGAACAAAGGAGAATAGGATTTAAAGTAAACAATTTTCACAATTCATAGAAAGTCTTTATATATATATCGGCCTTTGTAGTGGCCCTTCTCCTTTCTTCCTCCAAGACTTTTTCTTTAACCCGTGTTACATCCATATTACACAAAATCAATATCTGTAAAATAAAGCAAAACACAGGTGAGCATCTTTTAGAATATATGCTATATAAGAGTTAGGAAAAAGATAACAATTTCGTTTAATAACATTGCTAATTAATTGCTTGTAATTATTGTCGCGTGTATAGAAATTTATCATGATATTTAAATTTCACTTATTTATACAAAGATTTTATTCAGCATATTTATCTTACTTTCGAAATATTTTGATATTTGACTACAGATCTTAAATAAATAGTAAAATCGATATGTAATGACCAAAATGTATGAATTATGTATTAATAAGTAGAAAGAGAGAGAAGATAATTAGTTTTTTTTTTTAGTGTTCTGTAATTTCCCAGCTGGACCATTTTCTTCGCCAAACTTCACAGGCTCACAGCTTGCAGTCCACTTTCGCAATTGTCGCTTGGTTTGGCCATCTTTCTACACATTTGTCCTTTGGTTCCGACATTCTTTTACAGCGTAACGCATCACCATCAGTCTCAGTAGCTAAAAATCACCCGTCATAGGCCGTAACGTTGTACCGCACTATCCAAGTTTATGATGTTCATCCATCTAATTTCATTTGCTAACTTCTGAAATTATCTAGAGTTCTCCAAGTTATAATATTATTGTTTCATTAACGAAATGTTCAATATTTCAGATGCATTTTCTAGAGTTCTCCAAGTTATAATACTACTGTTTTATTAAAGTCATGTCCAATATTCCGATGACCTCCGAAAATACTTTGTTATTCATTGTTCCCATTTGTCATAAATGACAGTTTATGACAGATAAAATCAAGTCTGCATGTTTACAAATTGTCATAATACAAAATGCAAATGTCATCATTTTGCTTTGACAGGTACTTCTCGATATGTATAATTAGTTTCCCTTTGGCTATTACATAATGACAGTCCACAATACGACAAGACTTATAATGTTGACTTGGAATACACTTTTTTCCCATGTTAATTTGACAGTTTGTTGGTATTTTATTTCGGACAGTTCGTATTTTATTCAAGGCAGTTCGTTCGTACTTTCTTTTCATAAGTGGTATCTGTACTTCGAATAAACCGTTATGTTACCAAGAACCTTACTTCTTTGTACTTTGTTTTGCAAGCTATGTCCTACGTTTTACATTATTCGAAAAATAAAGATATCAGCCAAAATATGTTTCTAACAAAAAGCAAAACATGTTCTCAACATAAAAATATACTTTTTTAAAAATGTATAAGATAGCTATAAAATTCTACAAAATAAAGCATTTAGTCATTTCCAAATACAAACAGACATACATACAAAACCAACACCAATATATAAACAGAATAACTGATAATGATTTCTTCCATGCTTTGTTTACACAATGTAACCTTTCCAGATGATTCAACAGAAATATTATGTCGTCCGCGAGAAAAATAAATTTTCCGACACAATACTCTGCAAAAACTTGAAAGGGTAACCTAAAAGTAACAGCACGATCGACTGTTTTGGCGACTCTTTGACAAAAGAATACTACATCAGGTCTCATAAAACAAAATTAAAAGCTGTTGAACTTGAAATAACCGGTCCACACCCGTACCTCATAATGCAATATATGCATCGATTTCACGCTATGGTAGTAAGACTCCGATTAAATATTTCGGAAGACAGTATCTGTGTCTGTATAATAGTATACATCTTACAAAACAACTGGGATAACAACTTCCAGTCTCACAAACACAATATCAAGTAACTCTAAGTATCTCACAATATATATAAATTCAACCTTACTGGAATCCACATGTTCCAGCGAAAATATCAAGTCATTTTTACGTAATAAACATATTCTTGTGCCATATCAGGCTTCAAAATATTTCCAGCACAACAGACAAGACCAACCTTTTAATTTACTGAGACCCGAAGTAACCATATTTTTTTTAAAAAAGCCATGTAAACATAACCCAGTCGCCATGCATTTTCACGCATGAATCATCTTAAACATGAATTTCGCCTATCTAACAAGTTTTCATTTCACATATATTCATGATGAAATATTACCCATAACCTCAACAGAAACTATTTACAACTCATTTTGTGCATATCTATGACTATACACAAGTTTCATAGGACAATCCATCTTCCTTCATTTAAACAATTTGTCAATGCAGGAATGCTCAAAACTGTTTAAATGTGGCCATAAGGGAAATGAATATCATATGGAACAAGTAAAATAAACATAATATGACAATTAAAATTTTCAAAAAACAAATATTTTCACATTTGCATTTCTTAATTCAGTCTCTTGAGTATTTTCCTCCATGCATTGTTTCTAATTGTTTTATGTTTTTTTTTTCTATTTATTTTACTCTTTTTTTAAGAATTTTGTATATTATGAGTTAGGTTTTATCATTTTATAAATTTAAATTTCTTTTCATGTCTAACAATTAATCAAAAATAAATTTACCTTGAAATTTTGTTCAAAAATAGAAACAAAAATTTAATAAAAGAAAATACTAGCTTGCAAAATTGCACTAGAAGATAGGTAAAATGGCAACTCACAGTTTCTCTTCTTTCGTCTTGGCAGCGTGTCGTCGTTGGCAGTAGTACTTCGCTTGGTATTGTCGCAACAACCCATCTTGAAATTCGACATCCTGTCTGCGGCTCCAAAAATTTAATGAACTTGTGTAGCGTAACACAAACACGACACAACACGAGTCTATACATTTTTGATGTTTATTTGCACAATGGAATATTTCGTACATACTTTCATAATTTATTTTGTAACTTCTTAAGTCTTAACAAATGTCATATCTAAAGCCTAACTTAATCTTAGTATCTATGAGACCCATTTCCTAGGTCTCATGCACCTGGTCTCTTCTAGACCCTTCTCATCTCGAGATATCTTAGGCATCATTATATAGTCGTTCTGTAACATCATACATATGTACTGTCTGACAATATGACGTATAAAACGTGTGGGTTTGATATAATAAACAATTACAAACATGCATCATATATCAATTTGACAGGTGTGTAGCTGGTGTACTGTCTAACCCAACTGATTATTTTACATTTGGTAGCAATCATTGTTTGCCTAAGCTGCAGTCATCGTTTACTAGAAATAGACAAAAGTAGTGTTCAACCCTTTGTTTTATACCACAGTCACACATACGGCGCGGTTAGCTACGTCTAGCCACGGATAAAAACGTAGTGATCCGTATCGATCCGTACCTGAACCGTACGGGTTGGTACGGATTGATACGGATTACTACTTTAAGGTACGGCTCAGGTACGGATCGATACGGATTGCTACGTTTCTATCCGTGACTAGACGTAGCTATCCGCGCCGTATCTGTGACTGGGGCATTAGTTTTAACTGATATATAAAACATAAACAACAGAAAATTAAATAACGAGGTCAGTGAAAGCAGGGCTAATGTCACGATATTCGCGGTATACATTCTACATTTTTGAATGTCCACGTTTTGATGCGTAGCAGTTAAATCCCGACCTAGGTCAATATATTAAAGCCGTTTAGACGCAGTGAGAATAACAGTTTCAACTTACATTTTTAAACAGTTGTACAATTTTCAGAGGGAAGTGAAAGGCAAATGATGGCTGGTAATAAGCGGCAGTGCACATTTAATAATCAGCACACGTAGACTCACTTTCCTCTCACTGTTGTTGGTTTGAAACTTCACCATAGATGAGGAATTATTTTAATATGTGATGAAGACCGGAAGGTCGGTGTTGCTACCATGTATCCGACGGCCCCTGTGGCCTTCCTCCAAACAAACATTGCTACATCTACAAATAAAACTACAAAGATTAGAATGAGACCAGAACTTATACAATTATGTATAAACAATACAAGGTTTTCTTCAAAGAGGGAAAACAGTAATAGTCTCATGCGAGCTGTATATTCGAACAAATAGTAATGTAGGTACTACACAGTCTAACTTAAGACTTATCTTTATCATACATACTTTTTTAAAGCATATTACTTGATCTCTTAGTTAAGGCAAATTAAGCAAATCATGTTTAATTTGCCAACCCTATTCTGTCGTTCATTTCGCATGAACACCGAAAAAATACATTTCATTTCTTATATTTACATTATATTTCCTGTCCATTTGTAAACAAGATTATATTATAAATTGCACATTTTTTTTTTTGCATTTAATATTAAAATCAGCTTTTCGGCTATTCTGTTCACAAGACGGAACAACAGCGACGTCATCTGAGGAACGTTCTCCCTGACTGTACGCGGACGTCGTCAAAACAGCGGCCCGTTATGACTAAGCAGCGTTGACTGTCGCGCCTTTCATTTTGCTGTTCATACGAAACGAAATTAAGGTCATTTTTTAATGGAAAAGAATAGGGCGAATGTAAATATTCCGCTCTTACACAGCTTTAACTCAAGAACATTTCTATATGAATATCAGAGCACTTTTTTAAATAAATAAAGACTAAATAAGGACGATAATTTTATCACCATTCTTTAACGTTAACAAAATGAGAATATATCTATCAACTGGGGGGTCTCCATGACCGAGTGGCTAAGATAGTTGACTTATAATCACTTGCCCCTTACCTGCGTGGGTGTTCGAGCCTCACTCGGAGTGTTGAATTCTTCAAGCCATCCAGCTGACTTACGGAAGATTGGTGGTTCTACCCAAGTGCCCGCCGACAACGTGATGAAATAATGCACGGAGGGGCATCTGGGATCTTCTTCCACCATCAAAGCTGGAGCGTTCCCATATCACCTATAATTGTGTAACGTTAAACCCACAAATACAAAAAACAACAATAAATCAACTGTCCAGTTACTTTTCTTAAACGGAATTATTCCTCAGATATCATGTTATTTTTCTTGATAATATGTCATTATTCAAGGTTGATATAAATCGTTTCGACAAACAACCGACAGTTTTATACCTATCGCCATTTTTGTAATTATACAACTACGCCTTCACACAACATGAAAATGTCCATTATCTAGAACCTATTTGAATCTTAAATCATTTCGACAACCAACTAACCAGTTTTATACCTATCGCCCTTCTTGTGATGACACAATTATGCCTTGACATATCAGGAAAATGTCCACTATCTAGAATATATTTGAATGATAGATTCTAGGAAATATTCGCTGAATTACAAATAAATACAAGGCGATTTGCCCCTATATGATATCTCAACAGATTCAGATGATCTGTCTTTACTGACAGACCTACCTAAAATATTCTCAGTCCATATCCAATCATTCTATTCATGTTTGTCAAAATATTCTGGGGTTCTTTTTTATTTTTGGTCACAAATATGTCAAAGTCAAATTCTGTAAAATAATTCAAAAAGGTATGTAAGTTTGTTTATACTTTAATTTATTCTGGTACACTACTTTCTGTTTTGAAGGCTTTGAATACCGTATCAGTGCTAAACACAACCAGCTATGTTCAACAAGGACATAGTAGAATGCTGCTTTCTAACATTGTTATGAGCACTTTATAATTGAGCTGTAAATGAATGTATTTGATTACTTCATGTAAAAAGCTGAAATTGATAAACAAAATTACTGTTCACAGGTAATTAAAGTATGTTCAAAAATACATTACTTCTAATACCTTAGGAAAATGTAAGCAATTGTAATTAATTACAATTACATTTTTATAATTCCAGTTCTGCTGCACAATGGCACTGAAATTTACAATTACTAAATGACTGCATCATGGAAAATCGAATATAACGAAATGGTTGTCAAAATCTAGCAGACTGGGTGCAAAAAGTTCTTTGATAGAATTAACGTACTTTAACTCACAATGTCCATTCCCTGGTCTTATTTAGACCCCTTGTTAGAACGACCATCAATTGCATTAGTGCTACGTAAATTAGTATGAGAGAGAAAAACCCTAACAACAAAGCGTGTAGCCATTACAGTCGTAAATATCATTTGTTACAATTTTTCCTATTAAAACGAACGTCTAGAATACTAAGCTTCAATTAATTGAGTTTCGTGATGATATAAAAAGATCTCGATGTTCCAAAAGTACCTTTGGTCGTCATTAAACAGTTTCTACCCTTGTTTAGGCTTGGCCGTTTTTACAGTAATTAGAAAATGTAATGCGAAATTACGAGATAGCTGAAAGCTTAAAAGCGAGAAATCACTACCTTTTATCATTAGTGCCAATTAAAAATGAAATAGTAGAGATAAAGGGCCGCGCATTTTAAATATCGGCTCAGATCTTAAGAAAAAACATTATTTTCTATCATTAACGGACGGTAATAACATTATTTTCAAAATTTTTGTTCTCGAAAGTCAGTTTACGATAATTATTATTTCTAAAGTGATTTCTTGCTGGCCTTGTTAGTATCCAAGGACAAATGTGTTCGCCTGAAGCCAATACAACGTTCAGAGAAGACAATATTCTAGGCCACTATGAAATATTTAAATTGTTTCACTTATTTACTTTATAAATATTAATAACTTAAGGATAACATGGTGTAATAGGCCTCAATTTCACCAAAAGCGTACATACAACTTTATAATGTAAGCTTTAAAAAGGTCAGACGATAGAAATAAGGTGCATATGGACAAGTTTTATAGTGACAGAAGTTCTCAAAAATTTCCTTTAGATTACCTCCCCTGATAATTTTGGTTTTCATGAGTTATCTCCCCTGAAAACTAGAAAAAAATGATTTTCTCCTTTTCCCTACGGGGAATTTTAGATTTCTTTTTGACATTTGTATCAGAATCATACAATGCAGCTTTCTACCGCAAAATTTTCTCGAAACTCGAGTTCAGATTCTCATAATCAAAGAAATTATATATTTCCCATAGGCATCAATGTTAACTTCAATACCGATTATCTCCCTAAAAAATGACAAAATTTGAAAAATCTCTCGGTGAAAAGTTTTGAATTTTAAATGCCTTTAAAGTGATCAAATTTCATTTAAATATTACCATCCAGTCACAAGATATGAAATATGGCTATTACACCATGTTATCCTTAAGGTAAATCACAAAGGAGAAAAACGCCATTGTTCGCTTATGCTTTTTAGTTTAACCCTTATGTTGGAAAGGACTGATTCTGCCTTTACAACCAGTGTAGATCATGATAAGCCTGCACATTTGCGCAGTCCGATCATGATCTGCAATTTTCCCCGCCATTCAGTCAGTATATTTTTGGTAAACACCTCTTTTGACAGTTAATGGTGTTGTTCAAATTGAATGATGGACACGTTCATTATAGAAATTTAGCAGGGAAAGGGTTTAAACCAAAGCCTTGCCTTCGTTTACAGTTGGGCCCTATGTATACTTTCAATGACGACTTGATATGAAATAGATGAAGACTAATCAAAGTAAGCTGACTATTAATTTTATTCTTTCGTATGAATGTAATGGTCCCGTTATGACACTCGACAGTTTCCGTATGAAATGTAGCCCGCCCGCTAAGCTCAGTAGGGAAAGCGTTGGTCTACGGACCGCGGGGTCTGGAGTTCGATCCTCGGACGGGGCGTATGTTTTCCGTGACGATTTGATAAAAGACATTGTGTCTGAAATCATTCGTCCTCCACCTCTGATAATTCATGTGGAAGTTAGCAGTTACTTGCGGAGAACAGGTCTGTACTGGTACAGAATCCAGGAACACTGGTTAGGTTAACTGCCAACCGTTACACGACTGAAATACTGTTGAAAAACGGTGTTAAACCCAAAATAAACAAAACAAATCGTACAACATGTATTGCAACTCAGCATTCTTCTGACGTAATTGTGGCTTAAAGCGAATAATACTTTCCGTGAAAAACCGGAAAATTCCGAAATACTTTCCGTGAAAAAAACCGGAGAATTCCGAAATCGCATACGGAGAATGTGAAATCATTGATATTCGTGGGGGACTAATTTTCGTGGATTTCGTGGTTGAGACAATCCACGAAATTTAATCCCAACGAACATGTAAAATTCCCATTCATTTTATGTTCAAAAGTTGAAATCCACGAATTCATATCCCCACGAAATTGCCGTTTTGAACGAAACCACGAAATTTTATGCCCACGAAATTAAATGATTTTACAGTACATAATGTGCCGATTGTCAGTACTGGTCCACTACCTTAAATATATTGTTGCGCAATTGTATTTTCATGTACAATTAAGGAGACGCGATGCTTTTAACTATAGTCTTAGCTATCCCATTGACACAGAACACAGTCTTGGTTCTATTTCCGCCAGGACAACGTGGATTCAGCGATAGTGTTTCAAAACTGAATGGTATATATCCAAATTTCTAAAAATGATTTGAAGCTACATCAAGGTCACTTGAAATTACAGATTATGTAATGAGTGCGTTATCTTTCTATTATTGAATGCTAATGGAAATATTGCAAAGAGTTAGAAGTTGCAACATATTTACATCGGAAAAATGATAGCTTTGAAGAGGTTTAAGTCGATTATGAGTATCATTTTTTAATTGCTTATAAGTGAAAATGAAACGAAATGCAGGTGAGAATTTAGCCAATCAAAATATCCGAATCTCATAGGCTAATATTTTATAATTGGCAAGTTTTGTAATAATTGTCAAGTTTTTTAATTCGGCGTTCGTACTTACAGCCAAACAGTTGATATCATAATATGCCTAATATTATATAGTTGGTAAATATTTTTCTTATAATGGTAAAGTTTCTACGTCATAGTATCGTGGTGTGACTGATTTCAGCCAAAAATTTGAAATCATAATAGAGATGTTCACGCAATATACCGATTTGATGATGGACAGTGGACAGGCAGTTTCTCAAAGTTGTTTTTAAACAATCGAACTTAAACGATAACGTTTTTTCGCATTGTTGGATATTTTTTGTAGTTCGCTGTGGTATTGTCGCCGTCTTCCGTGTTAAACAATTTGCCTGGAGTCAAAATTTTGGTCAAGTCTAAGTGAAAGTTGATCTGAATGTTTACCGAAATAAAATCTCGAATAAGATAAATACTGCATTTTTAGTGAAAAAATAGAATAGGCCACACGGAAAAACTGAAAACTGTTAAAACCTTTCAGAAAACACCTTCTGCTAGATCTATAAAAAGGCACGTCTGTATGATTTTTGTTGTTGTTGTTGTTTTTTTTTTTTTTTTGTTTTTTTTTTTTTTGTTATTGGTGAAACGTCATACCGCCACAATTATAGGTCATGTGGCAAATTTCCAGCTTTGATAAGAGAAGAAGACATCATGTCCATTCATTACTTCATTACGGGTGGGTACCTTGGTAGAATCGCCGATCTTCCGTAAGCCAGCTGGGTGACTTTTTAACATGAAGAATTCAACGCCCCGAGTGCGGCTCGAACCCACATCGGTGAGGGGCAAGTGAAGTCACCGACCTTAACTACTCGGCCGCGGATCACCTCCCCCCCCCCCCCCCCCCCCCCCCCCCCCGCCCCCACACACACCTCGCCTCCTCTGCATTCCTGTATGATTGTCTGTTAAAAATTCGGATCACTATTCGGATTAATTATACAGTGAATGATAGTTTGGAAACTGATCATCTGAGGTCAAAACTAGGAAACCAGGTCAAATCAGAGAAGAAAACTGGTTAAATCTATAGAGGCCACATTTCATACTTTCTCTAAAGGAAATCTGGTCAGACTGATAAGACATAGGAACTTAGTTTTCAACCACAGATTAACCAGGTCCGAATACGACCTACATTACACACAAATAAAAGCTAAATAAAGCTGGTATCGATGTTACCAATGTTTTTTTCTGCTATTTGACGTTTGCTACTAACCTTATTTCAGATGAACCACTTTCGTATTAGAGCGTAAATTTATAAAGAAAATATTCTGTTTAAGTTTCATTTAGAACAGTTACATCGTATTTTCTTATATGTTATCAAGGCATTGATTTCATGTAAATGAAGAAGAGAATGTAGTCCCTAGAGTTTAGATAATGTTTATTTACGATGTGTGACCGAATGACCTAATTAATGACCCTACATGACCTATTTTCGAAATTCAACATAACAGTTTCAAACTACATGGCTTAAACCACGCATACTGAAGAATTGGGCAAAAATCGATTCTATTATCTTTCCTTGTTTATTGAGATCAACCCTATACCTTGTTGTCTCCCTTCGACCGTCTAGCTAAATATCGATCACTATCGGATATTTTTTAGATCGTTATGGTTCGGCTATCTCCGCTTATCGTATCACGGGAGGTGCCGATCATAAAAAAAAAGGATTATAGATTAGAGATCTCCTATAAAAACGTAGTGGGAAGGGTGATTTATTTTACACCAATTTTAAGTACCGGTAAAACAACAACAGCAAATATAGTCATCAACTTGGTTTAATTCTGTTTTTCAATGATATAAAATACGGAACGGAAAAAAGAAGACACTACGTTATTTATTCTTTTATTTTGCATAGTCAAAGAGCTGTAAAAAAAGTGTTTTATACTTCTTTGGCATAGTATATGAAAATATGATCAACACTATATTATCTTCTTTATATTTTACATTAAAGAAACTGAGACATAAAAACAAATATAAATACACAAAATCATGTATATTAGGCGAGCATAACATACATGTACATGAAACTACTATTATCTTAAAAAATAGAAAGCAGGAAAAAAAAATATTTTTTAAAAGAGCTTACAAACTTGACAATTTCATTTTCAGTTATTATAAATAGATGTGAAATGCGTTTTTTATTATTATTATTAATCATATTTAACTTGTTAAAATTAATTTTGCTATGTAATGAACATTTGAAAAACTATTTCACACACTGATGAAAAATGAACAGAAAAACAAACTAGCAAACATACTTGACAATGTAAAAGGTATCTTTTTATGACACCAGAGCCTGTTAATTGGAAGTGTGACCTATTTGCCCCCGAGCCAGTCATTGTGTAATAAAGTATGTGCGAATTATGACTTCTCAAGGTTTCTCAAAAGGGACTGACTGACTGATTTAATAAATGTCAGATTTTTAAAATAAAAAGTGGAAAACCGAAGAATAAAACAAGCACACCATAGAAAAAAGTCTTTTAAAAAAGATTTAGGATAAAGTGACACTAATGTAGTGTAAAGGTTATTCATAATAACTATCACGAATATTTTTACTATATGAACAGGGGATTACAGATTTTTCATATCTTTTAGCGCGTGCTATACCTTCTTGTGATTAGCTGTGCGTACATTCAGTTCAATTCAATTTCGATTTATTGCATAAATACAATGCCTACAGCAAGTGAAAGCATTATATAATATGGAGCAGAGAAAGTACATAATAATTTTCAGGAGAGACAATAAACCAGAAAGCTATAAAAAAAATTAAAAATGTATTTTATACTTCTTTGAATAAACTAATAAATTAATAAACGACAATTTTTCACAGTGTTGTCACAAAACTTCTATACTATAATATTTTCACTCTTAGGCGAACTTTTAACACGTGTTCTATATATATATATATATATATATATATATATATATATATATATATATATATATATATATATATATATATATATATATATATATATATATACTTTAATATCGAACAATTAACCTGTATTCAGGAAAAAATACTGTTAATCAAATACAAGTAAAATACTCAATCACTGACCCATTATCTTATGTATCTAGCAACATTTGTACTTGAAAATGAAACAATATATTTATTGTGTATTTAAGTCTCGTTCATTAAACATGTTACAATTTTCAAAATGCTCTTACGCGGTCACCGAGAAGATTATTATCTGTGTAATAAAAAGACCTGATCGTCTCTAATCCCCTAATGAAAATTGTTGATAAGCAATAAACTTGCAAAAAGCTGTTAATTGGTAATAAACAACTATCGAAAAGCGCTTTAATATGGCTGTTTCAGAGGCTCCGAAAACAATTTACTCAAATGTTGCATTATATAAATTCTTAATAACATATTTATGGTTAAAACTTAAACTAAGGGGTATAAGTATAATTAAACGAATCTTTAAAATACGAGACAGTGGTTTAGAAAGAAATATATATAGTTGCAACGTGCATCATGTCTTATATTTTTTTTATTTTTTAACATGATACGTCGGCATCTTTCTCTGTAACATTTATTTTGCGGTAAGCTTGTAATTCCCAAAAACTATGGTTCGCCTTAATATAACTGAAATTATTCCCGCACTATTATTATTGTAACAATAATATTTTCTGTATCATCGGCAGCTAAACTTCGGGCGGGTTCGTGCGTTTCCGCACGCGTCCGGAAATACCACGGACACGGCAAATAAAGAAATAATACAAAAATCACCAACTTTTAAACGTCTAGGGAAGCAAGAAGACATTAAAATAATTTCAAAATAAAAACATATATAAAAAGTTAATTGTCTGTAGAATACTTCAATAGGATAATAAATATTCTCAATATATGAATAAAGTGGCTACAGGGAAAAGAATAAGATACGTATCACAGGTTTTTGCTTATTTTAATCAGTAACTATATGCCGTAAACAGAAACTGATAGTGATGTTTTTTAATCGCCAAGGGAAGCATTAATTCTTCATTTTAGATAAACAATTTTTATATCTTTGTAAAAAGAAAAGAATGACAAACACTTCAATAGGATAATAAATAGTGTGTGTTCATTCTAATTAAAACAATATTTGTTCAAACTCTTTTCCCTCTTTGTTTCTGTTGGAAAATATCAACCAGATAAAAATCGATATCGCACTGCCAGGTGATTTCAAGGGGGATAATTTTACCGATAAGACGACAAATTTTACCTAATTGTTGATCATGTTTATGTAAATCGGATGGTCTTTTGTAAGTCGAAAAGTTTTTGTTTTTTTTTGTTTTTTTTATGCCCCCCGCCATAAAATGGGGGGGGAGGCATATAGTGTTACCCCTGTCCGTGCGTGTGTGTGTGTGTGTGTGTTTGTGTGTTCGGAAAAGGGGGATGTTTGTGAACGGGTCATAACTTTGACATGCATGGTCCGATTTCAAAATAATTTCAAACAAGTAATAAACATGGATAGCCAATGTGTCAAGCGCAAAAACCATTTCACTAGCTCAAAGGTCAAGGTCACAGTCCATGGTTGAACTTAGCAAATTTTCACTACATATATACTGATAATGTGGTCTTCGTTTTCGGTCCATATCTTAAACATGCATGGTTCGATTTCAAAATAATTTAACACAAATAATAAGCATGGACAGATAATATGTCATGCGCAAAATCAAATCCCTAGATTTAAGGTCAAGGTCACACTTAGAGGCCAAATGTCACATACAAGAATGACTTTGTCCTGAGCATTTCTTCTTCATGAATGGGGGAATTTTGTTGGCTCAATTGTACACCATCATGAGACAGAATATATTGCAACATTTTTATTACTGGTCGTAGGGAAAACTCAAGACCACTTTTCTGTAGTAAAACATGCATGTTACATCAAATTTTGAGATGTATTTTGACCTATCTCTTCCTGGTAAGGATCTTTGTGTGGACTGATTTTTTTTTTAAGATTAACCTCGCTTAGTTGTTACTTTAAATAACTTATAATATAACTTTGACCGTAGGGAAAAACTAAGATCACTTTTCTGTGGTACAACATAGATGTTACTTTCAAAGTTTAGGTGTATTTTAAGGTATCTTTACCTGGTAAGGATTTTTTTTGTGGACTTAGAATTTTAACAAAAGAATACCAATAGTTACTTCACAACCACAGAATTAAAATTCTATTTGCAAATACAGGTGCTAGTGTATATTTGCTATGACGGACGTATATTGTGACATTTTGGCACTTTTGTTGTTAATAAATAGGGCCAAGGGTCATTCTTTTAGTACGTGAGCAGTACCATGCCTGTGACCTTTCTCATGTTGCGGGGGCATCCGTGTCTGTGACAAATTTCCAGTTTTAATATCATTTGCAAAGCGACCAGTTTTTGCGTCAGTATGACATAGCATCGATTATAACCTAGATTTCATAATGAGAAACATTCTCAAAAGTTTTCATGTGTGTTCATAAGTGATGACGCAGTTGTTTGGATTTCTAACACAAAAGACCCGGTCTTAGATTTGATAAAAATACATTTTGATCATGTATCTAAGGCTTTCTATTGTTACAATGCACTATAACAGCCTCATTTTTGATGCCAAGTAATTTATAATCGATTTCTTTTTTATTGAGATTTTATTGGTAAAAACATTCTGATCAAGTGTCAAAAAGACTGGTAAAACATCTATGCTCTTAACAAGACAAGTGATGATCACGGCCGATGATTGACAATGATGAATCAGGCAGACAAGGCGCGCAAATATGAGCTAAAACAATGAAAGACCATTATGAAATGGCATTTAAAACACTTTGAGAAGATCCCTCATTTTGTCTCTAATCCGCTGTCCATCTTCAAATCGGTTACGCGTGTACATCTCTGATAAGCCTTATATGATAAACGGATATATTATACTAGAGATTTCCCTTTGTATTTATGCATTCGCTACTGACGATCTGTGCAAACCAATATTTTATATAATGTTCAGAGATTAGAAGAAAACTCATTTATTTTGGCAATACTACATGCAGTAAGATAATATTAGGTTATTTAACATTGTTCTGTACAATATGGAGATATATTTGGACTCGTACCCAACTGAGGCGAGTCCAATATGGTTTTCCCAGCTGGGTATGGTTTTCCCAGCTGGGTACGTTGGCCCTACGTGT
The DNA here is from genome assembly GCF_021730395.1 of Mercenaria mercenaria. Classification (NCBI taxonomy): domain Eukaryota; kingdom Metazoa; phylum Mollusca; class Bivalvia; order Venerida; family Veneridae; genus Mercenaria; species Mercenaria mercenaria. The sequence goes on from NC_069371.1 coordinate 50,839,904, forward strand.
CTGTGGTAAATATGTTTTTTATTAAATAGTTTCTTTTATTGTTTCAGGAAAATGTTAGAAAAAAGAATCGTATATTTAATGTTATTCTAGTTGTCATACAGGTATAATGAATGTATCCACTCACTATATAACGTACTTCACAAAACGAAATTGGTATGTATAATGTTGTTTCCAAAAAATATTTTGCCCGAATTTGCAATTTTTTTAAATGTTGGAATGGGTACCAACAAGGGTTAATCTGACGAAAATAAACGCAAAACCAACTGATTTTAGAAAGAAAAAGCACTTCAACAGATTTTCTAAAAAATTGTCCACATTTCTAGTTTTTTGATGATAATATTTCAGATTTTGCAAACAGGTTTCCCACACAGTTATTTAGTGTTTTGTGGTAGCCAACCTTTCTGTACTTTCAGTACTTTGATTTTTAAAAAGTGTAGGCTGTCCATATTTAAACTATCATCAAGGTTCTTCGAAGTTCCATTCAAAGCTTCTGTGTCTCAGTGGAAACTGAGCACGATAGCCTTTTTTGCAAATCACCCTTCATGTACTCCATTGACAGATAATCTTAATGAAATCTTAATAAATTAATTTTTGTTCCATTTAAATTGTATGTTTGATGCAAAATAGTTCAAAGCAGAAATAAGTTCATAGAAGACAATTGCAAACGTATCTCATAAGAAGACATTAAAATGTTCATTACTCTGATTACGGTGTCAGTACTTCCCTATATTTTACTCTATGTCACATGTCGACTGGTTAGAAAACATTATACATGTTTTGTCATAATTATATGATGTCATACTACCACATGGCGCCAAGCTCGTTACTACTCGGATGAATGGCATTGAGCATAACATTTATTACAGTATTTAAGTGGGAATTCAAAATGAAAATGAACAACGTCTTCTTGTGGTTTATCGCCTGATTTATCGCGGTTCATCATTCATTTGTGTAGATAATAACCCTTCTATCCTTGCTTCTCCGAATTCTGAATCGTAGTTAATCAAAAATAAACTACGCAAAGACCTTGGTTATTTAAATAAATAACGGTAAATAATTTTCTGATGAAATCCCTGTTGTCAACGAGTTCGTTGATTAAGAACCCAAATCCTTGACATGCTCTGTCATTGATACAATTAAATTTCGATAAGAACAAAGTTAAAAGAATACTCCGTGGATACACTGAGCATGTCACACATAGCCATAGCCACACGTAATTAAGCAGCCCATTTACAGAGGATAGAAACTGTAGTGTGGTGCAGATATACAGATGACGGCTTGCTTCAAATAAGTACATTTCAGTTAGATGAAAAATATACAAAAGGATGGGAATGCTGAAAAAACGAGGCGGGATTGAGGGAACAGGGAAAACAAATGGGGGCATAAGAATGGTTGTGAAGGGAAGTAATAATATCAACATATACGGCAATATACCTTATATATAAAACGACCATACAGAGACAATAAATGGGGGCATTCGTGTCTTATGACCAAATCTAGTTATTACGAAAATGATTTAAAGCCCTTCAATTTCGTATTTCAGTGTGATCCAGGAACATCAGTATACCGTATGTTTGAGATGTTTCACGCCGATCCCCCGTACCATATGCTTCTTGGTGGAGGCTGTTCAATCACATCTGAGGCCACATCACAAGTATCATACATGTGGAACATCACACAGGTTGGTGCTCAAAGTTTATATGAAGCATACAAAAATATTTTCTTAATTTTATGGTTACTGGCCTAATCGATCTATAAGCTGATATATTCCAAGCTAGTAGACTGGCTATGTAATTTTTCATGTTTTACGTAAAACACACCTTTATAGCTGCGCTCTCTTCCTAAAAGTATATTCCTTGATTCCCGCAAAAATATTAACCTTTAGCATGCTAGATAAATTGTCGTCTGCTGGAAATGTCGTCTGCTAAAACTGTAAAGTTCATTCAATTTGCTCCAAAATTGGAAGAAATATTGTCAGAGTAGCAAACAGCTTGGAACCTGATCAGACGCCAATTTAATCGGCGTCTGATCTGGTTCCAAGCTGTTTGCAAAGGCTGTTAAATTCGCCTGCAGCAGGCTAAGGGTTAAGAATACATCTCGTCAGTTTCCTGCCCATTGTTTCAGTTTGGTTAAAGTGGCATTATACGCATCTTACTGCATATAGTGTGTTTTGGTGAATGTTTTATAAAAGCAATTTTCGGTTGCTGTGCATTTAATTGTGTTAAATCAATGATAATGCCGCATAAGTATTTGAAGTTGATGCTTTAGAAATAAAGAAATCGGAATAATAAAATAATAGTTATTTTCTTTAATCTTCTACGCAGTGATCTCCCTTACCTATAGGTAGAGATTTCTGAAGTTGAAGGGAAGCAACTCCTGCGTACAGTTTGACTTTTCTTAAAAAGACTGCCCCAGTCAAAATAAGAAAAGTCATATTTTGAAACTTATTATTTCGTACTGGTAACAGGAAAAGATTGGTATATTGGGTTTAAAGCTATAATTTCCTCCACCCTTTTTACACACACATCTATTTCAACTGGGTTTTTACTTGAAAAATGTGCATAATTCCACTTTAAGCTGACTAAAAAGCGTATCTTTTACGTATATACATGATAAAAGTGTGAGATATAACGCACCTTTCAATATTAAGTTAGAATTGTAACGTTACGTAATAAATTACGGTGGCATAAGGTTATATGTTTATTACATTCATTTATTGCCAACAAACATCGCGAAACCAACAAAGGTTATATGCGCATTTTTTCCGTATCGGCCGAGTCAAATTTTTACCCCCAAAAGATATCGAAAGTACTAAATTTATGTGCGATTTTTTATTTGATATTCTTTATTTATTTGTCAATTTATTTATCTTTGGGGCGTGTTGGGGAGGGGGGAGGGGGGGGGGGGGGGCAGGAATCACACGTCTTACATTACTATTTTAACAATGGTAAGGTCTGAAGAATATCACCCATCACTTTCGTAGTTTAAAAATGGGACACGACTGACTTGGTCATTTCGCGATTTAAAACAAAAATAACGCGGCCTTCTTGGTAAAAAAACACACAAACAACATTGTTTGGTTTCGCAATTTGTTTTGCAATCAACATTTTTTTTAAATATATATATACATGCCACCCTTATGCTTACGTACTATTTTCGAGATTTCTTTTTGTTTGATGAAATTAAAAAACAAAAACAAAAACAAAATATTTGACACGACAGACTTGGTCGTTTTGATATTTGTTTGCCTCTGTGTTAAATAGAAGGTTTGCTAAAGCTCGCATTTAAATTTTTCCTTACACCTGCATACTAACCTATGTTGAATTTAGGTTTAATGTACGAAGATCTATAGAATTTAAGTACTGATTCTTTCATTAGTTTAGAGGCAATTTCACAAAATATCGTAATAAAGGGCGGCAGTGGTAAAGCTGCCGGTCGCTCAGTCCGGCGGTCCTGGGCTGTAATCCTGCTTGGGTCGTGACATCAACTTTTTATGTGATATCTGCACTGACTTTTCCAAAAGTCGAAATAAACAGTTTATTAGTATACTGTGAAATCATTAATATTCGTTGGGGACTAATTTTCGTGGATTTCGTGGTTGAGTCAATCCACGAAATTTAATCCCAACGAACAAGTAAAATTCCCTTTCATTTTATGTTCAAAAGTTGAAATCCACGAATTCATATCCCCACGAAATTGCCGTTTTGACCAAAACCACGAAATTTCATGCCCACGAAATTTAATGATTTCACAGTAAACTTACCGAAAGTATGAGAATTGCCGAGCAATGCACGTACAATATTTAGATAAAAGGTACATGGAACAATGAAAATATAAAAAAAGAAACTGTGTGAGTGAACCGTCGAAATAATCCTCGAGTATGTATGACCGAATAACAACTATATAGATATTCTGAATTTAAAATGCAAAAGTTTCTTAATTAACGTACACACTAGAAATTCGGCTTCTACGAAAGTCTCCGAGCTGGAATAAATTGAACAACTATTATAAGTTCAAACCAGGAATAGTACGTATCCGGGTCGATTACATAGGGATCAGACCTGCTAATTACCGGCCACTGATTCCTTAAAGGGAGATTTGGGTAGAATAATTGACAAATGCTTGAAGTCTCTCTGATCATGATTGAATCGTATTTTTCTTACTTGACTGAAATTCAAAATTTAGACAAAAGAATTATGTGTTTAGAATGTTATATGTTATATATATATTTTTCTTTCTTCCACTGCTGGGTTTTTTTTTAGATATTTAGATTTTAGTATTTAGTATTTTCTGTATCATACATGTCCGCGACTGCTGATATTGCCCGACCTTCATAGTATTATTGAATTAAATCTCGTGCCTTCTTCTGTTATCATTTATTAGAAGATTCAAACAGTTCGAATGCATCACGAATTGTTTCAAGATAAAATCTCTTTGCGACGGGGCTGTATCCGCTTGTCGTAACTTTCTATCATTAGGAGTCAAACCAAGTGAATTTTAGAGGTAAAAATGACCTCTGCACACGCTACATAGGATTCTTGCAAATTTTCTAACAAAATGCGCTACACTTCATTTAAAAGCAGATATATGTGTTCTATGTACGAATATAGTTTTTGTGATTTTCATCAAGAACTGATATCCTCGTGGGACCAGATCGTTAACCAACTTTTTAAATTCGTTACAAAAAAGTAATTACACGCGATAGATAAGTTAAGTCGATCATTAATTATTACGGTTGGCCTAGTGAGTGATTAGGAAAGTCGTAAATCTCTAGTAAGCTTACGACTAAGAACTTTTCCAATAATACAAATCGCACTATAAATACGAGTAACGCATGCGACGACTGAACAAGATCAGGTAGTGGGTGATATCCGTGGCACAGATAATAAATTGTAGGCTTGATTGGAATCTGTTAAAGGGCAGCGCTGAGTTATTCAAAAAATAATTAAACAAATGCGTCATGAAGATCTTTTGTCATATTTATCTGCGTATCAAAATATAAAATCTTAAACATCTCGAATGAAGTACAAACAATCAGTTTGAGCCATTATATATTAGAATATCGCAGTCCCCACAACATTCGTAGTTTTAAGTCTATTTAATTTCAGTTTAGATTAGATTATCATTCATGAAGTGAAATGTTATTGTCACCTGTACCTAAAGTTGCATCGAAGCGTTTGATTAAAAATTGCTTTAATGAAGGAGAGAGGAGTGTGTTAAACTCATTTATTACGTAAAGTCTTTTTTATCAAATACATGTTTGCTATCTTTATTGAAATTAGTGTTATTTTGTCTTTGATTTAGTTTTCATATGGATCTTCTTCACCAATTCTATCAGACCGTAAAAGATTTCCACGATTTTTCCGTATCGCTTTACCAGACCAGAAACTGAACCCAGCAAGGATAGACCTCATGCGAACATTCAACTGGAAAAAAGTTGCTACCATCAACCAGGCATTGGAATTTTTCTCAGTGGTATGAAGTCTTTACGTGTTGGTCTAACTATCTGTCCTAACGATTTGCAATAAAGTAACAATATAGTTATAGTGATACCAAATTTGGCCTAAATGATACGTAAATTGTAATAATAATTTAATAAAATAACTCATCAACTCATTTTGAAAAAGAAATTTGCTGAAACATTTTTTCTTTAATTTATATTACCGAAATCTTAATTTCACCATATTAAGGCAACAATATGTAATTATGATTTAAATGTGCTCTAGCACAGTTTATAAGCTATGCTTTTTGCTCGTTAAAGTGCGATATAACATGCTCGTTAAAGTGCGGGATAACATAGGCGCACATACTTCTTATGATTGCGGTTCGCTAAAGTAGGCAATTCAAACATAACCGTTAATCTATTAAGTACATTTTGTATGTCAAATGTACAGCACGAAAACGGAAAACTTGTCTTTTATAAGTAGAAAATTGAGGAAATCAGTCAAACAAGTGTAATGACAAATCACATCAATTGACACATATTGTTTCAGCCATGTTATAGACTTTCTGTCACTTCTTGACAATGTCTTTAGTTGCTACGGAAATATGTGACATAGACGCGTGTGTGCAGTAGCAAGAAAGAAAATTTAATGACGACTTGCGTGAGGCAATAAAGAGCTTACAGATTTAAACGTTGTCATGTGCAAAGCTAAAGTAGTGTAAGGCAATTTACGACGTAAATGACGAACCACTTTAACACATTCATGAGGAATGAGTTTGTTTTTTTAGACGCTGTGCCTGGAGGGCGGCGGTTATTGCAATATTGTAAAGACCTCTCACAATATGTAGATGTTGGAAATGTAGTATATTTGCATGGAAAATGCATGTTGTGTTATAGAACATTGTATAAAAGAAGTTTTTCTTAAATATTGCCGACCGAAGCAAGGAAAAACTACCGTTTTTTAAAAAAACTAATTGATGATGATGTATATGAATTTCTCCCCTAAAATCATAGGTCGTGTAAAATCTCCAGAGAGCTATAATATAATACCTTCAAGCCCTAAGATCACGGACGGAATAGATTTTCCAAAACTCCGATATGTAACCATCAAATCTATAATAAGGACGTTTGGAAGCAAGCCTAACTTTTTATTTGTCCGTTTGGAATACTGTTAAGATGTATGTAAGCTGTTGTGACGTATGTGTTACGTCAGAAACATTAAAGATATTATACAGTATGAAAAGTATTACATGAAAAATTACTGCACATAGAACACTGAATAAGAGACTGAATCTTTTCCGTAAATATATCCTTTTACATTTTTGTTCTTAAATATATGTGCACTTCAAAACGTAATAGAATGTAAAGGAAAATCTGGTGTATATATGCATGCCTATTATAGTAGGCGCACAAATTTGATATTATTGTGGTTCGCTAAAGTAGGCAACTCAAAACATAACCGTTAATCTACTAAGTACATTTTTTATGTCAAATGTACAGCACGAAAACGGAAAACTTGTCTTTTATAAGTAGAAAATTGAGGAAATCAGTCAAACAAGTGTAATGACAGATCACATCAATTGACACATATTGTTTCAGCCATGTTATAGACTTTCTGTCATTTCTTGACAATGTCATTTGTTGCTACGGAAATATGTGACATAGACGCGTGTGTGCAGTAGCAAGAAAGAAAATTTAATGACGACTTGCGTGAGGCAAAAAAGAGCTTACAGATTTAAACGTTGTCATGTGCGAAGTCTGTTTGGAATACGGTTAAATTGTGTAAGATGTTGTGATGTAGGTGTTACGTCAGAAACATTAAAGATATCATTCAGTATGAACAGTTACATGAAAAAGTACTGCACATAAAACACTAGATAAGAGACTGGGTCTTTTTCGTAAATACATCCTTTTATTATTTTCATTATTATACCAGATTTATATAGCGCCTTTTTCATGATAAACACGTTCAAAGGCGCTTTACATATAGCAAACGCAGCCATACAGGGCGCGAAATTCATCCTCTACTAGTACAGACACAGAGTGATCTGACCAGAGGGACAGAATGAGTTAAAGCCCCCAGAACAGATGGAGATAAATCCTTTTTAGATACAGGCCTGTCCGGCTAACTTAGCCTTTTACATATTATACTTTATTATACTTTGATATTATTGTTCTTAAATATATGTGCACTTCAAAACGTAATAGAATGTAAAGGAAAAACTGGTGTATATATGCATGCCTATTATATAGTTACAGTCAATGCAGACCTAATACAATGTTACGGATCTCTTTCCTATATTCGCTATTGTTTTGCTAAATTACGAACGTCTTTAGCTGTTCAATTTTTACTTTTTCAATTATGTTAAATTAGTAGACCGGTTGTGTTAAGAGACCACTTCTTGTCCTTCCTTAACATGGTCTCTTAATGCAAGTTGTCCTGTATAACATATTTCCCGTAAAGGTTTACGGACTCGTGCAATGTCTCGTCATTTGAGATAATCAGATACTATCGCTTTGCTAGTTGCTGGCAGACATATCCACTCAACTAATTAACTTTGAACAAGGTAAACATAACACAAATATAGCATTGGACCATACATTTATGTTATTCATTTGGGTAAAATACCAAAAACAACAATGGTTCACTAAAAAAGACTATGATAAAAGGATCTATCGGATAGAATATTTTAGGGGTCACCGAGGCCAAGTGATAAAGATCGCTGAAATTCGAATGATTTCTCCCTCACCGCTATGAGTTCAAAACCTAGTTTGGGTGTCGAATTATTTCATGTGAGGAAGACATACAGCGTCCTTATGGAAGATGGGGGGATCGTAGGTTTTGAAATAATGCTCGGAGGCACCTAGGGTCTTCATCAACTGTGAAAAACTGGAAAGTTGCCATCGGACCTATAATTGTGTCGGTATGACGTCAAAACAAACTATTAATAACAAAGATGTTTAAGAGCAGAAACTCGGGAAAAGCATTATATTATCTCTCTGTAAACTTATGGTATAGCGTGTTAATGCTGACCGCAATATTAATGAGAATGGTTGTCATAATGTCAGGAATATCCTAAAGGACTGACCTAATTGACTGTCAATGTTATATAATACGAGTTGGCTTCAACGGTGTCCGCTTGCAAACCTAAGAAAACGTTTTCGCGCGGCAAAAGAATGAATTGTCATCGAAACCTAGGTAATAGGAAATATGTGTTGTTCTTTCACTCGAAACAATCTTATTCGTAGAGCACATTTGAAGCAATGAAGTAAAACGAGTACATGTTTTTGATTTTACAGTTATAGGAGGATTTTATATACAAAATGTATCATGTTTTTAAAACACAAAATAAAGCAACAGATTTATGCAAACATGCACATTTTTACTTATCTAGAATTTAACTTTGTTTTTATTCTTAATTCACAGCAGGTTTACTTTGCAAAGTAATACATGTTTCTGTCTTTGTTTATATTGTTGTCAGTTGGCTTTTTAATACTTTAGTTGAATGATTGTTAAGGAAGGCAAACAAGCCTATTTAATTTATATATGAATACTTGTTATTATGCCAGATTCCTTTTTAACAGGGCTAATAGTGAAATCTTAATCCAAATGACAACAGATAAGATTGGGACCACTACACCACTTATTGATAACGGATGGTTTCATATTAAAAACGATTTCGGTGTGAACCAATTTTGAGCAGTTTTTAAATACCAAAATCTTCAGTTCTTAAAATTAAAACAACACACAATATCAGGATATCACTGTAGAATATTGGATTTGTATCGAGATGTGTCTGCAGCGAAAATTTTATTCCGCGATAGAACGGAAACATGTTCATCTATGCAGATCTAACAATTGTTCTATGACATGCGCACTTGTACACTTGTAGTTATTATATAAATGGTGTGTTCTTTATATCATTTATAACCTGAGTAAAATTGAAAGTATCATAGATAAAGAAGTTTTAAACGACAATACAAATGAAATTGATGTCTAAAATCCTTACGTCATGCACCTGGTTTGAATGCAAAACTATTGTTGTTTCAGGATCCGCTTTAACTTGACTGTTTAGTTTATAAATTAGAATAAAGTAAGGAACGATATTTGTATCGTGCTTCGGCATCTTTTAATCGTTCCATCGCATCACGTTTTACACCTCACAGTATGATAATAGCGCCCTAAGCTGGAAGGTGTAGAACACTGCGCGAATGTGCGGTATAAATATAGCTTCCCAGCTCCGTATTATCGCGCAATCGTGATACCATGCAATAACACCGATTTCTCGCGTAAGCATTTCGAAACATTTCCCATACTAACCAGCATGTCCAATAACAAAACATCGTTGTCAATGCCCTTGCAAAACAACAGAATTATCTTTGGTACGTTAGTAATCGCTAAGTCCTGTGGACTTGGAGAAAATGATTGTCGTCTTACAACCATTACATAACTCTGCTTGAGGTGTCGGCGAGTAATTGATTGTAAATTATAAAAATCCACAGGATCAATTACTTACTAGGAGTGTTTTAAATAATTCTAATGATTATGGCCAGTCATTCGTGAGCTTAAGTGATTGTAAGGAGTCTATAGGTACAATTACAGATATACAAATATAAAAATTCGATCACGGATGGTCTAGTGAATATATTTATGGCCTATTGTTTGACCATTTAATTCGTAGCAGGTTCTTTATAATTTGCGGCTTTAACTTGCACATTTCATATTTCACGTAGAATTATGCATTTTAAAACTATCTTTAATTATGTCAATTTTGCGGCTAAAGTGCAACTTTTCTACTCTGAAATTCGGGCAAAATCACGATTGCAAAAGCAAATGGTTTTTTTTAAAACAAATTTGAGCATGAAATGGTTGCTTTTATGCTAATTAGGATTTCCTGAAAGTTGTGTTACAATCCATCCCTTTTCCCCATCAAAATCTCTTTTGCCGATGGATTCCAGACAAATCGAGATATTTTGAAACTTAATTCTTCTCATTACCTACCTGTTAGGACGATGTATTACTAGTATATCAGTGGTATTGCCTTTCATTTAGATAGAAAGAAAGAAAGAAAGAAAATCTTGTTACGGGGAAAAGATGGATCAAACGGTAGCTACACCCGGTAATTTAGTTTCCAGCTGTCGAAATACAGAGACACAATCAAGTAGTTTGTCTAAGAAATAAACAAATGCAAAAGTTATTACTTAATAAGACCAATAACCGAGACCTATTGTGAACATATTTTATTATTGAGAAACACATGTTGTTTACAAATGACTATGTCCTGTATTCTGTCCGTTTAATATTGTACATTTTACTTACTGTTATAATTATTCTTAATAAGAACAAACCTAGAAAGCCTTGCTAGTTTCAGTCTAGAATTGTGCATCTTCTAAACAAAACAGCACGCTACCGACGCAATTATTCTATCACGACTCGCAATCCAAACGCTAAAAGATAATTTTTATTACGTTTGATAGACATAGTACTAGAGATCAATCAATGACACAAATGATAATCCTACCTTGCATTTACATTTATACCTGTATGACAAAAATTAAAAGGTAGAATACAGTAATTGTATGGTTAAAAACTTAGTGATAAGTCGTTTCATTTAAATGTCCATTTTCATGGACCGCGTGCTATAGCTTTTACTATTGCCCGGCAGTGTAGAATCTCACATATATTTCAATCATTTTCTTTTTAAAGGAAATAAGCATTAATTTTTGCTGTAAAGTGGACCAGTACAGTCATGTCAAATGATCCCACAGAATCAGAAATAATAACAAAACTGAGTGAAAGTATGGCGCGACTTGCTAATTCACAAACATTGCATTTTCTTAAACTTCATATTCTAAATGAATGTGTTTGTTTCATTCTTAATTTTTAAACAAAAAACTAAATTCTACATTTATTTAGGATCTAATTTTGTTTTCTTTATTATTATCTAAGGTAATAGATGACTTTGTGCAAAGAGTACGCGGAACGGAGATTACTATTATATCTCAAGAGATTTTCGTCAACGATCCCCTAACCAGAGTACAAAATCTAAAGGTAAGTTTAGAACCGTTGCCCTTCTATTAACCTTAGCATGTAGATAATGTCGTCTGCTGGAAATGTCGTCTGCTAAAATGTAAGTTATTCATTGCTCAAATTGGAGAATATTGTCAGAGTACAACGCTGACTGCAGACGCGATTTAATCGGTTGATTGGTTCAACTGTTTGCAAAGTTAAATCGTTGACAGGTAAGTAATATATAACAAATACGATTCAACATGTGCAGTTAAAATCTGTCTGTCTGGTATGCAAACTTGTATAGTCTTTGTATGTTTTAGATTGTTTTGTTGTTTATAATAATATTTTGAATTTTCCAGACGCATGATGCAAGAATTATCATGACAGCCATGTACGAACACAAAGCAAGAGATGTTCTTTGCGCGGTAAGTTTGAACAACGTTTTCCTTTGACGCTTGTTTATTAATCTAAAAGATAAATCACTGATTAGTAATTTTCATTTGGTTTATAGAATGAAAAAATAGTGCGATTGAAAAAACAGCGTTTAGCTTGTGGCATTTTTTTCTATCTTTACACCATGAATCCCTTGATCAGTTGATTCCATTTTGGTATGAACACACTGGTTGTCTTTAATTTACATCTTTCTGTCTTTACATAATGATCATATGATGTGGAATACTTCCTCATTATACTATAAATTGTGACTCTTTAAATGAATTAACTATCTAAAGTATGCATGTTTATACAAGGTGAAGCATCGTTTATGTAATATACGCTATGGCGAAAGAGAATGGCAGATTATTTTGTATTTGCATGATTATTATGTTGTTTTGTCATAGGCTTACACAGTAGATATATACGAACCAATAATCGTGTTATACTTTTACGAAAGATCATGTATATATTGTTTTGATAGAGTTACCAGGTAGGTTTGAACGGACCAATGATTGTGTATATTTTAGAATTTATATTGTTTTGTGATGCATATATTGTTTTGACGTAGGCTTACACAGTACATTTGTACGAAACAAAGACTGTCCTACACTTTCATGTAAATTCAGTAAGTTTTAGAATTTAGTTTTAGATGTGATAATAGAATTAACCATTTAAAGACTGAAAAAAAATATATATTTGTAGGGTTACACAATAGATTTGAGCGGTATATTGTGAAATTTATAATGTTTTGAAGCGTACATGTATTTTTCCGTAGGCTTACAAGGTGGGTTTGTACGGCCCAAAGATTGTGTGGGTGTTTGTTGGCTGGTTTTCTTCATATTTCTGGAGAGTACATTTGGACAACGTTGCATGCACGGAATATGAAATGGACCTAGCGGCTGAGGGAGCTTTCATCACAGGACCAGTCTACCAAAATCCAACAGAGGAACGAGGAATTGCAAACCTCACTGGTAATAACATATATCTAATAATATTGTTTTGGAAAATAGCTGACTCCGCGTTACTACGTGCACTTGGCTTACCAGGGACTGAAATTTTACTGCAAATACATTTTCAGTTGTTATATGAGGGCACATTTTCTTTAGGCAGGTATGTTTTTCCATTATGTTCAAAGTTGGAAGAATACATGCCATATTTACACGTCATGTCATTGTGTAGTAGTACTAGTTACATTATTCTTTACTATTTTTAGAGTCTTGCTTATTTCCAATACTATTGTTTAGCTTTGCAAAATGGTAAGTTTTAGAATTTTGTTTTAGATTAGATAGTGGAAGTAGAATAAACCATTTACAGATCAAAAGATGAGGGTCGTTTACAAAACACGTAGACATACAAGAAACTAGCTAACAAAGACATTTTATATTTGTACCAATATGCATTTTGTGTCGATTCGCCGTAAAACACAACTCACTCACTGTACCAATATGAAAACAAATATTTGATACACATGTACCTAATCTTGTTTTCATTTGTTAGATACGCGTACACATTCTGGCCCATCTCATCGACTTCTTCATAACGTCAACTTTGATTATGAATTTGACAGGACAAGAAATTTATTTTCACCAAGACATAAGTCTTTTTTGTTTTCTATAGAAAATCGGAAGTTTCTTCAAATTCTTGCATTGTTTATTGTATAAATTTTAGCCTGCCCGCTTAGCTTAGTAGGTAGAGAGCAGATTTATGAATTGCGGGGTCGTGAGTTCGAGCCCTGGGCGAGGCATGTTCTCCCTGATGATTAGATAAAATACATTGTGTTTGACATTATTCGTCCTCCACCTCTCATTCATGTTGGGAAGTTGGCAGCTACTTGCGGAGAACAGGTTTGTACTGGTACAGAAGCCAGGAAAACTGGTTAGGTTAACTGCCCGCCGTTGTTACATAACTGCAATACTGCTGAAAAACGGCGTTCAACCCAAAACAAACAGTATACATTTAGTCAAGCACTCAATTTACAAGTTCTTTTAATGTATACATTGTTGTGTAGTACAATTTGTTCTTATGCATTTTAGCTAAATGAATTACTCAAAGATACATAGAAAATAATGAATTTGAAAGTGCTCACACTTAACTGAGAATGGATATGACTACAGATATTGCAAAAAAATTTATATTATAACTGTTTTCTAGCAAAGGAATTTGATTATCTATACCATCACCATGAAACTTATACTCCCGAAATGAAGCAGAACGACTTCGTTGCTCACCAATGTTATGATAATATTTGGGTGTCGGCAATGGCATTAAATTGCACTGTTCAGAGGCTTGAAGAAATTGGTAAGAGCTAAAGAGTGTATGTTTGATTCTCAATCAAGTCTAAAAGTCTTACCATTTGGCATGTGAATTACAAAATGCATGATATTAGTTTTCGTTTGCAAATAATATGTGCTCAATATATATACATGTATATGTTTGATTCTTAATCAAACGTCGTACCATTTGACATGTGATTTACAAATATATGTTTGATTCTCAGTCAGAAGTCATTAAGTTACCATTTGGCGTGTGATTTACTAAATATATGATATAAGTTTTCATTTGAAAATATTTTCACCTTTTTTCAAAGAATAATTATATAGAGCGAAAACATATTTTTCACAGGAAATTTCCGTCCAAGATAATTTCAAATCAGAATGGATTTACTCCAGAGATCATTGTCACGTGAAAGCAGAGAAAATCATATAATACTGCCTAGGGCTGATAGTTTACATTGTTCCCAATACTGACGAATAATAAGTTTGTCTACTCCCATACCAAAGTGCTGTACATTTTGCAGGTCACCCTAAAACTCTCGATATGTTTACATACACCGATACTGACATAAACGATATCATTTTCGAATGTATGGGAAACACTTCAATGACTGGGGTGTCTGGAAAGATTGTTTTCACGGCCGGTGCAGACCCGAACAGGATTGTAAAAATGGAAAGAATTCAAGGTATGTTTGTTATAATTGTAAAAAATGCCGTTATCATCGGGTTCAGAGGTTATTACTCAGAGGACTAAACGTTAACAAGGAACACAACTTTCAACATATGCGCGTTCCATGGCGAAACGTAAAAGTACGAGGGTTGGTTCTGAAGTTATGTTATTGGAGCCATAAATAGTTATGTAATGAAATGAAAACAACAAAATCCTCCTCAAATACATTGATATATTTGATGCATTTTCTGAAAACATTATTAAAATTCTTGCTTACTTGTCGAGATATTAACATGTACAGAAAGCACGGTAACGGTGATTGCCGTATGCCACTGAAATTGACATCAATAGACATTTTAAACTGAGCAAGAAATCGTCATTAAAATTTCACATGATCAGGTCATTTTTGGTTGTTTTTTTTATTATTCATTGAAGAAATGTCGTCGTGATATTACTTCTGGATCAACCCTGTTAAATGGTGTTATGAAGCATAACATAAAAAGTTTAAAAGGAAATACATGCTACATGACAATTTCAAACTACATGTATTAAATGAGAATACTTGACTTTGTGAATTAGTCTAATTAAATGAAATTTAATTCAAAGTTTTGATTAAATTGCCGTTTTATTGATGTAAGTAATCGTGATTATGTTTGTGAATACTGAATAAATTGTGTCATTGGAATACGGATACATACTAACTTCATACCTGGACGCCAAACTCTGCAAAAATATTGTCAAAAATATGCACGAA
This sequence comes from Mercenaria mercenaria, assembly GCF_021730395.1. NCBI lineage: Eukaryota > Metazoa > Mollusca > Bivalvia > Venerida > Veneridae > Mercenaria > Mercenaria mercenaria. The sequence continues at coordinate 50,855,492 of NC_069371.1, forward strand.
ACCGTACATTTCGAACCAATGGATCTTTAGAAACTGATATAGAGTTCGCAGCAAAAAAACCCACTTCTACTGTTATTTGGTAAGAATATTATTCTATTATTCTAATATTATTATTAGAATACCAACAATTCCCGAGGGATTCTGAAGATGTTATAACACGAGACTACTTTTTGCTTATACTATACTTGATCCAGAATATTCTGTTCCACTCAACCCATTTATATGCTAGGGAGTCATTATATGCTAGGGATTTATTGACAAAACATTGTGCCTTATCAATTAGAAAGGAAATCCTGTTGTGATAACTGCTGTCAGTAAAATATACCAAATATATCAAATACAGTAGAATTTTATTTTATTTAATCTATGGATATGCTAAGTTCACATATTTCACCTGTACATTATCCATTAGAAAGGGTATCCTGTTCTTGTCATAATAGTTGTCGGTAAAATGTATAATTTATATACTAAATATACTAAACACAATACAGTGTTAGTCCATTTAAACCCTGGATATGTTGAGGAGTAATATTTCACCTTGTCTTATCAATTATAAAAGATGCCCTGATGATGTAATAATTGTTGTCAGTAAAATATACCAAATAAAATGCGTTAGCGCATCGCTGGAGAAATGAAATATGTAATATGATTAAATTGGTATTCATATGTAATCAGACTCATTACAGGAAATTTCATCGTTTATAATCGATCAGTCAAATAACTTAGAAAAGCATGATTTGTTTACATTAAATTGCTAATTGTGATTACCACGATTTAGGTCAACATCATATTAATATGTACTAAGGGTCCTAGCGAGTTCAAAATGCTCATTATTAAGTAGTGTTCAAAATTTTGGCGGAATTGACGCTAAATATGAAATGGCTGTGCTCAAAATGACTAACGAATAGTTACCAAATATAGAAGTTGTCTTCCATATAAACATACATGATTGTTATTAAAGAAGAACTGCGAAATGACCAAAGACAGTGTGTTAAATAAGTGTTAGATTCATAAAATTAAGACTAATTGCTACAAAAGAGGCTTTTTTAATATTATTGTAGGGATAACGCATGTTTTTTCTGCAGGATCCTAAGGGATCGGTTGGTACCCAAGCCCGGTAGGGCGAGGTTATCAACAATTCCCGAGGGATTCTGAAGATGTTATAACACGAAAAGAACGTGCGCTAACGCTATTCTAGCATAAAATATGTAAAAACCAAGTAAATGAATATATTATCCCTCACCGTCATTAAATTTCCATGAAATGCGCGGTAAAGTGTACGTTGTTTTTTAACGTTGACTTCATTTCCTTTTGAAGTATCCGTTTTGGGGCCGTAGTCCGTTTACGCTTTGCCACGTAACGCGAATATATAAAAACGTGTTTTAACAACATTTGAGTGCGAGAATCTCTCTGTTAACACACCTTTTTTCTCCTGTTAAAACACCTCCGAAAAGTGACAAGAACAGCAGTTTTATGCTAGAATGCCAAAATAAGAAGTGTTGTAATACAGTATTACTATTTGCCAAAGAGTAGGATTTGTGCTCAATATACCTAAATGATAGTTGTCAAATAAGAATGTGTGTGCGCTCAAAATGACAATCGGGTAGTCGTTTGAAGGAATTTTTTTTACAACGACATTTTGATTACAGGCGGAAAACGAGAACTTATTGGCCACTACAGACAAGACAAGTATCCAAATGGTTACTTTGAATGGATAGAAGATGCCATTAAATGGAAGGGTAAGTAACAGGGATCTTTTGATATTGTCATTTTAATATGACTATTGGCTACATTTACTTTTAACTGAAGCAAAAAAGCCCGTATTTGAACTGCACTTTTGTTTTTAAAACTGTATTAAATTTTAATTGTTACTAAAATATCCCATCCTCTAACATAAACATTTCGGGGTTTTATTTGTTCTGCTATTATGATACTATATTCTAACATATTTACAGTCTAAATACAAACTTTGAAAATGAACTTGCTTCCAGCCATTTTTCTAAAGTTCGTATTTAATAGAGTATTTCGTATTTATTATTTTGCGAAATATGACAGCCAGACAGCATTTTGTATATCAATCAATATGTAATATCAAATGTCTATCAATGTCATACAATAGTACCAGTTAGGCACTTGCTGTATTACACCTGGGCACAGTATTAATTCTTTGTCATAATTGTACATTATATTACGTAGGTAGTCATTTATAGGTCTCTTCTTGTCAATTACTTGCATAAAAAAGAAAAAAAATATTGCCATGTACAGAATCTATGAAACGTGAAAATGCCACAGTCTTTTATAACTAAAATACCATTTAAATCTTATTCTTTTAACTATAATACGGTTGTTGTTGTATTTAAGATGGCAATATTCCACGTGATTCTACCTATGTTACGCAAAAAGAAGTAAAGATTCCTCTTTCCCTATACGTACCAGTGGCAGTATTATCTGGTGTTGGCATCTGTTTGGCAATCTCATTCTTCACTTTTAACGTTATCTACCGACAAAACAGGTATGTTATATATAAAAAAAATACTGTTCAGTTACGTTATATACTGACAAAACTGGTATTAATTATAGCGACAAAACAGTTACGTTATATAACGACAAAACACTACGCTTTATATCAACAAAGCAGGTATGTTACCTATTGACTAAACAGTTTCGTTTATATTGACAAAACAAGTACGCAGTATATCAACAGGTACGTTTTATATCGCCAGAAGAGAGCCCGTCCGCTTAGCACAGATCTACGGATGGCGGGGTTATGAGTTCGGTCCTCTTGCGAGGTGTATGTTCTCTGTGACGATTTGATAAAAGACATCTTGTCAGAAATTATTTGTCCTCCACCTCTGATCCAAGAAAAGTTGGCAGTAACTTGCGGGGAACAGGTTTGTACTGGTACAGAATCCAGGAACAGTGGTTAAGTTAACTTCCCGTCGTGACATAATTGAAATACTGTTGAAAACGGCGTAAAACCTGGAAAAAAAACAAATATCGAAAGAAGAGGAATGTTGTTTATGACAACTCATTTACATTATACCTATGGTTTTAAACACCATGGTCTTTACATTTTTAATACCACTTGGTAAATATTCATAAATACATCAAGAAAAAATTGTTATTGTAAAAGTAGTTATAAGCGTAGTGCAAATGATAAATTAAATTTTTTTAGACGTTGTTTGCAGAGAGAAACACTTTTGCTGATTTCTTTAAATCAAAATAGAAACTGAGTTAAGCATTTTCAACAACGTACATAAAAAGATAATTAAAATTATGTTTGTGGACATAATGGCATAGTTAACCAGGAATAGCTATTTTAAATATATTATTGTCATATTATTATTATACACAGAAATGTGAAGCTTTCCTCGCCTAATATCAACAGTGTCATACTACTTGGCTGCGTTCTTTGTTACTCTTCTGTCTTCTTTAAAACAACAGAAGTGGAAAATGCGACGATTTGCTGGGTAAGGGTAATTTAGTTTCATACAAACTGAAAACCTATAACCAATGTCTCCCTGAAATATCTTATCATTAGATATTGAATTAAAAATCCTTAAAAGTATATTTAGCCAAAACGTATATTTTATTCTATGGTTAAATAGATACTTTTTAGTATTCTGTTTTCAAATTAGAGATTTTGGCATAAGGTAACTTTCAGATATTAAGCGTCAGTTTTTAAAATGTTAAGATGTCTTACGCTCTATACTATAAGAAAACATGTACCTTCATGTTAAAAGCTCTTATAACAAAGTTTGCAGCAGTAAACTGCCAAGGAAGCCGTTACGTCATGTTCGTAATTCACAATGTTATGACAAGTTCTTAAATTCAGACTAAAAATGTTTGCAATTTCAGACTCACATTTTTAACTCAATTTTAATTCCAGACGGCCCACTTTTGAACTTGTCTGAGACTTTGTACAGGCAAAATTTGTAAAAAGTTTCATCAAGATTGAATTAAAACTACATATAGTGATCAAAAGGGTGGACGGCAGACGACGGACGCCGGACCGTCCACCTTCACCAAAATTTCACGCAAAACCTTTGATTAAATTGAGTTAAATTTTTTATGTATTTTAAGTAGAAGTAATCTGTCCTCTAACTACCTAGTGAAAAATTAATGGCAAAAGTGGCAAAAATGGCATAAGCCTTTCACTACAGTGTAACATATATTGTTTAAATAAAAATGGCTGTTTTCGAAAATTAATTATCAATTATATAAACTTTTAATGATAGAAGAATGTTCGGTTTTAGTCTTTGTATTGAGACTGATGAAAAAAAAACAGAATATTAAAAAATAGACATAACTTAATAATTAAGCTGTGAACGTTGTTCAAGAAAAGAGGATTGTAAAACCTTTCAATGTTTTGTTTTTTTTTTTTGTTGTTTTTTTTTTTTTTCATTAATATCGTGGTTGTTCGAGAATAGAACTACAGAACAAAATGCGACTGCCAGGTGAAATTTAAAATTACAACAGAATACATAACACAATCTGAAATAAAAGAAAATGTGTTGTTTAATTGATGTATAAATAGTTATGAATAGAACGTATACAAGGATAAAAATGTCGAAGGAAGGACTGAAGAAAGAACGAAGGATTACATGATACTGTAATATGTGACACAATTTGCTAAAATATTTTCTAATATCTGCAACCAACTTTAACTAACGAATTAAGTATTTTTCAATGTTGTTAAAATGGCAAACAATTTAATACGTAACAGTTTTTTTAGTATATTTATGTTTGTTTATGAGTTAAAGAGAATTCCTACAGTATTTTTCCTTTCATAGATTTTTTTTATATTCACATATATGATAGGAAAATTTGTGCTGAAAACAACGAACAAATAAAAACAATAGGTCACCAGGCTTGTTTTTGTGAAAAATTGTTTTGAACACACCCACTGTTGCTGAAACTGCCAGCGATTTTTCAACATTTTCATAATTTTCTGCTTTTTTATAAATACCAACCAAAATTTACATCAAGACAGCACAGTACGGTTTTTTTTTTCTTTTTACAGATTTTATTATATACTTATTTGATATCATAGTCATATATGTAATACTCTATCTCTACAATAATGGGTACAAATAAAAAAAAACTGTTGTTTCATATTTACTTTTGTGAACTTTTTTCAATGAAAAATACCCATAGTGAAGAATATTTTTAAATTTTGAAAAAACTCTTTTCCTGTTTTTCTTGTTTATAGATAATTGTAATGTGAGCATAAAAATGGCTAAAATGTATGGGTCACCAGGCTAAATTTTCTGTTAAGACCGCTAGAATACGACACCTGTTCGGACGGAAATGGCGCGAACCTGGCCAAATTGATTACATGTATGTCTGCTAGAAGTTAAAAAAAAAGTTTTAAAAATTCCTAATTCTTTCTATAATTGAATACTAAATAATCTAAAAGGTGATATTGTCTTCAAATTATCAGTATTAAGTCAATTATCTTACATTATATGAACAACACTGTCTTTGTACTAAAATGCGATGTGAAAACACAACCACAAAAATAGCTAGATACCTGTCAGGCATGATACTTGTCAATACAACATAAACCAGTATCAACATTCGATTACTGATAAAACTTATCAAAAATGTTATTTCATTCAAGATTCATCATATTTAAGATTGTCTGTAACATGTTTCAACAAATGTTGACTTCAGTTCAGTTTTCCGTAGAAAGTGTCGGCTGCGCAGAAAGATGCACATAAAAAACTATAGGAATTCCCTTTAATCATAATAAAGATTATTACCCCAGCTGTGTTTGAAAATATGTACATATTATGATTTTTACAAGCTAAAGACTTTAAACCCTGATATTGAAGAATTTAAGTAACTTATCAGCCAATCGGGTCGGGTGTTGTATTAAAAGTATGTATTTGATGCTTATAAACATATATGGTATAACACATGCCTCTATAACGGCATATTGCTTAACTTTATTCTTTATTTTCTACTTTTAGTGTTTGAATGTCACTTAATTTTTCAGATTTTTGATTAACCACTTAAAGTGTATATGTATCTCAATCTTTCAGACTCAAAAGTTCTTCTTTGGTCTAGGATTTACAGTGACTTTTGGTGGGTTGTTCTCGAAGACTTGGAGAGTTTACCGTATATTTACAAATAAGAAACTTCTAAAGCGGGTAATTCTGTGGAATATATATATGATATTATGATTAAATTGTTAACTACACTTCAACAAAACCTTACATAATTAAGACCCCATTTATTCACATATACACTCATATACATTTATAACCGGTCACCTATGATTTTCACATATTTCTTTAGACTACGCTGAAAATAAAACAATAAAGTATACCACGCATGGCAGATTAAGCCATTTTAATGGAAAATTATCCTAACGAATAAATAGCATATGGGAACAAAGGTGATCGAGAAAAGTTCGGTCGTGTAATTTAAATATTATCCAAGTTATTGCAGTGACAACAATGACCGATTATAAAAGTCTATGTGTGTATCAGTGTATTATTTTAGCGGTATAAGTAGTAATGATTGATTGAAAATGTGGAAAGAGACTCTTCATGTATTAAACTGTTAACCCTACTATTTATCAACAATCAGCAAGAATGTTTAAAGTTCAACTATTGTAATGAGACAATTCAGTATCATGACATCTTTTGAATTTTGTTTCATTGTGTATTAGGGGCCATCATTGTCCAACTGGATAAGATCGCTCGCCCGTTACCTTTTATGTGTTCAAATGAGAAAGGCATTTAGCCAGCTAGATACAGGTCGGAGGTTCTGTCCAATTACTAGCATATGTTAGAAATAATGCATAGAATGTCACTTTAGATATAGCGACAAGCTAAATAAAATGCTTGCCAATAATAAATAGGCAAATACGATTGCTTAATAAATAAATACATAATGACAATATCTAATCTGTTTATGTTTTACTATAAGCGATTGGTCGAATTATTTGACTGTAGTCAATAGTCTTTCAAATAATTTCATATTTTATTTTATAACAAGTGCACGTCACAACACCAGAGAGAAAAATACATTTAGTATAACTGTAATGTGTAAAATGTGTAATATTCTTGAGAAACAAGCTTTGTACAACATATTTCAATCAAAGCCTTGAGACGTCTGGTGGTTACGGGTTTTGGTAGATTTATTTGAAAATATCAGTAAAACCGATGGATGCTCCCCGAAATAGGCATTATTACATACTAAAAGAACAAAAGTGGAATTCACTGACGATAATGGCGCTATAGTTTACTCATGTTGAGTAATCAATGGCAGTAACTCATTGATGAACGAAACATGAAGATAATTTTCTGCATCTCCTATTGAGAGGGACGTTTCAAGGATTTCCAGCCAGTTGTTGCTGGGGAATACTCTGGACAAGAAATTGTACTATAGTATACCTGATCAGTTGGTTACTCTCTATTGGTAACAAAGCAAATGCCAATCTATAAATATACATGTCGGAGAAACAAATACAAATGTGCCTCATATCTAAGATGAACTCTGCCTGACCTTACAACAGCTTATCTAAATTGCCAGCTGGAAATGCCAGCAGTGATGTAACCATGGGCTGCAATACCATATCATTGATATATCTTAAATAATCTAAATGGTCAGTGTGAATGGATACAGGTTGAGTTAGAACTGCTTTATATTGATAATTCATCCGCACTATTCATGAATGGGACTATTTTGTGTAGCACATAAACACACTTTTGGTGTGATTAGGAATAAATAAAGATGCTATATGTTTGTCAGAAATACACTTGTAACTTTGGTAGCGGGGTAAACCCGCAACCAAAAACAAAAGTATGTAGCTTAACAGAAATTCAGCCCAGTTTATAAGTGACGGCAGTATCCCTACCGATCAGTGAAAGAAGCAATGTTCTTGAGTTTGATATTTCTCCATTAATAAATAGAAATCAATTTGAAGTCATTTTTCCTGTTCTATCTGTATTTTTCTAATTTTATGTCTTGTAAATTTCGCTTACCTCAACGAAGGAGATCAAACAGTAAAACAGTTTGTTGATTTCAAGTAACATTTCATCTAAAAACTAACTGAAAATACAGAGGTGACCGTACTACTGAAATTTTAAATTTCAATATTAACACTTTTTGAGATTTTGTTTATCTTTGATAAAATTCAATTCATTTCAGACAATAAAGGACTACCAGTTGCTTGCAATTATTGGTGGTTTAGTGGGCGTTGTTGCGGTGATGATGGTTTTATGGGCAATTATTTCTCCTTATAGTGTTGTAGTAAATTATCTTGACAAACAGGCAAGTATATCATTTAGTAGTAGATAAGTTTATTCTAAAGTTAAATGAAAACAAAAATGATTTAATAGGGCCTCCGCTGTCGAACTATTATTTTCGGTTCGGAACGATGTATGGCAATCTGACGTCACTTACACATTTTTTTTTAAAAAATGTCTAAAATTGCAGAAAGAACATAAAATTATAGCTAAAAGGGAAAGGATAGATTTCCCGGAAGCACACTGCACCCGAAACACAGTCATAGAGCAATGCACCGCAAGGTAGGTCCGCAGCTAAAAGATACAGAAGCGCAAAAAATATAGACGGGTTGCTTGAGAAATCCAACAACATGTACATTTTAATTATATCTAAAATACAAGTGAACAGACAAGCAGAAAAAAAACACAATACAATGAATGGCTTAAACTATGGTGGGCATTTAACCTCCCTCATTGTAAAAATTATTTTTTTATTGACGGTTAAGTTCAAATTTGAATTGGAATGACTATTCGATTTTTCTTTAGATTTAGCGATATTCTAAATAAAAACGAGGAACTGTATTTTATCGGAAAGTGAATTACAATTGAACATGGGCGGGTCATTTTGCCTGTTCTGTTCAGGCGTTGGAAACATCGATATCCTGAAATTTATTTTGATTTTCTGATGGTTATGGAAAGCAAACTATTTTGTAACAAGCTACTGTATAATTATAAATAAATGAATTAAATGTTATTTTGTGCTATTATACGGGTTTAAACGAAATTTTTGAAAATCAGCAAAAAATCTAGCGCGATTCATGAATTCGGAGAAGTCCCAAAGTGGTTTATACCCGTATAAACGACTAAAGTTAGCATTTGATTCTTTATTAAACCACAAAGAGTACAGATGTACATGGCAATTAGGTACAATGTTCAATCATTTTGCAAGTGAATACTAGAAGTTGGATATCTCATGTTTGTTCCACTTCGAGATGCTGATATATCCTGTACAGAAGCAGAGAAAAATGAAACCCAACAACATAGTAGAATTACCCTGCGGCAGCGTCCATAATTGGGCTCGGTGTTGCTATCATGCATAATCCTTTCTGCATAATAAAGTTCCATACTTGTTGATGGTTGGTGTTAAACATCTCGTTTCAAGTAATGATTAGACTCAGTCACTCTGCAATATTTTTTACTTCGTTGCAGTCTATGATCTCAATGGATCTTCTGAATGATTTGAATACGTAATATACCAGTTATTGTATAACAAAGTATCACGTTTCTAAATAAATGAAATTATGTCAATTTCTTTGATATGAAATGTATAGCTCCATTTGTTTAAATGCAAGACACTTAGAAACAAAAGTTACACAATAAACGAAGTCACCGAATATGTCTCCGGTGGCGTCATGCCTCAATAATTCATAAACCAGTGTGGAATAATAGTTACAAAACTAAACGCCTTAAACACATTTTAATGTATCAACCTTTGTATACTTATAATTTCACAAAATTTATTTTTTGCACATAAATTACAATCATCATAAAACATTCTGTTCTATGTACGATTACGTTGACTGTACGATTGTTACTAATAGAAACTTCTTATTTTTGGCATTATCTTTCATAATCCTAATGATACATTCATCAATTTTTTCCAGAAATATGTGCATAGCATACTTAAATTTCAACAATGCAAAATGTGCAACGGCATCAAATCATTAATTTTACGACCTCTAACAATTTTTAAAAAGTCACAAAAATACAGATACCTAGTCTTTTTTTCAAAATGAGCAAATATCATTTATAAGAATACAGGGGAATAGATATTGACTTTTCGCTGATTTGTGATTAAATATCTAATTTTCTTTTTAATTGACAGGATAAGGTTATTTTTTGTCTTGTAAACATGCTTGATATTTATACATATTTGTGTGACTGTTTGAGATTTTATTGGGGCATGGGATAGATAAAGTGATACCATAGTATCACTAAATTTTGTTGCAATGCTCAATGTTATTCTAAACGTACTAAAAATTTCAAAAATGTTGCATTAGTGTTACGAAAGATATTGTTAAAGGTATTAATTATTTTATACTTGTTTAAGGGACTTTACCTATATATTTCCGGCCAGAGATTTTATGATATTATATATATATATATATAAAGCAGTATCGAAACTAATCTTATTGGGTTAGTGACTTGCTGTGGCAATGTGCGTGTTGTTTGTTACTCTAGGCGCTTTTGCCGTAATTGGTGGTCATATTGTGGTGCGTGATTTGTTCTATTATTAATTCTCTCTACTATATTAATAATATAATGCGAACTTGATCCTAGCGATCTCACGTATGGGAAAGTCAACTGTCTGAAATATAATTATATCCCTTAACGCAAATTTCTATATAAATTCATGTATCCCGAGATCCATTAACTTTCGAGAGAAAAATATAGCTTTCCTGGTCCAATCATGTATAAAGACTAATAAAGTCACTACTGATTTGTGAGACATGAAAACAGAGATTGGGTTATAATATGCAAATGTGAACCAGTACGAATGTGTAGTACAATTCGGGCTCGTATATAAGCATATCGAACTATCTTATTGGGTAGTGGACTTGCTGTGCCATGTGCTGTTCGTTTGTACTGCTAGGCGCTTTGCGTAATTGGTCTGGTTATATTGTGTGGTGATTTAGTTCGTATTAATAATTCTCTACTATTAATAATTTATAATGCGACTTGTATCCTAAGCGATCTCACGTATGGAAAAGTCAACTGTCTGAATTAATTATATCCTTAACGCAAATTATGCTTATATATTCAATGTATCTCGAGAATCCATTAACATTCAGAGAGAGAAAATATAGCTTTCTAGGTCCCAATCAGTTATAAAGACTAAAAGTCATACTGATTATGAGACATGAAAACAAGAATTTGGTTAATATATATGCATATGTTGAACCAGTACGAATTGTAACAATTCGGGCTCGTATATAAAGCAATATCGAAACTAATCTATTGGTTAGTGGAACTTGCTGTGGCATGTGCGTGTTCGTTTGCTATGCTAGGGCGCTTTGCCGTAATTGGTCTGGTATAATTGTGTGGTGATTTAGTTCGTATTAATTATTCTCTCTCTTAAATTTATTTATAATGCGAACTTGTATCCTAGCGGATCTCACGTATGGGAAAGTCACTGTTCTTGAATATAATTAAATCCCTTAACGCAAATTATCTATATATATTCAATGTATCCTCGAGATCCAGTAACTTTCAGAGAGAGAAAATATAGCTTCTTGGTCCAATCAGTTATAAAGACTAAAAAGCACTAAATAGATTTGTGAGACATGAACACAGAGATTGGGTATATATATGCAAATGTTGTACCATACGAATGTGTAGTACAATTCGGGCTCGTATATAAAGCAGTATCGAAACTAATCTTATTGGGTTAGTGGACTTGCTGTGGCATGTGCGTGTTCGTTTGTACTGCTAGGCGCTTTGCCGTAATTGGTCTGGTATATTGTGGTGGTGATTTAGTTCGTATTAATTAATTCTCTCTACTATATATATATATATATATATATATAAATACGAGTATATATAGCGTTTATGATGTATATGCAAATGACTATGATTATGTCATTAGATTTAAAATTTTGAATTTGGTTAAATATGTTTTGACCTCTATTGCTAGGTTACTGTGTTTGCAAACGATGCCGAGGTCCATCTGTTTGTGCGAGTTTGTCATTCTGAATATTCCACGTACTTTGGATGGGCTCTATATATAATCCAAGGTGCATTGCTGTCGTTTGGGGCCTTTCTTGCATGGGAAACTAGACATGTAAGTAAAAACATAAGTTACCTTGTAATGTTCTTTACGTTGCATGAAAGAATTTGGTAATAAGCATTTACTATTTGGCAATAAAAATTAGCTATTCAACATTTAGCATTAAGTACATGGCAAGAAACCTGAATTAATGGTAATTTAGCATCATATATTTGTCATTTAACATTTGACAGTTAGTATGACGCACCGGCATTCCATACATATGCAAGGCAATTATTAATGGTGAGTGCCTATACTCGAGATTAAGATTATATGACCTTCATGATGGAAAGAACAAATAGACTGCTAACTTTATTGTGCTTAGTCATGTGCCTACTCATTAAGGTAATCGTGTTGTATTTATTTGTGATGTCACCTTTCATATAAAACTTAATGGTAAATTTGTATATTTCCTGTTTATGTATTATTCAAGTGCAAGATCTGTCATACTTTTCAAAAGTCTAAGCAACCGATTTTAGATATGGTTGGATGTGCTCAGTATGAAATTCTGGTTATGATTTGCCATTTGCTAATTGTTTTTTATTTCTAATTGCTAATTACCAATTGATAAATGCCTGTAGCTATTTTCTAATTGCCATCTGCCAATTTCTGTGTTTAGATTGCATAGTAACTGCCAAATTAAAAATACATTAAACATTAGACATTTGATATTAAGTATATAGCATATGAAATACATTATTAAGCATTTGACATTAATTATCTGGAATAGCAATAAGTATATTGCATTTAGAATTATGCATTTGGCAGTTTTTGTTAAGTTTTGGCATTTAGCAATTAGCAAGGCGCACAGTAATGTTTTGGCTACTGACCATTAAAATGTAGTGCCCCACTGTGATCATTAATTAGTTTGTTTTGTCCACGTTGGCTGTCATTGTATCTTTCTGTACATGTCTGTTCTTGCTGGATTTGAATCACACCTAAACACAATTTGGCAATATTGCGACTTTCCAGTTTTGGTGGTGGAGGAAAACCCCAACTGCCCCTCAAGACATTATTTCAGGCACAGGCAGGAACCGTAAGTTGGCTGGCATCTTCTCATGAAAGAATTCTACAAAGAATTTTAAGCTCCTTTGTGTATATTTCTATCATAAACACATTAATTCAAACATTAATATGAGGTTCGTTTTGAGATGTCTATCTCTTACGTGACCGAAGTTTAATAATTAAAATCTGTGTACCGGTCATCATACTTTTACAGGGAAACAACAATTAGTAAATGTCACGTCATAACGCTAATTGCATTGTTTGGTGATCGTAAGGAGGTTTATCTCATAGAAAATATCACATACGAAGCGACAGAAAATGTGCCTCAGTAATAAAGACTGCGTTCAATACTTTATGTTCACTTTTCTCTCGAGTGACTGTTATATAACATCTTAACATTAGTAGATAATAGAATTTTGATGGCAATAAATGCTCGGTTATGTTAGAAATTGCCATAATAATGTATGTTTGTTCCTATATGTATTGGACCATTTTGACTGTATTTCATATAATAAGGCATTTTATATGATGTCAAATATTTATGGATTCCAGTACCAACCTGTTTTGCTAAAGTAAATGGCAACTTCTTTGCATGGGTACCGAATCAAGGTGTTCTTAATATCAATGTTTTAAGGACAAATATTTGTAAAGTAAACTTGAAATTTAAATGTTTTGAGACATAAAATGTATCCTGATTTCTTCTCTTGTATGCCATTTACTCACTAATCTTGTAGTTTTTCAGTTCTACCTATATAGAGAGGTTAGTAGCAGAGTTCTTTTGACGGTGTTGGCTCATTGTTGACATTTATCCATTAAATGAGTTATGGCCCTCAGAAGAATTTCCAAGCATACAACATTCATCTTTCATTTAAATGAGACAGGTTTGTTAACAATGGGATATATATGGTTAGATTTTGAGTAGGAAAATTTACTCTAACGAAATAGTGCTATGTCTGGTTTCATTTCTTATTAATATCGCTAGGTGGGAAAACTTATTCTTATAAAATAACTTCGAATGAAAAGAAAATTGTTATCTTAATTAGTATGTATTTGAAAATAATAAGAATTACTCTAAAATCTACTAGTAGATGAATTAAACCGAACCTATTTCTATAGATTTAATAAAATATTTCATGATACCACTACAATAGTCATTTAAAAACATAAATCGGAAAATATTTCCTTTTAACACTTTTAAGATGTTGGCGTACATATCCTTGTCTCAATCTTAAAGAGGTCCAGAAAACTAGTGATTCTAAAATGAGCACTGTTTAATATTTGCATATCATCATTTACAGATCTATGTTAAATTCAACTAGGATATCAAATACACACCGTGTCTAAATACAGTTGAAAACAGGATCTTGGTCTGCACAAGTCGCAAAAGCATATTGACTTGCCGCCAGCAGACAAAAAACGAGTTTTAAAGGATACCCTCTATGTTTTTAAAAATCACTACTTAGACAGGTTGGACCCTAAAAAACTGATTATCGCATACTGTTGGTTTTGCTCTGATGAGCATTCTTTATAAATGTCAACTGAATTCACAAAGCAACATTTTAATAGAAATTTCATCACTAAACTATCCAACATTTAATTTAGAAATCAGCTATGATTACACAATCTTTGTTTATCACTTAAGAAAAGACCAAGGGTCTTTCATAATAAGTCATAAGGAAAACAGCTAATGAAAATGTAAATAAATATGATATGATATGATATGATATATATATATGATATATATATTGCAACTACGTTTATAACAACAATGCTTTTTTAAACTTGAATACTATGTGATATAATATGAAAAATGAAATATGACCTACTGAATACTGTTATGCAATTTCATAATTGTATTAAATATAACTTGATGTTGTAAAAACCCAACATTATACTATGTCTTTACCCGTAGCAAAGTAGGCTTATGTTGATTACACCTTCATATAACTTAACAGAACTGGTAACTTGATCGCATACTAGAATCGGAAACATACAGGACATCTTGTTAAATGCTCTCCTATGTGCTCTTTCGGGCAAACAATTCAAATCAGAACACGCATTGTATGTTTGACTATTTTCTTTGAAAATAAATGCACCACAGTAAGATATTACAGTTTTAATTTTGTCCGTATTAATGTCAAGAAAACACATTTTGGTTTAAGGAAGGTATGCTTGTTGAAAAACCCACGTAACATGATAAATCGATTAAATTATCACTTTTTTAAACAAAATAAAGCACAGGCAACATCTTTATTTATTGATAAAATAAAATTCCTCGGATAATCTAGGACCAAGCAAGTTTTCCAAATACAGAAAATAATTTATCGCCGTAGAAGGAAAGCTCTATTTTAAGACGTGTGTTTTAAGAAGAATTATTATCAAAACATTTTCTTTTCATTAAATACATACATATCGTTAATTTCAAAGGTCTAAACAAAATTAAATGATTCATATGTACAACCGGAGCAGTGAGAAGATACAATTTACACTGCATATATTTTTCTTCATTGAATATATCTTCTAAATTGTGATTTAATTTCACGGCGCCCACTAATTGAAATTCGGGTTGTTATTTGCTTGCAAAACCTGACCATCCTATCTCTGTCTTAAATTCATTTGCTTAGTTTATATCTAGATGTTTGTGCATAATGGCTATATCAGACCAATCTACTAGTTTGTAGAAAAACACCATTAAATAAATAAAGGATATAATATGAGTGTCTTTTCATACTGAATTTATTAAACGAGTTGAATAAAATAATAAAATGCGAGGTTCTGCCGAGCATTTTATTAATTCTATGCAACGAGTTTAATATATTCAATTCGAAAAGACACAAATATCACATGTAAGCTCTTCTTGCACTTTGAAACCTAAGATCTTGGCTTCCATATCCTTTCTTTACCTCTTATAGACAAGTTAATACGACCAACGTCTCCTGTACAACGTCAAAGCTTTATTACACCAGTGTATTATCAAAATTATGTAACGGCTTTATTTCACTCCAAAGACGTCAACATGTGATAAATTAGAACATTCTGTTCCCTCCACAGAAGAGTGACAGTGGCGCTTTTGTAAAAACGAAATAATTGCATTTCATTTGTGACAGAGAATCAGCTCAACTAGAAATTGTTCAAATTTAATGTGTTTAAGTGTAATGCGTAAAGAACTGTAAATGATTTGCAAGAGAGTGTAATTGCGCTATTTTATTAAGATTTACGACTAAATTTCATTTAAAATGGCGCTTATTGTAACATATAAATACAATTATTCAGGCAATCAAACTCTTATAAGAATCTCTCAATCAACAGGATTACACATGTTTATATATATATATGTCAATTTGTACTCTTCAGGTAAAGATCCAAGCTCTGAACGACTCGCACCAGATTGGTTTGTGTTTGTACAACGTTGTTATACTAAGTGCCGTAGGTCTTACACTTTCCTTGCTGCTTGTTGACCAAGAGGTGATGATGTATGGAATAACTTCCGGTTGTCTGATCATCGGAACAACATTAACACAGGCCGTGATTTTTATTCCGAAGGTAGGCTGTGGTATTATTTATAGTGGCTGATTTTTAGGGGAGAGAAATCAAATTCTCAAACGTTGTCTCAATTGTGTTGTTAATAATCTAAATCAATAACATTGAAATATTGTTTATTAGGCAACCCGGGTTTAATTCCCGACTCTGACATGTATTTTTTCCTTTCTGTATTTAGCATTTTTAAGATAGTTGAGAAACAAAAACTCATGTTCTAATATTTATTATATGACAAAACTCAATTTGGCAGCCAAAATCTGGAGTCCAGCAACTTTAGTGTCAACCCAAATGTATTGATATATGTTTCACTCTCGTTTTATAAACTACCATGTAGTTCATAATATTTACTTAATTTCGAAGTTACACAAAATGTACACCTGATGAGACTGAATGAGATTTAAAACAATTGTCAAGTAAACACATTTTTTTTTTTTTGCTTCTTTTTTTCAATACTAATGGTATTTAGGCGATCACTACTTTGTGAGGGCCAGATATATCTTATGACTGTTGACGAATTTATTTGAGCCGTGCCATGGGAAAACCATCATAGTGGGTGTGCGACCAGCATGGATCCAGACCAGCCTGCGCATCCGCGCAGTCTGGTCAGGATCCATGCTGTTCGCTAACAGTTTCTCCAATTCCAATAGGCTTTAAAAGCGAACAGCATGGAGCCTGACCAGACTGCGCGGATGCGCAGGCTGGTCTGGATCCATGCTGGTCGCACACCCACTATGTTGGTTTTCCCATGGCACGGCTCATTTAATTTATGTTACATACAATGATCTAAATATTTCTGTGGTAATCATTAATCAGCCGATTAATATACACCACTAGCATGAAACTGCGCGTACAAACATGTTTGTTACAGAATCGGGTGTTTGTGATAACATCTTTTACTTTGATTTTTGCAGATTCACGCAGTGTATAATAAAGTTGATACCAATATGACAACGTTTGAAAATGGAACAGGTGGACAGTCGGCTAACAATGAATCATTACCACGCACAGGCAACACTGCCGACACTGCATAAAACTGCATTCATGACATAAGTTATTCATATATAACGCACTTGTTTGTTTGCTACAAAAATGAGTTCATTGTGTTTGATGGCGCTTGAACAATGTCAGCGAGTATCATAGTAACTTCCTTTTTTAAGTGTAACATAGCATGCATCATCATTTTTCAATCAAGTGGAGATTATGATATGTAAGAAGACTGTAAATATGGTTGCTAGACAAAAGAAATTCATTTGATTATAAACTTAACAAAACTTTTTACGTCCTCTGAGCATTTTGGCAATATCGTTCATATCAGCAGCTCAGCTGATAGCATTTTATTCATTTTATGAATTCAACCCTGGTTTCTGCAAAATTATCGAGTACATACGTTTACAGTTCCATGGGTTTTTATGTGCAAATCTTTGCATGAGCATATTCTGTGTTTTACTACGTGTTCCTGTGGATACTGTTACGTCTAAGAGATTCACCTATGGGGAGTACTTTTATTACACTGTCTTTTAATATAAGAACATGGTTCGGGTTAAAGGATGAGGTTTGATGCCAGCAAACTAGTTTCGACTCCGCAATGGTCTATGTGTCTCTAACTGTTCCATGGCGGTGACCTACTATGTTCCTTTTTAGCTCACCTGAGCTCAGGTGAGTTTTCCTGATCGCTCGATGTCCGGCGTCCGTCGTCTGTCTGTCGTCTGTCGTCCGTCAACATTTAGCTTGTGTATGCGATAGAGGCTGTATTTTTTAACTGATCTTCATGAAATGTGGTCAGAATGATTACCTTGATGAAATCTAGGATGAGTTCGAAAATGGGTCACCTGGGGTCAAAAACTAGGTCACTAGGTCAAATCAAGGAAAAACCTTGTGTTTGCGATACAGGCTGTATTTTTCAACTGATCTTCATGAAATTTGGTCAGAATGATAACTTTGATGAAATCTAGGCCGAGATTGAAAATGAGTCATCTGGGGTCAAAAACTAAGTCACTAGGTCAAATCAAGGAAAACACTTGTGTATGCGATAGAGGCTGTATTTTTCAATTGATCTTTATGAGTTTTGGTTAGAATGATAACCTTGATGAAATTTAGGTCGAGTTCGAAAATGGGTCATCTGGAGCCAAAAACTAGGTCAAATCAAGGAAAACCTTGTGTATGCGATAGAGGCTGTATTTCATGAATTTTGATCAGAATGATAACCTTGATGAAATCTAGGCCGAGTTCGAAAATGGGTCATCTGGGGTCAAAAACTAGGTCACTAGGTCAAATCAAGGAAAAAACCTTGTGTATACGATAGAGGCTGTATTTTTCAATTGATATTCATGAATTTTGGTCAGAATGATTATCTTGATGAAATCTAGGCCAAGTTTGAAAATAGGTCAACTGGGGTCAAAAACTAGTTCACTAGGTCGAATCAAAGTAAAACCTTGTGTATGCGAAAGAGGCTGTATTTTTCAACTGATCTTCATGAAATTTAGTCAGAATGATTATATTGATAAAATCTAGGCAGAGTTTGAAAATGGGTCATCTAGAATCAAAAACTAGGTCACTAGGTCAAATCGAAGAAAAACCTTGTGTATGCAGTAGAGGCTGTATTTTTCAATTGATCTTCATGAAATTTGGTCAGGATGGTTGCCTTGATGAAATCTATATTGAGTTTAAATATGGTTTATCTGAGATCAAAAACTAGCTCACTAGGTCAAATTAAAGAAAACACTTGTGTATGCGATAGAGGCTGTGTTTTCAGTTGATTTTTATGAAATTTGGTCAGAATGTTTGCCTTGATGAAATCTACGTTGAGTTTGAATATGGGTTATCTGGGGTTAAAAACTAGGTTACTAGGTCAAATAAAAAAAAACAACTTGTGTATGTGATTGAGGCTGTATTTTTCAATTGATCTTCATGAATTTTGTTCGGAATGATTGCCTTTATGAAATCTACACCAAGTCCGAAAATGGGTAATCTAGGATCAAAAACTAGGTCACCAGGTCAAATTAAAGAAAAACCTTGTGTATGCGATAGAGACTGTATTTTTTAATTGATTTTCATGAAATTTGGTCAGGATGATTGCCTTAATGAAATCTAGGTTGACCTTGAATATCGGTCATCTGGGCTCAGAAACTAGGTCACTTGGTCAAATCAAAGAAAAAAACTTGTGTATGTAATAGAGGCTGTATTTTTCAATTGATCTTCATGAATTTTGGTCAGAATGATTGCCTTGATAAAATCTAGGTCGAATTTGAACATGGGCCATCTAGGGTCAAAAATTAGGTCACTAGGTCATATCTAAGAAAATGCTTGTTTAATCTCAAGAGAGCAATGTTTTGGTCAAATCTTAATGAAAATTGGTCAGAATATTTCTTTCCATGAAATCACTAGGTCAAACATATTTTACACTGTTATGGTGTGTTTCTTAGGTGAGCGACCTAGGACCATCTTGGCCCTCTTGTTTTATGTATGTTTGTTTGTGTTTATAACTTCTATGTTATTGCTGTTATCTTCGTTTGTGTTGATATGTACATGAGCTCAGCCTATTGTGTACTTGTTTACAATTACATATATATCCCCATATTTATGTGTCGAATGCTGTATCGGGGCCTGCGTTCTTTGAATGTGACTTTTACTGTTGGTTTTGTCCTTTTTATATCTAATATAGCTTGCAAAGTTATTCCATGACTTTTTATGTAATACTAGTATTTATTTTCAAAAGTCAAATCACACACATTACCAGAGCCTTTGATCATTTTTCACAAATTGCTGGCGAAGAAAAGTAATTTTATATGAAATCAGAGTAGACCTCACACTTGTATGTTACATTATCATTGTAAAGACACTGCTTTTAATCAACAAGCAAATCTAAATGCTACATGAATTGCCAAAATACATGTTATTTAGCAGAAATCATTAAATGAAGGTTTTATTATTCAGTACTTTGGTTACTTTTTCTATATATTTTTTTCAAATTTTCTGGGACTCAGAATGGATTAATGATTATTATTCTTAGAGTCTCCAGGGGTATATCTATGGACCTTTTAGATTATATTAATGAATTTAATATAGTTGTTTGATGCTTCTTCTGTTTTTTAAAAGACAAAACAACAAAAGACATTATTTCTGTAATTTCATGGCAAAAACAGATAGATTTACTGCGTAGATTAGATTACCCTATAGATTATTCAGATTCGTATTCTACGTTTGCGCTTTGGCCTTGCTTTGTTGATACACTACAGTTAAGGACAAGCTGTGAAGCTTTCGGCAAAGACAATGATGACTTATATGTGCGATACCTTCATGTACCAAATATAGTATTGCATTTTTATACAGATTTTCACTATCATATTATAATTATTACATTAATGTTATTACGTTTAATTTTTGCTGAAAGATTTGAACGAAACACTTACTGTTTAACTCACATATTCTGAGACAGGAGTTTTAGATAATTTTGACTGTTTTTTGAAAGATCTAAATAGAAATTGATTTATCCAGGGAAAGTGCATGTGTATAGTTTGAACTTTTTGGTAATGTTAGTTGTATTGCTAAAAAATGTACTGTAAAAATCATTTACTTTCGTGGGCATGAAATTTCGTGGTTTTGGTCGAAACGGCAATTTCGTGGGGATATGAATTCGTGGATTTCAACTTTTGAATATAAATTGAATGGGAATTTTACTTGTTCGTTGGGATTAAATTTCGTGGATTCACTCGATCACGAAATCCACGAAAATTAGTCCCCCACGAATATTAATGATTTCACAGTATTTACCCCCTGTTAAATATTGGCCCAATAAATTTCGTTTATTAGTCCCCTACTGGTTGAAAACCAGTTTCGGGGACTATAGGAATGCGCTTTTCCGTCATTCTGTCATCCGTCATTCCATCCCTCCATCTGTCCTACCGTCCGTCCGTCCGTCCACAATTTCTTGTCCAGTCCATATCTCTGTCATCCATGAAGGGATTTTAATAGTACTTGGCACAAATATTCCCCATGATGAGATGACGTGTCATGCGCAAGACCCGGACCCCTATCTCAAAGGTCAAGGTCACAATTGGAGGTCAAATGTCAACAGGGCTTTCCTCCTGTCCGGTCCAGAACTCTACCATCCATAAAGGGATGTTAATATTACTTGGCACAAATGTACCTCATAATAAGACGATGTGTCATGCTCAACTTTTAGACACCTAGCTCAAAGGTCAAGGTCACACTTAGCAATCAAATTTTAGCATGGCATGAAGGGGCCTGCTTCGTGTCCGGTCCATAACTCTGTCATTCATCAAGGGATTTTAATATCACTTGGCACAAATGTTACCCATGAGGAGACGACGTGTCATGCGCAAGACCCGGATCTCTAGCTCAAAGGTCAAGGTCACAATTGGAGGTCAAAGGTCAACAGGGCTTTTTTCCTGTCCGGTCCATAACTCTGCCATCTATGAAGGGATTTTAATATTACTTGGCACAAATGCACCTCATAATAAGACGATGTGTCATGCCCAACTTTCAGACCCCTAGCTCAAAGGTCAAGGTCACACTTAGCAGTCAAATGTTAACATGACATAAACAGGGTCTGCTTCGTGTCCGGTCCATTACTCTGTCATTCATTACAGGATTTTAACATCACTAGGCACAAATGTTCCCCATGAGGAGACGACGTGTCTTGCGCAAGACCCAGACCCCTAGCTCGAAGGTCAAGGCCACAATTGGAGGTCAAATGTCAACAGGGCTTTTTTCCTGTCCGGTCCATAACTCTGCCATCCATGAAGGGATTTTAATATTACTTGGCACAAATGTTCCCCATGATGAGACGACATGTCATGCGCAACACCCAGAACCCTGGCTTTTAAGGTTAAGGTCACACTTTGAGATCAAAGGTCAATTTTTTTCCTTTCCGGTCTATAACTTTGTCATGCAAGGCAGGATTTAAATATCAGTTGGCACAAATATTTCCCTGGACGAGACAAATGTCTTGCGCAAAACCCGGGCCCTAAGTCTAAGGTCAAGGTCACATTTAGAGACCAAAGGTCAGATACAAAAATGACTTTGTCAGGAGCATTTCTTCTTCATGCATGGAGGGATTTTGATGAAACATGGCACAAATGTTCATCACTATGAGACGGATTTTCATGCGCACGAACCAGGTCTCTAGGTTTAAGGTCAAGGTCATACGTAGAAGTCAAAGGTTAAATTTAAGAATGACTGTCCAGAGCATTTCTTTTCCATGCATGGAGGGAATTTGATTAACTTGGCACAAATGTTCATTGCCATAAGACACCCTTTTTAAGAATTACCTCCCTTTGTTGTTACTATAAATAGATTATATTGTTACTTTTTTATTACTGGCCGTAGGGAAAAATCGAGACCACTTTTCTGTGGTACAACATGCATGTTACATTGAATTTTTAGATGTATTTTGACCTATCTCTACCTGGTAAAGTGTTTTGTGTGGACTTGTAATATATTTTTTTCTAATAGATTTTTTTTTTTCTTTTTTTTTTATATAATTTTGTTTTATTAGTTTCCCTTTGTTGTTACTATAGATAACTTATATGATAACTTTTTCATAATTGGCCTTTATGTATGCAAGTTTTAATCCAAGTGTTTTGTTATAACATATTGTATATATAGTACAATATTGTTTATACATCATTGACATATATCAATTCATTATGATATACTGCAGTAGAAACAATAAGGTGCCTTCCAGTAGGGGACTTTGTATTGCATGGCAATACTTCATTCACTTGTTTTTTCTTAATTTTACAAAACGGAAAAGGTTACTCTGAAATTTTCATAATAGTCAATCAAGAAATAAAGGCAAAATTTTTAACCATTTTTTGTCAAAAATTGCTATAAACTGAAAATAGAAAATATCAAAATAGTTTTTAACCATAATTTCAAGAACTAAAGATATTTATAAGATTTTAAAAAGTTAATATTATTACTGTCAAGAGTTCTTTTGAATTATGTTTTGTATTCAGTTATATTGTCATATGCTGAAAGAAGAGTAATTCACCAATGAATGTGTTACCAAATGATCATAGAGGATTAGTATATCATTGAATTCCGGGAAGCTGCCAAGATGAGTGAAAGATTTGAAGTGTCACTGATTCCTCTACGGACGATTTTCCCTCTTACACTTTTTATTACCTATTCAAAGGTGTTTCAAGAAGTGTCATTAATTGTAAAAGAATAATGATAATTTATAAACTACAGGTAGAAAGTTGTTCATAACTTGACTTTACTTGCTTCTCGAGTATGAAAATAAATTGTATAATCTATGTTTCCAGGAATTTGTAACTGCATATCTGTCATTTAATAAATTTTTAAGTCCATGTAACACTCGGCAAAGCAGCATCCAATTTGCGTTTATGTGTTTCAGCTAATTAACTGAGCATAACACAGGGATTATTGGAGTATTTAGCGAGAAGATACAGCTTAAATTATTCCATATCACGGACATCTGTATCATCTCATTAGACTAAGTGTATTAAATGTCAGCGGCAACAACAGCCGTTTAGATTCTTCCAACATTGTAATTTCATTATTTTACGTGAAGCGTTGAAACATAAAGACCTTAAAATGATATCTATGGTCTGTTTTTTATGGAAGTTTGTATGCCCTAACATTGTGTCTACCCATGAGGTAAATGTAAAGAGAGGATATTTGTTTATTTTCAGTGTGATATCGATTTTTATTTCACACCTATACATTTTCAGCAAATCGGAAGCTTTCCTTTCTATCACTTGACATAACAATAGAAACCAGTATTGTACTGATGCATCCACACTTTCATTAATATATATGGCAGCATCCAAAATCTACAGTCAACAAACTCCATTTTTTTTCATATTCACTCGAGACCAAAAAAAAAACAAGTATTTTTTATAATAAACGGGACAAATCTTCCGATTCCTTATAAAGAGTCATTTGGAATTACTTCCCGTGTATATAGCTAAAAAGGAACTGCGATTACTTTCTTAGTTTTGAATGAAACATGTAAGCGTGAGCACTCAATTTCTAGGTAGAATATTTCCTGTTTTGATTCAAAATTTCATGAATTGTTGTTTTCGTTTGTTTTTTGGGGGGAGGGGGGGGGAGCAATGGGAGTAAATGTTGCCATTTTTAGTTGGACAATTAACATAGATTTACCTATTATTAGAGAAGTCTCATCTTTCAGTTTTTCTAACACTTACATACTAACCTTATATTGCTAGTAGCTCTATATGTAATTCTTATATAACGTATTTTAGAAAATTCCATCTTACCTAGATTTTATTCTATGGTAATGTAATTGGTTTGATTTCATATCTGAATACATTTCAAGTCAAGTCAAGATAAGTCAAGTGTTTCATTTACGTCCCATAAATATAAAACAGACAAAGAATCTTCATGAAACTGATAAAACTACACGTACCTTCCTGAACATAAATTAAAGTGACGAATGAGATAAAGTCATTGAATTCAAACTTGAACATTTTTACAACTCTATGGAAAAATATTGCATTTCAATAGTGCTAAAATCTTTGAACACA
The DNA here is from genome assembly GCF_021730395.1 of Mercenaria mercenaria. NCBI lineage: Eukaryota > Metazoa > Mollusca > Bivalvia > Venerida > Veneridae > Mercenaria > Mercenaria mercenaria. The sequence continues at coordinate 50,880,637 of NC_069371.1, forward strand.
ATGAATCTTCCTGTATAGAAATGTTTGTAATGGACATGTGTGTCTCTAATATACACCTAGATCTACTGTTGGAAATGATGCCAAGTACCAAAAATATGCTTTGTTATCTGTTAAAAACCTATAAAGTTCAAATAAAGTACATGTAGCTATTATGCTTTTGTACCGAAATATTCAACCATTTACGTTGAACTGAAAGAAAAAAGAAATGTCAGGAGCTATCCAATGACGGCGTGCTCGGCTATTCAATTCTGTGTATTAGATACAAAATTTCATATTCAAGAAAGGGAAATAATAACACAAAAATCAAGCTAGTGTTATAAACTTGTCATTTCCGGTCTTCGTATGAAGCTGTGGACATGGGTACGTGGATTTCCGGTCGACGGAAGGGTGGCAGCGATAATAACTGCAAAAATTTCAAAAAGTCGAATATATTCTTTTTATTTACAATATAACAAAAGAAGCGTTGTTTATTTCAAAATACTATACCCGCCCTAAGCTGTAACGTTGACTATATTTCCATACGTAAACATAAAACAGAGTATTTCGTTGTTAGAAAACTGATTGATAGAATTTGTGAAAAGAATGTGCAACACCCTCACGTCCACTAGCACCGGCTTAAGCGGAATTTTATATCACTGAATCCAAGTAAATGGATAGCTTTTACACTTAAAGAATGTTGTTGCGATAGTTAATAAAATCTTTAAAAAGATCCTTTGGAAGCAAAGAAAGCAACCAAGTAACATATTAAGAGACTCGGTTTGATTGAGTCTGTTCGTGAGAGATGATGAAGCGTGTAACACCCTCCGTCCCCTTGCAATGGGCTTAAGTGGCATTCTATTTTCAAATTGGTAAAAATTAATCAATTTACTCCGTGTCCTCAAAGGACCAGATAAAATAACAACATTTAGTCCAAGCACGGGGAGATTTTTCAGCCGCCACATAACACTCAAAGAATGCTGTTGTGATGGTCAATAAAATCTGTGAAAAGATTCTTTAGATGCAAAGAAAAACCCAAGCAACATAACTGCAGAACCGGTTTGATTGTGTCTGTTTGTGAGAAGTTATGAAATGTGCAACACCCTTCATGCCCCTTAACACCGGCTTAAGCGGAATTCTGTTTTAGTAAAATCAATGTACTCCATGATCCCAGAGAACCTGAAATATAACAAACGAGAGCACCGCAATGCGGAAAAATATACGCCCAAAGGCATGACCTTTGTCCCCCAATTGTGACCTTGACCTTGAAGCGAGCCATCCGAAACATGCGCTCTGCACGTCGTCTCGATGCGGTAAACATTTGTGCCAAGTGTCTTTAAAATCCTTCAAGCAGTTCGAGAGTTACAGAGCGGACACGAAACAAAGCCATATGACCTTTGACCCCTACGTCTGACTTTGACCTTCTTTGAAATCCTTTAAGGGCTTCAAGAGTTACAGAGCGGACACGAAATCGCTAACAGACGGACGGACAGACAGACAGACACCGGTGTCATGACATAATACGTCCCTTCGGGCGTATAAAAAGTAAGGGAAAAACAAGGATAAATAATAAACAGGAAATGCCACGTTCCCAAAACGCAGCCTTCAAAAATCGCAACTCACAGCGCGCGGACGTGCACACGACCAACACACACACACACACACACACGAGCGCGCGCGCGCACATACAAAACATACACACGAGGCTAAAACAAAAGAAATAAAGGAACACAGTGGGGCAGCGCCTTTGAACGGTCAACTGGGGAGCTTATGGTTCATGCCCACGAGCACTGACATATGCGGCATTCTATTTGAGTTAAACGAATGTACTCCATGATCCCAAAGGACCAGAAAATATAACGTCACTGAGTCCAAGTACGGGGAGACACAACAGCAGGCATACGACGTCGAATCGACGTTGGATCTTGGTTGGATTTAGGCCGCAACGTCGGTTACCTAAATCCAAAATCAAACACGACGTTTAACTGACGTCGTGGTAGACGTCTAAGCGACGTTGGATACATGTCGACTTTTTAATATTTCGCAACAAAACATAATTATATTTTCCAATGATGAACTCGATTCTGGAATGGACACACCTGAGTTTAAAACAAAAACATGATTTCAATTTCATTTTTACACGATGTAACTGTTAAGTTTATTAAGCAAGAATTTTCATTTTGGCTAAATTTTAAACTATTATGTAAGATGATATACGTGGATAAAAACGGGAACATTAGTTAAGAAATCTGACCCAGCGTTAAACTTTACACATGTAGCTCAATTAGACACTCGCAACTTACAGAGATGTTCACACATTCTCTTGGTAATTTGATACAGTTGCGAGAGTTTTGCAGACATTTAGAGCAACTGTATGGATTATTATTCAACACGATTTGTAGAAAGTAAGTATTTTAATATTCATTTCTTAATTATTTGACTTAACAGGTAAATCATTTTCCGTCTATGAAAATTCATACAATTCGTAAGAACAAGATTAATAACTTTAACCATAAAATAATAGTTATAAACATACTTGATAATAAAGTTATCATTGAATAGAATGTTTAAAAGGACTGGCCTCCAGATCGTTCGACAACAACAAAAAATATTTTTAGATATCTGGAAATTTATGCTATATTTCTTAAGAATGCTTTGAAACTTAATTACTGACAGACTTTATGTTACGGAAACACACGAGAATTAGTTGTTTTTACTACTTTTTGTGACCGAAATCGAAAAGCGTTTGTAACGCTTTAATTTATTCGAGGTAAACTGCCTCGATTATAAATATCTATATTTAATGCGCATTGAACACTAAGACCTCCATAGCGCTATTGGTAACGATAGCGGAAAACTGTTTCAATGCCTCGGCGGTCCGGATTCGGTTCCCGACGCGGTCAATTTTTTTCTTTCTTGTTTTGGCATTTTTACAATTGTTTAAAAACAAAAACTCATATTCTTATGTTCATATTATGACCAAATTTCACTTTGAAAGACAGATCAATTTTTAGCCAAAATCTGGAGGTCAGTGCCTTTAAAATTTAAACATTTGGAAAACTTTTGAAATAACTGAACATTCAAATTTTATGTATTTCAGATGAAGTTTGCACAGATTTTTAAAAAAGATCAATGCGAAGATTTTGAGAGATTCAACAAAGCAGAGAGACATAAACCTGATGTTCTCCACTGACTTCACCGAATTCATGTTGAACGTATATATATAAAATCCACGAAATGTGTTAGGAATCTTGGAGCAGTATTTGACAGCGGTATGGATATGGAACAACAAGTCAACTCGGTGTGCCGGGCTGGATATGCACAACTTCGCAGAATAGGTCACATCAGACGGTATCTTACCAGTGATGCCACAAAAACCCTTATAAACAGCCTGGTTACTTCACGGTTAGACTACTGTAATGCCTTGTTAAGTGGTATACCAAACAGCACACTTAACAAGTTGCAACATGTCCAGAACACTGCAGCTCGCGTAATCACTAAGACGCCCCGTCGCAATCATATAACACCGGTTCTGAAGGAGCTTCACTGGTTGCCAGTGAAATACAGGGTGCAGTACAAGGTTCTGACCCACACCTTTAAGGCGTTACACAATCAGTCCCCTGCCTATATTAGGGATATGCTAGAAGTGTATAAACCGGTCAGGACCCTAAGATCGCAAGACACGCTGTCACTGGTTATGCCAAAATCTAATACCATGATGTATGGCAATCGCAGCTTTTCGTGCACTGCTCCAAAGCTTTGGAACTCTCTTCCTGTCAAAATCAGGGAAGCTGACACGCTAGCTGCTTTCAAAAGCCTGCTCAAAACCCACTTTTTTGTACAATATTTTGTTAACTGACCGATACATTTATTTTTTTTTATCTTGTTTTTTTTTTAAATTATACTTGTTTTCATTCATGATTTTTGTTAATGTGGAATGCATTATCTTTGTATACGTATTTGTTTGTATTTTTGCAATTTATTCTGTAAAGCACTTTTGAACGTGTACAAGTGCATGAAAAGAGTGCTATATAAATGTGGTATAATAATAATAATAATAATAATATATCATGACGACAGATGCCGATTAAAAGAATTTTAGTGTTATATTATTAATAATGATTAATAAATGATTAATAAAGATGAAATGTTTAATGTTGGTTCTTTGAAAGAAAACCGACATCGGATCAACGTCAGAAGTATGACGTCTAACCAACTTCAGAAAACCGACGCTGAATCGACGTCAGAATTCGACGTTTAAAAAACTTCCATTTTCAAACAAAATCCAATGTTGATCCAACGTCGAGATCCGACGTCAGCCCAACGATGCCCGCCCGATGCTACGAAGAGATCCTTAAAACGCAACCAAGCAACTAAGTCTCTTCAGAGGTATAGAAATGTACAACACCCCTCAACGTATATCAAACAGTGGTTTATTGCATGATGTGTCATTTTCTATAAATGTTATACAATTAAAACAGTTCTGTTCGTCCACTGATTAACTTTTTACGTAAAGCCTAAAAATCTTTCATCCCGGTCATGTTTTTTTTTTTTTTCTTTTTTTTTTTTTTTGGTTTAACGTCACACCGATTCAATTTATATAGCGACTTTCAAACTTGGTGGTGGAAGAAGATATAAGGTGCTCTCCGTGCATTATTTCATTACGGGGTGGCACCTGTTAAGAACCACCGATCTTCAGTAAGCCAGCTGGTAGGTTTCCTTACATGAAGAATTAAACCCCCTATCGAGGCTCGAACCCACATCGCTGAGGGCAAATGATTCGAACTCAGCGACTTTTACCACGCTGATATGGATATCACCTTCATCTCAGTCAAAAAGTAACCACTTGTTAGTAGTCCGTATTATTGTCCCCATATTTCACAGCGACATTTATTCGTATCCAAGATATAAATATGCGTCGTAACATATGTTACATTTTCTCAATGACATATCATCTCACCTAGTGCGGATATTTTAAGTGTGTACGTGTACATGAAGCTACATCATCCATACAAATGAGGATTTTAAAGTTTTCTTCGTCTCTATCTCAATAATCCACCAACTGTAATATTACTCAACACAAATGCCCTCTATAGTAGTGATTTTCAGCTTACATCGACGCGAACTGTGGATTACGGCCAGGGATTTCTCAAACTGTATTATAAGGAATAATATATGCATAACTAAACAGAGGCAGATCTAGCTTGCGATACTGTTAATGAAGTCTATGGGGGTATATAAGAGTGAGCTTGTCGGTCGGTCTGTCTGTCGGTCGGTCGGTCCGTTGGTTTTCGTGGTTTCCGGACAATAACTCATGAAAGGTTTGACATATTTAAATATATTTTGGTACACAGGTGTAACGTCAAGTTCTACTTTGCCTACAAACCACCATTTTTGACATAGTTATGGCCCCTTTCCAACTTAAAATTTGCCAAACTCATGGTTTCCGGACAATAACTCATGAAAAGCTTGACAGTCTTAAATAATATCTTAATATACATTTTCATTACAAAAAGCTTATGTTGCATATGGACCTAAATTAGAAAAATGTTGGTGTATTTCTTCAAAATCATTCTCTTTAAAATGATGATGTATTTCAATACATCTTTTCTCTAATTGTCCCATCAATTTTAAAATGAAATATTATCAAAAATACTTTAAATTAATAGATGTTAAAGGCAATTATAAATTGTTTGGTTTTTATATATGCATATTTAGATACAAACATTTTTCTTATTATTATACATTAAACATAATATTGTACAAACATTTGCTTCATTGACATATATCGGATCATGAGGTTATATTGCATTGCAGATAATATGTAACATTCCAGTAGGGTACTTTGTATTGCAATGTTAATACTTCATTAACTTGTTGGATCATTTGAAACGGAAGGCGTATTGTAATAGCCTAATATTGTGTATTTTTTCTCTTGATGACTACTGCATAAGTTCAATGATTGATGAATATTTCCATTCAAGCTTCTATAATCTGGTTATATAAATTCTTTGTCTCATAGTGTTTAATATAACCATAACATGACAGTGAATCTGCTACAACACGGGCTTATTATATTGGAAAATGGTGCAAAAAAGAGAATGTCGGCTTGCCTCTTGATATCACTGTATGACAAGCGGTGTTAATTGTGAACGCCACAAAGTCTTAGATATTTTAAAACGAAAGGAATATCTCATACTTTCTTCTTATTATTATTATTATTAGAAGTAGTGGACAGAAAAATGAATACAAGACGAAACTCGCTATTCAAGTTGTTTTATTAATTTTCATACAGTTCTTTGTGTATATGAAGTTGCTTTAGTGATTGTTTATGACTAGAAGTCACGTAAATGTGTATTAAATACTGATATTGTAGAATTTCAGACTAATATGACTAAGAAGGCATATATAAATTGTAAACAGGTTAATTAGATATGACATTTTTCGGTTAATCATAGCCTATAAAACAAGGCGATACATTCTATCTAGACAAATACCCTAGAGGCTTCACTTTCAGAAGTAGAATTAATTTTAGAGGACACTACGATGAAACTTAATATATTTCTTATATTTTTTCACCTAATTGCGGGTGAAAATGGTCGTGAGCTGCGGATTCTGGTGATGTTGCCTAAGACAGGTTCTGGCTGGATTGGCGGTGATTCTTGCCAGGTTGCTGTTGACATGGCTCTTGACGATATTAATGCAAACGAAAATATTCTTAGAGACTATAACTTAACATATAACTGGTTTGACAGTAAGGTAAGTTAAATTTTACATTTATTTTGTTCATGAAAGATTAAAGGGACTGTTATGGAAAGGTATAAAAGATAAGTGTTTAAGCTTTTATGATCAGTTTGTTATGTTTTTCTCATACCTAAGATAAGTAATACTCCTCTCAGTTTCCCTAATTTTGTCGGTAAATTCCCGTTTGGTTTCCTGAGAGAAGTGTAATATGAGTTAAATATTCTCACTATTCTTTAATATTGCCCATTAAATCACAAACTAGAATAGTTTTTATTATGAAATAAGTAAAAAAATTGGAAAACCACAGATCGCCCAAAACGACATAAATGAAATGTTGCAAGCTCGGCTTGTTTGAGCATGTTCATGGACGGAAGTGGAAATACATGCGACCGTCCACGCCCCGGGTTTAGCAGAACTCGGCATTTACACCTGTTATAAGTACCGAAATAAACTTTAAATACAAGCAGGTGTACTGATACGGCGGTGTACATGGGACCTACAATAATATACAGAGTGCAATTCCATGAAAAGCGACGACTACAGTTTCGGTTCAATAATATTTTGAGAACCATTTGACTCAGGACCTTCAAACGTGATAGCATGTTTGGACTTTAGATGTAAATGAACCCTATTTGTTGTTGTGTCAGTACGTCAAAGGTCTTGGTCCCTGGTACCTGAACCTTAAAACGGTTTCCGCTCAATATCTTGAGAACCATTTGAGTCAGAACCTTCAAACGTGAAGGCATGTTTGAACTTAAGAATTATTGGGATCAAAAGATCAAAGGTCAAGCTCACAGGGGCCAGTTTATGCTCAATATCTTTAGAACCACTTGACCCAGAACTTCCAAACTTGAATTATAACTGGGTTAAACAGAAGATGTTTTTAGATCAATAGATCAAAGGTCAAGGACACAGGGGTTTGAACCTTGAAAACGATTTCCGCTCAAGAAATTGAGAACCACTTAACCCAGAATATCCAATCTTGCTAGCATGATTGGGCATATGAAGTAGATGACCCCTATTATTTTTTGGGGTCAGTAGGGTCAAAGGTCAAGGTCACAGGGACCTGAACAATAAATACAGTTTCGGTTCAATAACTTGAGAACCACTTGACCCTGATAAACATAATTAGACTTAGGAAGTAGATGACTGATATGTTTTGGGGGATAGTAGGTCAAGGTCATAGTAATCACGAGGATTGAGATGGGACAGCCCATCATGGGGGCATACATGTTTTACAAGCAGCTCTTTTTGTTCGTTGTCTTTATGATTTATTTTATGTTACTTTGTGTATATCTTAATCATATACCCTTACATAATTGTATATCGTGCTGCAGGGTTGCTGTAGGAGACGGCTGCGTTCGTAGAATGTGGCATTTTATTATAGGATTTTTTTTGTCAACATTTTCAGGTACACGTAAACAATAATTATACAGGATATATACATTAAAGGTCCATTACTAAGGGAGAGTGAGTTGGCATTTTTTTTCATAGCCAGTGCATAGACTTCTGCAAGACACTAAATAATGAAGATTGGCAGGTCAAAATTTACAGAAGGTCTTTGGAACTCAAAGAAATGTATGTGTATTATGTTGAAATTTCAATGAATCGACAGAATGACCCCCAGGTCTTTTTAACTTTCTTCATACTTCATAGAAAAATAATTGTACATATACTGCGATTTATTTCGAATTTCTACATACCAACTTTCATTTTCCAATAAAATGAAATAGTTTCTGTGCTTTTTAAAAGAAATTAAAATGTTCACTTTCCTTAGTATTGGACCTTTAAAGAATTCCGATACATTCTGAAACGGGGTTTTGTTCATTAAAAGTTTCATTTCATACATGAATGTTTCGCATAAAGGCCGTATAGATTTATACCTGACGTCTTGGCATGAAAATATTATGTAACTTTAGAAGAACCAAAATCTATGTCTCTTCTATTCAAATTTTCCTAATGAATAAATTTCTGCCATATAACCTCGTTTGGCAGATGCCCTAGATGCCGATAGATTTGGTGTCAATGTGTAACAAAGACAACAAAAAGTGAATAAAAAAGTTAGCTCTGTGAGTTCTTGTTAACTTAATTCTCATTAATGTTAAAGGTAAATACAAGTAAGCCTTAAGAAGGTAGGTTACCTTGATATTTGTATGTGCGCATGCCCCACCGGAAGCTAACGTGAGGATTTACGACAACGTTTACGACAAAACTTAATGTGTTTGTATATTCATTCTTCTGAAACAAAATAATTAACCTGTGTCTGATCTGAAACTTAATGGTAAATAATTCTGAAATAATGAATTAATTACCTCAGAAACGCTACAAAACATTGTTGCGCTAAAATGATGTCATCGACGTCATGACGTTACGTGTCAGCTACCGCGCAAAATTAATAGCTTTTGTGTTGAAAGTACGTAATTCTGAGCATTTATATTATTTGAGGGTTTATTAAAAGCCATTATTTTCCGGAATATTTTATGACGAATTCGCCTTGAATGATGATCAATATTTACGGCTTTTATGTACTTAAATTAAAATGTCATGTAGAATATAAGAAAATGGTTGACGGTTACTGACGTTATTTAGAACTTTGCTGGATGCAAGGTTACTTATTCCGGTCATTTTCGAATAAAAATTTGGCAGGTTGATTTGTTATGCCTTTTTTACGTTTCCATTGATAATTTGTTTCTTATATATTAAGATGTGCTCTATAATTGTTCATATTTCAGTAGACAATAGCGATATCTTGAACTAAATTAATGTTTCCATGGAAACGTACCCCGCGGCCTATATATCTACCGTATAGCGGGTTATTTCTGCGGGGGCAATATTTCTGCGTTTCTGCGGTCTCTCGGTAGAATCGCAAAAATATTTCCAGCAGAATATTCATCCAGCAAAAATTTAATACGCAAAAAATCTGCATTTTTTTAATTTCACCAACGTTGTTTCACGCTATGTTATCCGAGGTAATCCGAAGTTCACAATTGCCTGGTCTAATTATTGAAAATTACCGTCGCCATCTTACAATTACCGATAGTGGTATAATCATGATAATTAGGTGTGATGGTCAGTCAAAGTCCTAACTGTTAATACTTCAGAAAACGTTTTTCTTTTGTGAATGAAATAAACTGAGTGAATTTCACTTGTGTTGTTCTTATCAATCCCTTGTGGCGATCATCTAAACAATTGATACTTTAGTAACCTTTATATAAGTGTAACCGTTATATATATACCGTATTTTGCAGTTGCTGTTTGTGCAATGATTTATTGTTGTTGGACTTACATTTTTTCATTTCGCAAATTATTATATCCTACAATGTATTCATTAAATACAAAGATACTTTACTGCAGTTAACAGTAATTTAGCTTATTGTTTTCACACGCTATCATTCTCACAACGTCCGATCATGAGAGGACTTACCTTCTCCTTGGCATCGAAAACGCAGAAATTTCTCTTCCATTTTAAGTGTAAACGCAGCAATAAAACACGCAGAAATTTGTTTCACATTTTTTGGGGCCAAAACGCAGAATATTTTGACCGCAGAAATAACCCGCTATACGGTAATAGATGTAAAATTTAAAGGCGTTGACACTGGTATATGAAAGGAACACATTTCCAGCTTTTAATCTGTATTTCAACATTATCCATGAGAGTAATAATTGCAAACACAATGACTTTCCATAAAACAGTGAGATAGGGAGAACTGCTGTAAGCATTTTAATCTTTGATATTTGTTTAAATAAATGCAAATGATGAGATAGGGAGAACTGCTGTAAGCATTTTAAGCTTTGATATTTGCTTAAATAAATGCAAATGATGAGATAGGGAGAACTGCTGTTAGCATTTTAAGCTTTGATATTTGTTTAAATAAATGCAAATGATGAGATAGGGAGAACTGCTGTAAGCATTTTAAGCTTTGATATTTGTTTAAATAAATGCAAATGATGAGATAGGGAGAACTGCTGTAAGCATTTTAAGCTTTGATATTTGTTTAAATAAATGCAAATGATGAGATGAGATAGGGAGAACTGCTGTAAGCATGTTAAGCTTTGATATTTGTTTAAATAAATGCAAATGATGAGATAGGGAGAACTGCTGTTAGCATTTTAAGCTTTGATATTTGTTTAAATAAATGCAAATGATGAGATAGGGAGAAGCATTTTAAGCTTTGATATTTGTTTAAATAAATGCAAATGATGAGATAGGGAGAACTGCTGTAAGTATTTTAAGCGCTGATATTTGTTTAAAAAATGCAAATGATGAGATAGGGAGAACTGCTGTAAGCATTTAAAGCTTTGATATTTGTTTAAATAAATGCAAATGATGAGATAGGGAGAACTGCTGTTAGCAATTTAAGCTTTGATATTTGTTAAAATAAATGCAAATGATGAGATAGGGAGAACTGCTGTAAGCATTTTAAGCTTTGATATTTGTTTAAATAAATGCAAATGATGAGATAGGGAGAACTGCTGTAAGCATTTTAAGCTTTGATATTTGTTTAAATAAATGCAAATGATGAGATAGGGAGAACTGCTGTAAGCATTTTAAGCTTTGATATTTGTTTAAATAAATGCAAATGATGAGATAGGGAGAACTACTGTAAGTATTCTAAGCGCTGATATTTGTTTAGATAAATGCAAATGAAACGAACATATTACTTACTTTGAAAACAAAATGTTCTGAAGTTATATTAAAAGAGGATGATAAATGTATCTTATATTTTTCTAAGAAATTACGATCGAAAGCAAGATATAACATAAACATCTTTGTTGCCATGGTTACTATGAAAGTTAATCCTGCTTATTAAATTCCCGTTATATTCTATTCTTGTCATAGAGAATGAGCACTGAAGCCGTCGAAAGACCGGTTATCATACATAGTTATTTTTAAAAAAGAAATGCAGAAAATGTCTTTCCATGGAAATACGAGTCCCGCGACATTTTAAGCTTGTATTAGAAAACCAACGCGGAATACAGTCAAAATGAAATTGAATTTACCATTGGTACAAGGTATACTACCTCCTTAGGAAAATAGGTCTAATATTTTAGGCGAGCTTTTTGTAAAATACGAAACGGACAGTGTTTTGCTGTGACTAACAGATCAGTGGTTCTGATGTGGTGCACATACATTTACGTTGACTTTACTTATATTACCGTGACCTCGCTTTAACTAAGTAGTAACGAATGATCAAACGATATTAACATTTATCAATAAGGTATTTTAAAATACCTGTCAGCGTAATAATGAAATTATAATTTGAATTATAATGATATATATAAAAACGAAATGCACACACGATGTCACAGAAATGGAACATAACATCATTATGTTTGAATAAGATAAAACGGCTCTTAGGCACTTAGCGTGCGAATTACTGGCGCATAAAAGGTGTCGAGTTTCGACATACATTAGCATATAAATTCATTAATGTAAGAAATACTAAATATTCTTTTTAATAAAATATGTCTGCGAAATATCTATTATTCCATATAGAGAAAAGTGTGCATTTTAATCCATATAATTATATAATCTCTTCATTTACTTTGCAAATACCTTCATCAATATTGATAAAATAGAAATAAAAGAAATAATAATGACAGTGTTTATTATGGGGATAACAACAACAACAACATAATAATTATGATAATAAAGATAATATAATAACGATGATGGTGATAATATTATTTAAATGAATGGAAAATGCAATCATAGTCATCAAAAGTATTAGGCATAAATGAGCCACGCCATGAGAAAACCAACATAGTGGGTTTGCGACCAGCATGGATCCAGACCAGCCTGCGCATCTGCGCAGTCTGGTCAGGATCCATGCTGTTCGCTTTTTTAAAGCCTACTGCAATTAGAGAAACCGTTAGCGAACAGCATGGATCCTGACCAGACTGCGCGGATGCGCAGGCTGGTCTGGATCCATGCTGGTCGCAAAGCCACTATGTTGGTTTTCTCATGGCGTAGCTCAAATTATAAAACACCAGACCGTGCGGGTACGTATGTAAAAGTATAAATCCTACGTATATTGAATTAATAAAATCACAAGCACAATGATAAGAGTTAGAAACGTGTATAGATCGAAATATGTCTGCTCAGGCAAATTAATCTATGGCAGATAAGGTGGTGTATGTGTTTTCATTGTACTTAAAACATGTGTAAATGTTGAGTTCTGCTCTACATGGGGCTAGAGAGCGTGGACGGTAGCTTGCATTTCAACTACCGGCAATGAACAGGCTCAATTAAACTGAGTCTGCAACATCTTCATTTGTGTCATGTCGGACGACCTGTGGTTTTCCACTTTTTATGTTTATATGATAACTGCATAGCAACATCCGGTGCGATGTCTTGAATACATAAAAGTAAAATATATATTTTTGTTTATATAAATATCACCACTGACAAGTTGTAAATTGCATCGTTAAAATATACAAGGGTTAATGATATATATCGAATCTATAACTGTTAAACATTCTAAGCGGACGTTGTAAACAAAGAATGTTCTGGTAAAAAAAAACAACAGTATAGGTGCAATGATTAAGTAATGGCACCAGTAAAAACTGATTATGAAACATACACAAAATTAACATTTTGCCAAAAAAAAAAGAATATGTTGTATATGACAGCAGGGGCCGTATTCATAAAGCATCTTTAGTATAAGTTTTGACTTAAGTTGAAGATTTTACTTAAGTTTGTGGTGATTTCAGCTTAAGTCTAAGTAAAAAAACTTAAGTCCTATTCATAAAACAGCTTAAACTTAAGATACGTAAGAAATGACTTAAGTCAGAAAGCAAAATGGCGTCGTGAGTACGAATAAAGTGGGGGTTTTTTTTTCAAATAAAAGCACTTTAAACATAATTGTGCATGCTGTATCTGTCTGAAATTAATGTTGTTTTTTTATGTTTTCGTCCACAATAAAAGCCAATAATTACTTATTAAGTTGTTTTATGAATAACAAATATACTTAAGTAAAATGAATTTCTTACCTAAGTAATACTTAAGTAAATAATCAATTTCTTATACTTATACTTAAGATGCTTTATGAATACGGCACCAGATGTATATGTAAGACATAAATACCGAACTTTAGAATTCATTCCTTGCAAAAACATAGTAATCATGTGATACATCGAGGAAGTCTCTTTACAAGCTTTTCCCAAGGATTCGTTACTTTTTCGATATGCATAAGACAAATTCTGGATAGATTGCCCTTGAGGGTTAGACGTAAGAAGTTGTGTTGGGTTAATGATACATATCTATAACTGTTAAACATTCTAAGCGGACGTTGTAAAGAAAGAACGAACTGTATGTACCTTAGTTGGAACTGCAACGCTACATCGCAATGCCTGTGTGTTTATAACCGTGCACTTTTTAAGAAACGGTCGTCTTATCTGTCCAAAAGTAGAAAAAAATGACAGTAAAATGCACGAATTTAGCACTGAGGGGTATGGGATTTTTGAAGTAGATCAAAAGTTCAAATGGATATACCTGCAAAAATACACCACAGAAGATAAGAAATTTAAAAAAAATACATTGCAATGATATATGTATACAGAGCGTTAAACAACTGGATGTGCTTAAAGTAGCACTATACATTTAATTTCTAGACATTTTACAGGTAACATGGGTAATTATGAAAAAAGTACTTTTCATTTGTAATATTGTGCCCTTTTTCTAAAACAGTCGTAAAAATATAGTAGCGTTCTTTTTTGGTCGCAACAAAGACATTGACGTCATTGCACGTTAATTATATAACGTGACGTCATTTACGTCTAATCTAAACAAACAAACATTACAATATCCTTTTATAGTCACGTTAAAGGCAATGTTTTTCAACCGAAAATTGTATTCCCGAATGTAAAATAATACGATAATTTCTTTGTTTTGTTCAACAATTTCACAGAAATAAACATGCAATTTAAGAGAAAAATATGTATTTTCAAATGGAATAAATTCAATGAAAAATCATAATAATTGCTCAGCATGACGTATTCTAAATAATTAAAACATCTTTTCTCTCCATGTGTGCGTGTTACGTTTCAAATTCTATTTAATTTATGGAATTAAGATAAAAATTAAGATTCGGTATCTTGACAAAAGCCAGCGTGACGATAGCACGTGCAAATAACAATTAACATACATGTATTTCATTCGTTACATAAAGACAAATCATGTAAAAAAATATAATTATATATAAAGTATCAGAAGAAGCATTATTTTTGAGTATAGGGAGAGCTTTGGAACCTGTCTTTAAACATAGTTTAAGTATTGTAAATGCATCATAGTCATTTAAACAATACCTAAAAAGCTAAAAGATTCCCATTTAGTGTAAAATCGAATTACTTTAAGAAAAACCTGTGATAAATTGCAAATTTCATGTTTTTAAGTCTCTGAGCATGTCTAAATAAATCATTACCCGAATGAATTTGTCCTCGTATTTTGCCAACGCCATTTTGGTGCTTTGAAGTAGAATTACATAACTGAAAAGTGCGAAATTGTAACTAGTATGATAAATGAATTTTTACAATGTATCCACTTCTATACCTGTAATTGTTAAAATATTTTATCTGATTTCAGAGATAACTGATTTTAAGTAATTTTACCCCATCCCCACCCCCACCCCCGTTGTCTGTCTGTCTGTAGACACAATCTTGTGCGCACCATCTCTCCTCATCCCCTTGATACAATTTAAGGAAACTTCATACAAGTGATCAGTGACATTAGTAGTTGTGCATGGTGCATGTTAGGTTCTTTCAGAAAAAAAATATTTGCAGAGTTACGGCACTTAGTTTTTTGTTACTTTATTATATACATAGAGTCTGCATATGCAATTTTGTGCGCGCTAAATCTCCTGAACCCATGCACACAATTTAATGACACTTCACACAAGTGATCAGTAGTAACCCTAATTGTGCATGGTGCATGTTAAGTTCTTTCAGAGAGAAAAAATCTGCACAGTTATGGGACTTTGTTTTTTGTTAATATACTATATACACACAGTCTGCATATGCAATCTTGTGCGCGCCTAATCTCCCGAACCGCTGCATACAATTTAATGAAACTTACACAAGTGATCAGTACCAACCTTACTTGTGCAACAAAAACCAGTTTTAAAATTTATTAGTCGGGTCTGAGTAGCTGTCTACTGCCTTAAATGTGGAAGTCTCTTCTGGAATATATGCATGATTACGCCTGATAAAAGCGGAACTAAATACATACCTGGTATACAATTCCATTCTTGCACAATTTCGTACTATATTGATTCCAAGATTGAAAGCGATTGTATCTGTCGGACATTTTAGGTGTAAAATATTAATTTGAGAAACTTTGTTCTTTTTGACGAAACCAATTATATGGTTGTAAACATTTTTTCATATTTCAGTGTGACCCAGGGACATCAGTATACCGTACGTTCTTTCGGTTTCACGCCGATCCCCCGTACCATATGCTCTTAGGCGGAGGCTGTTCAATTGAATCTGAAGCTACGTCACAAGTTTCATACTTATGGAACATTACACAGGTTGGTACAGAGGTTTTGTATTGTGTAGAATTATTAAAGATCGATATAATTTAGGTACATTCTCGTAGATTACTTTATAGGCCACACACGAAGTACTCGTTTCAGAATAAAGGGAATTAGTAGTCTGTTGGTTAAGCTGTTGGTCGCTCAATCGGGAGATCGTGAACTCGTGATAAGGTAGTGAACTCACGACCACACCCTCTCGTACCTGTATAGATTTTTTTTCAAATAGTGGTCTTTCGTCAAACATAGGTTAAGTAGTGTATAAAATAACATGTAGTATCAGAATAGTTGCATAATACAACGAACGCTTATTTGTACAAATCTTTAGAATTACAAGTTCATATGTGATTCAGTAGAAACATGACGTGTGTACACATGAAATGTATATTTTGTGCTGTTGTTGGGTTTAACGTCGCACTGACACAAATTATATGCCATATGGCAACTTCCCAGCTCTGATGGTGGAGGAAGACCCCAGGTACTCATCCGTGCATTATTTCATCACGAGCGGACACCTGCGTTGAATCACTGACCTTCCGTAAGCAAGCTGGATGGCTTCCTCACATGAATAATTCAACGCCCCAAGCGAGGATTGAACCCACACATGGGTGAGGGGCAAGTGATTCGAAGTCAGCGAAAGATACATAAAATTATATACTTTAGGCCAACAACAAACTGTCGTAAACTGTAGAAACGTGCTGTTAGTTATCGCTTACAAAACTAAAACTTAGATTTAAGCAAAAGTTCTTAGAATAATCATATAAAATAGCTTAAAATATGTTGGTTGTCTCTTCCATCTTTTTAAAACTGATGAAATAAAATACTTATGTGTTAATTAACCGCCGACATGCTTCTCAAGCATTTATAACCGAATGACCAAGACGACTGCATAGTTTACAGGTAAAAGGTTCAGTATTTAACTTGGAAATTCGGCTTCGACAAAAGTCGCGCACCTGGAATAGAAAGAGCCGAAACAAGACAGTGTCGTGTTAAGTCCGATACTGTTTGAATTAGTATCAAGTTTAGTCATCGTCCAGTACTTAACACTAGGCGGAATATTCTGTGCCTCCTGTAATCGAATCTTCTATCCAATGATTCTCTTAATGGGGGTTTAGTTTTTAAAAAAAAGTTGACATGCTGATAATTACAGTATCCTTTTAGTTCTTTTTAACTGAAATTCAGTATCAAAAAGTACTAGTATACCATTTCCTCTAGCCATTCTAGTTTATTATACCTCACATAAATGTCCAATGCAAATTTCAGATTAGTTTAACTTGAATAACATATCATATTCCCCAGTGATTTCATATCAAATGGGCAAAATCGTTATTTTCAATTTCTGCTCAGGTGATATGATCCATAATTTCATATCACATGCGCAACAGTGTTATTCTGTTTTTCTGTGCATGTGATATTATTTTTTCATATCACCCTTTGAGAGATTGATACTTTCGCATTGA
This sequence comes from Mercenaria mercenaria, assembly GCF_021730395.1. NCBI lineage: Eukaryota > Metazoa > Mollusca > Bivalvia > Venerida > Veneridae > Mercenaria > Mercenaria mercenaria. The sequence continues at coordinate 50,898,347 of NC_069371.1, forward strand.
TTAAAAGACTGAGTCGATAAATTTTCAGACGAGGCGCTTATATAATTATACGTTAGGATTAATTACCCTTTTCTGGTGCTCTCGCATGTGCGAACACGGCCGTTTCTTTTTTATGCTACGTGCAAAATATTTCGAAAACAATTTTTCATAAAATATTGAATCAAAACTACCACAGTAACTTTGGAAATGATCTAACTAAGAAAATGAGTGCTCACACATATGTTTCGTTTAGACAAAAGAACGTTATTGCCGTTTTTCGAATGCTACTGATTGAAGCAATGTTGAAATATTAGAATAAATATAGGGATCAGCGATATGTAAATGTCTCGACTAAATCTATCAAAAAAGTCGTATTACACAGCAAAGTCGCCACAAATTATGAGTGCTAACAAGTAAAGACTCTTTAATTCTGTCTTCATTATTTGTTTAGTAATTACTTTTTAATGTTAAATAAATTATTATGTTGATTTTCAGGTAAATGCTTTGACCCTTATAAGCTTTCGGTATAATAAAATAAATATTGCATTCCTGAGAGGGTAATATGAAAAACGTTCACTGCGAGATATATGAATATTGACCGAGGCGCCTCTCAGGAATGCAATATCTATATAATATCAGCTTACTATTGTGAATAATGAAAGTAGATGTTTGCTGGACGAGTTGTCAAACATTTTTGTGATTCCTCATTTCTATCAGATAAAGGCCCTTGTTTTTGATTTATGAGAAATCATGTCTCTGTTTCAACTGACTGTCTTAAAAAGGAAAGAAATATTGTAAGGAAATGTCATTTCATCATGGCATATCATCTTGCCTTTACATTTTTATTCAAGCCACAAAATTAAAAGAAATCCAGACCAACTATTTTACCTTTAGCCTGCTGGCGGCAAGTGATTCTGCCTTTGCCACCAGTGCAGACCAAGATCAGCCTGCACATCCGTGCAGTCTGATCATGGTCTGCACTGTTCGCTATTCAGTCAGTAAATTTTCAGTGAAAACCCCTTCGAATAATAAATGGTATTGCCCATATTGAATGATGGACCAGTCCATTTTAGAAATTTAGTAGGCTAAGGGTTAAGAAGTAAAGGTGATTTCTGTATACATATGTATTTATATTCTTCGAAATTTATGAAACAGATAATCAAGCGCAATACATTTTTTTTTTCAAACATATACAGTTTTCTCAGTAACATTTTATGATTTTAATAATCTCTATGAACTAACTACTCTTGAGGGGTGAGATCATTTACCTGCCTTTTAGATAGTGAGACAATTACAGATAGAGAAGTTATTCATACTATTGTTTAGCATAATGTTGCTAGAATTGGAGGCCTAGCGGCCAGAAGTAAGCGGCCTAGCGGCCTGAAATTGGCGGTCTGGCGGCTAGTGGCCTGAAGTTAGCGGCCTGGCGGTCTGGTGGCCTAGCGGCCTGAAGTTGGCAGCCTGGCGGCCCAGCGATCTGGCAGCCTTGCATACTCGTGTATTACTTGTAAAAGAATTATTTGTATGATATGATAAATATAAAGAAAACTATGAATACAAGCGTTAAAACTCAATAAAGCATAAAAGGAATGTTGCTAAACTTTGAAAATATGCAACACAGCCGTTGAGAGTACACTTACTACAAAGAAATTGAGAGACAGTCATGTTTGTGTTAATCTATGTTCAAAGAAATCAACAAAAATCAATTTAATTTATGCTAAAAATGTCCTATCCAATTTGATATAAATAAAACAGCTGAAAATAAAAGCATATTGTTTGATAAGAAATTTGATTATAAACATTGTTGTAGAATTACAAAAAAAAAGAAATAAAACCGGCAAAAGGCATTGCAACTGAATGAAATGAAAAGAAAAAAGCCAAGAGAATATTGGAAGATTATTAGGCATAAAAATGATGGAGATGATGTGAGCTTGATTGGTTTCTATGAATATTTTATCATTTTAACGGCTGAATTTAAGATAGATATTGAATGTCAACATTTTTAATGAATTTGACAGATGCAACTTTTGAAGAGTCTGAAAAGTAAATGTAAGAGATTCGCGCTATACTATGGAGTTGTGATCGGGTTTGTGAAGCTCTAAGGATTCTGTTAGATACAGTGGCGCCACGTGTACACGATTAAACACTCGCGTGGTACCCTTCGTTCACACTGCACGTCACACGTTGGTTAATCGTGCAGCCAATCAAATAAGTTTAAAAGCGTGTAAGCGTGTGAAAGCGGGAGACGAGAGTGTTGCTTTATACGCATGCGCAGCGTGTAGATTGAAAATGATAAAGCGCATGCGCAGCGTGCGTCGTCAGCGTGATGACCGTGTATGATTACAAGTGGAATTATTTGACTTTATCATCAAATTTTATGATAGAAACGTTGCTTTTATTCCAAAAGCTTAAACTGAATCAAAATATATTAACTAATTAAGTATTATGCATATTCACACATGCGCCAAATGCTCGCGAAAAACAATTAATAGAAACTTGATGATACGATATCCCATCCTGTCAATCAAGAGGATCAAAGTGCGATACCCCCTTTGGCGGAACGTTACGCGTTGTCTATGATCTACCTAATCAGAATGAGAGTCTCATAATTAGTACAATATTGAATCAAACAGCTTCGGGCAATATCTGTATATTGCAAGTATTGGGGTAAAAAGTTGAAATTGTAGGAAACTTTTCAGATACGTTTACCTTCATGCAGTTAAAATCGAATTATTTTAATGAAATAAACGCACTATGTATCAATTATAATAACTCTATGTAGTGCTCATGCGAGTGCACTCTGTCATATATTTGTGAAAAGCAATGTAAAATTTGAAAGAATGAAAAATTCTGCGACTAGTCATGTCAAAACGGACCAAATACATGTATATTTTGACTATCCGTATTATTACTTTTCAGTCTCGTGTAAGGATAAATTTAATAACATATCACCTTATTTAAGTCGTCGGTCCATAGTTTATGCTATTGACTGGTCTAAATTCCAACAGTATATTTTCCTGTACTGAACTCATAACTTAAAGAAACATTTTAATGAAAATTCATTTCTGACCTCATGCTATTAGACACTTAATGGATCGCTTGCCGGTCAATAGTCAAAAATATTGCCCGAGGTCCGAAAAGGTCATTCAATAAGTGTATAAAGTTAAACTTCAACCAAAATGTAACGAATATTCACAAGCTCTCCGCAAGTAAATTACGATGTTCAAACATTAGTAAAACGCGGGGGAGGGGGCGAATGATTTTCTCATCAGACGCAACGCCTTACTTGCTTATGAAATTATAATCGTATTACACACATGGCTTTCTGAAATATTTTCTAAAATTTTCAAACAGTTGTAGACCTATTTTCTGCGATACAGATGCATGAAAAAAAATGGGAGGGTATTCGGGTGAATATTTGATTGCAATGCAATGAAATTCAAGTAATGATCGTTATAGTTCCGTAGTGAATTAAAACGTATCAGTTTGGAGCTGACGCGGTTTTCTAGTAGTAACACGAGGGCCAAAGAAAGTTCGACCCCTTGCTTTTCCATATGAAATTTATTTCTTTTATTTTGTTGGGTTTAACGTCGCACCGACACAATTATAGGTCATATGGCCAGTTTCCAGCTTTGATGGTGGAAGAAGACCCCAGGTGCCCCTCCGTGCACTTTTTTCATCACGAGCGGGCACCTGGGTAGAACCACCGGCCTTCCGTAAGTCAGCTGGATGGCTTCCTCACATGAAAAAATCAATGCCCCAAGTGAGGCTCGTACCCACATCGATGAGGGGCAAGTGACTTGAAGTCAGCGACCTTAATCACTCGGCCACGGAGGCCCCGGTCTATTCAAAGTTCTATGTATTTGGTGCGTTACAATTGACACTGAAGAACCAGGGGTGTTCTCCAGAAAAGGGCAACTACATTATATCTTTTAAATACGTCATGTGATAAAATTCGTTGTATTATCAATCATAAAAAGATCAAAACATTGTAAAATTGTCAGTTAGATTTAAAACAATAATATCCCAGGACATATTTATCAAATTTTGTAATAAAACTTACAGACAAGTAATTGGTATCCCGATGGGAACTAACTGCGCCCCTTATGAACGAATTTTCATGCTTAGATTGTCCACTGAGACACAACTTGAAATTACTGAAGCTTTTAATGGACCCTCGAGGTATCTTGATAGTATTTTAAATATTGGACAGCCTATATTTTTCAGAAATGGTGAAACACATTTATCCAAAAGAGTTACAGCTTAACGAGGCTAATACTTCTGATTTAGAAGCGTCATTTTTGGATTTAAATTTAAGAATTGTGAATAATAATCTAGAAACGAAAATATATGGGATACGTCAATTTATCAATTTTTCCCACCTTCATGGAGGTGTCCCTCGAGCAACATCATATGGTGCTATATTTCACAACTTATTAGTTTTGCAAGAGCTTGCTCAAAGTTAGAGGATTTTAATGATAGAAATCTTCATATCACCAAAAGATTATTATAACAGGGTTACCGTTATCATAAGCTACGGAAAGCTTTCACTAAATTTTACTTCAGATCTTCCGAACTGTTAAAGAAATATAATACTAACCTTAACACACTTTTAAAACTTGGTCTTACACACCCAAAATACTATGGCAATGTAGTTTATAAAATTCGGAAAATTAAACATAGTCCTTATGCCAATCAGATATTTGTAAAATGTGTTAAACAGTTTATCAAAAGAGGATACAATGCGAAAATCGTGAAGCACAGTGCATGTTTGGTGATTGACCCCTGTACAGTTAATCGCTACGCTTTCCTATTTGATGGTGCGATGAGTAATAAAGTGTAAGACTCCTTGATGCTTTTCTCCTAAATGCTACATAAAACGGACGGAGGGAGTGGAATTTTGTCTTACAGCTTTCTTAGTCGTGCCCTTTAAATTTAGGCTCTTAATGCTTTGACTTACTGACCGTTCCAAGGCGATGCCTGTTTTCTGTCCGTCTTGTATTTTGTGTTGCGTATGTTGTCTTGTTTGTTGTTAGCGTATCTTTCCTCTTTCTCCTCACTCCCCCTTCCACCCAATCGCACCCCCCCCCCCACCCCACCACATCCTTCCCCCTTGCATTTGCGCTCCCTTGCTGTGGCATCTCCTGTCCTTTTACTATGAATAATTCATCGTGCCCACCTTCAGTTTAGTTGCTGAAATCCTAAGGTGGTGCCCAATTGTTGTTTTTTCCTGCTTATATGTGTGCGTTTGTTGTGTGCTTTTTTGTGACTTGCGCGGTGCCCTACAGTCTTGTTAAAACTTACTTACTTACTTGTCTGTTTGTTTATCTATGTAAGTTAGTTGTGTGTTTGTCTTTTGTATGTGAGTGTCTACGCTGCTGTGGTTTACATTGTAAGGTAACTGTGATTAAGAAACATAGCATTTCCTTTTGAATATTTATCCTTGTTCCACTTTCCCCTTCAACACCCGCTCCCCCCCTCTCCCTTCTACCCCTATCCCTTTCTCCCCCTTTTTCTATATTTTGCATAAAATTAAAATGTACTTGCTGGATGTTTTAAGCAATCCGTCTATAATATTTTCCGTTAAAACTTCTTTTTGTTGTTGGTCTACTTCGAAAATGCGTGTCTCTGAAGCTGTGTTTGTGGTGCTCTGTGCTTTCGAGATCTACCCTTAATTATTATATTTTGGATGCTTTTTACATTGTTTTCGTTATTGTTACCGTATATTCCAAATTATTCTTTTATGATGAATACAGGAGTTTGCTGGGCTGCTAGGCCGCTAGATAGGACACTTAAGAGTTTTTAAAATGTTGTTGTTGTTTTTTTTTTTTTTTTTTTTTTTTTTTTGTATTTTATTGAACATATGTACAGTTTCTTAATTTGTATGTAGTAAGTTTCTTATCGAAGACTGTGTTACAAGTTTTTAATCGTTGCAATTTTTCAAAGTTAAGCAACATTTTTTATGGTTATATTGAGTTTTAACGTTTGTATTCATAGTTTTCTTTATTTTTATCATATATGCCAAATATTTCTTTTATAATAAATACATGAGCCTGTCGGGTTGCCAGACAGCTAGGCCGCTGGGCCACTGGGCTGGTAGATCGCTGGATAGAATGTTGTCAGCTTAAATTAAAATGATTTTTTGTTTATTTCTTTGAACTTAGATTAATCACAAACATGACTGTCTCTCATTTTCTGTAGAAAGTGTACTCTCAAAGGCTGCGTTGCATTTTTTCAAAGTTAAGCAGCATTCTTTTTATCCTTTATTGAGTTTAAACGTTTGTATTTATAGTTTTCGTTATATTTATCTTATCATACAAATAACTTTTTTACAAGTAATGCAGAGTATACCAGGCCGCAAGGCCGCTGGGCCGTCAGGCCGCTAACTTCAGGTCGCTAGTCCGCCAACTTTAAGTCGCTAGGCCGCTTGGCCGCCGACTTCAGCAACATTTTGCCCGAGTCACTGAGTAGGAAGATCCGATTCTCTAATACGCTGACAATGCCGAGCGATCTACTAGTATTTTAGTCGGATAAATCATGTCATTACTACGAACATGCAACTAATTATTTAGATCAGGAAAGTGTGCTTTTTCCACAGGTTAAAAATGGTGCTATGTTGAAGGTTCCCATTGAGCTGATCAAAAATAAATGAAACAAATGCTAGATCTACAGTAAAGCATTTTGCCTAATTCATCTACATCTCAAAATATTTTTAAAATGTGCACCATTACTCAAGCAAAGAGAAGTTTTAGCCTTTATATTGTAAAATAAATCCGAACCACAAATTTAAAACGTTTGTAGTTTGACTAATTTAAGTATGACAGCAGTGTCCATGGTTTCAGCACTGTACTGCCTATTGTAAATGGTATTGCAGCATAGCAATGAGTTACACATTGATTCGATTTAGTCAAGAATTAATACGTGCAGCACATGTTAAAGCTTCGAGATCTGTATACCGCTATGTTCAGTTTGATTGAAAATCATTACCAATTTCCAAACCCGTTTTGAAAAGTCTGGTGTATAATTGTTTATAATGGGAAAACGTGTACTGGGTGTTAAACCATCTGACTATTTGAACTGATTCGATCTTATTGGTATGCCTGGTATCTATCAGTACCACAGCAATTATTATTTTGATTTGGTTTTAGCTTTCATATGGGTCTTCTTCCCCAATTCTCTCAGACCGGAAAAGATTTCCAAAATTTTTCCGTCTTGCCTTACCAGACCAGAAACTGAACCCAGCCAGGATAGAACTCATGCGAACATTCAACTGGAAGAAAGTTGCTACCATCAACCAGGCGTTAGAATTTTTCTCAGTGGTATGTAGTCCTTTCATCTACCTTAACCTTTTGTCAAACAAAACAAAATGAACAGATCAGCCAACTCCTCATTATTTTTGTTTTGCCTATATCATATAAGGTAAGGAAAGCACTTTTTTAAAAAAATAACTTACGCTCGAAACAATATGTTGTTGTAAACTTTGACCATATTTTACAAAATCACTATGTCAGTATATAAAAAGACTTTTAATGTGTAACTAATTTCATTTCTAAAAGTCACAGAAATGCACTTAAGTATCTAGAATTTACTAAGAAGATGATGTCGTGCTCCGTCGGAAATCTACCTCTCCGTATTTCAATAAATGTTCTAGTTTCAAGTGTACTTTTGTTACAAAATGACAAATAATATATATTTACGTACAATATATTTCTCTAGATTTAAGCAAGTTTCAAAGTAGAAAATGCTTGGCTGACTGTTTTGTTTAGAATAATGATGATCATGCAAAAATGTAAAACATTAAAGGGTTTTATAAGTAACTGCTACGACCTATAATGACCAAATTTAAATTTAAGTATAATTTATTTTCCAACAAGTATTCTGATTGAAGGGGATAAAGTCAAGTGGTTAATAATGTCGGAGGTTTTGGGTTCGAGCCCAGATGAAAGTCTCGAACTAATCTTTTATATGACTAGCTGTAATTGAGGCCGATCAACTGTCATACGGACACCAATTAATTATCAGCTAGACAAGTAGAATACTTCACAATTTTAATATCAGCATATTTGAGGAGAGGCTCTTGCGTGAAGAATAGTCGCTTACATGAACTAAGATAAAACAGTACAGTTCTGTGTATATTTCAGTTTATCTTCTTAAAGTCTTTTTGTATTTCTATTATGGAATCATTATGCATGACTGGCATAAAATAATTGATTAAGATGAGTATCTAATTTGCTATACCATTACCGATTGACACTGGCAGTCAAGGGGCCAGGGCATCATTGTTTAACAAATGTAGCTGAGGTACATTATGTTAGGACAAATCTTTGTAAACTGAATGTTATTTTGTACCAGTAAACTTATGGTATAGCTGTGTTAAACAAGAATCATTTTCATGATGTTAATGCAGAAAATAGTCTTTCTTGATCTTTAAATATGTAAAATGTATCAAAATCGGGTTTTTTTATGTGAACTGTACTCAGTATTAAATATGCGTCATTTAATTTACAGTAAATGCCACAAGGTCAGGAAATGAGGCACTTTAATCACTGCAAATGAGTTGCATAATGTACGTATCAAACAGACTAAGAGATAATTTCCCAGTAACCTAAAAAAGGTGTATAATATTGCCAGTAATTGGGTTTTCAAAGATTAAAATCCATAGCAACAACTAGGTATTACGTGCGTTACAATCAAACTAATTAAAGTTAATAAGGGCATTATTTATAAGCTTTGTGATTACCAGGATCTCCAGCTTTTGAAGTCCTCAGGTACAAACACAATAATGTCAATGAAGGAGAAGTCTTGTGACAGTATTTTTATTTAAATAGACACAGTAGATTGGTTCATAAAGCATCATAGTAGAAAACAACAAAGAAGTTAAGTCTGTCTTATAAATTTTATTTCATATGCTTACTGGTATGAATTATTCCGCTATTTAATTTTTACTGAACAATTAAGTGGAACATAAATCAATCGATCACCAACATGATTCTTCAATAGAAAATGTACTGAAATGTAATATTTTTCATACATCAAGTTTAGATTTAATTACATAGTTTATTCATATGGACCCTTCGATAGAACTGACGAAAATCTCTATTTAGTACTTGTAAATATTGTAATCATTCATAAAATTCAAACTATGTGCGTGTTTGTAAGAAATGGCGAAAAATCATGTCCTACATGTGATAATTTGGAAACGATTTATACAATGTGTACCTGTTTCTCGGATTTGCCTGCTTAGGGTGATATTTTCATTAGGTGCAAATCCTATAATAATACATGCCTGCCCTTGTTCTTCAATTACATCCTTTTATCTAATTCAGTTTTTGAGGCCATAACTTTAAAAGCGGAACAACAATTCATTCAAACGGCACAGAATATGAAGGAAACGTGCACTGTTCAAGAACCATAACTTTATCGTGATTACCTTTTTTAATTATCTCCTTTTTATCATTTTATTTCACAATACTTCACAATATGCAGGACAATAACTCCAAAAAGTTTGAGAGGAAACTTGTTGACATTTAGTAAAATGACAAAAGAAAAAATGCAATGAATAAGAATCATAACTCTACCTTGGTTACTTTTTTAATTATCTCCATTTATTAAATTTAGATATCCTGGCCAGAACCATATAAATAATTTTAACACAGAGACCATTTAAGGCAATCGCTGTCCACAAGGACAATAACGGTCTGTACTCTAATTATCTTTTCTTTTGTATTTAGTGTCCCCTTGTCTAGAACATAATTCCAAAAGCTCAAAGTAAAATCTACATTCTTTAACCTTCCATTATCTAACAATTTTAGGTGAAATATGACTTTGTGCAAAGACTACAAGGAACGGAGATAACAATAATATCTCAAGAGATTTTCGTGAACGATCCCCTAACCAGAGTACAAAATTTAAAGGTAAATATAGAATAGATATTCAGAATTGTTGGCATCGTTTTTGAAACAAACAAACCAACTTTTCAATAACTAGAATTGCTTCCGTTTAGATGACCATCTTTAAATCATCATGTTTTCTCTAGTGTACGCTATTGTTACTGTCTTTGTGTACTTTAAAAAAAATACATGGATGTTTTTGACATTTTCTGTTTTGAATTTTCCAGAAACGTGACGCAAGAATTATCATGACAGCCATGTATGAAGATAAAGCAAGAGAAGTTTTATGTGCGGTAAGTCTTTTAGCTACAGTATAGTTTTGCTAAACGATTGTTCCTTCCGACGTTTCTGAGTACAATCATGTATGGTCTCAATGATAAGAACGACTTGACAATTATCAGTCCAAAGAGCGGGCATTATAGCGTGACTTTTCTGCATAGAAAAAAAAGATCGGCCACAAATGAAGGTCTGAAACTAGATCCAAACCGGCATTATGTGACAAGTAATTATCTGTTGGTGGTCCAATGATGTAGAATGATCTCAGTCCTCTGTTATATCAGAGATAATGACTCTCTAAATCATTTTAATAATCACATGAAAGTCTTTCCATTTCAAAATTCTTTTTCCATGTTTACATTTTAGTTCATTTGAGTATTTTATCTTCGAACCACTGCCGTGGCTACACTATCAGTGCAGTAGCAGTGTTTAATCTTATTGCGTGTAAGTTTTCATGTTCCATGACATTTCATGCTTTTTATGTAAACGTTTTATATGAGAATCCATATTTGCATGCGATGGGGGTTGTTAATCAATAAATTCAAGTGGCACTGACTTTCTTTTAACATTGTATAACCTCAAAATTGACAATTGGCTTTAAATCATTATATTCTCATTGAATTTAGGCATTTTACAACTAAGAAGCTCAAAAACATGTTTAGTTATTACAGTTTTGACAAAGCTAAGCAGTACGTCAAGAACAAAGATTATTTCAATTAAAGAAGGGGGTCGACGGGTCGGTATTACGATAGGATTATTTTTTTGTTTAAAAACAACGAAAAAGACCGAAGCTTTCGAATCCCATTGAGACTTTTCTACCTTGCTTTCTGTGCCAGCAATTTCAATTTCATCGGCAAGCTGAGAAACAGTGTTGAGTTAACGAAAGGATTTTCATCTTTCCGCCTTTCGGATTCTTCGTCGATGACTAGAAGGTGGCGGGCAGAAACGTCTACCATGCATCCCCATACCCCGCATCCCCTTTTTCCAAATTGGTCGGCAGGACCAGTTCTTTAAAAAATGGCAACCATATGGATGATAACCAGTCATATCTTGGTCAGTTTTGGTGATAGAACAATAAAAATGGTATCAAAATGGTGCTGAGGCATTGGCCTTTCAATAGCAGTCTTTGTATTTTAATGAACTAATTTGCATATTCATGAATATTAATAAAAATGTTACAAAATGACAAAATGTATAAGTCCAAGAAAATATGTTTTATGGCTAAGCATTTTATTGAATCGCTGTAGTAGCATACACTGAATTTGGCGTATAAAGCTGAGTTTAGGCTAGTCTTTGTTTCTGTAGGGTAAGGTTGTTATCTATCTATGTTTTTTCACTGAAAAGAGATTGACTTAATCAGATGGCAGATGAAGTTGTGAAAAAAATCGCAATAAAATTATACAAATTGTTTCAGAATCAGAGTGTAATTAAATGTCATTTATAAAAAAAAACAAAGTGATTTTGGATGGCCTATATAATTATATGATCTTCTTTTGCCACTTGCTTTCCATTTTATAAATGATATTTTTAAAGCAACACATTATTCATAACAGCTAACCAACAAGAGAGCAAATATGCTATAGTAGATAACATTAAAGTGAAAATACAGTAAGTCACATCTTAATCAAGAAGTGCAAAATGTAATTCTTGTAACACTGCTGCATAAAATTATTTTCAGACATTTCATCATTATTTTAGATTAAGATTTTAACCAATCCGTTTAATTTTACTATAACAGAACACTGTTTAAGCTGTTTAAGCTAGTGCTAGGGGCGTGAGGGCAGTTTGACATTTCACTACATCTAATGAACAGACACAATCAAATTAAGGCAGCTATTATTTTGCTTAGTTGTGTTCTTATGCCCATTTTAATTGGAATGATTACGATCATTCGCCTGTAATGTTTTAAAGCGCACGTAGTACGTAGTTAAACCTATGGATTTTAATCGTTGAAAACCCAGTAACTGATATACTCATTGTTAGGTCACTGAGAAATCTTCTCTTTATCTGTTTGATATATACATTATACGACTCATTTGCAATGATTATTGCGTCTCATTTCCTGACCATGTGTTATTTACTGTAAATTAATTGACACATATTTAATATTGAGTACAGTTCACTTAAAAACCCCGATTTTGATGCTTTTTACTATTAAAAGATCAAGAAAGCCTTACTATTTCCTGCATTGACAACATGAAGTGATTCTTGTTCGTTTTGACGTCATTTGTAACACAGCTATACCATGAGTTCATTGGTATATAATAACATATGTTCAGTTTTCAAAGATTTGCCCTAACATTCCTCTCTCCTGGTTGCCCAACTAAGATGCGGTTATTTAGCATATGTATCAATTTACTAAAACCATATTTTGTCAAAGGAATAATATAAATATAAGCATTATTGTACTAAATTTGTGAAAGATTTTAATTGACAAATATATATTTTGGCGAAATTAATTAGATATGCAAGTTTATGAAATTATTATTACATGTACCTCCATTTACTTATCTCGGATGTACAGCCAAGATTGACTAAAAATGATGAATAGACCATTTCCCCATTCTCTGGTTACATGCAGAGTTATCTGCACATTGTTAACAAAAACGAGGCGCAGACTGCTCGGTATATCGTAATAATCGTTCTTTGTTAAACGATATCTGACAAAATTGAACTTTATTTTTGATCTGTTTTTACTAGACATATATTTCCTGTCGGTCGCTTTCATAATTAAAACTTCATTTCTGTCATATTCATAATCACTCGATCAGATTACGTTGCAAGAGAAAGTAAAAGCCTAAAAATTGGCACTGTATTGCTAATATATACAGTGAGAAGATGTAGTTTGATAAAATGTTTAAAAGGACTGCCATCTGTAATGTGAATTTGTATTGTATACATAATGATTTAATTAATTCTGTTTTTGTGATATCTTGACAGCATGTGGGACAATACGTCTTGATTAACACCAGATTGGCTATCAGCAAGTATTTAATGTAAAGCAGGAAAATGTCTCCAGATGTTTGCCTTTTTGTTTAAAGAACTTTCATTTGTAAGTAATTATATATAGCTGAACAGTGTAGATCAATATAAAGCGATTAAACGAGTGTTAGCGATGCGTTAGTTGAAGAACACTTACGAATTGTATAAAACAGCAATGTTTAGGTGCATCTGCACTTAGAAAATTGTATCATACTCATAGAATAACCAACTCTTTAAGATTTCATTGTAAAAGTCTCAAGTATAGCCTCAAAATATTTAGATTAGTGAGAAACACAATAGCACTCATTTACATCGCTGTAAATTAAAATCATACCGCTTCTCAAATAGCTATTAGCTCAGAAAAAGATGGAAACTACCAAAATTCTTTTGATCAAAATATTCTTGCCGGGTATCAGTTAAGTTTAGTTTATATACGGCGGGTCAGGACAAAACACTGACAAAACACTGACCGGATCACTAAAATCAACAGACTACTGAACAGTCAGTTAACAGACTAGGGGGTACATTTTTGCACATATGGTTTTGTCGTAGGTTTTCAGAGTAGATGTATACTGACTGAAAACTGTGTGGGTATGAAACAGTTTTGTAAGTAATATGTATATGCGTATATGGTTTTGTCGCAGGCTTACAGGGTAGGCTTGTACGGACCAAAGATTGTGTGGGTTTTTGTTGGCTGGTATTCTTCCCACTTCTGGAGAGTAAACTTGGACAACGTCAAATGCTTGGAACATGAAATGGATCTAGCAGCTGAAGGATCATTTATCACAGGACCAGTTTTTCAGAATCCAGTAGAGGAACGCGGATTCGCAAACCTCACAGGTAATTTATGGTTTTGCTATACAATTACGACTTTGCATTATAATACGGAATAGAAGAGTGTTACAAGTAAAGATTTTATTTGCAGTTATGTCGAGATTTGTTTTAGGGTGGCATGTTTTCAGTCATGCTCTTTATCAGAATTATATCTATTTATGAAACCTCTTTAAGTCAATATGAAGTAATGTAGTGTCAACTTATAGTCACCTGCTGTAATATATTCCAGCTGAGTAAAAACAGTCTGTTAGAGAAGCTCTTTTTAGATTCCACAGCACTATGAACCATTGGCAGTACATGAATTACATATTGCTTTGAGACGGACACTAAATGTGACGAATAATGCCAATCGAGACGAAGCTGAGCTTGATAGAATTTCTCCGAATGCTAATAAGTTTGCTGATCAATTACAAGAAATGCGACATTTGCTTTGAGTGTTTATGATTACAGGCCTAGTTTTAAATGTTTGACTAAGAAATTCTATTTCTAATTTTTTATTTCTAGCAAAGGAATTTGATTATCTGTACCACCACCATAAAACCTATACTCCCGAAATGAAGCAGTATGACATTGTGGCTCACCATTGCTATGATAGTATTTGGGTGTCGGCAATTGCATTAAATTGTACCATCCGAAAACTTAAAGAAATAGGTAAGTGATCAAATACATATATATTTTCCGAGTCAAAGATAATATCGTTTTGCATATTTCTTCGATAACAATACTAGTTTTTTTTTTTCAAAAAAAATCTTCTTTTTTTTTTAATTTAAAGATAGAAAATAAGCCTAAAAATTTAAATTTCAAGTTTATGGCAAAATTCTGTTCTTTCACATACAATTTCTAAAAATGAAAATGTCCCATCAGGTTCAATTTACTGCAGAAATTAATTGTCTCGAGGAAGCAGACAAAACTTTAAAACCGTTAAACCAAGATTCCATATTTATCCGTGATGAATTTATCTATTACCTTAACAAACAAATGTACATTTTTCAGGTCATCCTAAAACTCTCGATATGTTTACATACACTGATTCCAACATAAACGATATCATTTTCGAATGCATGGGAAACACTTCAATGACTGGGGTCTCTGGGGAGATTGTATTCACGACCGGTGCAGACCCTAATAAAATTGTAAAAATGGAGAGGATTCAAGGTATGTTTGGTTGCCAGTGTAAGGAAAACACGTTTTTCTGTGCGAGTTGTTTTTGTTTGTTTGTTGTTGATGTTGTTGTTGTTGCTGTTGTTGTTGTTTTTAAAGAACAGGTGTTCATAATGACCAAAGAAAATATGTTGAAAAGGAAGATTTAGGTTCATAGTGCCCAATGAAAGACATGATTGTGTGCATCATTGTTTTTCTAATTGCTAAAGTTTGACAAGTAAATTTCAGCACAGCTAAAGATCAAGTAAATGGATATGTGTTTATAATTGTCACAGGATAAATGTTAAAAATGAAAAATTGTTCCTCTCAACGAAATCTTTAATCCAGACAGAGAACGAGAACTGATTGGTCACTACAGACAAGACAAGTATCCAAATGGTTACTTTGAATGGATAGAAGATGCTATTAAATGGAAGGGTAAGTTAAAGTTAATTAAAAGAACTTTTAAAATAAACATGACTTTTATTGTATGAATATAACCAATGCCAGTCTTTCACTAAAGCACTGCATCTTTCGATGTAGAAAATCCTCATCAACTGCTGTGTTTTTACAAAATGTATGAATTAATTGTGTATGTAGAGCTACATTCATAATTAAATGTTATACCGTACAGTTGTTTCTATGAGGAACATTAGCTTGTTACTTCCCTTGAAAGGTTATATGATAAAGCACAAGGATAACCAAATATTACATTGGTCCCTTTCAGCTGGATTTCTCTGACTTTTTTGTTAATATAACCATCCAAGATGTTGCGGTTGGTCAAAATAAATATGCTTTTTTTGTGTAGGTTTCTAAATAAGAATGATTATTCAAACTATATTTAGCAGAAGGCCACTAAAAGAAAACCTGTCCTTAATCATTTTCCAATCCAATGAAATTTAGCAAAGATATTGCTTTCGAAAATTACAAATAAGTCAACGATAAAAACAGAGGAAGGACCAACCTACTTCTTAGACATAATCAGGGGAAGTAACTGACATATGTTCCGTATTGTAATTCATAGTTTATACACATAATAGAAATCGTTCATATTTCAAAATATGAAATATGTTTTCTAGAATACCTTTAAATATTGATATTACCATATTAATTTTATTTTATGCTCTTCAGTGAAATACTGAAATTTATCAGTGAAATAAAATTGATATTTTCACTGTTTCAGTTAAAATAACATTATTATTTAATTTTTCACTGGTACGAAACTTCATTTTAATTGTCACATAGCACAACACAAACACGACACAACACGAACACGACACGAAACGAGTCTATACATTTTTGATGTTTATTTACACAGTAGAATATTTCGTACATAACTTTCATTGTTCATTTTGTAACTTCTTAAGTCTTAACAAATGTCATATCTAAAGCCTAACTTAATCTTAATATCTACGAGACCCATTTCCTAGGTCTCAGTCCAGCCGGACCCCTAAGCCCTCCTGACTCGAGATAACTAGACATCAATATATAGTAATTCTCTAAGATCAGTTGACAATTTGACGTATAAAACGTGTGGGTTTGATATAATAAACAATTACATAAATGCACCAACAATATATCAACTTGACAGGTGTGTAGCTGGTGTACTGTCTAACCTAACTGATTATTTTACACTCGTTACCCACCGAAAGGAAAAAATTGAATTACAAATTTAAATTTTTTTAGACATGAAGTACTATCTCTCGCCTTACAGTATGACATGTAGAATGATATTTAATATGATCAAGAACATTAGAATACTATCTGAAGGAATGATATTAAAGAACAGTGTTAAAGAAAAAATCTTAAGTCATTTATACAATTAATGATAAACAAGAACAAAGGAGAATAGTATTTAAAACTAAACAATTTTCACATTTCATAGAAAGTCTTTTTTAATTCTATTTCGGCCTTTGTAGTGGCACTTCTCCTTTCTTCCTCCAAAACTTTTTCTTTAACCCGTGTTACATCCATATTTCACAAAACCAATAACTGTAAAATAAAGCAAAACACAGGTGAGCTTCTTTTAGAACATATGCTAGTTAAGAGTTAGGAAAATGATAAAATTCGTTTAGCAACATTGCTAAATTGCCTGTAATTATTGTCGCGTGTAAAAATATTTATCATGATATTTAAATTTCACTTATTTATACAAATATTTTATTCAGCATATTAATCTTACTTTCGAAATATTTTGATATTTGACTACAGATCTTAAATAAATAGTGAAATCGATATGTAATGACCAAAATGTATGAATAATGTATTGATAAATAGAAAGAGAGAGAAGATAATTAGTTTTTTTAGTGTTCTGTAATTTCACAGCTGGACCATTTTCTTCGCCAAACTTCACAGGCTCACAGCTTGCAGTCCACTTTCGCCATTGTCGCTTGGTTTCGCCATCTTTCTACACATTTGTCCTTTGGTTCCGACATTCTTATACAGCGTAACGCATCACCATCAGTCTCAGTAGCTAAAAGTCATAGGCCGTAACGTTGTACCGCACTATCCAAGTTTATGATGTTCATCCATCTAATTTCATTTGCTAACTTCTGAAATTATCTAGAGTTCTCAAAGTTATAATATTATTGTTTCATAAACGAAATGTTCAATATTTCAGATGCATTTTCTAGAGTTCTCCAAGTTATAATATTATTGTTTCATTAACGAAATGTTCAATATTTCAATGACCTCCGAAAATACTTTGTTATTCATTGTTCCCATTTGTCATAAATGACAGTTTATGACAGATAAAATCAAGTCTGCATGTTTACAAATTGTCATAATACAAAATGCAAATGTCATCATTTTGCTTTGACAGGTACTTCTCGATATGTAACCGTTAGGTATAATTAGTTTCCCTTTGGCTATTACATAATGACAGTCCACAATACGACAAGACTTATAATGTTGACTTGGAATACACTTTTTCACATGCTAATTTGACAGTTTGTTGGTATTTTATTTCGGACAGTTCGTATTTTATTCAAGGCAGTTCGTTCGTACTTTCTTTTCATAAGTGGTATCTGTACTTCGAATAAACCGTTATGTTACCGAAAACCTTACTTCTTTGTACTTTGTTTTGCAAGCTATGTCCTACGTTTTACATTATTCGAAAAATAAAGATATCAGCCAAAATATGTTTCTAACAAAAAGCAAAACATGTTCTCAACATAAAAATATACTTTTTTAAAAATGTATAAGATAGCTATAAAATTCTACAAAATAAAGCATTTAGTCATTTCCAAATATAAACAGACATACATACAAAACCAACACCAATATATAAACAGAATAACTGGTAATAATTTCTTCCAGGATTATATTTACACAATGTAACCTTTCTAGATGATTAAACAGAAATATTATGTCGTCCGCGAGAAAAATATATATTTTCCGGCAAAATACCCTGCTTAAAAACCATGAAAGGTAACCTAAAAGTAACAGCACATTCGACTGTTTTTGCAACTCTTTGACAAAAATACTACATCAGGTCTCATAAAACAAAAAGCTGTTGAACTTGATTTATCAGGTACACACACGTACCTCATAATGCAATATATGCATCGATTTCACGCTATGGTAGTAAGATTCCGACTAAATATTTCGGAAGACAGTATCTGTGTCTGTATAATAGTATACATCTTACAAACAACTGGGATCACAACTTCCAGTCTCACAACACAATATCAAGTAACTCTAATTATCTCACAATATATATAAATTCAACCTTACTGGAATCCACATGTTCCAGCGAAAATATCAAGTCATTTTTACGTAATAAACATATTCTTGTGCCATTTAAGGCTTCAAAATATTTCCAGCACAACAGACCAACCTTATAATTTACTGAGACCTGAAGTAACCATATTTTAGTATCATAACCATGTACACATTTATTCAGCAATGACACTTTAACCCAACAATGCATTATCATGCATAAAACATCTTAAACACGAATTTCACGTATTTAACTACTTTTCAGCCGTTCCTTGTATTTTCACATATATTAGTGATGAAATATTACCCATAACCTCAACAGAAACTATTTACAACTCATTTTGCGCATATCTATGACTATACACAAGTTTCATAGGACAATCCATCTTCCTTCATTTAAACAATTTGTCAATGCGGGAATGCTCAAAACTGTTTAAATGTGGCCATAAGGGAAACAAATATCATATGGAACAAGTAAAATAAACATAATATGACAAGTAACATTTTCGAAAAATAAATATCTTAACATTTGCATTTCCTAATTCAGTCGCTTGAGTATTTTCCTCAATGCATTGTTTCTTACTTTTTACGTTTTTTTTCTATTATTTTACTTTTTTTTAGAATTTTGTTTATAATGAGTTAGGTTTTATCCTTTATAATTGTGTATTTTCTTTTCATGTATAACAATTAATCAAAAATAAATTTACCTTGAAATTTTGTTCAAAAATAGAAACAAAAATTTAATAAAAGAAAAGACTAGCTTGCAAAATTATACAAGAAGATAGGTAAGATGGTAACTTACAGTTTCTCTTCATTCGTCTTGGCAGCGTGTCGTCGTTGGCAGTAGTACTTCGCTTCGTAATGTCGCAACAACCCATCTTGAAATTCGACATCCTGTCTGCGGCTCCAAAAATTGAATGAAATTGTGTCACATAGCACAACACAAACACGACACAACACGAACACGACACGAAACGAGTCTATACATTTTTGATGTTTATTTACACAGTAGAATATTTCGTACATAACTTTCATAATTCATTTTGTAACTTCTTAAGTCTTAACAAATGTCATATCTAAAGCCTAACTTAATCTTAATATCTACGAGACCCATTTCCTAGGTCTCAGTCCAGCCGGACCCCTAAGCCCTCCTGACTCGAGATAACTAGACATCAATATATAGTAATTCTCTAAGATCAGTTGACAATTTGACGTATAAAACGTGTGGGTTTGATATAATAAACAATTACATAAATGCACCAACAATATATCAACTTGACAGGTGTGTAGCTGGTGTACTGTCTAACCTAACTGATTATTTTACATAATGCGAAATAATATTAATTATAAATGATAGAAAATTCCTTGCAAAATATTCTTGAGTAAAGGTAAAGATGTATAAAAATAATAAAAGGCTCATGAATATTTATATCTACACTCAGGAAAATCAGGAAACATAATAGAACTATTTATAGTTTTCTACAAAGGGGTCCGGCACATAAGTGGATTAAGTTTAATGGCTTATTTTTGAATCCTAGAGTCATAATTATGAAAAAAAATCATACTAATATAACTACTCCATAGACAAGGGTTTTTACCCCGTAGAAGCTATGTTTTCAACTACTTTCTTTACATGGCCAGGAAAAAAATATTATCAGCTATTTTCCCATTCAAACATTGCATTCAGTTATTCAAATCAATCAACTTTTAAAATTACATCAACATATTTTCATATATTTATCTGTTTTCCGACAATTCGACCTCATACCGAACAATACACAGAGCGAATGCGAAGTCTAACAACATCGCGTAACAACGAATAAAGATAAATGCAGTCAGTAAAATCAACGTTCTGGACCATTCGCGAACAAAACAACTATTGCAATATGAGTTTTAACTAAAAACTACAAACTAACCGCCAAAGTTGTATTTACATAGCACCAACATCGGCCATAATCCTTGTTTCAAACTTTTTTTCTTTCTAAAATATTTTACCGCTACCATTTTGCTTCGTACGTCATATGTTTGCACATACGCGCTCTGATTGGCTCACTATTTTTACCTGTCCAATCGGCGACTAATTGTATTACGGGTTTTTCCAGAGTCGCGTGATATGTAATTTGACAGCTACTTTGATCAAATGAAAATAATAAGGTGTTGGAGACAACCTTGGCTTTACAGGAATTGAATTTTGCTGGTTAGATTATTGTTTTTATTCACCATTTGTATTGCAATGGTTGCTTTGTCCGCGGAAGGTCTAGAATGTTGTCTTTACTGACTGCGTATAGCTTGATATGTTGTTACGCGATGTTGTTAGACTTCGCATTCGCTCTGTGTATTGTTCGGTATGATGTCGAATTGTCGAAAAACAGTTAAATATATGACAATATGTTGAGGTAATTTTAAAAGTTGATTGATTTGAATAACTGAATGCAATGTTTGAATGGGAAAATAGCTGATAATATTTTTTTCCTGGCCATGTAAAAAAGTATATGAAAACATAGCTTCTGCGGGGTAAAAACCCTTGTCTATGGAGTAGTTATATTAGTATGATTTTTTTCATAATTATAACTCTAGGATTCAAAAATAAGTCATTAAACTTAATCCACTTATGTGCCGGACCCCTTTGGTTTTCTACAAAGACACCCTGACGTCACGATATTATGACGTCATGACGCGATGCACAAGACATTGCGCGGACAAACTGGATATAATTTGGTAAAACTATTAAAATGCATAAAATAAATAGAAAATTTGTTTGTTTCAGTGTAAGATTGAAATATATTTCACTCGTGAACACCATAATTTACATTTTTTAATTTTACAATATTGCATTATACTGTTCACTCGGTGATATATATTTCGATCTTACACTAAAACAAACAAATATCCTGTATGTATATATTTACGTAAACACTTCAATAATGAATATTCTGCTGGACTGTTACTCACAATTGTAATGTAACTTGATAGAAACAAAGAAATATTGCGTCTAAAATTATTATTTTCTTATGCTTATATTGAGACTGTTTCTTATTACATTACGATATTTTTGTGCAAAATCAATATAATATCAATTAATCTACATGTAATGTAAGTCCAGTTTATGAAATATAATAACAGCAATTAAGTACATGTACATGCTATATTACACCTTATTACGGCGAATTGTCTATTTTAGTATATGACAACGATATTACATATGAAGTAATTCCTGACCTCCTTTGTTTGTCAATTACTCACGTAGAACAGAGTAATTACTTACAGGCCAGGGATCTACTCTAGGAAACAATACAATGTCAACTATCCATCTTTTTAGAACTAAAATACCATAATGAAAACTGTTATTCTGTATATTTAAGACGGCAATATTCCACGTGATTCTACCTATGTTACACAAAAGGAAGTTAAGATACCATGGTCCCTCTACATACCAGTTTCAGTATTATCCGGAGTTGGCATCTGTCTGGCAGTCTCATTCTTCGCATTTAACGTTATATACCGACAAAACAGGTATGTTATATACTGACAAAACAGGTACTTTATACACCGGTCAAACTGGTACGCTGAACAAAACTCGACAAGCTGTATACTGACATAACAGATAAGTTGTATATCGACATTACAGATAAATTGTATGACAACAAAAGAGGTAAGCTATTTACCAGCAAAACAGTACATTATATGCCGACAAAACAGATACAGTATAAACCGTCAAAACAGATGCGTTATACTTCGGCAAAACAGGTAAAGAAAACTCTGTATCTGTAAGTGATTTTGTCTATCATGGTCTTCTTAGCATGTATAAACTCCTCGTACAACTTGTAGACAATTTAGCTCTACATCAAGCTAAAACAATGCTAGTAAACTACCTAGTTTTGCGTAGTGTTGCATGTTTGATAAGATATCTGAGACTGAGAAAACTAATTTGAGTTAAATGTTAATCAACATACATATATTAAAATTGTATTTGTTGAAATTTATGGGACTGCATTGAAAAGAAACTTCCCATGAACATTTTTATGATTTAAGACAATGCTGTTAAATCCAATGAAGGGAATTTCATGTTCACATGTAACTTGATACAGTGTAAGATGAAATAAACTGAAAAGTGCAAAATAATGTTGATTTTTTTTCAAGACAATGTAAAATTAACTGGCATAATGAACACATACGAGACAATGAGTAGTATGTATTTAAAAGGATGCAACATTAATTACTTTTATATCCTTTTTCAGACCATGCTATTATAAGCAGCATGAAATGCATTCAGTGATAGCTCTAGCTGAACCTGTTGAACGTGTATGGAATCTAGTATTTCAATATATTTTATTGTATATTTGTATCACAGAATTGTGAAGCTTTCCTCGCCTAATATCAACAATGTCATACTTCTTGGCTGCGTTCTTTGCTACTCTTCTGTCTTCTTTAAAACAACAGAAGTGGAAAGTGTTACGATTTGCTGGGTAAGTGTATTTCTTCATTAAAACGTTACATATTCTAAGAAACTAAGGCTTTAGCTTTGATTTTTGTATGCTCTATATTTCTTGTGAGAAAACAGAAACCTTCTTCAAAGATTAATTAACTGTAGTCGCTTAGGAAAATGTTTGAAAATCCTGTCCGACATTAACATTAGCATTATTTACTGCAATTCAAATGTTTGGCGCTATCAAGTTTAAGTCTTAGCTTTCCAGGCTTAGAAAATGTTTGCAGATTTATAAAGACGTAACGTCAGATCTTACAGATTATTAGCGTAACGCCAAAAACGATTACAATAGTCGTTTATATACGTAAGAAAATAAATCTGATAATACACAGGTCGCCGAGGCTAGAATTACTTTTTTTATATTTGGTTTAAAATGGCTCTTGGCAAAATACTTCCGGATGTAGTTTTTAAAATGCTTATAAATCCTTTTTACATCATAACATCGCCTTCTTGTATGATGTTACAGATTGAAATTTTAAATATATTTGTACATACAGTGTTAAACTGATTCAGTATTGTTTTATTTTCTGGTTTTTGGGATCATGGAATCCATTCAACATACGGGTAATAGAGTTCCGCTTAAGCCGGTGCTAGGGGGCGTGAGAGTTGTTGCAATATTTCATTACCTCTCATGAACAGACGCAATCAAACCGAGTCTGTTATTATTCTTCTTGGTTGCATTCTTTGCTTCCAAAGGATCTTTTTACAGATTTTATCAACCAAAATTGAATCGTCGATCATTAGCTCACAAGTAGTTAAATATTCATAAACAGGACAAAAATCCTGCTTTAGTGATGTTCTGTTCTTATAATGAAACTTTCTGATTTATGAATTTGTTACATATTATATACATGAATGTTTCTGTGTTTCTTTGTGCGAGATCGAAAAACTACCAAAAGTTTATGACGACATTATTCGATTTATTAAACTTTTGGTGTCACGATAATAAATATGTATTATAAAAAAACTCAAATAATTTTGTAACACTACACGCCTCTTTGTAGGTTGCATTAGATTAAGAAAGTCAGCAGTTTTTTAACACACACGGGTTTATTTACAAGATGAACTTTAGTAAGGATCGATCCAGGTATAAATACATCAGCTTTTTAAACAATGTTTGTCCCACGCCAAACTTTTAAATAATTTATACTTCTAAGCCTAAAAGTTCTATGTTATAATAACTAACAACCCTTTCTAAATCTTCCATATTCCTTAACCCTCTCTCTTACCCGATCTTATGCCGTTCAATTATCCTATTCCATTTTTGTAAATCATTTCTAATTCTATCCTCATGATCCCCTTCTCTTTTCCTAGTTCAGTCTTTTTGAATATTTTTAAGCATCTTTCCTGAGTGTTTGAGTGTGTGTAGGAATTCCTATGCACAGTTACGGCAAATCAGTCACATCAGACAATATATAACCACAAACGCAACCAAATATCTAATCAACTCTCTTGTTACATCACGTTTGGATTATTGCAACTCTCTTCTATATGGAATTCCAAAACAGTCAATGAACAAACTGCAATATGTCCAAAACACGGCAGCTATAATCGTAACCAGAACATCCAGATACGACGATATAACGCCTGTGCTGCGTGAACTCCATAGGCTTCCTGTGCAATGTAGGGTAGAATACAAAATTATAACACATACATATAAGGCACTCAAAGATCAATCATCAGCTTATGTAGTGAGCATGTTAGAAATATATACACCATCCAGAAATCTGATATCGCAGAATAATGCATTAAAACTAGTGGTGCCCAAATGTCGAACAATGCGATTTGGTGACAGGAGCTTTCAGACAGCAGCTGCGAGGTTATGGAATGCCCTCCCATCTGGCAAAAGAGGGTAAGACCTTGCAAAGTTTCAAAAAGCGCTAAAGACGTATTATTTCATACAATTCTTTGGGAACTAATCTCACTGATTACCTGATTAATAATGTAGGTACTTTGCCGGCCAATTAATTACTTTAATTAAGAACTCTAGTGTGACAGAATAATGTTAGCGGTTTTTTTTCTGTGGGATGTATCATAGATGTTCTCCGGACCGTTTAGGTAGGGATTGACCCAATAATCCGGGACGGTTTGCATGCTGTGATGCATTTCGCAGACATCATACAGGTTAATCCTGTCTGTTCAAAATGTAAGATATCTTCTGTTCTATTCTGCTTAACCTGTGTCTTCGATAGGTCAGTTAATGTTTTACGATATTGTATTTTTGTTTCATGTTTTGATCTGCCTACCTTCAATTTAATATGCTTGGTATCTTATTACCGTAATGTAATTTTAAGTTTTTCTATAATAGTTCAATTACCATTTTTTATTGAACATTATATAAATGTTTTTATGTAAAGCACTTTTGAACGTATTGTTATATGAAAAGAGTGCTATATAAATGTGGTATATAATAATAATAATAATTTCTACTTTTTTTCAAATACTGCACCGCAATAACATGTTTACAATCATTTCAAAATATTCATAGCATTTTCAAAAACATGCCAATCAAAACAGTCATTATGTACTCATATAACAGTAAACCAATCATCATTGGGTATTTTTGTAAATAAATGACTGGAACTGGAACAAACAAAATAATTAAGTTCGAATCTGATACAAAACATTCGACTGTGATTCACTTCGCTCGCTAAGTTGTAAACAACAAATATATGCTGACCAGGTAAACAAATTAATTAGCATTCCTGACCAATTAGTGAAAATTCCATCCATCGAAAACAATAACAAAATAATTAGGTAAAACCAAATCAGTATCTGTTTCTTTCTATTTCATATTTTGCAATTGTTTTAACCAGTTTTTGTATTTGATATTTCTTCCCATATTTTGCACTGTGAAATTATCGGACAGATTTCACTATAATGTTTAAAAAAATCATTGAAAAAAATTTGAAACAAAAGTTTGTTTTCGACGGATTTTTGTTGTTTTGATATTCATTGGCATTATTTGCAAATCAAAGAACAATATATTAGCAACTTTTTCATAAATCTGAATATCAAATAAACACACGCCAAATCATTAAACATTGTCACGAAAACTAATTACAGAGGAGTTTTGTGTAATAAAAACCATTGTTATTAGTTCTGTGCTGTAAAAGAATCTTATTTTATTAGCTATCACATCAGCAGCCTTGAAATGTCGTGGAGTGGCTGTAAAGAGTCTCCCTCTACTTGGACTCGGTGTTGGTCGTTTCCTTCAGTTCTGCTGTTGTCATTATAACAAAATTCCGCTTAAGTTAGTGTTACGGGGCCTGGGGGCGTTGTGTATTTTATTTCCTCTCATGAACAGTCTCAATCAAACTGAGTCTGCTATTGTGTTTTTCGGCTGCGGTCTACTTCCAAAGGATCTTTTCCAACATTTTATTGTTGTTATATATCAGAGTCGTAAGATCTTATTAACGCCGTGCTGTAAGTTCATGAATTCCGTAATTCTTTGGAGAGGACAACTGTATGCGAAAACTATCTGGATATTTCTTTCTCCATACTTTAATGTCTAGTTCCTTGTAACAGTCACATACATTTGATCACTGAAAATAACTTTGCACAAAATTTCCATCTTAGCTTACCCCTGCACCATTCCACCCTCTTAACCCTGTTTTTAGGACGGGGTCACTCCAGCTATTTTCCTTACTTAGCGTTTCTTGTAATACATTTTATGCAAATGTCGCTACATTTTTCTTTTTGACACGTTAACTTTGAAATTCCTATTATATTCTGATGTAATATACACTTATATAGATGATCGCTGGCCTCTTACAATTCTGTTCGATGTCCTGCAGCTTCTGGCGTCCATTTTCCTTGGCTTTCGCGTGTTTTGGTCCGTTTTCCTCGTTTCCACGAACTTCAGATCTTTTCAAAAATAGAAGATTCCTCTCTAAGAATCTGGCAATTTCTACCTTTTTCATTCCTTTTGAATCACATAATAAATTATATCTGTTTGTGCTCATTGACATTCCTTGCGTTGAGAACTCCATTTATTTGTTTCATCAAGTTGTTTTACATTTGACTACGTCATCACTGACATCATCAACTCAAGAGCATTTGAGTTCAAAAGGGGCCGCAACCAATTTGGAAAATCAATACAGATGTTGCAATGTAAGTGTGAAGGTTGTAAAACATGGTTTTAAATAATTCAAGATGGCAGAAATGTTAGCTTGCTGTGTCAGATTTTAGTGAGAAGTTTATGAAGTAAAAGATGCTTTAATAATGTCAATTATATAGCCAAAATGTGTTTCGATCCGGTGTCAAATTATTGCAAAGAAATGAAAAAAAAAATTACATATTCTTGCAGGGGAACATTGCTCCTGATATAACCTCAAAGTTTCATAACAATCCAACGAAAAATAGAACCAAAATTTAAACTTTAAATTTGAGAATAAAATTGGCTGAAAATTCCAAGAAAAAAAAAGAAAAAAAAAGTCCTATTACCACTTTTCGGTTTGTTCAGAAAAACTATGATAGTTTTATATGGCATTTCAATTTAAGCATAGTTTCATTTAAGAAAATATGGGTAATAAAATTCAAGCTTTGATTCAATTAGTCGTAGACTAGTTAATTGACCTAATTTAGTACGCATGATCTTCATCAATTAACCTTTAAAACAAAGCTCATAAACGGTTCATGGTACTACCCATTTTCCCTTCAAATATGAACTTGTTCCTAATTTTCGAACACAAAAGTTCACAAGTTGTTCAAAGGAGTCATCTGTTATCCTATAAATGTGTATTTTTCCATATATTTCAGACACAAAAACTCTTCTTCAGTCTCGGATTCACGGTGACGTTTGGCGGGTTGTTCTCGAAGACTTGGAGAGTTTACCGTATTTTTACAAATAAAAAACTTCTTAAACGGGTAATTATGTGTAAAGGTTCATGTATTATACTTAATTTAACTCAGAATTCATATAGATCTTGAAAGTCATTCACTGCGTCCGTACTCATCCGTACTCGTAATGTGTTCCTACTCGAAATAACTTGAAAATGTAAAGTTATTATTTTTGAAATTGTGCTTATGTTTACCAAAGTACATGTAATATGCAAAAATATGGGTAATGTCATGTCTTAACGAAAAATAAAGAAAATGTTTAAAAATCTTCAGTACATGTTTTGGTAGTGTTGCTGATTTGTGGGCACCGGTTATGGATATTTAGAAATATTTACCGTCTCCAAGAACAACAGAATGGTAAATAGAAAAAAAGTTGTACCGGAAATCGCAGAGTCATCACCTTCGGTCTTGGTCACAAACATCCCTGCGGGCTTCTGCAGACGTTAATACAAAAAAACGTGTCCCTACATTCAAATTATATGTTTTCTGTTTCAAGGTATATAACGGGACCCCGTGGCCGGGCTGATTAGGTCAATGGCTTCACTTTTCTAGATTCAATATATATACTGGAATCATTTTGTGGCTTCCTGAAAGTGATAAGTTCCATCTAGTTACCAGATAGTGCAGTGAGTCATGCATGAAATGACACTTGACCCTTACTCCTTATTTATACTAGATGAAAGGTCACCTTTTTTACCTTCTATCCGTGTGCCTTAGAATGAAAGTAACAAGAATCACTGTCAAAGTTTAGGTAAAAAAAAACAATGGTAGCTGAACTAAGATTAAGTTGTTTCAGATAAGAATTTCATCCTTATACTTTTATCATTACGAAGTTTAATCTCAGACCAATATCTTTATTTGTCATATCAAATCATTTTAAAGTGAAGTGAACGTAAAGGCAACTGAGCTTATCCTTTTGAAATTACCAAGTGTTTTCGGGTAATATTGTTTTAAAACTTTATATTAATTTTGTGAAACTTTATTCCATTACAGACAATAAAGGACTACCAGTTACTTGCTATAATCGGTGGTTTCGTGGGCGTTGTTGTGGCGGTGATGATTTTGTGGGCAATCTTTGCTCAACATAGAGTTATAGTGAACTATCTTGACAAACAAGTAAGTAATTAATATAACCAGGATATGTGATATTCTCTATACGGTTAATGAAAAAAAAAACGGATTGAGCATAGACAATTTAATAGAGCTTCTGTTGTTAAGAATTACAAAATGTATTTGTTCCTTCAAACGATCGGTTCGAAACACTGTATGTGATATTGAATTCAGCCAAGTAATGGAATCCAACTGGCTTGCTCTATGTGTTGCCCGTCATGGCCCGAGATATCCGGGATGGGATGGGCACCCAAAGCCAGAAAATTGCAAATTGACGACAATTATGCCGTTGTTATGTTTACCTGACATCAAAGTGTATACTTTAATTGGACATTCACATATCTTTCCAGACAGAGATTTTATGATATTGTATGTAGAGAGGATATTTATATGTTTCAGTGTTAAAATTGAAATAACTTTCACGAGTGAACACCAGATGCAATAGTTCACGATTGGCATACCGCGAATGAATGTGTGAGATATGGTGTTCATTAACAAGCAAATTTTCTTTTTGTTTCATTTTTTTTTGTCAAAATTTACCTATATCATAGTTTCTTACCAGTTAAAAATATATTTGATATTTTTCACTTTGAAAAAAATCTAGATAAATTTCACTGTATTGGATAATTCACTGAAAAGCATGTAGTTTAGTAATTTGTCTGCAAAATGATATATTTATATCAATTGATTTAAACATTTTGACCTTTGTTGTAGGTTTATATGATAGGAAACGATGCCGAGGTTCATTTGTTTGTGCGAGTTTGTCATTCTGAATATTCAACGTACTTTGGATGGACTTTATATATAATCCAAGGTGCCTTGCTATCGTTCGGGGCCTTCCTTGCATGGGAAACTAGACACGTAAGTAAAACATGAGTGAGTTTATAATCAATCTTAAATGTTAGTTGGCCTGACAAGGATGGCTTTGATCCGTTGCCTATTACATCAACAGTCTTTCAATGTCCTTTGGTGGCCGAAAAATGCCTCTCCATACTGAAAGTCAGCGCTGTTATATTTTCTGGTACTTTTGAATCCATAGAATTTATTTCATCTTTTGAATAGAGATCCGTTTAAACCAGTGTTAGAGGGTGTTGTATATTTCATTACGTACCATGAAAAGACTGAATAAAACCATCGCTATTATTCTTTTGCATATTTGTATTCTTTGCTTCCGACAGATCTACTTCAGATTTTGTATATGACACTTTGCTTTGACATTAGCAAGAAAACTTACAGCTGCAAAGGTGTAAATGAATAAAGATTCAATACGACTGTACTTGAAAAACGTAAAAGGCGCATTCAGAATAGTGTTATATTGCTTTATCAGTACATCGAATATCATAAGTTATCATTTTTATACATACTTAACTCAATGTAACATTTAAGTGACCAAACAATTAGTAAAGATTGCAGTTTTTCAAAAATGTTCATGTAATGGTGTAGTTGAAAATGCATGAAATGGAGAATATGAATAAGTAGTACCTATGGGCTGTAATGAAAAAGTTACTCTCTGATGCTTTATTTTATTGCCTTGTTCTTTTCCGAATTAAAAATTACCTAAATCACCCAGTCGTTGACATATGAAATTTGTCGAGATGTCCCAAACGGAAAACAAACTCTTCATTTGATGATACTTTAATCACCAATGCATAACGATGTACACATCGATATTTGATTAGAATATGTTATATTTACTTATTCGAAGAAAAGAAAATATTTTTGTAGCGACCTTTAATTAGATATTACATATAATGTAAATATTATGCATCATTTCGATTTCATCGATGAACTAGCGTAAAATGTATACAATACAGTCAAACTTGTGTTAAAGACCACCTCTGAACAGAGACCACCTAGCTTTAAAGACCACATGTTTTGTTTCCCATTTTAACATTTACAGTGCATTTTAACCTGTGAATAAAGACCACTTCCCAATAAAGACCACATTTTAGCTCTCCCAAGGGTGGAATTTATAGTCAAGTTTGACTGTATATCATATTTCATTAATTAATGAAGACTTTATTAGACAGACGTCTTAGATTTGGAGCGGCACATTCGTTTAATACTATTCCGATAAATCATAAGAATATCATTAGGTTTGGTATATCATATTTGACAACTAGAACGAGCTAGAAGTTTCATTGTTAAGTTTGATAATACCTGTATGTCCTTTAATCAGTAAGAGCATTAGTCTTAATAAAGGTCTTTTTTTGAGATCCCATATTGCAAACTTAATCTTCATGATATTTATTCCAAGCAGGAAAGACGTCAGAATTAAAGTGAAATAATTTAATTATTTTCCGCAAAAGAATGAGGCCTACACAGCTACAACAAATCAGGTAAACGACCCTATGTTTTTAATTTGCGAAATCTTAATATATTCCGAAGTGATAGAGATTCTAGGCTTCAAATTCATCAATGTAGAAACAACTGGACCTATCATGCACAACTATCTAACTCGGGAAAACAACAATTTATAATTGTGCACTTCAAGTAAGCACTAAATGTTTCTCAGCTACTAGAAAAAAAAATGACACTGTATCTACTCTGGGTGAGCACCTTTGAAAAATTATTCTTACTGACAATATTTAAAAACAATTCTGCATGAATCATTCATATTTTCTGAAGCATTTAAACCTTATTTTTAAATTTTATTTGGAACATTTGTTTTATCCTTTTATTTTTTTTTGAAACACTGTAATTGGCAACTAAAGATAACATATAGTTTTAATTTAATCACACGTGTAATGTTATCTTAAAGAGACAACAAGGAGCGTTGATATTGTTGCAAGTTACCCGATGATAGTGCATAAAGTCAGAAGTGTCTGAACAAGTTGTGTCCTGCCCTTGAAACATATCTGAAAAAAAACTTTCCGTTGCGTTTTACCTCTTCATTATGCTATCCGCGCAGTCTGGTCCGGATCCATGTTGTTCGCTTTCAAAGCCTATTGCAATTAGAGAAACCATTAGCGAACAGCATCGATCCTGACCAGACTGCGAGGATGCGCAGGCTGGTCTGGATCCATGCTGGTCGCAATTGCACTATGTTGGTTTTCTCATGGTGCAGCTCAAATATTTGTTTTTATATGAATTTCTAAACTACAGGTAAAGATCCAAGCTCTGAACGACTCGCACCAGATTGGTTTGTGTTTGTATAACGTAGTTATACTCAGTGCCGTAGGTCTAACCCTTTCCTTACTACTAGTTGACCAAGAAGTGAAGATGTATGGAATAACTTCCGGTTGTCTGATCATCGGAACAACATTAACACAGGCCGTGATTTTTATTCCGAAGGTAGGCACTGTTTGATGATATATAAAGGTTGTGGGGAGAAATGAAGTTTTCAAGTTTTGCCAGTCAAATAAATTTCTAAGTACATTTAAAACAGTATAATTTACGACCACAGCTAGTCCACCATTTATAATATATGGATAAGTGCAAGACAACGAAACAGATGTTTTGAATAGCGAAAAAAATCACATCAGCCGAATGATGTTTGTTTGTTCGTTCGTTTGTTTTGAGTTAAACGCCGTTTTTTATAACAATTGTTCAGTTATAAAACGGCAGGTAGTTAACCTAACCAGTGTTCCTGGATTATGTACCAGTACAAGTGACTGCCGACTTCCCAACATAAATCATAGGTGAAGGGCGAAACATTTCAGACGCAATATATTTTATTGAAACATCACGAAGTACACACGCCTCGCCCGTGGATCGAACTTAGACTCTGCGATCCGTAAATCTGCATTCTCCGTATTGAGCTAATATATGTGTGCGCGTGCGTGCGTGTGTGTGCGTGCGTGTGCAACTACCTATCTTTTTAGATCAAACCGAATATATTTTCACTGACTTATTGATCGCCGTGCATAGCGTTCTTTTTTCTTCGAAGTTATACAGAAACATACATGTTATATGAAACAAATCCCAAATTTTAGTCTCAAATTTAATTGCTCTTCGTAAATTTGGGCGCCTATGAAAAGACAATACGTGCCCTTACAAATATTTCAACAAACTAGAAGTAATCATGTTGGTATCCACAGAACAACACCAGATAATTTCAGGTATTGAATGATTACGTTTGTATTAAAGACAAAAATAATAATATACAATGTTAATCATTTTATTGAAAATATGCCAGTGATCTTCCAGTGAAAACAAAACTGTTTAATAAGAAAACGTGTAGGGTTAACATCTCCACCCTCAAAACAAAAGTGGAATGGAATATTGTAGTATTGGTGTGCAAAGAAACCCATGCAATCCTCCCCCAACATGACCGATCTCTATAAGACATTTGCGCTATTCCGCTCTCCCCGTCGGCGAAAGATGCGTGTTCGGCGGTCGGCACCACGGAGATTGGTCCGAACCTCATCGACAAACAACACGTTTGCCCAGTCAACCCTGGTAAATTATAGGTCACGCCTGGCCCATTCTAACCTTGCTCGTCGGTGCCAAGGGGTGAGAACTGGAATCTACCGTGGACAACGGGATCACAAACCGACGGCAATGAGGCAATTTCAAATGGTCTTTGGGGCTGCATGACGGTTGTGTGTACCTACGGTCTGTCACGCTGACTCGGTTGCAGGTATGAATCGGTTGCGTAAGTGGGACAAAACAATGTACCTGTCTTGGTGATGCGTTGTTACTCTCCACCAAGGATGGTGTACGTGGTTCGTTAACAACACCGTTGAAATTTTGCCCATAACTGATGGATGCTTGTATAATGCCTATAGAAGACTCTTGCAACCTGAAACAGTTTTAAACACGCGTTAAAACCATACAAAAACAAGCAATTATGTGTAATTTTAAAAAATCGATTGCAAAAAGATTATTTTATTACAAAGTACAACGTACCTGACTGGCATGCCGGTTTTGAGCATTCCGACGGCTCTATCCCGTTCTTCGATAGACATTATGGTCAGCTTTAATGTTTTTACTTTAGCGCATAAAACAAAGAATCGATTGAAATATTTTGTGTCAATTTCCATGGTTTGCACGTGATTTTCGAGCCAAAAGTTTAAAAGTGAACCATTCGTTCCGCTTGGGCTCCCGCGACAGTGGACACGAGTTTTACCCGTATAAATCGTTACATCTTGGTGTTCAATAAAGATTTGTCTTTTTCATGTAGATCTATATAACAGTTGCTAAAAAATCGCATTTTATAAGGTGTCGGTTTATAAGTGTTTTCCGGGTATGTTAATTTAAGGTAAACAACATCATTAAACCCAGATTCCTACTTACAGTTTTTATTACAGTTTTTATTTTGACTTTGCAGATTCGCGCAGTTTACAATAAAGTCGATACAACTATATCAACTGTTGGAACTGGAGTGGTTGGACAGTCGACTAACAATGGAGTAAATCTACCACGCACTGATGCCGTCAAATAAAAATAATCATTTTGCATGCATAAAATTTCGTTCACGACATTACTCATGCATGCATAATACAATCGCCTGTTTCTTACAGAACTGAACTGCTACTGTGAAACTAAGTAGCTTTGTCTGATAACACATAACATAAGAACAATATTGTTATCTTTTCATTGTAACATAGATTGCATCATCATTTTAGTAACATGTGTTAAGGCTTTAAATGTGGTCGCAAGAAACTTTGATTTAACTAAATATGCACGAAACAACGCTTCTTACAACCTCTCGATGCTTCGCCAACATCTCTCGCAACAAACTCACACGTCTCGAATAATCATTATGTTGTAAATCAATTATTACAATATTATATCATTAATTGCAATAAGAATAAGTAATACAAGGATATCAATTCATTTTACTAACTCCGCCCATGTCAATACACATGATTTAAAGCTGATATCATTTAGAAGTTTGAATTTTCCTGATATAAAAAAGGTAAGAAGCATTTAGCACAGCAAACATAGTGTGATCTACACATTTCAAAGTAGGTCACAAATATAACCTGTTGTGGAAACATATAGCAGATGGATAGCTTAAAGATACACTAAATGTTAAAGCCCAAAGGGCAACAATGTCGAGCCCATTATTTGTTGACAGACCGCCTGAATTACTAAATTATTTCAGCCAGTTAAAACAAGTTCCATTTCAATACCTTGACACAAACTATTTAACAGTGATCATCCACAAAACAAAAATAAGTTCCCAAAAAAGTCTTACCAGAATGAGATTACACATAAAAATTTGTTGTATCATCCATGTTGTACCACAGTAAAATGGTGTTGGTTTTTCCTTATAGCTAATATTTGAAAAAAACTTACAAAATTAGCTATTTACATGAACAACAGAGGGAAGTAATTCTAAAAAAAAATATAAATCCACCAAAAATATATTTCTTAGGCCACAAAACAATCTTTACCAGGTACAGATATGTCAAAATACACCTAAAGACTTGACGTACCATCCATGCTGTACCACAGCACAATGGTCTCGGTTTTTCTTTACGGTCAATAATAAACATACAACAAAGGGAAGTAATTCTATCCAAGAAGGGATCTGCTAAATAAAAACAAAGATCGATTTATGCATGTTAAAGTTATGGCGTAAGATCTTATATGACCTTTGATCCCTAAGTGCGACCTTGACCTTTGAAATAGGGGTGTGGGATTTGTGCGTGACACTCCGTCTCATTGAGACAAACATTTATGCCAAATAAAAACTATCGTCAAATGCATGTAAAAGTTATGGCCCGGACAAACTCTAAAGTGACCCTTGACCCCTAAGTGTGACCTTGACCTTTGAGGTTGGGGTCTGGAAGTTGCGCGCGACAATCTGTCTCATTGAGGCAAACAATTATGTAGAATAAAAAGATGTCTTTATGCATGGCAAATTACAGCCTGGACTAGCTCTTAAATGACATTTGACCTACAAGTGTGACCTTGACCTTTGATATAGGGATCTAGGGGTGGTGCACGACACTCTGTCTAATTGAGCAGAACATTTAAGTCAAATTAAAATAAGGTTGCTCAATACTTATCAAAGTTATGGCCCGGACAAGCTCTAAAATGACCATTGACCCCAAACTGTGACATTAACCATTGCGGTTTACGTGCGACACTCTATCTTATGGAGGGTAATATGCATGTCAAAGTTATGGCCCGGACAACATCTAACATGACATTTGACCTCCAAGAGTGATCTTAACATTTGAGATAGGAACATGGGGTTTGTGCATGACACACTTTCTTATTAAGGTTAACATTCATGCCAGATATATAAAAAATTGTTCCAAGAATGAAAAAGTTATTGTCCGGACGAAAAATATATCCGGACGGACGCACTAACGCACATACACTGAACAGCCATTTGGACGAATACGTAGCGGGCTCAACAAAAACTATAGGAATTTGGTAAAAGTAGGAAAGGGAATGGTAAATAGAATTGGGGAAAATAAAAGGAGTGCGTAAAAAGAAGTAACATCACCAACACACAAGCCAATACACGTAACACGTCACATAAAACGGACAAAAAGCAATTTAGTTTATACTAATTTATTTAGATCGATTGTGACCCATGGGTTAAATGGCCGACACCTTAACCACTACACAGTGTTCCCCTTTGACAAAAAGGGTAGGTCAAATAGCGAACCAAATTTAATTCTGTTTTTAAGATATGGCAAGATTAAGAAATCATTTTATTTCTGTTATTTTTTGCTGCCTATTAATAAATTCTTGATATTTATATACAGTCATTTTCTTTATTTTTCTAAAAAAATTATTACGGTCATCAAATGAAATAATATGATATCAAATGATCACTCCATCTTTTTTACAGTTTTGATATTCAATTAACAAGATATTTTCTTATTATGTGAGATTTTTCATAAAGGTTTTGCTAGAAATATGGACCGAAGATATTTCTAAAATGCCGAAGGGGTATTAGAAAATCTGTTAAGTGTATATTACCAATGTTTAAGCACGAATCTTGAATTTAACTCACGTCGCCTAGCAACTATAAAACTGACCACTCCAGCAATAACTGCTTGACCCCATAGTAAGGTTTTGCACCTAACACCGATACACTTTTCATTCTTTGCTCTCATAATTATTCCAATTGTCTCATAGAATGATTAGTATTTGTGATCTGCACTACAAGACTAAGTGACTTTTATTGGATGCTAAGCAACTATTCCCTAATCCAAAATGAAGGTAGTTCATAAAGACTGATAGATCGTCCGTGGCGCAGTGGTTCGATTCCCAGTCGCGGCTGATATCCCGACAAGGTTTTTTACATAAATTGGTTCTGTTTCCAACAGTATCGGCCTACACCGGACGTTTGGGATGTGAATATGACACATGTCGTGGGCTCAACAAAATATGCTGTTCATCCATTTTATGTCTGGATTTCTGTTGGCAACCCACGCTAAATAGGAAAACTATCTTTACGAAACTTCATCAGCAAGTCATCGGACATCTACGAATCATGTTATTAATAAGATGATATGTGAACAATCTACCAGTCTCTGCATTTGTAACTATAAATATCTGAAGATGTACTATGCTCATCCCTTATATGATTCAGGTTGTAAAAATATTCTTTTGAGTTTTAAAACTCGATTTTATATCTACTGGTTGCTTTTATTTTCATGAATACATACATATTACCAGTACCTTTATTAATTTATTAATTGCTTAACAATAGCTAATTAAGAAATGAACCAATTGTTTTGTTGGAATTAAGCCAAATGAGATAAAACTCCATCAAATGTGCTAGCAATTTATGGTTCCATGGATGATTACAGATTAGGCCTATGTTATGTCTTTCATTTTGTATATACGACTTCCAAAATTTACCTTACATTTCCTTTCCACATTTACAGAAACTGCACACAGTATTTGAACCAGCTTCCTGGTCATTCAGTTTACCAGAGAGAACAACTGTGACGCTATCTTAATAACGTTCTCACTTACTTCATGGCGTTACGTAACTTTGGCGCTATTCCTTTTGCGGACAAAGCAAACGAACGTCATAATTTACCAGGGATCGAATAGGGAGAATGTAAACATTTTCATTCTCTAAAGGGCGCGGAGTATTTGAGATGGCTTTTTATGAGTGCAGTGCAGTGTATGTCGTAAATGACATTTTTTTCTTTCGATTTGCAAAATTTCAATTTTTTATTTTTAATGTCTGATCTGGCCCATAAAAATGGCATCAGATTTCACAACACAAACGAGAAAAATAAGTTTCACTAAAAAATGTAGCAGGAAAGAAATCAAAGAGCAGAAAAGAAAGTAATTTATGTCGGACATCACGTTAAAAATTCCTTTCGTTTACAGTTTGATGAATGCACCAGAAAGAAAGTTACCTTTCTTCGTGTGTAATATTTTTTTTTTAAATATTGATTGATTATATTTATTATATTGTATGCATTGTTATTTGCAACATTTATTTCATATGAAAGGGAATATAGGCCTTTAATTTTAACAGTAATTCCGGATACTGCTTTGTAAAGTTAATTTATGCTGATTTCTAAACCCACTTTATTGTGTTGCTTTT
Organism: Mercenaria mercenaria; assembly: GCF_021730395.1. Taxonomy (NCBI): domain Eukaryota; kingdom Metazoa; phylum Mollusca; class Bivalvia; order Venerida; family Veneridae; genus Mercenaria; species Mercenaria mercenaria. The sequence continues at coordinate 50,937,087 of NC_069371.1, forward strand.
ATTTTACTTTTATTATATTAAGTAAGTTTTATACTACTAGTTCTGTATAAGCATTTGTTAAGGATTGTTGTGCATTTGAAAAGGATTGTTATATGATGTGTATCGCGTTGTAAGTCACTATGCAACTCCTTAAAGGTTCAAGGCTCTGTCATCTTAATGTAGGCATGGCTATGCACATTTCTCTTTCGGTAATCAACATCAAACTTATTACACAGTACGTACGTATGGAACAAAAATTACACAGTACATACGTCTGGAACAAACCGTGTCTTATATTTTTAGTTTTATATTTTGATTATTTTTTGAGTATTTAAGCAATAGCTGGCCTTTGAACCAAGATGACTTGCATTTTAAAGTATCCTTGCTCTATTATCTAATGTAGGTTTCTTACAGGCTGAACTTAGGCAATATCAGAACAATGGTCTTTTTTGAGAGGTGATTGATTGCACAACATTGTTTGTTCGTCCTTCCAAAATACCAGATGATCAGTATATGACTGTATATTGTAGTAAAGCTTTTATAGTTGTGATTGTGTTTTATTCATTGTACATCTTAACCTTTCCTCATCATTTAACTTGAAGGTATCATATAGAGCCAACATTCCTGATTAGAAATTTATGAGAGTAATGGTCTTGATAACATCTGAGCTAAGTTTGAAACTCTGAACAACTACATATGTCTAAATTTAAGCACAACCTTTTGTATGCATTACAGTTCATTCCATATACCGAAACTTAGAGGTCACTTTCGCATGGGTTATTATCAGTCAATAAATAGGTCACTAAATACAACAATAAAAATCCTGCTCACACTACAAAGGCAATTTTTTTCTCCAACATTCATGAAACCCTATCAGACTGTCTGTTTGCCCAGGATCTACAAGAAAGACACCAGTATCGTTATATCATCTCCTGTTCTATCAGTACTATGTACACTGCTTTATTTGGCACGGCGTTTCCTTTAGCAACTTTCGTACTTGTATGACATAGAGTTGCCTATGTTGTCTTTGTGATGACACTGGTCGCCACAAAATAAGCAAATCTGAATGCAAAGTGCAATGTCAGAAATGGAAATCACTGAATGGTTGAAGAGTTTTACTTCTGTGTTTGCATTTTCAAGATATTTACATTCACACTTGTGAGACTCAAACTCAATAAATGATTATTATAAAGTCTGAACATGTCATTTTCTAAATGAACGTTATAGACATTTTGAATTGGAATTAGAAAATTTCGTAGTAAAAGTTATTTTTGAAATTCTATGATAGTTGTTGTATGGTACTTAATTCCTTGTAATTTTATGGTCGAAATACCGGTTATAAATGGAGGGTTTATCATTAATACAGACCTACCACAGATATCTTAAACGACTTTAACATTTTATAATCCTCTGTTCTCAGTCAACCTTATTTGGGTTGATAGTCCTGGATCTTTACTAAAGATTTCCCAGTTATTGATCAAAAATCGTTTAGTCTTGAGTTGACTATAACATTGATCTTTGACTACATAAACCTCAACAATAAGTGTCACCTACTGCTCATAGACACTAATGCTTAAGAGTGTGATCGTCGTAGGTCTAAGCGTTATCCAGATACTGTTTAGAAACAATTTTAAGTATCACGGTCAGTAGGACCTTGACCTTTCACTTACTGATCCCTAAATCAAAACGGAGCATCACCTGACCACGAACAACCAGTGTATGACACTTGAAAGTTCAAGGTCAAACTTTTCTCCCTAAACAAGATAGGTGATGTTGGTACCAAAGACAATTACTCTTTGAGGTTTAACTACTGTAGACCGAAGCAGTTACTAGTTATTGACAGGGAACATTTAACTCGCAAAGTCTCTTAACCTTGACATTTGTCCTCCTGGTCTCTAGAACAGTAGCGGTCATCTAATGACAGCAATCATATTATTTTAAAACGGATGGGACTCCATGAAGTATTCATTAAAATGGCCGACTTCGAATCACTATGCCTGAACCGTTGTGGGTTGGAAATCGTGCTTTGGATAAATGTATAATTCTTTCATGTAGATTTTGTTTGTTTGTTTTGGGTTTAACGCCGTTTTTGAACAGTATTTCAGTTATGTAACGGCGGACAGTTAACCTAACCAGTGTTCCTGGGTTCTGTACCAGTACAAACCTGTTCTCCGCAAGTAACTGCCAACTTCTTCGAATAAATCAGAGGTGGAGGACGAATGCTTTCAGACACAATGTCTTTTGTCACATCGTCACGGAGAACATACGCCTCGCTCAGGTCTCGAACTCACGACCCCGCGATCCGTAGATCTGCGCTCTCCCTAGCTTAGCGGGCGGACTCTCTCTTGTGGAAGTCATCCAGCCGACTTGTGGGAGTTCGGTGGTTCTATCCGTGTGCCGGCTTGAAATAATGCTTGAAGGCGCACTTGGGTATCCACTTATAAAAAGCTGGAACGTTACCATATGATCTAAGATTGTGTCGGTTTGACGGTGAACGCAACAAAAACTAAAAAATGACAGAAGCGGTCTTTAATCTTTGGTAAAAATGTTTACCGACATACAAACCGACCGTTATGAAACCCCTTAAAGAGTGCACAAATGTGAATCAAACATCATCCTTGTATAAATGTACATAACACGCGTTGTGGAACCTGATTTCATAAGTTCTGTCGCCAACAACTTAGTTTATTCTTTTACAAGTTTTGCTCAGTTTAAGTATCTACATTTTATTATAGTGTCTAAGATAAATGTAGCAGTGGTAGAGCTTCTAAAACGCTACTGAAATAATGAACAAACTATTTATAGTGTGGCGTGAAATCCTTTTTATTTAAAGAACTTTGCTGCATGGTATGTTTACAAGAAGCGTTTAAATATGAACTACTAAAGGTTGCCCACATTTTGTTATGTTCAAAACCAGGCTTCGATTAGCTGTAACAATATAAACATTTTTTGAGCTTCTAAGGGTCCGTAATGCAATCTGAAATTTTTCTTGCGGTCACGTAGTCAACGTTTGTGCATTGACCTCACTAAGCCGTCACTAAAAGCCAACTGCTCGTGTCGCTTTCCGCGTTTCAAGATAAATGCTAAAGTCTCATTTAGAAATGTCCGATCTTTCAAAGTAATCCGTACCGGTTTCGTAAAAGACAGTCTTTGTTACAATGATGACTTTGTTCACTGAACTGCTTTAAAAGCATCACCTACACTGATCTAAATCAGTTTGGTTTTGATTCAAATTTTTCAAGACGATTGCATTATCTGTAACTAATACTTGAAAAACATCGTTTTTAAATGCCTTTTCACATAAAACAAAATACGTACAGAAACAATAGCAACAAAATGATACAATATTCAAAACGAAGCTATATAAGACATTTTAATTGATTTTATCCTTGGATTTCTGTACAATATAATGGTATTGTCTTATTTGAAAACTTAGTTATAAAATAAAAACTTTGTTATTTAAAAGGTGGCATTCAAAAATATCATTAAATATGCTTCAAACGAGCAAATGAACTAAAGTAAGTTATTCTTCATCATACGTCATCATTGATATCATCTGTATTTAAGTCGCCATTAGGCATTGCCAACTTACAAGCAGTGTCTTGTTCATTGTTGGCACTCTGCTGTACAGCCAAACCATTTATCAGACCGCTATTGCCCCCAAGCTGTTCATCAAATACGTCAGCATTGATATCAACTGTATTTAAGTCACCATTTGGCATTGCCAACTTACGAGCAGTGTCTTGTTCATTGTTGGCACTCCGTTGTGCAGCCAAACCATTTATCCGGCGGCCGTTGCCTCCAAGCTGTTGATTAAATACTTTAACATTTATATCATCTGTATTTAAGTCACCATTAGGCATTGCCAACTTACGAGCAATGTCTTGTTCATTGTTGGCACTCTGCTGTACAGCCAAGCCATTTATGAGACCGCCATTGCCCCCATGCTGTTCATCAAATACGTCAGCATTTGTATCAACTGTATTTAAGTCACCATTAGGCATTGTCAACTTACGAGCAGTTTCTTGTACCATGTTAGCACTCTGTTGTGCAGCCAAACCATTTATCTGTCGGCCATTGCCTCCAAACTGTTCATTAAATACGTCAGCATTGATATCATCTGTATTCAAGTCACCATTAGGCATTGCCAACTTACGAGCCGTGTCTTGTTCCATGTTGGCACTCTGTTGTACAGCCAAACCACGTATCAAATTACCGTCGTCTTCAAGGTTTTCATTCGTGGATGTACTACCAAAGGATCCCAGAGGATCATTTATACTCCTGAAAGATGCCAATTCATCTTCAGTGACACACGAAGCCTGCGGCTGGGAGGACTGAAATATCCCGGATTCCTGTATTGGTGACTTTTCTTCTTCCGCCTTTAAGTCGTCCATTTCTCTTTGTGTTGTCTGTGGTGTTTGAGGGGCTGAACCGCCTGTCTTTGACACTTGATGTCTGGAGTCAGTCCTACTGCCATATTCAAACAAGTTGTTATTGTCAGCTGAGTTGTTTGCAGTGAGGTTTATGTTGAAAGTAAATCCTGAAAGTAATTTAATTACTGATTAAGAAATTAATTTCAATTTCGTTTCGAAAAAAATATGCACGTGTATGAATGTAAACCTATGTTTGATACTATTTGTTAACACCAGTTAAATTCTCAATTCTGTTCACAGAAAGTATATTTGCTACTTTTTATGTGTAGTAGAGCTTTCAGTACAACCTAGTAGTACGTGCAGATCAGTGAATTAGATATGATTTGAAAATTTTTACTGGTCATTTTGCTTAAAAAATAAAGAGCACTAAATAAAAATGATTGGCTAGAGTTGAACAAGAGTAAAGTAGTATTTAATACATGCAGCAGTCATACTTAAGGGAGAATGTAATGTTAAACTACCATGTATATTTGGACCTTCAGAACGATCATCGAATACGGAACCCCCGGATCGTATGTTCGGGGGATCTTCTCTCTGTTTATTTGACCCCGTCTCCCCTTGTATGTTTTGCTCTTCAGAACAATCTCTTTGACTTGCATCGGTTGCGGAACTCCCAGATGGTATGTTCGGGGGATATACTCTCTGTCTATTTAACCCCATCTCCTCCTGTATGTTTTGCTCTTCAGAACGATCTCTTTGACTTGCATCGAATAAGGAACCCCCGGATCGTAAGTTCGGGGGATCTTCTCTCTCTCTATTCGACCCCGTCTCCCCTTGTATGTTTTGCTCTTCATAACGATCTCTTTGACTTGTATCAGTTGATGAACTCCCAGATGGTATGTTCGGGGGATCTTCTCTCTGTCTATTTGACCCCGACTTCCCCTGTATGTTTCGAACTTCAGAACGCTCTGCCCGGCTTACATCAGTTGCGGAACTCTCAGATCGTATATTCGGGGGATCTTGTGACTGTCTATTTGTTTCGCACTTTCCAGGTATGTTTTGTCCTTTGTAACGCTGTGTTCGACTAGCACCAAATACATTACTCGGATGTGGTATGTTGGGGGAATAATCTCTGTTTCTGTTGGATTCGGACTGTCCAGTACTGTTTTTTACTTCAGCTTGTTTGTTTTGTGTTTCTCTTTGCAGTCGCTGACTATGTAGTGATATATCTCTTGGTGGACTTGGTTTTGCTTGAAGATGCAACCTTTCAGTATCTTTTTCTTTATCGTCAATTTCAATCATGAGAGTCATTTCGTCATTCTTAAATTTGTCTTCATGTCCCTTTATAGACTGATATTTCTGTTTATTCCGACGTGTATATAGCCAACAGAGCAGCAGGATGAGCGCCAGGATAATTAAACCACCCTCAACACACGCTGCAATCATCCATCCTGAAATTAGGAACAATATTTTGATACATAACTAATTTTATGTAATCATATGTTAAAATTAAGAAAAGAATAATAAAGCGAATGTTACCTACTCAAGGTATGAGTTTGAATGAAAAACAGTGAATACCTGTATATCTAAAATAATAAGTAACATAACTGAGATCACCTTTAAAGATAGGCCTGCACGTTAGTAACAATATAGAATTTTGTTAAACCATATTTAAAGTGGAAATTCCGGCAAAAAACTAACGTCTTGCGCTTGAAGTTTTTTTTAGACCTATTTGATGACATTGGTCCTCCTGTCAATTTTTACATTGGGTTTCTATAGTATGTTGACATTTTCGCGTGTAAAAGTCCACAAAGTGGGTTTTCGTAGCAGTATGGCAAAATGAAATATAAAGATCTGTAGCCTTATTTTTCACATTTCTCCAAATAACAATTGGCAGTGTTTACATTGCTGCTCATTTTATGCTATTATTTAAATTTTTTACATCACAACCTATCTACTGTCAAAATCAACCTTAGGAAAGATAGAAGTGCCGACTGATTTTAAAACGGGATATAACAGATTCCCGGCAACATTTATGCATGCTACTGGCATAATGATTAACAGGTAATTATCTAGGTTTTTCATGACGCCCTGTTAATCAAACATGCAAAAATACCTTAAAGTAGTTTTGTAAAATGCTCCAGTAAGTAGACTTACCATTTATGTAGTCTTTGATGCAGTAAGGCATGTATAACTCATCATGGCTATACCAGTTTCCATTCACTGAACATTCCCATTTGTCAGGACCTCTTAAGCTGTAACCTTCGTTACAGGTGGCATGTATTGTATGCGATACCTTTAATCTCGGTATGTCAGAGTGGGGAACACCAGACCATTTTCCATTCTTAATTTTTGGAAGTGGTGTACACTCTATAACTAAAAGATAAAATATAAACACTGAACCGATATAAAAATGCAACACTTATATAGGGCTACATAAGTCAAAATTTAGTCATAGGTTTTGATTCAAATATACTAAGAAAGTTATGTCATATGCAATTAATTTCATTTTTGTTTATTCGCATAGCTATGTGATTTTTCAGCAGAAGAAATAAAAGTAATAAAACAACATGAAATCGCTTGAAGTGCTCACTGGCATCAGATCAGAAAAAAAATGCTTCCGTACGTGTTATACCCTACCCCTAGGTATTCTATAAGAACCATGGTCATGAACGGGAAAGTGCACTAACCTATTTTAATCGTTCATTTCTCGCCTAAAACGCGCAGTTCGGTGAATTGTTACCTAGCATATTAAACAAGTGGTTATTTATCTTCCATCATGCACCAGTCACATTGTTTCGATATTTCATATTGCAGAGATAATCCACATATTTTATGCTTTCGTCAACGTTAAAGAAAAACTTGCGTGACCTTACCTAATGAGCATCCGGTCTAGAGGTCACAGCAATGTGCACATATGTTAGGCGAAATGTAAACAAACAAAAACAGTAAGCAAGATATTCACAGTTTTACAATAAAACTCGAAATGATGAATGAAATTCATCTTTGATGTGATTTTGAATTCGAAGACATACATTGGTATTCATCTTTATTGTTTATTTAATTCAAATTACACAATTATGCTGCATATACACATTTTAGCGTACACGTGTATTTAGACGATGACTGACATACATTTTCACATCAACCAATCAGAATGGCTTTGTAATCTAGACCGGAACTTCACCAGGGAAGTTCAACAAAGTTTTTTGTGCAACGTTGAAAAAACTATAACTACGCGTTGTTTCTCTAAGATATATTGAAGAAATGTGAACAGTACACAATGAAAGATAAATTACCACTTGATCAATATTCATAGTACACATTTACCGAACTGCGCGTTTTAGGTGAGAAATGTACGATTGAAACGGGTAGTGCACTTTCCCGTTCATGACCACTGTTCTTATAGAATACCTGGGGGTAGGGTATAACACGTACTGAGGCATTTTCTTTCTGATCTGATGCCAGTGGAAGTGCTGATCCAATCAGCGAATGATTATCATCAAAATCAGTTTTAGTAAATTTTGTTTTGCCTATTGAAAATGGTTAAGATCAGAACAGTCTATTTTCGTTCTTATCTAACAATGAGTTTCGTGTGTAAACCAAAGAGCTCTCCCTAAGACTGATTTGTTGTCAACACCTTAGACTATGATACTTCGAATTTTCTAAAAGCGTAGTAACATTATCCCCTATATACCATGAGATAGGAAAAAAGTCGATTTTACCAATGTTTACATGTATGTTTTATAAGGATAATGTCTTCAGGACCGGCAGTCAATATAGAAAAACTTTTTCATCATTATTGACCTCATATATTGCATCGTATTCATCATATCGTTATAATATTTACGTGTGTAAATTGCTTAACCATTGCTTAACATTTTCAGATCAAACATTACATAATGTAAAACGATATTATTTATAGGCGGCTAAAACATTACACTTCATGATTTAAAACAATCCACGCAGGTCAGTTATATTATGAAATGTCAAGGTTGTGATTTAGCGAGTAGTATACGCGTGTAAAATAATTGATTACATCTTTCGCTAACCTTGGCACCTTGGCAACGGATCTGTCCAGAAACCTTGGCTGTTACACACTGTTGAGCTCGTACCTAATAATAGGTATGCATCGTCACAGCTGGACACAATCATATCACCGGGAACGTGAGGTGTTCGTAAGGATCCATTATGTTTTCCGTTTTCCACTTCATGAAGTAAAGGGCACTGTATTTCTGAAATATTTGTAAATTGTGTAAAACCATGGCTTTAAATATTCAAATTTTGCGTGATGTACACTGTCTTTTTGCAGAAAGAGGAAGGACAGAGATATAAACAGTGGTGTTACTACTACTATATATTCAGTATTAGAGACTACATGTAAAATGAGGTTGTACGCGTCTTGTAACGTCTTCATTATTATCTTTTATTCAAATATCAAGACAGATTTGAAATATTATCTGACATAAGTATAAACATATTATGAATATCTATTTATTTGGCTTTTACGGCGCACCAACACAGTATAGGTTATATGGCGCCAAACAGGACTACAAATTTTGGTTTCACATCTCATCTACATCGAAATAGAAACATGAGGTATAGAAATATTATGAATGAGCGCTTACTTCGACAAACTGGCAATTGGTTGCTCCAAACACCGATAGTACTGCACGTTGTCGAATCCGGGCCGATACGTTGGTAACCATGGTTACATACCTCACTCACTACGTCCCCTAATGAATTTGGAATGGTTGTAGACCCATTATGACGACCATTAGATACAGCTGGTAGCATCGGGCATTTTATTCCTGTATATAAATATGATTTGTAAGTGTTTGATTATGTGTCCTGATGCAATTACTATTTGTAAAACAAAACTTTCCGCCGTCAGGTAACTTGGGTATGTTATGCTGAATCTCAGGGTTACTGATCTGTACGTTTTACCTTTTAGCCCTAGGCTATGCTATTTAATACAATTTTTTAACCACATCAAGATGTTAGTTTACTGAAGCATTCTCCAGTTACTGACCAGAAATCGTTTTGTGTATTAAGGTCACTATGACTTTGATCTACTAACCCAAAAGTCAAAATAGCCATTTATCTTAACTATCAATCTATTCAATACAACGGTAAAGTGCTAAGTATTCTCTAAAGTTAGTTATCAATCGAACACCGTTTGAAGCTCACATGTAATTTAAACTCCAAAACAATAGGGTCGATTTACTGAACATAGGCATAAATTTTAGCAGTCATTGGCTAAAGAAATCGGAACCTAACCTCCAGGTCACGGATACATTACAATGGTATCTAGTACTAATTTTATGAATTTGTACGGCCAAGAATGCCCCAATATTACAATACATGTAGTTGAATCACCTACAGGCGGAATAAAATGTGCAGATTTTATAGGAAATCTATTCTGATACCAAGTATCAAGTTTTTATCAAAAACATAGTATTATTATGCATACACAAACATCCATGATTTTGAGTAAATGTTGGATATATAATATCATTCCTAAACAGTATCGTATTGGCTGCATTGGTCCTAAATACGAGATGGTTTCATGTAGATCGATTGCAATTTAGCTATTTTTTCACTAACTAAGAAGAAGCTTTAATTCTTTAAAAACATACGACATTTTAATTCGTTTAAAAAACCTGTGGGGTTCGTTTGAAAAGGCTTATTCCAGTTTTAACTTGTTTTTTTATATACTTAATGTTATGTCTAAATTTGAAACGATGGATCTGTAAACAGGAAATTACTTTAAAGACACTTTAAAGACACTTCAGTTACTCCAAGTGACACAATATGTCAAATGTATTTAAAGAAAAACCTTGGCAAGTGGGAATGTCATGTGACCATTGACCATACACCTTGCACTCAAGTGTTTTCGAACCAGAGATGTGATATCCGGGATCGCAGTTTATTGCAATGACGTCACCAGGCACTTGTGGTTGAGTCAATGAACCATTATGACTTCCGTTTCGTATCAAACCTATGTCCTTGCATGCTGTTTCTGCAACACAATGACGTATATTACCTACTTTGACGTATTCAGACTAAAGTGCTACTTACACTTCAATAACAAGATCTCTTTATTTGCATTATTAGTGTAAGATATTGCAATCTTAATATAGTAGATACTTATGTGCATATGATTTTAAGAATTAAGAAAGAAATGAAATATATAATATCTTTTTTTAAGTTACAATAACAAAATGCGCTCAGACTAATGAACTTGTCTACAGACTACATTCAATGATGCCAATATCCATCAAAGAACACATATAATGTGTTGACCTGATAATCAAACATGTCGAATATAAGTATTTTTAAGTTTAAAGGGACTGGCCTCCAGATCGACCGACAACCAAAAAAAATTTTTTAAGATATCTGGAAATAAATGCTATATTTCTTAAGAAGACTTTAAAACGCAATTACTGACAGAAACACTTGAGAATTTGCTGTTTTACTACTTTTTACGATGAAAATCAAAAGCTTTTGTAACGCTTTACTCCCAGCCGTAAACTATATCGATAATAAATATCTATATTTCGATGCCATAATTCACTATATCCGCTATTAAATAAGAGCGCTATTGGTTACGACGATGGGAAAATATCTTTATTACCGCGAATGTCAGGGTTTCGATTCCCTACGCGGTCATTTTTTGCTGGATTTGGAATTTTTGAAATATTTTAGAAATAAAAACTCATATTCTAATGTTCATTATATGACCTAACTTCAATTTGAAAGAAAGATTATTTTTAGCAAAATCTGGAGGTCAGTGTCTTTAAGAATACTTTTACTTATGTCGGTTCAATCAATATCATAACGTATAGATACCCTTCTCTTTCTTCCGTTCTTTCTGTATATGGAAATCTACGAATAAAGTAAGATATCATTCAATAAACACTTTGACTTAAAGCGATGTGTTAGAAATTGGTAGAACAATACAAACAGAGTAACTGCTAAAGTAATACATAATAATTAAAAACAATAATGAAAAAAAAGGTAAATTTTAATTACCCTTGCTTTGTGTCACAATGAACATAAGCTCTGTAGATCTATTTTAAGAACAGTTACAACCAATTCTACAATTCTACCTGGCCCCCCATCCTCCTAGTAATTTGCTGTTACCCATTTACAACTGCGTCGACTAGGCAATCGTTATAAATTGCTTTGACCTAGGACAAATCGCAATGGGAATAGCAAGGAGTCGTACCCGTGGACTTCCCCTCTTTTAGAAAACTTCTTAGCCATCTATAATTTCGAAAGTGGTCAAGTTACTACATATGGATTTTTTCGTATTTTTTCTTCAGTTTTAACGTGTAGAAATTCTTATCTGAAATGCTATGGCTATTCTTCCTTCTCGACCAATGTGGTCTATCTAGAATTTGAAAGTTATAAACTAAGGTACATGAAATTCGAAATTTCGAAATTAAGCTTGGCATCTAATATCAGTTATTATCATTCATACTTATACACCATCTTGTGCAGTTCTGTGGCAGTGCTGGTTCGAGGCAATCATCAACAATTTCTTGGCAATTTCGGCATTTTCTTTCCCTTTCACTGCAAAACTGATCTTCTCCATGTCTAAAACAGAGATACATATATTCGATTCTTGCAATCTTAGAAGAGTATATTGATTTAAATATTAATCACCGGTTCAAATACACTACATAACTGCATAAAATTTATGGACTGTGTCGCTGATTACTGTTTTACTAAAAACTAATTTAAAAAAAAATCAATTTCTAATCAAATAAATGATATTGTAACAAAGGCAAAGAGTGTTTGTTTGTTTCTTTTTTTTTTTTTTTTTTTTTTTTTTTGTTGTTGTTTTTCAAATTGTCTTTCAAAAGCCAAAAGTTTGCCACTTGAAAAAAAATTCGTATAATTTTGCATGGAAACTTAAGGTTTTAAAGATATTAAATAAAATGGGTGTAATGCGAATAATTTATTTGGCTACAAAATAAATAAACCTACACATTACATATATCAGAAAAGCAAGTGAAAAGTTGAAGACGGTGAGGGCTTTCAGTGCTAACTGTCTGGCTAGATGCGAGTGCGGCAGCTACTGTAAGTATCAGGAAGTTGTTACGTGTGTTGCACATACTGTAAAAGAAATAAAATGAGATTAAAGTTTGTTAAATAATATGTAAAAACATTTCAACAGGAGGACCATAAAAGCAGTGAGTCATTCCCCTGATATTGACTGTTGTACCTAGAGTATATGGCGTTATAAACTGTATCACGGTAGGTTGGTTTCATCAAGACAGATTCTTATAGGTGATTTCTAATGTAACTCTTTTTCTATTATTTGATATACTGACTTGGATTCTTGTAAAAATGTCCTAGGGGTCTTTCTTTTGAGTTGACCTTGTGTCCTAGTTTTAGATAACGTTTTGAATTTTAACTAGATTTTACACAAACTAATATTCCAACTAGGTTCCATTTATATTAATATAGAAATTATGGTATCTAGAGTACTCGAACGATTTCTATGACCTGACTTAATGACCTAATTTCAGACCCCCCATATGGCCCTGTTTCAAAATTAACCAAGCCTTCGTAAAGGTAAACAACATGACCAGGTTTCTTACAGCTAAAAGAGGAAACATGGCTTAAGATGTTTCTATGATAAGACCTATTGATATACACGCAGTTTATAAACACAGATGGCCCACTCTAGAAAAAGCCTAGAGTTGTTAAAAATCGTTCATTAAAGGATTAACAAGGTTTTCTTAAGATAGGATCTGCTCTGTCTGTGTTAACATTTTTATATGACTTGATCCAGCGGCAATGCATTATAACCCCATTGTACCCGTTTCAGCCTTGACCTAGTTTTTAAAGGGACAAACATTCCGATCATGCTTCATATAGACGGAGTAGTTAACAAAGTATATCTATGATTTAAACTAGTGACTTGTTTTAAACATAAATGGTCCTGTTTTAAATTTGACTACAATTTATAAAAGCAAACATTCTGAAAATTTGTCATATAGATATTGTTTTGCATTTAGCGTGTTATACAAAGCTCTTCTATAAGTTTATCCAGTGGCCTATTTTCAAACCACAGATGGTCCAATTTAAAACTTGAGCTAGACTTCAAAACGACAAAAACTATTCTGACCACTATAGATAAAAAATACTGCCTCTACAGTGTTAAGGTTTTGTTATAATTCGACCTAGTGGCCTAGTTTTAATCATACATGACCTTGTAATCGTGCCCTTAATTGTGTTATAAAGACAAACATTCTGATTTGGTTCCATACAGATCAGTTCGAAAATATGCCCTCCAAGCTGTCTGGCAGGCTTTGGCATAGATCAGATAGATAATATGGCAGCCAGAGTGTTCACAATATTTTTCTATGATTTGACCTAATGACCTAGACTCTGAATCCGATGTTTTTACATTTCATGAAAACAACAGACCTAATGTCGTAGAGAGCAAGTAGAAATAAGACCTCAAGGGTGCTAACATTTGACCTAGTATAATTGTTTTGTTTTCAAAATAACCAGCCAGTTTCAAACTCGTCCTAGATTTTCTGAAGGCAAACATCAGTTCTTACTAGATTTCGTAAAGATAAGGTAGATAGTATGGCATCTAGCATGTTATAAATATTTTATGAGTTGACCTAGCGACTTTCCTTTTGATCCCTTGTGACCAAATTTTGAACTCAGAGACTTCTTTTAAGACAGACATTCTGGCAAAGTTTATCAAGCATCAAGTATGAGCCAAGTATGCGACCTCTATAGTGTTAATGAACCAACAGTTGACTTCAATTTTCCTAAAACGCTACGCATATGATAGCGGGTCACGTTCAGATGACCTTTCTTACAGCCAATCACAGCGGTTTTGAAAGCGAAAGTAGAAGTGTTGGATCCATGGAAAACAGTTTTATTTTCCTGAAAAACAAGGCTTTCTCATGTGCCTATAAATTGTGTATACATAAGCACAAATAATGAATGGAATAACTAAAAACATAGATGTAACAAACAGATAATAACACGAGTCTTAAAAGGCAAGTTTTAAAAAGCCGGAAGTTTTTTTTCAAGACCTGTGAAACTGGAAAATAATCTAGATTCTTTGATTATTAATGTTCGGAATATTCTGATTCGTCAAACTAAAAATAGCGACATTGAAAATCCAAAGTTGACTGTTCTTTTGTTTCTATTAACACAAAAAAAAATCATTTCAATATTAGAATGACTGAATTACTTACTTGGTAAAATTCAGTCGAAGAAATCACACTTCGAAATAAAAACGCGGATGGAGTCATGATACTAGCGTTATGTATATTTTTCTTTAAAATAAATATACTTTCAGAGGAAATAGGAAATGCTTTACACAATGGTAAGCTTCTTTGGGAATATATATTTTGTCTCATATTACATGTAGTTCAACTATCAATGTTCTATTTTGTAGAAAATGTCGAACTTGTTCTTCAGAAGTATTTTTTTTTCTGAAGCATTGTTTTGGTTTCTTATTTAGGTACTCCTAATAAGGCGTAAAAAATAAATTGTTTGTTTCCAGAAAACCGACCTACCCTAAAACTTTGGCCCGACCCTAAATATTTTCATGGCCTTTGAGAATATCTTTTCAACTTTTTCACAAAAGGTTGCAAAACTGCACTTTTTATGCTTTAAACATGGTCAGTGGTTTTAGAAATCAACTTACTGATGCTCTAAAGGCATTAACCTCTTATCGGTATTCATTTGTGGCACAAACATAATTTCCAAAACGTCTCAATTAATAAACAAGAGGGTCATGATGACCCTGAATCGCTCACCTAAGTACTATGAGCCACATGTTTAAAATGCAAAACTAATGCTAAGATATTACAAAATACCTCAGTAGGTCACATTCATGGTCACTGAAAGTCAGTTTTAAGATCAGTGTGCAAAACTGTACATGTCATCCAAATTTCAAGGCTGTATCTTAAAAAACAAGAAATTAGGTCAGTAGGTCAAGGTCACGATCTAGTGACCCCTAATTACTTGGGGTCATCAGGTAATTATAATTAAACAGTCTAGGAAATATGATCTGATAATTTCTTAAGTATTTATTCCTATATAACTCATATAACAATTGACCCCCAGGGCGGGGCCTCTTTTCGCCCTAGGGGCATAATTTGAACTTATTAGAAATCCACTAGGCAATACTACATACCAAATATCAAAGGCCTAGGCCTTGAACTTTCAGACAAGAAGATTTTCTTTCCCTATATAAGTCTATGTTAAATTTGGGACCCCCAGGGCCGGGCCTCTTTTCACCCCAGGGGCATAATTTGAACAATTTTGGTAGAAGACCTCAAGGCAATGCAACATAACAAATATCAAAAGCCTAAGCCTTGCAGTTTATGGCAAGAAGATTTTTTAAGTTTTTTCCTATATAAGTCTATGTAAAACTTGAGACCCCCGGGACTGGGCCTCTTTTCACCCCAGGGGTATAATCTGAACAATTTTGGTAGAAGACATCACGGTGATGCAACACACCAAATATCAAAGCCCTAGGTCTTGTGGTTTATTTTTTTAAATCCTATATAAGTCTATGTAAAACTTGTGACCCCCGGGGAGGGGCCTCTTTTCAACCCAGGGGCATTATTTGAACAATTTTGATAGAAGACCATAAGATGATGTCACATGCCAAATATCAAGGCTCTACGCCTTGTGGTTTTGGAAAAGAAGATTTTTAACCTACCTACCCTAATTATTTAATCATGTTACCAGAAACAAAGATTTTTTAGGCCTAATTAAACATGGTTAACTTATATATTGTCTTAAAAATAGCAGTTGAAAAGCATTTCTACTTATTCTTAACAGTTTGGTATATATTTAGTGAAAATCAAGGGCTTATGCGGCGTAATAACATAAACAAATATTTATCTGATGGACAGTTTCAGAACGCTTTACATGAACTTTAACAGATTGTACACACCCTGGTAGGAACCCACAAAAAAAACATGACTTATAATCCACAACCAAAACGTGATTAATGCTGGTTTTCCAAAATCTCCAACCAATCCTTGTAGGAAACTGGGATCCTAGAGGTGAAATCATTTATGACGCCATGTGTACTTTATGCAATTGAATTTTGCTATTATTTAGAAGTAATTTCGTGACCTACACTCAATATTAACGTTTGTTTGTATATCAGCTTAATTATAGACCCCACTGGTATCCCATATGGGTGACTCCTCAAGAAGGCTGTTAGTAGTATTAGTAAGATACAAAAGACGCTCCAATTCCAGAAGCTTCCCTGGTTCTTTACCGTGTCAGGTGTAATTATCCTGATGTTAGTAACTTTTAGTTGGAGGAACGGAGGCTCGAACTCACGACCCCTGGTTTCGTAGTCAGTGTTACCGCTGGACCACTGCGTCCGCTCTTCAGTATTAACCTCGTTTCATATAGTATATGAGGCAAAAGTAATAAACCCATGTGTTGAGAAAGTAAACGTAGAGGTTCTGTCATATTCATCACTTATGGGCCGCACCGTAAGAAAACCAACATAGTGCATTTGCGACCAGATCCAGACCAGCTTGCGCATCCGCTGTTCGCTATCAAACCCTATTGCAATTAGAGAAACCGTTAGCGAACAGTATTGATCCTGATGTTGGTTTTCTCATGGTGTGGCTCAATGTTTTGCATCGTTGCTATACAGACAATCAATACGACGGCTTCTTTAAAGGTATACTACATTTGAAAATATGAATAATTACTGTGTTTTTGACCCCACATGACCCAGTTTCAAACCTGACCTAGAAATCATCAAGATAAACATTCTTACCAAGTTTCATGAAAATAGGTTCATAAATATGGCCTCGAGTGTTAACAAGCTTTTCCTTTGATTTGAGCGAGTGACCTTGTTTTTAACTCTAGATGACCGAGTTTTAACTTGGCATAGAAATCATCAAGATAAATATTCTGACCAAGTTTCATGAAGATAGGTTTATAATTGTGGTCTCTGGTGGTAACAAACTTTTCCTTTGATTATGACCTAGTTTTTTACCAAACATGACCCAGTTCCACCCTTTGCCTAAAGACCATCAAGATAAACATTCTGTACAAGTTGTTTCAGATCAAAGCATAAATGAAACCTCTATATGGCTGAAAGGGCCAAAATAGAAAATTGTGCCAATTTCAGGGGCAGTAACTCTAGAATCGGTGATGGAATCTAGCCGGTTTTCAAAAAGAACCGAGGTCTAATTATGATTTCAAGAATGTGTTTACAAGTGTGGTTAAAATCGAATGTAAAATGGCACTTCTATCATGTTTAAAAGGTAAAAATTAATACATTTTGGTTCTTTCAGGGTTCAGTCAGCGGCCGTAACTACGGACCCTATGATTGGATCTGACGAATTTATCATAGAATCCAAGATCTATTGTTGTCAAAGACATTTTGCAAGTTTGTATTAAATCAAACCATAAATGAAGTTTCTATATGGCTGCAAAAGCAAAATAGCAAATTTTGAACCTTTAAGGGGCCTTTACCTGGAACACATAATGGAAAGTGGCCAGATTTTGAAAAGAACCGTGATATTATGCCAAAAAAGTTGCAAATATGATTAAAATATATTGCAAAATGTGGTCTTTATCATGTTCACTACCAAAATATCAAATTTTGGCCCTTTAAAGAGCCATAACTCTTGAACCCATAAAGGGATCTGGCCAGTTTTCGAAATGAACCGAGATATTATGCCAATACAATTTGTGTGCAAGTTCGATTAAAATTGGTTGCAAAATGTGGTCTCTATTGTGTTCACAAGAAATTGTGGAGGGACGACGGACGGACGAAGGGCGATCACTAAAGCTCACCCTAAACAGTACAGGTAATAATGTAATATTAGTATTAATAGTGTTAATTTCAAAACACTATTAGTGATATTATCCATGTATCATACTAAATAACAACTGTGTAAGAAAAGATAAAAATGCCACTTTGTATGATATACGTTAAAATAAATTTTGTATTCAAAAAAGTCATTTATTGAGACTTTCATAGGCGATATGTTTGACAATGAAATATATACATATATATCAGGCTATAACATGAATGAAGGAATTTGGCTGCACACTTAATTTTTTTTTTAAATATATATTTTTTGTACCTTGATTGCCACTCAAATTAAACGACATCACAGTTAAGGAAAATTAATTATACACTTACATATACAAAATATTCATCAGTTTTACTCCACATAATGTTTATAAACAGTAATAAGATTTTCCCTATATATCTATATATAGATATAGATACTACGATTCATATACGGATTTTCCCCGTTTCTAAAAATACTAAAAATGCATAAATTATGTTAATAGTAGATCTAAATTATTTACACGAAGTTAATGTCGCAAAGTTTATTAAAGTATAGTTAAACTTTGGAGACAAATTTCCGAGGTAAAATAAAACACGTTAGTACAATGAAGAAGTATCTAATTTGGCCTAGGTCTTATAGTAACAAACATTTTGACCATGTTGATCTAAATCAGGTAGATCATTTTACAAAATGTTTCAACGATTTAACTTAGTGACATAGTTTTTAACCTCAGGTAACCCACTTTTGATATTGACCAGGATTTCTTATATACAAACATTTTGGCAAAGATTTAAATGATGATCAAATTGAAAATTGACACCTACAGTGTTTACAAAGTTTCTTTTCTACGGTTTGACCGAATGACCTAGTTTTTTCCCAAGTTATCCAGTTACAAACTATTACTAGATTTTAAAGCGGCAAACATTATGACCAAGTCTAATTAAGATCAGGTAGAAAATGAGGTCTTTCTAATGTTAAAAATGTCTTACTATGCTTACTATGATTTTACCTAGTATATTTTGGGGTGCTGCAAAAAGTTCTGTCACTAATGGACTTCCGTAGTTTTATCTCAGGTAACCTGGCTCCCTGGCTGCATGGTTATTTTTTTATATAAATACTGCAAGCAAAATAAGAAAATCTTTAGCCTCTAAAATAGCACATTTTATCTGATGGCTGAACCATACAGCCTGGTGAAAGTTGGCCAAAGTAACCCTTGATGACCCCTGTAAACTGTTAACTACTGAGAACCCTATAAATTGTAAGGCAATTAACTATCCTACCTAATGACAAGCTCTCCTTACCAGTTTGATAACTTTAAAGGGTCATTTGAGAAAACATCCAAGATGTTGTTATTTTCTGGAAAAGTATAATATTGAGCCCATTCATGATTCAAAGGTTTTATAGTAAATGTAAGTGTGAAAATATTGTATGTGGATAATTAGTTGGAATTAACATAAACTCAGGATCTTTTTATGAATCTAAGGTTTTATTAATTGTTAATTTGGGAATTCCCACCTAAAGAAAGTGTTATGGTAAAATTAACCCTTACATCAAAAAAATATTCAAATGTAAATGTGTTCTATATGCAGAAATGAAAGAAAACGGAAAAAAAAGATAGCGCTTGTTTCATGGTCAAAAAAAACAGACTTGTGGTACATAATTGAGCGAGTTTGGGTATTAATATTTCAAAAGATGAGTACAGCGAAATTTGCTGTAGAAATTGTCCTAATGACTCGACTACGTATGACTCGCGCGTTGCATATCCTATAGTTTTTTTTAAATGTACATTTATATGGGTCATACATTGGAAAATTGTGAAAATATTTAAATAAACAAATAACTGAAATAGCAAGAGCTGTCCGTAAGACAACCAATGCTCGACTATTCAAAGAATTGTCCCAGAAGCAGGAAAATGTTACCCTTAATGTCAAAATATATTTAGAGTTTCAATCCTGTATCTGCATCATTTTTTGGAGATAGTAACTTGCATGCAAAACTTTAGCCAGAAGTTTTATGTTCAAAAGGGGGCATAATTTGGCCAAAATGCATGTCAAAGTTATGGAACGTGATGCAATGAACTAGTTTTATAACCCGGAAGCTACATTTATTCTGCAGATAGTAACTTGCACGCAAAACTTTAACCAGATTTTTCTAGATCTAAAGGGGGCATAATTTGCCCAAAATACATGTCAGAGTTATGGGACTTGACCCAGTGAGGTTGGTAATTGATCTAGAAAAATAAAAAATAAGTTTAAACATAATGTTATTATATGCCTTTAAGTGATAGCTGGCAAGTATGTACTTGCATGCAAAACTTTAACCAGGATTTTCTAAGTCCAAAAGGAGGCATAATTTGGCTAAAATGTAGGTCAGAGTTATGGGACTTGATGCTATCAGCTAATTTTATAACCCCGAAGACAAATGTGAAGTTTCAATTCAATATCTTCATTAGTTTTTGAGATAGTAACTTGCATGTAAAACGTTAACCAGATTTTCTAAGTCCAAAAGGGGGCATAATTTGCTCAAAATACATGTCAGAGTTATGGGACTTGACCCAGTGCGGTTGGTATTTGATCTAGAAAAAGAAAAAAGGTTTCAAAGCTATATGCCTTTTAGTAATTGCTGTAATGTACTTGCACACAAAATTTTAACCAGGTTTTTCTAGATCTAAAGGGGGCATAATTTGCCCAAAATACATGTCAGAGTTATGGGACTTGACCCAGTGAGGTTGGTAATTGATCTAGAAAAATAAAAAATAAGTTTAAACATAATGTTATTATATGCCTTTAAGTGATAGCTGGCAAGTATGTACTTGCATGTAAAACTTTAACCAGGATTTTCTAAGTCCAAAAGGAGGCATAATTTGGCTAAAATGTAGGTCAGAGTTATGGGACTTGATGCTATCAGCTAATTTTATAACCCCGAAGACACATGTGAAGTTTCAATTCAATATCTTCATTAGTTTTTGAGATAGTAACTTGCATGTAAAACGTTAACCAGATTTTCTAAGTCCAAAAGGGGGCATAATTGCTCAAAATACATGTCAGAGTTATGGGACTTGACCCAGTGAGGTTGTTATTTGATCTAGAAAAAGAAAAAAAGGTTTCAAAGCTATATGCCCTTTAGTAATTGCTGTAATGTACTTGCACACAAAATTTTAACCAGGTTTTTCTAAGTCCAAAAGGGGGCATAATTTGGCCAAAATGCAGATCAGAGTTATGAGACTTGATGCTATCAATTAGTTTTATAACCCCGAAGACACAGGTAAAGTTTCAATTCAATATTTGCATTAGTTTTGGAGATAGTAACTTGTAAAACTTTAACCAGGATTTTCTAAGTCCTAAAGGGGGCATAATTTGCTTAAAATACATGCCAGGGTTATCTTTTTTTCCATTATTTATTCAATTTAGCTAAACTTTGTGACAAAATGATAAAAAATAATTTCATTCAAACTTCTTTGTGAAGTGTGCTTCATCCCTGAACATTGCTTTAAGGGCCCTGTTCTTTGACAGATCAGTGACCCTGGACTAGCAAAAATTATATTGGCTTTGCGCTCATGTAACTGTAAATATATTTTGCTTCATTTTTTCCTTTGTATTTATCCTGTTAATACACTGCCTTTACACCTACAATGTTTTAGACTTTTAAGTATAGCTTCACCCAATTCTCTATAAAAGGTGTAGTTTATAATGATCTAATTCTTGAAAATAGATCACACATCCTCTGTTAAATATGCACCCTTTTGTATGAGAGCACATTCCAGTTGCCTGATAAGCTATTACAAGCTGAGGGCAGGCCATAAATCTGTAAATTAGCTTCGGCTCATTAAATAGTGACTAGCACATGAAACCCTTAGATAACATGTCACAGTGATAGCAGCTGATTATCACTAAAAGAAATTAATGGGAATTTGTCTCACAAATTTGTGAGACACTGTAAGCCAACTTTCACCAGTCCCTATGTTCGGAGCCAGGGGCAATAAAAAAAGTCAATGTAGAAACAACCTGCTGGAGTTACTTCCCTCTTAATGAATAAACATATATATGTAGAACAAACATAGGGACGGGAGCCAGTCTATATCTCAGGTATTTCGTTGCAATTGAATGGTGTGTACAATTGCTAATGATATCCGTTTATTTCGCGCAAATTGCTTTTCAAATGACCGAGTTATTTCAAATTGAAACACATGGTCATATACACTGACCAATTGATTTGTCACATTGTAAAATAAACGGAAAGACTGAAATTCGTATTTAGATGCTTTATGGAATAAATTGAAATATATATTAAACGCCGTATTAGGCTTGATATAGATTCAAAACAGATATGGTGTATATGGACCTCGGGCCATTTCAATGTGCACAGTTCTTAGGTGGGTTAAAGCTTTAAAAGCTGGAAAATTATCTGCTTAAAATGATACCCGTTCTGGTAGACCTAAAGGCAAACATCACAGCTCGAACAGGATGCGCGATTGTCGGTGAAAAAATATAACCAGTTGCACTAGCATATCAAAAGGCAGTGTGTAAACAATTCTGCAAAAGCGTTTGGCCATTGAGAAAGGTTTGCGTTAGATGGGTACCTCATTTGCTCACTGAGGAGTAAAAGAAACAAAGCCTAAACGTGCCCGGGAACTTTCAAGACATACAAAGACTGTGACAGTCGGGTTATTTCTGACTTGCAAAAGGGCGACGAAATCTGGGTGCACATGTGTAAGTCCCGAAGTTATCTTGGCAGCGCCATTTATCAATATCTAAAATAACTTTGATAAAATGTAGCACTGAAGATATCCGAAAAAATGACAGAACTTTTTGCAGGACCCTCGTATAAGAGAAGACGTAAGAAAGTATAGAAAGAAAAGTGTCGCATATCCGGTCTTTTTTTCTTCTTTTTTATTGAACATTTGAGCTGAATCTATCTGGATGAATTACTTTTCTAATTTAGATCGCCTTCGCTACCTTAGATACGTTTTGCGGGGGTGGGGGTGGGGAAGGTCATTGAGGTGGGGTAAGACATTGGGGAAATGATGTGATATGACAATATCAAACAGTATCAAACATGAAGATTTTTTAAACTTCCACTACATAATTAAGGGGTAAAATGATCACATCCCCTGGTAGTGGCAATGTTTTTGATGAAACAGAATAAATTCTACAATCTTCTAAAGGGTCAACCAAGAAACATTTTTGCAATATTATTTTAAAATTGGCCCTGCTGTTTCTGACAAAAACCAGACAACAACAAGTTTCCAATATATACATGCAAGGAATCAGATTAAATTGATGCTTTAGAGGAAATAACTGATGAGAAATGAGTAGGAGGAACTAAACCACTACCAGCTCGAGATGTAGCTTCTCAGACTTGAGCCGAATCAACTATATAACAAATATTTGAAGCACAATTATTTCAAAATCGGGACAGCAGTTTCATACAAGAACATTTTTAAGTTTTCACTATATACATTGTACATATAAAGAATGTGACCACGTCCCCTTTTGGTGGTCAATCCTTTTTACAAATCTCAATAATTTAAACAATCTTGATAGACGGTCACACAAGGACCATTTGTGTGAAACTATTTAAAATCGGACAAGCAGTTTCATATTAGAAGATTTTTTTACTATATTCATACGGGGAAAAGTGGTCACATCCTGTGACGGCCATGATTCTTTAGGAATGGGAATAATTTGACCAAACTTGGTAATTGATCATACAAGGATCATTCGTGTGAAATTATTTAAACTCCACTATATACATACAAGGAATCAGATGAAATTGATGCCGAAAAGTACACAACTGATGAGAAGAACGTAAGAGGAACAAAACCACTATCAGTTGGAGATGCAGATTCTTAAACTAGAGCCGATATACAATGTGCAACCAAGCAGAACCGTTTGAACATCCTTGAAAGAAGACCATCCAAGAAACATCCAGACCAAGATTCATCAACTTCCACTTAATAGTTTTAGAGAAGATGTTGTTTGAAGAAAAGTGTAGATGGACGGACGAGGGATGGAAGGATGGACGGACGGTGAACGATCACTATATCACCCTCTCAGGTGAACTAAATACACTCAGTTGCGGAAATGCAATGAAATAACTTGTTGAATATTAATGCCTGTAACGTAATGCGGATTAGCTATGCTTAAATGCTGATCGGGTAAATCATCAGTATTGTTCCTCAATTTAATTCATTTCAAATATTAATAAAACCACATTTAAAAGAAGAACAACAGTCTTCCTAAAACGAACACTGTTAAGCAATGTATATGTAACAATTAAACAAATGAGCACCGCGCATCCCTCTCCGCAAACACATATTCTCATATGTTCCAAAGAACAGCTATTCCATCAATACGCAATGGTACAAAATCCGTGATGTGCATCACTAAAAAAGAAGCTTGTAAAATACATGTGTGTACATATAAAAACTGTTAAGAACCATATACGCATGAACTTAGTGTCTTTGTTGAAAATGGAGCAAAAGAAGATCTGTAGAAACAGTCCAGAAGACAAGTACTTAAGCAGCTCAGTCCCAATTGGTATCATAAGCTACTTGGAGTCGTCCACCTAATCCATCACACTCTCTCAAACAGGAAAGTGAATGTTTGTAATTTATGCAAACTGACGGAAAAGTCATACGACCTATACTAGTAATTATATGTCGCCTTATTAACACATTATTCATATACTCTACTCATTTTTCTGGCTATTCAACTGATCAATATGATCCTGGTAAGGCATTTATTTTGGAATATAAATCTTATTCGAGGCATCTGAAACCGGTACTTACCTTCTTCAGTCTTAATCTTGTGTGCTTATTGCAACAGTTTTTGGTGAATTATTATGGTCTAATAGAAATATCCCTGTTAGAATTTCAGAGTTTAGTGAATGTTTGAAAGAGATCGCACGGGTGAAATTACCTCAAACGTACAACGTAGGCGCAGTGCAAAATAGATATGTTACGTTTTTAACGTGAAAAAGAAATGTTTTTGTGAAATAAAATTTAAAAACTATGTGAACATTTTCAGCTAGAAATCTAAATACCTATTTCTATTTTCGAAAACTCGAATAAAAGATTTCTCCGGGAACAAATATGCGCGGAAGTACTGTCCTACACATAAATGCAACAAGAGCTCGTCGAACACGAAATGCCCCCCTTGATGCATGCAGTAATTACACAAGGAACAGAAATTACATGCTCACTGTAAACAAAAGTTCTACTGTTCTGGTTCAATCTGACCTTGACCTTTAACCTATTGATCTAAAAATCAACAGGGGTCATCTTCTGGTCATGATGAACCTCCCTACTAAGTTTCGTGATCCTAGGCCAAGGCGTTCTCAAAGTATCGTCTGGAAAGGGTTTAACTGTTACAGGTCAATGTGACCTTCACCTTTGGCCAACTGACCTCAAAATCTTCTGGGTCATCTACTGGTCATGACCAACCTCCCTATCAAGTTTCATGATCCTATGCCCAAGCGTTCTCAAGCTATCGTCCAGAAACTGTTTAACTGTTCCTGGCCCGTGTGACCTTGAACTTCGACCTAATGACCTAATGACCTCAAAATCAATAGAAGGTAATCTGCTGGCCATGACCAAACTCTCTATCAATTTTTCTGATCCTAGGCCCGAGTGTTTTTTGAGTTATTATGCGTAAACCATTTTACTGTTCCTGGTCACTGTGACCGTGACCTTCAACCTACTGATCTCAAAATCAATAGGGCTCATCTGCTGGGCATGTCCAACCTCCCTATCAACTTTCATAATCCTAGATCCAAGCAATCTTGAGTAACCATCCGGAAACCATTTAACTGTTCCGGGTCGCTGTGACCTTGACCTTTGACATACTGACCTACAAATCAATAGAGGTCATCTGCTGGTCATGACCAACATCCCTATCAAATTTCATGGTCCTAGGCCTAAGCGTTCTTGAGTAATCATCCGGAAACCATTTAACTGTTCGGGGTCACCGTGACCTTGACCTTTGACATACTGACCTCAAAATCAATAGGGATCGTCTGCTGGTCATAACCAATCTTCCTATCAACTTTCATGGTCCTGAGCCCAAGCGTTCTTGAGATATCATCCGGAAACGGATTGGTCTACATTCCGACCGACCGACATCTGCAAAACAATATACCCTTCATTCTTCGTAGGGGGGCATAATAAGTTCATGGTTTAGGTGTCTGATTATAGAATGAATATTCCTCCAGATATTTGAAGGTGATAACGACAAAAAGTCGTGCATGATCATTAAATTTCATTTAATCTAGTGGAAATTACCTTTCGCTTGTAAAATGCTACACAAACAAAAATACAAATGTATTTTATTTTTACTAAAACCAACAAAACAAAGGGAAATCAAAAATAAAACCGAAAACACCACTTCACAAAATCACTGTGCTTCAAGCAAAAGAAATAAACAATGTTTTTTATTCATGACAACATGTCCAAAATTTATCCAGGCACTGCCTCTTTTGTTAAAGACATCTGTTCATTTTGCAAAATAATTCATTGTTATTCCCGACGTTTCTTTTAGTAAATGCCATTTCTCGGACAGCAGTTCAGTTTCTCCCTACCTCGGAGTACAAGCCTGGCCTGTCTATAGTCGGTTGCTTGACAGGTCATTCTGGTACACCCGTACTTAAACTCTTTATTACCATGCAACTCAAACTAAGATTTCTCTCAGTTTTCTTTTCCATTTTTAATGACGATGTGTCTTCCACTCGTCTTTTTAGTGTTTTTATTGTCTTAAGCGTCTTTCAGATCAGCCAATTTCTGGGTGGAATTAAGGTCTTCCAACTTTTCTCGGAGTTTTGCTTTAGAAACTTTTGTTTCTGAATCAGTACTTCTGATGTCACTCTTTGGAAAAGTGCAATTCTGAATCCCAACCATGTCTAACGAATTACCCTCTCCACTCTCTTTCGTTGGCGACTGGATGTTTTCCTCTTTCGCTGCTGGTAAAGGTTGTGGGCCCTTATATGTACTTTCTTTCTCTTCAAACATTTCTTGAGTTGATTCGGCTCGAGTTTGAGAATCTGCATCTCGAGCTGGTAGTGGTTTTGTTCCTCTTCCTTTCTTCTCATCAGTTGTTTCCTCGACGGCATTCACTTCATCTGATTCCTCGGTAGGCATTTTCTCATCTATTCTTTTCTGATTTATACGTGTTGGATCATAAGGGAAGTTATCGTTCCTTGTTTTGTTTTTTCCGTGGGTTTCTGGTGGCATGGGGAAATTTTCAACAATTGCCTGGTTGTTTATCAGCACATGATTATTTATAATTATCCTATGCCCTGAAATAGATTTAAAAAAAAGAATAGTTATAGTGAATTTAGCTAAGTATGAAATGTACACACGAATGTTGCAGTAGATTTGTACAAAGGTTCTATGTAAAACAGCAGAGATTTTATAAAGAGATTCTGTCTCATGTGCTAGCTTTAAAAAGAGGACCATTCCAAAAACGTTTCCAATATATACCTGGAGAAAGTCGTGGCTCTTGCGCGGCTTGCTCATACGATTTACGAGCTGAGCGATCGACACATGAGTCACTGCATCAAAAAGTTAATTTATTTAATAGTTTAATGTACACTGTTCAAACCGCAAATTTACATATTTACAAATGCATACGAGAAAAAAACATATTTCTCGGACTGCATATATTTTGATATGAATCGAAGAATCTATATCTATCTTTAATACGAACTACTTTAATTCACTGCTGTCTAAACATTAAATTCTCATGCAAATATTGTCTGTGATTATTATACACGTAGAATAATTTAATTATAACTTTATCAATACTACAATTAGGGTATTTACATTAATTTTTTACCTCTTGTATCACGACTGGGAGAACTGCTTGTATTCAGTGATTCCTGTCCGTCTCTCTCATCCTTGTCTGGCTCAGCAGGAGGTGCTGACGGCGAAGCGGGTGCTGTTAATGGACTAGTCTCTTCATCGGTTGAATGTTCCCGCCCAGATGCCCCATCTAGAACTGAAGGCGTTTCGTGTTCATCATGCACACTTTGGTTCTCGGCACCGAGCAAGGCTTCTACGTCATGATGAATCGAACTGTCTGTGCATGTCCTGGAGATTGTTTTTTCATTCTTTTTTCTTTTGTAGCAGCAAATTGAGATTATGGCTGCCAATTCAATGACGCAAATAACTGATAAACCTATTGTCGCTTTCCTGTAACCTAAAAGACAAACATAAATAATCAAAAAACAAATCTGCAATTATTTCAAACATATTAGATATCTAATCATGTCAAAACTGTAAAAAAGGCCTTTTAAAAGTGCGTATTGTTGGACGTGTTAAATCTGTTCTTAACACAAGTCTATCTTACTAACCAAATACGTAAATTGTTCTACACTTAACAGTCTTTTAATTACATGACTATATAAATTCTATCAAAAATACAGCTTGTATTTCATGAGTAAATATGAACAGGAAGAAAATAATCCGTAATGTACATTTTGTTTTGTATATTGACGGACTACTTTCATTTGATATATATTATGTGTCCAGACACAGTTCTATAAATAGCGCACACAAAATCTTCACTGATTTCTTTTTTAACATCGACAAGCATGTAAGATTTCCTTAGAGAATAAAACAACAACAAAAAAAGCTGGATGCATTTAATAAAACGGTCATTACAACAGTAGCCCGATCTGGGATATCGTATTCGGCTCTCGTGAATCACACTCGACGCTTGGAATCGCGCCTCGTGAGATCCGATCTGACAAAATCCTCCCGAGCCAAATACGGCATCCCAGATCGAGTTACTATTACAATAACATTATTATACCCAACATGTTCATTTGGAATTGTCCACAGACTGGTAAAAAATTATGTAGAAACAAATGACTTACCTATCCAGGTATTCTTAAAACAATATGGCATGATTGTCGGTGTCCACGTCTCGTTTCCGTTGCAAATTAATGTATCGGGTCCTTCTAAAGTATATCCGTCGTGACAGTTATACATCAGTCCTGATCCGGCGGCAATACGACTGTCGTTGTGCTGAGGGGCTGAGACAAAGCCATTTGCTATGTTCAACATGACTGGTACAACCCAACACGATTTCTCTGTAAATATTGTGACAAAAAGTGTGCTATTTAAAAAACGAAATCGGGTAATGATAGACAACATGAAAACGGCTGTTTGTATTTAGCGTTGTCTTGGAAAGTATTGTAATAACGGCTTTACACCCTCTGCTTAACTCAGTAGGGATAGCGCCGATCAACGGATCGCGGAGTCGTGAGCTCGATCACCGGGCGGGACGTATGTTCTTCGTGACCATTCTATTAAAGACATTGTATCTGAAATCATTCGTCCACGAGCTCTGATTCATAAAGATTGTGTCTGAAATCATTCGTCCACCAGCTCTGATTCATGTGGGGAAGCTGGCAGGTTTGTACTGATACAGAATCCAGAAACACTGGTTTGGTTAACTGCAACTGAAATACTGTTGAAAAAAACGGCGTTTAAACCCAAAACAAACAAAGAAAATCACTTGAAACTTAAATGTTCCGAAAGCATATTCCTTCATTATGTGCATAAATATTTACCATATTTTACATATATGTTGCATACAAATAACGATTAAATATTAGATTACCATCTCTCTCTTTTATCTGTTTCAATGCCTCTGCAACAGCAATTTCTGAAAATAAAGTTTAATAAAATGTTTACTTATAAATACTTTTTTTTAAATAGTAGCTGAAATCAAAATACATGTATGCATGTAAAACACAAATAACAACAAGAGATCACAGCAGTGATTTTTTTTGCCATTTTGGGAAAAGGTCCGGTACCGGTTGAATTGGGAAAAATGATGATGTTTTTAACCCAAATTGGGAATTTTAGCGGGGTTTTTACTCAAATTAGGAATTTTTGCAATAAGTCAATAACATCATATAGAACACTTCTTCCTTTAATTCCATGTAATCATCATCCAATAAACATAATGAATGGTTGAATGATTTATAGTGAAATGTCCCCTTTTTCATATTCTTGAAAATGTCAACTGTTGGCTGTGTGAGTCACTGTAAGAGGGGTTTGACCCTCTGTACAGAGTAACATAAGTTTTGAAACTCGATAGTCATTGACTCTTCAGTCTAAATTTTCAAGGGTTAAAATCAGATTTTCAAGAATCAAGATCAAAATTTCAGGGGTCAACCTATACTGAATGCTTCAAAATAACAGCTGCTTTTGCTACAGTGTTCATATTTTTCTTACATGCAGACTTTGCATTGGCTTTTTATTTAGATTGTACTAGAAAAATCTTGTAAGAAATGATGGAAATGTCCGAAAATTACGGTCGCGAAAACGGGTGACATATATGTAAAACGAAATTTAACATTTTAAAGTCTTGATAAAATACCTGTTTCAAGTTGTTTTTTTTTCACCAAACCTATTCAGTACTTATAATTTCTACTTATACAGCATATAATTTGTTTTGGACCAAACAAAGCCTCGGCAATGATAATAAAATTGCTATAGACCGTAACGGTTGACCGGCTTACGTAATCGTATCGAGGACACAAAATAATGATTTTAATTATCCAATTTGTAGTTATTTTAAGTTGGCAAGACATATTACAATACAACATAAGCTGTATACCGCTAATTAAAAAGTGGTACAAACACGATACTGTAAGGCTGCATTGTTTATCAATTAACTTTTACACATTTATCAATAGACACCGTTGGTAATGACACGGCATTGTGCTAAATACAAACCGCGAGATGATCACGTGTCAGTCGGCGCGTGGCGTGATTGACATCTATCAGTAGCTAATTAACATACGACGCTCCGCCTCCTGCTATACTTCCGCTCGTGCCGGCAAACAGTATTGAAATTCTCTGGGATTTTGATTGACAAGGGGCAGGACTTTCGAACTTAGACGCATCAAAAAAATTTCCGCGAGTCAAACCGACGCACGAGGCATATAATGAGCGGGTCAAATACGAGTTTTTCTCGGTTTTTCGTGCGTCAAAACCCGGGACCTCGGGTCTACTGAATGCCCTGGTAAACCGGGTCGTCTTTTTTACGGAAATACCGGCGGGCGGGGTTTATTCTATTACGTCAGAATGAAGGTTTTTCGTTCTCGGCCTCGAGCGTTTTGTAAATTTATACATACAAGCAGTTTGTCTGGGTCATTTTGGGAATTTTTGGACGAGAATTGGGAAAAAGATACCTTTTTTCAATTGGGAAAAGGTCCGTTTACCGGACCTTTATAAAGAAGGAAAAAAATCGCTGTCACAGAGTGATCTTGGCGCCCAACATTGAGCGACTTTTGAATGTTCCAAATTTAAAGACTAGCTCAAGGTCAAAATCAAGGTCAAAGTTCATTTCGGTACACAAACCTGTGCATGTGGTGCATGCATGTGGTCCATATTTAGAGGTTGTAACTTGAGAAATGTGAAAGTAGATCACTAGATCAATTTCAAAGTCAAAGTTCATTTCTGTACACAAAACTATGCATGTGCTATAAATTTGAAGGCTGTAGCTTGAGAAATGTGAAAGTAGATACTTGATAAAAATCAAGGTCAAATTTCCATTCAGAACACGAAACTATGGATGTGGGCAAAATTTGAAGACTGTAGTCTAAGAAATGTAAAAGTAGGTCACTAGATCAATCTCAAGGTCAAAGTTCATTTCGGTACACAAAACTATGCATGTGGTTCAAACTTGATGGCTGTAGCTTGAGGAAAGTGAAACGTCTCTAGGTCAAAATCAAGGTCAAATTTCATTTCAGAACACAAAACTTTATATGTGGTCCAAATTTGAAGCCTGTACCTTCAAAATGTAAAAGTAGGCACTAGGTCAATGTCAAGGTCAAAGTCTTTTCGGTACACAAACCTATGCATGTGGTCCAAATTTGAAGGCCGTAGCTACAGAAATGCGAAAATAGGTCACTAGTTCAAGATCACGGTCAACCCATGTAAAGGTTCATCTAGCCATTCAAAACTATGCATGTGGTCCAAATTTGAATTGGAATGGTCTATGTAAACCATGTGACCCCCAGGGCGGGGCCATATTTGACCCTAGGGGAATAATTTGAACAATCTTAGTAGAGGACCACTAGATGATGCTACATACCAAATATCGAAGTCCTAGGCTTTGTAGTTTGGACAAGAAGATTTTCAAAATTTGTTGAACCAGTCTGATTTTCAGAGGGACACAACTTGGGCACCAGTACATTATTCTGACAAAGTTTAGTCAAAATCCTCCTAGTAGTTTCTGAAGAGATACGATAACGAGAAATTGTTAACGGACGGAAGAACGGAAGGACGACGGACCACGGACGCAGAGTAGGACGACGGACCACGGAGGCAGAGTGATTTGAATAGCCCACCATCTGGTGATGGTGGGCTAAAATGCACATTACAACTACATGTATCAATATATAAAAGCATTTTGACACTACATGTATTTACACAATTTAGGTCAAATGGCGACTTTCTAGACTGAATGATGGCAGATGGTCAAAGGTGTGTCTCTGCAGATTATTTTTGACAAAGGTGAAAACTTGCGTCCCCTTATAAACTTATTAATAAATAATTCTATTTCCGTAGTGGGGTTTCATACCAGCAATTGTGAGGGACAAGTAACAAATATCTGTAACAGGAACAACTCGACAATGACGAGCCCTCAAATTATTTTGAGCCACATAATTTAGCTATATTATACCTTGACAATAGCCCGTGCAGTTTAGGGGCTGAGCGGCCGTTCCACAGTCTCCCTTGATTTCATGGCAATCCCTGCATAACTTATAAGCACTGGAGCAGAACTGGGGCACCTTGCCACTGAAATAATGTTCATGTACATTAATTTTCTTATTACCGATATCATAAATATTATAAAACAAGTGTACTTCGTTAGTAAATGAAGTCTCTAAAATATTCGATATATACAAACAATTTACCAAGTATCACACGATATTGTATTGTATAATTTAATTACGTTATAGGCAAGGACATTATCATTATGAAAGTATTCGGTATGGCTGTCAAAAAAGGGTTGGGTCAGTTTTTGATAAGTATTTATGTAGTGCATTGTAGCGTATATAAAAATACAATAAATGTCATGTGAATAGATTACTATTATTGATACGGATCCCAAGACACAAAAATGTCCACAAGGATTCCTATTAGTAATGTGAAATTATACATATAACGTCCATGTTTTATCGCACATCTGAAATTCAACATGTTACGCGACCAAAGCTTGAAAAAAAGAGCAATAAAACTTGAGGATTATATTATTTAAAACAAGGGAAAATTGGAACCATAACTGTTTATAAATGATTTTAACTTACACATTGCACACGTCGCCGTGGCACTCAAATATAGTTTGCTCACTTACAACGAGGTCGAGGACAAATGGAATTATGCATGTAGCAACTGAAACAAACAAACAAAAAACAATATCATCATATTAAAGTATGCAAGAGTAAAACGGCCGATACGACATAAACAGTTGTTTGGTATTATGTATATTTTTTAAAATATGGTTTGGATTTAAACTGCCAATTGTTCATAAACTTGAATATTTTCCAAAAAAAAAAAAATTTTAGGTCGCGGGTGGAATGATCTAATGTATATTTAGATATACTAATTATATTGCGATAAAAATAGACCGGAGAAACCCATCTATAAATAGTATTATAAATAAACGACGTATTAAACGTATTACTAATCGGTATTTGGTTTCCCACTTACTTCAAGAGTAACCGCATACCCTCTCCCCCTTTCCATCCCCCACCCCCTTCCCACGAACACACACGCCATTATCGCCAACACCAAACCTGTCATACATATAGCACTATTATACGTGCTGTGGAAATGAAATGTAAGTAAGTAACCGCATCGGTCGGAAGTTTGAGTACCTTGCGGCTGGAAATACAGCCACCATGACGTTATTTCTCCTTTTTGAAATTCTTTACATACACAGTCACCAAATTTAAAATATCCAGAATTTTCCAGTGATATTAAAAAATGACGTCATTTTTAGTATCAGGCGTAAAAAAAATGTTCGTTTCCGGTATCCCGACCTACCCTAAATTTTTGACCCGACCCTAAATGTTTTTATGGCCTTGGAGAATATTTTTTTCAACTTTTTACTGCACTTTTTATGCTTTAAACATGCCCAGTGATGTTAGAAATCGACTTACTGATGCTCTAAAGGCATAACCCCTTTGTTTGTAATCATTTTTTGACACAAAAATAATTTCTGAAAGGTCTCCCTTAATAAAAAAAAAATCCAAAAAAAAAGTTTTTCCGACCTACCTACCCTATTTTTTTAGCATGTTACCGGAAACAAAGAATTTTTTTAGGCCTCATGGGCAAATTCTGAATATTTTAAAGATGCATTTAATTCGGAAGCTGTGGGTTATTTGGTGAGAATTTCAAATAGGAGAAATAACGGTCATATCGCGGCGGGTAGCCAACACAGCAGCTTTATTTCCAGCCGCAGAGTACCTGTGACGGGAAGATCCAACAGCACTGTAATACAGTACAACATAACTCTGGACCTATCTAGGACACCCCTGTATAATCCTATGTCCTCTTTGTTAATTGTTCTTGTATATTTAAAATATCATTCTCTTTTAAATCAGAACTGACAGTCAGTACTGTCCACACCTATTTTCAATAATCATTGTTTCAAAAGCACTGTATTAAAATAACATTTTTATCACTACAAAAATATTCGAATGAAGGATGATAAACTATACTCACATTTAAAAAAAATAAATTTAAATGAACTGAATCCCATTTCCATAAAACAGATAAATAAAATAAAGGGAATGTCCGTCGCGTGTGATTCGTAAACACTAAGTGGTAGTGCGTATTTATAATATACTATATATACTGTATCCTGCTGTACATGTCAAAACATATATACCTATAGTGCGTCCCAAACTAGGACAATGTCATCGGTGGTTAATTAAAAACAAACAAACGCCAGTGTATATCAATTTAGGAAAATTTAATGTCGCCGGGACAATAATTGTTTTACTCACGGTTTTTTTTTCGGGGGCGGGGGGACAAAAACTGAGATTCAGTTCCGAAAAGATCCTAACATGATAACATGTGTAACAAAAAAAATTAAGCTGGTTTGATAAAACGTAGAAATGCTTTGGCAGTAATTTTACTTAGTACAAAAACTTTGCTAAGGCAGTAATGATTCACATGTCTATTAACTTAAAGTATGACCCGTGTAATAGTGTACCTCCTTTTGAAGAGTATTCAATTCATACAATAAACATACTTTGACTTAAATTTTCAGGGGGCATAGGTTCAAGCCCCACTGGGATCAAACTTTTTCCTTATTTTTCTTTTTTTTTTCTTGTAAGTTTTTACTTTTTTCACGATATATTATTCATTTATTGTACTAAAGTGATTTTTTTTCATTTTATAAGTGATTTCTTGCTGTTCAAAGTGAATTTACCTCTGAAACAGAAGGGGCAGAGTTACACATCTTTCAAAATACTGAGTTACATGCGGTAAAAGTTCTCTCTTTTGCCTTTATTCTTTAGACTACACATTGTGGAAGAAATGTAGGTAGGTTTTACTTCTTCCCCAAGGTTATTTTTGAATGAAGTGAGCAAAATTTAAAACAGTTCCACAGGACTCAACCTTAATTTTTCAATGTTGGAGTTAATGTTTGATTTATAGAATCTTTACAAAAAAGGAGAGAAAAATACAAAATGAAAATTTTATAAATTATTCAAGACATTGTTCTTACACTATGTACTGCCTAATTCACTAGTGGCTATTGTACCAGGTTTAATCGAAATTCTGGGGCCTCTGTGGCCGAGTGGTTAAGGTCGCTGTATTCAAATCACTTGCCCCTAATCGATGTGGGTTCGAACCTCACCCAGGGCGTTGAATCTTAATGTGAGGAAGCCATCCATCTGGCTTACGGAAGGTCGGTGGTTCTATCCAGGTGCCCGCTCGTGATGAAATAATGCACGTAGGGGCACCTGGGGGTTTTCCTCCGAAAGTCGCCACATGATCTATAATTATGTCGGTGCGACGTTAAACCCAACAAATTAAATGAAATAAATAATCGAAATCCCGTATTATCTAACCCTTATCAGCTGGACACGACTGATTCTGCTTTTGTGGCCAGTGTAGATCATGATCAGTCTGCACATCCGTGCAGTCTGATCATGATCTGCACTATTCGCTATTCAGTCAGTATCTTTTGGTAAGTACCCCTTTAAACAGGTAATGGTAGTATCCAAACTGAAAGATGGAAAAGTCAATTATGAAAAATTAGCAGAATAAGGTCTAAAGTACAGAGAGTTTTATTAAGTTACGACTCTTACCATGTTCACTAATTGCCATTTACCACTCTACCCTGAAGAAATATAATACCCCCATTCTCAGGCAGAAACGGACGGCATGAAACATAATCACAGTGGCGGGTAAAATGGGGGAGACTTGGGTATGTATAGGGGTGCAGGATACAGATAAGATATACTTAATCACAGTATAAATAAAACTGAATTGTTAAAAAATACATGGGTGGACAAGGGAGGGGCGGGTATATGTGAGGGGTGCGGGGTTTGGATGAAAGATACGAATATCAAGAGACTGAAGTAAAAGCAGAAAGGTGGT
Source organism: Mercenaria mercenaria (assembly GCF_021730395.1). NCBI lineage: Eukaryota > Metazoa > Mollusca > Bivalvia > Venerida > Veneridae > Mercenaria > Mercenaria mercenaria. The sequence goes on from NC_069371.1 coordinate 50,973,905, forward strand.
TGACAGAGGAGGTGGTATGCGATGTTATGGTGGGTGAGGGATAAGTATGAGGGATAATATAACAGATACTATCAAGGAACTGAATGTAAAAAAAAAATGGTTCTCGATAGCCTTGTAACCTTGTTATTGTAACAACTGACACATAAACAATGTGCTCAGTCATATACCCGATTACAAATAATTTGAATAAGGTTGTCGAGATCTACAAATGAACAATATATCATGAAAAATGTGAAATAACTTATGTGCACACAGGCGGCCTATATTGCCCAGCTTTACAGTAAGCCAAATGTTTTCTACCCTGTTTATTAACGCCATGATTTGAGCTTTAAACTTGAAATAAACTTGGCCTTTAGGATCAATGTTTATAATGAATGGTAGGTCTCAAAGTTCCGTCAAACCTTGGAATTCTCATGCAAGTCAAGCATTTTTTTTTCTTAAAATGAGGGAATTACTATTTGTTTTGACAAGAGTAAATTATATTGAGTATAACCTGCAATCGGGTGGAACCATCGATCTTCCGCAAGTCGGCATGACCTTCTCAAATAATGACCCGCCCAGGACTCGAACCAACAGAGGTGAAGGTCAAGTGATTTGAAGTTAGCGAACTTAACCACTCGGCGGTGTTCATCATATTAGCATTTAAAGTGAGAGTAGAGTGAACCTAGGTATATATACACTGGTAACATTGGGTGGCACAAAAAAAAATGAAGACAGCGTAATTAAAACACGGACAATACCAGTACAACAAAACATTAATAAATAAGGAGCTGCGTTATCAAAACGCAAAATTATGCCACCGGTTGTATGACCAAACATGTTGTCCTTGAGGTTTTAACTTTAAAGGTGAAGACTATATGAAGGTCAAAGTCATTTATTTATAGGTCAGTTTGTAGGTCTTTCCGCTATATTTGTTGAGTGCGAGTATGACCTAAATTGCATTGGTCATTTATGTGGGCTGTAAGACCAACAATTTTGTACATCAAGGTTTCAAGTTTGAAAGTGAAGGTCATATGAGGGCCAAGATCATTTATTTATAGGTCAGTTTGTACGACTTGCCACAGGGATTGTTGAGTGGTGCGAGTATGACCTAAATTTGGACATTTATGTAGGCTATAGGACGCTGAATGTGGTTTATTAAGGTTTAAGTTTGAAAGTAAAGGTCATATGAGGGTCAAGATCTTTAATTTATAGGTCAGTTTGTACGACTTGTCACTAAGGATTGTTGAGTGTGAATATGAACTAAACCTGGCAATTAATGTGGGCTATAGGCGGACGGACAGTATGAAAAAAAAACTACTGAATACTTAGAAACAGTTCTATATGATTATGTTTATGATATAATATGAGTGAGCCGATCATTATTCAAGAAAATATTAACATTTTATCTGTTGACGTGTGACAGATGTCCTCTAAATAATAAACGTTTTTATATCTATCTAATCAATTGTAACATTTTCCTAATAAATGATTAGTCACGTACTTCGATCTTAATATTTTACATCAAACACTTACAATAATACATCAAAATAATTTCATGATTTATGCATTAAACACTCTCTTTTTTAATTATGCCTAATTAAATGGTACATGTTTCTATATAAAAAATAGAATATATTCATGTATTTATTTGATAGATCTACTTTGTAATAATACACACTTTTTGTATTTGGTAAGTTACACTTGACTGAGCAGCTGACCTAAAAAGCTGATGTAATATTACAAGCTCCCCAATCAAACTCCTTGACCTTGGAATATATTTACTTCATATTTGTACTTGTTTCTCATTTTAATACGACATTTTAGTATCTGTGCTTGTTTGTCATTTTAATAAAACATTTAAAAGTTGCAAGTTTTACAAAGTTTTTGTTTATAGCCCACCTGAGCATATACTGCTCAAGGTGTATTGTGATAAGTCAATGTCTGTCGTACAGATGTCCATCTGTGCACCAACTTTTTCTTGAGACAACATCTCTTCAACCACTTTAGACAACATCTAAAGCATTGATTGGATTTTCACCAAACTTTACAGGAATGACCCTTTTTGGCCTTTCTTCAAGCTCTTGAAATAGTTTTGAACAATTGCATAGCTATGTCATTTGAAATAAAATTATACTTTTTGACTGAAAACTTACCAAAAAAATCTTGTCTGAAACAACAAGGCCAAGGCCTTTAAAATGCATTGACGTCCTCTACCAAGTTTATTCAAATTATGCACCTTCGGTGAAAAAAGGTCCTACCCGGGATATCTACGTTTTAGATAAACTTATGTAGGCAAAAAAATGAATAATCTTCTTGTCTGAAAGTCCAAAACCTAGACCTAGATTCTTTTGTATGTAAACATTGCCTAGTGGTATTCTACTAACATTGCCAAATTATACATCTGTGAAAGCTGGCCTTTCCCCAAGGTCACAAATTTACATAGAATTAAATGAGGACAAAAAGTTTGAAAATGTTCTACCCTGTAACTGCACCTTTGATATTTGGTATATAACATTACCTGCTGGTCCTCTTATAAGATATTTCAAATTATGCTCGTTGGGTGAACACAAAACCGGACAAGATCACTTGTTTTACATAGACCAAAACGTCATTATCACTCGTCAAGGCTTTGGCCTAACACTCTCCAACTAAAAGGGAGGTTGACTCTAATTAAATAATCTTCAAAGGTCAGAGAAGCTGTAACGTTTAGTAACAAAACAGCTTATGCTCTTCAATGGGAGACAACTGTTCCCGATCATTTTAAGTACAAATGGCATTCATTTTCAAAGGGAAACAACTTTTTCCGATTATTTTAAGTACTCTTTGAGAAAAAGTTGCCTCCCTTTGAAAATGAATGCCATTTGTAAAGAAAAAAAGATAAACAATTGCTGAAAACTGTGTTCCACCTTGTTATGCGAAATTTCACCACTCGCACGCTATTGCAAATGCATCAAAACGAACATGTGTAACTGTTCTTTGAAAATGGTGAGTTTTTAAAGGCGTTTAACTGTCCGGAAGTGGAGCCCCTTTAGGCAGCCCTTTTCCGGAATTCAATGTTTATATCAGTATACTGACACTTGTTTCGTAAAGTAATATACATGTTTTACATGCTGTTCAATTTTCATGTCAAACAACTCTTTCTTTCTATGATTTGGTGTTGTTTGATTTTTGTTTCTCAAGGCCTCCATCGAAACCTTAATTAATAAAAGTGGTCCGATGATCTCATGACTTCTTTTGATATTACACTGGGTTCCCGATTTTCACGGACCTGCTGTACTACGTCACTGTTGCAGTGATTAGCAAATATATGGGGCGCCCTTTTACTGTTTTCAATGCATTTTTGATACAAAAAAAAAAAAGATTTCTTGATACCAGAAATTCTATTTCTTGGTTTCAAGAATTATTTTTGATATCAAAAAACGATTCTTGATATCTAGAAATTGAATTTCTGATATCAAGAATTCATTTTTTGATATGAAGAAATGTTGTCCATTTTTGTAGGCTATTAAAATCACTCTGCGTCCGCGGTCCGTCGTCCTTCCTTCCGTACTTCTTGCGACCTACTTTCACATTTTTGATGGTACAGGCTTCAAATTTGGACCACATGCATACAGTTTTGTGTTCCGAAATGAAATTTTTACAAGATTTGACCTAGTGACCTACTTTCACATTTCTCAAGCTACAACCTTCAAATTTGGACCACATGCATAGTTAAGTGTACTGAAATGAACTTTGACCTCGATCTTGACCTAGTGACCTACATTCACATTTCTGTAGCTACAGCCTTCAGATTTGAACCACATGCATAGTTTTTGTACCGAAATAAACTTTGACCTTGACATTGACCTAGTGACCTACTTTTACAATTTTGAATGTACATACTTCAAATTTGGACTACATGCATAATTTAGTGTACATTCATAAACTTTGACCTTGATCTTGACCTAGTGACCTACATACACATTTCTGGAGCTACAGCCTTCAAATTTGGACCACATGCATCGGTTTATGTACCGACATAAACTTTGACCTTGACATTGACCTAGTGACCTACTAAAACATTTTTAAAGGTACAGGCTTCAAATTTGGACCACATGCATACAGTTTTGTGTTCCGAAATGAAATTTTAACATGATTTGACCTAGTGACCTACTTTCACGTTTCTCCAGCTACAACCTTCAAATTTGGACCATATGAATAGTTTAGTGTACTGAAATGAACTTTGACCTCGATCTTGACCTAGTGACCTACATTCACATTTCTGTAGCTACAGCCTTCAGATTTGAACCACATGCAGTTTTTTGTACCGAAATGAAATTTGACCTTGATTTTGACCTAGTGACCTACTTTCACATTTCTCAAGCTACAGCCTCCAAATTTGAAGCACATGCATAGTTTTGTATACCGAAATGAACTTTGACCTTGAAATTGATCTAATGACCTACTTTCACATTTCTCAAGCTACAGCTTTCAAATTTGGACCACATGCATGGACCACATGCAAAGTGTTGTGTACAGAAATAAAATTTGACCTTGATTTTGACCTTCAGCTAGTCTTGAAATTTGGAACATTCAAAAATGGCTCAACCACATGCATAGTTTTTGTACCGAAATAAACTTTGACCTTGACATTGATCTAGTGACCTACTTTTACAGTGTTTAAGGTACAGACACCAAATTTGGACCACATGCATGGTTTAGTGTATATTAATAAACTTTGACCTTGATCTTGACCTAGTGACCTAATTCACATTTCTGGAGCTACAGCCTTCAAATTTGGACCACATGCATCGGTTTATATACCGAAATAAACTTTGACCTTGAGATTGACCTAGTGACCTACTTAAACATTTTTAAAGGTACAGGCTTCAAATTTGGACCACATGCATAGCTTTGTGTTCTGAAATAAACTTTCACCTTGCTTTATGACCTTGTGACTTACTTTCACATTTCTCAAGCTACAGCCTTCATATTTTGACCACATGCATAGCTTTTTGTAACGAAATGAACTTTGATCTTGAGATTGACATAGTGACCTACTTTCACATTTCTCAAGACGCAGGCTTTCAATTTGAACCACATGGATAGTTTTGTGTTCTGAATTGAAATTTTACCTTGTTTTTACCTAGTACCTATTTTCACTTTTCTTAAGCTACAACCTTCAAATTTAAAGCACATGCATAGTTTTGTGTACCAAAATGAACTTTGAAATTGATCTAGTGACATACTTTCACATTTCTCAAGCTACAGCTTTCAAATTTGGACTACAGACATGGACCACATGCACAGTTTTGTGTACCGAAATTAATTTCGATCTTGATTTTGACCTTGAGCCAGTCTTGAAATTTGGAACATTCAAACATGGCTCAATGGTGGGCGTCAAGATCACTCTGTGATCTCTTATTTTAAAAAATCGAATTTTTGAAATCAGGAAATGAATTTTTTATATCGGAAACACTATTTTTAGATATCAGACATTCTAATTCTTGATTTCAGAAAATCGTTTCTTGATATCAAAAAATAGTTATATTCTTTGATATCAGGAAATCGAATTCTTGATATCTAGATACGGACTATTTTTGATATAAAGACTTCGATTACTGGATATAAATAAAGCATTTTTTATATCAAGAATTTGATTTCTTGATATCAAAAAATCGATTTCTTGATAAAAACAAGAGCTCGTAAAACACGAAATGCCCCCTTGACGCATTTAGTAATTGCACAAGAAACAAAAATTATTTGGTCACTGTACACAAAATTTCTACTGTTCTGAGAAAATGTGAACTTTACCTTTGACCTATTAACCTAAAATAAACAGAGGTCATCTGCAGGTCATGATCAACCTCCCTATTATATTAAGTTTCGTGATCATAGGCCAAAAGCGGTCTCAAGTTATCGTCCGGAAATGATTTAACTATTCCGGGTCACTGTGACCTTGACCTTTGGCTTACTGACCTCAAAATTATAAGGGGTCATTTGCTGCCCAAGTCCAACCTCCATATCAATTTTCATGATCCTAGGCCGAAGTTTTCTCGAATTATCATCCGGAAACCATTTAAATGTTCCAGATCACTGTGACCTTTGACCTTCTGTCCTCAACATCTGCTGATTTTGATCAACTTACCTATCAAGTTTCCTGTCAACTTGCATGATCCTAGGCTTGAGCGTTCTTGAGTCATCATCCGGAAACCGTTTAACTGTTCTGACTCACTGTGACCTTGACCTTTGACCTTCTGATCTCAAAATCAATAGGGTTTATTTGCTGGTTACGACCAATCTGCCTATCAACATTCATGATCCTAGACCAAAGCGTTCTTGAGTTATCATCCGGAAACGGATTGGTCTACATACCGACCGACAGACAGATCAACTTTATATAAATGACAAAATCACTCTATAGATATAAAGACGTATTCACTTTATATAATGACATAACCACACAATATAAAGGCATATCCACTTTAAATAAGGACAGTTCCACATTATATAAAGAACAATCAACTTTTAATTATATAAAGATAGGACTACTCAACATAAAGTAACAACCGCTCAATATAAAGATGCATCAACTTAACATAAATAACTACCAGCATAATGTAATGCGTTTCTGCTTATTAGACAGCTTAGGTTTTCCATAATATGGCATTTATAGTCAATGCCTGAGGAAATCGATATTCTATAAATAACCTAATTAACATGTGGTCACATTTTCGCTCGTCAACTTAAGTAGATCACTAGGGTGGCATTTATATAATATATTACATAATTTGATATCTATGGTGAGCATTTAAGTTTATTCTGACATATTAATTTAAAGCTAAAAAAGCTATGGGAGGTACAAAAAAATAACTCGTATTGTCTATGGACCGGAAAAATTGGAAAACCTCCGTTTCTATTTTTAGCCATGTATTCTTATATTTAGTGTGTTGCGGTCAGGACACAGTTTCCCCAGGATTTGTCAGTCTGGATTTCCAAGCTAGGTTTCCACCTTTTCTACATGCCAATTTGGGTCATCTTTTATTCACGTGACCATAAATTTGCATATTTGTATTCATACATTAAAACGTTGACTTCAGTTTGTGCTCATTTTAGCCGCTGAATTTACATAAAAATGGTGTTAAGGCATACCTTGTAGCATTTCATATCTGCACGTTGTGAAGATAATTGTTTCTCTAGAAAGCCTGGAACTATTTTTGGTTGTTTAAATAGGATGGTCTTAAAAACTGACAAGATTTCTCAGACTTAGTATACATTTTGACACTGGTGGCTGCAGCCTGCTTTTCTTTGAAACACATATTTATTATAGTAGCGTATGAATTTATAAAATCAGAAATTACAGCTCATGAGCTGTTTTACATCCCGAAGTGTAAGACAAGCTTTTCCAGTAGACAAAACTCCCATCGCTGGTGTCTTATAACACTTCCGCGCGGACGAATCTCTTGTCTATTACCGAACATGTGAAAAATGATCTGTCATGGACGTATTGTTCAAAATTCAAAAAATACTAGCGTTAATTAATTTTCCAAATTACAATAAGTTAGCTGTTCAGACTACACTACACCACACTGTATATGATTTATAAGAGTTAAAACATTTCTATGCAATCTACTGATCTGTAAAGCGTGAAAGATGAAAATAAATAATGTCATGGCTTGTCTGAGATGTCTGCGGCTGAAGCAGACACATTCATGATAGGCTGAAGCAGACACATTCATGATAATCTATAACTACTATCCAATGTCAAACAGGGAACTGTCAAAATGAGTCAAAGAATTCATTTTATCTAAACACAGCTTAATCACAGTAAATCTCTAGAGTCAATCATTTTATCAACCTATATATTTTGTATGTTTTCCCTGTGCTAGCAGCACTCCGTCTAGTTTATTAGTTATATCTACTGTCAAAAACGCTAGTCTTTTTCCCCTTTTAAGCATCTTTGCATCTATGACAATATCTTCTCCAACTTTAGCGCCTTTCATAAACCTGAAGATACATATTAAGAAAACTGTGTATTTCATGAAAATACAAGTTCCAGATCTACGCGTTATAAAAGATGGACAGCAAATTTACGAAAATTATATCTATTTGTTTCAGTGGACGATCGAAAAGTCTTTCGCCGAGTGAACACTGAACAACGCACGCATTTTTACGAGTGGTGTAGCTACGAGTAAAATATGATATCTTTGGTGTTCAGGAGTAACAAGGACTTTGACCTATCAGGTAAAATCTGGTTTACTTGAGTAGGAAAGTATAGATTCGTTTGGCCAATACAAGCATCAAACTATGACTCTGCAAAATTGAGAAATGGAGTCTTTAACTGCATGGGTAACGGTTCATGCTCGAACGTTTCTGCTTTAGCCACCTAAAATCTTCGAAACAATGTCATGTCAGGATATTATTAGTACATTGTGTTTGTAACTACTTTACTGGATATAAAAGGATTGTTTTGACCATATTTAACTCAAATTACTTACGACACACTTAGGTCTACACTGACACCGGCTACTGGATCCTCAGTTCCGAGAAGCGCCCACGTAGATACAGCATCTACCAGAGTGCAGGTCATTCCACCATGCAAGGTACCGCCTCTGTTCTGGTGCTCTTCCGCCACACGCATTTCACACGTGCATGAACCACCCCCACCGCTTAATACTTTGACCTAAATAATGCAAAACAAATCAAGTTATAACTTTAAAGGTTTCGTCTTTTGAAGTTCTATAACTGAAGAGAAAGCTTTTAATTTTATATTTAAACAGATAAAGCAGCTGTACATTTAGATGAAATGCATAATTACATAATTAGAAAGTAAATGCTTTCAGGTAAAATAGTATACTAAATAGGTAGGCACTTCCGGAGTAGTCGGATAACAGCGGAAAGAAACAATCCTCAGTTTTTTCCCAGTTAAAACGGCATTTTCATGTTTTATGTTAGCCAGTTCCTGTTTTTATTTCATTTACATCCACATTTTAAACAAGGCTTATAAACCGGGGCATTATGAACCATTAGCAATGCACATATATATAGAATTCTTCTTTAATTAACTGGCGGCCTACCTACATACTGGACTACTCCAGTTGATGCATAAAACCCACTGAAATACAGTTTAAAATTTATTCTTACTTACATTTTTATTGACAAATATTGGAAGAACTTTCTGAATTTCGATATTCTACATAATTATGCACGCCCATGTAATGTTAGTAAACATATTATATTTGTAAACAAAATGGTTATAAATAAGATACTTAAGTCTTGAGCATTCATATCTATTCTTCCAAAATTTTGAATCAATATACTTCCCTACTAAGTACTTTGATATTTGTACTCGATTTTTTGGTGAGAATCATTAATTAATTACAAGCATAAGATGAAAAAAAGTAATGTTTTATATATATGTAAGAAATACAAGAAATATATATATATATATATATATATATATATATATATATATATATATATATATATATATATATATATATATATATATATATATATATGTGTGTGTGTGTGTGTGTGTGTGTGTGTATATATGTATAATATATATATAATATTGCCCCATGATCTAATATAACTAAGTGGTAGATCTAAAATGTTTTAAGATAAGTTTAATTTTAAGTTGGCAAGATCATGTCCTGAATACTGATCATCATTCACTAATCACCTAACTTCTACATTATGGGGAAACACTACTTTCTATAGTTTTGTCGGACATAGTCCAGGCTTTGCACCACTAAAATTATGACTCTAATATACTGACTAAAGGTTAGGGTTAGGTCGACTATGGCCACAGTGGTTCGTTTGCCCTCACCCTACATTATGTACAATCTAAATACACTGCCTCAAATCTGACAGATATTCACGTCCTCAAATGAATGAACTTCAGTCTAGCTACGCAACTGCATGATACGTAGATTTCTACGCTTTTTAACAAAAAAATACTAAAATTGCGTACCTTACTCAAAATGTTTTCAAAGCCAAGTGCACCTTTAGTTGAATGTTCAACAATTGTTTTTAAAAGCTGTAACGTATTTCTTGTAGCCATTTGCTTAAGGTTACGTATAGATCTACATGTATACATATGACCTTATTGATTTTTGTAAAATCCGGAAGAGTATTTTCCACGGGAGGTAATCTCACATGGCACTTTCAATATTACCGCAGCGGTAAGTTCCCATACTTCGATATTTTTGGCATCTAGTGATGGTCACTTTAAATAACGGTCTAAGGCCTACTATTTCGTTAGTCGAACTAATCCGACGTATACAGTTTGTTTTAACTGTGTGGTGGCTGCAAAGGTCAGAAAATAAAAAGCAGCCACTCTCAGCGACAGTAAGCTTGTCTACTATTTAGTAGGAAGGTAAATAGCAAAACAGGAAAATTACCGTGTCTCGATGGTTACTCATTCTGTTACTTTTCTACGGTACTCTGTTAGGGCCACACATGTTCCCTAGGAACGCGAAATGCGATGTCGAAGCGCGACAGTACGATGGTGATAACACGACACTTCGTCCGCGAAGTACGGCAGTACGATGGTGACAGCCGATCGTACTGTCGCGCGTTTACCATCGTACTGTCGCACTTCGGCATCGTACTGCCGCGCTTCGCCATCGCACTGTCGTGCTTCACCATATCGTAGTGTCGAGCTTTTCCAGATATGTCAATTCATTAACTCGTTCATATTGATTACCTAAAACACCGAAAGTGTATTAGGCCTATTTTGCAACATTATCGTGAATTGATATTATGTCAACGTTGAAGAGTGTATAAAGATTTCTTTTTTATTCTCTATTCTGCAAGTAAACACCGTCAGTATTATGTACACATCAGATGAAGGAAATTAGCAAACCATACACAAAAAGATAAGCATTCAATTTTAGATACCATCGCTTTAACTGGTCGTACTTGCAAAATCCTGGGATCTAGATTTTTTTTTTTTTTCTTCTTTTCTTTTTTTTTTTTTTTTTTTTTTTTTTTTTTTGTTGTTGTTAGGAGTCACCAGTTAAAAACAGAATGAGAAAAAAATATCATAGAGTAGTAGACGTCTATGCCGCTTTTCGATATGATCATAATTTAAAAAGATTAATCTTATTGAGCAAATTCTTAGTATTCAAGGTCGGCATGTGCATGAAAATAGTTTTATACGGTGCTTCACGCAAAAGTGTTCGTTGGAACTAATACCGCAAAGTTAGGGAATGAAGCTTTTGTTTGAAGCTCAATACAACGTACATCATGAAGTATAAGTTAATTAACACCGTGACACCTGGTGTGATATGTCGAATTCTTTCCATGGTTATTTTCTCACGACATGAATTATGTGTTACGTATGTATCAGATATATTCGATAAGTTCTTTGTTATGAAATGGTTTACCGGGAAAAAATAGGTAGGGTATAAAATATTGATTGATGACTGGGAGTGAAAATTATATATTGATATTTGATAAAGTATGGAAGGGCATTTGTGTCCTCCATTGCACCAATGTATGTCGCTTCCAGTCAGTTAAATATCTTCTATCTTTTTTTTATGTTAATGGAAACATTGACTCCTTTGCGGGTTTTGCTGCTATATCAATGTACATTTAATTTCCTGTAGAAACTGGTGACCCGAATAATGTTCAAAATAAGCATCTAGAATTAATAAAAAGATAAAAAGCTTAGCTAGCCTATTTTATCGCTGGTGACATGATCGGAAGGATAAGAATAGATTATTTTTAAGTTAAAAAAGTGCAGTTCGCCCTAGATGCGCTATATGTACCGCCACAATTTGGATAAAATGCGTGGGAACTTATCTTCGATATGACAATATTTTGGAGAAAAAAAAATTGGTAAATGTCAATAATTAATTATGCGTTTTCCTAATTTGGTCATCTATTTAAAAGCGTCCAAAATGTGATATATTCATAATTTATTACCATTGACAGAGCTTTCGGTAGATTGGATGCAACGAGAGAAAAACTAAGTTACTTACGTGATAGTTATAACGCAACAAATTGAATGTTTTGCAAATATAAAACGGCAGAAGTGGCGTTCCATAATTTGACCAATGGAATTATATTTGTATGTCGGTTGTGCCAGTCATTTAAAAATGGTGAGCTGGAAGTTGACAGGGTAGACTTTACCATCTATCATGTCAAAGCAAAATTATTATTACGTTGATGATTGCGGACCAAATTATTTTATCGAGTGTATAATTGCCTACTGGCTGTGGCGCACCATACCATTTATATTACTCTTCATTGGGACGTGCGGAAACATTTTAAACATTATAATTTTATCAAGAAAACAGCTGAGAAAGTATTCTACCGCTGTGTTCATACTGATTCTTGCCATTACAGAGCTTGTAGTCTTATGGACGTCTTTGTTGCCGGACACATTGCTTGGTATAAAAGGACGCCGGATTGAAGACGAATTTCCAGTAATCTGTCATTTGAAATACTGGATTTCGATGACTGCAGGTACATATTCTACATGGATACTCGTTCTTTTGACAATTGAAAGGATATTGCTTACAAAGGCTCCTGTTTTTTCTAGAAGGAAGATTACTCCAAGGAATTGTCTCATTGTATTGCTGATTGTTCTGTTTTTAATAGCATCCGCAAACAGTCACCTGATATATGGATCGCGATTTTACCATCTCCAGCAAAACGAAAATAGCACAATAAGCGTTACTGGAAACGTCACAGATGGATTTTTACCAGAACATAACAGAACCGAACGACCATTTCAGTGTTACTTTGTCTCCGCGCAATACGAAACATTCTACAGACATTACTGGTCGGTATTTTTCTTGATAGTTTACAACGTAATACCTGCTATTATTATCGTTTGCGGAAATATAAACTTAATAGCTGTTATTCTGTTTCGCAGGCGTGGCCTATTTTCCCGGGTACATCCTGTGGTACATCCGGCCGGGGACATGCGCAGAAGGGCATCTGCAAAACTATTGCTTGCCTTAAGTGTATTTTACCTATTGACAACAACCCCTTGGTGTGTCTACTGGCTCCTGAGGGGTATGTTAGGTGAACATGACATTGGTGATGAGATATTTGCAAAATGGCAACTCGCTACAGTCATTGTTAACATTTTGCTGTGGTGTAATTTCTCCTTTAACTTCTTTTTCTACTTTACGAGTGGTACTTTATTTAAGAGGGAATGGAACCGACTGCTTGATAAGGTTAAAAGTAGTTTTCAGAGACAAGGGTAATACAGTAGTTAATTTCGTTACATGCAGTCTTTCAACAAAACTTCAGTCATATATGACGGCCGGTTAACCTAACCAGCCTGCATGGATACACGAGTCACGCAAGTATCTATTTGAAGAACTCGCAATTTCCCAACATGAAACGGAGACAGGGTACAAATGATTTTGGACGGATTGTCTTTTGTCTATCTTTAAGGAGCATATCCGCCTCGTCCTGGATTCAAACCTACGACCTGTGGATTAGGGATTTAAGTATTAAGCCAACTTGCCACAAATCACAAATGATCACCAATCGCTTAAACACATTGGATTTAAATATTTTTATTTAATGTGACAATTTTGATTAGTATTGTTATGGTAAAATCACAATATTTTCAAGTTCAAAATTGTATTTCTTTTATACATTTTTGTATGTATCTATGATTTAGCTCTATTTACTACCTACATGTTTATCTATCAACAAGAGGTGTCAGCAAGCAGACAGCAAAGCGCGTCCCAACAGGAGGTTATTTTTGAAAATGTAATAATTCGTGAGTGGGGTTGGTTCATTAAGAAACGATACTGAGAAACACTATAAAGAAAGAAAATAAAAATAAGATATATCAGAGTAAGAGTATAAAGTATGTGTGTGTGTGTGTGTATGTGTGTGTGTGTGTGTGTGCGTGCGTGCGTGCGTGCGTGTTGGGGGGGGGGGGGAGGGAGGGTGCGGCTTTGAAACAAAGGGAAAAAAACACTGAATTTCCCGAAACTAAAAAAAAACAATAAGATTAAAATATGGGGCGATGGGGGTGATGCTGAAGGGATATTACAAGTAACACGAAACTGTATCAAGTGCAACAAAAAACAGAAACAAAACAATCAGTTCATGGAGATATGGTGGGGTGGCTTGGGGTGGGGTTGGGCGGGATGGGATGCGATTGCGTGGGGTGCGGTGGGGAGCAGAGCAGACGGATGTATACTATACGAATAACACTATCAATATACAGGTACAAAATATAATAGGGGAATGGGTGACTGGGTACTATTTAAGAGAAAGTATCAAACAACTGAAAGTAAAATACATTTTGTGGGAGTTGCGGTGGGGAAGTAAAGAGTGATTGGGGAAAGGAATAATTTGGGGTGAAGGAATAGGAGAGATCGTGTTTGTATACAAATTCTATTTTTAGAACTGATAAGACAGTGATCGGGTGGGCAGAAGCCGACCGTCCATGTTTTTTGTAAACAGTGATGTTTTTCTAACGGTCTAAACTTTCTTAAAACACAAATTACATAAATAATTTTTTGATCAATGGAAAGGTTATAAAACAAGCAATTTATTGATTACTTTTAATTGTTATTTCGAAATAAAATGGATTAATTATGAACGCTTAACTTACACTGTTTTTCTAAAGGTTGTGAAAATCACTACGCCGCTTTTAAAATTATATGTCATTTAAAACGGTTATTCATTGAAAAAAGATATTTCGATACAAAAATATGAAGATTGTTAGTATTTCAAATCTTTTTGAATTTTGAAAATCCATAAATGAGCAAAAAAGTTATTAAAAATTAAAAATTCTGATTCAATACGCAAACGGTGTTAAAATCATTTGTTTTGCCAACCACCAGATAAACAGATGTTAACGCGTGACGTCACGGCGATCTCTCCTATAGACGTGATATTAAGGATATTAACGGACGATATCATGGAGCGCACGTTTTGCAGTTCGTGAGGATTGGGTAATTGGGCGAGGGGATGAGGTGGATAGTGGGATACAGAGACACTAGGAGACAATATCATGAAACTAAGATTCAAAATAATTATGTATTGTGCGTGCGAACGTGTTTTAGATCGATCTGGTAATGGATAGGGAAATAATATGGTCGGGGATGATTGGCAAGGTAGCAAATGACGGGTTAGCTGTTTTGAACAGATTTTGTACATTTAAAAAACTGCTTTTGTCAAACTGTAATTACACATATATGCTGTACAAAACTTGACCTAGAGATGCTGAGGGACAATCTCAAGAAACTAAAAGAAAACTGTATGTTAGTATGTGTGTGTAATATTGAGGGAGGGGTGAGTAATGTTGGCAGGACTTAACAGGATACGAAGAGGCGATATTAAGAAACATTTATATACTAAGAAACTAAAAGAAAAGATAATTATTGTTTCTGTTGTAATATCTATTATATATCATAATATGTAGATGAATTGGCAATGTAATAGATGAAGGGTTATATGTTTTTAACAGAGTTTACATAAAAACTGCTTTTGTCAAGATGTAATTACACATATATGATATACGAAACTTGAGCTCTCATTGTTTATTATATTCGATACATATTTGCATGTGATTGACCTTTCTCCATCATTCGCCCGTTGTCTGTCAACAGTTTTCTTAAAAACAACCCTTTCGAAACTAATCTAGAGGATTTACGACCACAATATCTGGTAGAAGTTCAGTAAATGACACTTAAGGTAGACTACCCGTAATAGGTCTCAATTTCACCAAAAGCGTGCATACAACTTGATAATGTAAGCTTTGAAAATGTCAAACGATAGAAATAAGGTGCATATTGACAAGTTATATAGTGACAGAAGTTCTCAAAAATTTCCTTTAGATTACCTCCCCTGATTATTTTGGTTTTTCATGAGTTATCTACCCTGAAAACTAGAAAAAAAAAATTCTCCTTTTCCCTACGACCATACCTACGGGGAATTTTAGATTTCCTTTTGATATTTGTATCAGAATCATAATTATAATGCAGCTTCCTACCGCAAAATTTTCTCGAAACTCCAGTTCAGATTCTCATAATCAAGGAAATTATATATTTCCCGTAGGCATCAATGTTAACTTCAATGCCGATTACCCCCCCCCCCCCCAAAAAAAATGATAAAATTTGAAAAATCTCTCGGTGAAACGTTTTTAATTTTGCATGTCTTTAAAGTGACCAAATTTCATTTAAATATTACCATCTAGTTACAAGATATAAAATATGGCTATTACACCATGATATCCTTAAATACTACCATCGAAGTTCTGACCAAAGTTGATGCATTTCACGTTAAAGGCCACACTTCTTTAGTGATCATCATCAAATTCATGATTTCTTTCTTTCTTTATTTATTTATTTTGTTGGGTTTAACGTCGCAACGACACAATTATAGGTCATATGGCAACTTTCCAGCTTTGATAGTGGAGGAAGACCCCAGGCGCCCCTCGTATTATTTCATCACGAGCGGGCACCTGCATCACACTGGTTATTCGGGTACCTACTCGTGTGAGCGATACCGCCCTCGTGTGATTTATGTACATGTTGGTAAACAGGAAATTCACACCTATAACAGGTTATTATTCCATATTTAACTGAAGATTTGAAAAGTTTTAGTACTGAATGTGTAAGATCATACCTTATCTATACCCATGTCAAATATCTATCTAATATAATCTGATTAACTGTGAAAAAAATATGTTTCTTTTCGCGAAAATGAAGATATTTTAAGGCGATGGTATATATTTTCACGATTGATGGTATTATTTCGGATTATATGAGGAAAATTTTGTTAGGAAAATGAAAAGCAGTCATTCTTTGTATTAGCCATTACATTCAGTTCACAAAAACTGGAATCACCGTAAAATAAGATCGATTTTTTCGAAGACAGTGTGTAGAAAAAAAAAGATACCTCTGACGATGTACCATGGTATCATCCTCGTTGTTTCTGTCAATAGAGCGGATACCGTCCTCGTTATTGAAATGAGCATTACATTGACGCAGACCCATTTTTTAAGTTAGCGATAAAATGCAATGAACAGCCAAGATAAAGATAAAACTTTGGTCTTTTATACCCTCCAGCTACTGGAAGCCGCCTATCCGGAGAAAAACTTCTCACATTGCTTTAAATCCGCTACCAACTTGGTATCATTAGATCCATCTACATAAACACATTATCATATGTGTTTATGGAATAAACTGCTGCAGCATAACATTGATGGGAAAGTCTTTAAGGCTAAATATACAATATATGATAAAGCCAAATCTTGTGTAAAGAGTAGCCAAGGTCTATCAAATTTCTTCATTAGCTCAACTGGTGTACGACAGGGTGAAAATTTATCACCGATCTTATTTTCTGTTTTCTTGAATGATTTAGTCTCATGTATGTCTATTTTTTTCAGAACTAGTGGAATTATCAAACAATGTAAGGGACCTGCTAAATGATGCTATTTCAGAAATGTTTTCAAGTTATTTTTGTTACTTTATGCAGATGATACAGTGTTATTTGCAGAATCTGAAAATGATTTACAAACTGCATTAAATGTTATGTCAGAATATTGTTTTATTTGGAAACTTACAGTTTATTCTAATAAAACTAAGGTTGTTATTTTTTTCACGTGTAAAAATGCGAAATAAGCCTACCTTTTATTATAATAAAATGCAGCACTTGAAGTAGTAGATGACTTTTGTTATGTAGGAATTTAATTTAACAACAATAGTTACTTCAATAAAACTAAAATGTATTTGGTTGACCAAGCTAGAAAAATATGTATGCTCTGTTGAAAAAATGTAGGAAGTTGCAGCTTAGTATTGATTTACAGTTACATTTATTTGAGTCTGTGGTTCAACCAATATTATTGTATGGATCAGAAGTATGGAGTTGTGGTGATGTTAGCATTGTTAAAAGTTCGGCTTAATTTTTATTTTAAAAATGGTACTGAAGGTTAAAAAGTCAACAGCTAATGTCATGTTTTTGGCGAGCTTGGTGTATTACCAATAGATAATTATTATAATTAGAAATAGAATATTGAACTACTGGTGTACAATTATTAATGGTAAACAAGAAAAGATGAACTGTATACTTTACAGGTTCATGTAGAGACTCCAACGGAAAATGTTGTTCTTGGATTTCATATGTAATAGAACTTTTAGAATAATTTGGATTTGCTGAATACTGGTTGAATCAACCAGTGTATTTTCGCAATATTGTACAACAGAGGTTGAAGGCCAGTTTATGCAATCTTGGAGTGAAAAAACAACAAAACTTTGCAATTTTCCAGAAAATGTCTGTGTTACAGAATAATTATAACAACCTTTGAGTTCAAAAATTGTTTTAAAGTTTTACCAACAAATCTAGCAATATCCATGTGTCATTTCCGATGTAGGAACAATTTGTTACAAGTTGAAAGAGGGATATTTTTTAATATTGAGCTCAATAACAGGACTTGTTATCTGTGTAATAATACATCTTTAGGAAATGAATTTCATTACATTATAGAATGTCCGAACTTAAATTTAGACAGAGTAAAATATATACCAAATGACTTTCAACAGCCAAATATAATATCATTTCAACGTTTATTTCAAAGTGATGATTATACTCTTCTTTTTAAGTTAGCATTGTTTGTACAGAAAATACTTCAATTTTAGGGGGAGGAATAGATTTTTGTCACTGGCAGTTATTTGCTGGCTAGTTAAAACACTGTTTTAAACCTAGTTAATTCTAAATGATGTTTTGGTAAAAGTGACAACTGCTTAGGCACATAGGATCATTGGATTTATTCAGGGCCCGCTCTGCAATTAACCATTATAGTGGTACATCGTCTTCTATCTTTTAGCTTACAAAATATTTGTATCAGATCTATTATGACCGTAAAACTACCGTTTTATATTATGTAGGCCCTATAAGTGCTTGTTTTGTAAAATTTGTTTTTATTATAATACTGATGCCAGTATGGGTCCAGTTATAAATAAAATCTTGAATCTCACAGATTTCCTCCCTTGACGTACATCTAACGTTTACAACCGCTGTGAGGAGTGTGTGAACAAAAACTTAAAAGAGATTGGATCTGATAACCAGACTTCCATATCTGCTTCTGTTTCTTCCATTAGTCACCTGTAAGACACTTAATATACAATAGTGTATATTGTATGCACTTGTAAATAAGTCGCATAATTAGCGCGAACTTAATGGAGCGTGCACCTATAAACAGAGGCGAATATTACAAGATACGATAAAAGGCAGATTTATGAAGCCTACGAATATATGCCCAGAGAGAGGGTCCGATTTCCCTTTCAGGAAGAAAAGGTCTTTACATAAGCACTTTTGCACGATGCGTTGGAAATTTTGTTCGCTTTCATAATGAGACTGAAGGAGAAAAAGAAAAACTCCAAGAAGGCAAGATGATAGAATGTGTAGAAAACAGGGTGGATGTGAGGGAATATTTGATATTGGTGAAATACTGCTAACTCACTTCTTTACATTTTTAAAGTTAACATTCTAATCAAATAGATCTACTTAAGGTCGGGCTTCACATTTCCAGTTCTTATTTCTTTCCAGATCCTCAAAGAGATTACCTTTAATTGCGTTTATTTAAGTGTACCGTATTGCGGAAGTAATCGCTGCGGGGAGTTTTATAAATGTTCATTGACATAACGAGGACGGTACCCATGTGCAAACGTGTAGGTATCATTGTTTATTTTCATCCATCGTCAGAGGTACCATCAAAAACAGTGACAGGATGCATATAATTGAAACTTTAACAACAAAAATAACTTGCAGGTACACGATCCATACGTTTTGTAGTTGGGTATGAATAGTTCTACCAAGGGGAGTGGCAAATTCAGTTATCTCAACTTCTAACAAAGAAAAATACGTCTCAAAACGTCAAAATATATGAATTTCGTTACATTTCTTCAAATTTTATAGTCATATCAATATCACTGAGAATTGATATTTTCACCAGTGTGAATAAATGCATTTCCTCGGACGATTCTGACTTTAAAATGTTCAACATGCTTAAATATGTGTCATACGTTGGCATTGTCTTTATATACCCTATCGACCTACATGTATATAAATCACACGAGGGCGGTATCGCTCACTCGAGTAGGTACCCGAATAACCAGCGTGCTGCATGGGTAGAAGCACCGACCTTCCGTAAGCCAACTACATGGCTTCCTTACATGAAAAATTCAGCGCCCCGAGTGAGGCTTGAACCCACATCAATCAGGGGCAAGTGATTTGAAGTCAGAGACCTTAACCACCCGGCCACGGAGGCCTCTCCAAACTTATATGACTAAAAGATATGACAACTGTTTTTTTTTTTAATAACACTTAAGGTATGCCATTTGAATAGACGTCATAGTCGTTTAGTAATCAATATGAAACGTTCACAGAATGAATATAGCTACAACTTGAAACTGGCTAGTATGGTTAAATAACGACACAGTAATGGTTCTTGAACAGGACAGTTTTTGTTAGCATGTATGAGCCCGCATTTATCAAAGAAACATCATTGAAGTTTATAGAACGTGTATCGTCACAAAATTGAGGACGTGATTAATAATGGACTAAATCGCTTAAATAACGCCATAGTAATGACTCTTGAATTCTTACTGGGCCAATTACGCGTTTTAACAGGCATCCGGAAACTTACTCGAAACGTATATACGGCCACAAAATCTAAGCTTACTCAAATTACAGCAGAGTAATACCCCTTGAATAACTTAGAATTGCCATATTTCAACTCATGAAAATACCCACAGAACGTAAATAACTATGGAATTCCGTTAGGGCTGTCGCCTTTGAATGTGTTGATCTGAAACACGATACTCGAAAATACGATGATGAAAACGCGAAATTACGAAACTACGATAACGAGAACGCGATACTACGATGATGATAGCGCGATAATACGATAACGAAAACGCGATAATACGATAGTACGATGATGATATGCGATTTACTGTCGTATTTTCACCATCGTACTGTCGCGTTTTCACCATCGTAATATCGTTATATCGCGTTTTCGTTATCGTAGTATCGTGATTTCGCAATTTCATCAGCGTACTTTAATTCGTGTTATCACCATCGTACTGTGTACTATATGGTAGCGGTAATTGATAAAGATCGACAGCTGATTTATTGATAACGCTCAATGTCAAAGTCATCAGGAGGGTCAAAGGTTTGAACTTTCGGATTTCATGTCTGCTCTATTTCTCATAAACCCTTGGAAGGATTACCATGAAACTTGGGAGATATGCTCGCGTCCTGAAGGCTATATGCAGAACCAACAAGCAAACCATGCTGGCTGAAGGTCAAGGTCACGAATGTAAAATGTGTGAACCTTGGATATGACGCTTTTATGACAGCTACTTGAATGCAGACGCCACAAGTGTTCCAAGGAACACATCATCTATGGTGTTCAAGTATAGACAAGTGGGCATTTAACCACAAAGTGGCCGCATGAGAATGGTGGTAACGCGACTGATTACGATGATGATAACGCGACAGTACGATGGTGATAACGCGACAGTACGATGGTGATAAAGCGACAGTACGATAATGATAACGCGATAGTACGATAATGAAATTGCGAAATCACGATACTACGATAACGAAAACACGATATCACGCATGGTATATCGCATAGTCATCATCGTACTATCGTATTGTCGCATTTTCGTTATCGTAGTATCGCGTTATCATTAACGTGTTGTTGCGTTTTCGTTATCGATGTTTCGTGATTTCGCGTTTTCATCATCGTACTATCGTGTATCGCGTTTCATACCAACATATTCGAAGGCGATGGCAATAACGGAAAAACGTAAATAACCGTAACCTTAAGATATCGAATATATTTTTCCTTCAAAGACATTGACGTTGGATAGTGGCTTAGCGTGTCAAGTTTGCAGTGCTCAGGTGGATTGATTTTATGACCATGTCGGATAAAACAAAAATATTTTTAGAATCCGTTGCCTTAGTGATCTCTGAGGTTATGATAGATGGAAAATAAAACCATACGACCACCATTTCAACAATGCAGGTGAGCGATATAGGGTCATCATGGCGCTCTTATTTAACGTTAAATTCTATATCTAAAACGAAAATAAAAAAAAAACAAACACTGCTTAAAGCGCAACTAGTCACTTACTATTTTCATTGCAAAGTGTGATTAACTACATGAGTACAGTCATTCATGTAATTGTTCGAAATATTTATCACTCAAAACAAACAAACCGGTCGGAAGTTATCATATTCCTACATATATACGCAAAGCACTTATCAACATATGCATGTATGCGAGACGCGTTTTCTGTTCAGCACTTTACTCACAGGTGAATAAAATGTGATCTGATACTATACAGGTAAGTGATTTTTTATTTTCGTTTTGTTTAAAATACAGCCTGTACATGGTTACATGTGTATCGAGTAATTGACCTCTTAAAGTATAGTAGGGTTTTTATAAATATGAAATCAAATGAACAGATTTTGTAGGAACTTTATATGCCTACAAACCGTTAATTTACTGCACACACAAAACACAGTATCGTAAACATGTGTAACAGGTCACATTTGTATACTCTTGGGAAAAGAAATATTGGCAAAGCCGAACATTTATCAAAAAAATTCGATCACTGACAAGTATGATTCATTAATGGAAAAGAAGTAATTCGAGTATTACTGCATTATTTTTTAGTTTGTATTTTTGTTGTTTGTTTGTTTTTTGCTCGTTTTACAAACAGACTGTTTATGTAATATTTAACTATTGAGATACAAACTTTCTACAACAAATTTTTTTTTAAAAAATGAAAATACCAATAAGGGGAAGTAACTCTGTGATGGAGTTTGAGAACTCGGCTGAAATGTCTGCTGTACCGGTAAGGGGAAGTAACACCACCATGTATATCCAGTAACAACAAATGCGCAAAATGTAACTCTTAATGTGCAATAAATGGCCGAAATCGGCGCCGAAGCAACACACTATTGGTAAACTGGCCATTTGCACTAAACAGTTTGATAACAATTGAATACGCGCATATGGCTGCGAGGACGCCGTGTTTTAATCATTAAATGTTGACATATTTCTGTATATTATGGTAACTAATTGGATTAGTGTCTGATTGTCTGACATGCCCCGCGGCTAGAGACAATTATTACGGCTCTTGTCTAAACACTTTTAAGTTAAAATCTAAATTATAGATATGAAGTTATTAATTTTGATAATATATATTACCGTTCAAAATCCAAATTCACATTATTGTAAAGTAAAATGCATTTATACCACGGATCCATGGTATTTAAAACTTACAAAAGTGACAAGACATTTTTTAAGGAGACCCGAAATACACATATTTTGCCCTAAAAATAAATAAATACATATTTAAAAAATACTCTGCGTAATGGGAATAACATGCTTCCCGACAATTTTGAAACAAATACCAGATTATGATTCAAAATCACCAATTTGAAGAAATTGCAATGTTATGTATATCAGAAAATAGACTTGTACGTCGATCTAATGTCCGTCTTTGGCAAATCATTAGTAAATAAAAAGTGTTATTTCAAATTAAATGTTTGAATACAAATATTTAAAATTAAAAAAAATACTTATGAATTACTTTGTTTAATTCATTTACTTTAAATTTATGATTCACATATATTTTTGCCTTTAAAAGATATAATAAAGTTACATACATAAAGTTACGCGAGTAATTGGAATAACATTCCCGACTCTCAATTTTGAAACAAAACCCCGATTACCATTCAAAATCACCAATTTGAAGAAATTACAATGTAACGTTATGTTACAGAAAGTAGCCTCGGGCAAGTTATAAACTCCGCTCATTCCATGTTGTTACAATACCCCTAACAAAACCAGTATAAAGTCAAGATTATCAAGATAAGAGAGATACTCGCGTTAAAATGGTATAAAGGGAAACAATCAAATTTAAACAACTTGGCTTAATAATCAAGGGACAATACTCTTCAAAACACGGTCTCATTTCTGGACATGCGGTATTAATAAAATGTTTTTCAAGGTTCTTCGTGAGAATGACGACCTGGGAATCGTTTTGAAGACAAATTTTGTGTTCCGTTGGTATTCTTTGACGCATGTTTTACCTTATTTTATAGTAATGAAAGGGAATAAAATGCGTTTAAGGCACATTTTATGAGGTAACACCGAGATATGTGAATGAAGGATCAGCGTACGTAAAACCAAAAATGTGATTTTTAGAATTAATTCACATAAAAGTACGATTGCCATGTTTTAGATGCCATTTCGGATGGTGTAACTTATTGCCAGTTATAACGTAACAGGATATTTTAGTTTATTTCTAAATAAATAAGGCTTTGGGGTTATAAATTTTTGATCTTTTAAAATAAGTAGGTTAATTATAGTAATACTATTTCTTTCAAGATAAAAGTTTACTTTATTTACCTGTCAACATGTCAAAAAGTTTGTGTCACACGGTTTTTAGCATGGCATTGTTTATATTCAATTTTATCTATGGAAAAAGACCTGTTGGATTAGGTCATGACGGGTTCAAAACGGCTCAAACTCGTAATATAACCAGGAGGTTGGCGAAGTAATAACGTTATTTTGCACGAGCCCGTCTGGCATTTCTTCTGTATAGAATAGCTAAAGATAGGCTTATGTTACTGTCACAAATGAAAAATCAAAGCCTTGAAACGTCTGGTGGTTGCGAGTTTTTGTAGATTTATTTTCTGTTTAATGGCAACTGCTGTGTACCTCAATGTCTTTCATTAACAAATAGGATAAAGCAGAGAGCATCTGCATTTACATTTTGTCTATTAAAAATGTCATGTCACCTGTACAAAATGTAACTTTATGAAACAAGAAAATATCAGTAAAACCGATGGATGCTCCCAGTAATATGCATTAATTATTACATATTAAAAGAACAAAATAGGATTTCACTGACGATAATGGCGCTATAGTTTACTCATGTTGAGTAATCAAAGGGCAGTTACAGTAACTCTTCTGAACGAAACATGAAGATAATATATGCATTTCCTATTGGGAGTGAAGTTTCAAGGAAATCCAGCCAGTGGTTGCTGGGGAATACTCCGAACAAGAAATTGTACTATAGCATTATCTGATCTGTTGGTTACACTCTATTGGTAACAAAGCAAATGCCAGTCTATAAATATACATGTATGAGAAACAAATACAAATGTGCCTCATATCTAAGATGAACTCTGCTGCCTGACCTTACATAAACTTATCTAAATTGCCAGCTGGAAATCAATGATGAAACCATGGGCTGGAATACCTTCTCATTGATAGATCTTATATAATCTAAATGGTCAGTGTGAATGGATACAGGTTGAATTAGAACTGCTTGATGATTGATAATTCATCCGCATTGTTCACGAATGGGACTATTTTGTGTAGCACATGAACATCCTTTTGGCGTGATTAGGAATAAAATAAAGATGCTATATGATTGTCAGAAATACACTTGTAACTTTGGTAGCGGGGTAAACCCACAACCAGTAACATTCAGTGCCTTCGTACACTCAATGCCGACCAACGTGGAACATTTCCGATGCCTCGTTGGCTATTCTTGTTAACATAAGACAGAAAATCATAATAGACACGCGCATCTTGTGGAAAGTGTATGTAATGATGTTCACCGAGCCAGCAGCCGTCTTTAATTGCCGACTCAGTCCGTTTTCAAAAAGTGTGTAGCGCAGCATACATCGAGTGAAAAAATCACACATGATTGTCGCTCGTAAAACATTGGATACATAATTGTCGCTCGTAAAACATCGGATATTTCCGTATCCTCCGTCTATTGCGTAGAATAAAGGCCGAGGTGATCATATTGACAAAACTGTAAATGTTTCCTTGTGTTCATATACAATGGAATTTTAAAATGTCTATGGCCGCAACATCTTAAAACACTGCATAATTGCGATTCATCTTTAACTCCTTTCAGACCAGAATCAAATAATACCATGAAAATTTATAAATTAAAACAGTTAGGCTTTAGAGCAAACTTTACTGAACCTCATCTGAATTTTATTGTTGTTGTTTTTCAGCGAAAATGATCGTCGAAACTCTAGTCTTACTTATTATACTGTTTCTAACTGTACGCTGGTTTCTGCGAGGGCTGAAAGTCCGTTACTATGGAAACAAACATGTTTTCATTACCGGATGTGATACTGGATTCGGAAATTTATTAGCCAAACGCTTGGACACTCTTGGTTTCCGTGTATATGCTGGTTGTTTAACTGCGAAAGGAATGGATGACCTAAAGGCTACATGCTCGAAGTATTTGACTACAGTTGAAATAGATGTTTCCAAGGAAACAAGCATACAAAAGGCAAGGCATGACGTCGAGCGAAAACTACCAAAAGGAAAAGGTATTTACAGATTGGTTTACATTTGGTTTTCTTTTTACATCTTTATCCTAGGATTCTATTACGATGTCAGCTCGAACACTCCCTGCTCGTTACTTGTCTCTTCAAAATCGATGTAGAGGTCATCTTTGCCTAGAGGTTAAGGTGTTTCTATATATAGGTATCGATTCCCGCACGTGCCGGGAGTAATGTCAGGAGAGACGTTAGTGGTATTCGTATGTTCTTAATTATTACAACTTCCAAGACAGTAAGACATGGACATCTTTTCTTTTTTGTATGCTTGTAGTTTTAGATCTTCTACAATAGCATAAATAACAGAGGATATTTCATATTCCATTAGGTTTATGGGCAATTGTAAATAACGCTGGTGTACCGGGATCCATAGGTCCAATCGAATGGTTGCCGGCGTCGGAATTCCGAAGGACCATCGAGATCAACCTATTTGGAGTTATATTTGTTACTAAGGAGTTTCTACCATTAGTAAGAAGAGAGAAAAGTGGTCGTATCGTGAATATGTCCAGCATCTGTGGCCGATTGGCTGTCGCAACTGGACCTTACGTAGCATCAGAATTTGGAGTTGAAGGGTTTTCGGACCAGTTGAGGTTAGTTTAGAGCTATTTTGGTCTTTTGAACAATGCTGTTGAACTGTGATCAAATAACCAGACGAGTTGTCCTGGTTTCAGAGCCAGTATAAACGTATTCTTCGCAAGTGACTTAATTGGCATTTATTCTTAACGTGAATCTTCTGCGGGTTCAACTGTAGAAGCTGAAAAGGAAAGCAGACGCAGACACAAAAGGTTGGGCCTCAGTGCTAAATCAGGAGCATTTCTTATAGCTCAGCATTTTAGACATGTGTTTGTTATGGCTTGCATAAATACTCCTCTCGTCTGCTCTTGCGAGCGCGCTACCAGTGACTTATCTTGTTAATAATAATGTTTACAGAAATCTATGTTTGGAAAGAAAATACTGCCCCAGTATAAGCCGGGTAATGACTGCGGCTGAACAAATCTTCTACTCACTGTATCTATAAGGCCTGTCTTCCGTTCTAACGCTATCCATCATCTGTACAGAGTATTTCTAAAATTGTTGTGAATGAATATGTTTAAACCAACAGAAGTACTCTCCGCCATAAATGACCTTTCCAACAGCTGATTTTTGGGTTAATTAAATATTTCAGATATTATAACTTTACAGATATGAATTGTATCGATCTGGAATAAGTGTACATATAATCGAGCCAGGTTATTTCCGCACGGGTATCGTAGACGAAGAAGCAATTCGTACAGATCTACATGCCACGTTTGAGCAGGCTCCGAGAGAAGTTCAGAAATATTATGGCGAAATTTACAGGGATGAGAGTAAGTTTAGGATTTATAAAAGGCTGGTGCCAGATTTACAAAGCCAAATTAGGACAACGGTAGAACTTAGCTGTAAGCTGTCTTAACTGCTATGTTTGCTTTGAGTATAGTGCCGTTTTATCAACAGTATTTAATTTATGTAACGGCGGGCAGTAAACGCAATTGGTTTTCACGGATTCTGTACCAGTACTAACAGGACCAACTTCCCCTCATGAATCGCGGTGGATGACGAATGATTTCAGTCACATTGTCTTTAATATGTCGTCACGTAGAACTAACGCCTCACGCAGGGATTATACTCGCGACCCCGTGATCTGCAGATCTGCGTTCTTCATATTGAGCTAATGGGGCGGATCATTTTTAAATGCATTTATTTGAACTTTCGGCTATTCCTAGAATCTGAGCAGAACAAAATATGATAGTAGTGACACAACGTTGCATTAAGGCCATCTTTGTAATAATATCCCATGATAGAAATGTGTTTTAAAGTCCTTAATTTGGTTAGACCTTATCCAAAACCGAAGAACTTTTGTGAAAAGGGTCCCTAGCCGTCAACTTTACACAATAACAAATGTTACCGTTTTAAGGTTAGGCGATGAAAAAAAATCGACTTACTTAAGCTGGACCACAAAGTGAACTTTATGTTGCTTTCGAAGTTAGAAGCATTTGTTATCATTCGGACATCATAAATGAAATTTAAAAAAGCTGTCAAAATGTTTAGTGCAACAAGGCCTACTGTATCTCCATAAAAACATGAATGTTGCCAAACAAACGAAATCTCTACCACAAAGTTAAACTAGAGCTGTCTTACTAAATTCTATTTACTCTACCTTTTGCGGGGGTGAGGGAGTAAGGGGATTGGGTTTAGCGCCATTTTTCAACAGTATTTCAGTTATGTAACGGTGTGCTGTTAACAACCAGTACTAACCTGTTCACCGCAAGAAACTGCCAACTTCCCCAAATGAGTCAAGGATGGGGTGAATGATTTCAGACACAATGCCTTCAAGTAAATCATCATGGAGAACGGAAGCCTCGCCGAGGGATCAAACTCCATACAAAAGCATGACCAAATTGGCATGCCAACGCACAGGCAACTCCAACAGCTCTACCTATTCTTCGAATAGTCAGCTAAAAAAGGTTCAAAATTATCGCTCTGGTATATGAACGACATATAACCTGGTATGTGAACTTGTCTTATGATCCTAAAACAGGTCTCAAAATGAAACCTGTATTGATTCCATAGATATTCAATGGAAACAAATACACTTTTTCTATATTTCCTTCTATCCTAGTCTCATTTTTTATGCTGCAACAAATTGGAAGAACATGCATTTTTCTCAATATGGTCCTTTATCATCATATGAAGTTATATTAAAAGACTTTACATACTTTTTGAGTTGTAACAAAATCCAGATTCTGCAGCAAGACATTGAACAGACAAATGGACAGACAACAAATGTAAAGTCCTACCTGCCCCAATTTTTAACTTGGTGGGAACAATACCGGTATTGGTTAATTATATAACTATAATATTCACATAACCAGAACAATGCCACGAGTGTGATGGGAATAGTAGTCATCGAAACATTTGGTCTTTATCACCAACAGGAAGTGGGAACAAAACAAACTAAAACATTACAAATGTAATTTCTGTCAACAAGTTTTATTCCCACTATGCACTGACATGTACATGTATTTCCAAAAAGTTATTATATACTTATTGCATGGCTTGTCGGTCAATAGTCAAAACTATTAGCCCACCATCTGAAGTTTTCATTACATGACATCAGAAATCAATTTTCATTGCTGTATTTATTTATTTTTTAAGTCATTAACCCAGTAAACGTGTTCTGATTATAGACATATATCATATAGCACAAACTATGGAAGGGGGATTTATTTGAGTCATGTAAAAATACTCATTATGTGTCATCATTAGTGTCATCATAAATAAACGTATTTCAATATTTATACATCAGTTAACAAATATATGAAAAGAAATACACCATGAAGTCTGCTAAATGTCAGATCCTATATTACTATCTTTTAATTTTTGCAAAAACATATTGGTACTTAAAATTAACAGAACTATTTGTAAAAACAAGTCATTGCTACAATTTTCTAAGTATGAAGATTAGCAATATGTAAATAAATCAGTATTACTAAGTTAAAACCAGAATTTGTCCATAAACTGAACCAACATTCAAACATTATGAAGTTACCACGGACCTTAGGAGTTCATGGCATTTAATTGTGGAAATTCAGTATCACTGTACACTATCAAATTTAGCCTAACATATTCCGAAAAACTAAAAAAGCACACTTCAATAATTAAGTATGGTTTTGCTCCTCCCGAAACAACTTTTTCAAAGATGCAGGAAAAAAATGAATATGTTTAAACTCTTTAAGGGCTGAAGTGGTGGATCCATAATGACAACTTTTACATTGCATGCAGTTATATTTTTTCCATATGCAAGTCGGCATCTTTCAACCATAACAGGAAATTAACTTTCAATAACAGCCCAAAACTCTGAAACTGCATACTGAAAGATGTGAAACTGCCAGCTATCATTATGGATGCACTACCTTAAATGTAAACAAGGGTAACTTATGATAAATAAGAAAGCGAACAAAATTAAATATGTATATTATGCAGTATATGAAGATAGATAGATATCTAACTAGAACAGACTTAGACTAGACACTAGACTGATAATAAAACTATTTCTACATTTTCCCCCTTTTTTTTGTCTTTTTCCATTTCGTAGAAACAAGATATTTTCACAAAGAAATGATGTTAAAATTATCAGGATATTGGACATGGAATATAGACTGGCTCAGTTCACTACATTCAATCACAAAAATGTAAAAAGATAGGGTCTAGGAGTTGGCCTAGAACAGACTCATTGACCAGTTGAAAGAGCTGCAAGAGCTGGTATACCTGAATACCATCTGCAAATTGATGATATCAGCATAATGGTCAAATGTTAAATAAAACACAACTCAAGCAGTAATCAAACCTACCTTCACTTTCAAAATTACATGGCAGTTTGCCCACATTGTTTTGGTAACAAGAGCATCACTGTGCAGAGCAATATATGCACAAGATAGTTCTCTGAAGAGTGATATATGTCCAAATTAGGTCTTAAAGTGTACATGTAGAATAAAACCTTTTAGGGACATATGTAGCAGAATATGGATTGAATGATTGTCTATTTGACCTTTAAGCAGGAGAATGACCATGACCTTTGACTCTGAAAACCTAACAATCAAGAAGCTTTCTATTCTAGTGATCACTTTGACCTTGACCTTTGACCTAGGGACTTCAAAATCAAATGGGTAACACACTCCCCTTGGACAATGTTCCAAGATCAAAAGGTCAAAGGGCCAGACATTACTGAAATATGGAGCAGAAATAGTTTTTGTACTTAGGTTACTGTGACCTGATGTTTACTCCACTGACTACAAAATCATCAGAATTATTTTTTTTTTTGTATGAACAGTCACTGTCATCTTGATATTTGACCTCAAAATCAAAAGGGGTTATCCATAGGCAATGACCAATGTGCCTTACAGAAAATCACAGGTCAAACCATTCTTAAGTTACTGTATTGCTAACAGACAAATGGACTGAAGGCTAGTGCCATCAAATATGTCCCCTTGGGCATATAAATTGAGGTTTTCTCAAGATCTGTTTAAAATATTTATTATCAATTTGAACAAAATTATGAACAAAATCAGCATTCATATTTCTACAAAAAGTATTTTTTATAAATTGTTATTTATAACAAGCTCTCACTTCTTTTGTCATTTCTCAAGACAGATATAACACCAATGGAAATATCCATTTTTTGCCAATGCTGTGAAAAAGTAGCTTTAAAAAATAATGTAAGCATTAACATAGATAAAATTAATCACTTTAACAACTGAATTCATTGTCAAAGATAAAACTTTAAAACAATCAGTTTAACAACTCAATATATTTAAACATACACAGACTTAATTATGCTAACAAAAGTTTGTATCTCCCAATTGCATCTCGTGATCACAAAATTTATTCCTATATTGGATATATGAAAAGAAACATCATTTCCTAACTGAACAGTTTAAAATGTAGTTCATTATCCCTTTGCTGAAGGTAAAAGCCTTTAATTGATAGCATTATACCCATAAAATTAAACATATTAAGTAAACACTTTACATAGTAAGAACAATAGATCAGTCATTATATGACGTACCTCTGACTCTCCCATCTTTTTCACCAAGCAAAATTAATCTAGAATAGATGGGACATTTAACACTTTCCATAACAATATGGGATATCATATACTTAAAGGTTATTCAGTTTGTATTGGGAAATATGCACAAGTTCTGTAGCAGAAATACTGTGAAATCCTTAATATTCGTGGGGGACTAATTTTCGTGGATTTCGTGGTTGTGTCAATCCATGAAATTTAATCCCAACGAACTAGTAAAATTCCGTTCATTTTATTTCAAAAGTTGAAATCCATGAATTCATATCCCCATGAAATTGCCATTTTTACCAAAACCACGAAATTTTATGCCCACAAAATTAAAGGATTTTACAGTATTGCGCGACTTCAGGCCATTAAAGAATGAATGCATATTTCCTGATGCAAAGATAATCACATACTTTTCTACACATATAAATTTAATGTAAATATTATGAACTTGCTCAATAGCCTGAATAAGATTGACAATAAAGAACTAAATAAAAGAATTAATGCAATAACACACATTAAATGAAGTCATGCACCCGATATGAGATTCAGGTGTCAGTGTATGGAAAAATATTGACATTTCCGGTATTATTGTAACTTTACGGGGAATAGAAACGAGTATGTATTAACTGGACTTCTCGCAGCAAAAACATCATATCAAATTCACAACAATCTTTTTAGCAGGTTACGTGTCCAAATATATGTAAGTAGTTGAATAAGCTAATAATAATCAACAAAATAATCATTTCAACATTATATAAATTAAATAGAATTAAATAATATCACATACAATCACATACAATCATAGATTCAAATAAACTAGAAACCCACACCCATGCATTTCATGCTCAAATATTCTGTCGACTAAGTATAAAAGTCCCAATGCAACGTTCCTTCTGTCAGATCAAACTGGAGTTAATTATATTTCTTTAATTCAATACTGCACAATCTTTAAAATTAAAATTAAGACTACCTTAATTAATTGATTGAAATTATAAAGACAAATAATAAAAAAATTTTATTTATGTCATTTCCTCAACAATTCTCTGTTTTCACTGTCTGTACTACTCATAGAAGCAGGAGAGTGATTCCCACTATTGGACCTCATGGTGGCGTTATTACTGATCCCCGATGATGTGACAACTGATTCTAACCCTCCGTTATTGCTGTCTACATTCGTAACATTCTCTGTTTTGGAACCTTGATCTGAGTCACTATCTTTCAAACCATTCCATAGCATTTTAACTTCTCCTCTAATACAGCCAATCACATATGTTGTAACAAGAGTGCAAGGGACAAGGTACAGTAAAGCTGGTTGGCCGGTTTCCATGAGAGCTAAAGCACAAAATGTGATAATCAAGCCTACAGTATAGCCAACACAAGTTGCGATATAATACAACCTCTTGCTGTTAACTCTCAAATCAAAAGCATGATTATGACTGACAAGAAGACCA
Organism: Mercenaria mercenaria; assembly: GCF_021730395.1. Lineage (NCBI taxonomy): Eukaryota > Metazoa > Mollusca > Bivalvia > Venerida > Veneridae > Mercenaria > Mercenaria mercenaria. Next base: position 51,007,292 of record NC_069371.1, read on the forward strand.
GGGATAATTATGTCACCGAAACCTAATAGAGAATAAGGCAATGGGCAAGCGCTAATCGCATCCTGTGTCAGGCGAGGCACTTTGAACACCATCGGCAGCTGTTCTTGAGTTTTGCTTCCGCCACCTGTTGCAACTTTAACCATGATACTGTCGCCACTCTTAGTAAATAGTGGGGTGATAAATACGAAAAATATATCATATAGGAATAGGAGAACCAACATCACAGTGCAGACTTTCATGTTAGGTACACCGACCGACTTCATCACGTTAAGACAGAAAGCGTAACCTAAAATATCTTGAATGACCCAAGCATACGGAGCATGGCGCTCAACTCCCCAGAAAATGGAAATTCCGAAACAAACAGCCAACAAGGCTAAATCTCTATAATGTGGTCTGCTCTTAAGTAGTGGTACTCTATTCTGAGGAAGCCGTGCCTTAATCGGACAAATTTTGTGCCAAGTATGAATAAAACAGTAGTACAAGCCCATGGCACCTGCCAAACAAAACAGAACTATGACAACATAAACCAAGTAATCGTAGAAAAAATATAACAGCACTATAAAAGCACAAACAAGAACAAAGAAAACAATAATTATAATCATAGACACATCAACTGTTTCTTCTTCCTCGTCATCAGAACTGACAGATTCATCGCTACCGCTACCCCTTCTTTCTTCTGTAGATGGTCGCTCTCTTTTATGCTTATATTTCAGTTTCTGGTACTTTGCATGTTTGGTTTTTCCTGCCCAGAACCCACCTATCACAATATTACTAACAGCTATGAGAAATATAAGTGCCAGATTTGGATCAAACTTGGATTCAAAACCTGGTGCAAATAAAATTGCTACTTGTTTCAAATCTTTCTGTTTTATATCGTCGACATTCTTCCAAAGGGCAGTTGCAACTGTAATATTGATATTCTTGTAATCCGTGGTTTCATTAGAAGCTCCAGGTGTAAGCAGGCTTTTACTCGCAACCACAACTGCCACAGCACCAGCTGTCTGAGCTATTAATGCTTTTTGTGAAAAAGTACAATTTCCCCTAGCAACAAGCACAATGCTTTTCTCCAAGTCGGACACACTAGTTGTATTATAGTCAGAAGCATTGCAGCCATATTTCGATGACAGATCAACTATACTGTAGGGCAGAGCCTGGTCTTCTTTTGTTGGAAGCTCATGGAACAGTGGATTATAGCTGATACAAAAGTGTTTGTCCCAGTTTGCCTCTCCGGATATTTTGCTGTACATTACACCATTGTCGGATACTGTATATTCCACCTGAAATAGACAGCATCAAATTATCTACAGCTAGAAAAAACTATTAAATGTATCTTGATTACTTTAATTACTATACTTTATACTGTTTGTCTCTTCTTTGATTTTACGTGAAACTGTTACAGAAAATGTAATATGATATAGTAAAGAAAGATCCCTAATGCCCCTCTGAGCTGGTGGGTTACCGGTACCTGTGTTGAACAATAAACCTTCCACTTGTCAGTCAGCTGGCATCAATAGTAAGGCTCAAACCCAAAGAAAAGAGGTCCTTCAGACAACCCATATAGGGCTGTCTAGAGGTCTGGTAATCAATATGAATACTGAAGATGATATCAGAACAGGAGATATGATTTCAAAAATTTGCTGTCATTATTTTTTTGTGGTTTTAATTATATTGCAAGTGATAGGAATATTTATAATCCTTATATTCCGAGAAAAAGTATTTTATACGTTGATTGTGCTTAAAAAATGTTCAAATTTACTGCTTGAGTAAATTATTTAATATTGGTGACTTATGGAAATCGCTGTAAACTTTCATATTCATTATATTTATGTCTTTAACCACCAGTGAGAACCATTAATATTAAATTATTTTTTATAAAAAACACATAGGCCTAATGAAGGCAATATGACAACTAAATCATACCAATCTCCCAGTACTATATAAACTGGTAATACAGCACATAACAAGTGAATGAAGTATTGCCATGCAATACAAAGTCCCCTACTGGAAGGCACCTAATTTTTTCTACTGCAGTATAACATAATGAACTGATATCTGTCAATGATGTATAAACAATATTGTACTACATATACAATATGTTATAACATTATAACAACACACTTGGATTAAAATGTGCAGATATAAAAACCCACAGTTGTTTTCATATTGAATTTTTTTGGCTGATTATAAAAATGTTATCATGTAAGTTATTTATAGTAACAACAAAGGGAAATTAATCTTTAAAAAAAAAAAAAAAAAAAAAAAAAAAAAATTAATAATATAAGTCCACAAGAAACTCTTTACCAGGTAGAGATAGGTCAAAATACACCTAAAAATTGGATGTAACATGCATGCTGTACCACAGAAAAGTGGTCTCGATTTTTCTCTACTGCCAGTAATAAAAAAGTTACAATAAAATCTATTTATAGTAACAACAAAGGGATGTAATTCTAAAAACAAGGGTGCCTCATGGTGGTGAACATTTGTTTCAAGTTACATCAAAATCCCTCCATGCATGAAGAAGAAATGTTCCATACAAAGTCATTCTTGAATTTGACCTTTGACTTCTAAATATGACCTTGACCTTAGACCTAGGGACCTGGTTCTTGCGCATGACATGTTGTCTCATCCAGGGGAATATTTGTGCCAACTGATATCTAAATCCTGCTTTGCATGACAAAGTTATAGACCGGACAGGAAAAAAATCCTCTTGACCTTTGATCTCAAAGTGTGACCTTGACCTTTAAGCTAGGGTACTGGGTGTTGCGTGTGACATGTCGTCTCATCATGGGAAACATTTGTGCCAAGTAATATTAAAATCCCTTCATGGATGGCAGAGTTATGGACGGGACAGGAAAAAAACTCTGTTGACCTTTGACCCCCAATTGTGACCTTGACCTTTGAGCTAGGGCTCCGGGATTTGCGCATGACACGTCGTCTCATCATGGGGAACACTTGTGCTAAGTAATATTAAAATCCCTTAATGAATGTCAGAGTTATGGACCGGACACGAAACAGACCCTGTTCATGCTATGTTAACATTTGACTGCTAAGTGTGACCTTGACCTTTGAGCTAGGGGTCTGAAAGTTGTGCATGACATATCGTCTTATTATGAGGTACATTTGTGCCAAGTAGTATTAAAATCCCTTCATAGATGGGAGAGTTATGGACCGGACAGGAAAAAAACCTTGTTGACCTTTGACCTCCAATTGTGACCTTGACCTTTAAGCTAGGGGTCCAGGTTTTGCGCATGACACGTCGTCTCCTCATGGGGAACATTTGTGCCAAGTAATATTAAAATCTCTTCATGGATGGGAGAGTTATGGACCGGACAGGAAAAAAGCCCTGTTGACCTTTGACCTCCAATTGTGACCTTGACCTTTGAGCTAGGGGTCCGGGATTTGCGCACGACACATCATCTCATCATGGGGAACATTTGTGCCAAGTAATACTAAAATCCCTTCAAGGATGGGAGAGTTGTGGACCGGACAGGAAAAAAGCCCTGTTGACCTTTGACCTCCTATTGTGGCCTTGACCTTTGAGCTAGGGGTCTGGGTTTTGCGCACGACACGTCGTCTCATCATGGGGAACATTTGTGCCAAGTAATATTAAAATCCCTTCATGGATGACAGAGTTATGGACCGGACACGAAATTGCGGACGGACGGAATGACGGAATGACGGAAAAGAGCATTCCTATAGTCCCCAAAACTGGTTTTCAACCAGTAGGGGACTAATAAAATGGAAGTGGCTAGGGGTCTGGTAACCAGACCCCTAGACCTGGAGTCTAAGAGGTCCAGTAATCAATATACATATACTTTTACAGGCCCGGATCCAGGGTCGGGAAGAGGGGGCTTGTGCCCCACCCCCCAGCTGGCTGAAAAGTGACTTATACTCATCAAAGATGCACCCTACTATTTTAGCAAAGGAATAATATTTTCTAAACATTTAGACCCCAAAACACACCAGAGGCCACCATTTCATACCAAACCTGTATTTCAAAATTTTCTAGGGGGATAACCCCCTGACCCCCGGGAACCTTAAATCTAAGACCTAAAAATGCACCAGAGGTCACCATTTCATGCATGTAATTCACAATTTTCCAGGGGAAGAGCTCCTTAACCCCCTAAAATGAGGGGAGTACCCCACCAGTAAATGCACAAGAGGCAACCATTTCATACCTGTATTTCAAAAATTTCCCCTGACCCCCCCATAACACGGACAGATGGCCCCCTCTAATACCTGCCCACTCTCAGCGCTATGCCTCAGCGGTATCATCTTCGTTCTAGACTGGTGCCCCCGCCCCCTCCCCAGTCAAATATTTCTGGATCCGGACCTGTTTATGTACAGTATAAAGTTATGATTAGTGATTAGTAAGTTGTAATAAAAGTGCCTTCATTATGTTTATTGGTATATATTTAATTTATAATTAGCTCTTGCTGGGGTTCGAATATGATATTTCAACAGCTTTCCGGTAGTCATTGTTATTGCTCAATTCAAAATTTCATGAGCACAATCCGTGTCTTAAATATTAAAGACTAAAGAAAACATTAAGTTCCCAAGAAAAACAAGAATTAGATAAAAGCTTCTGATTATGGTATAACGAACTGCTATTTATCATTTAACAAATTTGCGATCCTGTTTACCCAGGATTAAAGACTTACAATACTTATGTTTCCTGTCACTTACAATGTGTTTAGAACGATTAGAAAAATATGAGAGCAAATCAACTTTGAAATCATTTCCCATTTTCAATGAAAAAATTTAGTCTCCTATTTATACTGGTTCAGTGCCTAAATTCGGACAGTGCTTAATTATTCGGACACCATTTAAAAATGCTTTAAGATCATGATTTTTTACTGAAATGAACAGGATCGATGCAAACGAAAGCTTTGATGACCAGCTGTCAACAACAGTGTACGAATGTAAGCTTTTCCAGAGAAAACTACCTTCAAATATCCGCACCGCATAAAGTAAACATTGTGTGTGTTGGGGGATGACGTCATACAGCGCGCGCCAGTTATTTGAGGTGCGACGAGGTACTGATTAAATAAGAAAATTAATCTGCCTATTGCAGACGACTCTTTTTGTTTGCTGATCGAAACTAATGTAAAAATATGTTTTAGAACTCTGTACTACCCTCAGTATTTATTTGAAAGATTTAACCAATTTCTGTTATATATCAATAGAGAAAAAAATGCCAGCATTTTACAGACAAGGGCAACAATTAATTAGATAAAATCGGCGCAGTGTCATTATAATGATCCCCGTATTGTGTCAAAATGTATAACGATAGCGACAGAATCTACATGTAAGAAAGAAAAATTTTAAACATTAATTTTTGCTCAGATAAGTTTTATTATATTATTGTTATATTTGGCAATTATATAAAGTTAGAAACTGGTCCATATGATCACGTGATGAACAGGTAATAAAATTTTATTCAGATGGAGATATGTGTATATATTTACAGGACTGTATTTGACTGCTTTATTTTAAACGAAGTCGTGTTTATTGTTATTTTTGGATGCACATATTCGTTGCATTTTATACCCAAATAGTGTCCGAATATTTAAGCACTCTGAACGTCAATTTTGACAGCTTTTACTGGCCCAATTCCGGTGATATTTTTATGATGAAATCAGCAATATACGATTTTGTTGTTTTGCAAAGAGATTTATAAAGAACCTAAAATTATACAGTTAAAATTTTATGCACGTGTGGTTTCATAATGCAAAGTTACTGTCAAAAACCCACCAAAAGTGTCCGGATTTTGGCACTGAACCAGTACAGTTCTCAGTTTTCACATCGATTACCTGACCTTTAGACAGCCTTGTATGTGTTGTCTAAAAGTCTGGTAACCGAACCTCTAGACTCCAGGTCAAGTTACCGGACCCTTGTCACTGCCCCCCCCCCCCCCCCCAAAATACTAAGCAATTCGGATGTGCCATGCCAGTAAGGCTGACGGCATAACTGGCTGGTACATGGAGGTGAAGATGGCCAATGTGTAAGGGTTAAATTTAGAAAAGCGCCTCCATATTAATGTATCACTGTAATGTAAACTCATAATCAGGCTGTCACAACTTCAATGACACCTCATCCGAATAATTTGTTATCCGAAATCGATAAAAAAAAACACTTCAGGAGTCAGAAATCGATAATATACTAATGTGTTACCTGTATCATGAAAGAAGTTAACAGTATTAATATATGTAATGACAGTTTTTTGGACTCCATAATTGAAATTGTTCTATAATTAAATCTTCCCCGTGAAATCCCCGTAAAATTGAAAGCGGAAGTAATAATTGTCGTTAAAATTGCTCTTGGTATCAGACACCTAATTTCAGTTCCCAATGGGGATATGTATAGGGTATACAGTAGTAAATAAATTTGCTAAATGTTCTGTATAAAATAACAGTATATTCTGACAGCTGTAGCATATAGTCAGGCCCATTAAAAATGCTAGCCTTATGTTCTTTAACAAAACACCAAGAAAAGTAGCGGTCATGTATTTGAGAACCAAAGAGCTATAAAAATAAATGTGTATTTTATACTTCTTTGTTAGAACTAAGAGAGATTTTTTGTCTGAAAGGTCAACCTTATGGAATATCTATCAAACTGAGCACATGTTTAATAAGGTGTGTTTACATTTCTATAAATGAGATAAATCTCCTTGAAAATGCTGCTTGTTTACCTATTTAGTACTATTGTACCTATACACGTAAAGGTTAATGTAAGCTTTATTTTACGTCGCATATGATCAACAGACAACATGACATACAAAGCTCTTGTGCGACAAGCATGGCATCCAGTAACAGACACTTACCTGGGCTAATTTTACCCCCTTGTCCCTTTAGATACTGAGTGTCGAGCATAGGAGCTACCAGTACAGTTTTTCACGTCTTTGGCATGACGCTGCCAGGAATCGGACCACTGACCTCACACACGAAAAGCAGACATTCTACCACTGAGCTATTGATTTTGGTATACACTGGTAAAAAAACAAAGACCTACCTTCCACATGTAAAGTCGTTATCGTGTACCCCTCGAAGAAGTGAGAATATGTCAATTGCTTTAATTGCCTCTGTCTGTCTGCCTTTCTTGTTTAGGGCTCAGTATGTGAAAGGTCAAGAACACAGGGACCCGAACTGTTACTTCTCAATAACTTGAAAACCACTTGACCCAGACGCTTCAAACTTAGTGGCACAATTTGACTTTAAAGTAGATGACACCTGTTTCTTTTTTTTCTTTCTTTTTTTTGGGGGGAGTGTGTGGGGGGGGGGGGGGTCAATAGATTTAAAGGTCTAGGTCAAAAGAGCCTGAACCAAATAACTTGAGAACCATTGGAACCTTCAAACTTAGTTACATGATCGGGCTTATAAAGTAGATTGCACCTATTGTTTTTGGGTCAATTGATCAAAGGTCAAGGTCACAGGGATCTGAACATTGAAAACTATTTCTACATGCTAACTTGATAATCACTCGACCAAGATGTTCAAACTTGATAGTATGATTGAGTTTAATGTCATAAAAGAGCCCTTAGGGCCTACTGTTTTGGGGGTCAGTAAGCCAAAGGTCAATGTCACAACCTTTAAAAATGTTTCGTAACCACTTGACCAGTGTCTTCAAACTTTATAGCACGATTAGGCTTATAAAGGTGATGACCCCTTTTGTTTTGGAGGTTAGTAGGTCAGTTATCAAAGTCATAATAACGACGGGACTGATAATAGGAAAACCTATCATGAGGGTGTGGGGATACGTGTTTAACAAAAAATCCTCGTTTCAATGGTATTTACGAATTATATTTTTTGAAGAGGTGGCATTCATGTATAATTAAAACCATCTGTCCTATTCAAACGCTTTTAAATATCCAACCGCAGGGCATTAGATTTACATGACTACCGAGCCCACATGTTGCTGGATGTGTTACCATAGTAAATTTTACTTCTATTCTTATTTAAAGACATCTGAATATTGATAAAACTAAAGACTTAAATGTTAAAGTTCTTTTCTTTTTCATTCCTTCTTCGCGGAGGCTGCAACCTTGGAAAATGGCCGTTCCTACTGGATCCTTTTCGTTGTGTGTTTTTTTTTATTTCTGTTTTACATTTTGATGTTGTTCTATTAAAATCTACAATATATAATGAATTAAAACTAGGTATTACAAATTAGAATTATAAATGACTCGCAGTTATATCAAATTTAACGTATTTTTGCCACATGTATGAATTATTTTTCAGCGGTTGAGAAAAATTCTAAGCTCCTAACCACTATTATGTCACCAAAGATAAACAAAGTTGTAGAGGCGTATGAACATGCAGTTACTTCAAGATTTCCTAAAACAAGGTCAGTATGACTCGTGCATTTTTATATATATCGTGCGTTGTTAATTATACAACAGGTTTGAAAAGGGTCTAGTCTCGTCTGAAATTAATTGTTACATTGAAGAATACAAATGTAGTCTCAGATAACCAAGTATATTTTGGGTCAGAGGATCTAAGTTTAATGTGTTTTCATCAGGTCGACAGCCCATGTATCAAATTCAGTGTGAGGGAACACGTGTCCTAAAATGATGAACTTGTTGGCGCTTAATATTAACTTTTTGATAATTTATTTGAAGCATGAAAACGGAGTTATTCAGCATAATATGAAGTGTTTGTTTTTTTTCAGTTACTTTTCTTTTGAAAAATTAAATCGTAATAACGGAAACTGTATGTAACGGAATGCCTAAATTGTCTTGAATGATGATGTTTTTCAGATATGTGATCGGATGGGACGCACAGATACCATTTCGCATATTATGGAATCTTCCAGAGTGGATGACAGGTTTTATTGTGTCTAGAACAATGTCTACTCCGGAAGGAGCGAAAATTTGACTTTTTGTATTATGATAAAATGTTCATAATTAAAGTACAGTATTATGAACATAACGCCATAACGCTCAGGCATTTTGATCTAACTGCATATAGTTGTGTTAATATCCATGAAAGTTTAAGGATGTAAAGGTATATAGTGTTGCTTTTTTTTTGGTAAATACCTATACTAGAACAGTTTAATGAACACAAGACAGTTGTTCATAAGTAAATTTATTCTTATAGTTTGACGTACAATGATAAAAGAACAGATTAGAAGTAAACCAGAAAGCATACATGTTTCTAACTGAATGCTGTATAAGTTGGGTATGTTTTGTTGTTAAAGAGGATACACTGCTGAAAAAAATAGTAAAATGAAAAAAGTTTAAAACATGCTACGTTTACAACATTAATTTTCTAATATATCATACTTTCTCGTTAAAGACATAATCACTCGTTTTGATTGTTACATCATAAAAACACGCTTTTTCGAGTTACAACGTGTGTATGTGTGTATATATATATATATATATATATATATATATATATATATATATATATGCCCAGAACTGAGTAAAAGGAGATTCATTTATGTAAACTCTCTGTAAAAGATTGCTTTCAAACTCATTTTAAAATGTGACTGTTTGTTGATAAATCTACATTAAGTTTGAAATAAATGCTGTTAAACCAAAGTGCAGATATAATGATATAGATATATCAAAGCCTTGCGACGTCAGTTGTTGCGGGTTTTGGTACATCTTAAATTGAGCGTACGCACGCATTGAATGTACTTTATTAAACTATATTAAACCTAACCCTAACCTTTAGTCAGTTTATTATACACTCAATACGTGTGTACATCCAATAGGGGCGATTTAATGTTGATGGTGTGGTTAAAACAAAGCAAATGCCAATCTATAAATATACGTGTATGAGAAACAAATACAAATGTGCCTCATATCAACATATCTAAAATGAACTCTGACCTTACATGAACTTATCTAAACTGCCAGCTGGAAATCAGTGATATAACCATGGGCTAGAATACCTTATCTTTGATAGATCTTATATAATCTTAATGATTAGCGTGAATGGATAAAGGTTGAATAAGAACTGCACAATTCAAATTGAAATTCATCCACATTGTTCATGAATGGGACTATTTTGTGTAGTGCATGAACATCTTTTGGTGTGATTAGGAATAAAATAAAAATGCTATGTGATTGTCAGAAATACACTTGTAACTTTGGTAGCGGGGTAAACCCGCAACCAAAAATGAGCATATGGCGTGTATATATAATTATGTCTATTGGTCTTATCCCAGCAGTATTTAATAGTGCCAACTTGCATATATAAATTTACAAAATTAACCTGCATGTTTTTGCAAGATCACAGCAAAGAAGTAAATAAAACTGAAAAATTGTGAAAGGATGATGTAACAAAATACGACAGCTATCCCAATTTAAATCTAAAACACAAGACTCCACGAACTCAAAGTTTACAAAGTTTATTTGAAATTCAAGGCCCATGAGAGCATTTGACATACAAGACAATAAAAAACAATAATACAAAAATGGCAATACACAGTATACTGCAATGTATCTAATGTATCATTATTCCTTAGCATTGAAAACTTAAGAGAATTTTGTTGCTGAAAATAAAACTTATCCAAATATTTTCCTCTCAAGTCATAATAGTGTGTGCAAATAAAAAGATAATGGAATTCGTCTCCCAAAAGATTTGAATTACAAAGCTAACAGTGTCTAAATTCTCTGGGAATATGAATAAACCAGCCCTTTCAATAGGTAACTTATGGTTAGTACACATAAATTTAAAAAAATATGGCAAGATCATAAGGAAGAATTCTGAAGTAATTTTCAAATGCAAAGTTTTGTTTATACTTTCTATAGTTTAGACATTTACTAGTATTTTCAACAACACTACTCCAATTTTGTACAAACTTTTTTTTTAATCCTATTGCAAAGAAATATATTTTATAGCTCTTTGCCTATTGCTAACAATACTCTTAAACATACTAATAGAAGCAGCATCGTGATTCAACCAATAACAGGACAAAATAAGACAAACCAAGACTATTTAAACTATTACATTCATAGTCTATTCAATTTGATTTAATGTTACGCAGTGTTGATAGCAGAGATTTCAAATGAACTAAATATAGTGGTGTTCAACCTCTCATTTTGACACATGGCGGGAAAAATCGATACAGAAATGTTGAATGCTTGTTATCAACGAGAGATGTTGTTATACATGCCCGCTTGGAGTTGAATGGTTGTGGTAAGCATATGTTTGTACTGAAACTACATTTATTTATTTTATCAGTATTTGGTGAAATTTAGTAAATTAACTGAATCAGATGCTTAAAACGCTGTATGATACATGTAGATGGATGCATGATATGCCAAATATGCTTTAAAAGTCGATGGTAACATTTTGCATCGTGTTCATGTCTACATGTAGACAAAATGGCAATAATTAGTTATAGCTAGCTCCCACATATTTAGAGAATGAACAAAAATAATAAAGGGAGTTGTAAAATGCATTTATTTAGTAACCCTTCTGAGTTATATTTATAAATTAAGTATCTATAGTACAGTGACTATTACCAGACACAGGTGCCCGTCCAGTCTTGGTGCCCATATGGGTGCCGCCCCCTCCAAAAAAAAAAAAAAAAAAAAAAAAAAATTAAAAACACTGTTTTAAGCCTAAAACGAAAAAAAAATTTTTTTGAATTTTTTTTCCCCCCTATAAATACTCATACTCTCATACTCACTATATGGAAAAGGTGCATGTGTTGCCGTAACGCTATGGAGGTTTACTAGGACACGCTGTGGAACAACCAAAATGTCCAGTTCAGTACCAATGCAAGCTACCCTGCTGCAATTTACACATCATGCATTTATAACATAGTAAACAATCCTATTCTACCTAGTAAACAGCCTTAAATAACTTACATTTAAATTCTAAGACGCAAACAACGGAAAAGGTTTTCTACTTTCGTTTTGAAACAAAATGGCCGATCGTCACTGTTATTTTGCAAGTGTCTAGACAATTTGGCTTGTTTGAATTTAAATGTAAGTTATTTAAGGCTGTTTACTAGGTAGAATAGGATTGTTTACTATTTTATAAATGCATGATGTGTAAATTGTAGCAGGGTAGCTTGCATTGGTACTGAACTGGACATTTTGGTTGTTCCACAGCGTGTCCTAGTAAACCTCCATAGTGTTACGGCAACACATGTACCTTTTCCATACGAGTATATATAGGGAAAAAAAAATTTTTCCAAAAAATTTTTTTTTTCGTTATAGGCTTAAAACAGTGTTTTTAATTTTTTTTTTTTTTGGAGGGGGCGGCACCCATATGGGCACCAAGACTGGACGGGCACCTGTGTTACCAGATAATGCTGGCAAGATGATATGTAAAAAAGGGATGACAGGGTGTATACTTGATGATGTTAAAGAAACCAAAGAATCGCAACTGGAGATAATCTCGTGTATATACGTTAACCAACAATATACGTTAACCAACGTTATCTTATTGAAACGGTTGCTGACTAGATCACTCGTGGTAAAATCAACAGACACTTACTAAAGTATTACACTAACGATACAACCGTCACGTAATAAACCTAATCGGATCCTTGTGCTTTCTGTTTCATTTTGTAACGAAGGAAACGGCCGATTGAATCGGGTCTAATTTTCAAATGACCACTTTTGATTTCACAGACTTCCAGTCATAAGTTCATTCCTTCCCTGTGTTGAAAATACTAGCAACATTTAAAAAAACGCCATTATCATTGTAAACGTACGATTTGATAGAAAGTTTTTCACAACACAAATGTCCTTTTGATGTCTGTTTCAAACACTGGTAAAATGATATCTCATTCAGTTCCCACATGATGTTGGGCAGATTTGGTCTATATGCCTTACAAGTTGCAAATCTATTTATTAGTCCCCTACTGGTTGAAAACCAGTTTCGGGGACTATAGGAATGCACTTTTCCGTCATTCCGTCAGTCCGTCCGTCTGTCCGTCCGTCCGTCCGCAATTTCGTGTCCGGTCCATAACTCTGTCATCCATGAAGGGATTTTAATATTACTTGGCACAAATGTTCCCCATGATGAGACGATGTGTCATGCGCAAAACCCGTACCCCTAGCTCAAAGGTCAAGGTCACAATTGGAGGTCAAAGGTCAACAGGGCTTTTTTCCTGTCCGGTCCACAACTCTCCCATCCTTGAAGGGATTTTAGTATTACTTGGCACAAATGTTCCCCATGATGAGATGATGTGTCATGCGCAAATCCCGGACCCCTAGCTCAAAGGTCAAGGTCACAATTGGAGGTCAAAGGTCAACAGGGCTTTTTTCCTGTCCGGTCCATAACTCTCCCATCCATGAAGAGATTTTAATATTACTTGGCACAAATGTTCCCCATGAGGAGACGACATGTCATGCGCAAAACCTGGACCCCTAGCTTAAAGGTCAAGGTCACAATTGGAGGTCAAAGGTCAACAAGGCTTTTTTCCTGTCTGGTCCATAACTCTCCCATCTATGAAGGGATTTTAAAATTACTTGGCAGAAATGTACCTCATAATAAGACGATGTGTCATGCACAACTTTCAGACCCCTAGCTCAAAGGTCAAGGTCACACTAAGCAGTCAAATGTTAACATAGCATGAACAGGGTCTGTTTCGTGTCCGGTCCATAACTCTGACATTCATTAAGGGATTTTAATATCACTTAGCACAAGTGTTCCCCATGATGAGACGACGTGTCATGCGCAAATCCCGGACCCCTAGCTCAAAGGTCAAGGTCACACTTTGAGATCAAAGGTCAAGAGGATTTTTTTCCTGTCCGGTCTATAACTTTGTCATGCAAAGCAGGATTTAGATATCAGTTGGCACAAATATTCCCCTGGATGAGACGACGTGTCATGCGCAACACCCAGTACCCTAGCTTAAAGGTCAAGGTCACACTTTGAGATCAAAGGTCAAGAGGATTTTTTTCCTGTCCGGTCTATAACTTTGTCATGCAAAGTAGGATTTAGATATCAGTTGGCACAAATATTCCCCTGGATGAGACAACATGTCATGCGCAAGAACCAGGTCCCTAGGTCTAAGGTCAAGGTCATATTTAGAGGTCAAAGGTCAAATTCAAGAATGACTTTGTACGGAACATTTCTTCTTCATGCATGGAGGGATTTTGATGTAACTTGGAACAAATGTTCACCACCATGAGGCACCCTTGTTTTTAGAATTACATCCCTTTGTTGTTACTATAAATAGATTTTATTGTAACTTTTTTATTACTGGCGGTAGAGAAAAATCGAGACCACTTTTCTGTGGTACAGCATGCATGTTACATCCAATTTTTAGGTGTATTTTGACCTATCTCTACCTGGTAAAGAGTTTCTTGTGGACTTATATTATATAGATTTTTTTTTTTTTTTTTCTTTAAAGATTAATTATGTCTCCCCCAGGAGACATATTGTTTTTGCCCTGTCCGTCCCTCCGTCCGTACGTCACACTTCATTTCCGAGCAATAACTGGAGAACCATTTGACCTAGAACCTTCAAACTTCATAGGGTTGTAGGGCTGCTGGAGTAGACGACCCCTATTGTTTTTGGGGTCACTCCGTCAAAGGTCAAGGTCACAGGGACCTGAACATTGAAAACCATTTCCGATCAATAACTAGAGAACCACTTGACCCAGAATGTTGAAACTTCATAGGGTGATTGGTCATGAAGAGTAGATGACCCCTATTGATTTTGGGGTCACTCCGTCAAAGGTCAAGGTCACAGGGGCCTGAACATTGAAAACCATTTCTGATCAATAACTAGAGAACCACTTGACCCAGAATGTTGAAACTTCATAGGATGATTGATCATGAAGAGTAGATGACCCCTATTGATTTTGGGGTCACTCCGTCAAAGGTCAAGGTCACAGGGGCTTGAACATTGAAAACCATTTCCGATCAATAACTAGAGAACCACTTGACCCAGAATGTTGAAACTTCATAGGATGATTGGTCATGAAGAGTAATTGACCCCTATTGATTTTGGGGTCACTCCATCAAAGGTCAAGGTCACAGGGGCCTGAACATGGAAAACCATTTCCGATCAATAGCTAGAGAACCACTTGACCCAGAATGTTGAAACTTCATAGGATGATTGTACATGCAAAGTAGATGACCCCTATCGATTTTGGGGTCACTCCATTAAAGGTCAAGGTCACAGGGGCCTGAACATTGGAAACCATTTCCGGTCAATAACTTGAGAACCACTTGACCCCGAATGTTGAAACTAAATAGGATGATTGGTCATGCAGAGTAGATGACCCCTAGTGATTTTTGGGTCACTCTGTGAAAGGTCAAGGTCATAGGGGCCTGAACATTGAAAACCATTTCCGGTCAATAACTTGAGAACCACTTGACCCCGAATGTTGAAACTTCATAGGATGATTGGTCATGAAGAGTAGATGACCCCTATTGATTTTGGGGTCACTCCGTCAAAGGTCAAGGTCACAGGGGCCTGAACATTGAAAACCATTTCCGATCAATAACTTGAGAACCTCTCGACCCAGAATGTTAAAACTTCATAGGATGATTGTTCATGCAGAGTAAATGACCCCTATTGTTTTTGGGGCCACTCCATTAAAGGTCAAGGTCACAGGGGCCTGAACATTGATAACCAGTTCTGATCAATAACTTGAGAACCACTTGACCCAGAATGTTGAAACTTCATAGGATGATTGAACATGCAGAGTAGATGACCCCTATTGATTTTGGGGTCAGTCTGTTAAAGGTCAAGGTCACAGTGGCCTGTTCATGTAAAATCATTTTTTGGAAATAACTTGAGAACCACTTGACCTACAATGTTGAAACTTAATAGGATGATTAGACATGCAGAGAAGATGACCCCTATTTATTTTAAGGTCACTTGATCAAAGGTCAAGGTCACAGGAGCCTGAACAGTGACTTGAGAACCACTAGGCCAGGAGTGTTGAATTTAGTGGTATGACTGGACATGCCAAGTAGATGATCCCTATTGCAGCCAACCATCAGTGTCTCTTTGATTTTTGCTCCTGACCCCTATTGACTTCTTGCCTATAGGACTTTGCATTGGGGGAGACATGCGCTTTTTTACAAAAGCATTTTCTAGTTTCCCTTTGTTGTTACTATAAATAACTTACATGATAACATTTTTATAATCAGCCAAAAAAATTCAATATGAAAACAACTGTGGGTTTTTATATATGCACATTTTAATCCAAGTGTGTTGTTATAACATATTGTATATGTAGTACAATATTTTTTATACATCATTGACAGATATCAGTTCATTATGTTATACTGCAGTAGAGAAAATTAGGTGCCTTCCAGTAGGGGACTTTGTATTGCATGGCAATACTTCATTCACTTGTTTTCATACCTCTTTGAAGAAACTGATATACTGTTCAAAGGAAGTGTCTAGCCATCCGGTAGTCTCAATTTTTCGACTGCAGGGCAGACTGATTTCACAGACTGATGTTCACCATATATCTGCCTCAATGTTGCAAGTAGTGAGGATCAAAACTGTGCTGGAAATTGACGCGATTTAAACTAAATTATTTATAGTTTTTAAAAATAAACTGATCGATACACACAGAGCTTTACCTGACCGAGGTAGAAGTTTAATGGTGTAAGCTGAAAACACGCTGACATATATTAAAAAGTGTTTTGCCTACAAAACAGAGGTTTTCTCATTAGTTAGGACAATTGTAATGGTTGTATTTGGAATGAGCATTCCAGACATGTAATTTTTAGTGTGAAGAATTGGGTTTAAATATATGTATTTGAAGCCTCCAAATATAGCGATGCGATTTGTGTTGCTAGTTATATACACATAGAAGGAAAACTTTCTGCATTGTTTTGAATGGTAAGTGGGTTGTGCACGGAGGGCATTATAATCTCTATAAATGAAAGAGGCCTTTGCACATTTATAATTAGTTGGGCTAGGTGTATTCACAGTATTGTGTCTGATCAATTAAATTGATTATTTGTATATAATGTAATGTAAGAACATTCACATTATAAATGAAAATGTCACTGAAGATAATTTAAAATTCTACTTTAATTTTTTTTGTAGTTATTAAATTTGTCACACTTTGATTTAACCTTTTGAGAAACAGTAATCAGAAAAATCAGTCAAGTTTTAGGTTTGAACTAGGACTAGTACATTTGTATATGTTAGGGAAAAAAAAAATGCTATATCAAATAATTTTTAGCCCATCTGAGCCAAATGCTCAGGGTGAGCTGTTGTGATCGCTCACTGTCCAGCATCCGGCGTCCTTCCTTAAAACAACATGTGGTAATTTGAAAAAATGGTAAAATCTCAAAAAAAAAAAAAAAATCTAAAACCTAATATTTAAAGTTTCATAATCCGCATACCACTGTATTTACTTGTACATTAATTGCTTTTTCATTTTAAGAAGACCATCCAAGGAACATCCTGGTGAAGTTTCATAAAAATTGGCTTGGTGGTTTAGGAGGAGATGTTTTTTAAAGGAAGGACACCGGATGCCGGACAGTGAGCGATCACAATAGCTCACCCTGGTGGGCTAAAAAATTGAATTCTGTATAAAACACTGGTTGCCATGGCAACTGAAAGGAAAGACTTTTAAAATCTTCTTGTCCAAAACGGTCCAAAACCACAGGACCTAGGGCTTTGAAATTTGATATGTAGCATCATATAGCGGTCCTCTACCAAGATTATTCAAATAATCCCTCTAGGGTCAAATATGGCCTCGCCCTAGGGGTCACATGGTTTATAGAGACTTATATAGGAAAAAACTTTAAAAATCTTCTTGTTTGAAACCATAAGGCATACCCTTTGATATTGGGTATGTAGCATTGCCTTGTGGTCCTCTACTAAGACAGTTCAAATTATCCCCTAGGGAGAAAAGAGGCCCCGCAATGGTGGTACCAAGTTTTACCTAGACGTATAGGAAAAACTTAAAAAATCTTTTTGTCTCAAACTGCATGGCCTAAGCTTTTGATAATTGGTAGCATTACCTAGTGGTCCTTACCATATTTGTTCAGATTATGCCCCTTGGGTAAAAAGAGGCTCTGCCCTGGGGGCCCAAAGTTTTATATAGACTTATATAGGAAAAACATTTAGCCCATTTGACTTGTAGCTCATTTTTATGCCCCCTGCACAATGACCAGACTTAATCTTTAACACTATTATAAGGTCCTCTCTGAAATTCATTCAAATTGGAGTACTTGGTCGCTAAAAGGGCCGCTACCACAACAAATAAATATACCTTTAAATGATTAATTTACTCATGAACTGCTTGATGGATCTTCATCAAACTCAATGTAGGGTCCTCTCCCAAATTTGTTCAAATAGGGATGCTTTGCCTCTTTTAGGGAGCACTTGATCTAAGAATAGAAAATACTTTTCTTCTCATGAACAGCTTGATAGATCTTCATCAAACTTGGTCTGTAGCATCATAAGGTCTTCTCCTAATTTTATGCAAATAGGGGTACTTAGACCTTTTAGAAGCCACTTGAGGTAACTATAGAAAGCTTCTAAAATAGCCTCAGTCTGTTCCAATTGTGTGTTTTTCCCATCCTGTTTTAAAGACCTAATAACCATATAGTGTTTGAACTGTTTGTCATCTGTCACAGTAATTATGTCTCGGTATGTAGTTGGGGAGACATACTGATTTAGTGGTTTTTCTGTCTTGTCTGTCTATCAGTCTGTCTGTCACAAAGTTTTTTCACGTAGCTTGTCCGCTTTTACACCAAACTGCAAAAGAGTGAGCATTTGAAAGCCTAGTAATGCATATCGTCAACATTTTTTGGGATTGGTGATTTTCAGGGAACATACCCTTTTGAAAGTGTCAAAGGAGTAGGTACATTGGATCCAAGTCAGTGAACAATTATTTCATATATAGTTTACGCAAAACAGTTCTCTCAGACTGCATATTTAACTACCATTAAAAAAACTGACTGTTGTTTTAAGAATGATGCGGGAGAACTATCTCTGAATGATGAGGACAAGATGAAGCTTGGGTTGAACACTATGCTAGACTTCTGAATGTTGAGTTCAAGTGGCCGAGTGACCTACTTCCTAAGGTTGATCCAGTGGAGGGTCCACCCCCACCTGTCACCATGGATATTATCCGCAAGGCTCTCAGCAAGATGAAGTGTGGCAAAGCTGCAGGCCCCTCGGGCATCATAGCTGAGATGTTGAAGGCTGCAGGTGAGGAGGGCATAGATTTGTTAAGAAAGCTGGTGGAAGTTGTCTTTAGTAGTGGTGTGATCCCCAAGGATTGGCAAGAGAGCTACATCCTGAACCTCTACAAGGGTAAAGGTGATGCCCTCGACCGAGGTAATTATCGAGGCCTTAAGCTCACCGACCAGGTTATGAAGTTACTGGAGCGTGTGTTGGACAGTTTCATCCGTGGTATGGTGGACATTGACTCTATGCAGTTTGGCTTTGTGCCAGGCAGAGGTACAACAGATGCTATCTTCATCCTACGCCAGCTACAGGAGAAGTACATAGCTGCAAACAAGCCACTTTATATCGCGTTTGTCGACTTGGAGAAGGCCTTCGATCGTGTACCAAGGAAAGTCCTCCGGTGGGCACTGAGGAGTCTGGGTGTTGAGGAATGGGCTGTACGTGTCATTCAGGGTATGTACTCTGATGTAAGAAGCCGTGTACGAGTCAACGGGCAGTACAGTGAGGAGTTCGGAGTTGAAGTTGGAGTTCATCAGGGATCTGTCCTCAGTCCCCTACTTTTCATCCTCGTACTGGAGGCTCTGTCACGCGAGTTCCGCACAGGTGTGCCTTGGGAGCTCCTGTATGCAGACGACCTAGCTGTGATCGCCGATTCACTGGAGGAATGTGTCACTAAGCTGAAGGCGTGGAAGAATGGTATGGAAGACAAGGGTCTGAGAGTGAACATGAAGAAGACCAAGTTTATGATCTCTGGCTCTGGTCTGGATCTTCTGCGAGACTCTGGTGCTTTTCCTTGCGCGGTCTGTCGGAGTGGTGTTGGGGTAAACTCCATCGAAAGTTCCAAGTGCAGACATTGGGTTCACAAGAAGTGCAGTGGAATCATTGGAAGACTGAGCGCCAATCCATCATACGTATGTCCTAGATGCTGCGGCCAGGCAAGGCCAATTGATGGTAGACCAGTCACTCAAGTAGATGTGGATGGTACTCTGCTTGACGTGGAAGCCGGTTTCTGCTATCTTGGCAACATGCTGTGTGCTGGTGGAGGCTGTGAACTTGCCATCATTTCCAGATGTTGTACTGCCTGGGGAAAGTTCAAGAAACTCCTGCCAATTCTGACTTCCAAGCATGTATCCCTCAAGACTTGTGGAAAAGTGTTCAATGCCTGTGTCCGTTCTGCCCTACTGCATGGTAGTGAAACGTGGGCGCCTTCTGCTCCAGATTTACAGCGGCTCTGTCGAAACGACAGGTCAATGATCCGATGGATCTGTGGCATCAAACCCAATGACGACGTACCCATAGCAGCACTGTACGCAAAGCTGGGGTTACAGGAGGTGACAGAGGCTATTCGTACCAGACGTCTGAGGTGGTATGGCCATGTCATTCGTGCATCCTCATGCATCAACTCAATCTTGAGTAAGTCCATACCAAACTCCAAAGGACGTGGGAGACCTAAAAAGACCTGGTTGGAATGTGTCAAGCGGGACTTGAAGGCTTACAACCTTGACAGCTTTGACTCACATGACAGAGAAGCATGGAGACTGGGTGTTAAACAATCTAGCCACCTGCTGCCTACCCTAATAAGTTACTGGGACACCCGCAGCAGTCGACAAATAAACACTGGATGATGATGATGATGTTTTAAATCATAACTGTTACTGCAGGATTTTTAATTATGAATGTAACTCTATAATTTCTATATTTAGAATGATTAGGATTTTGTACATTTGAAGTAAATATCTAAAGTTAAAATATTTTAGTGAATGATGGCCATTGGATATCTTTAAAGCACAATTCTTAATTATGATTCTGGAAATTGGATTCAGATTTTATTAGTTCTATAGCAGTGTAATATTAAAGCACTGTAAAAGTTTTAAAGGCACTGGCCTGAAAATTATGGCTAAAAATTATCGTTCTTTAAAATTAATGTTTGGTCATATTATGAGCATATAATCATAAGTTTGTCGCCTTAGTGTAAAAAGCAAATAAGTCCTTCTTTAAGTCAATGCAGTTACCCTCTTCTTGCATTGAGGTGTGTCCACTGTTTTTTATTTCTACACTATCTTAAAAATGACAAATCAAAAAATAAAAACATGCCCGAATTGGGATAGAACCTGAGGTGTTTTGACAATAAAAACTTTACAGCATTCTTGACCAGAACATGATGGAGAAATACGTACTGAACAAAATACAAATACAAAGATTTATGATTAAGGCAGTTTACCTCTGGTACCCCATTAGAAATGCTTTCAGATTTTGAATGGAAAATTTAGTAAAAACAACTAATTCTCATGGGAATCTGTTAGTAATGAAGTTACAAAGCTTCTTAAGAAAAAAAGCAATAATTTCCTTTTTTTTTTTTTTTTTTTTTTTTTTTTTTTTTTTTTTTTTTTTTTTTTGCCGCATGATCTGGAGGTCTGTGCCTTTAAACTGCAATAAACCAACTGACCTTAATTTGAACCAGTTTTAATGCTTATCGATTGATCAAGTAGAATTGCGTAATAGTTAAGTGTACAGAGAAACAGGTACTTATAGCAAGTTTACTTTATTGAAAGCTTTCAGCTTAATTTCCACCCTCACTGCTTTACTCGCACATTCTGTTTAATATATTGATCAGAAAATAGTGGCTACTGTTTCATTCACAAAATCCATATACAGTATTTTTATGCCCACTCCAGAGAATACGGACGTGGGTTGCGTTCTGCCAGTGTGTTGTTCTCTAAGTCTTTAGACCATTTTGTTTTTGACCCTTTTGATGTTTGCTGGTGTCAGGAGGTGAGCCCTATTAATTCATAGTCCAAAGGTCAAGGTTACATGGATCTCGAGACTGAAAATGGTTTCTGCTTGATAGCTAGAGAATGTTTCCGCTGTTCGCAAGATGTGGTGTGTAGATGGCTTCAGAAGTTTAAGGTGTAAGTCAGAGGTCAAGGTCAAAGGTCAGTGTCACAGTGACATTTAGACTAGAAATGGCTTTTGCGCAATTTCTATAGAATTGAAATAGTTTCTATTCCATTGCTTGAGATTGCTTGGGCCTGTGTCTGTCAGACTTCATAGATGATTGCTTGTTCTGCATCCTTAGTAGAATCCAGTTACTACTGGGGTGTCAATTGCAACTGAAAGTTACAATGGAAAATAGATTTTTCATGATGAAATAATAAAAACAAGAGCTGTCTCCATAGGATGACACATGCCCCCGATGGCACTTTGAATGAATAGTTATGGCCGATGTTACAGTTTAGGACCTTTGACCTATGGACCTGGGTCTTGCGCGCGACATGTCGTCTTACTGTGGTACACATTCATGCCCAGTAATTTTAAAATCCATGCATGAATGACAAAGATATGGACCGGACACGCCCATCAATGCACTATCATGAAATATGACCTTTAACGTCTAAGTGTGACCTTGACTTTTGAGCTACGGACCTGGGTCTTGCATGCGACACGTCATCTTACTGTGGTACACATTCATGCCAAGTTATTTGAAAATCCATCCATGGATGACAAAGATATGGACCGGACACGAATGCACTATCATGAAAAATGACCTTTAACGTCTAAGTGTGACCTTGACCTTTGAGCTATGGACCTGGGTCTTGCTCGCGACACGTCGTCTTACTGTGGTACACATTCATGCCAAGTTATTTGAAAATCCACCCATGGATGACAAAGATATGGACCGGACACGAATGCACTATATGAAAAATGACCTTTAACGTCTAAGTGTGACCTTGACCTTTGAGCTACGGACCTGGGTCTTGCGTGCGACACGTCGTTTTACTGTGGTACACATTCATGCCAAGTTATTTGAAAATCCATCCATCGATGACAAAGATATGGACCGGACACGAAAATTGCGGACAGACTGACAGACCGACAGACTGACAGACCGACAGACGGACAGACGGTTCAAAAACTATATGCCTCCCTTTGGGTGCATAAAAAAAATGTATTATTGTTTTTTAAAGATTTAAGTTTCTGTTACCTTGCAACCCTTGATTTCTTTAGATTCATACATTTTTTATTAATAATTATTCTAATGCATAAAAATGTAATTAGAAAAAAAAAGAATAATGTTACAGAATATGTTAAATAAACATTAATTCAAATTGTAACTTTAGACATTATTTCTCAGCTTGAATTTTTTTGCAACTGTATTGGCCGGAGATGTATGTCAATAAATTCATAACTAATACTTCTTCATTTTTCCAGGTCCTGTACATGTTGATATGGGTGCAAAAGGTGATATCTGAGCAGTAACAGATTGACCAGCTAGGACTTTGTTGGCAAATAAGGACTAGTCAGGTTTGTCAGAATTCTGCTTTCGAATCAGGACAGGCTTATTAGTGGCTCAGACCTACACTCTTTGATCAGAACTTTCGGTAGTGGATCAGAACTTTGCCATTATAATAGATAAGGACTTTGGGTATCAGATTTGGGGTTTCGCTAGTGGATTAGAACTTTGTCACTGGACCAGGACTTCAGATAGTGAAGCTGGTGGATCTTGTCACAACAAAGGAATCAGGACTTAGCTAGGGGATTGGGATCAGCTAGAGAATTTGGACTCCATTAAGAAATCAGGATAAGCTGGAGAATTAGTACTTGCTTAAGGAATCAGGATCAGCTAAAGAATTATAGTACTGGGCTAAGGAACCAGGACACAGAAGAGATGATTATCATGGTCTCTGAGTGGATTTCTTGCTTGGATAAAAGGTAAATATTCATGGTAGTTTTACTTCTAAGTTTATGAATACCTTAGCCCCATGTGGTTCTGGGACGATCTGTGTGTGAAAAGAATTGGAACCACTGCCTTACCCTTGCATGATCGTAAGAGGCGACTAATAGGGTCTTAAATTTGTAGTCCTGTTTGGCACCATATAACCTATACTGTGTTGGTACGCTGTAAAACCCAAATAAATAAATATGAATACCTTAGGTACAAAAGGGGAAGGTGCCTGTGCCATTCATGTGGGGAAAATAGCTGAGTACTTGAGCAAAGGGGAATATAATTGTGATGTACAGTCACTTTAAGGGAAAGACTGCAGAGATTGAAAAAAATTTTCGGAAGGTAAAAGGCCTGTAAATGGTTTCTGCTCTAGAAGAAAAGAGCCCTGTCTAATAAAATCTGAGAACTGCATAAAATGCAACCAACCTAATAGCAGACTTGGTTTGACTGGCAGTTCTTAAGAGGTAATGAAATGTGCAGTGCACCCACGCACTATCAACACTGGCTACAGTAGAATTCTATCATTGTAAAAGTTCAATTAATATGTACAGTAATTTGCATACAAAACAATGTTTCTTGTCTTCGAAAACTTTATGTGTCATCTGTTTTTAGCTCATCTGATTTGTTTGAGAAAAAAAAAGATGAGTTATTGTCATCACTTGATTGGTGCCGGCGTCTGTGTCAGCGTCAACATTGCCTAGTTAAGTTTTATGTTTAGGTCAGCTTTTCTCCTAAACTATCAAAGCTTTTACTTTAAAATTGCAACACTTGTTCACCATCAAAGGCTAACTCTGTACAGCAAGAAACATAACCCCTTTCTGCTTTTTGCAAGAATTATGGGCCCTTTTGGACTTAGAAAATATCATATTTCTTGGTCAAGTTTTGCGTTTAGGTCAACTTTTCACCTTAATGGTCAAAGCTATTGCTTTAAAACTTGGAGCAGTTATTTGCTATTAAAAGCTGACTCTGAACAACACAGCAAGTACCATAACTCCACACTGCTTTTTGCAAGAATTATGGCCCCTTTTGGACTTAGAAAATCATGGGTAGGACAATATTTCTATTATACAGAGACAAAAAAGTCAGTTGAGCGTCTGCACGCGCAAGGCTCTTGTTATTCCATGAAATTGAACACTGCACCTTTTTTCAGATTCTCAAAATACTGGAGTTTCTACTTACAGGAAAGTTTATTCTTTCGTATCTTTGCAAGTCATGTGTATACATAAGTTTCACAGAGCTCTCCAGAAGGCCCGGTGGCTGGCGATTTCGCCGTCTACTGACGGATGTACCGCGGGCTACTTTTCTGAAACTAAACAAAAAAATGAACTTCAAAATATAAAATAATAACCCGAAAATAATTGTCGAATGAAAACATAAACAAACCGCAACCATTACATGTGTATTCCAACAGTTAAACTACGTTATTTTTGTATACTGACATGTGGTTGTTGTTTCCCAAGTCAGTGAAATTGCGCAGGATCTTAGCGCATCTATTTTTAGCTCACCTGTCACAAAGAGAAAAGGTGAGCTTTTGTGATCGCGCGGTGTCCGTCGTGCGTCCGTGCGTCCGTAAACTTTTGCTTGTGACCACTCTAGAGGTCACATTTTTCATGGGATCTTTATAAAGTTGGTCAGAATGTTCATCTTGATGATCTCTAGGTCAAGTTCGAAACTGGGTCACGTGCCTTCAAAAACTAGGTCAGTAGATCTAAAAAAAAAAAAAAACATTGTGACCTCTCTAGAGGCCATATATTTCACAAGATCTTCATGAAAATTGGTCAGAATGTTTACCTTGATGATATCTAGGTCAAGTTCGAAACTGGGTCACGTGTCGTCAAAAAGTAGGTCAGTAGGTCTAAAAATAGAAAAACCTTGTGACCTCTCTAGAGGCCATATATTTCACAAGATCTTCATGAAAATTGGTCAGAACTTTCACCTTGATGATATCTAGGTCAAGTTCGAAACTGGGTCACATGCCGTCAAAAACTAGGTCAGTAGGTCTAAAAATAGAAAAACCTTGTGACCTCTCTAGAGGCCATATTTTTCATGGGATCTGTATAAAAGTTGGTCTGAATGTTCATCTTAATGATATCTAGGGCGAGTTCAAAACTGGGTCAACTGCGGTCAAAAACTAGGTCAGTAGGTTTAAAAATAGAAAAACCTTGTGACTTCTCTTGAGGCCATATATTTCATGAGATCTTCATGAAAATTGGTCAGAATGTTCACCTTGATGATATCTAGTTCAAGTTCGAAACTGGGTCACGTGCCGTCAAAAACTAGGTCAGTAGGTCTAAAAATAGAAAAACTTTGTGACCTCTCTAAAGGCCATATATTTTACAAGATCTTCATGAAAATTGGTCAGAACGTTCACCTTGATGATATCTAGGTAAAGTTCGAAACTAGGTCATGTGCCGTCATAATCTAGGTCAGTAGGTCAGATAATAGAAAAACCTTGTGACCTCTCTAAAGGCCATAATTTTCATGGGATCTGTATGAAAGTTGGTCTGAATGTTCATCTTGATGTTATCTAGGTCAGGTTCGAAACTGGGTCACGTGCGGTCAAAAACTAGGTCAGTAGGTCTAAAAATAGAAAAACCTTGTATTATCTCTAGAGGCCATACTTGTGAATGGATCTCCATATAAATTGGTCAGAATGTTCACCTTGATGATATCTAGGTCAAGTTCGAAACTAGGTCACGTGCCGTCATAATCTAGGTCAGTAGGTCAAATAATAGAAAACCCTTGTGACCTCTCTAAAGGCCATATTTTTGATGGGATCTGTATGAAAGTTGGTCTGAATGTTCATCTTGATAATATCTAGGTCGAGTTGAAAACTGGGTCATGTTCAGTCAAAAACTAGGTCAGTAGGTCTAAAAATAGAAAAACCTTCTGACCTCTCTCGAGGCCATATATTTCATGAGATCTTCATGAAAATTGGTCAGAATGTTCACCTTGATGATATCTAGTTCAAGTTCGAAAGAGGGTCACATGCCATCAGAAACTAGGTCAGTAGGTCTAAAAATAGAAAAACCTTGTGACATTTCTGAAGGCCATATATTTTACAAGATCTTCATGAAAATTGGTCAGAACGTTCACCTTGATGATATCTAGGTCAAGTTCGAAACTAGGTCACGTGCCCTCATAATCTAGGTCAGTAGGTCTTAAAATAGAAAAACCTTGTGACCTCTCTAAAGGCCATATTTTTCATGGGATCTGTATGAAAGTTGGTGTGAATGTTCACCTTGATGATATCTAGGTCAAGTTCGAAACTGGTTCACGTGCGTTCAAAAACTAGGTCAGTAGGTCTTAAAATAGAAAAACCTTGTGACCTCTCTAGAGGCCATACTTGTGAATGGATCTCCATAAAAATTGGTCAGAATGTTCACCTTGATGATATCTAGGTCAAGTTTGAAACTAGGTCACGTGCCTTCATAATCTAGGTCAGTAGGTCAAATAATAGAAAAACCTTGTGACCTCTCTAAAGGCCATATTTTTCATGGGATCTGTATGAAAGTTAGTGTGAATGTTCATCTTGATGATATCTAGGTCAGGTTTGAAACTGGGTCAACTGCGGTCAAAAACTAGGTCAGTAGGTCTAAAATTATTAAAATCTTTTGACCTCTCTAGAGGCCATATGTTTCAATGGATCTTCATGAAAATTGACCTGAATGTTCACCTTGATAATCTAGGTCGTTTCAAAATGGGTCACGTGCGGTCAGAACTAGGCCAGTAGGTATAAATAGAAAAACTTGTGACCTCTCTAGAGGCCATATTTTCATGAGATCTTCATGAAAATTAATGAGAATGTTCACCTTGATGATATCTAGATAAAATTCAAAACAGGGTCACATACCTTCGAAAACTAGGTCAATAGGTCAAATAATAGAAAAACCTTGTGACCTCTCTAGAGACCATATTTTTCAATGGATCTTCATGAAAATTGGTCAGAATTTTTATCTTGATAATATCTAGGGCAAGTTCAAAACTGGGTCACATGAGCTCAAAAACTAGGTCACTATGTCAAATAATAGAAAAAACCACGTCATACTCGAAACTGGGTCATGTGGGAAGAGGTGAGCGATTCAGGACCATCATGGTCCTCTTGTTAATCAGTCTCGCCACGTGACGAGCACTGATGAATAGTTTAGCAATATGAGCGGGCACCGGTGGGTTTTCCCGCTTTCTTCCGTACATTTCCGCTATCTTTGCGTTGTATTGAAAGCAAAATTAAATAGCAAACCTGTAAGTAACTAAGTAGAATTGATTAATTAATTTTTAGTCTTGTTAGTTTCCATTTAGCCTGTTCTGACCGCTTGTAGCGTTATTTGAACTGGCACGATGCACTGCAAAAAATGTTTCGGAGGCCATTGTCCGCTTGTTGTGCGTAAATGGGCTTTGAAGTAAGATTTTTCTGAAAGATTACTCATGTGCCCAAAAGACGGTCAATCATTGATAAAGAAATATTTTTGAAACAAAAAATACGAACCTGGAAGCAGTGGATCTACACGTCAAGATGCTCATGATCGCCTTTCTAATGGTTCATTGTTACAGGGGTAAAAAATCAAAATTACTTTTTTTGGCATTTTTTAGCTCACCTGTCACATAGTGACAAGGTGAGCTTTTGTGATCACGCAGCGTCCGTCGTCCATCGTCCGTGCGTCCGTCCGTCAGTCCGTCCGTAAACTTTTGCTTGTGACCACTCTAAAGGTCACATTTTTTGTGGGATCTTTATGAAAGTTGGTCAGAATGTTCATCTTGATGATATCTAGGTCAAGTTCGAAACTGGGTCACGTGCCATCTAAAACTAGGTCAGTAGGTCTAAAAATAGAAAAACCTTGTGACCTCTCTAGAGGCCATATATTTCACAAGATCTTCATGAAAATTGGTCAGAATGTTCACCTTGATGATATCTAGATCAAGTTCGAAACTGGGTCACATGCCTTCAAAAACTAGGTCAGTAGGTCTAAAAATAGAAAAACCTTGTGACCTCTCTAGAGGCCATATATTTCACAAGATATTCATGGAAATTGGTCAGAACGTTCACCTTGATGATATCTAGGTGAAGTTTGAAACTGGGTCACGTGCCATCAAAAACTAGGTCAGTAGGTCAAATAATAGAAAAACCTTGTGATCTCTCTAAAGGCCATATTTTTCATGGGATCTGTATGAAAATTGGTCTGAATGTTCATCTTGATGATATCTAGGTCAAGTTCGAAACTGGGTCACGTGTCATCAAAAAGTAGGTCAGTAGGTATAAAAATAGAAAAACCTTGTGACCTCTCTAGAGGCCATATATTTCATGAGATCTTCATGAAAATTGGTCAGAATGCTCACCTTTATGATATCTAGGTCAAGTTCGAAAGTGGGTCTTGTGCCATCAAAAAACTAGGTCAGTAGGTCAAATAATAGAAAAACCTTGTGACCTCTCTAGAGGCCATATTTTTCATGGGATCTGTATGAAAGTTGGTCTGAATGTTCATCTTGATGATATCTAGGTCAAGTTTGAAAGTGGGTCACATGCCTTGAAAAACTAGGTCAGTAGGTCAAATAATAGAAAAACCTTGTGACCTCTCTAAAGGCCATATTTTTCATGGGATCTGTATGAAAGTTAGTCTGAATGTTCATCTTGATGATATCTAGGTCAAGTTTGAAACAGGGTCATGTGCGGTCAAAAACTAGGTCAGTAGGTCAAATAATAGAAAAACCTTGTGACCTCTCTGAAGGCCATATTATTTATGGGATCTGTATGAAAGTTTGTCTGAATGTTCATCTTGATGATATCTAGGTCAAGTTCGAAACAGGGTCATGTGCTATCAAAAACTAGGTCAGTAGGTCTAAAAAAAGAAAAACCTTGTGACCTCTCTAGAGGCCATACTTGTGAATGGATCTCCATAAAATTGGTCAGAATGTTCATCTTGATGATATCTAGGTCAAGTTCGAAACTGGGTCACGTGCCTTCAAATTTTAGGTCAGTAGGTCAAATAATGAAAAAACGTTGTGACCTCTCTAGAGGCCATATTTTTCATGGGATCTGTATGAAAGTTGGTCTGAATGTTTATCTTGATGATATATAGGTCAAGTTTGAAACTTGGTCAACTGCGATCAAAAACTAGGTCAGTAGGTCTTGAAATAGAAAAACCTTGTGACCTCTCTAGAGGCCATACCCTTGAATGTATCTTCATGAAAATTGGTCAGAATGTTCACCTTGATGATATCTAGGTCAAGTTTGAAACAGGGTCACGTGCCATAAAAAACTAAGTCAGTAGGTCAAATAATAAAAAAAACCTTGTGACCCCTCTAGAGGCCATACTTTTCATGGGATCTGTATGAAATTTGGGCTGAATGTTCATCTTGATGATATCTAGGTCAGGTTTGAAACTGGGTCAACTGCAATCAAAAACTAGGTCAGTAGGTATAAAAATAGAAAAACCTTGTGACCTCTCTAGAGGCCATATTTTTCATGAGATCTTCATGAAAATTAGTGAGAAGGTTCACCTTGATGATATCTAGGTAAATTTCAAAACAGGGTCATGTACCTTCGAAAACTAGGTCAATAGGTCAAATAATAGAAAAACCTTGTGACCTCTCTAGAGACCATATTTTTCAATGGATCTTCATGAAAATTGGTCAGAATTTTTATCTTGATAATATCTAGGTCAAATTCAAAACTGGGTCACATGAGCTCATAAACTAGGTCACTATGTCAAATAATAGAAAAAACGACGTCATACTCAAAACTGGGTCATGTGGGAAGAGGTGAGCGATTCAGGACCATCATGGTCCTCTTGTTTTTCTCAGAATACATTATCATTGTAATAAATTTAAGTGTATATGGCTCATTGACCCATACTGTATCCTAGATATATCCACCTATGTGCCAAGGCTGTTAATAAAGACTGTGATGCTGAACCGTTTTTGACAGATTTTTTGACAATATATAATGACTCTGGTTTAGAGTGAGGGTATGACTCTGACTTTTTAGCTCACATGTCACAAAGTGACAGTGTGAGCTTTTGTGATCGTGCAGCGTCCGTCGTCCGTCCGTCCGTGCTTGCGTGCGTGCGTGCTTGTGACCTCTCTAGAGGTCACATTTTTCATGGGATCTTTATGAAAGTTGGTCAGAATGTTTATCTTGATGATATCTAGGTCAAGTTCGAAACTGGGTCACGTGCGGTCAAAAACTAGGTCAGTAGGTCTAAAAATAGAAAACCTTGTTACCTCTCTAGAGGCCATATTTTTCACAAGATCTTCATGAAAATTGGTCAGAATGTTTATCTTGACGATATCTAGGTCAAGTTCAAAACTGGGTCAAGTGCCTTCAAAAACTAGGTCAGTAGGTCAAATAATAGAAAAACGTTGTGACCTCTCTAGAGGCCATATTTTTCATGGGATCTGTATGAAAGTTGGTCTGAATGTTTATCTTGATGATATCTAGGTAAAGTTCGAAACTGGGTCAGCTGCAATCAAAAACTAGGTCATTAGGTCTAAAAATAGAAAAACCTTGTGACCTCTCTAGAGGCCATACTTTTGAATGGATCTTCATGAAAATTAGTCAGAATATTCACCTTGATAATATCTAGGTGAAGTTTGAAAGTGGGTCATGTGCCATTAATAACTAGGTCAGTAGGTCAAATAATAAAAAAACCTTGTGACCTCTCTAGAGGCCATATTTTTCATGGGATCTGTATGAAGGGTGGTCTGAATGTTCAACTTGATGATATCTAGGCCAGGTTCGAAACTGGGTCAACTGTGGTTAAAAACTAGGTCAGTAGGTCTAGAAATAGAAAAACCTTGTGACCTCTCTAGAGGCCATATTTTTCATGAGATCTTCATGAAAGTTGGTCAGAATGTTCACCTTGATGATATCTAGGTCAGTTTCGAAACTGGGTCATGTGCCATCAAAAACTAGGTCATTAGGTCTAAAAATAGAAAAACCTTGTGACCTCTCTAGAGGCCATACTTCTGAATGGATCTTCATGAAAATTGGTCAGAATGTTCACCTTGATGATATCTAGGTCAAGTTTGAAACTGGGTCACATGCCTTCAATAACTAGGTCAGTAGGTCAAATAATGAAAAAACCTTGTGACCTCTCTTAGAGGCCATATTTTTCATGGGATCTGTATGAAAGTTGGTCTGAATGTTCATCTTGATTATATCTGGATCAGGTTCAAAACTGGGTCACATGAGCTCAAAAACTAGGTCACTATGTCAAATAATAGAAAAAAATGACGTCATACTCTGTTCAAAACGGTCGTTTTGGGACAGGTGAGCGATTCAGGACCATCATGGTCCTCTTGTTATGTGATGTCACAAATACATTTTTAAGAGGAATTGTGTTTCTTTTGTCTTTTTTGTATGAAAAAATATAGGTAGACAAAGCAAAGAAAAAACAACCAAAAATACACCAGATTGCATCATTTTAAACCTTCAATTTCAAAATTTTCCGGGCGAGGACCCCGGACCCCCCACTTGGGTTCCGCTGCCTACTTTTCTTTCAGCACTGACTACTTCAGACTTTAGGGAGAGCCCTGGTTTCAAAAAAAAAAAGAACTTATATGTGTTTCAAAAGAATTACAACTACATAATATTTGCCTGTCATTGAACTGTTACCAAAAGTTATTAATTAAAATATCAATTTAGTATTAAAGGTTTTGTATGTGTGAACAGTCCGTTTGCGGAAGCGAAGACATAGTCATCCAAATGGCTGTTCAGTGTATGTGTATGAAAACCTCTTCTCTTTTACACACTTGTCTTTTAACCTTTAGCATGCTAGATAAATTGTCGTCTGCTGGAAATGTCGTCTGCTAAAATTGAAAAGTTCATTCAATTTGCTTCAAAATTGGAAGAAATATTGTCAGAGTAGCAAACAGCTTGGAACCTGATCAGACGCCGATTTAATCGGCGTCTGATCTGGTTCCAAGCTGTTTGCAAAGGCTGTTAAATTCGCCTGCAGCAGGCTAAGGGTTAATCATTTTTAAGCGATTTGTGTCAGTTAGAACAAATAAATTTTTAAAATGATATTTCTAGTTACGATAAGGACTACAGTGACGTTAGAGATTTTTGATTAACATTGGCAGTAGAACAATTAAAGTCATAAAGTCAGGTCAAATGTGTGAACAAACTGTTCTGAAAAACTGGCTTCAGAGATCAGTGTTGAACTATATATTAAGAAAAAAAATTGCTGCCACTTTTACTTAATAAGACAGTGCAAGATAGAATTTGATTGGAATACTTTTATCTTTGAATGTCTTCCTGATTTAAAATATAAAAAGAAGATTGTGTTGTATGTTGAGATGTTTAGACATTCAAAGACATTAACCAGATTTTTATGACATGTACTGGCAGCTTGATGAGGTCTTTAAACGTGATTAATTTGTAAGACATCAAACAAAACAATCCTTGAAGCTATGTTTAGCTTCATTTTCTTGAAATGTCATTATATTGAGCTGTTAGTGGTTCATTTTCTCAATCAATATCACCCAAGTGAACAAACATTTTAAGTTCTAGTGATGAAGTGGACAGTTTCAAGTTGTTCAAGAAAATGTTGAATGATAAAAGCTTTTTGGTTCATTGAAATGTGATGAAACATAAGATTGTCTTCCTTTTACCAGTATAACCTGTCGCTTAGCTCAATAGGGAGAGTGCAGATCTATGGATTGCAGGGTCGTGCGTTCGATCCTTTGGCGAGCGGTTTGTTCTCCGTGACGATTTGATAAAAGACATTTTGTCTGAAATCGTTCGTCCTCCACCTCGGATTCATGTGGGGAAGTTGGCAGATACCCGTGGAGAACAGGTTTGTACTGGCACAGAATCCAGGAACACTGGTTAGGTTAACTGCCTGATGTTACATAACTGAAATACTGTAGAAAAATGGCATAAACCATTGAAAAAGACGTTAAACACACACACACACACACACCAAAAACAAACAAACAAATCATTTGCCAGTATCAAATTTGATAGTTTTTATTGTCAAGCCCATTTGAGGTGAACTCGAAATAGTCATCAAAATGGTTGTTCCATGTGTATGCTTTAGTGACATGCAAAAATATGAAGAAATCTTTTTAGCTTTTCTGATGCAAAGGTTCTGGGTAAGCTATTAGTAGGTGGATGGTCTGTCGTCCATCTTTCACAATTTTCATAAGCATCTTCCCTCAGGCTGAAAGTACTGGTCAGAATTATACCAAATTCAGTCTGTAGTATCTTGCTGGCAAGGTTGTCTCTTATATTTGTACAACTGGTTCCACTTGACTTCTTTTAGGGGCCGCTTCAGCTGAAAATAGTAAACCTTTACACAACTCATAAAACACTTAATGGATCTTCATCAAACTTTGTCTGTACCATTATTGTGAGGTCCTCTCCAGACTTTGTTAAAATGGTGGCAATTGGTCCCTGTTAGGAGCTGCTAGAGGTACTCAGTGTGATAAAGGTAAAATTTAAAACTGAGTTATCTAACATCTTAAACTAGGTCATTAGGTCAAATAATTGAAGAAGCTTGTTCACACTCTAGATAGAGACATTTTTATGCCCCCTGCATCTACTGATGCATGAATCATAAAGTGATTGTCCTGTCCTTCCGTCCATCCGTTTGTCCGTCCGTTCATACAAGGTTAACAAAATGGGACCGTTTCGTCTAGCATCAATACCCCTAACTAGAATGACTTGATACTAATGCAGATGTAACCTGTGAGCATTCCTAATCTTCAGACATCACCTGACCTCAGTTTGACCTTGAACTTGACCTTGTTTTGGACTTAGGTTGCTTTGTATCGACAAGGATGCCACCGGGGGCATCAAGCGTTAATTGAACGCAGCTCCTTGTTGACTTGATTTTGTCAAGCCCTCTTGCAGTGAGCTTCATATAGTTGTCACTTTTGGCAGGTCAGCGTATGTGCATCTGTCCGTCCATGCATGCTTGGGCCAATGCATCTTTCTGCTTTTGTCTGGACCATAACTTTGACATGCATGGACAAATCTTGTTTATATTTGGCATGAATGTATACCTCAGTGAGAAGGAGTGTCATGCACATTACCCATGTTTCTCAAAGGTCAAGTTCACAATTATTGGAGGTCAAAAGTCAATTTGAAGTTTGCCCGGAGCATTTCTTCTTCATGCATGGTGGGATTTTGATATAACTTGGCTTCACCATTATGAGACGGAGTGTCATGCGCAAGAACCAGGTACCTAAGTCTAAAGTCAAGATCACTCTTGACAGCTAGCGGGCTCAACATTCTACCCATGGGCATACTTGTTATTAAACTTTTGTTAAATCTAGATTAAGTTCAATTTACCTAAGGTCAAAAACTAGGTCAAATCATAGAAAAATCTTATCAACAGTCTGGAGACCAAATTTTCTATTTGATCTTCATGAACAATTATTGTCAGAATGTTTATCTCTGTAAAATATAGGTCAGTATCTTAAATCTTAAAGTAAGTCACTAGTTCAAATCATAGAAAAACTTTGTTTACACTCTACACTTTACTACATTTTCTTATTGATCTTCATGAAATTTTGTTGGAATCATTGAAATCTAGGTTAGGTTTGAAACTGGGTTAAATCTAGGTCAGATACAAGGTCACTAGGTCAGATCATAGAAAGACATTGTTGACACTCAAAAGGTCGCATTTTCTATATGAACTTCATGAGACAATGGTTGGAATATTTGTCTGTTTTAAACGAAGAATAAATTTGTAACAGGGTCACATGGGGTAAAAAGCTAGATCATTAGGTCAAATCCTAGAAAGTTTTTTTGAACAATTTAGAGGCAACTTTTCAATTTGTTTTAATGGTGTACTTAAAGGATTTTCACCAAACTTGGTTACAAGCAAGGTCAGATGGTCAAGGCCCTCTTCAGGTGAGTGACTTAGGTCCATTTGGGCCTCGTCTGCTTTATTAGAAGGTATACAGTTAACTAAGAAATAGAATATAAAAACAACACTTTCTCTCAATTTTGTAATTCTGCTTTTTTTGTCATCTTATTCAGTTCCAAGCAAACTTACTGAACTCTTCATTACTGTTTCCTTCTTACACACATCTGTTCTAGTCAAGTTAATTAATCAACCAGTCATATGTTCAGTTTTTTGTCTGGACCATGAATTATTTCTGGGAGTAATATATCTGCCCAGCTTCTAGCTATGATACTGGTAGACGATATTTAGAATTCCTCACATAAATGTGACAGTGTGGCATTTTAACGCTTTAACATCATTATGCTGTTATTGTTAAAGGTGTATTAGACTGATTTCATAAAATTATATGATAACATGACAATTGCTACATATAGTTTATGTAAACATGAAAATAAAAAAAAATATTATGTGATAACAGTACTATGCATTGGGTTTGAAATATGCACACTGTATACATGTACTAAGCAGGGTATATGTGTACAGCCACTGAAAAACTGGAAGATTTTTTTTTTTAATCCGCTGTTACTGGATGACATTTAGTTATAAAATGTAGCACCATATACACAATTTATATTTTCAGTAAAGTAAAATACATTTAAGTAAATACCTATTTAAAGGTAAAATATTGTGGTGAACAGTGGCGGTTTGGTATCTTAAATAATATTTTACTTTCACTAAAGCTATTACCAGACATTACTTTTATTTTTTGCAAGCCCATAATATTTATTATCCATGAAAGAGTCTGGAAGGCAGGTGTACAGCCGCAGTTATTATTTCCACCAGTAGGTTAAATGGATTATTCTTAAAGTTACTGACATCACTTGTACCGTATATAGAGATGTTTTCATTTGTGCTGTTAGAGCATTGGCACTCTGTAATACTGCACATGGGTAACATAAACAGTATTAATCAGGTGCTGTAGCTTAAAATACAAAGAGACACTCCTTATATTACATATTATGTGTAGTTATCTGCAAAAAATTCACCATCTGAAAACAATATTTCGGATTTTTTTCTGAAAAAAAAAGGGTTTTGGAGTAGGAAAAAATGAGACAAATCCTGTAGAGGTAGGTGACTAAAGTACTCTACAGACTTATATTGCACTGGAAGGACTATAGGAATGCCTCCCCTCCATCCGTCTGTCCCTCTGTAACTCTGGATTGTGCAATTACTCAAGAAGTATTCAAGTTAGGTTCATAAAACCTGATATGTCAATGCAAGTCAATATGTAGATTATGCACGTACATGACTTATGCTTGTAGGGCGTAGGTCAAGGTCGCTCATAATGGAAGGTTAAGTTAAAATTGTTTCTGCTCCATAACTTTTATATGCATTGATGGATTATCTTAGTGCAACACACAATCATTCTCCATGATGAGACAATGTGTCAACCCATGATCTATTGTTGTCAGTTAAAGGTCAAGGTCACTGTTAAAGGTCAAGTAAAAGTGTGTTTCCACTCCATAACTTTATATGCATTGAAGGATTTTCTTACCACCAGGCCTCGACCTTAACTTTTTTCAGCAGTTGCCAGCAGGTCCACCAACTGCTAAAATCTAGTAGACCTGCTCAGACTTTAGTGGACCTCCAATTCTATCACATAAATTGTGATGTTGTTGACGTCATAACTTCGTATGACTCAAAGAAACAGGACTTATTTCTAAAATAATTAAAAATGGAAGACTGTAGCAATCTGTTATCCCAAAAATAATTATTTTGAAAAGTGTCCCAAAATATGGACACAATAATCATCATCCTCTCGACACGTGTTGAAAGTGAAAAAAAAAAACATCAACAATTAATTATCGGTAATTATTCTGATGATAAACTAAGTAATTGGCCTTGTTTTAATTTTCAATTAACACCCACTCAAAGAGCTAAAAGAAGTTAGTCGGTTATTCGTGGCATCTGAAGCGGAGATCAAAGCGGTATAGTTTCCCCGAGATTGTCATGGCATTACGTCATGTTTTCGCGCCATGTGACACCACTGTCTGATCGTATTCTCGATTCCTTTAATTGCTGAGAAGAAATCAGTAAAAAAAGTATCTTCTTTAATTTTTTTCAAAAGCAAATACGCAATATCCCGTATAAACTGACAGGTAAATGTGTCAAACCGTGAACGATGATAGTGGATGTCCTACCTCTGTGACCTATTTGCCCTCAAGAAATTTACATTATTGTTTCAGAAGAATATCTAACAAAGTGTTGTGTCAAAACATACATGTACAAAGAATCATTTAAAACTTATTAAAAACCGTAACGACATCATACTGCTGTATTTTATACCACATTTCTATTTACGTTCATTAGGTCACGTAAGCTATTCTGCCGCGCTAACAGAAATCTGTTTGCCAAAAATCGTTTTACTCCATGTATTTAAATTGCTGCCGCTTTTTCATTATTTAAGATTTTTTAATGGTGTTTTTGTACTTTCTGGTCAAAAGTCTGAATTTTATGACCATAGTATGTACCGTATATTTACTTTAAGAAAGAAATAAATAATCAAGATCGCGCTGTTTGAAATTTTACAAAACATTATATGAAAATTTGATCGTTTTTAAAGAATTTTGCCTACATTCCTGTCGATATCTTATTAAAATTGTTATAGAATTCAAACTGTATTAGTTCTCAAGCGGTGTTGAAAATTTAAAGCGATTATATTAAAAAATGAATGCACTACGCGCGTTATTGTGTCAAAAGTAACCGCGATGTAAATTAGACATTACGATAGGGCGCACGTGCTTGTGGAATGGAAAATTACCAGCATGACGTTTTGATATTTTTTACGATTCGCGGGTAAATTCCAGTCAATCCAGGTAATTTTGCCTGATGTAATTTCTCAATTTGGTAAAGTTACCACGTAAAAACCACTCGCCCGATCGGTGGAGTAGTCCATTCGTGCTCTCCTGACTTTAACTCACCAATGCTTATAACGGTAGAATGCCGTACTTGAGGCAAAATCAACTTTAGTTTTGTGAATTCGCCGATATGGGTACGATTTTCCCTCCCTATTTTTTTACTTTTAAGGGTTTTATTTTATTTGCAGACCGTGACTGAAAATTGGTTGACCGTCGGTCTACCCAACTTTTCATAGTTAGTGGACCTGCCGATATTTTGGTTGCGTCGGTCCAACGGTCCACCGCCAAGGTCGAGGCCTGACCACTACTTGTGACAAGACAATATGTCCCATACATGAGGTAAAAGGTCAAGGTTATCACTATTGAAATTGAAAGTTAAAATAGTTTCTGTTCCTTAGCTTCTAAATGCCTTGAAGCATTTTTATATACACTCACACACTGCATGCTCCTTTATAACCAGATGATATGTTGCATGCATGACTCATCAGTCAGAGGTCAAAGTTACCATTGAAGGGAGTTGAAAGCTTGGACAAGTTATGTGGACGCTTATTACGCACAAGGAAAAAGCATATTCTTCCAAAAAAAATCCAAAGTCAGATGCTCTGTGCACGTGCCTGAGGACACATTTTTTTAGTTTGATAGTGTATCTCATTCGGTATATTCTGCATGTTACAATAGAGGGATTGATCCCGATTTCGTCTCGAAGCGATGAAAATTGGTATGATCAATTCCCTATTACTACACAGAAATATTCCCCATGATTAGACTGTGTGTCATGCACATGACCCATGGTTGTCGGTCAAAGGTCAGGGTTGCTATTGAAGGTCAAATACAGCAAAATTGTTTCCACTCCTTAACTTTTATATGTGTTGATGGATTATCTTAGTGCTGCACACAATGTGAACCCCATGATGAGTCAATATGTCGTGTACATGATCTATGCTTGTAGATGAAGGTCGCTTTTGAAATTTAAGTAAAAATAGCTTTTGTTTCTTAGCTCCTAAATGTCTTGAAGCTTTTTTCGTCCCCAGCCGATGGAACACCAGAGGGGACTATATTATGCCCTCCTTCTATCTGACTTTTCATCCATACACCTGTCTGTCCACAAATCTGGATCCTAAAATTACTTAAACAGTATCTGTTGCCAACAACCATAAGGAACGAACACTAACAGAATTTTCTGCCGGTAGGGGACTTCTGTATTGCTACTGCAATACTCAGTGACTTGTAACCTCTAGCTGAGCCTTAATTGGTCAGTGCTCAATGATTAAAAAAGAAATTTATGTAAAGTCAAGAAAGCTTTATGAGAAATTGTGACATTTTCTGTGGCATAATTTATCTACATTAAAAAAAATTAAAACCTACAGAAATCACAAGGTGAAATATGTTGATTATGCAGTTTACAAATTTCAATCCAAACTTGTATTTATATTTCACAAAAGTGGAACCCCTTCACAATCTAAAATTGCACAGTGCTTCTTTTTCACAAAGTGGGTGTCCAAAAAAAAAAAAATTGTGCAGATTCCACAAATTATCGGGGCTTTAAATTTCGTTGTGTAAACAATGTAAGTTTCAGTAAACTTGAGGTTGTACATTAGTAAATTTGCGACTACTGTTTAAAGACCTGCTCCAGTCCTACCTTTTAACCTTAAATTGTCACTGAAAAAGCATGAATATCCTGACTATGAACAGTGACACCTGTCAAAATAAAGTCTATTTTTAAAATTTTGTATAAAATACCTGTGATTCTGCCTGCTAAAGTGTGGTGCGTGGCTTTTAACTGTTACCTGTTGTAATTATGGGTTGCATACGCACAATAGAATTTGAATAGCCGCGGAGCGGGGCTTTAATTGAATCAAATGATTTAGCAGCGGTGTTTTTGATTTTGTTGTATTTAACACGGCACCATAACACAATAAAAGATCATATGACTACGTTTTAGCATGCAGCTGCATGGTGTGTCTGCTAAAGTAGTGAAGCAAAACAGAATTCATACAGGAAGTAATGATAAACAAGCGCACGTGTGGTTGTGTTTCTGGTTTCAAATTAAAATGTTTAGAATGGGAAATACTACAAGTAAAACTTAAGGTTTTCGACAACATAAGAGCAACAAATGATTTATTTGTTTAAATTTGTTTTTTTAAAGGGACTTAGTGGAATTGAAAAACAAATCTTGTCCCAAAATCCAGGCAGATCTTGATAGTGACATGAAAATTTCAGTATTTCTTTTTTATGAAAAACGTTGTCAATGAGTTATAGTAACTGATGAATGCCATTATATGTATTTCTATTATTCATATTCACAATTTTGTAGACTTGTGCATAATTTTTCACGATTTTCCCTAATGTCACTCTATTTTTCACAAAATGACCAGGCCCAGGCCCCGGCCTTAACAATTATGACTTAAAAGCTACTGAAAGAAAAGTGGATAGGTTCTAGATTTATTTTTTTTAAACTTAACTTGCCCTTTTAAATTTAAGAAATGTTTATTTGTTTCGTACTACGTGTTTGTTTGTGTTAAAGCTTTTTTAAGGTCATCTAAGAAAACTAGTTTAAATGTAAAATGGAAGTTTCTTTGTCTAAGTTGTTTTTGTTTTTCAAATGAAACCAGGCAAGCGAAGGAAAAATGAATTTCATGGAACCATTTATACAATAATATTTGTTTGAAATGTTTCTTTCTTTCTAAGAATAGGACTTATTTGGATAACATTCTTGAGAACCTTACCTTCAAAAACAGATTATTTTTCTTGAGCTATATAATGTATATATTTTTCTTGTCTTGAAATGAGTGGAAGTTGTTCGTTTCTCATTGTTGTTCAAAGTTGTTTTTTTTTAAGTTCGTCGTACCTATATGCTAACTCACAATTTCATTATAAGGTAACTTAGTAACACAAGTAGCTCACTCATGGCGTTGAATTCTTTATGTGAGGAAGCTAGCAATCCAGCTGCTTTCGGAAGTTCTGTGGTTCTACCCAGGTGCCAGCACATGTTTAAAATAATGCATGAAGGGGCACCTGGGTTTGCTCCCCATCAAAGTTTGTAAGTCGCTATGATCATATTGTGTCGTGCCACATTAAACCCAAACAAAACCCCCCCCCCCCCCAAAAAAATCACTGATGCCTACTTCCGATCTGGCCTCTCCACACCAAAAGCAAAACATTTCATAACCAACTCTGTGTATTAGTTTTGAAGTTTAATTAATGTTTTAACTGTTTTCAACCAACTGAAATAACCACAAGTTGATACTTTGTTGATTTAAATACAAATT
Source organism: Mercenaria mercenaria (assembly GCF_021730395.1). Taxonomy (NCBI): domain Eukaryota; kingdom Metazoa; phylum Mollusca; class Bivalvia; order Venerida; family Veneridae; genus Mercenaria; species Mercenaria mercenaria. Next base: position 51,049,145 of record NC_069371.1, read on the forward strand.
AGTTATTTTTCACTTAGAACATTTGTTGAAAATTAAATTTCAGCTACTACAAGCTATCTCACACATTGTTTATGGTTTTCAAACTTTCCTGTGCTCATAGCACAAACATAACTCTTGATTAAATTTTAACCCAAAATATTTTTCACTGAAACTATAATTAAGCTGATCTCGTATTATGCATTTATTAGATTGAACTTCTCATCAACCTATTTACATAGTAAAGGAACTCTTATTGAATGATTCAAATTTGCCTTTGTTGCTTGGAACTTTGTTGAAGTTTTTATGCTTTGTTGTCATAATTGCCTAATGTTATAAATTGTAGTTCTTACATGGCCCTGGTTTGATTGCCATTTAAACAAAGAAGAAAGTCAAGCTTTTGTATATATTCTATGATAAACAACAGTTGACGTCTGGATCAGTATAGTGGACGCAACTTGACCCCGATGGTTGACCTTTGTATTATAATACATAATGAGGTACAACCTATTAGTAAAAGGTGCATCTAAACACTTAATCTTTTGCATTAAAAAACACAGCTGCACGAGAAATGGAATTATGAATTTTGTGTAAATATAAATTTGTGTTTTTGGAAAGTTGAAAAAAAACTGTTTCCTGTATACAACTATTCCATATATTTTATACGGTACCCTAGCACCCTTCCTTATTTTCTAAATAAATAAAAATTAAATATTGCCTAAGGTAACCAATGTGTCAAGTTTGCGACTACTATAAGAGAGCATTATGATGTCAAATATACATCAATTCTGAATGTGTTTTTTTCTTCTACTACCCATCATGACTCTTGCTTGATTTTTATCAAATATTTTCAGTGGCATTCAACCTTTAGCTTTTTGGCGCAGGTTTTTTCTGCTTTGCGACCAGTGAGACCAATCATAGTCAGAAAAAATTTTCAGTGTACACCCTTTGATAGTAAGTAGTGCTGCTCAAATTGAATGATGGACCAGTCCATTTTAGAAATTAGCAGGGTAAATGTTAAGAGTGAAAACGATCAACAACTACTTGTAGTTGGTTGACACTCAAGCTGGATTATGAGGCAGAGTGCTTCAGGCATGTTATGCTTTGCTCTGCACAGCAGTGCTCTTGATTGCTTATCATATTACAAAGATGGGTACTTTGACAACGGAGACAGTAATTATTTAGACATGCCTGTTGTTCACTTTATTTAGTTTAATGAAAATAATGTTGTCTGAGAAAATAATGTTCTCTTGTGATGGAAAATGGGAGAAAGAAATTCTGTTGTTTTTTTTGCAATACACTCCGGTTTCAGGATGATTATAGCTCTAGCAGTGGAAGTAGTGGTGGAGTGTACAATGAGAAGTAATGGATATGTAGGTATAGATCTGTAGTGTTTAAAGAAAATAGAAAAGTGCCTTAGTTGGAGGCATTGGAAGTCGGATGTCAGGCACTGGAGAAATTCCTAGGTATAACATAGATATATACCATTGGGAGAATTTAATGTGATTAAAAAAGTTTATACTAGTGATATAGAAAGAGAGAAATATAGTTCAGTTTACTTTAAATAGGAAATTTTACACATTTTCTATTACTTGCGGTAACAAGCCAGATTTGTAGAACAGGTTTTACTTTAGAAGTAAATAATCTGAAGAAAAAGCATTACTGTACGTGTGTAACAAAAATATTGGAATGACATCGAGAGACTCTAAGATAAATTTCATATTCTGTTACTTTTTCAATGCTGCAAGGTAAATTTTATAGCTGTTATCTCTTCAATACTGTTAGATAGATTTTATAATTTTTGCCTCTTCATTGCCTTCAGACACATTTTATAGCTGTCATCTCTCTTAACACAGTGAGATAAATTTTATAGCTGTTACCTCACCAATGATGTAAGATAAACTTAATTGCTGTAACCTCTCCATTGCCTTTAGACACATTTTATAGCTGTCATCTCTCTTAACACAGTAAGATAAATTTTATAGCTGTTATCTCGCCAATGCTGTAAGATAAATTTTATAGCTGTCATCTCTCCATTGTCTTCAGACACATTTTACAGCTGTCAGCTTTCCTAACACAGTAAGATAAATTTTATAGCTGTCATCTCTCCATTGTCTTCAGACACATTTTACAGCTGTCAGCTTTCCTAACACAGTAAGATAAATTTTATAGCTGTCATCTCTCCATTGTCTTCAGACACATTTTACAGCTGTCAGCTTTCCTAACACAGTACAGGCTGTCTAGCATCCCTAAAATTCCTACTTTTTCCTATTTTTTTTCAATTTGGCTAAAATTCCTATTTTTAAAAAAAAAAAACCCCCCCCCCCCCCAAGGAAATTCCTAAAAAGGCCCCTATTTTTTCACAAAAATTCCTAATTTTTTAACTTTTTTGCAATGATCAAAAAGAGAAATTTTTTAAATGTTTTTTTTAATTTCTTCAAATTCAGAAAAAAACAGTTTAGCACAGTTCAAAGCAGTTTACCATGGGTAGACGGTCTTTTCTGAAAATAAAGCACTATTTGTTGGTTACTTTATGTCAGTCACAAAAAGGTAAGCACTTTACATGGTCTTTAAAGTCCATTTTTTAAATTTGAAATTCCTAATTTAGCCCTAAAATTTCCTTAAAATTGTACCAAATTCCTAATTTTAGCCGATTTTTTGTACAAATTGCCCTAAATTTAGCCCAAATTTTTTGTCAGGGTATGCTAGACAGCCTGACAGTAAGATAAATTTTATAGCTGTTATACCTCTCCATTGTCTTCAGACACATTTTATAGCTGTCATCTCTCTTAATTAACACAATAAGATAAATTTTATAGCTGTTAAGCATCCTCACCATTGCCTTCAGACACATTTTATAGCTGTCGTCTCTCTTAACACAGTAAGATAAAATTTATAGCTGTTACCTCATCAGTGCTGTAGGATAAACTTTATAGTTGTTAATTCTCTCCAATGCTGGAAGATAAATTTTATAGCTGTTATCTCTCTTATGCTGTATATAAGTATGATACAAGAGTGGTAATGATATTTTCTGAGAGCATGGCAAGTAATATATGATAGAAACTGTTCAGGGACAAAACTTTCTTAGAGAAGGTACTGATTTAAAAGCCTTCAGGGATTTAAGATGCCATGTTGGTGAATCAGTGAATAAAGGACTTGTAAGTGCATAGAAATATCTAATAAAGATAAAAAGGAGTATTTTATGAATGAAACTAACACGGTAACCATAAATTTATTAATGCAATTAGACTTATTTTTTTATGGAAAATACAATTTTCCACTTCATTTTGACTGATTGTTATTTTATCTGTCAAAAATGTTTTATTAGCTCACCTGTCACATAGTGACAAGGTGAGCTTTTGTGATAACCCTTCGTCCGTCGTCTGTGTGTCCGTTTGCGTTTTTGTCCGTGTGTCAACAATTCTTGTCTGCATGATAAGGGTTTTCATTTTGATTTTTTTTAAAAACCCAAAAACTTGCACACAACTTGTATCACCATAAGATCTTGGTTCCTTTCTTGAACTGGCGAGATGCCATGATGGGTTCCAGAGTGATGGCCCCTGAAAGGGCCAGAATTAGCTATTTTGACCTTGTCTGCACAATAGCAGCTTCATTTATGATTTGAATTTAATCAAACTTGCACAAAACTTGTGTCACCATAAGATCTTGGTTCCTTTCTTGAACCGGCCAGATCCCATAATGGGTTCCAGAGTTATGGCCCCTGAAAGGGCTGAAATTAGCTTTTTTGACCTTGTCTGCACAATAGCAGCTTCATTTATGATTTGTTTATAACCAAACTTGCACACAACTTGTATCACTACAAGGTCTGGTTCCTTTCTTGAACTAGCCAGATTCCTTCATGGGTTCCAGAGTTATGGCCCTTTAAAGGTCCAAAATTGGCTATTTTGGCTTTTGCAGCCATATAGAGACTTCATTTATGGTTTTATTTGATACAAACTTCCAAAATATCTTCAACAACAATAAATCTTGGATTCCATGACAAATCAGATCCAATCGTAAGTTCCAGAGTTATTTTATATCTGATTACCTCCCCTGATTGTAATCAAAATGGATTTACGGTATATCAGTGAGTACTTATAGGACTTACTTGAAATTTCATTATTGTTATTAGTTGGACTGAGCCAATCAGGGTAGATAACTATGGGCTGATTTTATGTCAAATTACCTCCCTTTATCTCAAATTAAAATGGGTATATCTCCGTAACTAATGAAGATACTGATCTGAAATTTCATTTCTGTCAATAGATTTATTTGGCAGATCCTTCTTTTGTTCACTTACAATAATTTTTTTTGAATTACTTCCCTTTTACGTTACTATAAATAGCTTATTTTTAAAAACTTTTTTATTGTTGGCCGTAGGGAAAAACCGAGACCACTTTTCTGTGGTACAACATGGATGGTACCTCCAGTTTTTATCTGTACCTTGTAAGATTTTTTTTTTTCTTTTTGGTTAAATTTCTTCCCTTTGTTGTTCCGGTCCTTTGGACTTAGAAATTTTTTCTGCGGACCTTCTTGTCCTCAAGTGCAATGATAACAGGTGAGCGATAAAGGGCCATCATGGCCCTCTTGTTAAAACTTATTGTGTTTTTGTTTGTTTCGGTTGCAGACTCTTTAATTCTGACATTTTCTTTGTCTTCAATTCCAGAAATATGTCCAATAACTAACCATTTGGATCAAATTATAAATTTACTATTTAATTTCAGACAGTTTTCTATAGTTGCAGATCTGAAGTTAAAAAAGAACTTTATTCAATTTGATTTTCATGAAATATCTTTCATTGAAGTTTAATCTTATAAGTTACTTTGCATATAAATTGTTGATTATTGGTGCACCCACTTCAAACCTGTAGTCAATTTCGTTTATTGTTTACTTTAAAATGATCTATACAAAGGGAGAAAAAGTGTGTATCTTAAGAAAAAAACATTAAATTTTCAATATAAAAAACATATATGAAAATAAACAAATTTTGGAATATTGGAAGTAAGAACCAACAGTTCTGTTTATATAACCTGTGTTTACTTTAAAAGATCTATACTTAGTTATATCTTAAGAAAGATCTTTACAAAATATTGGAATTAATTTGAGTGTTGAAAGCTGTCGAGAAAGAATTTTATAGCTGTTGACTCCATAATGCAGTAAGAGTGGTTCAGTCATTCCTGAAAATGTGGCATTTAGTTACGTAATTATAGTGACTTTGTATGGACAGTACTTCCTGAGTTAAATTGGTCTTATGTGGAGCAGACACCTTGCTTAAAAAGAAGAGCAGTGCACAGAATAAAGCGATGAAGTAGTACTCAGAAGAGTTTATTTCAATGGAAATATTTAGTACTGCAGCTGTTTTAAAACATAAAGAGGAATTTATATTTTGTTCATGTCATTCAGCCTGTTGATCAGTTGTAATGTCTCCCACCACACAGTGGTGTGGGAGACATATTGATTTACTCCAGTCTGTGTGTGTGTGTGTTTGTGTCTGTCTGTCACAAAGCTTGTCTGCACTCTAAGTCGATCATTTCTCATTTATCTTCACTAAACTTGAACAAAATGTGTTTGACCATGAGACCTCGACTAAGTTTGATAACTAGCTAAATCAGTCCAGACATTTTGGAGTTATGGCCCTTAAATTACCAAAAAATCGGCCTTTTTACTCTTGTCCGCACTTTAAGTCAAACATTTCTCATCCGATCTTCACCAAACTTGAACAAAATGTGTTTGACCATGAGACCTCAGCTAAGTTCGATAACTAGCTAAATCAATCCAGACATTTTGGTGTTATGGCCCTTGAATTACTCAAAAATCGGCCTTTTTACTCCTGTCCGCACTTTAAGTCGAACATTTCTCATCCGATCTTCACCAATCTTGAACAAAATGTGTTTGACCATAAGACCTCAGCCAAGTTTGATAACTAGCCAAATCCCCCCATGCACTTTTGAATTATGGCCCTTGAATTACTGATTGGATCCACTTGTCCAGACCATCTAATTGGATCCACTCGTCTAAACCATCTAGAGAAACTAGACATTTTTCATAGAGGCAGTTGTGGGAGACATGCGCTTTTCTCCAAAGCATCTCTGGTTCATTTCATAAATGGAGGGAATCAGTTCCGCATTTCTCTGTCTGGAATTATTACAATATGCAATGCATAGTTCCAGTTACTATGTTTTGCTTATTATTAAGTTTCGCCATTTTTAGCTTGACTATTCAAAGAATAGTCAGCTATTCTACTCACCCTGGCGTCGGCGTCACACCTTGGTTAAAGTTTTGCATGCAAGTACATAATGGCTATCATTTAAAGGCATATAGCTTTAAAACTTATTTTTTCTTTTTCTAGGTCAGTTACCAACCGCACTGGGTCAAGTCCCATAACTCTGACATGTATTTTGAGCAAATTATGCCCCCTTTTGGACTTCTGGTTAAAGTTTTACTTGCAAGTTACTATCTCCAAAACTAATGCAGATATTGAATTGAAACTTCACATGTTTCTTCGCGGTTATAAAACTCATTGATAGAAGCAAGTCCCATAACTCTGACCTGGATTTTGGCCAAATTATGCCCCCATTTGTACTTAGGAAATCCTGGTTAAAGTTTTGCGTGCAAGTACATGCAGCTATTACTAAAAGGGTATAGATTTAAAACTTATTTTTTATTTTTCTAGATCAATTACCAACCTCATGCACTGGGTCAAGTCCTGTAACTCTGACCTGCATTTTGGCCAAATTATGCCCCCTTTTGGACTTAGAAAATTCTTGTGAAAGTTTTGCATGCAAATACATACAGCTACATGTATTACTTAAAGGGATATAGATTTGAAATATATTTTTTATTTTTCTAGATAAATTACTAACCTCACTGGGTCAAGTCCCATAATTCTTACATGTATTTTGGGCAGATTATGCCCCCTTTTGGACTTAGAAAATCCTGGTTAATGTTTAACATGCAAGTTACTATCTCCAAAACCAATGCAGATATTGAAGTGCAAAACATCACATGTGTCTTTAGGGTTATAAACTAGTTAATAGCATCAAGTCCCATAACTCTGACCTGCATTTTGGCCAAATTATGCCCCCTTTTGGACTTAAAAATCTTGGTTAAAGTTTTTAATGCAAGTACCTACAGCTATTCCTTAAAGGCATATAGATTTGAAACTTAATTATTTTTTATTTTTCTAGATCAATTACCAACCTCACTGGGTCAAGTCCCATAACTCTGACTTGTATTTTTGGCAAATTATGCCCCCTTTTGGACTTGGAAAATTCTGGTTTAAGTTTTGTGTGCAAGTTACTATCTGCAGAACAAATGCAGAACAAATGCAGATATTGAATTAAAACTTCACATGTGCCTTCGGGGTTATAAAACTAGTTGATTGCATCAAGTCCCATAACTCTGACATGCATTTTGGTCAAATTATGTACTCTTTTGAACTTAAAACTTCTGGTTAAAGTTTTGCATGCAAGTTATCTCCAAAACTAATGCAGATACTGGATTGAAACTCTATAGATATTTTAACATTTAGGGTAATATTTTCCTGCTTCTGGGACAAGAATTCGAATAGTCGAGCATTTGCTGTCTTACGGACAGCTCTTGTTTTATCACTAGGGAGGAGAGCTATTATTTGGGCATATAGCTTTGAAACCTATTTTTTGAGTCGGCTAAAGGCTGAAAGCCTTTTGACGAGTCCTTGCTATCCAACGATTCTCTAAACGGACCGAATAACATGTGAAGGGATGTAGTTCCATTAGATTTCTCAAATTTCAAACAGTTCACTGCATGAATAAGTTAAGTTGTGTCAATTCCCTTTGCTATGACCAATATACGATGTAATCTGTCATATTTATGACCTGTAAATTTTGCAATTCTCGAATGTAATATTAAGCATAAATGTGCATTTTAAGAATTGCGAGGGTTACAAAGCTTTGGGTAAACATCCAGCGAAAGACAAAAAATAGTTCCCGCAGGGCTCAGATAAGATGCGAATTAGCGTAAATTACGTTAGAAATAATGCAAATAGCATGTCTATTTAATTCTAAGCGTATAAAAACGTATATAAAAAATTTCAGAAAACGCACACAATGCTTTTTTTAAAAACAAAATCTGAATCGTCTGGATGCGTTAGGTAACATAGCCGATCACCTTAATTCTCCCCATTGAACGTAAACACGCATCGTATGATTTCTATAAAAATTTGGTGGGTTGAATTTGCGTCAGTAAACGGATAAATTATCGGGAAAAAGAAGCTCTTACTGGTTTGTTTAGTTACTATTGATATTAAAAATGATTTAATTCTTATTTTTCGAGAAAAAAACAAATCGGCGAAAAAATTTAAATTGTATTTTCTGTAAATTTTTGATATCGAAAAATAGATCGTCTATGTTTGGCGAAACCCAAACAACTTTTTTATGAAAAGATTTTAAAAAAGAGGTAATTTAACCGTAAACTTCAATGTCAGATACTGCCATTTGCTGCTAAATGTCTTCGTACATCACAATTTGGGAAAATATATTGTTCAAACTGGAGAAAAGTGTAATCGTATCCGGATATAATATTTTGGGAAATATCGAGCTGTGTTATGAAATTTTTTAAGAAAAAAATAAAAACAAACTGAAACTGGTAGACTATACTGTCAGTACATCAATCATTAGCCGACTCAGGCCATTCAGGCCTTTGATTTCTTTTTCTAGTCCAATAACCAACCCCACAGGATCAAGTCCCATAACTTTAACATGTATTTTTGGCAAATTATGCCCCCCTTGTGGACTTTGAAAATTGTGGTTAAAGTTTTGTTGCAAGAAGTTAGTATCTCCAAAACTAATGCAGTTATTGATTTGAAACCTAACTTGTGTCTTCAGAGTTATAAAACTAGGTGATAGCATCAAGTCCCATAACTTTGACATGCATTTTGGCCAAATTATGCCCCCTTTTGTACTGACTAAAGTTTTGCATGTAAGTTACTACAGTCAACACTGTATTAAGAGACCACCCAAGGGACTGCTAGAAAGTGGTCTCTTAATGCAATGGTCTCTTAATGAATTTCAGTCAGATGAAAAGAAAAGTTTGTTTTAACTGTTAATGTAACTGTATTTATTATGAACATACATGCAAGGTTTAAAAATCTGTTTTAACATTGTGAACACTTTTTCAAGTCCACAAACCGTGAAAATTATGGTTAGATTGTTTGTCAGCTCGACTGATACAAAGGTTAATTGCATTCAGTCACATGCAAAACGTACTCGCTAATTACACAGATGAAGAAATACCCGGTAGAATTTTGGTACCCGGTCGCTTAATAGATACTTTTGTCGAATAGTTTACTTGTCGGGACTACATTAATGTGGTCGCTAGTCGTTTAATAAAAAAGTCGTTTAATGGAATGGATTTATATACTGAAATCATTCGGGAGGGATTTTGACCGGTCGTTTAATACAAAAATCGCTAGGTAGAGGTGGTCGCAAGTATGATGTCGACTGTATCGCCAAAACTAACACAGATACTGGATTGAAACTCTATAGATATTTTAACATTTAGGGTATTATTCCTGCTTCTGGGACAACAGTTGAAATAGTCGAGCATTGGCTGTCTATAATGTAGTCTGTGTTCAGACCGTATGTTTTGTTCATAGGAGTCCCTTTTCTTCACAAAACATACATAATCAGAACCAAGACTGATGAAGTCAGAATATTTAACAAATATTTTTTCCAAAAAAAAAAAAGATTTTTTTTTTCTAGCCGGTAGCCAGACTATCTTTGTGGCTGTCAGTAACTCGTGATTTGTGGTGTTGTAGCCTGGCATGTTACCCCTGCTTTAAACTCAAAGAAGCAAACCATTAAATGATTTAGTCTTGACAGAAAATTTATGACTTTTGTCAAGATGCCAATCTAAGATAGCAATTAAGGCAGAGCCTTTTTGTGGACAAAATTAATTGAATGAGAACTGGTTTGCTGAGAATTCATATTTTTCTCAGCTTTTTTATGTTGCAACTTTATAGATAACTCACAGTGTTCCCTAATTGAGATAGTGGACAGGTTGCAATGTAATACCGTGCTTTTGAGATAATTGAGACGTTGGAGTGTTACAATGCCATACTTCTGAGGTAATAGAGAGGTTGGAGTGTAATGCCATACTTCTGAGGTAATAGAGAGGTTGGAGTGTAATTAATGCCATACTTCTGAGGTAATAGAGAGGTTGGAGTGTAATGCCAAACTTTTGAGGTAATAGAGAGGTTAATTGTAGTATAATACTGTACCTTTTAGATAATGGAGAGCTTTCAATGTGATGCCATTATACTTTTGAGATAATACAGAGTTTCTGAGATAATAGAGTTGTTGCATTATAATTCTGTACTTTTAAGAGAATAGAGGGGTTGCAATATAATGCCATACTTTCGAGATAATAGAGAGGTTGTAATGTAATGCAGTACTTTTGAAATAATGGATAGGTTTCAATCGAACTCCGACTTCTAATAGAGAGGTTGCTGTGTAATACTGTACCTTTTAAATTTAAATGGACAGGTTTCAATTTGATGCCATAATTTTGAGATAATACTGTCAGAGCTTCTGAGATAATAGAGTGGTTGCAGTTTAATACCATACATTTGAGATAATAGAGAGGTTGCAATGTAATATAGTACTTTCGAGATAATACTGAGTTTCTGAGATAAAAGAGTGGTTGCAATGTAATATAGCACTTTTGAGATAATGGAGAGGTTGAACTGTAATACCTTAGTTTTGAGATAATGGGTGGGGATGGGGCTGGGGTTGCAATGTGATATCGTACTTTTGAGATAACAGAAAGGTTGCAATGTAATATTGTATTTTTGAGATAATAGAGAGGTTGCGATGTAATACTTTACTAATGAAGATCATGGTCTGCATTGTTTGCGTTTCAGTCAGTAAATTTTCAGTGAACACCCCTTCGAATAATAAATGGTGTTGCCCAAATTGAACGATGGACCAGTCCATTTTAGAAATTCAGCAGGCTAAAGGTTAACTGGCAAAATTGAGCCATGTTAGAATTGAGAATGTTAGCAGAAATAAAACATTGATGAACACAATGCAGGTTATGGTAAAGCAGGCAATTCAGAGTATAGTGAAGACTTCTTTTTTTCTGTGCCAGTCACCTTGAGACAAATTAAAGGAACACATTTTCTGAAGGTTTAATAAGTACTTTGTGAAACAAATTGAGAGAATGTGAGGTCTGTTTTGACTGGACAAATTAATTGCATAGCTATGGTAAAATAGAATAGAGCTTTTGTAAACTAGGCTTTGAAAATAACTTTTGTTTTTCATCATTATGAGCTGCTAAATGTTTTGTTTTTATACATATATTTCGTCGTGGCTGCAAAATGATTTTTTTTATAGACACTTATCATAGTTGCTAAATGTTTTTCTTTATAAACACCTACCCATCAGGGACTTAAAAAATTTAGGTATTCATCGGCATTTAGATATATTAAACATGTGTTGTATATAAGGAGAAAGACATTTCTTTTGGCAAGGAATGGACCCCCACCCTCCTGGACATGCACACACACAAATGAGAGGTGGATGGGATAATTTAAAAGCTTTATAGTCCGTGTCTGATAACTTCAGAGTGACGTCACGTTTGTTTATGTTTTCTGGACTTACAAATCTAACAAAATAGTTAAAGCAGCTTACATAAACAATGATATTGGGCATATTTTATTGCAACACGTTTGTCAGTCCCGGTACCTCAGTGGTAAGCATTGATGTTTGAAATGTCAAATTTTGCGGGCGGTAGGTTCGAATCGAGGTAAGTGTTTTTTTTATTTTGTTTTTTTTTTGTTCTCTTTCAGGGTAACACAGACCTGTAAACACATCATATTACGAATGCATAGTAACGAAAACACTCGGAAATTTCGTGCAGGTGAAATTCCTCTCTCACTGGTATATTGCCAGTATTAGTGTAATCAACATGTCCGAGGCGTCCATATCTGTTGTTGCAAAGAGAAACATTGTTCCGTATAAGAATGATGCTAAATGCATACTACAAATGTTCTGAAGGTTATTTCAAGCATCATCATTTTTCAATATTTCAGTTCGTTATTGCATACCGTAGTGCAGTATTACTGTACTTCGAATATTTTAAATTGTCTTTGAAAAAAATGTAATTAAAACATAAACAAAGATTTAAAAAAGTATAAATCACGTTGGGATTCGAACAAACCCCACAATGGAAATTAAAAGAATCGCGCTTGTACGGCTAACGCTCTATGGCCGTTAATAATCTTCTACTTCAAAGTAAGCGTTCAAGTTAGTATTTAAATATAAAAGTGTGTACTTAGATAATCAGATAATTATCGATTACCCTCCTGACAGACTCGTCTAAATAGTCACTCTGAAGTTATCAGACACGGACTGTAGTTATATTTTAAACCCACCCCCCACCCCCTCTTTTAATTGTTTGTTTGAAAGCTTATTGTAGTAACAACCTGTGAACCGATTACAGTCCTCCGGTAGACTGTTAGTAATTTCAGTACGAGGATTATAGTGAAAGGCACCAAAGACGCTTAAATGTCAGATGTTTCCCTGCTGGTGTAAAGCACCCAAACACGGGACTGTTATTTTAATGTTAGTATTTTTAGCTCACCTGTCACAAAGTGACAAGGTGAGCTTTTGTGATCGCGCGGTGTCCGTCGTCTGTCGTCCGTCCGTGCGTGCGTGCGTGCGTGCGTCAGTCCGTAAACTTTTGCTTGTGACCACTCTTGAGGTCACATTTTTCATGGGATCTTTATGAAAATTGGTCAGAATGTTCAACTTGATGATATCTAGGTCAAGTTCGAAACTGGGTCACGTGCCGTCAAAAACTAGGTCAGTAGGTCTAAAAATAGAAAAAACCCTTTTGACCTCTCTAGAGGCCATATATTTCACAAGATCTTCATGAAAATTGGTCAGAACGTTCACCTTGAGATATCTAGGTCAAGTTCGAAATTGGGGCACGTGCCATCAAAAACTAGGTCAGTAGGTCAAATAATAGAAAAAACCTTGTGACCTCTCTAAAGGCCATATTTTTCAATGGGATCTGTATGAAAGTTGGTCTGAATGTTCATCTTGATGATATCTAAAGGGCCCAAATTCGAAACTGGGTCACGTTTCCATCAAAAAAATAGGTCAGTAGGTCTAAAAATAGAAAAAAATTTTTTGACCCCCTCTAGAGGCCCTATATTTCATGAGATCTTCCCTGAAAATTGGTCAGAATGTTACCCTTTATGATATCTAGGTCAAGTTTGAAAGTGGGTCACGTGCCCTCAAAAACTAGGGGCAGTAGGTCAAAATAATAGAAAAACCTTTTGGGCCCCTCTAAAGGCCTATTTTTCATGGGGTCTGTATGAAAGTTGGTTGAATGTTCATCTTGATGATATCTAGGTCAAATTTCGAAACTGGTCAGTGCGGTCAAAAACTAGGCCAGTAGGTATAAAAAATAGAAAAACCTTGTGACCTCTCTAGAGGCCATATATATCATGAGATCTTCATGAAAATTGGTCAGAATGTTCACCTTGATGATATCTAGGTCAAATTTTTAAAGTGGGTCACGTGCCGTCCAAAAATAGGTCAGTAGGTCTAAAAATAGAAAAACCTTGTGACCTCTCTAGAGGCCATACTTGTGAATGGATCTCCCTAAAATTTGGTCAGAATGTTCATCTTGATGATATCTAAGTCAAGTTCGAAAATGGGTCCCCGTGCCATCAAAAAGTAGGTCAGTAGGGTCAAATAATGAAAAACGTTGTGACCTCTCTAGAGGCCATATTTTTCATGGGATCTGTATGAAAGTTGGTCTGAATGTTTATCTTGATGATATATAGGTCAAGTTTGAAACTGGTCAAACTGCATCAAAAAATAGGTCAGAGGTCTTGAAAATAGAAAAAAACCCTTGTGAACCTCTCTAGAGGCCATACCTGAATGGTCTTAAGAAAATTGGTCAGAATGTTCACCTTGATGATATCTAGGGCAGGGGTTTGAAACTGGGTCACGTGCCATAAAAAAACTAGGTCAGTAGGTCAAATAATAAAAAAAAAAACCTTGTGACCTCTCTAGAGGCCATACCCTTTTATGGGATCTGTATGAAAGTTGGTCTGAATGTTCATCTTGATGATATCTAGGTCAGGTTTGGAAAAATGGGTCAACTGCGATCAAAGAAGGTCAGTAGGTCTAATATTAGAAAAATCTTTTGGGCCCCTCTAGAGGCCATATTTTTCAATGGAAACTTCATGAAAATTGATCTGAATGTTCCACCTTGATGATATCTAGGTCAGTTACGAAACTGGGTCATGTGCGGTCAAAAACTAGGCCAGTAGGTATAAAAATAGAAAAAAACCTTGTGACCTCTCTAGAGGCCATATTTTTTTGAGATCTTCATGAAAATTAGTGAGAATGTTCACCTTGATGATATCTAGGTAAAGTTCAAAACAGGGTCACGTACCTTTGAAAACTAGGTCAATAGGTCAATAAATAAAAAAAGAAAAAAAAAACCCCTTGGTGACCTCTCTAGGACCTATTTTTCAATGGATCTTCATGAAAATTGATCTGAATGTTCACCTTGTGATATCTAGGTCAGGTTTCGAAACTGGGTCACGTGCGGTCAAAAACTAGGCCAGTAGTATAAAAAAATAGAAAAAAACCCTTGTGACCTCTCTAGAGGCCATATTTTTCATGAGATCTTCATGAAAATTAGTGATAATGTTCACCTTGATATCTAGGTAAAGTTCAAAACAGGGTCACGTACCTTTGAAAACTAGGTCAATAGGTCAAATAATAGAAAAACCTTGTGACCTCTCTAGAGACCATATTTTTCAATGGATCTTCATGAAAATTGGTCAGAATTTTTATCTTGATAATATCTAGGTCAGGTTCAAAACTGGGTCACATGAGCTCAAAAACTAGGTCACTATGTCAAATAATAGAAAAAACGACGTCATACTCAAAACTGGGTCATGTGGGAAGAGGTGAGCGATTCAGGACCATCATGGTCCTCTTGTTAGTTGGAGGAGCAGGGCATCAAACTATGGTCCCTGGTTTCATATGGCAGACTGTACCATTCGACTTTTTATTTATAGACAGCTTCCCAGCAAACAAAAGACGTCTTTATTTGGTTGTTATGACGTCTTTCCGAGACGTCTTTTTGACGTCTTTTTTTGGTTGTTTTTGAAAGGTGCGTTCACGTCTTTTAGAGATGTCTTCAAGATGTCTTTTAGAGACGTCTTTTTCATGTCTTTTGGTGACGTCTTTTTCTCGTCTTTTTTCAGTTGATTTTGAAAGGTGTGTTCACGTCTTTTAGAGACGTCTTTTTCACGTCTTTTAGTGAAGACTTCAGAAACTCCCCATAAAACATTTAAAAATTAAAACTAGCACAACAGAAAGATAAAACACATGTTGATAAATGTAAATATGGCTTACCGGTACCTGGCTGCTCTTCTGTCATTAACTTTTTTTATAACTCGATATATCACAACTCGCCTGGCTTAAATTTCCTCGTTTTCCGTTTAAAATGGCGGTCTACATGTAAACACGTGGTATGCTGGATTTTGATTGGCCCACACCTAGTAGGAATTTATTTAAGGCATTGGAGGTAAATAGTTATGTACAGGGCTTGTGTATATTTGTATCTTTACAACGATCGCATTTCATTTCTGATAACAGATTTTCGTTTTTTTTTTTTTCAAACAAATTGTGCTGTATTATCATTGCACCTAAGAAGAATAAAAGGTGAATTCTGTTTTTGCAAAAATGTCTTTATGACGGAATAAAAATGTTTTTTAAAAGACGTCTTTTTTTTGCATGCAGAACGACGTGAAAAACACGTCGTTTTTTGGTCACAGACGTAGCGACCAAGAAACAACCAAATAAAGACGTCTTTTTCTGGTCACAGACGTCGCGACCACGAAACAACCAAATAAAGACGTCTTCCAGACGTCTTTTGTTTGCTGGGTTGTTGCCAGTTTAAGTTGCAATTTGGAGGATAGTTTGACACAGTTGCTGAAGCTTTGCCTAGTTGTGGATTTTATGTGCTTTTGTCATCATAAAGGAGGTATAATGTGATCTATCCAGACAACAGCACAGCTGTAAATTAAGTTACCCTAATCTCAGCTGATTTTTTTCTTGATGTTTGCTGATTATTTTCAGTAAGAGAAATTCCAATAGGAAGTTTTTCATTATTGCTGGGTAATTATGTAACTTGTATTGTCCCATAATGTCCAGAAGATAGGTCTGTTGTCTGAATGATAATTTTCATAATTTAATTCTTCAAGAAAAAAAAATCTCATCCAGGTCTTTCTAAGAAATAAAACGGAGATAATCATGAGAAACAATGAATTTTCAACAGCCAATCAGAACACGGAAAGTGATTTTATGAATTTATACGCAAATGTATATGTTTCTATTTTCCAAAACTGCACCATCGATAGGCCCTCGATCAGCAGGTAAAAGAATTGGTTTCATAAGTATATAACATCAGATTATTTTTATCACCTCCATAACCTTGAAGTAGCAGCGTTACAAAATCATTCTTAAATTCACTTTTCTCTTTATAAGATGTTCTTGTTCACGGACAAACGAAATGAAAAAAACGCTCTTGTCTGCCGGCAAAACATTTTAAGTCGGACCAACGAATTCCAAACCCCTGATTGTCCAAGTTGGGTAGCAAATAAATTTCTAATTTATAAAGAAACAATCAGTTTTGGAAATTACGTTAATAAATAAGGAAATAATGAGACCATTTCTGATATAGAAAGGCCACCTGAGACTTTTCTGTCTGTTAAAAGACCTCAGTTAAAGGAGGGAAAAGTGTCATTTTCCCCCAGATTGGCAGTGAGTTGTGCCATGCATGAATTTCCCATTTCGACAGGCCATTTAAGCCCCTTCCCAAATCAGCAAGGGACTGATAATAAAACATCAAGATCTGCACTGACTGACAGTCTACTGACCTCATGAAAAAGACCAAGCTGGAAATATGTGGTTGATTAAACTTCAGGAGCCAGGCTGGTTTTATGCGAGAAAGGAAAATAAAGGCAGGAAATTACAGAACTATTGGTTCCAACATCTGTAGCAGTAATTCTCTAACAAAGTTTATGAACAGTCAGTGAGAAATAGCTGTTGTTTTGAATGGATTGTGGATTACAGTTTTAAGTGCAAAAAAGTGTTGTTTCTTTTCGTACTGAAGAAATTGAATTTCGAGTGCATTTGATTTTTTATGTCAGATGGAGAAATTGTCATATCGAATTGCTAATGCTTTTAATTGTGATATAACCAGCTTTTTGGTTGAAAGAATGTTTTAACAAAATGTACGTTTTTCTAGGATTTGAAGGTTACATAGGTTCATATAGAAGATACAAATTCATTGCTAAAAAAAGATGAATTAAAACTTTTTAATGAGGTAATATTTATTGAAACTTCTGTGATTGCAATATATATTGCCGCTATGTATCTGTCTATCATAATATATATATTTCTTGCATGCCAGAAAGGATTTTCCCGTGCTTTTCTGGTGCTAGAAAAACTCATTTTACATCCAAGGGTGTAAGATGACTCAAATATGCTATGATTTATGAATGAATGCGTAAATTCATACACTACTGTAACAAAATAGCACCTTGAAGAAAAACCTTTGTTTTTAGCTCACCTGAGCACAAAGTGCTCAGGGTGAGGTATTGTGATCGCTCACCGTCCGGCGTCCGTCCGTCCGTCTGCACTTCCCTTTAAACAACATCTCCTCCTAAACCGACAGGCCAATTTTGATGAAACTTCACAGGGATGTTCCTTGGATGGCCCCCTTTCAAAGTTGTTCAAAGAATTGAATTCCATGCAGAACACTGGTTGCCATGGCAACCAAAAGGAAAAACTTTAAAAATCTTCTTCTCAAAAACCAGAAGCCCTAGAGCTTTGATATTTGGTGTGAAGCATTGCCTAGTGGACCTCTACCAAGTTTGTTCAAATCATGACCCCGGGGTCAAAATTGACCCCGCCCCAGGGGTCACTTGATTTTACATAAGAAAATCTTAAAAAATCTTCTTCTCAAAAACCAGAAGTCTTAGAGCTTAGATATTTAACATGTAGCATTGCCTAGTGGACCTCTACTAGAATTGTTCAAATCATGACCCCGGGGTCAAAATTGACCTTGCCCCAGGGTCACTTGATTTTACATAGGAAAATCTTCAAAAAATTTCTAAAAATAAACCTGAAGGCCTAGAGCTTAGATATTTCACATGTAGCATTGCCTAGTGGACCTCTACAAAATTTGTTCAAATCATGGCCCCTGGGGTCAGAATTGACCCCGCCCCAGGGGTCACTTGATTTTACATAGGAAAATATTTAAAAATCTTCTTCTCAAAAACCAGAAGCCTTAGGGCTTAGATATTTAACATGTAGCATTGCCTAGTGGACCTCTACTAAAGTTGTTCAAATTATGACCCGGGGGTCAAAATTGACCCCGCCATAGGGGTCACTTGACTTTACATAGGAAAATCTTCAAAAGTTTTCTAAAAATAAACCAGAAGGCCTAGAGCTTAGATATTTCACATGTAGCATTACCTAGTGGACCTCTACAAAATTTGTTCATATCATGACCCCCTGGGTCAAAATTGACCCCCACCCCCCAGGGGTCACTTGATTTTACATAGGAAAATCTTCAAAAATTTTCTAAAAATAAACCAGAAGGCCTAGAGACTAGATATTTGACATGTAGCATTGCCTAGTGGACCTCTACAAAAATATTTCAAACCTTGTCCCTCTGGGTCAGAATTGACTCCGCCCCTAGGGGTCACTTGATTTTACATAGGAAAATCTTAAAAAAAAATTCTAAAAATAAACCAGAAGGCCTAGAGCTTAGATATTTGACATGTAGCATTGCCTATTAGACTTTTACAAAGTTTATTCAAATCATGACCCATGGGGTTACTTGATTGTACATAGAAAAATCTTCAAAACTTTCTAAAAATAAACCAGAAGAGCTTAGATATTTGACATGTAGCATTGCCTAGTGGACCTCTACAAAAAGTTTTCAAATCTTGTTTTTAAAGTTACTTAAAGAAAATTTCAACTATATTTTCTCATAATTCTTTTGATTGATTTCTATTATGATCTTTTGACCTTGAAGACTTGTCCTTAAGTGCAATGATAACAGGTGAGCGATATAGGGCCATCATGGCCCTCTTGTTTTTCAATTTGGCTAAAATTCCTATTTTTTTTAAAAAATCAAAGGAAATTCCTAAAAAGGCCCTATTTTTTCATAAAAATTCCTAATTTTTTAACTTTTTTGCAATGATCAAAAAGAGAAAATGTTTTAAATGTTGTTTAAAAGTTCTTCTAATTCAGAAAAAAACAGTTTAGCACAGTTCAAAGCAGTTTACCAGTGGTAGACGCCTTTTCTGTAAATAAAGCACTATTTGTGAGTTACTTTTATGTCAATCACATAAAGGTAAGCACATTACATGGTCTTTAAAGTCTATATTTTAATTTGAAAATTCCTAAATTTAGCCCTAAAATTTCCTTAAAATTGTACCAAATTCCTAATTTTAGCCCTATTTTTTTGTACAAATTGCCCTAAAATTAGCCCTAATTTTTTGTCAGGGTATGCTAGACAGCCTGTATTTGGTATGTAGCATCATCTAGTGGTCCTCTACCAAGACTGTTCAAATTATCCCCTAGGGTCAAATATGGCCCGCCCCGGGGGTCACTGGTTTATATAGACTTATATAGGGAAAACTTTGAAAATCATTTGTAAAAAACCACATGGCTAGGGCTTTGATATTTGGTATGTAGATCATCTAATGGTCCTCTACCAATATTGTTCAAACTATCCCCTAGGGCCAAATATGGCCCCGCCCCGGGGGTCACATGGTTTTTTATAGAGTTATATAGGGTAAACTTTGAAAATCTTCTTGTACAAAACCACATTGCCTAGGGCTTTGATATTTGGTATGTAGCATCATCTAGTGGTCCTCTACCAAGATTGTTCAAATTATCCCCCTAGGTTTAAATATGTCCCTGCCCCGGGGGTCGCAAGTTTTACATAGACTTATATAGTAAAAAAAAGTTTAAAAATCTTCTTGTCTGAAACCACAACTCTTAGACCTTTGATATTTGGTTTGTAGCATTGTCTTATGGTCCTCAACCAAAATTGTTCAAATTGTACCCCTGGGGTGAAAAGAGGCCATGCCCTGGGGGTCACAAGTTTTATATAGACTTATATAGGAAAAAGCTTTAAAAATCTTCTTGTCAGAAACCATGCGACCTAGGCTTTTGATATTTGGTATGATGCATTGTCTAGTAGTCCTCTACCAAAATTGTTCAAATTATGCCCCTGGGGTTAAAAGAGCCCTCGCCCTGGGGTCACTTAGTTATTATGTGAGTTATATAGGAAAAATACTTAAAAAATCATCTGATCCTCCTTCCAAGACTATTTAATTATAATAACCTGATGACCGCAAGTAATATGATGTCACTTGATTGTGACCTTGACCGACTGACCTACTTTCTTGTTTTTTAAGATACAGCCTTGAAATATTGAGGACTTACACAGTTTTGCACACAAATCGTAAAATTGAATTTCATTGACCATGAATGTGACCTACTGACTTTCTTAATATTTTAACATCAGTTTGACATTTGAAACATGTAGCTCATATTACTCAGGTGAGCGATCCAGGGTCATCATGACCCTCTTGTTCTTTATATCTTCTACAGATTGAAGAATAAGGCATGCAAGAAAAAGAATCAATCACTGGCAGCGGGTAAAGATGGGAATATCCGGCACTCGGGTAACTGTTTAGGCAGCAACTCTGCAGGAGCCTCGTTACTGCCCAAACATGCAGTTACCCTCATGCCGGATATTCCCATCTTTACCCACAACCAGTGAAAGATTCTTATAGTCTAAAATTGAGTTCTGGGACAATTAATATTTTGCAATGTAAACTTTGGACAGAAAGGAAGGTGTTCATAAAAACATGGTTCTTCTTACTTAAATGCTCTTACCTTCAGATTTTATCTAAAAATGATCTTTCTTTAAAATGATCGCAGTATGGTCATATTTTGAACATTTAAGAAAATGAATTTTTGTTTAAAGTGCCAAAGCAAGAAGAAAAAGATGCCTGCATCGGGAATTGAACCTGGGCTGCAGTGGCAATAAAAATTTTCCAGCTGTCTTTACCAATACCGGCACTAGGGAATACGTGTTTAACACATTAAATATAGATATTTATATAATTATGTCTCCCACCACACAGTGGTGTGGGAGACATATTGATTTACTCCAATCTGTCTGTCTGTCTGTCTGTCACAAAGCTTGTCCGCACTCTAAATCGAACATTTCTCATTCGATCTTCACCAAACCTCAACAAAATGTGTCTGCCAATAAGTGCTCGGCCAGGTTCAATAACTAGCCAAATCAGCCTAGGCACTTCGGAATTATGGCCCTTGATTTACCAAAAACATTCAGATTTCTTGCGCAGTTTTACCCCTAAACTGGCACCTATACTACCAGTCCTTTTGGTGTCAAGAAAGCGCATGCAGATGTGGATTAAGTAAACAGTATATACGTAAAGACTGACTTAGTATTTAGATGATTAGGCAGTTGTGGGAGACATGCGCTTTTCTCAAAAGCATCTCTAGTTAAGGCAGTGTAACCTTGAGTAAAGCATAATTACGAACGCTTTTGGATTAATTTTCATTGTGAAAATTAATAAAAACAATGAATTCTCTTGTGCTTCCATAACATTTAGTCTGTCAGTAATTAAGTTTCAAAGCTTTCTTAAGAAATATAGCATTAATTTCCAGATGCCTAAATTTGTTTCCTTTTTAGCTCACCTGAGCAATGCTCAGGTGAGTTTTTCTGATCGCTCGATGTCCGGCGTCCGGCGTCCGTCGTCTGTCGTCTGTCGTCTGTCAACATTTAGCTTGTGTATGCGATAGAGGCTGTATTTTTCAATTAATCTTCATGAATATTGGTCAGAATGATAACCTTGATGAAATCTAGGCCGAGTTCGAAAATGGGTCATCTCGGGTCAAAAACTAGGTCACTAGGTCAAATCAAAGAAAAACCTTGTGTATGCGATAGAGGCTGTATTTTTCATTTAATCTTCATGAATATTGGTCAGAATGATAACTTTGATGAAATCTAGGCCGAGTTCGAAAATGGGTCATCTCGGGTCAAAAACTAGGTCACTAGGTCAAATCAAAGAAAAACCTTGTGTATGCGATAGAGGTGGTATTTTTCAATTAATCTTCATGAATATTGATCAGAATGATAACCTTTATGAAATCTAAGCCGAGTTCGAAAATGGGTCATCTGGGGTCAAAAACTAGGTCACTAGGTCAAATCAAAGAAAAACCTTGTGTATGCAATAGAGGCTGTATTTTTCAATTCTTCTTCATGAATATTGGTCAGAATGATAACCTTGATAAAATCTAGGCCGAGTTGGAAAATGGGTCATCTCGGGTCAAAAACTAGGTCACTAGGTCAAATCAAAGAAAAACCTTGTGTATGCGATAGAGGCTGTATTTTTCAATTGATCTTCATGAATTTTGGTCAGAATGATTGCCTTGATGAAATCTAGGCCGACTTCGAAAATGGGTCATCTCGGGTCAAAAACTAGGTCACTAGGTCAAATCAAAGAAAAACCTTGTGTATGCGATAGAGGCTGTATTTTTCAATTGATCTTCATGAATTTTGGTCAGAATGATAACCTTGATGAAATCTAGGCCGAGTTCGAAAATGGGTCATCTGGGGTCAAAAACTAGGTCACTAGGTCATATCACGTAAAAACCTTGTGTATGCGATAGAGGCTGTATTTTTCAATTGATCTTCATGAATTTTGGTCAGAATGATTGCCTTGATGAAATTTAGACCAAGTTCGAAAATGGGTCATCTGGGGTCAAAAACTAGGTGTATAGACAAATCAAGAAAAACCTTGTGTATGCAATAGAGGCTGTATTTTTCAACTGATCTTCATAAAATTAGCCAGAATGATTACCTTGATAAAATCTAGGCTGATTTCGAAAATGGGTCATCTGGGGTCAAAAACTAGGTCACTAGGTCAATATGAAGAAAAACAATTGTGTATGCAATAGAGGATGTATTTTTCAATTGATCTTCATGAAATTTGGTCAGAGTGATTGCCTTGATGAAAACTAGGTCGGTTTTGAATAGGGTTATCTGAGGTAAAAAAACTAGGTCACTAGGTCAAATTATAGAAAAATCTTGTGTATGCGATAGAGACTGTTTTTTTTCAGTTGTATTTATGAAATTTTGGTCAGGGTTGATTGCCTTAATGAAATCTAGGTCGATTTGAATATGGGTCATCTGAGGTCAAAAACTAGGTCACTTGGTCAAATCAAAGAAAAAACTTCTGTATGTGATAGAGGCTGTATTTTCAGTTGATCTTCCATGAATTTTGGGTCAGAATGATTGCCTTGATAAAATCTAGTCATGTTTGAACATGGGTCATCTAGGGTCAAAAACTAGGTCATATCTAAGAAAATGCTTGTTTATCGCAAGAGACCAATTTTTTGGTCCAATCTTAATGAAAATTGGTCAGAATATTTGTTTCCATGAAATCACTAGGTCAAACATGTTTTACACTGTTATGGAGTGTTTCTTAGGTGAGCGACCTAGGGCCATCTTGGCCCTCTTGTTTTTGTTGTTGTATGATCTGGAGGCCCTGGGTGCCTTTAAAGTAGAGTTATTTTAAATCCAAGGAAAAAAGTCTGTTTCAGGGAAATTCTATAATATTTTGTTGAAAGGTCAGCTTGAGGGAGGGCACAATTTGTAATGGTATTGATTATTTCTCACAAAATATTTACTTAAATTTTTCAGGCAGAAATTATGAGGAAAAAGGTTTAATGAACTGTTGTGAAACGGGTCTCTGCTGCCTTTGAAAAGGCATCTGGATGATCTGCACCCTGGCAGTCATGTATGCATTGCTTAGAGTAGGTGAAAAAATATATATGGATGTCATAAAAAAGTTTTAGTACATTATGATCCCATAATTGAGCCGTGCCATGAGAAAACCAACGTAGTGGGTTTGCGACCAGCATGGATCCAGATCATGCTGGTCGCAAACCCACTATGTTGATTTTCTCATGGCTCGGCTCAATTGTTTATAAATAGTAGTCTTATAATTGTTCAGACTTTATCAGAAAGTAATTTTGACATTTTGTGATCTACAAGAAATATTTTGTGTATTATTAAGGTAACCATGTCACTATCCCTGCACTAATTTAGAGCGAATGCAGTTACAGACTCATTCTGACAATTGGTAAATTTTATTGTTTGATTACGACTCTCTTTATAGTTACAATTTTGGCATTCTCTTGTTGTTATGGAAAGCAGTTTTCTTTGATGACAAGAAGGATGCAGAATTGTAGTGTACGGTGATTAAAATAATTGTCCGGAAATTGCCTATTGTTAATATGGGTCAGACACCTTAATCGACAAAATTTATATAATGAGTTATGCAAATCAATGAAAGCAAATACTCCTACAGTAATTAAATTTGCTGGTAGCAAATAAAAAATGAACAACTTTGTTTAATACATGAGCACAAATTATGCTGGAAGTTGTAAGATTGTAGATGTCATTGACTTAGTAATAATAATCGATGCATGTTTACAGATTTAAATAAATTCATAGTTTTGGAAATTACCAATAAGAAAATTTGCTTGTAAATATCAAAGGGCCATAACTGTGGTTACAAGGTAATCAGTGGAACCAAGTGGTAGAACAATATTTTTAAAAAAAAATTCAAATCAAATAAAATTCCTTCGGAGTGAAAAGAAAGGAGCTATTATTTGAATGGTCAATAGACTTTTCTGCAACAGTTATAAATGGCAGCAGATAAAAATGAGAAGTGAAAATTGCCTGTAGATTATGGAGATATTTTAACAATCGGAGATGATAATTCTACTTACATAGTGATAATAATGGGTCTATTATATAACATTAGTCTGTATATTACTTGTACGAACCTTCCTGCAATGAATCCTAGACTGCTAATGAATGCAAGGTAAGTACGTAACTACCTTGTACAATGTATTTTGTTATTACTTATATGGTATATAGGACAGGTGGCAAGCGGGGAATATTCTAGTAAATACATAGCTATATATGGATATCAGGTAAAAGTATTTTGCGATATTTTTGTGAAAATACAGTTTTATTCATCGGTGTATTAAAATGAAGTTACTGAGTATTCATAAAAAAATGGACAGGGTAAATTGGTCGTTGAAATTAAAAGCTTTACTGTTAAAGTTTGTTTTTGAAGAGTCCAATGAGCTATGGTTTCAAAAGGAACTGTTGCTTTTCGTTTCTTGAGTCATACTGCATTGCTTCTTGTAATGTTCCAATACTTAGAGAGTCTTTTAACTGCCTCGATAGCCAAGTGGTAGAGCGTCGGCTTCAAGTGCAGGAGGTTGTGGGTTCTATCCCAAGCCGCGTCATACCAAAGACGTGAAAAGCTCCCTTGCTTGGTGCTTTAAGAAGGGAAACTGGCTCCTCTTCTCTCATACCTTTGTAGCGATGGATTTCATCAGGAATGAGGTGTCGTGATTGATCAATACAAGTTGTATACATAGAACATGCTTCATAATCAACCTAAAATAAATTATTATATTTTTTTTTAACTACTAAAGTCTTTCCTTACACCAAATTAATGTTTAGAGAAGATATGTTGCTTTTTCAGTGAACATTGCATTTATTATTGTACAAAATTATTAAAGAAGATTAAATATTTTAATAGGATTCTGGATAAAACTTCATAATATAAGGCGCTAAATAAATCATCTGGGTCTGTCTTATTAAAAAACTGACTTTTGTTTTAACATTTGTTTGCAGTTTTGATGCAGATGCTTGATTTAAGTCTTAAACAAGTGGGATATCAGATGGTGGGCTATTCAAATCACTCTGCGTCCGTGGTCCGTCTGTCCGTCCGTCCGTCCATTAACAATTTCTCGTTATCGCATCTCCTCAGAAACTACTGGGGGGATTTTGGCCAAACTTTGTCAGAATGATGTATTGGTACCCTAGTTATGTCCTTCTGAAAATCAGACTGGTTCAACAATTTTTGAGTGAGTTATGGCCCTTTGTTTATTTTGATTTCTAATATAATTTTATATCCAGTGGCCCTCCAAGTAGTTAATTAGTTTTTGTTGTGATCGCTCAATGTCCGGATCGCTCTGTCCGGCGTCTGCCTGTCTGTCTGTCGTCTGTCAACATTTAGCTTGTGTATGCGATAGAGGCTGTATTTTTCAACTGATCTTCATGAAATTTTGTCAGAATGCTCACCTTGATGAAATCTAGGCCGAGTTCGAAAATGGTTCATCTGGGTTCAAAAACTAGGTCACTAGGTCAAATCAAAGGAAAACCTTGTGTATGCGATAGAGGCTGTATTTTTCAATTGATCTTCATGAAATATGGTCAGAATGATTGCCTTGATAAAATCTAGTCCAGTTACGAATATGGGTCATCTGGAGTAAAAAACTAGGTCACTAGGTCAAATCAAAGAAAAACCTTGTGTATGGAATAGGGGCTGCATTTTACACTGAATCTTCATGAAATTTGATCAGAATGTTTATCTTGATAAAATCTAGGTCGAATTTGAATATGGGTCATCTAGGATCAAAAACTAGGTCACCTGGTCAAATTAAAGAAAAACCTTGTGTACGCAATAGGGGCTGCATTTTACACTGGATATACATAAAATTTAGTCAGAATGATTGCCTTAATGAAATCTAGGTCAAGTTAGAATAAGGGTCATTGTGGTTAAAAACTTAGTCACTAGGTCAAATCAAAGAAAAACCTTGTGTATGCGATAGAGACTGTATTTTTCAATTGATCTTCATGAAATTTGGTCAGAATGATAGCCTTGTTAAAATCTAGGTCAAGTTCGAATATGGGTCATCTGGGATCAAAAACTAGGTCACTAGGTCAAATCAAAGAAAATACTTATTTATACTCAAGATTATTTGCTCCAACTTTAATGATAGTTGGTCAGAATATTTGTTTCTATGAAATCACTAGGTGAAACATGTTTACACAGTGTGTTATGGTGTGTTTCTCAGGTGAGCGACCTAGGGCCATCTTGGCCCTCTTGTTTATGGCCTTACCTTTAGAAGGGTCATAAAGTCTGCAGACACTATTGAGATGATTCAAGCTGTTTATTATTTTCCTATTACACCTCAGCAGTGAATGGACTATCCTAGTAAATTGATGATTAATTTGTTTAGTACTCAAATTTCTGGGTCTAATTATTAGTTATAATATAAGTAATTATATGTGCATTCTTTGTTTCCATAAAAAGAAAAAAATAATAATTGCATATAACTCATTAATGGTGTCATCTCTCTTTTTATGCTCAGGTGAGTTTTTCTGATCGCTCGATGTCCGGCGTCTGTCGTCAGTCGTCTGTCAACATTTAGCTTGTGTATGCGATAGAGGCTGTATTTTTCAATTGATCTTCATGAAATTTGGTCAGAATGATTACCTTGATGAAATCTAGGCCGAGTTTGAAAATGGGTCATCTGGGATAAAAAACTAGGTCACTAGGTCAAATCAAAGAAAAACCTTGTGTATGCGATAGAGGCTGTATTTTTTTAAATTGATCTTCATGAAAACTGGTCAGAATGATTACCGTGATGAAATCTATGCTGAGTTCGAAAATGGGTCATCTGGGTTCAAAAACTAGGTCACTAGGTCAAATCAAAGAAAAACCTTGTGTATGCGATAGAGGCTGTATTTTTCAATTGATCTTCATGAATTTTGGCCAGAATGATTGCCTTGATAAAGTCTAGGGCAGGATGGAATATGGGTCCTCTGGGTTTAAAAACTAGGTCACTAGGTCAAATCAAAGAAAAACTTTGTGTATGCAATAGAGGCTGTAGTTTTTAATTGATCTTCATGAAATTTTGTCAGAATGATTGCATTGATTAAATCTAAGTCAAGTTAGATGATGGATCATCTGGGGTCAAAAACTAGGTCATTAGGTCGTATCTAAGAAAATACTTGTTTAAACTCAAGAGACCACATTTTTAGTCCAATCTTAATGAAAATTGGCCAAAATATTTGTTTCCATGAAATCATTAGGTCAAACTTGTTTACACCATTATGGTGTGTTTCTCAGGTGAGCGACCTAGGGCCATCTTGGCCCTCTTGTTTTAGAATTATGTCCCTTTGTTGTAACTATAAATAGTTTATATTGTAAGGTCACAAAGTGACAAGGTGGGCTTTTGTGATCGCACAGCGTCTGTCGTCCGTGCGTGCATAAACTTGCTTGTGACCATTCTAGAGGCCATATTTTTCAATGGATCTTCATGAAAATTGGTCTGAATGTTCACCTTGATGATATCTAGATCAAGTTTGAAACTGGGTCATGTGCGGTCAAAAACTAGGTCAGTAGGTATAAAAATATAAAAAAACCTTGTGATCTCTCTAGAGGCCATATTTTTCATGAGATCTTAGTGAAAATTGGTGAGAATATTCACCTTGATAATATCTAGGTCAAGTTTAAAACTTGGTCACGTGCCTTCAAAAAAGTGGGTCATTAGGGCAAATAATAGAAAAACCTTGTGACCTCTCAAGAGGCCATATTTTTCAATGGATCTTCATGAAAATTGGTCAGAATTTCTATCTTGATGATATCTAGGTCTAGTTTAACACTGGGTCATATGAGCTCAAAAACTAGGTCACTACGTCAAATAATAGAAAAAACGACGTCATACTCTGGCAAAACTCATACAAAACTGGCCAGATCCCGTCATGGATTCTAGAGTTATGTCCCCTTAAAGGGCCAAAATTTGCTAATTGTTGCTAATGAACATGATAGAGACCAACATTTTGCAATCAACTTTAATTAAACTTGCACACAACTTGTATTGGCATAATATCTCGGTTCTTTTCGAAAACTGGCCAGATCCCATCATGTGTTCCAGAGTTATGTCCCCTTAAAGGTCCAAAATTTGCTATTTTGGCTTTTGCAGCCACATAGAGATTTCATTTATGGTTTGATTTGATACAACTTGCAAAATATCTTCAACAACAATAAATCTTGGATTCCATGATGAATCTCATATTCAGTCATAATTATGTTCTATGGTTAAGGTATTGGAACCCTAATAGTAATGTTTAAAAAAAATGGCATTTGTTTTGGTATATTCTTACAGTTGACCATGTTTCCCACTGTGTTGCAAATTTTAAACAACTTTTATCGTGCTGTTTTTTGTACATTTTATATAATGGTATTTCCTCAAGCTCAAGTAGAGACAAATTTCAATGTGATGGCCACTTCCTATTTTTGAAAACGTTTGCAGAGAATTCATTACAGCATTAATTTTGATAAAATAAACATCAAACTGTTGTTAAACAATTAAAGAACACAAAATAGAACTGTAAATATCATTTTACCTTGGATGCCTCAAGTAAACAGATTTAATGAGATAGAATTCTACCTCCAACATTGAAAAATTAAGGTCGAATCCTGTGGGTCTTTTTGAATTTTGCTCACTTCATTCAGAAATAACCATGGGGCAGAAGTAAAACCTACCTGCATTTCTTCCACAATATGTAGTCTAAAGAATGAAGGCAAAATTATAGAGAACTTTTACCGCATTAACTCAGTATTACTCTACCCCTCCTGATTTAGAGGTAAATTCACTTTGAACAGCAAGAAATCGCTTATAAAATGAAAATTTTCCACTTTTGTACAATACATCCATAATAAGTCTTGAAAGAAGTAAAACTTACTAGAAAAAAGGAAAATATGGAGAGAAAAATTTTTGCTCCAAGTGGGGCTTGAACCTACGCCCCCCTGAAAATTGCAGTCAAAGTAGGTTTATGGTCATTCTCGCATACCAGAGGTCTACCGTGGTTCCCCGGATGAACCTCTGGCACATTTCGCCGATATTTTTGGTTTGGTTACATTACAGGTAAAACGTTTCAGCCAATCAGCGTCGTTTCGCGACAAATCGTAGCGAACCAATCAAAATCGTCCGTGAAAAGCGAAAATTACGGGAATAAATCTTTATTTATCGCAATCATGGAATACAGCCTTTATCCATCGTAAGCAAATATCTTGTTTACATATTTTTTGAAGTTTCAATTAGGAGTTCCAAATAATGGCGAACAATGATTGGCTGAAACCACTCCCGACAGTAATTACGAGTGCGCATGCTCACCAAGTAAACGATGGAAATAATCAGAGGTTCGCTCGGATTTTGACGAACCTCTGATGGATGAGAATGTTTATGGTAGGAATTAAATACTCTTCAAAAAGGAGGTACACTATTACGGGTCCAATACCTTAATCTATATCTGATTACCTCCCCTGATTTTAATCAAAATGGATTTATATCAGTAAGTACTTATAGGGACTCATTTGAAATTTCATTACTGTCATTAGTTGGACTGAGACAATCAGGGTAGATAACTATGGACTGATTTTATGTCAAATTACCTCCCTTCGTTTCAAATTAAAATGGGTATATCTCCGTAACTAATGAAGATACTGATCTGAAATTTCATTTATGCCATCACATGGACTTGGACAATCAGTTTAGATACATATTGACTGAATTTATGACAAATTACCTCCCTTTATTTTTATGTAGATGAATATACTTTAGCAGCTTCTAATGAGATTGGTTTTAAATGTTATTTATGTCTTCCAGGGTAAGGAATAGTCATGCTAGTACAAAAATCCAGCATTTGAGCCTAGGACCCACAAACTTGGTATGGAAATTGGCCCTGACTAGTACGTGACCCATAGGTCAAAAGGGACTGTTACAAAAAATATTTATCCTGATGATATTTAATGTGTATGCGTATGTGATCTATGTCAAAACTTGATCCTATCATTAAGAGCAATGGTGCTCAGGTGAGCAATATAGGGCCATCATGGCCCTCTTGTTTAATTTCTTTTTTAAAATTTAATACTTTGTCACAAGCAAAATCTAATTAGGTCAAAGCTGGCCTGAGGTGAGTGACTTAGGCCCACTTGGGCCTCTTGTATAAAATACTCATACAATTTTGAAGCAATAGTAAGTGTAAACGTGTAACAAGAAGTTATCATTGCATTATATCTTAACCAAATGAGTTTTGCTATTGTTTGTTTAAATTCTAGATTTGAGTAATTTAAGTCTATAATTTCTATCAAATAATTTGATGGGAAATTTAATCCTCCACTCTTCTTGAAATAAAAGTAAATATATATACATCTCCAGTTGATACAGGAGGTTATTTTTTTCCCCTGCAGTCTTTTTAATTTCCATACATTTACTGTATTAAGGTTTCTGTCTGTCTATATTATTCGAACGCAGTTATCAAGAGCATTTTTTCTCATTTTGTTTACAAATGCAATGACACTGCAACTTATGTTCATATTACCAAGTAATAAGATCCAAGCAACTAAAAAGGCAAAAAGACTTCTCTTACGTCATTCATTTTGCTATTAACATTTAGAAGGAGTTTCATGGGACCAATATTGTAGATAGTTTTTGCATTTAGTAGTGTTTAGATTATGATGCAAATGTATCTGATAACATATACTGTCATTTTTAATACAGTAAACTTTTTTGACCGTTAAACTTGATTCAGTATTATATCTGGTAAATCTTTTGAAGATTACTAAAATTTCTTTCCTGACGTTTCTGAATCATGAAAGGATCATGAAAGGATATCAAAGTAATTCTTAACCTATCATCCACTTTTTGTAATAGTGGAAAAACTTCTGTTGATATAAATCTATATTTGAGCACGGCAAACATTTACAGTGAAATAAAAGTGCGCGTCTACAATAGAAATTATTATATGAATGACAGTTGTGAAATATTTACTAAGCTGTAGGACTATGAGTACCAAAAGCCGCATTAGGCAAGTACATTTATTTTGACCATATCTCAGAGTTTCAGATATGCATATGCAACAGAAATGTTTTGTCAATCACTGAACTAGCTTAATAAATTACATTAAAAAGTGGAACATCTTAATTGAACGACCTGATATTTCTTCAGACATGTCCGAAATAGATGTGTTAAATCATACAACATAAGCCAGAAGAAAGTATCACTATTATATAGCTTAAATTACATACAAAATATTAAGTATTTTTATGCCCCCCTTTGAAAAAGGAGGGGTATATTGTTCTGCAGATGTCGGTCGGTCGGTCGGAATGTAGACCAATCAGTTTCCGGATGATAACTCAAGAAAACTTGGGCCTAGGATCATGAAAGTTGATAGGGAGGTTGATCATCACCAGCAGATGACCCCTATTGATTTTGAGGTCTGTATGTCAAAGGTCAAGGTCACAGTGACCCTGAATAGTAAAACGGTTTCCGGATGATAACTCAAGAATGCTTGGGCCTAGGATCATGAAAATTGATAGGGAGGTTGGTCATCACCAGCAGATGACCCCTATTGATTTTGAGGTCTGTATGTCAAAGGTCAAGGTCACAGTGACCCTGAACAGTAAAACGGTTTCCGGATGATAACTCAAGAATGCTTGGGCCTAGGATCATGAAAATTGATAGGGAGGTTGGTTATCACCAGCAGATGACCCCTATTGATTTTGAGGTCTGTATGTCAAACGTCAAGGTCACAGTGACCCTGAACAGTAAAACGGTTTCCGGATGATAACTCAAGAACGCTTGGGCTTAGGGTCATGAAAGTTGATAGGGAGTTTGGTAATGACCAGCAGATGACCCCTATTGATTTTGAGGTCAGTATATTAAAGGTCAAGGTCACAGTGACCCTGAACAGTAAAACAGTTTCCGGATGATAACTCAAGAACGCTTAGGCCTAGGGTCATGAAAGTTGATAGGGAGGTTGGTTATGACCAGCAGATGACCCCTATTGATTTTGAGGTCAGTATATTAAAGGTCAAGGTCACAGTGACCCTGAACAGTAAAACTGTTTCTGGATGATAACTCAAGAACGCTTAGGCCTAGGGTCATGAAAGTTGATAGGGAGGTTGTTAATGACCAGCAGATGACCCCTATTGATTTTGAGATCAGTATGTTAAAGGTCAAGGTCACAGTGCCCCTGAACAGTAAAACGGTTTCCGGATGATAACTCAAGAACACTTGGGCCTACGATCATGAAAGTTGATAGGGAGGTTGGTTATGACCAGCAGATGACCCCTATTGATTTTGAGGTCAGTATATTAAAGGTCAAGGTCACAGTGACCCTGAACAGTAAAACGGTTTCCGGATGATAACTCAAGAACGCTTAGGCCTAGGGTCACGAAAATTGATAGGGAGATTGGTAATGACCAGCAGATGACCCCTATTGATTTTGAGGTCTGTATGTGAAAGGTCAAGGTCACAGTGACCAGGAACAGTAAAATGGTTTCCAGGCAATAACTCAAGAACGCTTGGGCCTAGGGTCAGGAAAATTGATAGTTAGGTTGGCCATGACCAGCAGATGACCCCTATTGATTTTGAGATCATTAGGTCGAAGGTCAAGGTTACATTGGCCAGGAACAGTTAAATGGTTTCTGATCTTCTTGTCCAAAACCATAGGGCCTAGGGCTTTGATATTTGGTATGTAGCACAATCTAGTGGTCCTCTACCAAGATTGTTCAGATTATTTCCCTGGGGTCAAAAAAGGCCCCACCCCTAGGGTCACATGGTTTATATAGACTTATATAGGAAAAAACTTTGAAAAACCTCTTGTCCAAAACCACAGGGCCTAGGGCTTTGATATTTTGTATATGACATCATCTAGTGGTCCTCTACTAAGATTATTCAAATGATTCTTCTAGGGTCAAATATGGCTAGGTCGTGGGGGTCACATGGTTTACATATACTTATATAGGGAAAAACTTTGAAAATCTTCTTGTCCAAACCACAAAGACTATGGCTTTGGTAATTTGTAATGTAGCATCATTTAGTGGTTCTCTACCAAGTTTGTTCAAGTTATCCCTCTCGGGTCAAATATGGCCCCGCCCCAGATGTCATATGGTTCATATAGACTTATACAGGGAAAAACTTAGAATCTTCATGTCCATAACTTACATCATTCAAATTTGGACCACATGTATAGTTTTGAGTGGCAAGATTAACCTTGACCTGAGTTGACCTTGATCTTGACATAGTGACCTACTTTCACATTTCTGTACCTTCAGCCTTCAAATTTGGATCACATGCATAGGTTTGTGTACTGAAAAAAACTTTGACCTTGTTATTGACCTAGTGACCTACTTTCACATTTTTGAAGGTACAGGCTTCAAATTTGGACCACATGCATAGTTTTTTGTTCCAAAATAGAATTTGACCTTGATTTTGACCTAGTGACCTACTTTCACATTTCTCAAGCTACAGCCTTCAAATTTGAACCACAAGCATAGTTTTGTGTACTGAAATGAACTTTGATCTTGAGATTGACCTAGTGACCTACTTTCACATTTCTGAAGGTACAGGCTTCAAATTTGGACCACTTGCATAGTTTTGTGTTCCGAAATGGAATTTGTGTTTACAGTGAGCATATAATTTCTGTTCCTTGTGCAATTACTGAATGCATCAAGGGGGGCATTTCGTGTTCGACGAGCTCTTGTTATAATACACATTGGGATTTAAAAAAAATATGTTTTGATGAACATGGGAAGGTTTATACCATCAATTCAAAAAGTGACTTGTATGTTTGACGTCATTTGAAGATCTTTGCAAATGTTCGTTAATACATGTATCTCTATGTTCTTTTTACTAAATAAAAGGCCATTGATCAATACTAGATTATAAATGAAAGATTAATCAGAAAGTAAAACAAAACTTAATTTCTTCAATTTTCTATCTATTTACGATATAGATAAGGTACCTATATTTTTATGCTCCCCGAAGGGCGAGCAT
The DNA here is from genome assembly GCF_021730395.1 of Mercenaria mercenaria. Taxonomy (NCBI): domain Eukaryota; kingdom Metazoa; phylum Mollusca; class Bivalvia; order Venerida; family Veneridae; genus Mercenaria; species Mercenaria mercenaria. The sequence goes on from NC_069371.1 coordinate 51,083,971, forward strand.
ATAGTTGCCGTTTTGTCTGTCCTTCCGTCCGTCCATCACACTTTTGTCTGGAGTATAACTTGAAAAGTATAATGGCATTTGATTGAAACTTCACAAAATCATAGAGGCCATTGAGACAAAGTGCAGTGTCAAAGAATCATAACTCTACCTTACCTAGTTTTTAGCTCACCTGTCACATAGTGACAAGGTGAGCTTTTGTGATCACCCTTCGTCCGTCGTCAGTCCGTCCGTGCGTGCGTCCGTGCGTCAACAATTTCTTGTCTGCACGATAGTGATTTCATTTATGATTTTATTTTAACCAAACTTGCACACAACTTGTATCACCATAAGATCTCGGTTCCCTTTCTTGAACTGGCCAGATCCCATTACAGGTACTAGTCTGCCAATATCTGAGGAAAATGTGACTTCTGATGGCATTTTTTGTTAATGCTCGGATATTATTATAAAAATGTTCCTTAGGATCAAACATGACATTTAAAAGGGGCTGTCGCCTTATAGGGTTCCTCATTACAGTATAATGGGGTCAAAGGTCAAATGAGTGCATTTACAAATAAATTATACCGCTGTTCACTCGTTTTATTGTCATATAAACATCTTAATTAGTTTAAATATTGTTTTTCAACGCCCTTTTGTATTTTGTAAATAAAACTGATGATAATATTAGAAATATGATATATATATATATTATATAGAATAATGTATATGTCTAGGAAAAGTGGCATACGATGGCAACGTGTGTTATACTTGATATGTTTGTCAATCTATATATGAGGATCAACTGCAAAATATATTTTTGGTACTGTCGTATCCAAGGGTTATTTTAATGTAATTTCAAGGTCACAGACATGTCAAGGTCAAAATGAACTTTTGAAAATGACTTCTAAGGTACTAAAGGAAGCAAAATAGTGCATTTATTAATAATAAACACAACAACTTTTCTAACTCCACACCTGATTTTTTTCTTTTATTGCCAAATTTTGACAGATTTGAATGATGTTCTGCACAACGTTTAATGAGTATTTTGTTATAATAAAACATAATAACTATCATAGCCTTAATTATATTCATTTAACCGTAAGGGTAACAATAAGGTAACCTTTAAATTAAAAGCCACATTATTAGTATCACTGCAAAAATTCAAAGTATCATATTCTGAATGTTCAACTATGTTTAGTTGAAATGGCACATCCGTCAATATTTTCAATATGAACATATTTATTTTATATCCGGTTTGTGATGTCATAAATGACACCAGTTTATGACAAAATTGTTTAATACTGCAGATGGTAGTACTTGCCATGTAGAGACCAGCACCAAGTTGTATCCATTCTGTGACGTTTTATTTTTAGGTTACCTTATATGAACTGTCATGACCCAACCAATGTACGCACAGTTGATATCGCTGTTATGTTATTTAACTGAACTGGAACTGGTTATTATTTTCATTCAAATCTGTCAAAATTTGGCAGAGATAAAAACAAAAGTCAGGAAGCAATCAAATTTAAATTTAAGCTTTGAACTGACTATCAAAAGATTATTTACATAGTGTACACCTTTTGAAAAATGTGTGCCACTGGGGAAAATATGGCTGATTTTCAGGAGGCAGACTACAACGAAAATGAATTACATATAAATTTATATAAAAATTCTCACATAAACAGTTAAAATCACTTTACTGTCATGTATACAACCAAGTATTTTAGCTCAATTAGGAGAGCGCAGATCTAAGGATCGCGGGGTCGTGAGTTTGATCCCCAGAAGAGGTGTAGGTTCTCCATGAAGATTTGATAAAAGACATTGTCAGGAGTAATTTCGCCCTCCACTTCTGAATCATATGGAAAAAGTTGACAGTTACACACGGGGAAAGGCTAATACTTAAAGGCTTATATTCAGAAACACTGATTAGGTTAATTGACCGCCACTACATGACTGAAATACTGTTGAAAGTAACATTTACATATATGAAATGCTTCTCCAGCTCCCAAAGTAATAATTTCAATACTGGTGATAATTCATTATATGATATATATTTATGTTAATTTGTCCACGCGGTGATTGTTAAAAAGGACCATTTTATGTATCTGTAATTTAATTATTTATTTCTGAAAATTCAGCAGTTGTTTTCTTTTTCGAATATATTTATATTTTTTGGCTTTGCTTACACACTCCCACTTCCTGTTCAAAACAAAAGTTGAAAACGAATCAGATCATAACAGTTTACACATCTGATACTTGGTTTCAGACAGGATGTCCTTGATTACATTGTGAAAAGAAAGCTTGTATCTTGGAACTGAAACATTAGTCATTCATATGTTTTACAAATTAAAATGTAAAAATAACTTTCTTCATGGTGAGAAGACTGAGCATAAAGAAGAGATTTGTAATTCAAAACGATAGATTTATAATAAACAAATACTGTCGAATGAATATGTCAGGCTAAGACGTCTATAGCTTGTGCTCACATTTGTTTTATTTTATAACATCAGATTCCTTTGTGATACATTTGTACGTTTGCTCTACCCGGTTCTATCACCAACCAAATATTCGGAAATCTAAAGGCATTGTAACTGGAAAACAAACATGCTTACCCCTATATTCAGTCGTAAAGATATTACTAATATCTTTCAATATAGTTTCAAATTCACTGACTATTGATAGAACCAACATAAACAAACACTGGCAGTAACAAAATTGTAGATATTGAAAACACTTGAAGAGCGGTTACCAGTCCTTATAATAGCCTAACGTTAATGTGCAAAGAATTCTTTTTTAGCTGATTCAAAAATATGAAGAGTACCATTTCAATACTAATGGACTGAAAATAAAAACAGCATAACATTTGCGGGTTATCTAATATCTATATTCAAACTTTGATATCCCTTAATTTTTGTACATAGATGGTATTTCTAAACGCACACACATTCCTGAAATTACTATAGCATTTGCGTAAACCACTGGAATAGATTTTTAATTGACAGCATATAATAGACCATTTTAAGTAATGCTTGAGAGAATTTGCACATTTCATACTATCTAACAATGTAAACAGACTTAATCAAACTGAGTTTGCTATTTTACGTCCTTGAGTTCCATGCTTCCGAAAGAATCTTTAGATCTGTCAATAGCTATTACAGTCAAACTATGTTCGCTAGTGCTCGACGAGACAAGCAAAATATGATCAAGATATCAGTAGTACAAACCAACGTGAATTACACATTATATAGACCTGACGATGAGTTCGAGCCAAGAGTAGTGAGCGAATAATCCTCATTCGAGTAAATGAAGTTTAACTGTACCAGTCTTATAATACGCGCCATAGACTTTTTCTACCTGTACTGTTCGTACAAAAAATCATAAAAGGCAATTAACTAGCCTTTTTAAAAAGTGTTAGCCTGAAAATGAAAGCATTAGAAGATCAAACATGAAAAAGATAGCTTTTATAAATGAAAAAAATATCAGAGCGTACGAAAAATTAAGCTCATTCTATAGAAATAACTTTAGTCGTTTTGAATTTTGCCAGTCTCAAATGCAATAAATCTACACAAAGTAATTTATTTACTTCTCAAATTCATAATAATCACCGAAAAATTACAAGTTTATATTAAAAGGTAGCAAAAATAGTGAAATTCTAATGTTAATAACAAAAATGCACCTATTGACCTTTGACCTTGTGCTGTGACCTTACTATGACCCTTAGAAGGCGACAGCCCCCCTGAAACTTTTCCAATTTTTATAAAGTTAACAATGAACATGGCTGTCGGGCATTAACAAAAAATGCCATCAAAGGCAATTTCTAGGCCACTTTTCTGGATATATAGGCAGACTATTGCAAAGTTATGGCCCCTGAAAGGGCCAAAATTAGCTATTTTGACCTTGTCTGCACAATAGCAGCTTTATTTATAACTTGATTTTTACCAAACTGGCACACAACTTGTATCACCATAAGATCTTGGTTCCTTTCTTGAACTGGTCAGATTCCATTATGGGTTCCAGAGTTATGGCCCCTGAAAGGGCCAGAATTAGCTATTTTGACCTTGTCTGCACAATAGCAGCTTCATTTATGATTTTATTTTAACCAAACTTGCACACAACTTGTATCACCATATGATGTTGGTTCCTTTCTTGAACTGGCCAGATTCCTTTATGGGTTCCAGAGTGATGGCCCCTGAAAGGGCCAGAATTAGCTATTTTGACCTTGTCTGCACAATAGCAGCTTCATTTATGATTTGAATTCAATCAAACTTGCACAAAACTTGTGTCACCATAAGATCTCGGTTCTTTTCTTGAACCGGCCAGATCCCATTATGAATTCCAGAGTTATGGCCCCTGAAAGGGCCGAAATTAGCTATTTCGACCTTGTCTGCACAATAGCAGCTTCATTTATGATTTGATTTTAACCAAACTTGCACAAAACTTGAATCACCACAAGATCTTGGTTCCTTTCTTGAACTTGCCAGATTCCTTCATGGGTTCCAGAGTTATGGCCCCTTAAAGGTCCAGAATTGACTATTTTGGCTTTTGCAGCCATATAGAGACTTCATTTATGGTTTTATTTGATACAAACTTCCAAAATATCTTCAACAACAATAAATCTTGGATTCCATGACAAATCAGATCTATTCGTAGGTTCCAGAGTTATTTTATATCTGATGAACTCCCCTGACTGTAATCAAAATGGATTTATATCAGTAAGTACTTACATGACTTATTTGAAATTTCATTATTGTCATTAGTTGAACTGAGCCAATGAGGGTAGATAACTATGGACTGATTTTATGTCAAATTACCTCCCTTTATTTCAAATTAAAATGGGTATATCTCCGTAACTAATGAAGATACTGATCTGAAATTTCATTTATGTCAACAGATTTATTTGGCATTATATTTGTAATTATTCCTTCTTTTGTTAACTTACAATCATTTTTTTTTGAATTACTTCCCTTTTACGTTACTATAAATAGCTTGTTTTTAGTAACTTTTTTATTAATTGCCTAGGGAAATACCGAGACCACTTTTCTGTGGTACAACATGGATGGTACCTCCAATTTTCAGGTGTATTTTGACATATCTGTACCTTGTAAGAATTTTTTTTCCTTTTTGGTTTAATTTTTTCCCTTTGTTGTTCCTGTCCTTTGGACTTAGATATTTTTTCTGTGGACCTTCTTGTCCTCAAGTGCAGTGATAACAGGTTAGCGATATAGGGCCATCATGGCCCTCTTGTTGAATTATCTCCCTTTATTATACAAAATAAGGCTTGTCTGGAGCAGTACTTGAAAAGTATTAATGGCATTTCATTGAAACTTCACAAAATGATAAGAGGCCATTGACTGGAAGTGCAGTGTCAAAGAACCATAACTCTATTTTACCTAGTTTTTGAGTTATCTCCCTTTATTCAATTTTCTTCTTTTTGTTATATCCATTTTTTGTTTGTTTCTAATACGTTATTCCTCAATTGGGACACGCACATGCATCGGGAACATCATTTGGTTTTATGGATTCCTTGATAGCCTTACTTAAGGTGTCTCGTATCTTATGAGAAGATTGAGTTTATAAAAGAAATCCCTACGAGCAAGAAAAGGTGACGTTACGACTAACTTAGGACTTAAGGGACCTTTGAGTTAGTCACCCCAGGTTCATTTGGGAGTTAAAGTAGGTTGCTGGGTCAAGTCTCATGTAAACCTAGTTAACTCTTCTGATTAGCTACATTTTCTAGCTGATTTACATACACCTATTCAGAACAATTTTCTTTTTATGCCCCCGAAGGGAGGCATATTAGTTTTCAACTGTCCATCCGTTCGTTCGTTAGTTCGTTCGTTTGTTCGTCACAACGTTAACTTTTTGCATGAAGGCACTTTACTTGCGAACCACTGCACCAAACACCTTCAAACTTCACTTGCAGATAGTACTTATTGAGTACACCACCCCTACTGACTTTGGGGTCACCAGGTCAAAGGTCAAGGTCACAGGGGCTAATGTTAACTTTTTGCATGAAGGCAGTGGTCTTTACTCGCGAATCACTGTACCCAGGACCTTCAAACTTCACATGCTGATAGTTTTTATTGAGTACACCACCCTACTGACTTTGGGGTCACCAGGTCAAAGGTCAAGGTCACAGGGGCCTACGTTAACTTTTTGCATGAAGGCACTTTACTCGCAAACCACTGTACCCAGGGCCTTCAAACTTCACATGCTGACAGTACTTATTGAGTACACCACCCCTACTGACTTGGGGTCACCGGGTCAAAGGTCAAGGTCACAGGGGCCAATGTTAACTTTTTGCATGAAGGCACTTTACTCGCAAACCACTGCACCCAGGACCTTCAAACTTCACATGCTGATAGTACTTACTGAGTACATCACCCCTACTGACTTTGGGATCAACAGGTCAAAGGTCACAGTCACAGGGGCCAACGTTAACTTTTTGCATGGAGGCATTTTATTCACGAACCACTTCACCCAGGACCTTCAAACTTCACATGCTGATAGTACTTATTGAGTACACCATACCTACTGACTTTGGGGTCACCAGGTCAAAGGTCAAGGTGCTGCGGGGACATTTGTCACCATTAGTGACAGCTCTTTTTGGTATCTTCTTTGTAATTATATGTCTCCCCCCACCCCCCATTTGGGGAACGTTCATAGGGTGATAAGGCTTATAGATGACCCCTATTGAGTTAACCTTCATAGGGTGATAGGGCTTATAGATGACCCCTTTTGTTTTTCTGGGTCACTCCATCAAAGGTCAGTGTCACAGGGGCCTGATGTTCAAAACTGTTTCTGATTAATAACTTGGCAACCACTTAACTCAGACCCTTGAAACTTGATAGGATGATTGGACATACCTAGTAGATGACCCCTATAGATTTTGGGATTAGTAAGTCAAAGGTCAAGGTGACCTGGACCAGAATATTGAAAACCATTTCCGATCAATAACATGTGAACCACTTGACCCAGAACGTTGAAAAATTCATTGGATGATTGTACTTGCAGAGTAGATCACCCCTATTGATTTTGTGTAGGCTGATCATGTAAATTAAACTTGTTAAGAAAAATTTACGAATATGAATTAATGCAAACTTAAATGAATGCATCTCGATGAAGCCACAACATTGTTAATGTCCTTGAAATATGATCAACATGCACTGGGTTCATGCAGATGACTATTTTCGAGGAGGTGTGACTTTTTACTGCATGATCATAATCATGTTAAATTTGCAGTGAAGTTAGTAGAATGATTGTAAATTATGACAACAAAGTCTACGTTATTTTTGAACAGTCCTCGCACCATTGAGCTTTTGAGGCGGTAAAATAAATCAAACACCGCACAGGTACAGCTCACACTTTCAATAATTGTTTTCGTAATTTTCTCACAGAGGACTTCTCTGTTTGATTGCTATTTTGTTTGTTTTGTGCAAAAATACTTTTTAAGGCATTATTGCTTGCTTAATTATAGTTGATGCAATTGTAAGTGACTTGCTGAAAATGGTTCCTCCATGTTCAGAAAATTTGTTCGTGGTAAAAGAGAGTTTCTTAATTACTGTTAATGTTGTAATACTTCATTTTGTGTCTAGTTTATTTTGTTGAGGAAAATGCATTTTTATACAGCCGAAGGGACGTATTATGTTAATTTGACGCTGGTGTCTGTCTGTGTGTCCATTAGCAATTTCGTGTGTGCTCTGTAACTCTTGAACCCTTGAAGGATTTCGAAGAAACTTTATACAAATGTTCACCACATCGAGACAACATGCAGGGTGCATGTTTTAGATGGATCAGTTCAAGGTCAAGGTCACAGGGGTCAAAGGTCATATGACTTTGTTTCGTGTCCGCTCTGTAACTCTTGAACTGCTTGAAGGATTTTACAGAAACTTTGTGCAAATGTTCACCGCATCTAGACGACATGCAGAGCGCATGCATTGGAAGGCTCTCTTTAAGGTCAGGGTCATACTTAGGGGTCAGAGGTCTTACCTTCGGGCGTATATTGCTCCGCATTGCGTTGCTCTTTTTAAAGAGTATGATTATACTCCAGCTCCCATAATAAACTAAAAATTAATGTATTTTACTTACCTGAATTTATGTCCTTACATGTTGTGTACTCAAACTCCTCCAGCATTATACCTTTGTTGAAACTTTGCCTGCAAGGTTATATTTCCGAAACCAGAACATGAATTGAATTGATATATCACACAAGGCTTTCCAGTTGTCAGAATTGCTGAAAAAAAATCAAGTAGAGATCTCTTGATTGAATTTGATGCAAATTATCATCCTTTTTCCCCAGTAATCACTGTTTGTATTGGATTGAGATTTCCCATAATGCTCCACAGTTGTCAAACTGTGCAATACTGAATTGAATTTAATAAACACACCCTGGTACCGGCGCTCCCAAGTACAGGTGGCACTCACACATACAGCGCTCGATAAGCGATTTTGGAGGAGCGGTGGTGTAAGTATTTCTTATTGTATCTCTGGTAATTCAATTTTTTTTCGTAAAATGAAAGATATCTGCGCCCTGGTGAATAATTGATGACTATGTTCTGTGAGTGTCACAACATTTCATCTTGAAATAAACAAACTACGGCGAGTTAAACGTGAACGTTTGACTCAAAAATGTCAAATGTAAAAAAAAAACACGTAAAATACTCAGTAAATACACCAAATGTATTCATTTTTGATACAGTATCGTATAGTCATATCTTCCTACAATAACCAGTTCCAATTCCAAGGCTTAATTTGTTATATTTAAAGAATTACTCGTGTTTAAAGATGGTAAGGGGTTTCAAAACGGCACTCACATGGCACAGGTGTGTATTTTTTTGACGCTCACCAAGTACAGCTAGAGAAAGGTCTTCAGAAATGTGGAGAAATCGTCAGCTCTAAGGCAACTACAACGGAAAAGAGATAAATCGGACTGGTTAGTTATGTGTGGTAGAGATAACACCACCAAGAACAGTCTGATGTTGGATTAAACAGTAGTTAATGGAACTAGTCATCACGTCTCATGTCTGCTATTAAGTCGGAATGACTCACATCAATTCATGAGAGAGCCAAACAAGAACTCATTAATTGATAAATTCCTTGAATTAATAAGATATTAAAATATGAGCGTCTTTTGAACCTAACAGACATTTTAACACAATTCTTTAATGGCTGATATATGCCATTCCGTCTTTCCGCTAATTTTGGGCGCCGATTTATAATGTAAATATCGACTTTTCGCTCAGCGCCCCACTAATTATCGTGTTTTCAATCCACGCTCCCGCCCTTTCTTATTTCTAGTATTTTCTCTATGGAGAATCGCAGACCAAAAGTTTAGATTTAATATGTAAATCGTTGGGGGGAGTCGAGCAAAAACTGGCTGATCAGCGGGCTCCGAGCAAGGAGTTGAGGTTTGAAAGGCATAACATTGGTGGGCACCCGGGCACCCAGCCGCTTTACATCTTGAATCTCACTCAACGCCAGCACCGCCCCCTCCCCCCATCCCCATAATCGTGTTTTCGCTCCGCACATGTTATCGAATTTTTGCTCGCTAAACACTCCGCGTTTAACTTTTTTTAATTCACGTGTTTTCGCTCGACGGGGTCGCGTGGCGAATTGATGAAATGGTATAAATCAGCCACCGTAAAAATCTTCCATTTCTCTGTTATGAGTGTTTACTGAATCTTAAATCTAATAATACAAGTAAAATATTGTTCGTAAGAAGTTCAACATTTATTATACATTCAGTGTAGGCGTATGGTAAGTTGTTAAAATAAAGAAAAGAATACAAAACTTGTCAGTCCGTTATAAATGAGTTTTACTAACTCTGTAATGAAACATTTATTCCACACCCCAACAAAAAGTATCGATCTGGCTATATATATATATATATATATATATATATATATATATATATATATATCATACGGATGCTTATAGCATTATACTGGTACTCAAAAACGTTGAGATTGACCTGAAATATTAATTAGTAACGGCGTTTAACCAAACGCATACGCACGCACAAACGCACGCAAGCACACACATATCTTCTTGCAAACCTTACCGTCCACTGATCCCACTGAGAATGTTTTGAAGCACGTTTTTCATTTTTCAACGAAATCCTAGGACATATCAAATTTCAGCATTTATCAGTTTTCAACAAGCTTTTTCATAAAAAATAATGTTAAAATATTGTCGCTGTGAGTTTTAACATAAAAAGGTCGACTTCTAGAGTCAGTTTTTTAACGGTATAAAGATTTATGATCATATATACAGACACAACACTGAGAGTAAACAACAACAAGGTCTACATTTCTGAAGACTTTTCTCTAGCTGTACTTGTTGAGCGCCAAAAAAATTAACACCTGTGCCATGTGAGTGCCGTTTTGAAACCCCATACCATCTTTAAACACGAGTCATTCTTTAAATATAACAAATTAAGTCTTGAAATTTGAACTGGTTATTGTAGGAAGACATGACGTTACGATACTGTATCAAAAATGAATACATTTGGAGTATTTACTGAGTATTTTACGTGTTTTTTTGACATTTGACATTTTTGAGTCAAACGTTCACGTTTACCTCGCCGTATTTTGTTTATTTCAAGATGGAATGTTGTGACACTCACAAAACATAGTCACCAATTATTCATCAGGGCGCAGATATCTTTCATCTTAAGAAAAGTTTTGAATTACCGGAGATACGATAAGAAATACTTAAACCACCTCTCCTCCAAAATCGCTTATCGAGCGCTGTATGTGTGAGTGCCACCTGTACTTGGGAGCGCCGGTACCAGGGTGTGATAAAGATACAACATGCCCTTTTACAACTGATGAAATTGGGTTAAAGTTTTGCATAGTCAGGCTTTATCTCAGTAACAGCTAGTTCTTCACACAGAGCTTCCCAGTCACTGAGAAATAACTGTGTCATACAACTGTCATTCTCGCATACCAGAGGTCTACCGTGGTTCCCCGGGTGAACCTCTGGCACATTTCACCAATATTTGTGGTTTGGTTACATTACAGGTAAAACGTTTCAGCCAATCAGCATCGTTTCGCGACAAAATGTAGCGAACCAATCAAAATCGTCCGTGAAAAGCGTGACCGCGCCCTTTCATATCGATGCCGACTTACGAGGAATATTATTTTTTCTTCAGGTAAATTTCTTAACATCGAATAACAGAAATAAATCTTTATTAATCGCAATCATGGAATATCGCCTTTATCCATCGTTAGCAACTACCTTGCTTACATATTGTTTGAAATTTCAATACGGCGTGCCAAATAGTGGCGAACATTGATTGGCTGAAACTTCTCCCGGTAGTATGAGAATGTACAACTGTTGGTTGAATTAAACATAATTGAGCCGTGCCATGAGAAATTCAACATAGTGGCTTTGCGACCAGCATGGATCCAGACCAGCCTGCGCATCCGCGCAGAAAATCACATTGGACATGCACTGGATTGGTTTAACTAAACCTCTAGCCTGTTGACTGTTAGTGAGTCTGCCTTTGCGACCAATGCAGACCAAGGTCATGGTCTGCACTGTGCGCTATTCAGTCGTTAAATTTTCAGTGAACACCCCTTTGAATAATAAATGGTATTGCTCAAATTGAATGATGGACCAGTCCATTTTAGAAATTCAGCAGGCTAAATATAACCAAACAGAAACACAAGGATAGGGTTTTGCCCACACTTTAAGATACCACAGATGCTTCTTAATTTTGTCTCAGCTGTTATATTAGAGTCACAATTAATTTGACACATAATCTCTAGGTATGAATTATTTAGAATGTTCCTCTTCCAGGCTTATTTATCTACTGTTGATTGAGGTGTATTTGTGGTGGTTTTAGTTTTAGCTTGTCCGATTTTTTGAAAAATATCTACGGGGTATTGTCATCACTTGATCGGCAGTGTTGGCGTCAGCATTGGTTAAATTTTTTGTTAGGTCCGCCTTTTCTCAAAACTATTAGAGCTACAGCCTTTATCCATCGTTAGCAACTACCTTGCTTACATATTGTTTGAAATTTCAATTCGGCGTGCCAAATAGTGGCGAACATTGATTGGCTGAAACTTCCCTCGGTAGTAATTACGAGTGCGCATGCTCACCAAATAAACGACAGAAATAAATCTGGTTCGTCTCGGGATTTTGACGAACATCTGATGGATGAGAATGTACAACTGTTGGTTGAATTAATCATAATTGAGCCGTGCCATGAGAAATTCAACATAGTGGCTTTGCCACCAGCATGGATCCAGACCAGCCTGCGCATCCGCGCAGTCTGGTCAGGATCCATGCTGTTCCCTTTCAAAGCCTATTGGAATTAGAGAAACTGTAAGCGAACAGCTTGGATCCTGACCAGACTGCACGGATGTGCAGGCTGATCATGATCCATGCTGGTCTCAGACCCACTATGTTGGTTTTCTCGTGGCATGGCTCATATTAGCTTTGACCCTTACCTATGTGGTAACAGCTACATAATAGTGAAATGAAACTTACCAGGATAGATAACTCAGGTTAAAATCCAAATTAATTTGCCCCATTCTTACATAGAAAATTAATTAAAGGTTTCAGGTTCTGTGCAAGTGCCTAGCCATGCCGGAAATGATACACAGAAGGGCAGCTGGGGTCTATCTTCACTATTATATATTATATATTGTATCAAATTTATGTAGCGCCCTTTTCATGACAATTATGTTCAGAGGCGATTACAAAGGCGGCCACTCAGGGCGCCAAATTCATCCTTCACCAGTACAGACACAGAGCAGTCTGACTAGAGGTTTGGAGTGAGAGAAAGCCCCCAGAACAGAGAGAGAGAAATGTCCTGCTAACTTCACCTAGCACTTTGCGAATAGACAGCTTGGTTCTTTAACGTGCCTGATGTGTAGTACCAACACGTGAAACATTTTAAGCTAGAAGATCACATTGGACATGCACTGGTTTGGGTTTTTACTAAACCTCTGCCTGTTGACTGTAAGTGAGTCTCCCTTTTGCGCCCAAATTTGCAGACCAAGTCATGGTCTGCACTGTGCGCAAATTCAGTCGTTAAATTTTCAGAGAACACCGCTTTGAATAATAAATGGTATTGCCAAATTGAAGATGGCCCCAGTCCCATTTAGAAATTCAGCAGGCTAAATATAACCAAACAGAAACACAAGGATAGGGTTTTGCCCACACTTTAAGATACCACAGATGCTTCTTAACCCTTAGCACGCTAGATAAATTATCGTCTGCTGGAAATGTCGTCTGCTAAAATTGTAAAGTTCATTCAATTTGCTCCAAAATTTGAAGAAATATTGGCAGAGTAGCAAACAGCTTGGAACCTGATCAGACGCCGATTTAATCGGCGTCTGATTTGGTTCCAAGCTGTTTGCAAAGGCTGTTAAATTCGCCTGCAGCAGGCTAAGGGTTAATTTTGTCTCAGCTGTTATATTAGAGTCACAATTAATTTGACACATAATCTCAGGTATGAATAATTTAGAATTTTCCTCTTCCACTGTTCAAACTGTTGATTGAGGTGTTTTTTGTGGTGGTTTTAGTTTACTTGTCCGATTTTTTAAAAAATATCTACTGGGTTTTGTCATCACTTGATCGCCAGTTTTTGGCGTCAGCGTTGGTTAAATTTTTTGTTAGGTTCGCCTTTTCTCAAAACTATTAGAGCTACAGCTTTGAATCTAATTTCACACTTGTTTATCACCATTAGATGACTCTGTAGGCCAAGAATCATAATTCTGTTAAGCATTTTGTATAAATTTTGGGCCCTTTTTGTACTTAGAACATTTGATTTTCTTAAATTTGATTTTCTAGATGTTTAGGTCCACTTTTTCTCAAAACCTGTCTGAGCTACAGCTTTGAAACTTTACACACTTGTTTATCAACATTAGATGAATAAGTAGACCAAGAACCATAACTCTAACCTGCATTTTATCAGAATTACAGCCCTCTATGTACTTAGAAAATTTTAACTGTTTATCATCATTAGGTGAGTAAGTAGGCCAAGAGCCATAAGTCTGATTAATTTTTGCATTTTGTCAGAATTATACTGGTTAGGGTCCTACAACCGGACACTTTTCATGCATTTTTCATGATAATTGAAATTTTAAGTGAACAAAGCTAGGTTCTTCTCCCAACTGAAGAGCTAATTTGTTTACTTCTAAAAGTAGGTCAAGTATATTTTTGAGGCCCAAACAAAGGGTCATGGAATCACGTTATTTTAAGGTCTAACAGTACCGTGTTTCTGGACTTCGTTCATTCATAATTAGAGCTTTTAAATCATGAAAAATGCTTAAATTTTTCGAATCATTCATACAATTTTACCTTTGTAGTAGTTCCATTGAGGAAATCAATGATATATCTATGTTACAACGTACAAAATTCATTTCCCGCTTGTTCTTGCTTTTCACAAATCGAGAGAATCTACACTTATGTTTTATGATGTTTTGAAATCCTGCACTAAATTATCAAAGCTATATTTCCCCGCTTTAAGTGTTTACCAAATGTCTCGTCTGCTTACCTCAAATTACACGTAAACCTGTAGATTTAATTTCGGGGCCTCACAGAAATATTGCGCATGCGCAACGTGCCACTTCCGACTTCCACCCCCCCTCCCAAATGTAAACATGCTGTGTGAGAGAAGACGAAATGAAAGGTAACATTTCTTGTCAAATACTTGTATTTAACTGTTGTTTGATTGACAACAGATGATCAAAGTAAACAACAGAAATAAAGCGTTTTTGAGAACGTCTGGTTTGGTGGTCGTCTGGATTTGGTGGTCCCTAACCAGTAGCCCTTTATATGTACTTAAAAAATTTGAATTTCTTTTTATAGAGTGCACTTTTCTTGATTTCATTAAGAGTTATAGCTTTGAAACTTTGTACACTTGTTTGTTGTGATTAGATTAGCATGTATGTCAAGAGTAATAACTGTCTGCTGCATTTTGTCTTAATTTTGGGCCTTTTTAACTTAGAAGTCAGTATTTCTTGGTTGTTTTTTGTTTAAGTTCACTTTTCTTGAATACTTACTATAGCTGTGAAACTTCATACATTTTTGTCATCAGTTAAGATGAGGAGTAAGAAGGCCAAGAACCATAACTCTTTTTAACATACTGTCCAGCACTTGCAGACAAATGTTGGCACCCACAGGTGGTGCTCTTGTTTTAACTAATAGTTGTGAATAGTGCAACATTTAAGTTTAAAACTGGCAAAAAAGTTTACCAAATGTCTTGCATAAAAGTACCAGCCTGAAATTTTTTATGTATCAGCAGCTTTAAATATTTATGAACAAGGCAACTCCAGCAAGGCCTGAAATAATAACTAAGTAATTATAAAATATAAATGATGCTAAAAATAATCTGTCGGGAAATATAAGTGATGTGAAACTTCATACTGGATTGCTATGTTGCTTGTCTTAATTAAAGTCTCAGGGAAGGGAAACTATATTACAGTCGTTAATCATCATTATTGGTGTAGGGTTTCATAGCTGCATCCATCATAGCAAAAATTATATAATTTCCACTTATTTTTCTTAAAACATATTTTATCTGGTCTTAAAGATGTCTGCAGGGGCTTCTGAAGTTAAGGTCTCTCAGACTTCAAATCACTTGCCCCTCACCGATGTGGGTTCGAGCCTGACACGGGGCGTTGACTTCTATATATGAGGAAGCCATCCAGATTGCTTACGGAAGGTCGTTTGTTCTAACCAGATGCCTGTTTGTGATGAAATAATGGGGACTGGGAGTTTTCCGGCACCACAAAATCTAGAAAGTCGCCAAATGACCTATAATTGTGGTGGTACAATGTTAAATCCAACAAAACTTTAACAAATACAGTTGTCTGCATGAAATATAATATAATGACATAATTGACAAAAACAAAGTAAATTTAAAAAATGGTGTCTTTTGAACTTTTTACTTTGAGTAGTAATAAAGGTATACTAACTGAATATGAATTTCCGAGTTTAGAAAGCAGAGTATGCCCCTTTTCTGTCGTGTTTTGTGTATCTCTAAGTGTTTGAACGGGAGTCATTATACATCATTGGATTGTTATTCAGTATAATTATGAAGTTGTCTAGGATTTTACCCCATAAGCCCTTGACAGTGAAAAATATGCATATGGGGTCTGTAAGTTTGTATCACATGAATCCCAAAATGCAGTTGCCAAAAGCTGGGATTGTAGGGAGCAACTTGAGACAAATTTTAACAGGATCTAAATATGCAGATGTTCTGACTTTTATTTTTTCAGACCAAGTGAGAGAACGGGTGAAGATTTAGACATCATTTACTCCAGACTGAAGGACATAAAAGTGTTTGAGAAGTTCCATCCCATGTTGCTGCAGCAGATCTGTTACTATGGTTACTATGAAGATCTGGAAAAAGGGGTTACTTGTAAGTTATAGTAAGAATAAGAGCATATCATTGAATATTCATAGCTTATTAGCTCTGTATTGACAAATTATGCAAAAGTTCTGCTTCAATGAGCTGTCATTGCATATTTGAGCCTCATGAGAAAACCAACATAGTGCCTTTGCGACCAGCATGGATCCAGACCAGCCTGCACATCCGCACAGTCTGGTCAGGATCCATGCTGTTCGCTTTCAAACCTATTGCAATTAGAGAAACCTTTGGCAAACAACATGGATCCTGACCAGACTGCGCGGATGCGCAGGCAGGTCTGGATCCATGCTGGTTGCAAATGCACTATGTTGGTTTTCTCATGGTGTGGCTCATTTCTCAGTGCAAAGCTAATAACCTTTTTATTGCATACAAATGCACATATTAATATTATATAAATGTTATGAACTTGTTCAATAGCCTGAACAAAATTGACAGTACTTGCATAATGAAATAATTTATAATAATTTATTGCAACAACATACATTAAAATGACATGTACGTCACATACCAAATATGACATTCAGGCATCAGTATGGAAAAATACTGATGCTTTTGGTTCCATTGTAACTAAACAGAGAATAAAAACAATAGTGTTGTATAATGTTGATATGATGTCAGTGATTCATCTGTCGATATGCTCCGTCTGTGCCTGTCGGTTAATTGTCTTTTTGCACCTTCGTATATAACATAATGTTAGTCTTGCAGATGCCGTCATAAGAGGAAGTCAAATAGCTTGCTAATAGTAATTTATCTGTGGCTCAGCCAGATGGCTTTAAACTCTGTAAGGAGAGAGCAGATCTATGGAAGAGGGGGTTGTGAGTTTGATCTGTGGGCGAGGTTTATGTTCTCCATGACAATTCGATGAAAAGACAGTGTGTTTGAAATCGTTCATCCTCAGCATCTAATTCATGTGTAGAAATTGACAGTTACTTGCAGAGAACAGGTTATTACATGTACAGAATCCAGAAGCACTGGTTAGGTTACCTGCTCACCATCACATAACTGTTGAAAAATGGCATATATCTCAGAAACAGACAACCAAAGCATCTGTTGTTAGCTCACCTGAGCACAAAGTGCTCAAAGGTGAGCTTTAGTGATCGCCCTGTGTCCGTCATCTGTCGTCAACATTTTGACTGTTAACACTCTAGAGGCCACAATTTTGGCCCAAACTTAATGAAACTTGGTCAGAATGTTACACTCAATGAAATCTTGGACGAGTTTGATATTGGGTCATCTGGGTTCAAAAACTAGGTCACCAGGTCAAATCAAAGGAAAAGCTTGTTAACACTCTGGAGGTCACAATTTTGGCCTAATCTTAATGAAACTTGGTCAGAATGTTACCTTCAATAAAGTCTTGGATGAGTTTGATATTGGGTCATCTGGGGTCAAAAACTAGGTCACCAGGTCAAGTTGAAGGAAAAGCTTGTTAACACTCAAGAGGTCATATTTTTAGCCCAATCTTAATGAAACTTGGTCAGAATGTTACCTTCAATAAAATCTTGGACGAGTTCGATATTGGGTCATCTGGGGTCTAAAACTAGGTCACCAGGTCAAATCAAAGGAAAAGCTTGTTAACACTCTGGAGGTCACAATTTGGCCCAATCTTAATGAAACTTGGTCAGAAATGTTACCTTCAATAAAATCTTTTCACAAGTTTGATATTGGGTCATCTGGGGTAAAAAACTAGGTCACCAGGTCAAGTTGAATGAAAAGCTTGTTAACACTCTAGAGGTCACATTTTTAGCCGAATAGTAATGAAACTTTGGGCAGAATGTTACCTTTAATAAAAAACTTGGAAAGAGTTTGATATTGGGGCATCTGGGTCAAAAACCAGGGCACCAGGTCAAATCATAGAAAAGCTTGTTAAAAATCTGAGGTCACAATTTTGCCCAATCTTAATGAAACTTGGTCAGAATGTTACCCTTCAATAAAATCTTGGATGAATTCGATATTGGGTCATCTGGGGTCAAAAACTAGGTCACCAGGTCAAATTGAAGGAAAACCTTGTTAACACTCTAGAGGTCACAATTTAGGCCCATCTTAAAGAAACTTTTGGGCAAGTGTTACCTTTATAAAATCTTGGACGAGTTCGATATTGGGGCATCTGGGGTCAAAAACCAGGTCACCAGGTCAAATCAAAGGAAAAGCTTGTTAACACTCTAGAGGTCACAATTTGGGCCCAATTTTAATGAAACTTAGTCAGAATGTTACCCTCAATAAAGTCTTGGATGAATTCGATATTAGGTCATTCAGGATAAAAAACTAGGTCACCAGGTCAAAATAAAGGAAAAGCTTGTTAACACTGTAGAGGCCAGATTTATGACTGTATCTTCATGAAACTTGGTCAGAATGTTAATCTTGATGTTCTCAAGGTCCAGTTTTAATCTGGGTCATGTAGGATAAAAACTAGGTCACCAGGTCAAATTGAAGGAAAAGCTAGTTTACACTGTAGAGGCCACATTTATGACCATATCTTAATGAAACTTTGTCAGAATGTTAATCTTGATGATCTATAAGTCAAGTTTAAATCTGGGTCAGGTCGGGTCAAAAACTAGGTCACTAGGTCAAATCAAAGTAAAGCTTTTTAACACACTAGAGGCCACATTTATGACTGTATCATCACGAAACTTAGTCAGAATAGTAATGTTGGTGATTTTTTAATCAAAATGGAATCTTGGTCATGTCTGGTCAAAAACTAGGTCACTGGGTCAAATCAAAGGAAAAGCTATTTAACACTTTAGAGGCCACATTTATGACCATATCTTAATGAAACTTGGTCAGAATGTTAATCTTGATGATCTTTAGGTCATTAGGTCAGGTGAGCGATACAGGGCCTTCATGGCCCTCTTGTTCAATATATACGTGCCTAATATAATGCCTGTAGAGGAAGCCGGATTAAAAGGATGAAGTAAGCTATGTTTGTTTGATTAGAACAAAAGATTGATAGTTACCAAGACTTACATTTTGTAAAATATTTTTGTGTACCGTAGATACCCGTGTATAATGCGCACCGGTGTATAATGCGCACCCCTGATCTTTGTTCAAAATCCTGGGGGGGGGGGGGGGAAATTTTTTTTGGGCAATTTGAGGTGGATGGAAAAAGAAAGTAGAGTTTCATCGACACCGGTAATAAATTTTAACTCCACGGCGGAGAGCAGCATCGGTCTCAACGGTACTATCGATTTTTTGTTTTCTCAAAAATAAAACCAGTAAATTATTGTTATATTTGTTGTTTTAAAAACCATTTTTAATTCACTATTTTGAATAAATAAAAGCAGCTGATTCAATATTTCGGAATGGTATCTTTCAAAATGACATGAGCTTCTCCCAATTTAAACTGATACAAAAGGTGTGAAGTCTTTTTGTCCCGACATAAAAGCCAGTAATTAAACCCGCAATCAACGTGTCACCTCGTGTCAATTATGGGTTTTTCACAGTTTGATCTCGGTTTTAAAAATAAAACTTGATCTTTAATTAGTAACATAATTTTTGTGATTTATAAACAAATTTTTTTCGTCAAAAACTTTTAAATTTATATGAAATTAATTTTGTTGAAAGAAAAATAAACAATTCGATCTTTTACGGAACGTAACGCGATCTTAGATTTTTGCGGAGACAGTAAGCGCGGGAGAAGTTCCCTTTACCAAAATGGGAAAAACGGTAACAAACTTGTTTTGAAGTTTTGGGAAAAATTTTTTCTATACCTTGTATTAAAGCCACCCCACGATTCGGGGGTGGTCCCGGGGGTCAAAAAACTGCGCATTATACATGGGTATCTACGGTAGTTCTGTTTTTAGCTCGATCACCAGAGACAAAGGCTGTGAGGTCTGTAAGTGTTGTTTGTCATCCATTAACTCCAAATCTAAAATAAGGTGGCTCCTTGACTTCTTAGTTAATATGTACAAAGACATCAATTGATACTGACAGCGAAGACTTTTCAGTATTGTCAACACTAGCCCCAAAGTTCTGTTGACAGCAATTTCCATGTCTTCTGGAGGTAGCATCAATGAAAGGTTCTATTACAAATTTAAACAAAAAAGTGTCTTGAACTGTGTGTTAAATAGCTTTGTTATGAATATATTTCAGTGTTTAGACAAGGTGACATTGGAACCAACTGGTATACAGTGTTGTCAGGATCATTGGAGGTTCAGATCTCAGAATCTGGAGATCCTGCTGTAAGTCATTACATAAACCATGTAATCTTGTGATTTTGGTGTAATTTGTTACATATATTTTGTAATCTGGAGACCTGCAAGTTCCAACATTATTTAAATAAGTACTGTAAAGTATTACATAAATTAAGTGATTTGGAGAAGCCTGTAAGTTGTTAGGCCAAAAAAAATTAATGTTTACTTTCTCAGGCCCCGCCGCATACGATTTTGACCCGCCGCATCTAAAAAAATTATCAAAGAAAAACTGAAGAAATTCGCAAAAAGAGAAAATTCAACAAAAATTGAGGACAAAAGAAGGAAAATATGTGAATACATACAAATAAGTCGTCAAGAATGGTTCTTTTGTTCATCAATGTCTTTAAGTGTGTAAATATGGATGTGCAACACTGGATTCATATAAAACGGGCAATGCGTAATAAAAAAAAAAAAAAAATAAAAAAAAATCCGCACTGCCTCATTAAATTTTGCAAAAAGTGGCCTGAGAAACTAAACATTAATTTTTTTTGGCCTTACATAAATTCTGTAATCTGGAGACCTTGTGTAAGTTTTTACGTCGATTGTGTTCGATGTACTGCAGGGTGAGTCTTTACAGTTGCTACCTAAATCACTATTTATAACTGGGGATTTGAAAACCTTGCTCTAATACGTGATGGAGCCATTCAACCACCTTACTGAGGTTGGTTGTTGAAAGATGGAAGATGATTTTGTGTATGAGCAAGTTCAAATATATTTCTAATAGTTTTAATTACACATCCGTAAACTGTCTGGCTTCTTTTCTTTAACAAGGACACACTTTTACCTATGCTTGCGAAACTTCATATGAAAATTTCTTGTGGCTGTTAGATGACCCATGTTTTGTAGATCAGGGTCACTGTGCCATTAAGACTGAAACTAGTCAGTAACTGGATGACACTTTAATATTGGTCACTCTGCTCTGCAGAAACTACAAATTGTGCAAAAGGGGGCACATGGTCCCTTTTACAGGGGCTTAGATAAAAAAGAGAGAAAAAGCTTTAAATGATTTACTTCAGAAACCACTTGATGGATCGTCATCAAACTTTCTTAAGGTCCTGTCTCAAACTTGTTCGAATTGGGCGGGCACTTGGTGCCTTTCAGTGGCTAATCTGAAGCTACAAGCAGAAAACATTTGAACAAGTTCTTCTCATGAACCACTTGATAGAACTTCATCAAATATGGTCTGTAGAATCGTTGTAAGGTCCTATCTCAGATTTACTTAAATAGGACATTTTAAGGCTCCTTTTAGGTGCTGCTTGTGCTAAAAATAGAAACACCTTCATACACATTGCCCTCTTTTGTAATACAGGCGAAAAGTAAGCCTCATGAATTTAAAGAGATATGGAAATTAACCTAGATAATAGCCAGTATAGATGCTGTACTGTAACATATATTGCTCATAACATCTTTATAAAACAAACTCTCAAAGCAAATTCAAAGTCTGAAGAAAAATCATGATTCTAAAAGTCGATTATCTGCAATAGTGCTTATGTAGTTCCAGCTGTACTTTTGACCACTTTATTCAGTTATGTAAAGTACAGTTAACACCTTTATTTGACATGATGTTAGGGTTTTCTCACATTTGATTGTTTCATAGCTGTTAAACCCAAAAGCATGTGCAATTTTTGACGTATGATTTTTTCCAGAGGAAGGTTTTAACTTTTAAATAAAGTCAGTATGACAACTTTGGTGCAAGCAGAATTAGGTCACTTTTTTAATTTAGCTTGACAAAAAACTGGAGAACATCATTCTCTCTCTTGTGCGGGTAATTGTCTTCGGTGTATTCGATATGTCCAAAATGCCTCGCCTTGATGCACTTTCAAACTATCCCGTGCCATACTGAAATCACTTACGCCCCTTTTATTCTTGTCTCCTATCCCATTCTGTCGTGAATTGATTTCCTTGTATATATTTGGAAGTCATACATGTATCATTAGGTGTTTAGTGTCATAATACAAGTTCACATATCAGGGGGTTTTGTGTCCACTACTGTCCAGGATTTCAATACTTGGCAGAGATATTCCGCATAATGAGACAACTTGAACTTGTCATATACATAAGACAGAGTCCCTTAGCTGAATGGTCACTTTTTAGGCCCCAGTTAGAAGATAAGTTTCTTGTCCAATTTCTAATGTTTATTCATGCAAGATGGATATTCAATAACTTGGAATAAAAATTTAATATAACAAGGTGATGTGATTTTGCCCGCTTCAAAGAAGAGGGGTATAGTACATGTACTTTGTACATTGTCTCTTTGTCAGTTCGTCTGTCTGTCTGGTCCATATATCTGTTGGTCTGTAGTTCATTTGGTTTCTCATCAGGGACTAAAGAATGCTCAGTGGCACCATGGTAGGTTTCATGGGAATATTACAAGTGGTAAGTAGGTAACCTCATAAACTTGGTCAGAAGCAAGATCAAAAAAGTCATGGTCAAGGGCCTCATCATTTTAGGGACTTAGGCCCATTTGTGCCACTTAATTGTTTTCGAAAGCCGCTGAAATATAACTTGTGCAATTATGTCTCCAACCACACAGTGGTGTGGGAGACATATTGATTTACTCCAGTCTGTGTGTCTGTCTGTCTGTCACAAAGCTTGTCTGCACTCTAAATCGAACATTTCTCATCCGATCTTCACAAAACTTCAACAAATTGTGTCTGCCAGTAAGTGCTCGGCCAAGTTCATTAACTAGCCAAATCGGCCTAGGCACTTCGGAGTTATTATTATTATTATACCAGATTTATATAGCGCCCTTTTCATGATCAATTTCACGTTCAAAGGCGCTTTATATAGTTCAAATGCAGCCACACAGGGCGCATAATTCATCCTCTACTAGTTCAGACACAGAGCGATCTGACCACAGGGACCGAGTGAGACAAAGACCCAACGGGAGAGAGATCAAAAACAGATACAGGGTTGTCCGGCTAACTTAGCCTAGCTCGTTTCGAATAGACAGCCTGGTTCTTTAACGTGCCCATGTATAGCACTGATACCCAAACAAGGATTGCCTGGGTTCCTGACCAGAAAACCTCTAGTTGGGTGGGAAACACTGGGAAAAGTGTTTCTGAAAATTCCCGAGTAGCTGCCGGGGATCGAACCCCAACCTCAGGATTGGAAGGCCAGTGTGCAAACCACTGAGCTATCTGTCCACAATTATTGCCCTTGATTTACCAAAAACACTCAGATTTCTTGAGCAGTTTTACCCCAAAACTGGCGCCTATACTACTAGTAGTATAGGCATCCTTTTGGTGTCAAGAAAGCGCATGCACATGAGGATTAAGTAAACAGTATATAAAGACTGACTTACTATTTAGATGATTAGGCAGTTGTGGGAGACATGCGCTTTTCTCAAAAGCATCTCTAGTTTCAAACTGAAGTGATGTAGTTAAAAGAAAATGCGGCAGCCTGTATTTAGGAAATTTAGAGTAGAAGTCTGAAGTTTCTGAATTAGAATGTTGATGAATTTCATGCCAAAAAGTGATATTAATTATAGGAATCTGTGACACTGTGCACACTCGGACCAGGAACATCATTTGGAGAGTCCGTTCTCACTAACAGGCCTAGGCATGCCACAATCATCACCAGGGACTATACAGAACTCATCCGTGTGGAACAGAAAGATTTTAAAATTCTCTGGGAGGTATAATATTATATGTCATCACTTCTTTTATTAATTGATAGAACTTCTTTCTTTGCATGTTTGTCATAGAAAGCAATTTGCCAGTTTCAGGGATCAAACTCACAACTTCTTTGTTCAAAGTCTTTGGGTTCTCCTTAGTGAGCTACTTAGTTGTAGGTGAGAAATATCACATTTTTAGCTCACCTGTCACATAGTGAAAAGATGAGCTTTTGTGATCAACCTTCGTCTGTGCGTGCGTCCGTCAACATTTTCTTGTCTGCACGATAGTGGTTTCATTTTTAGCTCGACTATTCATAGAATAGTAGAGCTATTGGACTCGCCCATGCGTCGGCGTCCGCGTCGGCGTCCGCGTCCGCGTCCCGATTTGGTTAAGTTTTTGTATGTAAGCTGGTTTCTCAGCAACCACTTGTGGGAATGGATTGAAACTTCACACACTTATTCACTGTGATAAACTGACTTACATTGCACAGGTTCCATAACTCTGTTTTGCTTTTTTACAAAATTATGCCCCTTTTTTGACTTAGAAATTTTTGGTTAAGGTTTTGTATGTAAGCTGGTATCTCAGTAACCACTTGTTGGAATGGATTGAAACTTCACACACTTATTTACTGTGATAAACTGACTTACATTGCACAGGTTCCATAACTCTATTTTGCTTTTTTACAAAATTATGCCCCTTTTTCGACTTAGAATTTTTGGTTAAGGTTTTGTATGTAAGCTGGTATCTCAGTACTCACTAATGGGAATGGATTGAAACTTCACACCCTTGTTCACTGTCATGATCTGACATGCACAAAGCAGGTCCCATAACTTGATTTTGCTTTTTTACAAAATTATGCCCCTTTTTCAACATAGAAATTTTTGGTTAAGTTTTTGTATGTAAGCTGGTATCTCAGTATCCACTAATGGGAAAGGATTGAAACTTTACACACTAGTTCACTGTCATGATATGACATGCAGTGCAAAGGATCAATAACTCAACTTTGCATTTTACAAAATTATGCCCCTTTTTCAACTTAGGAGTTTTTGGGTTAAATTCTTATATGTAAGCTGGTATCTCAGTACCCACTAATGGGAATGGATTGAAACTTCATACACTTGTCCACTGTCATGAGCTGATAAGCACTTTGCAGGTTCCATAACCCTATTTTACTTTTTTACTAAATTATGCCCCTTTTTCGACTTTCTTATTCATTCAAGCGACAAGGCTGTTAAATAGTCGAGCGTTGCTGTTTTCCGACAGCTCTTGTTTATTTTATTTTAACCAAACTTGCACACAACTTGTATAACCATAAGATCCTTTCTTGAACTGGCCAGATCCCACTATGGGTTCCAGAGTTATGGCCCCTGAAATGGCCAAAATTAGCTATTTTGACCTTGTCTGCACAACAGCAGCTTTGTTTATTATTTGATTTTTACCAAACTGGCACACAACTTGTATCACCATAAGATCTTGGTTTCTTTCTTGAACTGGCCAGATTCCATTATGGGTTCCAGAGTTATGGCCCCTGAAAGTGCCAGAATTAGCTATTTTGACCTTGTCTGCATAATAGCAGCTTCATTTATGATTTGAATTTAATCAACCTTGCACAAAACTAGTGTCACCATAAGATCTCTGTTCCTTTCTTGAACCGGACAGATTCCATAATAGGTTCCAGAGTTATGGTCCCTGAAAGGGCCAAAATTAGCTATTTTGACCTTGTCTGCACAATAGCAACTTCATTTATGATTTGATTTTAACCAAACTTGCACACAACTTGTATCATCACAAGATCTTGGTTCCTTTCTTGAACTGGCCAGATTCCTTTATGGGTTCCAGAGTCAAGTCATATGACTTTGTTTCGTATATATATTGCTCTGCATTTGCGCTGCATTGCAGTGCTCTAGTTTTTATATGGCATATCCTTCTCTTGTTCACTTACAATATTTTTTTTTAATTACTTCCCTTTTATGTTAATATAGATAGCTTATTTAGTAACTTTTTTACTATTGGCTGTAGGGAAAAACCAAGACCACTTTCCTGTGGTACAACATGGATTGTACCTCCAATTTTTAGGTGTATTTTGACATATCTGTACCTTGTAAGAATTTTTTTTCTTTTTGGTTGAAGCAATGGTACTCAGGTGAGTGATATAGGGCCATCATGGCCCTCTTGTTTATTAAGTTAAGTCATTTTAATAGGATTGCTGAAGCATATTACTAGCTTAAAAAATTAAATATTGCATGTACAGTGTACATGTTTATGTAAATTCAGTTTCTTCCAATATATAAGGTAAGTTTTGTAAATGAACAGATTATTACATTTTTAGTTTGTCGACTTTTCAAAATAATCTACGACCAGGTATTGCCGACACTTTATCATCAGCGTCAGCAGCGTCGGCATTGGTTTAAGATTTTTGTTAGGTCCACATTTTCTAAAAACCTATAAGAGCTGTAGCTTTGAAACTTCACACACTTGTTTATCAACATTAGATGAGTAAGATGGTCAAAAACCATAAGTCTCACTTGCATTTTGTCAGAATTATGGCTCTTTTTGCACTTAGAAAATTTGAACTTCTATTTAAATTTTTTCGTTAAGATCCACTTCTTCTCAAGAACTATAAGAACTATAGCTTTGAAACTTCACACAGTTGTTTCTCATCATTAGTGAATAAGTAGAACAAAAACCATAACTGTTACTTGCATTTGGTCAGAGTTATGGCCCTTGCTGTACTTACAAAATTGAGATTTCTTGGTTAAAATTTTTGTTTACTGAAGCTATAGCTTTTAAACTGCAGATTTGTTTATCATCATTAGTCGAGTCTGTAGGCCAAGAAGCATAACATTGTACCCTGTTTTCCACTTAAGTTTTTATATGTTATAAGCTGGTATATGAGCATACCCACTAATCGGAAATAGATCGAAATTTCACACACTTGTTCACTCTGATGATTTGACACTGGTTCCGTAACTATACTTTGCGTTTTTAGCTGTCACAAAGTGACAAGGTGAGCTTTTGTGATCGCGCAGTGTCCGTCGTCTGTCCGTGCGTCCGTCCGTGCGTAAACTTTTCCTTGTGACATCTCTAGAGGTCAGATTTTTGATGGAATCTTTATGAAAATGGGTCAGAATGTTCATCTTGGTAAATTCTAGGTCAAGTTCGAAACTGGATCACGTGCCGTCAAAAACTAGGTCAGTAGGTCTAAAAATAGAAAAACCTTGTGACCTCTCTAGAGGCCATAATTTTCAATGGATCTTCATGAAAATTGGTCAGAATGTTCATCTTGATGATATCTAGGTCAAGTTCGAAACTGGGTCACGCACCTTCAAAAACTAGGTCAGTAGGTCTAAAAATAGAAAAACCTTGTAACCTCTCTAGAGGCCATATATTTCACAAGATCTTCATGAAAGTTGGTCAGAACGTTCACCTTGATGATATCTAGGTCAAGTTCGAAAGTGGGTCACGTGCCATCAAAAACTAGGTCAGTAGGTTTAATAATAGGAAAACCTTGTGACCTCTCTAAAGGCCATATTTTTCATGAGATCTGTATGAAAGTTGGTCTGAATGTTCATCTTGATGATATCTAGGTCAAGTTCAAAACTGGGTCACGTCCGGTCAAAAATTAGGTCAGTAGGTCTAAAAATAGAAAAACCTTGTCACCTTCTAGAGGCCATAAATTTCACAAGATGTTCATGAAAATTGGTCAGGACGTTCACCTTGATGATATCTAGGTCAAGTTTGAAACTGGGTCACGTGCCGTCAAAAACTAGGTCAGTAGGTCAGATAATAGAAAAACCTTGTGACCTCTCTAAAGGCCGTATTTTTCATGGGATCTGTATGAAAGTTGGTCTGAATGTTCATCTTGATGATATCTAGGTCAAGTTCGAAACTGGGTCATGTGCGGTCAAAAACTAGGTCAGTAGGTCTAAAAATAGAAAAACCTTGTGACCTCTCTAGAGGCCATATATTTCATGAAATCTTCATGAAAATTGGTCAGAATGTTGGCCTTAATGATATCTAAGTCAAGTTCGAAAGTGGGTCACGTGCCTTCAAAAACTAGGTCAGTAGGTCAAATAATAGAAAAACCTTGTGACCTCTCTAGAGGCCATATTTTCCATGGGATCTGTATGAAAGTTGGTCTGAATGTTCATCTTGATGATATCTAGGTCAAGTTTGAAAGTGGGTCACGTGCCATGAAGAACTAGGTCAGTAGGTCAAATAATAGAAAAACCTTGTGACCTCTCTAAAGGCCATATTTTTCAATGGATCTTCATGAAAGTTGGTCTGAATGTTCATCTTGATGATATCTAGGTCAAGTTCGAAACAGGGTCATGTGCAGTCAAAAACTAGGTCAGTAGGTCTAAAAATAGAAAAACCTTGTGACCTCTCTAAGGCCATACTTGTGAATGGATCTCCATAGAAATTGGTCTGAATGTTCATCTTGATGATATCTAGGTCAAGTTCAAAAGTGGGTCACGTGTCATCAAAAAGTAGGTCAGTAGGTCAAATAATGAAAAAACGTTGTGACCTCTCTAGAGGCCATATTTTTCATGGGATCTGTATGAAAGTTGGTCTGAATGTATCTTGATGATATCTAGGTCAATTTTTGAAACTGGGTCAACTGCTATCAAAAACTAGGTCAGTAGGTCTTGAAATAGAAAAACCTTGTGACCTCTCTAGAGGCCATACCCTTGAATGGATCTTCATGAAAATTGGTCAGAATGTTCACCTTGATGATATCTAGGTCAAGTTTGAAACTGGGTCATGTGCCTTAAAGAACTTGGTTAATAGGTCAAGTAATAGAAAAACCTTGTGACCTCTCTAGAGACCATATTTTTCAAATGGATCTTCATGAAAATTGGTCAGAATTTTTATCTTGATAATATCTAGGTCAAGTTTAAAATTGGGTCACATGAGCTCAAAAACTAGGTCACTATGTCAAATAATAGAAAAAACGACGTCATACTCAAAACTGGATCATGTGGGAAGAGGTGAGCAATTCAGGACCATCATAGTCCTCTTGTTGCAAAATTATATCCCTTTTTCGACTTTAATATTCATTCAGCTGACAAGGCTGTTATTGGTCAAGCGTGGCTATCCTCCAACAGCTCTGTTAGCTCACCTGATTGCTCAGGTGAGTTTTTGTGATCGCTCTATGTCCCACGTCTGTCTGTTGTCTGTCAACATTTAGCTTGTGTATGCGATAGAGGCTGTATTTATCAACTGATCTTCATGAAATTTGGTCAGAATGATAACCTTGATGAAATCTAGGATACATTCGAAAATGGTTTATCTGGGATCAAAAACTAGGTCACTAGGTCAAATCAAAGAAAAACCTTGTGTATGCGATAGAGGCTGTATTTTTCAATTAATCTTCATGAATTTTTGTCAGAATGATTACCTTGATGAAATCTAGGCCGAGTTTGAAAATGGGTCATCTGGGGTCAAAAACTAGGTCACTAGGTCAAATCAAAGAAAAACCTTCTGTATGTGATAGAGGCTGTATTTTTCAATTAATCTTCATGAATTTTAGTCAGAATGATACCCTTGATGAAATCTAGGCTGAGTTTGAAAATGGGTCATCTGGGGTCAAAAACTAGGTCACTAGGTCAAATCAAAGAAAAACCTTGTGTATGCGATAGAGGCTGTATTTTTCAATTAATCTTCATGAATTTTGGTCAGAATGATTGCCTTGATGAAATCTAGGACAAGTTCGAATATGGGTCATCTGGGGTCAAAAACTAGGTCACTAGGTCAAATCAAAGGAAAAGCTTGTATATGCGATAGAGGCTGTATTTTTCAATTCATCTTCCTATAATTAAGTCAAAATGACAACCTTAATGAAATCTAGGCCGAATTTGTAAATGGGTTATCTTGGGTCAAAAAGTAGGTCACTAGGTCAAATCAAAGAAAAACCTTTTGTATGCGATAGAGGCTGTATTTTTCAATTGATCTTCATGAAATTTGGTCAGAATGATTGCATTGATGAAATCTAAGTGAAGTTTGAAAATGGGTCATCTGGGGTCAAAAATTAGGGCACTAGGTCAAATCAAAGGAAAAACCTTTTGTATGCGATAGAAGCTGTATTTTTCAATTGATCTTCATGAAATTTGGTCAGAATGATTGCATTGATGAAATCTAAGTCAAGTTTGAATATGGATCATCTGGGATCAAAAATTAGGTCACTAGGTCAAATCAAAGAAAAACCTTGTGTATACGATAGAGGCTATATTTTTCAATTGATCTTCCTGAAATTAAGTCAGAATGATTGCCTTGATGAAATCTACATTAGTTTTGATTATGGGTCATCTTGGGTCAAAAACTAGGTCACTAGGTCAAATCAAAGAAAACCCTTTTTTATGCAATAGAGGCTGTATTTTTCAATTGATCTTCATGAAATTTGGTCAGAATGATTGCCTTGATGAAATCTAGGTCAAGTTTCAATATGGGTCATCTGGGTCAAAAAGTAGGTCAGTATGTTAAATCAAAGAAAAACCTTGTGTATGTGATAGAGGCTAATTTTTCAACAGATCATGAAATTTTGTCAGAATGATAGCCTTGATGAAATCTAGGTCAAGGTTGAATATGGGTCATCTGGGTTTAAAAACAAGGTCACTATGTCAAATCAAGGAGAAACCTTGTGTATGCAATAGGGGCTGCATTTTATACTGGATTTTCATAAAATCTGGTCAGAATGGTTGCCTGGATGAAATCTAGGTCAAGTTCGAATATGGGTAGTCTGGGGTCAAAAACTAGGTCACTAGGTCAAATCAAAGAAAAACCTTTTGTATGCGATAGAGGCTGTATTTTTCAATTGATCTTCATGAAATTTGATCAGAATGGTAGCCTTGATGAAATCTAGGTCAAGTTGGAATATGGGTCATCTGGGGTCAAAAACTAGGTCACTAGGTCAAATCAAAGAAAATACTTACTTATACTCAAGATTTTTGCTCCAATTTTAATGATAATTGGTCAGAATATTTTTTTCCATGAAATCGCTAGGTCAAACATGTTTACTCTGTTTAATATGTTGTGTTATGGTGTGTTTCTCAGGTGAGCCACCTAGGGCCATCTTGGCCCTCTTGTTTTTTAATTCCTACAGTAGCACACTCCCTTATAGTTAAATTGACAAACAGTTACAGCTACCAGGGGACATATCAATTTTGTTATTTTGATATTGGTGAGACAAAAATTATTATTCTCTGTTGTTTTTCACAGTAAATGTCATGAACTGTCATAAACAGGATTTCTTTCTATTAATAGATTTCATTGAAAGTTTTAAAAAAAATTTAGTGGGAAAATAAGAAACTAAATTGCCGTGAGTAAAATTATATTTCCCCTAAGGACTTTTTTGGGAAAAAAGGAGGGTTTTTTTTTTGGAAAAAGGGGAATTTTTTTCCTTAATTGTTTTTTTTCATCATCTCGAGCATTTTTATTAAGTTTTGATATTAGGTGTAAATTTAAATAACTAAAGGTGCACTAACTTTATTTTTTTTTCAGAGGGTTTTTTTTTTTTTTTTTTGCAGTAAAAATTTTGTTTTTAACAGTTTTTTTTTTTGGAAAAAAATTTACGGGGGGGAAAATTTGATTAAAAAAAAATTTAAAAACGAAATGTAATGTTTGGGGTTTAATTTAAGTAACATGTCCGGTAGGTTTTTAGATTCAATTTTGAAAAAAAAAACCCATGAGCACTTTTCATACTTTTGACATTTATCAATTGTTTTTAAAATTTGGTTGGAAGGTGGGTTTTTAATGGTATAATTAAAAATCAATTCAGAATACGAATTTTTTAAAATTGTAGGGATGGATTTGGGACTACATGAAGGTTAGTTTAAAAAATTTTTTTGATTAAAATTAAAAATAAAAAAATTTAAGATTTTCTTTTTTATTCTGTTTATTGCGTTTGATAGTTTTTATTTAAAAAGTTAATGATTGTTTACTGAAAAATGTCTTTTAGAATTTTATGAACTTTGTAGCTAGCTTGCTTAGCTCAATGAAAGAGTGAAAAATCTCCCAAAGTGCGGCCCTAAAGATTTTCATTTAAAAATTTTTGAGGGGGGGTGATTCATTAAAAAATTTGATAAAAGGGAAATTGTATCAAAAATCATTTTTTTTTTTTCCCCTTTGCAAAAAACCCAGGTAGTACGGGTATAGTTAAAAGGAAAACACTTTTTAGGTTAACTGCCTGCCAGTTACATAAATGAAATACTGTTAAAAATGGCACTAAAGCCAAAACAAACAAACAAATAAATAGCTTGTTACTTTTGCCTTACTAGTTTGATAGACATTATAAATGTCATTAATGAAGTAAAATAAGAGATACTTTTTTTAAATTTAACTTTTTTAGTATCTAAAAAAAAAAGGGTTTAAAAGTAAGCTTTTTTTAGTAGATTTTTGGGTTGACCATAGTAAAAAAGATATGAATATGACGGGAATTCACCAAACTTGGTCGCAGCACCCTCCCCAAGGTTTTTGTCTTTGGTTTCAAAGGGTTTCGGCTTGCCCCCTAATAAAAACCCCAAAAAGAGCAAAAAAAAAAAAAGATTTAAAAAAACCCTCTTTCATGAACCACATGATGGCTTTTTTATATACAGCATCTTTGGTCAGGGTTTCTGGAGAATTGGGCCCCCGGGGTTTTTTGCCCTTTTTAATAACTTAACTTTAAGTATATTGGGACTATTTTTTGGTTGGAGTTTTTCCCTCAGCATCCATGGCTTGAATTCAGCGAAACTGCTTAAAAAGCTTCACTCCTACGGGGAGATGCGAAATATTGTCTTTTTTGGTCTGGTGAGTTTCCACTGGGTTATTTCCCTTTGATATAATGCCATCCTTGTTCAGAGTATTTCTAGGCAACCACTGGCTGGAATTTAGTGACAATTCATAGGAAGCTTCACTCTGAAAAGGAGATGCACATTATTCCGGTTCTGGTACCAGAAAATATTTTCGTTTTTGGGGCTTTTAGTATGCAAAAATTTAAACTATATGTTATTTTAAAAACAGCTGGGGACCATTCGTGATTCGTGTGTAAATAAATATAAATAGACCCAAATGGGAAAATTCAAGTGAGCAACTTAGGGCCACAATGGCTCTCTGTTTATACTAAATACAACATTTTACTGTTTCCATTAGTGGTTCAGACTGACTGGTTCATACATACATTCAGAGTGACCTATTCAAGTTCAGGCGTGTGACTTCGAGACAATATGGCCCTCTTGCATCATTTTTGAGAGAATAGTTTTTCCCTAAGAAGTGCAAACATGTCACTTTAATGCGTTTTTATACGCCCGAAGGGACGTATTAAGTTATGACGCTGGTGTCCGTCTGTCCGTTAGCAATTTCGTGCCCGCTCTGTAATCTTAAACCCCCTTGAAGGATTTTAAAGGGAAACTTGACACAAATTTTCCCAAAACTGGGAGTTTGGGCAGAGCGCATTTTTTTTATGTCTCGCTTAAAGGGGTAAAGGCCCAATTTTAGGATTTAAAGGTCATATCAGTTTTTCGTGCCCGTCGGTAACTTTTGGCCCCCTTGAAGGTTTTCAAAAAAAATTGACAAAAATGTTCCCCAAACACCAAGACGACTTTGCAAAAGCCCCCTGTTCCGGTTTAAACTGCTTAAAGGCCCAAGGTCCCCTTTAGGAGTCAAAGGTTATTTTCATTTTGTTTCGTGCCCTGTTTGGTAACTTTGAACCCCTTAAAGGTTTCAAAGAAACTTGAAAAAAAATTTGGTTCCCACACCAAGACGAGTGCAGGCGCATGTTCCGGAGGACTCGTTTCCCAAGTCAAGGTCACACTTAGGAGTAAAAGGTCAAAATCATTTTGTTTGTGTCCGTTTGGGTAACTTTGACCCCCTTGAAGGTTTCAAAAAAATTGGACAAAAAATGTTCACCACCCCAAAGGGACAAAGTGCAGACCCGCTTGTTCGGAGACTTGTTAAAGGGTCAAGGTCACATTGGGGGTCAAAAGTCTACCCATTTTGTTTTGTGTCCGCCTGTAACTCTTGAAATGCTGGAAGGTTTAAAAAAACTTGGCAGAAAGGGTTAAACCCACTGAGAAAATGTGCAGAGCGCTTTTCCGGGGACTCCCCCCCTAAAGGGGTAAAGGGGTTCCCCTTTAAAGGGTTCAAAGGTCATATATGATTTTGTTTTGGGGATTTTTGCTCTGCATTGCAGTGCTTTTGGTTTTTTTTGGGCGGGTCTTTTTTTTAACTTATTTTTTTTTTTTGAATTATTCCCTTTTATGTTAAATTAAATAGCTTTTTTTAAAAACTTTTTTATTTGGGCCGTGGGGAAAAAACCGGGGAAACCCTTTTCTTTTGTAAAAAGGGATGGTTACTTCCAATTTTTGGGGTCTTTTTTACTTACCTAGTCTGAAAAGGATTTTTTTGTAGGCTTAAATATTTTTTTGGGATTTTTTTTTTGAATTTTTCCTTTTTTTGGGGGTTTTTCCATTTTTTCCCTTTGGGGGTAAAAACATTTAAATTTTTAAAATTTTTGCTCCCACCCTTGATGTAAGTTTTTGGGCGTATTTTTCCCGTTGCGGGTCTTTTTTTCAGTTGGGAAAACAATTATACAGTGGTACAGTCATTTATTTTTTCAATGATACTTTTGAGATAGTTAAAAAACGGTTTCTTGATACATTCCCTTAATATTAAAATACAAAGAGAAAAAAATGTTAAAAGGTTATAATAATGTAATTCCCAGGGGTAAACCCTAGTTCCCAGTCACTTAACAATCAGTTTTGGGGGGGTGATCCCTTTCTGGGGAAAATTTGAAGGGAAAAGACATTTGAGCCTTTTGCCAGGGAAAAACCCCAAAATAGTGGGTTTGCGACCAGCATGGATCCAGACCAGCCTCCCCATCCCGCGGTCTGGTAAGGCCCCTGCGGCGTTTTTAAAAGGGCCTATTGGAATTGGGAAACTGTTAGCGAACAGCATGGTCCGGGGCCCAGACTGCGGGATGCGCAGGCTGGTTGGACCCCATGTGGTCCCCTTCCCCCACTATTTTGGGTTTTTCCCCCTTTGGGGGGCTCATTTAATTTGAAAATGATGATATAAATGATTTTCCACAGTAGTGGGGAAAAAGGGGTTTTCCCCAATTTTGGGTTTTTAACCCCGGTTCTGTGTTGAAAAATTTCTTTTTTTGGTGAGGAATCTGTCAATTTAAAGTTTGAAAAAAAGTGCTAAATGTTCTCCCGTTTTGGAAACTTTTAATGTCCCTGTAATTTTTTTTGTTTTGCCTTATTTCCCTTTAATGCCCTGACATTACAGAAAAAAAACAAACTCCCAAAAAGGAATAAATCTTTTGAAAATTAAGAAAATTTGGGACCCGGGTCCCATGAAAAAACCCAAAAACAGTGGTTGCGACCAGAGGGGTCCAGCCCAAAGCCTGTGCACCCGCGCAGTCGACCCAGGATCCATGCTTTTCGCTAAGGGGTTTTTTTAAATTTCCCCAAAGGCATCCAAAAAGCAAACACGGGGAAATGGATCCTGACCAGACTGCGCGGATCGGGGGATGACTTTTCGTTTTGAAAAAAACCCCCGCAAAATTTTTTAAAGGGGCCCAAAAAACCCATAAAAGGCCCATTTTTAATGTTTAATAACTCTAAAAATACTCCACAGAAATTTTAAAGTTTTGTTAATTTTTTTTTTATTTTGTCTGATGTTTGGGCTTTCCCCTTCTTTTTTCCGGTCCTTTTTTAAAAACAGAGTGAAATTAATATAAAGGAATAAAGTTTTTTTACACCCGTTAAATGTCTCCCTCCTTTTCTAAAACCCCAACCCTTTTCGTCATTTTTTTAAAATTTGGGGTTTCAGCATTTATTTTAAATTTAAATTATAAACCCCCCTCAATAATATTTACCCTAAGCCAAAATAAAAAAGTTTGTTTCGCTAATGTTGTGGGTCTTACGTGTCCCTTAAGCAACGTTAAATTCATTTTTATTTTTTTTTTAGGTTGTTAACTTTGAAAATAACTTTTTTTGTTTTTTAATTTAAAAAGGGTTACTTAAAATGTTACGTGCTTTAAATTTAAATAAAGATTCTTTCAGAAACCCCCAAACATAAACAGGCAGTTGAACACAAGCTAAAATCTAACCCCAATACCCCCCACTCCGGGGTTTTAATGGGAAAAAAGTTTCACTTCTTTGGGGAGGAAAGGTTTTTTCCCAGTACATTTTTTGGGTTTATAGAACTAAAATGTTTTTTGAAAAAGATGAAATAAATCATTTTGAATCCAATTTTATCAATTTTTGTGCTAATTAAAAAAGCAGTCAACTTTTGGTTTCCCAAAATGGGAAAATTCTTCTTACAGGGTTTTGATTTTTTCCCCTGTTAAAAAAGGGAAGATAAAAACGGTTGCTCTTAGGAAACCACAGATGTTCATCACAGTTATTTGCCATGGGGGAAAAACATTTGGTGGCGTCCCGGGAAAAGAAAACCACAAAAAGCAGGCAAATATCTGTTAACATTTTAAAAAATTTTAAAATGTAATCCTTGATAAACAATTTGGGAATTTGGAAAAAAAAATATTTACCTCTTTAAATGATTTTCTCCTGAAAAATCATTTTTTTTTGTTCGGGGGATTTTTTAAATTATATAATTCGGGGCTGTGAGGGGATGATTTTTATTCAAAAAATCAAAATGGTTTTATTATTTTTTAAATAAAAAAAGATAGTTTGAAATCTAAAACCCTCAATTTTTTTGTCAAATTTGTTTGATTTATTTTTTTGGGTTTTACACCAAACCCAGTTTGGTAAATTATATGTCAATTTGCCACAGCTTTATTTGATGAACGAAGCCCACGGGTTGCCCTCCCGGAAATTTGTTTCAGGGAAACAGGGGCCCCTTTCCATAAGCTTGCGGGAAAGATTCCCCGCATGAAGAATTTTACACCTCATCAGGGGAGAAAAAAGTTGTTTCCCAAAACCAAAAAACTTTTTTGCCAGGGGGGCCCCCCATTTTTTTTTTAAATGCCCAAGGGCAAAAATTTAATAATTGTGTAAAAATCTTAAAAATTTTAAAAAGGCCCAAAATTTTTTGATTTTTTTAATTTCCCGATTGATTTTAAGGGACAATGAAATCTTTATGTCTGAAAAAAATTTATTCTTAAATTTAAAGAATTATTCCCTAAAGTCTCTGTATTTTGGACACTTACTTTTTTCAAATAAATATTTACGAAAGGGAATTTTAAAAGATACTTAGTTTTTGTTTCAAGGTAAAAATTTTATCCCAAATCCTATGATTTTTTAATTAGGAAAAAGTGAAATTTATCGAGAAAATTTTTTTTAAAATACAAGGGGAAAATCGAAAACCCAAATAGAAAGTCCTTTTGTAAATATTTTTAAGGGGAAATTCTAATAGTTTTCCCATTTTGAAAAATTTAGTTTGAAATTGAAAAAAACGGGTTGGCCAAAAAAAATCCCCCCTTTTTTACTTTAAAAAGGACAAAATTTTTACTATGTCTTAAACAGTTTTTTAAAATTTGGGTTTTTGGTGTGTTCTTTGTGTGGAGAAAAAAATATGTTATTTTTTGGTGTTGATATTTAAAAAAAGGGAAAATTTTTTGGGGGCCCGGCAAATTGTCTTGAAAGGCCTCTTTTTCCCAAAACATTTTTGAATTTAAGCCGCCCAAAGGTTTAGTGTTGTTTTTTTTTCAGTGCCTTTTTTCGTTAGCGCCATTTATTTTGAAAGATTTTGTTTTTTTGGCCCTTTATTGCCTTTCCCCAAAATTCAAAAGATGTTTTTTGAATAAAATTTGAAGGTTTTTGGCTTTTTTTTTTGGGTGAATTTCTGTATTTTCAGTGAAAAACCCACTAAAATTTCCAGAGTTTTAGATTTACTTTTTTTTAAGGGGTGGAAAATTTTAAAAATTAAAAAATTAAAAAGTTGCACTTTTTTTATTTTTTAAAGAGTTTTTATGAAATTTTTTATTGGGGTTTTACCTTCCCACTATATATAACATTTTCTCTATTTTTACGAAAAATTTATAACTGAAATTTTGATCATTTTATTTATCGCAGAAAAATTTGTTAATAAAAATCACTATCAGCTTCACAGGGTTACAGCAGCTTAGTAAGGGGAAAAATAAACCCTATATATTTTAAAAAAGACAGACTATGTTTGGGAGTTTAAGGTGTTTTATTGTATCTTAGGGGGGGGGCCAGTATGCTCAGCCAATGGGGGAGAGGCAGATCCCGATTGGGGGGTTTGTGAGTTTGACCCCGGGGGAAGGCATATTTTTTTTCCGGGGCCCATTTTGGTTAAAAGAATTTTTGTCCAAAACTTTTCGCCCCCCCCCCTCGTTTTATTTGGGGAAGTTGGCATTTCCCTTGCGGGGGGGAAAACGGGTTTTTGAAATGGTACGAAAGGGGGAACCAGGGTTTAGGTTAACTCCCCGTTTTACTGACTAAAAACGTTGAAAAATGGTTTTAAAACCCCAAAAAAAAAAAAAACAAAGTATTTTAGGGGGAAGTCATTTTCGCTAGTTACAGGGGGGCTAGTTTCAGGAGGGTGAAATAATTTATTTTAACCCCCTGGATTTGGGCAAATATTCACCTGACACGACTTTAGTAAAAAAACATTTAAACCTTTGGGGCCCCGAAAGAATTTTATTAGGAAAATTTTTCTGTAACGTAATATTACAAAAAAGTATGGGTTTATTAAATTTTTGAAAAGGTACTTTCTATAAGCCTATTATATTCGATTGCTTTTTCTTTTCAGCTTTTCATTCAGAGAATTAAGCTTTTAGTATTGCTAAATTTTTTAAAAAAATTTATAACACATTTGTTTGAACTTTTAAGGGTAAGCTTTGGGTTAGCAAATTAAATTATCTTAAAATTTATAGAATAAAATGTCATTAAAAGGGAAAATTTTATTATTTTATAGATTAGGTTTCAATAAGATTACTTCTATGTTTAGTAAAATCTTAATATATGATAAGAAAACACAAGTCGGAAAAACTAAGGGTTTAAAAATTTAAAGTTGATGGTTTTTTAAAAGAAAAAATTTGGTCTTTGAAAGGGTTTTTTGAATACACTTTTTTCAGATTCTTAATATTAATATCACAGGGTCATATTTAAAAGAATTCTAAGGGTTTTAATTTTTCCGGGATTTATTTTTTTCCATTTTTTGAAGTTTAGGGGCTAAGGAAAAAGAAACCGAAAAATATTTATAGGTTCCTTTTAAGGGGAATTTTTTCAAGGGGCAAAGAGGGGGGAAAAAAAGGGAAGGGATTATACTTTAAAAAGGGGTTTTGGGAAAAGGCAACGGGCCCCTTTAACTTCCTGGGGCATTCTAGAAATTACCTTTAAAAAAAATTTCTTGTGTGCGGGGTTTTTTAAATTTTGTTTTCCCGGAAAAGTAGTCTGTATTTTTTAAAATAAGGTTTTTTTTCTTCCAGGATCGTGCTGTTCTGATATTTTTATTTATTTTCCTCCCTTTTTTTTTTTTTTTTTTAAAAAATTTTTTTAGGTGCCCTTTTAAATAATTTATTTGATACATTTTTGATTTTTTCAGATGGATGTTTAAGCAATTTATTATTTTTTTAAAAAAAAAAGAAAGCAACAGCACAAGCGGGGCCCGAGTTATGCAATTTTTTTTTTTTTGGGCCCGGTAAAAAGGGGGAAAACTGCAAAAAGCCCTATTGTGTTTTCGGGGTTAAGAGTTATATATACTTTTGTTAGAATTCCAAGGATCATCCAAAAAAATTTTTTAATGGAGGGAAAGGGGGGGGGGGGGGGGGGGGGGGGAAAATTTTTTTTTTTCTTTATTTTTTTGATGGTAATATGCTGTTTTAAAAAAAAAGGCACAAGGTGATGTTTCTCAAGAAAAAAAAAAATATGGTGGTTTTTAGATTTGGGAAAAAATTTTGGGGGGGGTTTATAAAAAAAACAACAACCCGCATACTCATTGAAAAAAAATATTTTCCCTTTTTAAACGAATCTTTTTTAAAAAAAAAATTTTTAAAAACTTATATTTTTTCCCTTTAGAATTTTTTTTTTTGAAATTCATGAAAGGGAAAAAAAATAAGAAGGTTTTTGGGGATGAAGATCTAGCAATTGATTTTGTTTGTCTTTTTCATTAATGATTAGAAAAAAGAAAAGAACAGAAAGGGAAGAATTCTACTTCAGTAAC
This sequence comes from Mercenaria mercenaria, assembly GCF_021730395.1. Classification (NCBI taxonomy): domain Eukaryota; kingdom Metazoa; phylum Mollusca; class Bivalvia; order Venerida; family Veneridae; genus Mercenaria; species Mercenaria mercenaria. Next base: position 51,124,266 of record NC_069371.1, read on the forward strand.
TGAAAACCCCATAATTGGGCCACCCATTAAAAAAACCCCAAAAATAGATGTGCAATTTGGCCCAACCCGCATGGATCCAGAAAGGGCCCGCGAAACTGCGCAGTTGGTAGTTTTTCCCTGCTGTTCGCTAAAGGTTTCTCTGATTGCAATAGGGTTTGAAAGAAACCGGCTGGCTGGGGTCCATGCTGGGCACAAAGCACTATGGTTGGGGTTTTTTAATTTTGTGGCCCTATATAGTATTTGCCCTTTTGTTTTAGAAAAAGTTTGTGTTAAATAGCAATTTCATCTCTTTTACCAGATGTAGCTTATTAAAGCTGATATTGCTGATTAAAAAATCAGCAGAATAATATATCCCAGACAAAAGAAGCATATGTTGTGTTTTTCAAGAAACTTGTTTTACCGTTTTTTAGGCTGGGTTTCTTTCTGATGTAAATTTTTAAAACAATGTTCCCGTTAAAAAAAAAAGGCCAAAAAAAAAAAAACAAGCGCAAAAAAAAAACAAAAAAAACGTTTAAAAGAATTTTCTGACAATGAAAAAATATTTGCTTGTGGCAAAAAAATGATTAATAAAACAGTATTTTTTTTTCTGGAAAAAGGGCTGTCTGTTCCTTTGGACTTTTTTTAAACAAAGTTTTCTAATTAAATTTTTAAAAAAAGGGTTTCCCCATTTCCAAATTTTTTTATGCTTAGTTATTTTCCCCAAAAGGGGTTAAATTTCCCGGAAAAAAGGGGGAAAATTTTTTTCAATTCATCAAAACACATTTTTTATCTTAAAATTTTGCGATAAAAATGAATCAAAAATTTTTTTTAAGTGTCTTAAAAAAGAAAAAAAAGCTGAATGAGGGTGCAGCGAGTGGGGAAAAAATTTTTTCCCGGCATGTTTGAAAAATTAAAAAAATAGTTTTTGTGATACCGAAAAATAGGCTAGACATTTAAAAATTAAAAACTCGCCTAGTTAGGCCCCTATACACTATCGGGCAACCCCCACCGATACCAATACTACCAAAAACGGGGCCCGGTTTTAAACCCCTGTTTTATTTTTTTTCAAAAAATGGACAGTTTTGGAAACAGACCCAAAAATTTAAAGGTTGTTTTGAAGGGAAAATTTTTTTTAAACAAAAAGGCGCATTTAAAGGGGAAATTTGAATTTGGGAAGGGAAAAACCAAAAGGCAATATGATAGTGGGTAAAAATTCAGCTGCATTTAATTTTTTAAATTTGGATTCGGGAATGGTTTTGGGGTATTTAAGTCTATTGAAAAGGGTGTTTTAAAATTGAAATTTGGGGATAGCAGAAATTTTAAAAAAGTTTATGAAAGGATAACACTAGATTCAGTTTGGATTTATTCAGCCTGCAGGAAACTTCATCGTGGAAGATAAACAGAACTATAAAGGTAGGTGTGAACATTTCTTTTTATTATTTTCAATATTTTAAATGTTTAATCAGAAAATTTGGTTTTAAAAAACATAAAAGGTTTTATGATTTTTTGGAGCTATTTAAATTTTTTTTATTTTGGATGGCCAAAAATTTTGGGGGTGCTTTTAAAATTTATTAGATTTCAGGTGGGGCTTTCTCAACAATAAAATTTCCCCAAAAAAATTTTAAACACCAAAGAAGAAGTAAATTTTTTTTATTCCCTTTTAAAAATTTAAAATTTCAAATCGGGGGAATTCTTATCTTTGCAAAAATACTGTTTCGAAAAAATCCAAATATGTTATGTCCAAGAAATTAAGTGATTTGAATGGCGGTGCATGAATGAATGAATGAGGGAAGAAAGGAAAGAGTGAAAGGAAGAGAAAGGTAGAAGGAAAGAAAATAGTGTTGAACAGAATTGAACTATAAAAAAAATTTTTTGGTGGAAAAAAGATTTTTATCCACAAGAGTTTTAGTTTAAAAAAGATTTTTGGAATTGGGCCCCCCTTTCACGGAAAAATTGAGATAATTGGGGTTTCTGTTGTAAAATGAAAAACTTTTTCAAGTGTTTAATATATTTGGCCCATCTTAAAATTCCTTTTGTTTGTTACCCTAAATAAAAACATGATCCGGTACCCGTTGGGCAGTTTATTTTTTTTTTTGGGTTTTTTGTCTTCTGTGATTCAATTTTAATGTATTATTTAAAACCATGATCACAAACCCTACCCGACCCCATGCCAAAAGGAAGATGTGGAATATAATTTTGATTTTGTAGAAAATTATTTGGTTTTGGGGTTTTATATTTTTTATAAAAATTAAGGGTTTTTTTTTTTAAATCATGTATTTTTCCCAAAATTATTAGGGGCCTCTCCCCTTTAAAAATATTTATTTTCCCAAAACCCTGCAAATTTTCCCTTTAAAAAATATTTTTTTCCCCTTGCCCAAGGACCAAGGGCTCATGTCCCCCTTCCCCTTTGTAGCTCTAAAAACGGTTTAAAGGGCCAGGCTTTTCCCCCCTTAACTTGGGATTTTTTTGGTAAAAACTCATCTCTTTTTAAAGGTTGGGAAGGGTTAAAAAATTTGGGTAACAGTTTTAAAAATCCTGTGGGAAAAAGCAAAACCTGGCTGTAAAGGGGTGGTTTAAAAAAAAGTCCCAATTTTTAAAAATGTTTTAGGGCCATCAGGGAAAAGACCCGGACTTTTGTAAAGGGCTTTCAATGGCGGGTTTAAAGATATATAGGTTTTTTTTGGGTTTTTTCAGTTTTTCGCAAAAATTTAATGGTTCAAGTTTAAACTAAAAAGTTTTAAAAACGAAGATTTTTTTTCAATGGAGGGAGGGGGGAAAAAAGCTCTGGCAAATGTCTGCTGAATTTAAATTTCTGTTTTTTGGGAATTTTTTTTTTAAAATTTTTTGCCAAAAGGACCCGGGTTTTTTGATTTCCAAATCCCCCCATTTTTGACAGATAGTGAAAAAATTTTTTCAACCCCTTTTAACATGCTGGACACGAGTTTTCTTCCTTTGTTACATTTTGTGCAGTTCAGATCCCGGGTCTTTCACTTTTCGCCCTTCAGTCAGGAAACTTTTTGGTATGCACCCCCCTTTAAAAGGTAATAGTTTCTTTCGAAATTTAAAGATGGGGCAATTTTCTGAAATGCGGGTAAGTGTTAAAGGGGGGGTTTTTAAATTGGGAAGGGTTTTTGAAGCCCTTTTAAAAAAATTATTGAAAACCCTTTCTCTCAGAAAGGTTGAAAAGATTTCTTTTAAAATTTAGATTGAAAATTTAAAGAGGGGGTCTGCAACATGGGTATTATGGGAGAGTTTCTGTCAAAATTTAACTGCAGTAGAATCCCTTTAGATTGGGGATGGTTTTTGGGAAAATTTTATTTTGAGCACTCCCCCAAATTTAGGGTTTTTCATATGTTTTGCTCCAAGAAAATTTGATGGTTTTTTTTTGTTAAATTTTTTTTTTTTCGCGAAAAAAAAACAAAATTTTCCCCTTTGTTTTATAACACAAGGAGGTGGAGGCCAATTTTATACTGCAGAGATAATGCAATTTTTTTTTGAGTTTTTTAAAAGATCTTTTATTTGAAAAGTTTAAGAGAAAACAAAAAATTTTTGTTAAAATTATTGGGGGTGTAAAACCCTTTTAAAAAAACAAAAAATAAGAAGGAAACACTTTAAAAGAAAATAATGTCTAATTTTTAGATATTATGTTATAAAAAATTTTTCTTTTGTTGGGAAAAAGTTTCAAATTATGCATTATAGAACCATAATAAATGGGCGTTACCTCAAAAAAAACACACATGGAAAAGGGTTTGGGGTTTTTAAAAGCATTTAAAAAATTTTTTTCTTGTTAACCACCCATACTCCCCTGTTAAAATGACAACAGTAGGAAAAATTTTTTGCTAAGAAAAACATTTTTTGCTTTTATAGCCTTTTGCTAGAATCTTTTTTTGTTGGCCTGATGAATTTTTACCAAATCCGTCAGAGGGATCATTCGAATCTGAGGTTTGAAACAAAATGGTGGAGGAAAGGGAAAATTTTCTTTCGTGGAAAAACTTTATTTTGTAACCCTCAGTGCAAAAAAATGTTTTCCCTTCAAAAATGCTAGATTGGAAGGGTTAAAAAACAAAAAAAACTGTTAAAAATTTTTATGCATTTTTAGTAGTTTAGATCTAAACTTATCACCCACCAAAAATGTCAAGCTTTTTGTTAAAAGTTTGAAATTTTTATACATATAGGGTTTTCCCTTTTTAGCTATTTTTATCTAGGCTGGGTTTTAAAGGGAAAACAATTGTAAAAATACAAGCAAAAAAACAGCTTTCTTTTTGATCTTTGAAGTAAATAATGTTTTTTTTTCGAACAAAAATGGGAAAAATTTTTGAGATATTTAATAGATTTGGCACCCAAAAATATTCAATCATAATTAATAAATGTTTTTTCTGGTTTAACCTATTTAAATTTCGGGAATTTGGTCATTTTTTTGTTTATTTTGTTTTAGTTTTTCAGATTTTTTTTTTGGTTTTTTTGGGTTTTCGATTTATGTACATAATAAAAGTTTTAAAATTTTTTATTTTCATGAAAATTTAGACTAGAAGCATGTTAATGGATAGGTTTTGTCTTAACTGTTAGCTAAGAATATTGCATGAAGTCTTTGTGAAATTGTAATTTTTTATGCCCCCGAAGGGAGGCATATAGTTTTTGAACCGTTGTTCCCTCGTCGGGTTTTGTCAGTCTGTCCCCCAATTTTCGTGGGCCGGTCCAACTTTGCATGAGGGGTGGAAATTTTTTAAAACTTGGGAGGGAAAGTGTAAACCCCCGTAAGACGAAGTGGTTTAGCGCCAAAAGGGCCCAAAGGGCCGTAGTCAAAGGTAAAAGGGCACACTTTGACGTTAAAGGTAGGAAATTTTAGGGCGGGGTCCGGTTCCCTATCTTTGTCATCGATGGAGGATTTTCAAATAACTTGGCAGAATGTGTACCACAGTAAGGGGCCACGTGTCGCGGCAAGGGCCCAGGTTTTGGGAGCTCAAAGGGGCCTAAACTCTAACATCGGGCCCCTTTAAAATTCATTCAAAGTGCCCTCGGGGGGAAAGTGTCATCCTATGGAGACAGGGGTCTGTTTTTAGTATTTAAAGGGGTTGACCTCTTTCCAGGAAAAAAAGTGGGTTTAAAAAAGGGTTGTGTCCGTAAAATAGTTACTGAAAAAAAACAAAAGAAAATTCTGCAAATAATTGGGAAAATTGAAGAGGCTTGTGTATGAAAGCTGATGGGTTTTTCAAAGAAAAAGCCAGAATGATGCTTATTTTTTAATTTAAAATGTGAAAATAGATTTTAAATTTGAGAGTTTACAAAGAGGGTTTTTTGAATGGAAAAAATTTAGCATTTTAAGAAATTTTTTAAGGGGAAATTTTGGGGAAAAATAAATTTTAAACTAAAAAATTGTAAAGGGGTTTTTGAAAAAGAAAGGAAAAAAAATCCTGGGACTATAATAATTCATTTAATTATGTTCCCCAGGGCCCCTAGGTTTTTTCCCTGTCCGTCCCTCCCTCCGGCCTTCCCCCATCCGTTGTAAGTACACTTCATTTCCGAGCAAAAAATGGAGAACCTTTGACCCAGAACCTTCAAACTTTATGGGTTGTAGGGCTGCTTGGTAAGGGCGCCCATAGTTTTTTGGGGTCCCCTCGTCAAAAAGGGCAAGGAAAAGGGACCGGGAAAATTGAAAAAACCCTTTCCCCAAACAATAAATAAAAGGGAAACCCCTTACCCCGGAAAGTTTAAACTTTTAAAAGGATGATTGGTTCCCCCCAAAAGTTGATGAAAACCCCCATTTATTTTTGGGGGAATCTTTAAAGGTTTAAGGTTTACAGGGGGGCCCGAACATTTAAAACCCTTTTCCCTCAATTTAAATGAGAAACCCCTTGACCCCGGAAGGTTTAAAATTCTAGGATGATTGGTCATAAAGAGTGATTTCCCCCATTTATTTTGGGGTTTATCCATCAAAGGTCAAGGTCACAGGGGCCTGCATGGGTGAAAGTTTTCCGGAATACTCCGGAAGTTCCGGATTTTCCATCTCGGCCGGGATCGTTTCTCCATATCGTCTAAATCCGGGTCGAAATTCGGGGGGGGGGGGGGGGGGGGGGGGGGGGGGGGGGGGGGGGGGGTATTGTGTCATCAATCAACAAAGCTTGAAAAATCAGTCGATCGGCGACAGACACAATCGACTCTGTTTATCACATTTGCCGTTTGCAGCGCATCTCGCATATCGTCAATATGTAACGACAATTTTGATTGGCCCGCATAGGCGCTGTACTTCAATGAAACCAACTGTTACGTTTTTCATAAATTTTACATGCGCCGAAAAGTTCCCGCGCGTCAGAATTTGCACGGACTTTTGTCTGCAGCATGCATTTCTTGATTTCTTGCATGCAGATTTATCTTCAAACACCACGGACATGTAGCCGCCTCGTGTATTGCGAGTTATGTCTTATACGAGTATTGGTGGGTTAAAGTCTGGATAGGGACGATCGGACGCGTGGATTTTACCTCGTAACTTTACCAAATGCAGAAATTACATCCCTAAAAATAACCTGGATTGACTGGAATTTACCCGCGAATCGTAAAGATATCAAAACGTCATACCAGTAATTTTCCATTCCACGAACACGTGCGACCTATCGTAATAATAATATCTAATTTAGGCTAGATCGCCGTTGCTTTTGTTTATCAACACACAAAAAACGCGCGTAGTGCATTCATTTTTTAATATAATCGCTTCAAATTTTCAACATCGCTTGAGAAGTAATACAGTTTGAATTCTATAATGATTTTAATAAGATATCGACAGAAATGTAGGCAAAAGTCTATAAAAACCATCGAATTTTCATACATTTATTTGTAAAATTTCAAACAGCGCGATCTTAAATATTTATTTATTTCTAAAAGTAAATAAATACTACATTCTATGGTCATAAAATTCAGACATTTGACAAGAAAGTACAAAAAACAGAATTAAAAAATCTTAAATAATAAAAAAGCGGCAGCTATTTCAATACATGAGTAAAACAATTTTTGGCAAACAGATTTCTGTGTAATGCGGCAGAATAGGTTACGTGACCTCGTGAACGTAAATAGAAATATGGTTTTAAAATAAAGCAGTATGATATCGCTGTGGTTTTAAATAAGTTTGATAAGTAAATGAATATTTGTAGATGTATTTTTGACACGACACTATGTGAGATATTCTTCTCAAACAATAATGTAAAAATTTTTAGGGCAGATAGGTCACTTATCGTTTGACACATTTACCTGTCAGTTTATACGGGATATTGCACATTCGCTTTTAAAAAAAATAAAGAAGATACTTTTTTTACTGTTTTAAAGAACCGAGGCGGTACGATCAGAGAGTGATGTGTCACATGGCGCGAAAACATGACGTAATGCCATGACAATCTCGGGCAACTTTGATCTCCACTTCAGATGCCATGATACCGACACACTTCTTTTAGCTCTTTAAGGGGGTTTTAACTGATGACGAAAACAAGGCCAGCACTTATTTTATCAACAGAATATTTACCGATAATTGTTAATGTTTTATTCCGCTTTGAACAGGGGTGGGTTGATGATAATTATTTTTCTGGATTTTCGAATCCAAAGCAATCTAGATCAGATAGGAAACAAGAAAAATTAACAGCTGCATACTGATAAAAGGAAGCAAGATTCCCGTTTGTTTCATATTTAATGTTCGTCCCGGCAGTGCAGGACCGAATGTCCGGCCAGTTTTGGCAACTTTCGTGATGTCTGGATTTTATTATACACACCTTGTAAAGAGTTCCAATTATAAAACAAGCGTCAACCACGGAAAAGTCACTTTTATAAAAATATTGCAGTGATGATTACTCGATCCCGTTACGTACCGAAATTTACTTCAACTGTTTGTTTTAAAACATCATTTTAGACGACCGTTTATGTAACTATTCACTCACGTTTTTCATGACTTTCACGTGCGCCTAAAAGTTGCCGCGTCAAAGTTTGCACGGACTTTCGCACGCATGTCTTGATTTCTACGGTTTGCACGCTTTTTATCTCCAAAGTATCAATCTTTCCACGAGGAACAGGAGGAAGATCAAGATTTCTTTCGGGGATTAACACGCCGTAATTAGGGCTGCACGGGATAGTGCCTGAAAAATAATGTTTTTACCGCCAGCGTACAATACTTAGGACTTAGAAAGCAAACATGGTAACAAATGGAGATGGGCTTGGCTATCTGAATGTGACACTGATGGTGATCGATGGGGTCTTTGGCTACGAAAACCGGATATTGCAGGGTCTGCATTTTGTGAATGTTGTGCCAAAACATTAAAATATGGTGGCATGAAAAAACAAAAATGTTGCTAGAATTTTCAGGTAGTTTCAGTCTGAATCTTACAAAAATATGTTGAGGGTATGTTGTTGAAACAAGTCCTTGACTTAGAAAAGTTACTGTTAACTGAAAATCATGCATTTTGTGCAATATAATAAGTAAATTTTTGGCACACATATAAGGGTAGAATAGGGCTGTTCTAAGCGTTAAAAATCACTAATTCTCAGAAGCTTCCGGGGGGCTTCGCCCCCCTGGCCCCCCTACCAGGGCTTTGTCCTGGACCCACCGGGGGCCCTAGCGGCCCCCAAGCCCCCAGCAAAAATTTTCAGGATTTTCAATATTCCCTACTTTCACCCATGGGCCTGAACATTGAAAACCATTTCCGATCAATAACTAGAGAACCACTTGACCCAGAATGTTGAAACTTAATAGGATGATTGGTCATGAAGAGTAAATTACCCCTATTGATTTTGGAGTCACTCCGTCAAAGGTCAAGGTCACAGGGGCCTGAACATTGAAAACCATTTCCGATCAATAACTAGAGAACCACTTGACCCAGAATGTTGAAACTTCATAGGATGATTGGTCATAAAGAGTAGATGACCCCTATTGATTTTGGGGTCACTCCATCAGAGGTCAAGGTCACAGGGGCCTGAACATGGAAAACCATTTCTGATCAATAACTAGAGAATCATTTGACCCAGAATGTTGAAACTTCATAGGATGATTGTACATGGAAAGTAGATGACCCCTATCGAAGTGGGGTCACTCCGTGAAAGGTCAAGGTCACAGGGGCCTGAACATTGAAAACCATTTCCGGTCAGTAACTTGAGAACCACTTGACCCAGAATGATGAAACTTCATAGGATGATTGGTCATGCAGAGTAGATGACCCCTAATGATTTTGGGGTCACTCTGTTAAAGGTCAAGGCCACAGGGGCCTGAACATGGAAAACCATTTCCAATCAATAACTTGAGAACCTCTCAACCCAGAATGTTGAAACTTCATACGATGATTGTCCATGCAGAGTAAATGACCCCTATTATTACTGGGGTCACTCCGTTAAAGGTCAAGGTCACAGGGGCCTGAACATTGATAACCAGTTCTGATCAATAACTTGAGAACCACTTGACCCAGAATGTTGAAACTTCATAGGATGATTGAACATGCAGAGTAGATGACCCCTATTGATTTTGGGGTCAGTCAATTAAAGGTCAGGGTCACAGTGGCCTGTTCATGTAAAATCATTTTTTGGAAATAACTTGAGAACCACTTGACCTACAATGTTGAAACTTAATAGAATGATTGGGCATGCAGAGTAGATGACCCCTATTTATTTTGAGGTCACTTAATCAAAGGTCAAGGTCACAGGAGCCTGAACAGTGACTTGAGAACCACTAGGCCAAGAGTGTTGAAATTTAATTGGATGACTGGACATGCCAAGTAGATGATCCCTATTGCAGCCAACCATCAGTGTCTCTTTGACTTTCGCTCCTGACCCCTATTGACTTCTTACCTATAGGACTTTGCATTGGGGGAGACATGCGCTTTTTTACAAAAGCATTTTCTAGTTCTAGTCTTGTGGTGTTGGCCAAAATTGCTATTCCATCTTTTTGTCTGATCTAATTGGCTCTCCTAGAGAGATAAGGCAACTTCTAGTGGTAAAAATCAGAACAAGAATGGATCCGAGCCAAATTGGACCAGTCCAAGAAATTAATAATAAATTAATTACCCAAAATTTTTAATGTTATTTTGTAAGAACATGAATTTATGGACTTCAAAATTAAAGTTGACCTGGCATTTAATTTCATGGAGTCCCTGGCATGAATATTATGATGGTTTTCAAAAAGCCTCACTAGACTGAAAATAAAGAATTTGTCACATGATTTAAGCTTTTGTAATTTTTCTCTTATTTTATGCAATAGTGACAAATGCCAGTTTATTTTAGAGATTTTTGCTGAGAACTTATTGTGATATTATCATATGATACTGGACATAAGATATAGACTGGCTATATCCACAATTTTACAAATAAAAATGAAAAAAATAAAGCAGTGTAGAAGCTAGTCTAGTTTTCAAAATAAGCACAGTAAAGTCCTCCCAGGGCTTTCTGTTTACCTTTGGGCAAAGGTCCACCCACATTTTGATCTCTTTTACAAATATTTGATAATGACCCAACATACAAACTATAATAATAACTGTAGCTGTACAAATAAAATTTTAATTCTGATACTCTTAAATTGTACAGTATGCAAATATTGTATCAGTTATGGGGAAAATATTTCGCTTTGATGATTTAATCATTTGTGCAATATTATCTCGATTGTTTACGTCAGTACTGACCGTTTTGAGAAGTTATCTGCCTTAAAAATTTGTATACGTTACATTCTTCAAACGCAGTATTATGCAATTAGTGTATGGATTTTGAAAAGTCAGTTGAAATGATCAGCCTTTTGTTTTCAGTGATTAGGTAATACTGGGATTAGGTTACGTCTTGATTTCCTTTTCATGAAAAGATTTTCACAATAACAAGATATTTTTGAGATAATCTGGAGCTTTAAGAGGATTTATTTCGCAATAATTTTACCTAATTGGGGTAAATATTTCCTTTTCTTACAATTTTTAGTTTCTAGTTCATGCATAATGCAATGCTATTCTCTTCACTGCGGGAAATTTGTCTGTATCAGCGTTTGGATTTTAAATTCAAAATGGGCGACACAACACATTTTGCAGTGACGAAAGAAGGGGAGGAAGGGGAGCAGAGTGGTGCAACTATTTGCAAATGAAGCTTGGCCCGAATTTTAAGGTGACACATGTAGTTGTGTTCAGACCTTATGTTTTGTTCACAGGAGATAACTCCCGAGACTATTCAAATTTTGTATAATTGTGTCCCTTTTCTTCACAAAACATACATATGAAATACACAAAATTCAGTCCCGTGTAGGATATATTAATGATTTTACAGTAGATATGGTCTGTTGAACCGTATCATGCTGGACAGATTCTGCCTTTGCAACCAGTGTAGATGTTGTCTGATCAAGATCTGCTCTGTTCCCCATTCAGTTAGTTTTTTTGTTTTTTTTGGTAAGCACCCCTTTTAACAGTTAATGGTACTGTCCAAATTGAAAATTGGACAAGTTCATTATATAAATTAAGCAGGGTAAGGGCTAATGAAGTAGTGTGTTGTTGAATAATATTGGAAGCTATCAGAATTTCAGATTTTCTTTTCATCGACCAGTATGAGTAGTTGTTAAAGTTTTATTAATTCTTTAATATTTTCCTGATAGCCAGTCTGTCTCGCATGCTTAAGAATATTTTTGTATGGCCTTTTTCCAAAATATTTTTTAGAAGACATTTAGGTTTCTCAGTGGGATCCAGAAAAAAACTTTCATCTGGTAAATGATAGCAAAATAGATACTGGGGTAATGTAGAGGATAAAATTAATTCATTCAGTTATTCATTGTAACAAGTGTATGGGATAGGTGTTCTTTTCTTACCAAAGTACATCTTTCATTTCATGTCAGTTGTTAGTTGATACCATGTTTTTTTGTTGTTGTTTTTTTTTTAGGTTTCATTTAAGATAATGTTTATGGTTACTTTTTTTTGTCTTAATTATCCATTTTAATTAAATGATAGGTAAATAATGTTAAGTGAAACCTGGCTCATGATTGAAAAATACAAATAGCAAAACTATATGGACATAAAAACCCAAATTTTACATCTTTGGCTATGCATAAATGAAAAAAAACAGTAGATACAATGTAATATACTATAGTATATTTCAGAAAAATTTAGTTTTTTTTCCGGCTTTACTTTGGCATGTTGTTATTATTTATGTAATAACAACAATATGCCAAAGTGACACAAAAACAAAAATTCTCTATAATGGTAAATGTGCAGTTTGATTTGTCTTGTGGAGAAATTTAGTTTAACCCTTACCATGCTTTGCCTTTGCGACCAGTGTAGATCATGATCATCCTGCACATTCTTGCAGTCTGATCATGATCTGCACTGTTCGCCATTCAATCAGTACTTTTTTTGGTAAGCTTCCCTTTAAACAGTTAATAGTACTGTCCAAATTGAAAGATGGACAAGTTCATAATAGAAATTTAGCAGGATAAGGGTTAATCTGAGGTAAAGAATGCCTTATCTTATCAACCAGTGATATACAAACATTTGTAACCCACTTTAGATTATTATCATTCATTGATGATAAAATTGCAAACATAAAACTTTTAAATTCAATCTGTTAAATGGCTCACTTGAAAACTTGTTCAAATAATAATGAAAATATGATTTGTAATTTTATAACTCACAAGGTGACTGAAAAAGTTTTAAGGATTCTTCAGATTTCAGATTAAGGAAATATTGAGAAAATGAATTGATTGATGACTTCTGATCTCAAGCATCATTGGCCTTTACAAATCAGTTATATTAAACGTCAATAGCTTTTGAAATATCTTTTTATAGATAAGGGTATTGGGACAATCTCAAACAGTTCTATATATATAAAAAAAGAACAGATAAAGCAGTTTTTTGAATATTATTACATGTTTTTTTTTTCAATCTTGCACATACATTTATAATCGGTCATAATAAAGGGAGGTAATAAAATATTTACTTACTAAATGTAGAAATACTAAGTACTAAAGCACTAGATGAAAAAAATGCTTTTTACTCTGTAAATCAAATATTGCTCATGAACTTAGAGTCAGATTTTCAATAAAGGGAGGTAATAAAAGCACTTAGAACTAGGGAAACTTGAGCTTTTGAGCACCTTCTGTCTTTTAACTAATTGAGCCGTGCCATGAGAAAACCAACATAGTGGCTTTGCGACCAGCATGGCTCCAGACCAGCCTGCACATCCGCGCAGTCTGGTCAGGATCCATGCTGTTCGCTAACGGTTTCTCTAATTGCAATAGGCTTTGAAAGCGAACAGCATGGGTCCTGACCAGACTGCGCGGATGCGCAGGCTGGTCTGGATCCATGCTGGTAGCAAAGCCACTATGTTGGTTTTTTTCACGGCACGGCTCAATTATAATTACTATAACAGTCTACTTAAGGCGTCGCCTATATGGGTTACCTATGGTGACCATAGATAAGCTTAAATCCATACAAACAAACAAACGGACAAACATGATGAAAATGAAGACAAACAAATTCAACAAATTTTTAGCTGTTTATCATGTCATGTATATCTACTGTAAATTGGTTGCCTAGGGCTCAGGGTTCAAACCAAGACTGAAGTCATAGCTGTCTGATCCTCCATAAACAGACTGATTAAAGGGAGACCTCCACAAACAGTTTGGAGACCAGTCACAAAATTGTAGTCTCTGATTGGCTGTCTTTAAGCAGTTTTAAAATCGACCAATAGTGAATCTTTAGACTGATATTCAAGCTTTTCAATTTTCCTGAAGTGTGACTGCATCAGACTCTATCTTGATTAACAATTGAGCTTAAGTAAATACTATACGCTGTATTATACAATCAAAGCAACAGAAATAGTTTGAAGTCTACAGTATGTATGTTTGACCATCTGCTGCAGGCCCTTAAGGGGATCATGTACTATAAATTATTACAAATTACATAGCTGTTCCCTGAAGCAGTTTTTTTTGTTGACGGCAATCAGATGGTGGTCTAGTAACCACATTTTTGTGTACTTATTGAATTTATTTTTCTACTTTAAAATTCAAATGAGCATCTGCTTTTAAAAAAGAACACTGTTTCACAGATTGTAAAAGGTTTTGAATGTTTGATAATGGGTGACAATTTACAGGTTCATGTTTGAATGAAATTTTAGATCGTTTGTCATAAAAAATAACGTCAGTTTCTTGAAAGTTGTATATAATAAAACAGATCAGAATTTTGTCTTGGAACATACTTTGAAAATGGTTTCAATTAAATCTTGTCAGTGGATATGCTTTTATTACCTTTGTTGGGTTTAACATTTACCCTGCTAAATTTCTAAAATGGACTAGTCCATCATTCATTTTGGGCAGCACCACATATTATTCAAAGGGGTGTTTACTGAAAATTTACTGACTGAATTAGCGAACAGTGCAGACCATAGATGTGCAGGCTGATCTTGGTCTGCACTGGTTGCAGAGGCAAAAGATTAACTTGCCGTCAGCAGGCTACAGGTTAATTAATATCACACTGAGACACGTAGGTCATGTGGTGATTTCCATCTTACCCTGGCGGAGGAAGACCTTGGGTGCACATTTAAGAATTATTTCAGGCGCTGGTGCAGGCAACTGGACAGAATCATCAGCCCTCCATAAGCCAGCTTAATAACCTCAAATAGAAGAATTTGTTATCCCAAGCAAGGTTTCGAACCCACAGCTGCGTGTTGCAAATGATTTAAAGTTAATTAAAAAAACGGCCATGGAGGCCCCTTTCATTGTGTTTTACTTAATAAGCATCCATGTCTTTAATGTTTTGATCACAGAAGCAGTTTGGTTCCATTTCTGCTCTCGGGTATGTCAATTTGCTTTGTTAAAACACAAATTAAAGCCAAGTTCAAGAGTTAACGGCAAAAAGCAGTGAGCTAGGACAGTGACAATTTTTAGATGTGAGGCATATAGGCTAGTGACTTAGAAATATTTCATCCACATGTGCCAAATGAAGTTTAATGCTATTATTAAATGCGAGGCCACTCTCGGGCCAACTGTTGTGATCCAGTTACCTGTTACGGACACTGTATTAAGCAGTTTACGCTGACAGTCTTATCGTAATTAAAGAAATTTACAATGATATTATGAGATTCACTAAAAGCTAGATTTTTTTAACATTTTAGACATGTCTTTTAGATTAAATCAGCAATCACAGCTCATCTTATAGTCGAATTTAACCTTGTGTTGTCAATAGGTGTGCATTGGTGCATTCTTTTCAGCACCGAAATAGTCATATTACACCAACTTCAAACGTATCATTATGTATTATTACCATTATATCATTCCTGCACGAAATATTTTGTACTTCAGTCATTGTGTGAAATATCAGCTTATAGTAATTAGTTAATTATTAATTATAAAACAAGAAGAAAAACTGATTAATGGATTTTTGATCAGCATTTGATTATGTTCCAATAGATTGGCCAAAGTAATTTAATTGATTTGTGATATAAATTGGATTGGCGTGTTTAGATTTTATGGCATACTGAGAAAAAAAGACTACAAAATAATTCTTATTTTTTCTTGTTGCTGCGAACTATAGTTCAGTGTTCTTGACCTTAATCCTTATCAAGCTAAATTTCTATTATGAACTTGTCCATCTGTCAATTTGGACAGTACCAGTAACTGTTACCAAAAAGATACTGACTGAATAACGAACAGTGCAGATCTTGATCAGACTGCATGGATGTTGCAGAATCAGTTGTGACCAGCAGGCTAAGGGTTAAAGCTGTATCCTCAGATTTTTGTTATTTTTGAAAATGCTTTCATTAGATAGTGATTACAATGATTGATTTTTATATATTTAATTTTGATCATTGCCCAAAAGCATTATTTTGTCATTCTTTTGAAATTTGATGTAAAAATAGAAGGAATTTGGCTTTACATTATGCACATGAAAATAATAACTACTTAAACATAATTATTCATTTTCATTGTCAAATACCAGTTATAAAAAAAATGGAATTTTGACGTTTATCTCGAAGCATTGCATATCCCTTATTAACACCTTCAATAGTTCATTTTTGTGAATTTTGTATATATTTCAACTGAAGATACATTATATACTTCAAGGTCAATAGGGCATCTCTTGATAAATCACAAAATTTGTCATTTTTCATAGATTCTCCTTTGTTAAAAAGTGATTTCTTTTGTACAACAAAAGAGATAAAAATCTTCTCCAGGAGATTTATATCAGTATTATATTCTTGCTGTTAAATTAACTGTAGCTTCTGGTTAAACATTGTTTTGGTAAGTAAATTAGATAAAACATCTCGCTTTTTTGCTTCTTTAAGGTAGTGGTTACTGATGTTGTTGTGAAGTGATGTTTATTGCTCGAGGGCCTTAAAGTTTACAGGTCAGAGCCGCCTGTTATGGCTGTATAATTACGGTTGGTTGTTGATGACAACAATAAGAAAAATGTTTATGTTCGTTTTCTACTTTTTTGATGTTTTTGGACCTACCTAATCATGTAGTGTGGAAAATTTATGTGTTTTTCTTTCTTTCTGCTATATTAGCAAATATCAATGGCTTAATATAACTTTGCTGGATGACAATTGTGCTGGTATTTATGATTTTTGATCCTTCGTTCCCTCTCTCTCTCATTCATTCATTCATTCATTCTGTATTTGTTTGCTCACACACTTGCTCATTCTCTCACTGTTTGCTGATTCATTCATTCATTCATTCTTCATTCATATTGTTCATTAATCATGTATTTGTTTGCACAAACACTTGCTTGTTCTCTCACTGTTTGCTCATTCATTCATTCATTCATTCTGTCTGTTTGCACACTCACTTGCTCGTTCTCTCACTGTTTGCGCATGCATTCATTCAATTCATTCATTCATTCATTCTGTCTGTTTGCACACTCACTTGCTCGTTCTGTCACTGTTTGCTGATTCATTCATTCATTCATTATACCCCCACCAAACATGTTTGAGGGGGGTATATAGGAGTCAGTTTTGTCGCGTCCCGTCCCGTCGCGTCCCGAAATCTATTATCTCAGTTATTACCAAATGGATTTGATTCAGACTTAAAATACATGTTCCACCTTATCACCCACATCATGTGACACAAGGTGCATAACTCTGACACCAAGTTTTCATGAATTATGTCCCCTTTTACTTAGAATTTAAGGTTAATTTTGTTGTATTTTCACTATATCTCAGTTATTACTAAATGGATTTGATTCAAACTTAAAATAGATGTTCCACCTCATCACCCACATCATGTGACACAAGGTGCATAACTCTGACACCATTTTTTTATGAATTATGCCCCTTTTTACTTAGAATTTTCACTATATCTCAGTTACTACAAAATGGATTTCATTCAAACTTAAAATAGATGTTCCACTTCATCACCCACATCATGTGTCCACATCATGTGACACAAGGTGCATAACTCTGACACTAAGTTTTCATGAATTATGTCCCCTTTTACTTAGAATTTAAGGTTAATTTTGTTGTATTTTCACTATATCTGAGTTATTACTAAATGGATTCGATTCAAACTTAAAATAGTTGTTCCACCTCATCACCCAGATCATGTGACATAAGGTGCTTAACTCAGACATAATTTTTTTTATGAATTATGTCCCCTTTTACTTTAAATTTAAGGTTGATTTTGATGTATTTTCACTATATCTCAGTTATTACAAAATGGATTTGATTCAAACTTAAAATAGATGTTCCACCTCATCACCCACATCATGTGACACAAGGTGCATAACTCTGACACCAATTTTTCATGAATTATGCCCCTTTTAACTTAGAATTTAAGGTTAATTTTGATGTATTTTCACTATATCTCAGTTACTACTGAATGGATTTGATTCAGACTTAAAATAGATGTTCCACCTCATCACCCACATCATGTGACACAAGGTGCATAACTCTGACACTAATTTTCTTGAATTGTGTCCCCTTTTACCTAGAATTTAAGGTTAATTTTGATGTATTTTCACTATATCTTATTCTGATTGGCTTAGAGCCAGAGGGAAGTAACCTTTTTTTAACTTTTGTACTGAGTTTCTTCCTCTTAAATTCAAGGAATTAGTCAATTTTTAGAAATCCTATTTTTAGATTTTCAATATTTTAGGTATTTTTCTAACTTTTTTATTATAAGTCCTATGTAAAAAGTAAATACATTTTTCTGTGGTAACATGGGTCGGTAAGACATTTTTTTGTATTCACTTTCAGTGTATCTCTAATATTAGAGATTTTTTATATTTACTAGTATTACTATACTAGTATTATACTAGTATTACAGAGGTGCAAGTTTTCCGGTTTATGCCGGATTTCCGGTTTTTCGAGGGTCCGAGAGATCATTTTTCCAAATCGTGTAAATCCGTTGAGAAATTGGGTGGGGGGGGGGGGGGGGGGGGGACGCGAGACCACGAAGACAGAAACTGACCGTTTTGCGGAGGTGCAAGTGCAGGAGCAGTTGTCGTTCGTTGCAAGGGAAACAACCATTTTGCGACTTCCCGTACACCGTTCTCGCGCGCTCACTCTTCAAAAATCCAAAAACGCACAATATTTGTTCGAAAATATCCAATATGCAATTTCTACGGACATGAAAGTGTTGGACAAGGAGTGTAAAAATAGAGTACAGAGATGGGATTGGATGAATTAGAAGGACTCGTCTGGCAACAAATACGAGAGTTGGTTGAAAAAAAAAACAACAGACCTTCCAGCCGTAATATGGGAAAACGATGATCAGTCGTCGGGGGAAAAAGGCAGTGAAGAATCATTCAAAGGATAAAACACACCAAAACTGTAAAAACTATTCAGGTATGTGCATTTTATTGCATTATTTTCCAGTCTTTTTGTATCGTAGTTGAAGCAAGTGGTTAGTTAGGTTTTGGGTACAAATGTCACCCCACCCACTTGTTTTTCTTCTCTTGTCCAAACTTTTATGGCTTGGGTGAAAGGGTTGGGGGTTGAGATGTGCTGGCATGGCCCATGGGGAACCTCTGCCCAATTTTTTCAGAGAGCTGGACTTAGTTTGTTTTTTTTTTTGGTGTGGGGGCAGGAATAAATAATATATATTTATGTCCCTGGGGGGGGGGGGGGGGTGTAGGGTTTCCAAAATATGCTGCTTTCTCCTTGATTCGAGCCGCTTAAATCTTTTAGGGTTGTGTATATTTTTGTAAACCTGTTCAATTAAATATTTTTTGTTTTTTGGTACAAAAATAAATGCATTCAACAATGGACAATAAGAATTACAATGTTATCATCTTTTATATGAACATTTTTGCAAGAAACTGAAGAAGGTCAAACTCCACATCATTTTAAAACTTTCTCATTGATTCGAGCCCTTTGTTTGGTAGGTCAATAAGTGTTAATGTTTGCACAGTCTTTTTCCATAAAGCAAATGTCTATAAAGATTGACTTCTTTTTCAGTTGTTAAAACAGTCAAAATATGCTCAGGATGCTTTTAATTTGAAATTTTGGGTCACAATATTGCCCACTGTGTAATTTCCTTTTTAAATAAATAATTTTTGATGTAAAATATTAAAAGAGGTATTTACTCAATTATCCAGTGGTTTCATGACTAATATTTTACAAGGCATTTTAAAATGTAAATGACACAAGTTTCTGATGGAAGAACATGCTGCTTGGGCATGAATTTTACTAAAACACAAGAGAAAGCTCGAATCTACGAGAAACAGGCATATTAGATGTGTTCATGCTCATTTTACCTTCAACATTCATTATTTTATTTTACATTTCATTTTTAGTTTGCATTGTAACATAACCGATAAATATCAAAATGTAAAAATATGTCAGGTCTTATTTATAGGACCATTTTTAACACAGCTTGATTTTCCAATGATCCTTTTTCAGGTACTTCCTGGCTGTGGATTCTCGTTTAGAGTCAATGCAGGAGAGAATCCTTACTACAGCAGTTGTAAGTGAACATTGTCTGCCTTTCTCTCTGGCAGGTGACATCATAGATCTAGTGAAATGACTTGCTGAAGACAAGGTAGCACTAGATAAAATAAAAAAAATTATCAAGGACCAGTGCAGCATATATGTGAATACTCATAAGGAAAATTTTGTGTCACTGAACATTGATGAGGCAACTAATAGAAATATTGACAAAGTGCTTAACATTATAGTGCAGTATTATGATGAAGAGTCAAACAAAGTTGTATTTGACCACTTAGGTTCAAGAATTCAGAATGTTGCTGCAGCTGCTGAAATTGTGAAGTCTATAGAAAGTGTTCAGTTAGATTATGAAATAAAGTGGACACAAGTTGTAAATGTTTTGATGGACAACTGTAGCATCATGAGGGGAGTGAAAGGAGGAGTTGAGACTCTTGTAAGAGGGAAAAATGGTTGTCTTCTTGATGTCAGTGGGGACACGGTCCACATGATAAGCAATGTGGCCAAAACATTGATGAAAAATGTAGACAGTGTTCTTCAGAGTATTTGTTTTGACCAATACTATGAGGTAGAGAAGTCCCCAAAAGTGAAGGAAATTGTAAATGAAATGATGACTTTGATAAATGCTGAAATATCCAAGCATCTTATTAGACCAATCAGCAGCGCATTTCTCCAGATGTACAATGTCACCTCAAGGCTGGTAGAAGTGTTTTGACTACCTAACTGTTTATTACGCAGCATTTCTCACTGACTGGTATTATAAGTGAACTATAGTTAAAACCTATTAAGATTATTATTACACCCCTGTTAGGACTTTTAATGCACCAATCCTACCTATACAGTCATTAATTAATTTATAAATTAAAGAAATGTGTTACTTGAATTAATGGCATTTCTAATAAAAAAAGTAAATAAAAACCTTTGTATAGATGTTCTTGAAATATTTTGTTATTGTTATAAGTGACATAATCTAATATCTTGGTAGATTCAATAGTATTAGAATTTTTAAGATGAAATACTTTGTAGATACATTCCTAGAAGAACCTAAAAAAATGATTTATATGACTCTGAAATTACTAAAATTTCACAGCTTCCGGGGGCCTCCGGCCCCCTGGACCCCTGGCCAGGGCTTTGCCCTGGACCCACCGGGGCCCATGCAACCCCCTGGCCCCCAGCAATATTTTCAGGTTTTTCAAAATTTTATACTTGAACCACTGGTATTACTTATATGTGGAAGCCCAGGATGAAGTACTCCAAAGACTAAGTATTTTTAAGATTTCTTATGGTTGCCATTCTTCTGTGACAAGACCGTATGGTGGGGGTATGAGTCACTCCTGTGACAGTTCTAGTTCTGTCTGTTTGCACACTTACTTGCTCGTTCTCTCACTGTTTGCTGATTCATTCATTCATTCGTTCGTTCGTTCGTTCGTTCGTTCGTTCGTTCGTTCCTTCCTTCATTCATTCATTCTGTCTGTTTGCACACTCACTTGCTTGTTCTCTCACTGTTTGCTTATTCATTCATTCATTCATTTATTCATTCACACACTCACTCAGTGACTCACCTGCTCACTATATTTGTCCATTCATTTATTCTTTCCTCTTCTAAAAGGTTCTTCCTTAGCGACCCAGCTTTCTTTATTCATAATAATTTGTGATTAAAAACTAGAAACTTACAGTGAGTGGGTTGAGAATGTTTCTAGCGCAGCCAGATAAAGTTCCAAAATAAAATATGACACATTATCTCGGTAACAAATGTGACATATTTTAATTCTATAGTTACTTCAAAAATTTGGTGTCTTATTTCTTATTATGTTATTTTTCATCTCCTATTTCGTATTAACAAACATCATGAAAGGGTGTTGAGACATTTATAGCGATGATGGTGCTTAACTTGAAAAGCGTAAAATAGACACATGACACAAGTTGATGTGACATATTTTATTTTTTACTAATATCGTATATATAAACAGTCCATTTTACGATGAATTTTTATTTAGTATAAAACAATTTTCTTGTCCGTTAGTGGTTTTTTTTGGTCACCGTGCCAGAAAGGGTGTAATATATTTTGTCATATATCCCACATAAATCAAGCTACCATTACAATGTACATTGTGTCAGTCTGTCAAAAGAAGAAATAAAATTACATTTTGTTACGGACATTGCTCTCCTGTGTACTAATAGTTTGTTGAAACAAAACAAAACAGGATATCAATATATAAATATTTTTAATAAAAACCAAAACAGTTTCACAACGATATATAATATTTTTAATTCAATGAATGTAGTAGATTACGTATTGTTTACTTTAAATTTATTTGTCTAATTTGGAGTGATTTTATTTATCTCCTTTGTTCAGTAGGGAGTTCGCCATCTACCTGGCTTACGGAAGGTTTTTGTTTCTACCCAGGTGCCCGCTCGTGATGAAATAATGCACGGAGGGGCACCTGTGGTCTTCCTCCACCATCAAAGCTGGAAAGTCGCCATATGACCTATAACTGTGTTGGTGCGATGTTAAACTCAACAAAAACAAACAAAAAATTAATAGGGAGTTCACAGATCTATGAATCCCAGGGTCTGAAGTTCAATCTGTTCAATCGAGTGGTTAGAGCCTGAAGATCCTAAGTTGTAATGATAATACCTTCTGGCACTAAACTAAATTCAAATTATTCTCTTGATGATTTGCTAAAAGACATCATGTCTGAAATCATCTGTCCTTCACCCCTGATTCATGTGAAGAAGTTGTCATTACTTGTGGAGGATGGGTTAATTAGTAGTGGTATTTTGATTCCAGGAGCACCGATAATTGTAACTACCGGCTGTTACATAACTGAAATGCTATTGAAAAATGGCTGTAAACCCAAAACTATTTGGTTTTTGTAATGGTTTCATTAATAATTATGAACACTTCACAACTTTCAAAATTAAAATAGATGTTAGTATTTACCAGCGTTATGTCTAAAAAAACTTGTTCATTCTTAACAAATTGCAATGCGGAGCTTGGCTATTAACTCCTGAAATACAACCAAAAGGAAAAAGTACTCCATCTAAAAGCTCATTAAGTTCTCTTAGTAAATTAAAAAAAAATTGTTTTTGTGTGAAAGTTGCCTTTGGTGTAAACTTCTTTTGAAGTGTTCATGAAAAGTCAAATGAGCACTGTTTTAAAAGCAGTAAAAAGGTATCTATAACATTGTCAATGCTGAATCGTTATTTGCTATTATTTAGCATTATTAAAGAGGAAAGCAGCATATTGATGTATCATTGATATTTGTCAGTTGACTGAGTAAAAATTCAATAAAATTGCAAACAGGAAATTAAAGTCTGTAACTTGGACTGTATAGTTACATAGATGTACCGGTGCATCTTTTTTTTTGGGAACGAGACGGTTAAAAGTAATTTATAGCACTTTTTAGCTCACCTGTCACATAGTGACAAGGTGAGCTTTTGTAACAATTTCGTGTCTGCACGATAGTGGTTTCATTTATGATTTTATTTTAACCAAACTTGCACACAACTTGTATCACCATGAGATCTCGGTTCCTTTCTTAACTGGCTAGATCCCATAATGGGTTCCAGAGTTATGGCCCCTGAAAGGGCCAAAATTAGCTATTTTAACCTTGTCTGCACAATAGCAGCTTCATTTATGATTTTATTTTAACCAAACTTGCACACAACTTGTATCACTATAAGATCTTGGTTCTTTCCTTGAACTGGTTAAATTCCATTATGGGTTCCAGGGTTATGGCCCCTGAAAGGGCCAGAATTAGCTATTTTGACCTTGTCTGCACAATAGCAGCTTCATTTATGATTTGAATTTAATCAAACTTGCACAAAACTTGTGTCACCATAAGATCTCGGTTTCTTTTTTAAAACGGCCAGATCCCTTAATGGGTTCCAGAGTTATGGCCCCTGAAAGGGCCAGAATTAGCTATTTTGACCTTGTCTGCACAATAGCAGCTTCATTTATGATTTGATTGTAACCAAACTTGCACACAACTTGTATTACCACAAGATCTAGGTTCCTTTCTTGAACTGGCCAGATTCCGTCATGGGTTCCAGAGTTATGACCCTTTAAAGGCCAAAATTGGCTATTTTGGCATTTGCAGCCATATAGATACTTCATTATGGTTTTATTTGATACAAACTTCCAAAATATCTTCAACAACAATAAATCTTGGATTCCATGACAAATCAGATCCAATCGTAGGTTCCAGAGTTATTTTATATCTGATTACCTCCCCTGATTGTAATCAAAATGGATTTATATCAGTAAGTACTTAAGGACTTATTTGAAATTTCATTATTGTCATTAGTTTGACTGAGCTAATCAGGGTAGATAACTATGGACTGGGACTGATTTTATGTCAAATTACCTCCCTTTATTTCAAATTAAAATGGGTATATCTCCGTAACTAATGAAGATACTGCTCTGAAATTTCATTTATGTCAACAGATTTATTTGGCAGATCCTTCTTTTGTTGACTTACAATAATTTTTTTTTTAATTACTTCCCTTTTACGTTACTATAAATAGCTTATTTTTAGTAACTTTTTTATTATTGGCCGTGGGGAAAAACCGAGACCACTTTTTTGTGGTACAACATGGATGGTACCTCCAACTTTTAGGTGTATTTTGACATATCTGTACCTTGTAAGAATTTTTTTTCTTTTTGGTTAAATTTCTTCTCTTTGTTGTTCCTGTCCTTCGTGGACTTTGATTTTTTTTCTGAGGACCTTCTTGTCCTCAAGTGCAATGATAACAGGTGAGCAATATAGGGCTATCATGGCCCTCTTGTTTTGTATGGTCGTTTATAACACTTCTTGTCATTGTTACAGATTGCCATTTGTTTCAATTAATTAATATAACTTGTACAGTGTCTTTAATGTTAAGATTCAGAGGCAGTATTGATTATGATCATCTGATTAACTATTCTCAAATATTTGGAAATTCCTTAGGTCCTGAAAATTCCTTTGTGTTGACCGGGAGGGGGAAAAATTGCCCTATTGATTATTGTTATTCAGTGGACAATAAAGTCAAGTTTAGATTGGACATTCCATTGTGATTAAAACTGTAAATACATGACATTGGTTGCCACTGTACCACTAGTAGAATTGGCAGTTTAGATGCTGCGGTGTGTCATTATTAGAGAAAATTGTCGGGAGATAGTCACAGATTTATCAGTTTTGTGGCTTCTGAATCTGAGCTTAATGTATCGCTCTTCAGCCCTAATGTAAATCATACTTGGAAATGATGAGCTGTCAGATAAACTTTGGATTCTAGATTTATTTTGTTTGCATAAAAGTGTTGGATTTGATTAGTCTGATATTTGAGAATCATTGAACTTTTCAAAAGTACAGTAGAAATGCCGATTGCTCAAGGTTGCAAAGGGAATAAGCAATAATATCGAGCTATATTAGCAACAGTTTTGAGCAATCCAGACATGGAAAAATGTTAAGAAAATGGTCACTAGACTACCTAAGTTGTGCGAGCTGGACTGGGTGCTCGGGTCATCAATACTGGAGCATGTGGTGTTTTAGTGTAAATACATTTAATTTTGATAATAATGACTCTGTGTTGCTGTTAAAGTTTGAAAAGTCATCTTTGAGTGAGCTGTGGCAGGTGATTTCAGATTGGATTTCCTTGATTCAGAAGTTCATTGGTGCAATAGGTATTTTTTTCTTTTTAAATAGTTACAGAAAATGAATAAGGACACAAGTCTAAGATGGCAGCAGTTCCATTCAATGGTCAATTTAAAAATTGTGCGGTGGAACAACCAATCAGATGCTAGAGGTTTTAGACTGGTCGTTTTATAATTTTGCAACTTGTTGCTGCAAGACTAAAGTTTCTTTGTATTGGTTTGAAAAATAAAATACTGCATTTTTAGAGTATTTGGGTTCATATTTAATTTAATCTATCATCATAGCATTGAAGAAAATCTATTACAGTTGTAAGCCTTGATCTGAACACCAACTATAAAGTGGCAACTTGTTTGGTAAATAATTTGTAGGCATTCCATAATCTGTACTGAACTCTTCAACCATGCAAGTAATCAATAGTCAATTTTTATTATTAATATATTTTATGATTTAATGATAGCGAAGAGAACACTATAACAATCCTGTTAATGAAGAAATTTCTTGGAGACAGTTTTTGACAAGTTTATCATTAGTTGGACATTATTAAGTTACCCAGGCTGTGAGATTTAATCAGGAAATATTGTTTTCTCTTGTCATTTCAATCATACTTTGTTAGCGCTAATCTGTCATACAATGATTCATTTTCTGCTTATAGAATAAGGCTGTGAGTTTCTTGCAGAATACTCTTCGCTCTTCTATTTGGAGGTGTATTTGTTCTTGGGTAATGTACTCTTAGCTCTTCTTTTTGCAGGTGTAATTGTTTGACTGTAAAAAGTCTTGTATTTAAGTGAGGAAAACTTACTTATATATTTCTTGGATGACAAAATGAATGTTTTTCTTTCACTCTTCTTTTTTTAGAGGAAGTTTTGTAGTCTGAAAGCAAAACTTGTGCACCCATACATTGGTTTCCTAATTTGTAAAAATTTTCCGAGGAAAAATATTATTTGGAAAATGTGGGAAATTGTTTCTTAGAGAGAATTATGTTCTTCACTATTGCTTTAATGCTGGAATATTTGTTTGGATAAAAGGAGATAGGTGGTAATGAATATAACGTATTGTTGTGATTGAATTATGAAAGAAGAGCGTGTGCTTAGTAAGAAATTTAAAGAAGAGATGATGTGCTAAATTTGATAGAAGCATATTACTTGTTGTATAATTTGATGAAAGAAAAATATTCTTGTATTCAGACGTAAGAAGAGAAGTTGCGCTAAATATCACTTACATCACATTGTTGTATTCAGATGAAAGAAGAGAATTTGTTATAAATATCACATATATATTATGATATGTAGATGAAAGACAAGGTACCTTGTGCTAAATATGGAAAATATGTTTGGTTGAATGAAGAGAAGTTGTGCTAAATAAAGCCTATTTGTTGTTACGATCGGATAAAAAGATAAAAATCATGCTAAATATAGCATTTAACTATGTTGTTGTTTTGAGATGAAAGAAGAGATGTTGTGCCAAGTATGATAGAAACGTTTTTATCCCTCAGATACAAAGTTAATTCCAGGCAAGCATGTCCATCCGTCCATCTGTTGTGTGCACTCCATATCTTCTAAAAGCTGGGCAGATATATTAAAACTAGCATCGGTTGTTAACCTCAGCAAGATGATGCGCAAGGTACACTTGGTCCAAGGTCAAGGTCACATTTGAGGTGAAAGGTCAAATTGCTTAATTTTATGTCCAGTCTATATTTACTAAAACATTTAAATCTAACATCAGTTGTGTACCTCACCAAGAGGCTGTGCACAGCACACAAACCAGGCCGCTAGGTTCAAGGTCAAGGTCACACTTGGAAGTCAGAGGTCAAGTATCTTAACTTTGTGTTTGTTCCTTATATTCTCATGGGTGAAAGTTTTCCGGAATACTCCGGAAGTTCCGGATTTTCCATCTCGGCCGGGATCGTTTTTCCAAATCGTCTAAATCCGGGTCGAAATTCGGGGGGGTGGGGGGGGGGCCCGGATGTTGGTATTGTGTCATCAATCAACAAAGCTTGAAAAATCAGTCGACCGGCGACAAACACAATCAACTCTGTTTATCACATTTGCCGTTTGCAGCGCATCTCGCATATTGTCAATATGTAACGACAATTTTGATTGACCCGCATAGGCACTGTACTTCAATGAAAACAACTGTTACGTTTTTCATAAATTTTACATGCGCCGAAAAGTTCCCGCGCGTCAGAATTTGCACGGACTTTTGTCTGCAGCATGCATTTCTCGATTTCTTGCATGCAATTTTATCTTCAAACACCACGGACATGTAGCCGCCTCGTATATTGCGAGTTATGTCTTATACGAGTATTGGTGGGTTAAAGTCTGGATAGGGACGAGTGGACCTCTCTGTATGCTCATCCGATCGGACGCGTAGATTTTACCTCGTAACTTTACCAAATGCAGAAATTACATCCCTAAAAATAACCTGGATTGACTGGAATTTACCCGCGAATTGTAAAGATATCAAAACGTCATACCAGTAATTTTCCATTCCACGAACACGTGCGACCTATCGTAATAATAATATCTAATTTAGGCTAGATCGCCGTTACTTTTGTTTATCGACACGTACACAAAAAACGCGCGTAGTGCATTCATTTTTTAATATAATCGCTTCAAATTTTCAACACCGCTTGAGAAGTAATACAGTTTGAATTCTATAACGATTTTAATAAGATATCTACAGAAATGTAGGCAAAAGTCTATAAAACGATCGAATTTTCATACATTTTATTTGTAAAATTTCAAACAGCGCGATCTTAAATATTTATTTATTTCTAAAAGTAAATAAATACTACATTCTATGGTCATAAAAATTCAGACTTTTGACAAGAAAGTACAAAAAAAAAGAATTAAAAAATCTTAAATAATAAAAAAGCGGCAGCTATTTCAATACATGAGTAAAACAATTTTTGGCCAACAGATTTCTGTGTAATGCGGCAGAATAGTTTACGTGACCTCGTGAACGTAAATAGAAATATGGTTTTAAAATAAAGCAGTATGATGTCGCTGTGGTTTTAAATAAGTTTGATAAGTAAATGAATATTTGTAGATGTATTTTTGACACGACACTATGTGAGATATTCTTCTCAAACAATAATGTAAATTTTTTTAGGGCAAATAGGTCACTTATCGTTTGACACATTTACCTGTCAGTTTATACGGGATATTGCACATTCGCTTTTAAAAAAATTAAAGAAGATACTTTTTTTACTATTTTAAAGAACCGAGGCGGTACGATCAGACAGTGATGTGTCACATGGCGTGAAAACATGACGTAATGCCATGACAATCTCGGGCAACTTTGATCTCCACTTCAGATGCCATGATACCGACACACTTCTTTTAGCTCTTTAAGAGGGTTTTAACTGATGACGAAAACAAGGCCAGCACTTATTTTATCAACAGAATATTTACCGATAATTGTTAATGTTTTTTTCCGCTTTGAACAGGGGTGGGTTGATGATAATTATTTTTTCGGGATTTTCGAATCCAAAGCAATCTAGATCAGATAAGATACAAGAAAAATAATTAACAGCTGCATACTGATAAAAGGAAGCAAGATTCCTGTTTGTTTCATATTTAATGTTCGTCCCGGCAGTGCAGGACCGAATGTCCGGCCATTTTTGGCTACTTTCGTGATGTCTGGATTTTATTATACACACCTTGTAAAGAGTTCCAATTATAAAACAAGCGTCAACCACGGAAAAGTCACTTTTATAAAAAATATTGCAGTGATGATTGCTCGATCCCGTTACGTACCGAAATTTACTTCAACTGTTTGTTTTAAAACTCATTTTAGACGACCGTTTATATAACTATTCACTCACGTTTTTTCATGACTTTCACGTGCGCCTAAAAGTTGCCGCGTCAAAGTTTGCACGGGCTTTCACACGCATGTCTTGATTTCTACGGTTTGCACGCTTTTTTATCTCCAAAGTATCAATCTTTCCACGAGGAACAGGAGGAAGATCAAGATTTCTTTATTAACACGCCGTAATTAGGGCTGCACGGGATAGTGCCTGAAAAAAATGTTTTTACCGCCAGCGTACAATACTTAGGACTTAGAAAGCAAACATGGTAACAAATTGAGATAGGCTTGGCTATCTGAATGTGACACTGATGGTGATCGATGGGGTCTTTGGCTACGAAAACCGGATATTGCAGGGTCTGCATTTTGTGAATGTTGTGCCAGAACATTAAAATATGGTGTCATGAAAAAACAAAAATGTTGCTAGAATTTTCAGGTAGTTTCAGTCTGAATCTTACAAAAATATGTTGAGGGTATATTGTTGAAACAAGTCCTTGACTTAGAAAAGTTACTGTTAACTGAAAATCATGCATTTTGTGCAATATAATAAGTAAATTTTTGGCACACATATAAGGGTAGAATAGGGCTGTTCTAAGCGTTCAAAATCACAAATTCTCAGAAGCTTCCCCATGGCCCCCCTACCAGGGCTTTGCCCTGGACACACCGGGGGCCCTGGCAGCCCCCAAGCCCCCAGCAAATTTTTCAGGATTTTCAATATTCCATACTTTCACCCATGTATTCTTAACCTCTTAAAAGATTTTCATAAAACTGACATCAATTGTTTACCTCATCACGGAAGTGTGCCAAGTATATGCCTCATGTCATAAAGGTCATGGTCAAGGTCAGCCTTACTGGTTAAAAATCAATAGCTTATATTCTTGTTCGCTTCATATCTTTTTAACCACTAAAAGGATTTTCATAAAATTTGCATCAGTTGTTAAACTCATGCAGACAAAATGCAAAGCTCACAAACCAGGTCTTAAGGTCCATGGTCAAGGTTGCACTAAGAGGTGAAAATCAAATAGCTTGAACTTGTATCCACTTCATACCTTCTTTTTCATTTGAAGGATTTTCATAAAACTAGACAACTCAATAGGTCAAAGATCAAATTCACACTTGAACATCAAAGGTCATGATCGCAACATTTTACTTTCCCTTTGATATCAAAGTGCATCTGGTGTATTGATCAGTGTTAGTGATAGCTCTAGTTTTGTTTTGATGAAAGAAGAGAGGTTTGCTAAATATGGCATTTATGATGTTGTCTGGATGAAAGAAGAGAAGTTTTGCTAAATATGACATGTAATGCTTTGCTGTTTCCAGAACAAAATTACAAATTTAGACAAAGATATAGGAATATATTTACACTTGCATAAAGAACAATTTACACAATAGTGTCATATCACTAAAACTGTACAGTTAATGAGATCCTGTTGTTCTCTGCGAGTTTGATTTTTGTCTAATTAAATATATCATTCTATTTTCAGGATGTCCCGAGGGGTAAATGAAGAATTAATCTCGATTTTTTTCGGAGATGATCATGAAATCTCACTGCAGCAGGATCTTGAAAGAAATAGACAAGAGATAAATAAAGTAACAATATGAAAAGTAAATCTTCATTTCTGGAAAAGAATTTGGGGAAAAAATGACACAGTTTTTTGTATTGAAAGATTTGGGATTAACCTAATTGTTTGAAGGAAATTTTTCGAATATCTGCGGATAAGTATATAATAAGCCAAGATGAAGTTTAAGCAGAAATTTGAAAGGTCGCTGTCTCTCAGATTCTCATCAGACAGAAAGAAAAAATTGGGCAGCTTCAGTGACATTTGGAATGGCACGCTATCTAGAAATCTGAAGACAAATAAAGACTGTTGCGAGAATGAAATAGATTCTAAATTTAACTGTGGAAATTTTAAAGATTGCAATAAAGCGGAGACCTGCCAATCATTATTGCATGAAGGAAACTTAATCTGTGGACTTAAATGCCATTTACCCGCAGATACTAAAAACATTTCTGTTCCAGAATGTACTTCTAGAATGATAGATTATAGTGGTGAGAATAACTTGCTATCAAAGTTTCTGAGTAATTGTGAAAATGGTCCGTCAGAATCTGAATCTATTAATTGTAATCATACAAGAGCTGGAAAGAGACAGAAAAAGGAAAGCATCTTTAAAAGGAAGTTTTATAAGACAAGAAAAAAAGCTGGATTTGTGAAAAGTATTTCAAATACAAAAAATATTGCAAAAATTTCCAGTAGAAATTTGTCTGCAAATTTAAATTCGCAAATACTGGCAGATTTGACAGAAATTATTGACATTTCAAAATGCACTGTCAGACAGAAATCTTGTGAAGGAAAAGCCATTATTTCGAAAGAAGACACACAACAATCTGCAGGGAAGTTAAAGCATGACAGGCAAGTTACAGAAGATATTAACAAAAGATCAAATTTACATTTGAATTTAGGGAAAAGGAATAGTGTGGAGCCGGAATCGCATGTTGTAAAACAAACTGGGACAGAAGAATTGGAATCTGAAAATCTGTCAGTTAAAATAACTAAAGACTTGTCACCAACATGTGCAGACATTTATGGAATCGATGAAGTAGATAATGTTTCATTTGATAGACTTATTACTGAAAGAGATTGTATAAATGGCATGGACGTGAAAGTAGATAATATCACAAAAGATAAAGAACTAGAATGTTCATCAAAAACAGTTGAAAGGAATAAAACTGATGACATGTCATGTATTGATGCTCAAAGTGCTGTTGATATTGGTAAAGAATTTCATAAAACATCTGAAGCAAATAATGTGAAAAGTATTTTGAATATAACTGCAAATGAATTTTGTGAAACTAATTCAGAGAATAATAAACACATGAAAAGGTTACCTAAAGAGGAGAAAGACTTGTGTAGAATTCCTAGTTTAAGAAGGATAAGTAGCCACTCCCAAAGCACAAATACTAAAGAACATGTCGAAGTGCATGAAAATCCTTGGGTGTTACGAGACAGCAGTGTAAAATCATACCATACATCTGTAGGTCTTGCAAATATTGAAATTGAAAGCTCACTAGGTTTTGAAGTAAATTCTGCTAATCCAGAGGAGATAGAAACACATGCGTCTGCTTTAGTCAGAAGCGGAAGTGTTGATTCTGTTGACTCTTTCAGTTCAAGTTATCATTCTGTGAACTCTGTGAAAGATTTGTATTTCTCTGACTCTGAAGCAGAACACAACTTAGAAGATATAACTGATGATTCAGTTGAAGGTACAACTGATTTAAGTGTTTCTAAAACTGAATTGGATTCAAGGGAAATAGTAACGAACCTTGATAAAGGTTCTAACATTTGCACAAATGTTGGACAGACTTCAAAAAGTTTGCATGAGGTAAACAAAAGAAATAAGAGACCAAGTAGCATGGATCATTTTCCTATGGTGTTAGACCACAAAAACACAGAAAAGAAGACTTTAAGTGACTCAGATTCTGATGAAAAACAAATGATTCCATATGCTCTAGCAGAAACTTTCAGTAGTAGTGTGACTGTAAGAAGGAAGAAGAAGCTGCATAGTAGATCATTTGATGAAAAATTGGATAAATCCATTTTAGAAAGCCCAGAAAGACATTCTGCAGGCAAAAAGTCCAGTCTGATTAAATCCGTATCACTTGGCTTCTCAGGGGAAAACGAAGGTAAAACTGGTGAAAAAGTAAAACATTTCAGAAGATCATTAGATTCAAGTTTAGCTCATCGAAGTATCTTGTCTGAGTTGCAATCCCCAGAGAAAAGAAAGTCAGTTATAAATGGCTCAAGTGAATTTCTTTCGCCAGTTCTAGAATCTGATGTCAAGGCTTCAAAGACTGGTAAACAAGAACATGGAGAGGTTGAAAAGAACTTGGATCCCACAAGATTTTTCACCCTTCCAAATCCAAAGAAACTGAAATCACAGCAACAAAATTTGAAAAAGAAGTTGAGCAGGCTAGGGAGTGTATCGAAGCTTATAAGTGATAAAGCCAATTCTTTATCAAGTTTGAAAATGGGAGCTTCATTCAAACTGAGAAAAGAAATAGAGAAGTCAAAAGAGTTAGTTTCTTCATCAGCTACATCTTTCTCTGATTTGATGTCGAAGAAGGCTTCAAGTTTTTCTACATTGATCAGAAGAAGAACTAACTCAAACACTGCAGTTGAAAGTCCTTTTAAAAAATACACAAGAAAAGTTAACAAAGTCAAAGACGAAAACCAGTCGGAACTAGTTTATGAGAAAGTTAGAGTGAGAGTACCAACTAAGCGCCCTGTCACTTCACTTGAGAAAACAGCAAGGTCAAAAAGGTTAAGAGTGAATCTTAGACTTGCGAAAAATGCTTGTAAGAGTGAGTCTGAGAAGTATGATTTGGATTCAAGGTCAAGAACGAACAGTTTTATTGGACGGCCTTGGAGTTCAGGATCAGTTAGTCCTGTGAAAAGTCCAACCCTTCTAGATGAAATAATGAAATCCGTAGATTCTAAAGGAGTAAGACAACAATGTAGTGTCAGTAATGATGATCTTGAACCATCAGATTGTGGGGAAAGTTCAGGTAGTAGCTCGTTATTTTTGTTTCAGAAACAATACAGTTTAGACTCTGATACGAATTTGGTTAAGGACACTACATTGATATCTGTGTGTAGAGTCTGTGGCAGAATCAGAAGTGGTTCAGATAGGAGCAGTGACTCCTCAGATTCCTTGATAGTGAAGAGACACTCTGGGTCTTACAGGTTTTCACTTAGTTTATGTGATTTAAGCTCAACTTGCCAGTGTTTGAAACAAAACAAAACTTGCAGAAATAGATTTAGTGTCGTATTGCCTGTCACAGAAAGTTTTGCTCAGAAGTCGGATTTAAGTGCAAATAGACGGTCTTGGGATATTATTTCGGATTTTAAAGGAAGTGTTCCAGGTGAAATAAAAGGAGGAAATGTTTTCCAAAAAGGGAAAATATGGTTACCCAGTTATCAAAGACCATCATCCATGTTTGATCTTAGATATAATCTAAATGAAACAAAAGAAGAAAAAGTAGAATTTGAAGTGGGAGTTGCAGTTAGCAGAGAGAGTATTGATAATTCAGATGCCTTGCCAGGAACTTTGCTGAGACATAAACCTTTACTTGATCTAAGTGGTGAAAATTTAGATGAAACTGAAGACTCACAAGAAGACTTGATAGATGATAAGGAGGACAGTTACGCAAAGAAAAGCCAATCGTGTGGAGATTTATTAGAATCTGGAAGATACACAGATAATGAGATTATTCAGAGTAATTTAGTAAAGGTCAAAGTGAAGAACGAAAATGATGAAGAAACAGAGAGCTTCCATTCTTGTTCAGAAATCGTTGAAACAGTTGAAACAGACTTTGTATTTGAGGGAAATTCAGACAAACAGAAGTCACATTCATGTAGTAATCTACTAGATACAAATGAAGGGAATCTTGGAGATAATTTGAAAACAGAAGAACAGAGAAAGAAAGAATTGAGAAAGGTGAAAGTCAAATCAATGTCAAGTTCCCATGATGCACTAAGTGCTCTTGTTCCCATGAATACTATAACTGTTGATGAAATTGATGGCTTCCTAGGAACAGGTCTGAGAAATACTGGAAAAAATGGGATGGATGCAGAAAATGGACAGTCCGTTGTCAATAATATAATTGAATTAACACAGAGTGGTTTAAATTTCGAAAACAAAGTCAATAAACAACATACAGATACTGACATAAATACAGAAGTTGAAAATAGAATTAATATGGAAAGATCTATAGTGGATGAAGATAAAGAAAATACTGTATGCAAAAATTGTAACTGTTTAAGAAATTTGTCAAATGAAAGAAAAGCATTGATGAAGTTTGGCTTTGCAACTCCAAGTAAAGTAGTTTCAAAACCACCTTTACCTAAGTGTGACAGACGCCGAGCAAAAGTTCTTTCTCTAAGTGATATTTCAAACCATGACAATGTGGACTTACGAAATTTAAGGAGGCAAAAAGGGTTTTCGATGATTGAATTGCATGAAGAAAATAGTAATGTGTGTATGTGTAAATTAAATTTTGGAAGTGAAGCAGAAAAATTGAAAAGTCAACTAGATAGGTCTAAATCAAGCATTACGCCAAAATCTGGCTCACTAAGAAAACCTGTTCGAAAGTTTTTATTTGATGACCAACAAGTTCAGAATTATATAAAAACAGTTTCTAAACTTGACAGACAAAAGTCAGTTTCAAGTGATAATATTAATAGCGGTTCAGTAGACAGTCCTACGCAAGCAAACACAGATAAATTGCATTCTGCATGTTCACTTAATCGTTTATCAAGAAATTCATGGTCAGATGAAGTTTTTAATAGACTGTCTTTCCCTCTTGCACCACAGTTTTCTCCATATATAGAATTTTTCGAGTCGACACCTGTGAAGGGATTTTCAAGACTTTCAGGTCCCCGGATTACTTCCCCTGGATTGCTGCCAGAGCTGCCAGAGTTGCCTTCCCTGACAGAGGAGTGTGTGTACAAGTATGATGTTTGTCTAGGGTATCTCCTACATTCAGTTCAATGTGATAATAAGATGATATGTGTCTATTCATTACAGAGGAACAAACAGTTGATGGAATCAGTCATCACTCCATTGACAGCTTCACCTCATAGTAAGTTTTTCACAAAGGTTCATTTATTTGCTCACAAGTAAAGTCCTATTTCATGTTTTTATATTTTGTAGACATTTGTACTTTTTATGTCTATACTTTTATAATCAGAAATTCTTAATCTAAGAATATATTTGAAAAAGAAATATACATCTTTTAGAACTGTTTTGCTTTTTCAAACACGGGTATCGTCATGTTGTGGTAAGTAATAATTGATCAAGAAGACATGAAATAAAAAGAAAGTGCGATTGCTTTACATGTGAGGTCTAACATAAATCAATTTCTCACTCTTGGATTGTATATTCATTTTAAACTTGCCCTTATTTATTGATACACGTTAGGTTCGAAGTTGTGACCTGCAATAATATTGGGAATATTTATGCTTTTAGCTCCACGTAGAAAGACACAAGAACATGGAAGTGTAAACAAGAGTAAACCTCAGCACAAAACCAAGTTTGAGGAATTTCCTAACCCAGCTGCTCCAATCACAAATGTAAGCTTTTCATAGTAGCATAAACTCAAGTTAGTCTAGTTATCATGTATGTCTGCTGTAGTGTCGCGTTAATTAGTTTTTTTTTTGTTGCTCAGTGACATCTTACCAAACCACAAAATGTTCAAGGTGAGTTATTGTCGCTCACCATCAATCCGTCCGTCCGTCCGTCTGTCTGAGGTGAACATCTTTTCAAACGATCTCTCCTTGAAGCCAAAAAGCCTTTGAAAGAAGTTGATGAAACTTGGTTAGGATGTTCATTGGCTAGTCGTCTTACAAATGTGTTTAAACTGTTAGCTGGGCTGCTCATAAGGACCACCACTGTTAAAAATAGAAAAGTCTTCAAGCAACATGTTGTTAACCACTTTTCTGATATTAATTTTGCTGCCTTTATCAAAACTTTGGCTGCCAGAAAGTGTGGTCATTTTTCCCTATCTGCAAATAGTTCAAACTTCAAAATTTTTCCCATCTGAAACTCCTTGCCCGCTTCGAGTGCCGGAGGATTTTGGTTCACTCCCCAGGAAATTCCAGTGAGGCAGCACTACAAAGTTGGGCGTTGTGCTGCTGCTACATGTTGACACCATCATTTATATGATGGAAAAATTGTTGAAAAAAATGCAAGTCCCAAACATAAATACACTAAAATAGCATTTACCTATCACTTCAGTTTCAGATTTAATTTACATAGTAGATCAAAAAAATATTTTCAGTTTACAGTAAATTCACTGTTTATGGTAAAATCTATTCATCTGTTTCCAGGCATCAAAAAACTGAATAGTTACCAGTGTCATTATACTGTGTGACCCAGGTAGAAAATAAATGGAGACTAATATTAATTAGTCAAGTATGTCCATCCATTATTAGCCTTGTTGGAAATTCTGTTAAAAAATAGTAGACAAATTAGAAAACTTCTGATGGAATCATTGAAGAATAGCAAGTGTCATTGCTCTTTGGAAAAGATAATTATGTTGTTTGTATGTTTCTTCAGGTGCCTTCAGATCGATTAGCCCGTGCTGGTCTCGTACTGCGGACAGTACTATTGGCTCGAGCTCCGCACATGATTAGGGATCGTAAATTTCATTTACGAACATATCGACGATGTATGGTTGGTACAGAAATGGTAGACTGGTTACTTCAGCAGAGTGCACTAGTGCATTCACGGACACAGGCTGTTGGAATGTGGCAGGCGCTTGTAGAGGAAGGTGTGGTGGTACATGGTAAATATTTGAACTCGCATATAAAATTAATATAATACAGAAAACTATAAGTAATATGGACATCTTTAAAAGCTTAACTGTTATATGTTTTTAGTTAATAAAATAAAATATTCCCATGGAAAGATTAAAATTATACACATTAAGTATAAAATTAACTGTCAGTTAACGATAAATGAATCCTAATTTGACGTTTTATTTGTTTCTTTACAGTGTGCCATGAGCACCAATTCAAAGACAAGTACCTGTTTTACCGATTCCACGAGGATGATGAAGGTGTGAGCACAGTACCGAGCAGCGCCACCAAGCGGGAATGTGAGGAAGATTTACCGGACGTTTTCCTCATGTTGGCACATATCGGACCAGATGCTATGATGAGAATGATCCTTAGAAAACCGTACGTTTGTTTCACCATCTTCTGCTTGAAATTCAACAACAGTCAAACTTGCATACAAAGACCAGTTTAAAGAGAGCCAAAGAGTGGTCTTATTTTGTAGGCAGTCTTTATTCACAGGTTGAAGTACACTGCAGATTTTATAGCTAGAACTGATACCAGTTTTCTTTAGTGCCAGATGATCTCTGTACCCAAGTAGTCTTCAGACTTTGCAAAAACCATACATGAAAACATTATGGCACCCTTCATTTTATGATTTTCAGTTGTGGAACTACTCTTCAGTGGGGAAGAAAATGAATTATAAATAATCAGAAATTCTTTCAAACATTATGACATTGCTAGATGCACACAAGGATGGGCTGGCAAACGTTGATAAATCAATATGAAGGACATAAAATAAAAAGAAAATTTGTTTAAGTGAAAGATTGAAATATCTGCCACTTGTGAACACTAGATTTTAAATCTTCTCTCATGACTGCTGCTGATATAAAAATATTGCATATCAAGTTCACTTGATGAAAGATATTTTGATCTTGCTCTGAAACAATCGGATATCCACTATATCTTGCAGTATTATTGGTTGTTTTCAATATCAAGTTACTTTGTATCATTGTTCATCTAAAATATCAAGTTATATTTTGTCATTTTATGGCATTTCCCTATGAAAAAACACAGTAATTGCTATGGCATTTCCATGTAAATAATCACAGTAATGGTTCAAACATTTGGATGATTAGTATTAAGTCACTGTATTCTTTAAATTCAGCATAAGTCACCATGTTCAGTATTATTCACTAACGGTAGCTATATTCATAATATTCAATATGAATAACCATATTCAGTATCAATAACTATTCAGTATGAGTCACTATATTCAATGTGAGTTTCTGTACTATATTCAATGTTAGTCTATATTCAGTATGAGTCAGTTTATTCAATGTGATTCACTACATTCAGTTTGAGTTACTATATTCAATGTGAGTCTCTATGTTTAGTATGAGTCACTATATTCAAGATGAGTGTATTCAATATGAGTCTTAATATTCAGTGTAGGTCACTATATTTGATGTGAGTCTCTATATTCAGTATGAGTCACTATATTCAATGTGAGTCAATATATTCAGCATGAGTCACTATATTCAGTATGAGTAACTGTATTCAGTATGAATCACCAAATTCAGTTTGAGTCACTAACTTCAGTACAAGTCATTAAATTCAGTATGAGTAACTATACTCAGTATGAGTCACTATATTCAGAATGAGTAGCAATACTCAGTGAGTCACTACATTTAGTATGAGTCACTGTATTCTGTGTGAGTCACTAATTAAAAACATATAACTGCCATTGTACATACTAAAAGATTTAAGTCACTGTCTGTAGACTTCTGCTGTTTTTATTTCAGACCACATGAAAGAACGTCAGAAGACTTGGAGATTATTTATGAGGAGTTACTGCATATCAAAGCCCTGTCACACCTGTCAACTATGGTGAAGAGAGAGTTAGCTAGTGTCCTACTGTTTGAGTCACATGCTAAATCAGGAACTGTTTGTATGTACTAGAATCTTATAATTATTCAAAGTGTACAGTAAAACACTGATATAACAAACTTGTTGGAACATTGGAAATTTGTTCCTTTATAAGCAAAGGTTCTTCTAACAGTATATTGAACAGTTCATTACATATGGACGTTGTTATGTTCCACCTTGTTATAAGTGTTGTTTGAATCATTTATAGTTACTTATTAATCTGGCACATCTTTTAGAAGTATTCATGAAAATTGGTCATTTTATTGTTTGTATTTAAGTATGTACTTTCATTTTCTCTGTTCAGAAGTTTAACCATGCAGTTTGTACGAAGTCACCTGTCTGCTACTTACCCTTTTAAAACATTTTTGTTTCCTTTAACAGTACACATCCTAAAATGACATATATATAAGAGCAAAATATTCATGCTGAGATAGGAGCTACAGCAAACTGTTCAGACGTATATCTGCTTAAAAGATTCTAGGGAGTATACTCAAAAGAATCCAGAATCTACCACGGATCAGTAGTATTGAAACTGAATTATGAAAAAAGACCTTGGAAACAATTTTGACCATGTTGTATTCTCAGTAGCTTATTATTATGTTGTAATTTCAGTGTTCAATCAAGGAGATGAGGGAAAGTCTTGGTACATTATACTGAAGGGATCTGTTAATGTTGTTATTTACGGAAAGGTAAATATATTATAACAAGTGTTACTGATGAGAAAATAAGGTACCAAACCTGTTCTAGTCGGTTTAAATATTAAAATATGATAGATATATGCATTTCTACCTATTATTTGTAAAAATCAAAGCATGCATTCTGAGGGAACCAGCTTGCGCTTGCTGTGAAATACATTTGTTGTGTTCTTAAAATATGCATGGAGGCTTTGATCTTGTTAGACTTTAACTAACCTTTCCATTTCATGTCTAATTAAAAAAAAGAACCAGCAGTTCATTTCTAAATTAATATGTAACCAGTGAAAACTGGATTTGTCCAAGACAAAATCATGCCCAACCTACATTCAAATTCAAAGTAATTAAAAATGTTGAGGCTAGCTAATGGCAAACATCAGAGAGCACACATTGTGACATAATTATACAATAAGAATCTGATTATCAAGGTTTTACATCATGTTTGTTGGATTTGTCTTGTTGGCAGGTGGTTGTGTATGAAGCCATGATGTATACATTATAATATTTTTATCAACATTTTCACTAGGGAGTTGTGTGTACACTTCACGAAGGAGATGACTTTGGTAAACTGGCTCTCGTAAATGATGCACCACGGGCAGCCACCATCGTGTTGAGAGACGATAACTGCCATTTTCTTAGAGTGGACAAAGAAGATTTTAATAGGATCTTACGGGTAAACTCGATTTGCTAAATATTTTCTTACAGATGTATAGGCAATATAGTGTGTTGTATGGAAAATACAGGATGACCATTTTGGGAATAGATAATTGCTGCTATTTTGAAATAAATTTGGACAATGGCCGATTTCTACCTGTTTTTCCATGCCTGAAATACTAAGACGGGACCTGTTGTCTTCCTACCTTATTTTGTCTTGTTCTTTGTGGTTTGTGTTACTTAAGACAAGACAGAAGTAAGAAGAACACGTATTATGAGGATAGTTTCTAAGTGCGGGAGGTCGTTGGTGCCCTCCTTGGCTGTGTGGTACCAAAGATGTGTACAATGGTGCTACTCACCTGGTGCTCAGCATTGAGATGATAGTTCTAGGACTGCTCAGTCTGATTTGAGTGTAATATGACTTGTTTGGGTATTGCGTCACATGTCTACAGAGTGATATTCCAGTGAGGCCGCACTGTAAAGTTAGGCATTATGCTAACTCTCATTTATATGACTGAAAAATTGTTAAATAAGATGCTAAATGGGAACATCACATATAAAGTTTTGAACTTGATATAACAGAAATATTAGCATTAGATAGTGTTTAAGTAATACTTAAATTTTGTTATAATTTTAGGATGTTGAGGCCAACACCGTGAGATTGAAAGAGCATGGTCAGGATGTCTTGGTACTGGAGAAGATACCCTCTAACACACAGACAGCAGATGGCACTGTACAAGCTCATTACAAGTAAGTTCTATCCTTTTTATGCATAGACAGCTCTGAACTAGCTCATTTAAAAAAATTTATAAGAAGTTATACTGGCTAGAGCTTATTCACCTAAACAGTTATACAATGTCA
Organism: Mercenaria mercenaria; assembly: GCF_021730395.1. NCBI lineage: Eukaryota > Metazoa > Mollusca > Bivalvia > Venerida > Veneridae > Mercenaria > Mercenaria mercenaria. The sequence goes on from NC_069371.1 coordinate 51,166,014, forward strand.
TGTTGATGATGCCTTTCTATAGTTTCTTTTTAGCTCACCTGAGCCAAAGGCTCATGGTGAGCTTGTGTGACCGCTCATTGTCCGTCGTCAGTCGTGTGTCGTCCGTCCGTCAACATTTTCTAAAAAAATCTTGAAAACCACTAGGCAGAATTACACCAAACTTCACAGGAATGATCCTTGGGTGGCCCCCTTTCAAAATCTTCTTGTCTGAAACTGCAAGGCCTAGGCTTTTGATATTTGATATGTTGCCTTGCCTTGTGTTTCTCGACCAAAATTGTTCAAATTATACCCCTTAGGTGAAAAGAGGCCCTGCCCTTGGGGTCCCAGATTTAACATAGACATATCTATAAGGGAAAAAAATCTTGTCTGAAAGTTCAAGGGCTAGGCTTTTGATATTTGGTATGTAGAATTGCCTAGTGGATTTCTAACAAGATTGCCCAAATTGCACCTTAGGTGAAAAGAGGCCCCACCCTGGGGGTCACTTGTTATATGAGTTATATAGGAATAGATACTTAAGAAATTATCATATCATATCCTAGATTGCTTAATTATAATTATCTAATGACCCCAAGTGATAAGGGGGTCACTTGACTGTGACCTTGACTTAATGACCTACTTTCTTGTTTTTTAAGATACAGCTATGAAATTTGGATGACATGTACAGTTTTGCACACCGACCTTAAAACTGACTTTCAGTGACCATGAATGTGACCTACTGACCTACTTTCTAATATTTTAGCATCAGTTTGCCATTTTAAACATTTGGCTCATATTACTCAAGTGAGCGATTCAGGGTCATCATGACCCTCTTGTTGTTTTTAGCTACTGCTTGATAGGATTAGAAAAAGGTTTTTATCCAGTTAACCTGTATTCACAGTGTAAGGTTGTTGTCATTGAGTAATGTAGTACCAGGTCAGACTACAGTGCTAGCAGCCCTTTTAAATGTTTGATTAAGATATGATTAAAGACTGTCTTTATGACCAGGTGATCCCTGTTCACATACTGGTGATCTTCAGAGCAACTTTGAAATATATATATATATAACACAAACTAGAAGGGCTACTTTCTGTTTCAGATACTCTGTCATGGCTGGAACTCCAGAGAAAATGTTAGAACATCTTCTTGAAAGTAGGCTGGACAACAAAAATGAGACAGAGATAGGTAATAACTTTAAATGTCCAGTTGAAAGTAGTGCAAGGAAAACAGGACGTGAAGCAGGCCTTTGGAGACCAGTCTAAATCTCTAGTATATGATTGGTTGATCCTGAGTTCTGTGTTGAAACTGACCAATGGCAAGGATGTATTCTGAGACTGGTCTCAAAAATCTTAAACTCTCAAACTGGGTCCTTATTGGCTCTAAATAACTGATATATATGGATAGGATGATATTTGCTGTGCATCTTTTTATCTACTCCAAGAAATTGTTCATATAAACTTGGAACAATTTTTCACTATTAAAAACTGACACAGTAAATACTGGAACTCTACATTGCTCTGATTGAATTATGGCCCCTTTTGGACTTTTAATATTCAAGTATAGGATAATATTTATATTTAACAGAGACGTCTGCACCTGCAAGACGCATGCTCCTGTTCTAAAATGTGAATGGCCGGTATATAGTGATAGTAGAGTAGTTAGATATCCTTTCTAAATTAATTCCATTTGGCAAACGAATGAATAAACTCGGTACTTTTTTTTTTTTCTGCCTGTAGTATATGTATAATTTTAAATCCTATTATATAATATAGCTTTGGCCATACTATCAGTAACATTTAGTACATTTTGTGTAATAGTTATTACGTACCAAATCCCGCTTTTTTATTGTAATTCCAAGGTAATGTATAAATACATAAATCTGTATGCATGCATGTATTGATGTATACATATATGCATATATACCGTATGTTAAGTAAATTTTAATTTGAATCACTGTTATTTTAAATGTGTAGTAATTATTGTAAACTGTGATAGTATTATGTTTTTAGTAGTCTCTTATAACTCTACTAAAGAGCGGCAAAGTACATGTATATATAGAATTTTATCATGTTTTTAATATTGATTTGTGTACTTTGATGAGACTTTAATAAACAATAAACAATATATTTTTGATCAGACTTGTGTAATTAACTGCATGATTTCTACAAAACTGTAACTGTTCATGTGATATGATGATATATGGGAAACACTCAGTGAAAACTAGTGTTAGGGCTTTGCGAGAAGTATGAATCCAGATCAGCTTGCACATCCGTGTGGTCTGATCTAGATTCTTTCTATTCACTGATCAGTTGCATAGAAGTGCTGAAGTTGATAGATGAACAGTATAGATGTAGGGGATAAACCAACTGTATGGATGTGCACTGATCTGGATTCTTGCTGATGGCAAAGCCTGGTGTTGATTTTTGCATAGAGGTAGTGATATTAATTACAGTACTAGTGATAAGCTGATGTCAGAATTATTTATTGTAAGTAGTTTGATCGCATTTTTTCCCTTATTTTGATATTTAAATCTATGTTTTTATGTATTTTCAGATGGATTTCTTGAAGATTTTCTACTTACACATGTGATCTTTATGCCGTGTAATCATCTGTGTCCAGTACTGCTCTCACAATATCCTTTAAAATGTCACACAATATGTCATATTAACTTGGGATATCATTTTTTCTCGGCTTTATATAAAGATTATTATTTGCTATTTGGGTTACTAATAGTGGACCAATTTGTTGTTACGTAAAAATGAACAGTTGTATAGTGTAAAAGCAGAAATTTTCGCAAGGGTTTAATTTTCGCTATCACTATATTCACGAGGCCCTATATCTCGCAAAAATTAATCCTCCCATAAATATTCACTATTAGTGTAATTCTAATTCAAGCAGGATACCTTTTTTACAATTTTGTAAATATTAAACCTCGTGAACATACTCAAAATTTCAAATTCGTGAAATCTTGACCCTGCGAAAATATGTGCGTTTACAGTATATAGGATTTTGTATCGGCATAAATAGTACAAGTATCTGTTCTTGTATTCTCAAAACCCTAGTTTTATCAAAGAGTTATAGAACATAATACTCTAGATAGAGCTTGCTTGCTAGGATGTCAAATTTCATCAATAATACAAGTGTTCATTTCACAAGTTAATGGTTTGTTAAAGGCACTGGCCTCCAGATTGTTAGAAAACAAAACAAAAAAGATTTTTTTTAGATGTCTGGAAATTAATGCTATATTTCTTAAGAATGCTTTGAAACTTGATTACTTACAGACTATATGTTACGGAAACACATGAGTGTTAGTTGTTTTTATTACTTCTTACGTTGAAAATCGAAAGCACTTGTAAAGCTTTACTCGAGGTGAATTGCCTTGATTATAAATATCTATATTTTATGCGTAATGAAAACTAAATCCTCTATAGACGATGGAAAACTTTTTTATCGCTGCATCGGTCTGGGTTCGATTCCCGACACAGTCATCGTTTTTAAGTTGGCATTAGAATAGTTTAGAAACAAAAACTCATAGTCCAATGCTCATAATATGACCAAACTTTAGTTTGAAAGAAAGATAATTTTTTAGCCAAAATCGGGACATTAGTGCCTTTAAGACCAGGATTTATTAATACATAAGTTGTGAAATCTTTAAAAAAGAATATAAAAATATAGGTTTACAGTCCTTGACTTGTGGTTTCCTATTTTGGGAATAATCAGTATAATTAGTGGTCATTAAAACAGATTATAAAATAGAAGCTTACAATCTTCTACTTCTGGTTACATATCCAGGATTAATCAACAAAGTGCTACCAAAATGTCAAGTATAGGTCCACAATGAAATAAAATCAGGAACTGACTTACATAAAACATGAAAATGCCACTTTTAAGTGGGAAAAAATAGAGGATTTTTAGCTTGACTATTCAAAGAATACAGAGAGCTATACTACTAAATTGGTTTTGGCATTGACGTCAGCATTGGTTAAAGTTTCCATGAAATGGTATTATCTTGTATACTATCGAAGATATTTACTTCAATCTTGGAAAACTTGTTAACCCCCCTCAGAAAGAAGTTTTTGGGTGGTGGCGGTGGTATATAGGAGTGAGCTTGTCTGTCCATTGGTTTTCATGGTTTCTGGACAATAACTCGTGAAAGGCTTGACAGATTTTAATAATTTTTGTTACACAGGTGTAACATCATAAAATACAGGTCAAGTTCGACTTTGAGGTCAGTAGGTCAAATGTCAAGGTCACAATGGACTTGAACAGTTAAATGGTTTCCGAATGATAACTTGAGAATGCTTGAGCCTATAATCATAAATTTTGTTACACAGGTGTAACATCATAAAATACAGGTCAAGTTCATCCTTGAGGTCAGTAGGTCAAGAGTCAAAGTCACAAGGACCCGGAACAGTTAAATGGTTTCGGGATGATAACTTGACAACACCTGGGCCTAGGATCAATAAAAGTTAATAGGGAGGTTGGTCATAACCAGCAAATGACCTCTATTGATTTTGAGGTCAAAAGTCACGGTCACAGTGACCTGGAACAGTTAAACCATTTCTAGACAATAACTTGAGAACGCTTTGGCTTTGGATCATGAAATTAAATAGGGAGGTTGATCATGACCAGCAGATGACCTGATTATTTTGAGGTCAGTAGGTCAAAGGTCAGGGTCACAGTGACCCGAACAGTTAAACCTTTTTCCGGATGATAACTTGAGAACACTTGGGCCTATGATCAGGAAAGTTGATAGGAAGGTTGGTATTGATTTTGAGGTTCGACTTTGACATTGGCTTACTTCTGTGACAAGTCTGTATTGTGGAGGTATTATTCATAACTCCTGTGACAGCTCTAGTTTATGATAACAGTCTCTACCTGTAGGCAAGAGTACATAACTCTGTCAAGTATTTTGGCTGGAATCCAGGATTGTGGCCCTGTTTGGTCTTCAGATTTCATACAAGTCCCATGTTTTGTGAAAACTATTTGACATGTGGCTTTGAAACTTTGAACACTTGTTTGTTATAACAGTCTCTACCTGTAGGCAAGAGTACATAATCTGTCAAGTATTTTGGTTTAATTATGACCCTTTTTGAACTTGGAAATTGGTTCAGATTCTTTGCGCCATTATCCGACTAGGCCGGAAGTGCTGCTTGAATACCTATTTAGTAGTATTGTTCCTGTAGTTAGGATTAATCAGTACATAAGTAGTGAAATCTAAAACAGACTATAAATACAGATTTACAAAAATTTAAAACAGACTATAAAATACAAATTTACAATCCTTGACTTGTAGTTACCTATCATTCATCAACTGCAGACACTACAGAACAAGAGGGTTTTGAGTTTATGTTGAACCATAAAAAATGTGTGTTACATTTTGTACAAGAATGGGCCAATATCGTCGGGGTTGCCTTCAAAGAGGACCACACTATCAACGCTTTTCTGGAGGTAAAATAAAGTGCTAGTATATATTAAATGGGAGGGGAACAAAGAGTTTTATATGTCTGTATGTTTATATAAATATGAAACTCTTTGTAAATTTTAATGATAATTCTCGCTGTACATTTTCTTTGGATCATTGAGTCAAATGTTCTTCATGTTGATAAATAAAAGACATTGTGTCTGAAATTATTACATCCTTCACCTCTGATTCATGTGGGAATGTTTGTAGATATTTGCAGAGAAAAGTTAGTACTGCTAACTGTGTCTGCCTTTAGATAACTGAAATACTTTTGGAAACGGTGCTATACCCAAAAACGAACAAATCCTACCCTATTAACCCTTACCCTGCTAAATTTCTATAATGAACTTTTCAATCATTCAATTTGGACAGTACCATTAAACGTTAAAAGGGGTGCTTACCAAAAAGATACTGACTGAATGGCGAACAGTGCAGACCATGATCAGACTGCATGGATGTGCAGGCTGATCTTGGTCTGTTTTGGTCACAAAGGCAGAATCACTTGCCGCCAGCAGGCTAAAGGTTAAAGCTTTATAGTTTCTATGGCCTGAATTATGTGGGTGTGACTTATAACTCTATAATAAAAATACCCCTAAACTTTTATTTTATTTCCAGGAGTTACAAAGCTGTGTGCAGGATGACCTTGAGGATTACCCGAGCTTGAAGGATGACATTGTAAACCTAGAAACCATTCTCAGTACACACTTCGGGTATGTACGGAAATTTAATATTGTCTCTCGTAAATTGTTTACATTTCACAATATTTGCTATGCTAACAAGCCTAGACCTAATTCTTAATTTTCTAACATTACATTTTTTTAATGTTCCGTACTGTGGAAAATGAAACTTAGATTTTTCATTCATTCCTAACAATTCTTAATTCTGAACAAAAATTATTCAGCAAGTAAATTCTGGAATGATTTCATTTTAAGTAAAATTCTGTTTAAGATCCCCGAGCAGCAAAATGAAGAAAAGAATGTCGGGATCATTCACCTTCTCGAGAAAACATTCAAAAGAATGCTGTCAGGATATCCCCAGGAAGAGAAAACCAAGGTGCCCATCAGATGAAAGTAAGTTGGAATCTGAACATTGTTCATTTTGCTGATGTTATAACTTCGGTACTACAAGTTTTTGAAGTTTAAATAAGACTTACTGTTAAATGTTTTATATCAAACACCCATCAGTAATTATCTTCCCTAGTATTGCATTATTCAGTGCCATTGCAAATATCATGTAACCATGAAAGTCACTAGCTTGTTACCAAGACATTCACATATAAATGTCTTACTTTCAATTTATTTTTTCATATCACCCACATCAGCCTAAATCGGAACAATTTCAGTGACTCAAACCCAGTATCAAATGAGCCGCGCCATGAGAAAACCAACATAGTGGGTTTGCGACCAGCATGGATCCAGACCAGCCTGCGCATTGCAATTAGAGAAACCATTAGCGAACAGCATGGATCCTGACCAGACTGCGCGGATGCGCAGGCTGGTCTGGATCCATGCTGGTCGCAAAGCCACTATGCTGGTTTTCTCATGGCACGGCTCAAATTATGATAAAGAAAAAGACTGATTTTTGTCAAACTTTTGACAAAAAAAGTTTGTGGTTGAAAAGTTCTCTTTACTGTAAAGGGGAGAAAACTTCATAGGAGACTGGTTAAAGGAAGAAATATATGACTTTGTGTTAATAAATCTTCTGCTTCAAATAAATTCAAATTTTAAATGAGAAAAATATCTTACTGCAGAACATGCACTTTTGCATGGTCCAATTTGTATGTTGCACAGCGTAATAATGAACTTTATTCTGTATTTGTCCATATTTTTCAGCAATTTTCAAAGTGTATTGTGCCGACCATACCTACAGCACACTCAAATTACCAATGGACACCAAGGTGGAACAATTGTTACTGTCAACCAAGGAAAAGCTTGGACTTGGTGATGACCTCATTCTCTGTGAGGTGAAATCCACTGGAGGTAACTCTCTTCTTTAGAACTTACTATAGTTATAGTAGATAGTAATTTTTGCATTTTCATTTCTTTTACTTAGTACCGTAGATACCCATGTATATTGCACAGTTTTTTGACCCCCGGGACCACCCCCGAATCGTGGGTGCGCATAATACACAGGTATAGACAATTTTCCAACTTCAAAACAAGTTTGTTACCTATGTTTGCCATTTTGGTAAAGGGAAACTACTCCCTGCGCTTACTGTCACCGCTAAAATCTAAGATTGCCGTTATGTTCTGTAAAAGATCGAATGGTTTATTTTTCTTTCAAACAAAATTAATTTCATATAAATTTAAAAGTATTTTGATGAAAGAAATGTTAATAAATAACAAAAATTATGATACTAATTAAAGATCAAGAATTATCTTTAACCGAGATCAAACTGTGAACAACATAATTGACACGTTAATTGCCGGTAATTACTGGCTATTTGATTGTGACAAAAAGACTATCACACCTTTTGTTATTGGTTTGAATTGAGAAGCTCATGTCATTTTGAAAGATGCCATTCCGAAATATTGAATCAGCTGCTGTTTATTTATTCAGAATAGTTAATTAAAAAGGTAAAACAACAAATAAAACAATATTTTACTGGTTTTATTTCCGAGAAAACAAAAATCGATAGTACCGCAAGACTGATGCTGCTCTCCGCCGCAGAAATAAAATTTATGACCTGTGTCAATGTAAACTCTACTTTGGTTTTCCATCCACCTCAAAATTGACAAATGTTTTTTTCCCAGGATTTTGGGCCAAAATCAGGGGTGCACATTATACACGGGTGCGCATTATATATACATGGGTATGTACGGTAATCATCTTCATTCAGTACCATAAATTGGTAATATTTCCAGTGGTTTTATTTTTGCCAATATTCACGAATAAATTTTATTGCCAATCACAAGGTCAGAATATATGACTATTAATTTGCATCGTTCATTCCGTAAAACAAAAACACTCTTGTTTTATGAATTCTTAACACCAGGATATAAGGAGCTAATAACAATGACAGTGCTAAATAAAATCTGCACAAAATTTACCCTTTCTACAGTATGTCAGGGAAGGGGGATAATATGTAGGCAGACTGGGACTGGAACTTTGGGGGGCTAAGTACACCATTCCAATGCTCTGTTGAGTCATTTGCACATTAACTTTTACCCTGCTAAATTTCTAAAATGGACTCGGGTCCATCATTCAATTTGGGCAGTACCATTTATTATTCAAAAGGACGTGTAGACTTACCTTGGTCTGTACTGGTTGCAGAGGCAAAATCACTTCCCACCAGCAGGCTAAAGGTTAAAATGTGTTCTTGTTGGGAATCAAGTCTAAAACCACACAACACTTCCACAAAAAATCAAAATTTGTCCTTGAAAAGTGATTACCGTACAAACATGTTTATACCATAAGGCTAACCCTGTGGTATGCCAGTAGTACCTAATTAGGTGCCAAATATCGCAAAATGTGCAGCCAGACAAGGCCTTGGAACACCATTCTGATCATGCTTTAGTGATTGAGTTAAATGAAGAATATTTGCATATTATTCACATTAATGTTGAAAATGGGACTTTTTCTTCTTTCTATTTTATTCGCAAGACATACAAAGGATGTAATACATAGAATTTAGTTTCTCAGTTAAAAACCAAACAGGAAAAAAAGTTTTAATTTTTTTTTGTTTCTGTATATCTGTATGCCACCAAAATTATACTGTAACACTAGTCAGAGACTTCCATTTCTTCAGCTATTTTATTATCTGTTAAAATACATACTTCTTATTTACAGAGAGACTGATCTTCAAAGAGAATGATTTGTGTGTAACTACAGGGCTCAGTATCAATGGCCAGCTTTTTGTTACACCAAAAGAACATCTAGATGCACTGGTAAGATTTTAGTCAGTTCAAAATACAGTTTAATCATTTTGGTTTCACTGGCATAAGATTTATTGTTACATTTAGTTTGGATCAGAATATGACAAAATGCTATAATTTTGTTAGTACAAAATTTTGTTTTGAGCAAAAGCTTCCTTTAGCACAGACATGATTGTGTTGTTTAGAATTTAATGCTAAAGAGAATTTCATCTGCTTTGAATAATGGATGCTGTCACAAAATCCATGAAATGAGTCTCTCACAATCATTAATTTTCTAACAAATTTGATTGCTAATTTCAAAAGCTTCCAATTAAAATGAAATAAATCATTGGAAACTTCTCATGATTTGGCGGTGGTCTTCCAAAATCATTTGAAATAGTTTTGTGAACGTCTTTCAGACCAAAATCATCTGGAATTTGTCACAGTTTTGCGACGTGTCTTTAAGACTAAATTCATCTTGAATACATCATAGTTTTGCAACAAACCTAAATCATTTGAAGTTTGTCATAGATTTATGATGGTCTTTTAAACCAAAATCATCAGAAATTTGTTATAGTTTTGCTATGATTTTTCAGACACCACTACCAGAACAAGAGGGTCCTTCAGAAGGATCGTTTGCCTCCATAGAGATGTTCAGTTCTAGAGAGATGGCCTATCATATGACACTGTATGACTGGGAACTGTTCACATGTGTGCAGGAGGTGATGTTTACCCTGGTTTTTATCATTGTTAGGTCTTTTGTTTAGTTTGATCTGTATCTGTCTGAAAGGCAACAGTAACTGATTAAAACATTATCATGGTAAAGTTCCACTGTTTAAACCATCTGGTAGAGTGATTAAAAGAAGTCTGTTTTAAGTGGGCCATGATTATTATAAAGACCATTTCTAAAGTGGCATATTATTGCAAAGTTTATCTTACAGTAAAAAGAAAGACCACAGTATGATTGTATATACCTATGAAATGATATTCCTTATAAATACCATTTTTGTCAAAAGAATTCCATTACCTGCTTACCTAGGTTAACAAAATTATGAACATTAAACATGCCTCTGGTCACGCAAGTGTTCTTTTCAATGAAAATGTTGCTTTACACCATTATTAACATTTATTTCTGTATTAATTGCCGTTCTGTTTTCAGTATGAGCTGATATATCAAGTTTTTGGTCGCTACAAGTTTGGGAAGATCACGGCCAATCTAGATTTGTTTCTACGTCGCTTCAATGAGATTCAGTTTTGGATCGTCACAGAGATGGTGCTTACAAACAACCTCAGTAAACGTGTTTCATTGCTGAGGAAATTCATTAAACTAGCTGCTCAGTAAGTTTATTTGATGGGTAAACTAGCAGTATTTCAATTATGTAATACCCCAGTCACACATACGGCACGGATAGCTACGTCGAGCCACGGATATAAACGTAGTAATCCGTATCGATCCGTACCCGAGCCCTACCTTAAAGTAGTTATCCGTATCAATCCATACCAATCCGTATGGCTCAGGTACAGAATGATATGGCTTACTACGTATCTATTTGTAGCTAAACGTAGCTATCCGCGTCATATGTGTGACTGGGGTAAGAGAAAGACCTGGAAACTTGATCATGGACCACGGAATATGTTCAGTTAACTGACTTATTCTTTGCAAGTAGCGGACAACCACCGCCCATGAATCAGAGGTAGAGGTCTGATGTTTTTCAGGTACATCATTTCCGATAAAATCACCATAGAGACAATACACCACACACAGGGATCAAACTGGTGACCACTCGATTTACGCTCTCGTGCTTTACATAACAAGTTAGGCTGTATTCATTAAGCAAAGTAATATATGTAATAATAAATAAAATCTTCAGTTCAGCAAACTCTTCACCTAAATGTATTATTTTTTTCAGACACCAATATATAGGTTATATGCATACTGGGATTTGGGTGAAGTGTCTGAGGTAGAATTAAAAAAGTGATGCAGATGCTTTATGTGGTAGAAATTACTCGTGTTTTGTCTGCAGTGCTTTTCATCTATTGAAATCCACAAGTAATAAGAAAATTAGAAGTAAAAATGTGAGCTGAATCAAGTGATCTTTCTCTGTGTAATGGAAATGCCAGATTGGTTAGATACCCTGAGATCAATCAAGATAGAATAATATTATATATTCTGTTACTGTTTTTTCCAGCTGTAAAGAGTTCAGAAATTTGAATAGTTTCTTCGCAATTGTGATGGGACTGAGCAACATTGCAGTCAGTAGATTGTCACAGACATGGGAGGTAATTCTTGCTTTTTAGTGGAGAAACTTTTTTGGCTTTTGATCATGTGTGGTTGCACCAGTTTGAAACAACTGGCTCAAAGGTTATAAAATTTGAGTGTTGAGACCAGTATGAAAACGCAACCTTACTATTGGTCAGTTGTAAATTTTTTCTCTGAAACCATTCAGATGAGACTGGTCCTCATACTTCAAATTTATAACCTGGACCTGGTTCATACATCTTTGAGTAACAAAGAAATCCTGCCAAAATGTTAGAAATTGAATATTTTTTTATACGCCCTTTTGAAAAACGGGACGTATTATGGGAACGCCCCTGGGGATTTTTTTTTTTTTTTTTTTTTTTTTTTTAAGATTAACTTCCCTTAGTTGTTACTATAAATAACTTATATTGTAACTTTTTTATAATTGACCGTAGGGAAAAACCAAGACCACTTTTCTGTGGTACAACATAGATGTTACTTTCCAATTTTAGGTGTATTTTAAGGTATCTCTACCTGGTAAGGAGTTTTTTTGTGGACTTAGAAAAACAAAACACTTAGTTATTACTAAACAACTACAAAATTAAAATTCCATTTGCAAATACAGGTGCTAGAGTAAAGAAATTTGCTGTGACGGGCGTATATTGTGACATTCTTGCACTCTTGTTTATCTTTAAACAGAATTTGTTTTCATGTTTGAACCTGTGTCTTGTTTGCTTTTTCTATTTTCCTCCGCATTTACTTGCATTATTATAAAAGTTTTAGATTAAGCCCAATTGGTTATGTCACGGGAACTCATATTTGTGTTTTTCTAATTTTTACTATGTGTGTATATGGAAATAAATGTGTTTGTTGGGACATAATCTTACAGATTGACCTAACCACAGAATTTGTGAATATATGTAACTGTTAGGTCCTTCAACATAACACAAACTATTGTACAGTATCTAGTATGTCTATCTTAAAATATTTTCAGAAACTGCCTAGCAAGTTCAAAAAGATGTTTGCAGACTTCGAGACCCTCATGGATCCCTCAAGAAATCACCGTGTATACAGACTGTCAGTTGCAAAAATGCTACCACCTATTATACCATTTATGCCTCTTCTCATGAAAGGTGAATTGGATTTCTTCTCGAGTTTCTTTTATTATCATTCATCCACCTTCTTGTGGAAAGTTAATTAGATATTTTAAGTTTATTAAATACAGTTAATTGGACTGAATGATGACATTTTTAAATACTTGCCTCTTTTGCTTCGCTATGGATTTCAAAACACCTTCAGTTTATAAAATGGTTAAGTGTGAGGAAACTTTACCACCTCATTAGCTCAGTGTTTAGAGTGTCGGAGGTTAGGGATTCATTTCATGGTGGTGACATACCAAGGACATGAAAACTGGTACTGGTAGCTCATTTGATTGGCACTCCATATTTAAAGGGTTGTACTGGGAGGTAAAGTTAATCCACTTAGATACCATGTTTGTCACTCGAGAGCTTTTATGTCTTGTGTTGTCTTTTGATAATATGTGATGATAAACAGAACTTACATTAAATTACCTTTATCATTTAGCTATATTGCAGTTGTCAGTGGTTTTAGTGATTAATTTTTGTTGAGTTTAATGTTGCACCGACACAATCATATGTCATATGGCGACATTCCAGCTTTGATGGTTGCAGAAGACCCCTGGTGCCCCTCTGTGCATTATTTCATCACGAGTGGGCACCTGAATAGAACCACCGACCTTCCGTTAGCCAGCTGGATGGCTTCCTCACATGAAGAATTCAATGCCCTGAGTGAGGCTCGAACACACATCGATGAGGGGCAAGTGGTTTAAAATCAGCGGCCTTAACCACTCGGCCATGGAGGCCACATTGAAATAATGTCTTGATGCATCTGCCATACTGGTCCACAGTTTTAGTCAAAAGTCTCCAAACCACTTTAATTGTAAAAGAATTTGATGCATTGAGAGTTAATTGTATATTTTCAGATATGACATTTACACATGAAGGAAACAAGACATACTTTGATGGATTGGTTAACTTTGAAAAAATGGTAATTCTATCTCTCAGTATTTTACCATACATATAATTATGTTTAATTCAAATTCACTGTTGATTTGAATATTGTATCATATTTTCCAATAAGTTTATTTATGTAATACATAAGCAACATTTGTATTTTGGTTCTCTGCAAGTGATATTTTATTTCCATATCGCAGATTGAATATGATAACTGTGTGGTATTCTCTCTCACCTCGGTTGGTACTGTAATCATATTATTAAGTAGAACATTTTCGTATCCTCCTCTCAGGAATGCAATATTTATTTGAGCCGCGCCATGGGAAAACCAACATAGTGGCTTTGCGACCAGCATAGATCCAAACCAGCCTGCGCATCCGCGCAGTCTGGTCAGGATCCATGCTGTTCGCTAACGGTTCCTCTAATTGTAGTAGGCTTTAAAAGCGAACAGCATGGATCCTGACCAGACTGCGCGGATGCACAGGCTGGTCGCAAACCCACTATGTTGGTTTTCTCATGGCACGGCTCATATAAGACAGTAGACTGAACAGTATTCACAATAGTTTAATTTTGATAATATTTGTGAACAATGCTTCTAGGATGTTTTTAGTGATACTTAATGATAACAATAGTATTGAGGATTATTTAAAGAAGTATAAGCAGGTACAATATGCGAATTCTTATAATGCAAAGACAACTTTCAAATTGAGAAATTAGAATGAACTGAAAAGTATTGAAATAAACTTGATTAATATGGAAGCATAAATTTTTTTTTGTAGATACGAGTCATACTGACGCACAGAAATATGTATATACTCCCACTGCATTCATATAGTCAGACAATATCCTAAATAAATATACCTACTTTTAATACAATCCTTAAGCATTCTTAAAATATTAAAAAAGTGTGCCACATTGCAAGATGATGATGACATTGTGTGATTTATAATGGTTATATTTTCAGCATATGATAGCTCAGACGCTGAAGACTGTGAGATTCTGTAGAAGTGCAAGACTAGGTGAGCTGATTTATTTTCAAGCTTCTAGGTTATAATATCAGTTTTGAGACCAGTTAAAGAATACAACCTGACTTTATTGGACATTTTGAAAATTGTGCTCAGGAAGAACCAGTCAGATTCTTGAGATTTTAAGACTGGTCTCCAAACTGAGTTTTGTAACTTGTTTTTTTTTCCAGGCTTTTGAGGTTATAAAATTAAGATTCAAAAACCCAAAGAAACAAAAACTCAGAAAACTAGCAAAGTAAATACTTGCACAACATGATACTAAATAAGTCCCGAGTGTTGATGAAAAATTCATACAATACTATACTATGAAGTCTAGAGTTGTGACCAAACCTCGTACAGTATTGTGCTAAACAAGCCCAAGCAGTGATCATAACTCATACAATATTATACTTTAGAAGCACTATTTTTTCATATCAAGAATTTTATGTCACTCCTTAGAAAGACGAGTGATTTGGGATCTGATAATGATCAAAATTAGGATTTGTTTATCTGTTTGAAATCAGTTGTTATTGGATTGATACTTAAATGTATATTTTGGATTTTTCAGAAGTTGAAGCTCCTGGAACATTAAAATCCTCAGACACATCAGAGTATATACGCAGCCTGAAGGTGATTGACAATCAAAGCGATTACTTACTCAAACTTCAATACAAATTAGAGCAAGAAACATAAAATAATTATTGTGAAGCATTACATACGTGTTGTTTGTGACTCGTAACTACTCTCTAGAAATCTTTTTACCAACTCCCTATTAATTGGAATTTAAAAATTACCATAAAATCTATGACGCATTACTTAAAATTACATAATTAAACATTGCAGTGAGACTCTTCGATCTTTGTGAATTTACATACAACTCCAGACTTTGAATAGAAGCTAAGATCCATCACACCATTTGTTGTTAAACTTTAATACTAGTAGCTGTTATCTCGGTGAAACCTTCCTTTCACTCAATCTCGTTTGAACCATAATCATTACCATGAACTTATACATAGATGTTATCTTGGAAAACTTCATCACAACTCGCATCATTTGGAACAAGGCAAAATTAACATCTGTCTCATCTGCACATTTCTTTGGTTACAACATGTAATGTTGGATGAGAGAAACTACTCATGAAAACAGCAAAGGTTGAATATTAATGGATTAGTACACTCCTTGTGATAAAATATAGTTACATATATGTGGTTTGAAACTCGTACATTCATTTTAGCTCACACTGTCACAACATGACAATGTGACTTTGTGATCGCGACGGTCTGTTCCTGTCAGTTTAGTCCGTCCGTCGTGCGTAGCGTGGTGCTTCGGGTCCGCTAAATTTTGGTTGTACCCTTGAGAACAGTTTTTCATGGGATCTTTATGTAAAGATTGGTCAGAATGTCACCTGGATTATCTAGGTCAAGTTCGAAACTGGTCACGTGCATCAAAAACTGTCCAGTAGGTCTAAAAATAAAACCTTGTGACTTCTCTATAGGCCATATATTTCACAAATCTCATAAAATTAGTCGAAGTTCACCTGATGATATCTGGATCCAATTTCGAAATGGTTTTACGGGTCAAAACTAGGTCATAGGATCTAAAAATAGATAAAACTCATGTGACCCTCTCTGAGCCCATATTTTCATGAGACTCTTCATGATATATTGTAAATTTCACCTCAGTATGAATCTAGGTCAAGTCGAAAGGGTCAGGTGGGTCAAAACAGGTCATTAGGTCTAAAATTTAAAACTTTTGTATCTCGTAAGCCATTTTTACTCAATGGTCTTATGAATATTGTCAGAATTTCACTGATGATATCTAGGTCAGTTCGAAACTGGGTCACTGGGTAAAACTGTCAGTCAATCTGAAAAAAGGAAATAAACTTGGCCTCTCTAGAGCCTATTTTCATTGATCCTCATGAATGTTGGTCAGAGAATCTCTCCATGATATCAGGCAAGTTCGAATACTGGGTATGTGGATAAAATCTAGTCGTAGCTAAAATAAGTAAAACTTGTGGCCTCTTAGAAGCCTTATTTTCAATGGATCCTTCGAAAAGTGTCAGAATGGTTTGACGCGCTGAGATCAGGTCAAGTTCGAACCTGGGTCCACTGGCGTCGTAAAACTGGTCAGTCGTCTTAATTGAAAACCTTGTGACCATCTCTAGAGGCCATATTTTTCAATGGGATCTTCATGAAATTGGTCAGAATGTTCACCTTGATGATATCTAGGTCAAGTTCGAAACTGGGTCACGTGGTTCAAAAACTAGGTCAGTAGGTCTAAAATAGAAAAACCTTGTGACCTCTCTAGAGGCCATATTTTCATAGATCTTCATGAATATTGGTCAGAATGTTCACCTTGATGATATCTAGGTCAGGTTCGAAACTGGGTCACGTGGGGTCAAAAACTAGGTCAGTAGGTCTAAAAATAGAAAAACCTTGTGACCTCTCTAGAGGCCATATTTTTCATGAGATCTTCATGAAAATGTGTGAGAATGATTCACTTGATGATATCTAGGTCAAGTTCGAAACTGGGTCAGTGCGGTCAAAAACTAGGTCAGTAGGTCAAAAATAGAAAAACCTTGTGACCTCTCTAGAGGCCATATTTTTCAATGATCTTATGAAAATTGGTCGAGAATGTTCACCTTGATGATATCTAGGTCAAGTTTAAATGGGTCACGTGCCTTCAAAAACTAGGTCAGTAGGTCAAAAATAGGAAAAGCTTGTGACCTCTCTAGAGGCCATATTTTTCAAGATCTTCATGAATGTTGGTCAGAATTTTACTTAATGATATCTAGTCAGTCAATATGGTCACATGTGATCAAAAACTAGGTCATAGTCAAAAATAGAAAAACCTTGTGACCTCTCTAGAGGCCATATTTCTCAATGGATCTTCATGAAAATTGGTCAGAATGTTCACCTTGATGATATCTAGGTCAAGTTCGAAACTGGGTCACATGCGGTCAAAAACTAGGTCAGTAGGTCTAAAATAGAAAAACCTTGTGACCTCTCTAGAGGCCATATTTTTCAATGGATCTTCAGGAAAATTGGTCAGAATGTTTACCTTGATGATATCTAGATCAAGTTCGAAACTGGGTCACGTGGGGTTAAAAACTAGGTCAGTAGATCTAAAAATAGAAAAACCTTGTGACCTCTCTAGAGGCCATATTTTTCATGAGATCTTCATGAATATTGGTCAGAATGTTCACCTTGATGATATCTAGGTCAGGTTCGAAACTGGGTCACGTGGGGTCAAAAACTAGGTCAGTAGGTCTAAAAATAGAAAAACCTTGTGACCTCTCTAGAGGCCATATTTCTCAATGGATCTTCATGAAAACTGGTGAGAATATTCAGCTTGATGATATCTAGGTCAGGTTCGTAACTGGGTCATGTGCGGTCAAAAACTAGGTCAGTAGGTCGAAAAATAGAAAAACCTTGTGACCTCTCTAGAGGCCATATTTTTCATGAGATCTTCTTGAAAATTGGTGAGAATGTTCACCTTGATGATATCTAGGTCAAGTTTAAAAGTGGGTCACGTGCCTTCAAAAACTAGGTCATTAGGTCAAATAATAGAAAAAGCTTGTGACCTCTCTAGAGGCCATATTTTTCAATGGATCTTCATGAAAATTGGTCAGAATTTTTTATCTTGATGATATCTAGGTCACATGTGCTCAAAAACTAGGTCACTATGTCAAATAATAGAAATAACGACGTCATACTCAGTTCAACACTGGGTCTTGTGGGGATAGGTGAGCGATTCAGGACCATCATGGTCCTCTTGTTTCAAAAAAGGAAGACTTCATTATAAAGAAATAAATCTTTTTAAGAGTTTTAACAGTGAAATCATTATTAATCATTCACGAGTAATATTGGATTAGTGATTGTGGCAGTCCATTAAAACACATCTCAACAAAAATTAAAATTACCTTTCCTGTTACATATTTATGCTCCCAAGAAATAACCATTTTTTAGCTCACCTGTCACAAAGTGACAAGGTGAGCTTTTGTGATCGCGTGTCGTCCGTCCGTGCGTAAACTTTTGCTTGTGACCACTCTAGAGGTCACATTTTTCATGGGATCTTTA
The DNA here is from genome assembly GCF_021730395.1 of Mercenaria mercenaria. Taxonomy (NCBI): domain Eukaryota; kingdom Metazoa; phylum Mollusca; class Bivalvia; order Venerida; family Veneridae; genus Mercenaria; species Mercenaria mercenaria. The sequence continues at coordinate 51,184,663 of NC_069371.1, forward strand.
TGAAAGTTGGTCAGAATTTTCATTTTGATGATATCTAGGTCAAGTTCGAAACTGGGTCACGTGCGATCCAAAACTAGGTCAGTAGGTCTGAAAATAGTAAAACCTTGTGACCTCCCTAGAGGCCATATTTTTCAATGGATCTTCATGAAAATTGGTCAGAATGTTCTTGATGATATCTAGGTCAGGTTTTAAACTGGATCACGTTCGGTCTAAAACTAGGTCAATAGTTCTAAAAATAGAAAATCCTTGTGACCTCTCTAGAGGCCATACTTTTCATGAGATCTTCATGAAAATTGGTCAGAATGTTCACCTTGATGATATCTAGGTCAAGTTCGAAACTGAGTCACGTGCCTTCAAAAACTAGGTAAGTAGGTCTGAAAAAAGAAAATCTTTGTGACGTCTCTAAAGACCATACTTTTCATGAGATCTTCATGAAAATTGGTGAGAATGTTAACCTTGATGATATCTAGGTCAAGTTCGAAACTGGGTCAAGTGCCAAAAAAAAAAACTAGGTCAGTAGGTCAAATAATAGAAAAACCTTGTGACCTCTCTAAAGGCCATATTTTTCAATGGATCTTCATGAAAATTGGTCAATTTTTATCTTAATGATATTTAGGTCAAGTTCAAAACTGGGTCACATGAGCTCAAAAGCTAGGTCACTATGTCAAATAATAGAAAAAAACGATGTCATACTCAGTTCAACACTGGGTCATGTGGGGACAGGTGAGCGATTCAGGACCATCATGGTCCTCTTGTTTTTCTGAAGCCATGGAATTTTATGCCATTGAAGTTTAGTTTGATTCTGAAACACATTTTTTTGTGAACAAGTTTTCCTTAATGATTGTTGCAAAAGACAGTAAATTTAAATGACATGCAGTTTTAGTGTCACATATCTATTGTGTAGTGCCAAAATGTTGGTGTCAAAATGTTGTTGTCAAAATGTTGCACCTTATAATAGGGACAATCACTTTCATTCCAGATTATTTTTGTATGGACTATAGGTTAAAGTTTACTGAGTATGAGATTTTTTATTTGTTGTTATTTGCTACAGTTGTCTGTGGTTATAAAGCTTGAGTTAGGAAACCAGTCTAAGATCTCTAGTATCTGATTGGCTGTTTTGAATCACACTTTTGAAATTGACCAATGACAAGGTAGCATTCTGTGACTGGTCTTTACTGGAACATGTAGTTAAAGAGAATATACTAGTAAGTTGTACTATATACTGATCAGTTGATATATTGTGCATTTTCAACATTCAGTTGATTCAATTAACATGACATTTGAATTACCATGACCTAATTTGTATGGTTACATATTACCTTGTATGTGTAATTTAAATGTAGTCAGACTTATTACAGATAATTGTGCAAGTTTTGGTCAAAATTATTTTTAAAGGATGTAGAATTTGATTAAACCCTGATTTCCCAAAATTTCAGAATATATTTAAACTTAGTGACAAATAAAAAGAATAGGGTTTTGTGCTTCTAGACCTATTTTTATAGTTTGACAGTGAATATGAATAAAACTTTTAAGAAACAATATTACAATTGTGACACGGAGAAAGTAGGTAAAATTTGTTTAATATCATTGATAAGACATTAAATAAAATGACAATCTATTTGGTTTAGGTGTAAGGTGTAAGATCAATTTTCATATGCTGCCGGGTAGAACATACCATGTAGGGCTTGGATTTGGTGTAATAAGAAATGCTTCGTTTCTATTGAGTAGGAGCGTACTTACACGAGTTACAGGTATGCAGTTAAAAACATGCATACTTGTATATTTTCTTTAAAACAATGTGTTATACTTTCTACAAAATGATCATTTGTTTCATGTTTGTTTTGTTTATAGCAATTTATTGTGTGCAATATTTTATTATATATCATTATGTGCTAGATTTTTGTACAGGCAGTTTTTTTTGTCTAACTTACATTGTTATTTGTATGTTTTCAAATAAAAACTTGATAGTGAAAATTTATAAAAGTCATATATCAAAAGATACTTTTAGATGTATAAAGGATTCATGCCTTAAGATTAATACCATGTATTAGGATGTATTAAAGGGATCATGCCTCCAGATTAGTTGTGTTTTAGAACAGTTAAAAGGTACATGCCTCCAGATTAATGTACATACCCTCAAGATTATTGTCATGTTTTAGGACTTGCATTTAAAGGTACATGCCTTCAGCTCTATGTCCTATAGTAAGTTCTGAGTAACATCGTGTTTCAAGACATACATTTAAAGGCCACACCTCTAGGTTAATGTCACATAATAGGACAAATAGCTAAATGGTCATGTTCCCCAGATTATTGTCATGTTTAGGACATGTTTTTTTAATGGACATTCCTTTAGTCCTGTGTCCTTGACCATGGCCATGCTCTCTGGAGTAACGTCATGTTTCAAGGGTCACGCCACATTTTAGGACAATTATTAAGATGTTCATGCCATTAGATCAGTGTCTTGTTTCAGGACATGTACTAAATGAAACATGCCTCCAGATTAATGTTATGTTTTCCAACTTTGGACTGTACTTTATAGGTAATTATTGTCTTTTATAAGATTGTTTCATTTTGAATAAAAAAAGACTTATAATGGAAAGAGAATATCTGGTATTTATTGTTTTAGATTTCATATAATAGGGAAAACAAACTTTTTTAAGATATTGTTTTTTATTAGAAATTAATGGTATATTAAATATCAGGGTTGTGTTTAATGGTTGTGTTTTTATGAGAACATGACACAATTGTTAAATAATTTCTTGGTATATTTTTGATTATATACCCAATATTACTTTTTAATTTTAGGAGGCCTGTATATATTTTATTACTAAGAAATATTTTAAGTATTGTACATAATATGTATACTTGTATAGGTATAGATCATTATTGAGACTAGAGTACTGCAGGCTGTACAATTTGTATATAGTATTTATTGTGTATCTGTGATAAAATGTATGTACAAAAATTCTTGTGTAGGTTGTTTGGTATGGTCTGATCTATAAGGACTTATTTCATTCCTTTGATCAGAATTTTACCTTGCATCAGATAGATGAGAGTATTTTGATATTTTAGCAAACCTTGGATTTTTCAGGACTGGTCCTGGTTTCAGGTGTTAAATTGCTAGAAATTCCTTATGTAACTCTTGAAAAATGTGACTTTAGGCTTGGGAATTTAGATTTCCAGGCATTTAGTTTTTGACTGAATCCCAGGCCTCTTTAACCACTACAATTTTTTTACTGTCAACTTGCATTGCATATTTTCTGCTACTAGCATCGATCGTGTATGCCTGGAATTTGTTAATATTTGAGACATTTTTAGACTTTAGTGCCAATAACAGCATCATCAGTTTGGTTAAAAAAAGAAGCAACTTCATTTGTTACTATTCTTAGACTTAAGTGCCAATAGTAGCATCATCATTTAGTTAAAAAAACAAATAAAAAAAGAATTTGTTACTTTTGTTAGTGTCAATTTTAGCATCATCCGTTTTGTTGAACTGAACTAAATTTATTACCATTTTTAGCCAAAAATAACATCATCAGACTGTTTTCAAGAAGCAGCTCTTTCTCTGAAGGGCTGATGATGTAATTATCTTGTGAAAATATTGTGTCTGAATGTGAGAACTTTCAGCACATAAATTTAATTATGCTACAACTTTGCTTTTTAATAATTACATCTTTACTTAGTCGATCTAAACTTTATAAAGCCCTTAATAAGAACTAAAATACTGTGAAATCATTTAATTTTGTGGGCATGAAATTTCATGGTTTTGGTCAAAACGGCAATTTCGTGGGGATATGATTTTGTGGATTTCAATTTTTGAACATAAAATGAATGAGAATTTTACTTGTTCGTTGGGATTAAATTTTGTGGACTGGCTCAACCACAAAATCCACGAAAATTAGTCCCCCGCGAATATTAATGATTTCACAGTATATCAAATGAAAGTTTCATAGAAGTCTGTTCAACATTGAGTACAGTGACAAGAACTGATTCTCTAAAACGCTGTTTAATACAGTTGCCAAAATATTTGTATTTGCCATGCAGTTTTGTTTATTGGTACAAATATATCCGGCTAAATTTTTTTAAAATTTTATACAACTGGATGTAATACTCTGAAATGCAATTACATTCTTTGTTAATTTAAAAATTATTGAAACAAAAACAAAATATGTTGTACTGTGGCACAAATATATTGTTTTTAACCACAACAATGGAGATTTTATTAAAAAAAAACAATCATATTTTCATTTAAAGTATATAGATCTTGTATAATATTGATGTTGCTTTGAATATTTGTTAGTACCAATGACTAATTAATTGTCATGTGAAGTATTTTCATATATATGAATCTGAGATTAAATTATTTTATTGAAATCTCTTACAAAGTGTTTGTTTTATGATGTCAGTCTCTTTTATGACAATACAGGATGACTTCCTGTAATTTCTATTTTCAGGATAACTTCCTGTATTTCTGTTTTCATGTAATTTACAAATATGAAATGGCATAGTAAGATTAATGTTTAAATAATTAAGCTATAGTTCTTAAAAACTTGTCTTCATTCAGTCAGCCAGTGCGGTAGCAAAAATCTATTCTGTTAAAAAAGAAAAGAAAAAATAACCATAACACACCCATATGTTTCCAACATCTAATGCATGATTTATTCATTTGGTCTGTGGATCACGGGGTCGCGAGTTCGACACCCGGGTGGGGCGTATGTACTCTGTGACGATTTGATAAAAGACATTGTGTCAGAATCCAGGAACACTGGTTAGGTTAACTGCCCACCATAACATGACTGAAATACAGTCGAAAAACGGCGTTAAACCCAAAACAAACAAACAAACAAAATCAATTGGTTATGCTTTATAAACATAACCTTACATTTAAGTAACCAAAGGCAAAGGCCCCTCCCAATTACCTGTTTTGTCCATTTTTAGCTCGACTATTCGAAGAATAGTCTAGCTATTCTACTCACCCTGGCGTCGGCGTCGGCGTCACACCTTGGTTAAGTTTTTGACCAAATTATGCCCCCTTTTGTACTTAGAAAATTCTGGTTAAAGTTTTACATGCAAGTTACTATCTCCAAAACTAATGCAGATATTGAATTGAAACTTCACGTGTCTTCGGGGTTATAAAACTAGTTGATAGCACCAAGTCCCATAACTCTGACCTTCATTTTGGCCAAATTATGCCCCCTTTTGGACTTAGAAAATTCTGGTTAAAGTTTTGCGTGCAAGAACATACAGCTATTACTAAAAGGCATATAGATTTAAAACTTATTTTTTCTTTTTCTAGATCAATTACCTACCTCACTGGGTCAAGTCCCATAACTCTGACATGTATTTTGACCAAATTATGCCCCCTTTTGGACTTAGAAAATTCTGGTTAAAGTTTTACATGCAAGTTACTATCTCCAAAACTAATGCAGATATTGAATTGAAACTTCACTTGTGTCTTCGGGGTTATAAAACTAGTTGATAGCACCAAGTCCCATAACTCTGACCTTTATTTTGGCCAAATTATGCCCCCTTTTTGACTTAGAAAATTCTGGTTAAAGTTTTGCGTGCAAGTACATACAGCTATTACTAAAAGGCATATAGATTTGAAACTTATTTTTTCTTTTTCTAGATCAATTACCTACCTCACTGGGTCAAGTCCCATAACTCTGACATGTATTTTGGCCAAATTATGCCCCCTTTTGGACTTAGAAAATCCTGGTTAAAGTTTTACATGCAAGTAACTATCTCCAAAACTACTACAGATATTAAATTGAAACTTCACATGTGTCTTCGGGGTTATAAAACTAGTTGATAGCACCAAGTCCTATAACTCTGACATGTATTTTGGGCAAATTATGCCCCCTTTTGGACTTAGAAAATCCTGGTTTAAGTTTTGCGTGCAAGTACATACAGCTATTACCAAAAGGCATATAGCTTTGAAACTTATTTATTCTTTTTCTAGGTCAATTACCAACCTCACTGGGTCAAGTTCCATAACTCTTAACATGTATTTTGAGCAAATTATGCCCCCTTTTGGACTTAGAAAATTCTGGTTAAAGTTTTACATGCAAGTTACTATCCCCAAAACTAATGCAGATATTGAATTGAAACTTAATATGTTTCTTCGGGGTTATAAAACTAGTTGATAGCACCAAGTCCCATAACTCTGATATGTATTTTGGTCAAATTATGTCCCCTTTCGAACATAAAACTCTTTTGATATTTAACATTTTGGGTAATAATTTCCTGCTTCTGTGACAATAATTCGAATAGTCGAGCTTGGCTGTCTTACGGACAGCTCTTGTTATCTGAAGTGTGTACCAGATTACATAGCCAGCAACTGATCTACATCTTTGACCGACAGTTATCTCGGAAGAATATTTTGTTAGATTTCTATATTTATGAAGTATGCTCCAGTTTATGGAATCGGCAACCAATCTGCATCTTCTATCAATTACCTCAACAGAGTGCAAGGTTTTCTTGGAAGGTTGTAAGATGAAGGGATAATTCCAACTGAAGACAGTTTCATCCCGTTCTCCACCTCAGATTTATGTGGGGAAGCTGTTACTTGTGGGAAACAAATATTGTTCAGGAATTGAGGAAAACTGACACACAAACATAAATACTGTTGAAAAATAGCATTAAAGTGAACAAAGCACAAAAAAATCAAACTCTACTATTCTGAGCATCTAGGAAAGCAGTAATAACTGTTGTCAAGTGGATAAGTTTTGACATTCTACTATATCAATATAAGACTTGACAATGTGAATTCACAACTTAGAACATGGCACCTTTTAACTAATCTTATATTTATTAGTCCCCTACTGGTTGAAAACCAGTTTCGGGGACTATAGGAATGCGCTTTTCCGTCATTCCGTCCGTCAGCAATTTCATGTCCGGTCCATAACTCTGTCATCCATCAAAAGATTTTAATATTACTTGGCACAAATGTTCCCCATGATGAGACGACGTGTCATGCGCAAAACCCGGACCCCTAGCTCAAAGGTCAAGGTCACAATTGGAGGTCAAAGGTCAACAGGGCTTTTTCCTGTCCGGTCCATAACTCTCCCATCCATGAAGGGATTTTATTATTACTTGGCACAAATGTTCCCCATGATGAGACGACGTGCCATGCGCAAAACCCGGACCCCTAGCTCAAAGGTCAAGGTCACAGTTGGAGGTCAAAGGTCAACAGGGCTTTTTTCCTGTCCGGTCCATAACTCTCCCATCCATGAAGGGATTTTAATACTACTTGGCATAAATGTTCCCCGTGGTGAGAGGACGTGTCATGCGCAAAACCCGGACCCCTAGCTTAAAGGTCAAGGTCACAATTTGAGGTCAACGGTCAACAGGGCTTTTTTCCTGTCCGGTCCATAACTCTGCCGTCCATGAAGGGATTTTAATATTACTTGGCACAAATGTACCTCATAATAAGACGATGTGTCATGCACAACTTTCAGACCCCTGGCTCAAAGGTCAAGGTCACACTTAGCAGTCAAATGTTAACATAGCATGAACAGGGTCTGTTTCATGTCCGGTCCATAACTCTGACATTCATTAAGGGGTTTTAATATTACTTGGCACTAATGTTCCCCATGATGAGACGACGTGTCGTGCGCAAATCTCGGACCCTTAGCTCAAAGGTCAAGGTCACAATTGGAGGTCAAAGGTCAATAAATTTTTTTTCCTGTCCGATCCAGAACTCTGTCATCCATCAAGGGATTACAATATCTCTTGGCATAATTGTTCCCCATGATGAGATGACATGTCATGCGCAACACCCAGTACCCTAGCTTAAAGGTCAAGGTCACACTTTGAGATCAAAGGTCAGTAGGATTTTTTTCCTGTCCAGTCTAAAACTTTGTCATGCAAAACAGGATTTAGATATCAGTTGCCACAAATATTCCCCTGGATGAGACATGTTATGCGCAAAACCCAAGCCCAGGGTCTAATGTCAAGGTCACACTTAGAGACCAAAGGTCAGACACAAGAATGACTTTGTCTGGAGCATTTCTTCTTCATGCATGGAGGGATTTTGATGTAACTTGGCACAAATGTTCATCAACATAAGACGGATTGTCATGCGCAAAAACCAGGTCCCTAGGTCTAAGGTCAAGGTCATATTTAGAGGTCAAAGGTCAAATTCAAGAATGACTTTGTCCGGAGCATTTCTTCTTCATGCATTGAGGGATTTTGATGTAACTTGGACCAAATGTTCACCACCATGAGGCACCCTTGTTTTTAGAATTACGTCCCTTTGTTTTACTATAAATAGATTTTATTGTAACTTTTCTATTATTGGCCGTAGAGAAAAATCGAGATCACTTTTCTGTGGTACAACATGCATGTTACATCCATTTTTTAGGTGTATTTTGACCTATCTCTACCTGGTAAAGAGTTTCTTGTGGACTTATATTATATAGATTTTTTGGTACTAAAAATAACTTATATGATAACTTTTTTATAATCGGCAAAAACATTTCAATATGAAAACAACTGTGGGTTTTTATATATGCACATTTTAATCCAAGTGTGTTGTTATAACATATTGTATATAATAGTACAATATTGTTTATACATCATTGACAGATATCAGTTCATGATGTTATACTGCAGTAGAGAAAGTTAGGTGCCTTCCAGTAGGGGACTTTGTATTGCATGGCAATACTTCATTCACTTGTTCAATTAAATTATATTGTCCTTCTAAAACAAGGTACATTTGCATATAGTGAACCACAATACTAGTTTATCAGAAAAACAGACCCTTAATATTATGCATTGTAATTAACTACATGTAGATACATGTATATGATGTTCTATAAAAACATAGATGTCAGTTTTGGCAAAAATATGAATCTGCATTAAATTTAGATGGCAGTGCTTCTGCTTCATCATCTGAGAAATGTGAGTAGTTAACTGGAAAACTCCTATATGATCCTGTGAGAAACTGCTAAATGTTCAAGCGACACAATTCTAAACAGTTACTTGATCAATGTCTGTGACATAATTTTTTCCTGTTTCAAATGGATTACAACCCCTACTGATTATAAAATATAGGCTATAATAAGGCATTAAACGATGAATAAAAGCAAAAGAACTATTGGTAAGCAGTTTTCTCTTGGATAATTTGTGTCTCTTTATGACACTTAAAAGATGTATGAGATTTTCATATATATTTAGGTTTTAGCCTCTTGTGAAAAGTAATCAAAACTGACATGTTACAAGACTGATAAAAATGGCTACAATATGCAAGAAACTTAATCGAATCTCAACTGAAAGATACTGGATTTATATATCATATATACTTTAAATATGGTACACAAAAGTGTAAATAACATAACTGGAAGTATTACAAAGATTGCAACAATAAATTTAAGGCACTGACCTCTAGAACTTGGCTAAATATAAACATTCTTTAAAATTCAATTTTGGCCATTTTATGAACATTAGAATACAAATTTATGTACGAGTTTTTGTTTCTAAACTATCTGAAAAATTCCAGATCAAGAAAAAAATGACACGTCAATAAAAACTTTCCCATGGTCTTGACCAATACACACATATATTAAATGATTGTTAAATACAGATATTTATAACTAAGCCAGTTTACCACCAATAAAGCAGTACAAACATTTCAATTTTCAATGTAAAAATTAGTAACAAGAGGACCGTGATGGTCCTGAATCGCTCACCTGTTCCCACATGACCCAGTTTTGAGTATGACATTTTTTCTATTATTTGACATAGTGACCTAGTTTTTGAGCTCATGTGACCCAGTTTTGAACTTGACCTAGATATCATCAAGATAAAAATTCTGACCAATTTTCATGAAAATCCATTGAAAAATATGGCCTCTAGAGGTCACAAGGTTTTTCTATTATTTGACCTATTGACCTATTGACCTAATTTTTGAAGGTATGTGACCCAGTTTTGAACTTAACCTAGATATCATCAAGGTGAACATTCTAACTAATTTTCATGAAGATCTCATGAAAAATATGGCCTCTAGAGAGGTCACAAGGTTTTTTTATTATTTGACCTACTGACCTAGTTTTTGAAGGCACATGACCCAGTTTCGAACTTGACCTAGATATCATCAAGCTGAACATTCTGACCAATTTTCATGAAGATCCTTCAAAAATATGGCCTCTATAGAGGTCACAAGGTTTTTCTATTTTTAGACCTACTGACCTAGTTTTTGACCGCAGTTGACCCAGTTTCAAACTTGACCTAGATATCATCAAGATGAACATTCAGACCAATTTTAATACAGATCCCATGAAAAATATGGCCTATAGAGAGGTCTCAAGGTTTTTTCATTATTTGACCTACTGACCTAGTTTTTGATGGCACTTGACCCAGTTTCAAATTTGATCTAGATATCACCAAGGTGAACATTCTGACCAATTTTCATGAAGATCCATACAAACATATGGCCTCTAGAGAGGTCACAAGGTTTTTCTATTCTTAGACCTACTGACCTAGTTTTGGATCGAACGTGACCCTGTTTCGAACTTAACCTACATATCATCAAGATGAACATTCTGACCAACTTTCATAAAGATCCCATGAAAAATGTGACCTCTAGAGTGGTCACAAGCAAAAGTTTATGCACGCATGCACGGACGGACGACGGACGCTGCGTGATCACAAAAGCTCACCTTGTCACTTTGTGACAGGTGAGCTAAAAACAACTAGATCTAGTTCTCATGTGTTTCCATACCATATAGTCTGTCAGTAATTAAATTTCAAAGCTTTCTTAAGAAATATAAACATGTATAGCATTAATGTCCTAGTACCTAAAACTTTACCCTTTTTGTGTTGTCTTATGATCTGGAGGCAAGTGCCTTTAAGTACATGTACTTAGTAAGACCGAGTTATACATATTTGCATTTTGTTGCGTTGTGAAGGTATGATATACTCATAATGCCCATTTTCATTAAACAATCACAATAGTGGACTTTTCTTATCATTAGCGCTTTCAAAAATGGTTCAAATATTGTATCTCTGAAGGTGGTCTGTAAATAACAACTCCCTGAAAGAACAAAGCATGATCACAATTTTCCTCCTGTTTTATGCGAAATAAGAAATTGATCAGCAATGTAAGGTTGACCTGCAAAGATATACATGTATATCGGCCACAATGAATGGCATGGATTATACCTCAATGATAATTAAATGTTGTTAGATTTGTACCATGAAATATGCTGCAAAAGTTCAGCAGCGGAAATATATTGCATGACTATAGGAACACAATGTTATTCTGTGAAAGAATACGTATATATTTTGCAATCTGATCTTTTTACTACATACATGTACACATATTACACTTACAATAATTATTTAAATGATATAAATTTGTTATGTAGCCTTCGTTTAAATGATATAAATTTGTTATGTAGCCTTCATTTAAAGCCTTCGTTTAAATGATACAAATTTGTTATGTAGCCTGTGTAAAACTGAAAATATTGACATTCAAGAACTTCTGAATGCGACGAAACTAACATCAACAAGAGCACCGCCTTGCGGGTGCTGACGCTCATCTGATTTTTTTTGTGTAATAGAAATATTGTCCTACCCATGATTTTCTAAGTCTAAAAAGGGCCATCATTCTTGCAAAAAGCAGGATAGAGTTCTTGATGTACAGTGTCCACTTATGATGGTGAAAAACTGTTGCAAGTTTTAAAGCAATAGCATTGATAGTTTATGAGAAAAGTTGACTTAAACATAATACTCAACCAAGAAAATGATTTTCTAAGTCCAAAAGGGGCAATAATTATTGCAAAAAGCAGGATGGAGTTATGTTGCTTGCTGTACAGGGTCAGCTTATGATGGTGAACAAGTGTTGCAAGTTTCAAAGCAATAGCTTTGATAGTTTAAGAGAAAAAGTTGACCTAAACATAAAACTTAACCAAGAAATCTGATATTTTCTAAGTCCAAAAGGGGCCATAAATCTTGCAAAAAGCAGGACGGAGTTATGTTTCTTGCTGTACAGGGTCAACTTATGATGGTGAACAAGTGTTGCAAGTTTTAAAGCAATAGCTTTGATACTTTAGGATAAAAGCTGACCTAAACATAAAACTTAACAAAGAAAACTGATTATCTAAGTCCAAAAGGGGCAATAAATCTTGCAAAAAGCAAGGTGGAGTTATGTTTCTTGATGTACAGGGTCTGCTTATGATGGTGAACAAGTATTCCAAGTTTCAAAGCAATAGCTTTGATAGTTTAGGAGAAAAGTTGACCTAAACATAAAACTTAACCAAGAAATCTGATATTTTCTAAGTACAAAAGGGGCCATAAATCTTGCAAAAAGCAAGATAGAGTTATGTTTCTTGCTATACAGGGTCAGCTTATGATGGTGAACAAGTATTCCAAGTTTCAAAGCAATAGCTTTGATAGTTTAGGAGAAAAGCTGACCTAAACATAAAACTTAACCAGGCAACGCCGACGCAGACGCCAACGCCGACGCCGACAACCGCTCAAGTGATGACAATAACTCATCATTTTTTTTCAAAAAATCAGATGAGCTAAAAATGACGTCACACATCCAATACGAAATTTGTACATCAATATTGAAAAATATTGATGTTTTAGTTTTCATCCAAGATAAAAGGTAAGGTTACATTTCCGGGAAGCACAAAGTACCCCAATCACAGCCATAGAGCCATGCATCGGAAAGTAGGCCCACAACAAAAAGAAGCTGCAACGAAAAAATATTGTAGATCTCGACTGGTTTTTTAAACAAGAGGACCATGATGGTCCTGAATCGCTCACCTCTTCCCACATGATCCAGTTTTGAGTATGACGTCGTTTTTTCTATTATTTGACATAGTGACCTATTTTTTGAGCTCATGTGACCCAGATTTGAACTTGACCTAGATATTATCAAGATAAAAATTCTGACCAATTTTCATGAAGATCCATTGAAAAATATGGTCTCTAGAGAGGTCACATGGTTTTTCTATTATTTGAGCTATTGACCTAGTTTTTTAAGGCACGTGACCCAGTTTCGAACTTGACCTAGATATCATCAAGGTGAACATTCTGACCAATTTTCATGAAGATTCATTCAAGGGTATGGCCTCTAGAGAGGTCACAAGGTTTTTCTATTTCAAAACCTACTGACCTAGTTTTTGACCGCACATGACCCTGTTTCGAACTTGACCTAGATATCATCAAGATGAACATTCAGACCAACTTTCATACAGATCCCATGGAAAATATGGCCTCTAGAGAGGTCACAAGGTTTTTCTATTATTTGACCTACTGACATAGGTTTTGACTGCACGTGACCCACTTTCAAACTTGACTTAGATATCATCAAGGTGAACATTCTGACCAATTTTCATGAAGATCTTATGAAATATATGACCTCTAGAGAGGTCACAAGGTTTTTCTATTTTTAGACCTACTGACCTAGTTTTTGACCGCACGTGACCCAGTTTCAAACTTGACCTAGATATCATTAAGGTGAACGTTCTGACCAATTTTCATACAGATCACGTGAAAAATATGGCCTTTAGAGAGGTCACAAGGTTTTTCTATTATCTGACCTACTGACCTAGTTTTTTATGGCACATGACCCAGTTTAGAACATGACCTAGATATCATCAAGGTGAATGTTCTGACCAATTTTCTTGAAGATCTTGTGAAATATATGGCCTCTAGAAAGGTCACAAGGTTTTTCTATTTTTAGACCTACTGACCTAGTTTTTGATGGCACGTGACCCAGTTTCGAACTTGACCTAGATATCATTAAGGTGAACATTCTGACCAATTTTCACGAAGATCTTGTGAAATATATGGCCTCTAGAGAGGTCACAAGGTTTTTCTATTTTTAGACCTCCTGACCTAGTTTTTGATGGCACATGACCCAGTTTCGAACTTGACCTAGATATCATCAAGATGAACATTCTGACCAATTTTCATGAAGATTTTATGAAATATATGGCCTCTAGAGAGGTCACAAGGTTTTTCTATTTTTAGACCTACTGACCTAGTTTTTGACGGCATGTGACCCGGTTTCGAACTTGACCTAGAATTTACCAAGATGAACATTCTGACCCATTTTCTTAAAGATCCCATGAAAAATGTGACCTCTAGAGATGTCACAAGGAAAAGTTTACGCACTTACGGACGGACGCACGTACGCACGGACGACGGACACCGCGCGATCACAAAAGCTCACCTTGTCACTTTGTGACAGGTGAGCTAAAAATATTTTAATCCAACAACAAGTTCATTATAAATATATGCAAAATACAGAAAAAATGGGAGTTGGTGGGTAAGAGGTAACGAAATTATTAAATATGTATGTAACAAAACGCAGTATTTCATCAATTAGCACAAAATATATTTTGATCCTACACTGACACAAAATCTGTATAACAAAATTTACTAAGTAACATAGAATTAAAATGAATCAGAACTATCTAGCAACTAAATAACCTATCACAGATACAAACACAATTATCACAGAAAGAAGAACTATCCTCAGTTTCCAGTGTCGTCTGCTACTACATAACTTCTTATGAATTTCCAAAACTTGTTGCCTAGTATTTGCAATATCACCACTATTGTCAATCACAAATGTTGCCAGTCGACATTTTTCATCCAAGGACATCTGAGAATTTATTCTCTGCATGGCATCATCCTCAGATAGCTTGTTCCTGGCTTGAAGTCTTGACAGTTGTTGCTCTGGTGTGCTGTAACAGAGCAGGAACAAGAATTTATGACATGTGCATTTGAAACAAACTACACTCAGTCTGGTAGTAGACAGCATATGCCCCAACACACCCTTTCCATGATATCATGGCAAGTAACTTGTAGCCGAAAAGTAAAAGCTAACTTTGAATTCTTATCTGATGATGACAATACTACTACTTGACAACTATCAGCAGTCCACATTTGCCACTGAACAACTGCTGTATGAGAAGTCAGTAGTCCACATTTGCCACTTGACAATAATGGTATAAGAAGTATGTAGTGCACACTTACCACTAGATAAAAACTCAATGAAAAGTCAGTAGTCCAAATTTGCCACTTGACAATAATGTATGAGAAGTCAGAAGTAAGTATTCCACACTTACCACTAGACAAAAATTGTTTGGGAAGTCAAAAGTTGACACTAACAACTAGACAAAAATTGTATAATAAGTATGAACCACACTTATCACTAGACAACAATGGTATTAGAAGTATGTAGTCCACACTTACCACTAGAAAAAAATGGTATGAGAAGTATGTAGCCCATACTTACCACTAGACAACAATGGTATGAGAAGTATGTAGCCCACACTTAACACTAGACAACAATGGTATGAGAAGTATGTAGCCCATACTTACCACTAGACAACAATGGTATAAGAAGTATGTAGCCCACACTTACCACTAGACAACAATGGTATAAGAAGTATGTAGCCCACACTTACCACTAGACAACAATGGTATAAGAAGTATGTAGCCCACACTTACCACTAGACTGCAATTGTATGAAATGTATGTATACCACTCTTACCACTAGACAACAATGGTATGTAGCCCATGCTTACCACTTGACAATAATGGTATAAGAAGTATGTAGCCCACACTTACCACTAGACTGCAATTGTATGAAATGTATGTATACCACTCTTACCACTAGATAACAATGGTATGAGAAGTATGTAGACCACACCACTAGACAACAATTGTATGAGAAGAATGTAGCCCACACTTATCACTAGACAACAATGGTATGGGAAGAATGTAGCCCACACTTATCACTAGACAACAATGGTATGGGAAGTATGTTGACCTCAACACTAGACAACAATGGTATGAGAAGTATGTAGACTACACTTACCACAAGACAACAATGGTATGAGAAGTATGTAGCCCACATTTACCACTAGACAACAATGGTAAGAGAAGTATGTAGCCCCTACTCACAACTAGAAAACAATGGTATGAGAAGTATCAAGACCACACTTACCACTAGACAACAATAGTATGAGAAGTATGTAGCCCACACTTTCCACTAGACAACAATGGTATGAGAAGTCATTTGTCAACATTTGTCAATAGACAAAAATTATGTGAGAAGTCAGTAGTCGGGACTTGCCTCTAGACAAAAATTATATGAGAAGTCAGTAGTCCACACTTACCACCTGACAGTAATTATATATACCTGTGTGAACAGTCCAATATGTCAAACCAGTATTCCACTCTTATCACTGGACAACAACATTATATTGTACATCAGGTCAATTCCACACTAGTTCACAAAGACAACCATTCCACAGCAAACCAGTGGTCCACACATACAACAACTGCATGGCAACACTGTAGTCCACAAAGACAACAGTTACATAGCAATCCAGCAGTCCACACTTACCACTATAAGACGGGTGAATGTGAGATCTATACTCCACACTTACCATGAGATAACTATGGTATATGCCATGTAAGGGACCATTTTGTTGCTCTCAAACAACAGTGGAGTGTCAAGAATTGCAAACTGGTGACCTGCAATAAAATTTTGATTAGAAATTATACATTATTGTGTAACAATAAAGCCATATAAATAAAACAAAAACATAATACTTAAGCATGGTTTTATATCTAAATTTTAATGCCATCACAGTTTTGTTCATACCTGCATCTGAATTTTTCAGCAATGGTACAATTATAGAGATATATAGGCATATAATCTTATATGGTTCTTGCATGCAAGGCAGGATTTTCCCATGTTTTTTTAGGTGCTAGAATAACTCGTCTAACAGCCCTTGGTGTAAGGTGACTCACATGCTGCAATTTATGAATGAATGCGTAAATTTATATGCTACTATGATATAGTAAGTCTCAACAGAAAAGCATTTGTTTTACTTCATTTCCGCTATTAATTAAAGAACAGATCATGCAAGAAAAAAAATCTATCACTAGTTGAAGGTGCAGATGGAAATATCTGGCTATCGGGTAACTGTTTTGAGGTAACTCTGCCTCGTTACAGCCTGAACAGTTTCCTTCAAGCCAGATATTTCCATCCACACCTTCAACCAGTGAAATATTATATTCATCAATTTTACACTGATAAAGTCTTGTTTCAGCAAGCATGTGGCAAATGCTTATACGAAATATGAAAATATGAGTTGAGGGGGTACTGGTACTGATGATAAACCCGTACAGATGATAAAGTCGACCACTTTGGAAATATTCGATTGCAATCGGTTATTTATAAAATTGAACACACCGTCTAATAACTTTGTGTGAGTTTGCTTACTAAATATAAATTTTAATTATGTAAAGTTTTCAGCAAATGTTAAGCTTTAATTTGATACCGACCACTGATCACAATTTGCAGAAATAAAAAAGTTACTGGTAAAAAACCTTTTTTGTTTGGGTTTATCATCAGTACCAGTAGCTAATTAGATCTACATTTTGCTATTTTGCATTATAAATAATACTGCTTGATATTTATTTGTCGATAGACGGGACCAGCATTTTTTTTTCTGACACATATTTAAATAGTCAGTAACATATATATGTATAACTCAAGGTGAGCGTATTACTATTTCCAATCACTCTACGTCCGTATATATTAGCCATGCCATGGGAAAACCAACATAGTGGCTTTGCAACCAGCATAGATCCAGACCAGCCTGCGTATCTGTGCAGTCTGGTCAGGATCCATGCTGTTCACTAACAGTTTCTCAAAGCGAACAGCATGGATCCTGACCAGTCTGCGCGGATGCACAGGCTGGTCTGGATCCATGCTGGCAAAGCCACTATGTTGGTTTTCCCATGGCGCGGCTCATATTGTGAAAAATGGCACTAGCTGCTGCCGTTAAACCTTACAAAAGAAACAAACTAAACAAGAGACAAATACCTTTGGCAAACAACATGAACAGTTTCCACATCATCACCTTCTGTATCTCAGGATGGGTGATTTTGTTTAGTGCTACCCTTTTATCACTATCAGCAAAAATCAACTGGCCCAGCTTCTCTCTATTTAAATGACCATCATCATGAAATACATCTTCTCCAAACGTTTTTCGAATTTTCTCCCACCCTTTTGTTCCTGGTTCAACAACTTGAAAAAATGAATATAAATCTTTTTATGACTTTATGACTTATTTATAGCATTATCCACAAATACCAAATTAACATGTTAATTTTTTTCTCAGTTACTGACCATACTGTAGATTTAATGCTAATTGTGGTGATTTGTAAGGCAACAACAGTTCATGAACTTAGTAACCTTAAATCTGTTCATGAACTTCCCATAAATAATTCTTCATGTACCATCTTTATGAACAGATCATGATCAATTCATCAACAGTACATGAATGACCATGAACTGATCATACAAATTTTAATTCATTAACTCATAAACTTCATATCAACTGGGCATTAATCCGATAATAAAGTACAGCAGAATATTTGCAATGTGAAATGTGCATAAAATATGTTTATCACATGTTAATGTTTCGTGGGTGAAATAAAGCCATATAATAACTTTGGTATTGCACTAGTGTAACAGTTTCACTTTACATTAGACATTTGGTCAGACAGATGTCGATAAAGGGAAAGCAGAAGAACAGAAAATGCTTTTGTAAAACGCATGTCTCCCAATGCAAAGTCCTATGACAAAAATCCAATAGGTCAGACGAAGTCAAAGAGACACTGATGGTTGGCTGCAATAGGGATCATCTACTTGGCATGTCCAGTCATCCCGCTAAATTTCAACACTCTTGGCCTAGTGGTTCTCAAGTCACTGTTCAGGCTCCTGTGACCTTGACCTTTGATCAAGTGACCTCAAAATAAATAGGGGTCATCTACTCTGCATGTCCAATCATCCTATTAAGTTTCAACATTGTAGGTCAAGTGGTTCTCAAGTTATTTCCAAAAAATGATTTTACATGAACAGGCCACTGTGACCTTGACCTTTAATAGACTGTCCCCAAAATCAATAGGGGTCATCTACTCTGCATGTTAAATCATCCTATGAAGTTTCAACATTCTGGGTCAAGTGGTTCTCAAGTTATTGATCGGAACTGGTTATCAATGTTCAGGCCCCTGTGACCTTGACCTTTAACGGAGTGACCCCAAAAACAATAGGAGTCATTTACTCTGCATGAACAATCATCATATGAAGTTTCAACATTCTGGGTCGAGAGGTTCTCAAGTTATTGATTGGAAATGGTTTTCCATGTTCAGGCCCCTGTGGCCTTGACCTTTAACAGAGTGACCCTAAAATCAATAGGGGTCATCTACTCTTCATGACCAATCATCCTATGAAGTTTCATCATTCTGGGTCAAGTGGTTCTCAAGTTACTGACCGGAAATGGTTTTCAATGTTCAGGCCCCTGTGACCTTGACCTTTCACAGAGTGACCCCAAAATCGTTAGGGGTAATCTACTCTGCATGACCAATCATCCTATTAAGTTTCAACATTCTGGGTCAAGTGGTTCTCAAGTTACTGACCGGAAATGGTTTTCAATGTTCAGGCCCCTGTGACCTTGACCTTTAATGAAGTGACCCAAAAATCGATAGGGGTCATCTACTACTCTGCATGACCAATCATCCTATTAAGTTTCAACATTCTGGGTCAAGTGGTTCTCTAGTTATTGATCGGAAATGGTTTTCCATGTTCAGGCCCCTGTGACCTTGACCTTGGATGGAGTGACCCCAAAATCAATAGGGGTCATCTACCATTTATGACCAATCATCCTATGAAGTTTCAACATTCTGGGTCAAGTGGTTCTCTAGTTATTGATCGGAAATGGTTTTCGATGTTCAGTCCCCTGTGACCTTGACCTTTGACGGAGTGACCCCAAAATCAATAGGGGTCATCTACTCTTCATGACAAATCATCCTATGAAGTTTTAACATTCTGGGTCAAGTAGTTCTCTAGTTATTGATTGGAAATGGTTTTCAATGTTCAGGCCCCTGTGACCTTGACCTTTGATGGAGTGACCCCAAAATCAATAGGGGTCATCTACTCTTCATGACCAATCATCCTATGAAGTTTCAACATTCTGGGTCAAGTGGTTCTCTAGTTATTGATCGGAAATGGTTTTCAATGTTCAGGCCCCTGTGACCTTGACCTTTGACGGAGTGACCCCAAAATCAATAGGGGTCATCTACTCTTCATGACCAATCATCCTAAGAAGTTTCAACATTCTGGGTCACGTGGTTCTCTAGTTATTGATCGGAAATGGTTTTCAATGTTCAGGCCCGTCACTTTGACCTTTGACGAAGTGAACCCAAAGTCAATAGGGGTCATCTACTCTTCATGACCAATCATCCTATGAAGTTTCAACATTCTGGGTCAAGTGGTTCTCTAGTTATTGATCGGAAATGGTTTTTCCATGTTCAGGCCCTGTGGCTGACTTTACAGAGTGACCCAAAAAATTTTAGGGTCATCTACTCTGCATGACCAATCATCCTATGAAGTTTCATCATTCTGGGTCAAGTGGTTCTCAAGTTACTGACCGGAAATTGTTTTCAATGTTCAGGCCCTGGACCTTGACCTTTCACAGCTGACCCAAAATATTAGGGTCATCTACTCTGATGACCAATCATCCTATTAATTTCAACATTTCTGGTCAAGTGGTCTCAGTTACTGACCGGAAATGGTTTTCAATGTTCAGGCCCCTGTGACTTGACCTTTAATGAAGTGACCCCAAAATTGATAGGGGTCATCTACTACTCTAGCATGACCAATCATCCTATTAGTTCAACATTCTGGGCATTGTCTCTAGTTATTGATCGAAATGGTTTTCAATGTTAAAGCCCCTGTGGCCTTGACCTTGATGGAGTGACCCAAATAATAGGGTCATCTACCCTTTATGACCAATCATCCTATAAGTTTCAACATTCTGGGTCAAGTGTTCTCTAGTTATGACGGAAATGTTTCGATGTTCAGTTCCCCTGTGACCTTGACCTTTGACGGATGACCCCCAAAATCAATAGGGTCATCTACTCTTCATGCCCAAATCATCCTATGAGTTTTAAATTCTGGTCAATGGTTCTCTAGTTATTGATCGGAAATGGTTTCAATGTTCAGGTCCCTGTGACCTTGACCTTGACGGAGTGACCCCAAATCAATAGGGTCATCTCTCTGCATGACCAATCATCCTATGAAGTTTTCAACATTCTGGTCAAGTGTTCTCTAGTTATGATCGAAAGGTTTCAATGTTCAGGCCCCTGTCACCTTGACCTTTGACGGAGTGACCCAAAATCAATAGGGGTCGTCTACTCCAGCAGCCCTACAACCCTATGAAGTTTGAAGGTTCTAGGTCAAATGGTTCTCCAGTTATTGCTCGGAAATGAAGTGTGACGTACGGACGGACGCGGACGGAAGGACGGACGGACAGGGCAAAAACAATATGTCTCCTGAGAAGCACAGGTGCCCGGCGCGTGACCTGGACCCCCCAACCCACACACTGCAACCCCCCCTGTTTTAAAAAATAAAAAAATATCATCAAAATCCTGTAAAACACCATCAAATATTCATATTACAATCAAATAAATAGTTTCAAACAAAAATATAAAAGTATATGGGTAATTTCTCTTATATTTTTGTTTGAAACTATTTATTTGATTGTAGTAATATGAATATTTGATGGTGTTTTACAGGATTTTGATGATATTTTTTTATTTTTCAAAACAGGGGGGGGGGGTTGTAGTGTGTGGGTTGGGGGGTCCAGGTCACGCGCCGGGCACCTGTGCTGGGGAGACATAATCATATTGTAGAGACAGGCCCTATAATTTTCAATGATAGTATTACATTAAATAAAGTCTAGAAATTAATTTCCAAGTCCTTGAAATAACCAAAAATGATTTCCCAAATGTGAAGTTTATGATAGTTTTGTTAATATCAATAACAGAAGTTTTAATTTTTAATTTAAAGTTGTGATCCACAAAGAATGACAACTCTTGCCTTGGGCTAGTACTTATAAGTAGAGATCTATTAGTTTACTTCCCTTGCAATTACACAATTAAGTGGAAAATGAAAACTGTTTCAGACACAATATCATACTTTTTTTGCACAACAAAATCATTAAGGATTTATTCATTTGTGTTCGATTTACCCCTCAAGACATGGTTCCTATGATTCTGTCAACTTACATATGGTAAAAAATTAACTTTTAACAAGCCAATAATAAAACGAAGTACCAGTAGGTAAATAATAGTGCAGATAATACAGTTTTGCTTGTATCAAAATGTCACAATAGATCCACTTTTGTAATACAGAACACCTGGTAGGATTAGTAAAGGTGCAATTATATTGATCTCTATTTCCTATGCCTATATATTGATTTATTTTAGGTAGAGTGTGAAGCAAGTTCTACAACTAAAGTCAACTTGTAATAATCATCATTTCCTACAAATTTTTATGTTACCCTCTCTAGCTATGACATCTGCATCAACTATTGGACATCCTAATTCTTTAAACATCTGCGATACTGTCGACTTTCCTGTTGATATACCACCTGTCAAACCAATGATAAACATGGTACTTTTTGTAAAATTTATGAATTCCAAAATGAAAGTGAAAGTAGACTGTGTTCGTAAGAATGAATAGCCATAAGAATTAGATAATGATAGGTATGACAGGACTAAAATATTTCTACAGTGCTTTAGGGGGTATAGTGGATAGCTAACTAATTTTTCTTGCATTCTAATTCAAAGAAACAAAATTTAGTTGTTTTTTTTCTGTATATCAGACAGAAAACAGCTTTTCTTTTCAAAACATTCAGCATTTAATAGAAATTCATGTGATTTTTCTCTCCATGCTATTGTTTACGTACGTGCTGGTTTAGGGTGTACGGGATAGCTTTGGTCATTTTTTCCATTATTAGTTTAAAATCCACTTCTAAACAGCTTTTTAAATTTCTATCAAATACTTTTCATTCATTGATTTTTTTTTACATACACACTCATTTAGTCAGTAAAGGATAGCCTCGATTTTTATTTGATAACATATGAAAAATAACACAACAAGCAATCATTTAAAATGTCTGTCTGCATGCCAGTAAAAGAATGATATGAAAATTTATACAATAATTCAAGTCTAAATGCAAAATTTATCAACCTATCCCCTATACCCTAAAATCCGCTATACCCTAAAGCACTGTACCGTATGCGCAATTCCTATTTAAGTAGAAAGTTTTGTAGAAACACTTTGACTCATGTGTGCAAATAGCCGTAAAAGATAGAATTTCGAGAAATGTCAGAGAAAAATTAACTGGTCAAAATTCAAATCAGACCTGTTTGGAGTTCAATTTTCCAACTTAGACCATACAGATCAAACTCCGCTTGGAACACGTTATATATACCATGAATACAAATATTACAAATATCACATAATAAAAACCAACATCATTACAAACTACATTCAATATATATCACAGAAATAGAGCTAGCTATATCTTAAATCTCAGATTGATACTAAAGAAAAAAAGGACTAGCTGTTTTATATAATTAATAAATAAATTTTGTTACATGTATATCACAGGATAACCCATAAAGTATTTCTACTTATTTCCAATGGGGTCCTTGTGAAAAATTATCAAGGTACAAAATATTGGCTGTTTCAAGTCAAGTCCCTCTAAACCGTGAAAACGTTGACTCCGTTTTGGCTCCCTAGGATGGTAGGTGATTGCATCCCTGAGCTGACATCAGTGAATCACAAAAATCATCGTCTTTTCGATTACGGCACAACCATGGGACGAACGCTCTGCGCTGGGAAAATCACATCCAGGCGAGTGAAAAAAATAACCTCGGGTATTGTACTTCCGGGTCATGACATCATCACCAGGTAAAAGTCGTCTGGTGGAAGAAGTTAAAATATATAACATATGGTAAGCACCATAGCAAAACAAATAAGTAAGGGCATAAAACTGCTCCTTTGAGTATACCATACCTCCGTAGGCTCCCATAAATAATACGTGCTACTTATACAAAATATATGTGCTACTAAGTTCATACGTCACGTGATTAAAATACGTCACTTATTACTTCCATTATTTCTAAAATTAATTACTTACAAGTCTAAAGTTAAAGTATGGAAAAGTTATGAAAAGTTTATGATGAAAAATTATAGATACGGAAATGATAAACTGCAGCTATTATTTACAACTACAAATTAACACAACGCAATGCAAATTAAACGTGTTATACAATAACTAGTATGAATATAATACCAATTTCCATTCAACAAAACGGGCATTTTATCGATACGCTTTAGACTGGCACACAATAATTTCAAATTACAATAACATATTACATACACGGTACTAGACTTGCCACATAGATTTATACATTAAAATGCAATGCAGTATCGGCGTTCCATAATTAACATCGAAATGTTTGACATATGTTTATGACAAAGAGAACTTTACAATTATCATGTTACACAAATTCCAGTACAAATCTTACAGCTTATATAAGCGAAACATTTTAGATTCCTCTTTCGAAATAATTAACAAAAGCCTGAAAAATTTAATAAATAAACCTGACATACCGAAAATAGCCAAAATATCATTCCAAAAAGTAAACGTGTTACAAAATTCTGTAGAATGAACACAAATTTACTAAATAAAAATAGTAATTCAAAAATTATACAAAAATCTAACAAATAAACTTCTTACCTCGATCGAGCTTAAATTTCCACAAAGAAAATTCAATCTGACGTAAATTCGTCTAATGTCGAAAGTGGTGTGCACTAGACATATCTAGTCCAGTCTATTTGTAGAGTAATGTCCCGCCAAATACTAAATTTCATGAGACTCACGACATATGCGTGTACTCTGACTATTTGCATTTCCACGGGAATCACGATATAGCCGGGAAATCTGACTACATTGGTCGCGGATTGAAATTGACAATTTAAGGCCCGTTATAGTGGTTTTGGGGAAAATATCATAAATTACTGAAGTTTATAAAATACCAACTTTCTTATTACTGGACCGAATTTAATAAAATTTACACGGAAATTTAAGTTATGAAATACAGAAAAAACATGAGAGGTATTTCATGCGAAAAATCTGATATTTACCTCAATAAAAAGATGATGCAATACCTGTATTTAAACTACAGATACATTGAGGCCCGTATGTCAGTTTGGGACAAATCCGTGAAAGAGACAAATTATACAAAAATATGAAACAATCAGCAGATCCACAAGATCGTATCAAGTATAAGGAGTGCAATGTGAATTACGTAGGGCATATTGGAGTTACACCGAAAACATTGTGACAAGATAACAGAACAGTATAAAACGTTTCTGGACATATATAAACTATAAGAAAACGGACACTAACGGGATTTCACCGCTGGTACATGAAGGCA